>NC_080430.1:75404790-76627007 GCF_028018845.1 Melospiza georgiana
CTGCATTATTCCCTGTGATGAATGTATTATTAAAAGGCAATAAGAACCACCACTCTGACACTGGAATTTTAGCAGCAGCCACTGCAGAACATATTGTCTTGGACATATTTTTGTTCTAGCCTTTTCAATTTAATTTTAAAGGCAATTTTTCAGGGGAATAGTTATGACTAGGAGTTTGCATAGATGCAAAAGTTTCCAAAAATTGTCAAACCATGAAGTTACATATTTTCCCAGAAGTGGGACCTAAATTTGTTCATCCAGGTTATTCAGAGAGTAAAACTAATAATCATAGATTGCGGATTAAAATTTGTTGGGATTTTAATTGTCTATTGCAAACATAGGTCTACTCCTATTTGTGTGAATAGGACATATACTGAACATCTCTGGCAGTGAAACAGAGGAAATTAAATATCAAACTCCTTGAAAAATAGTATAAATAGTATACAGTTCATTTGTCATTTTTATTATTTGTGTGATTTGGTTGCATTACCAAAAATCACAAATGTTAGGTTCTGCATATTTTCACCTAGAAGGACTCTGGTTCATGGCAAGGGGAATTTTTCTTGGAAAATTAAGCCAAGCATTCAGTTCTCAAAAATAAATCTGATTCTTTAAATTCCTGTGAAAATAAAGGTACTTTTTTAGAAGTAAAGAGAACTGTATAATGTATGCAGCATAGTGAGTTGGAATTCTATTGTGAAGTAGAACTTTTTTTCTAGGTATCTAGATTTTCTACTATTTTATGATTTTAACACCTTTCTCTTTCAGTAAACAGGTACACTTATGAAAACACAAAATCACATTGAATGCTTCACCACAAAGTGTTGATCACAGAACAGATTATTTCCTTCTCCCTGGTCACTGGCAGTGAAATGCAAGCTGAATATCAAAGCAAGCCACTGCTTTTACCAGTCTCCTGGTGCTGCAGTGGAGACTCTGAGGTTGCTGGTCCTCAACTACTCTGCTTTTTAGAAATTTCCTGTATCCTACTACAGTTGGTCTTTTACTAATTTTTTCACCTTTTGGTCACTGAATCACTAGTTAAGTAAATTGATGTTTGACAACTGATGGGGAACTGGATGGCACTTAAAGCTTTTTGCATTGGCCCCAGTAAGGTATTGAATACCTAAATGTATTGACCTATGAATTATCAAGAGTTCCTTAAAAGATCTGGCAAAATATATTTTCTTTCAGTCAGGTTGCAATCTTCAAAGAGGATGTAGTTTTCTGTCAGTTTAATGTAGAACGTTCCACATTTTTTTCAACAAAAGTGCAGAAATTCACTCATAGGACTTGCCCTGAATGCAGTTAGGAATCTTGATTTAAGATTAGTAATTGCTTTATGACTCAAAACTCAATATGAAAACACTGCAAAAACAAGTTGTGGTTTGTTTGGTTTGGTTTTGGATTTTTTGCTTTTTTCCTCTGGCATTTATACACTGAGAAATAAACAGCTGGGGTAAGCAGCAGGCTTTTCAATATGTTTTATTTATTTATACACAGAACTTTAAGCATATGTCATATTGATGGCATTTACATCATAATATATGTTGTTCCCTATAGCTGTGCAAATTCATCAAAATTGTCTGAATATCTACTGAATGCTAAGGGAGGAACAGCTTACCAAACTTTTTTTCCATCTGGTTCTTATCCCGCAGGCTCAGCTTTTCTGCATAAAGCACTCGGAGAAGGAAATATGTATTTTAAAATGTAATAGCCTGCCTCTGAAATAAAGTGGTTCCTTTTCTCAGTCCAAAGGAAAGAAGAAATAGACATAGGAATTTAGTTTGTTCCAGCCTTGAGAACAAAAATAATAGAAGGGAAGCATCCACGGTGAGAACTAAGAGGATTATATCTAGGTTAAATAAATTACATTAGAAAGTGTGGGTTTATATGACAGCTTGTACAAAAAATACACCTTTTCACTTGTACAGTTCCACTTAAATTTATATGTATTTGACAGATTTACTGATGCAGAAGTTCTGTTCTTTAGGTTTATGCTAACATTTTAAGACTTTGTCCTTCACTGAATGGTGTCTAAGAAGCTAACACTTATGTTTGTCCATAGTCTGAGGTGTAATATCAGAAAAAATTATCCAGGGGCTTCTCTTGGTATGTAGGACTGGAATCAGTCCTTGCATATTTCACCCACAGGCTCCAGGCCTGTTAGCTGCTCTATCAAGGCTATGTGCCTCAGAATGGAAAACTGTCTACCCACCCAAATTAGAATAGGCAAGTACTGATTTCCCTGATCTTTGACATTATTATAGTGTCTGATGATATCCATCAAACCCTTCTGCTCAATTTGTTTGGTCTAGGTTAAGCCTGCTCTATGTCTACCCAGATAAAATAAACTTCAATAAAAATTAATTAAGTTCATAAAAGTAATTGTTTTCCATGTTCAAACCATAATGTTTCCAAATCCAGTATTGTATTGATTTTTGGCTCTAGAAGACTCATGGAGATCTGTGGCAGCAGCTCTCTGGCCACAGAGAGCAACACGCAACTTTCCCAGGCATTGTCCTGGGGAAAGGCTGTGAGAAGATCAGAGAAAAAAATGAGAAACAATTCTTATCTTCCCTTGCTGTGCCTGTTGTTGTGAACATGTGGAATGTGTTGTGGAGTTTTGTTTACCAAAGAGTGGTTTCTTAATTGGCCAATGATGATGCTGTTTGGATTGAAGGACCTGTTGGTTCCACCTGTGTCATGACTGTCTGTAAGGGTGATGGGTTTCTTAATAAGTATAGAACAATAAAGTGATTGATCAGCCTTCTGAGAATCATGGAGTCAATGCTAATTATTACCCGGCTGGGGGCCTGCGACGACAGAGATCTAACTTCTGTGTTTTGTTCTGGACAGTGAGGGGAAATTGATGCTTCATTTACTAAGGACAGAAAAATTAGGTCTGAATGACTAAATGACTGCACTAAATGACTAAAATGTTTTCTTTAAAGTAGTAGACATACTTGAAACATGTTTCACACAGCAGCATAATACTGTCTGCTGTTTGTTTTTGTGCATAAACACCAACAGCAATAATTGTCCACTTGCTACTACTACACACTGTGGGGGGAAAATATTCAGAGAAATGGAGTCAGTGAGTAGCACTGTAACCATGACAACAATTGTCTGGTGTCTTGCACATGCAGTGTGGAATGAGAAGACACATGCCTTTGGACTCAGGGGGATACACTGTCCAAACACCAATGACTCATCTTCTGCTTTTTCCCAGCACTCCCAAAGGAGGGATGGGTACCTTTTGTTGATAAAAATATGACAAGTCTGAAAAATGACAGGTGAAATGGAAACCTAGATAAGATAGGATCTTGACTTTATTCCCAATAGATAAAATCTATTTATTTCCTGGCAATGTCAAGACTTTCAAGACTGAAGATAGCATATACCCTTTTTATTATGTGTAGCCTGGAACTATGAATCTTCTTAAGATATATTTTATCTTCTCAGTATAAGTTGGTTTTGTGATATGCCTACCACCTAAGATGTAAAGAACTGGTGTTAAAAAAAAAAAAAAATTCTTCCCACAGTAACTTTTAGAAAACATACAAATTCAAAACCGTCTTGATTTCTGAATTTATGGCAGAGTTTGCTCTGCCTCCACTAGCAATTTCAAGAGTATCTACTTTTTACATTACTCATTCACTGGTCATATTAAGATGGTCCAAAAAAGGGAAAACTACTGAAAAAACATTTGGTTTGATAACGTGGTTTGCACCTGAAGTTTTCTTCCTTGGGCAATGCAATCCGAAATTCTGTGCCTATCTTGTTAAGCATTCACAAGCTCAGTGGGAAAGCTGAAAACAAACATGTCATTTTATCCTTGGAAAGGCCGTTAATAAGGTGGAAGAATTTATTTTTATCATTCCAAAATCGTTCTTTGTTCTTTACCTTTTTTTTTTTCCTGCAAATAATAAAAACAAAGAACTCTAGTTTCAAAACCATCTAGCAAAGCAGAGAACAAAATGCCAGCAGCCGGAGGAAATATACTGAGTCCTTGAGCTTACTCAGAAACCTGTCGTGGTGTCACTGACTGGAGTCCCTTCAGTGATACAAAAGTGATTCAAATAAATTTGGACTTAATGTGAAAATATGTGTATGCTATAATTCTGCATCATCATCAGGAAATTATCATGAAATTTACTTTTCTAAGGAAAATTGGCTGGTATGCTTCCATTTCACAGAAACAAGAAGATATTACTGGATCCGGTAAAGCTGCAGAAATGGGAAAATGCTGGCATATGAATTTTTCCGTTCATAAATGCAAGAAAGCATTCAGTGAGAGAAAAAAGTTGACATTCATATATTAAATTTTAAATATATCAAAAGAATTATCAGTGTTCCTGTCTATATTGCTCAGCAAAAACATTTTTGCACTCTCCATGGTGGAAATGAACCACCATAGAAGGATTAACGAATAATAGATAAAAGCTAAATGAAGAATAAATAAATAAATAGGTTTGAATACAGTTTACATAATGTATAACACAGAAAACAATAGCATATTCCCACTCAGAATATTGAGTTTTATTGTGGAACTTAAATATATGTATTCAAATAATAGAAATCAGATTATTGTATCAGAGGCTTTATAAAGACTGTTATATAAAAAGCAAATAAAATGACTGAATAGTTTGATTTGAAACAGGACAGGAAAGGAGCTAAAAAATGGACAATTTTAAGAGCATAAATGTAATCTTGATCTCCTAGAATAGTGATAGTAAAAACATTTCAGTTAAGTTCATTCTTCAGAACTTTTTTAAAAAAATTTTTCCTTGTGGCACACTCATTTAATGGAACCTTCCTACCACAAATATTTATTAATATACCAACAAAATTTAATAGTATACCTGTCCTACTGAAACACATGCTATATTAAAATGTCAATATTTATAGAATAGTGAGTGAAATCTAAATTCCCTGAATTCCTATGATTCAAGTTGTGCCTTACTTCTGATTGTTAGAGAAACAACTTCAGCTAAGTATAACTATAGATGCCTATTTTCCTATGCCTTTCCAGAAGTAAATCCTGCAGACTGTAAAAAGACACAGAGCCATGAAAACCAACACTTCCTACTATATCTTGTTTTTTTTTAACCAAATTCCTACTATATCTTATTTTTATTTTCCTAATTAATTGTTATAGGTAAATTATGTCCATTGAGACATAATTTTTATTTAAAAATGCACTTTTTTGACATCCAGATGCTACATAAAATTCGTTACATCTTGCTCTGTTGTGCATTTGGACAAAAAAGAATCAAGATAAAATCAAAATCAATCTACGTTGCTTTTCAGAATTAATTTCATTTTGCTGGTTTTATAACAATTTTACAACAGTTTGAGGCAAAAATGAAAGATCTCCCTTCTGGTCTAAAAAAAACCAAACCCAGAACTGAAAAACCCCAGACTCAATTACTATTTTTTAAATTGCCAGAACAATTATCTGAAATTTAATATGGTAAATGCTTTTAGTAGGTCTTTGTTGCCATTTCTCACTGCTTATTTAACCACACTGCAGGAAAACCACCATAGGTGAAATTATCAGAAGTAAGCAAAGATCTTCTTAAGTGCTTTTTCTCATTATGGCATTTAGGCATCCATGCAACATTTTTTCTTTCTAGTCCCTAAAGAAAGCCATTGCTTCTTGTGTCTATGGCAATAGACGAGTGAAAAAGATTTGTTTTGGCTAGGAAGTCTGTAGGGATTCTGCAGGAATGATTCAACAGTAGCCAGAAAGCAATTACGCTGCTTCAGAGGCATGAAAATTAAATGTAATCATACCTTGATTTAGTTTGTGAAAATTTAGCCAGGGACTCCTCACAAATCCCAGAGGAAACTCACTGCTTTAATTGTTTAATTATTATTTGTGCTATGAAACAGATGCTTTTCTTGGTGACCTCATCTACCTGAATATCACTTTGAAACATATGCTAAATGACCACCTTGCAGTTAGGTCAGGTGATTAAGACAGCCAGATGGTTGTTTAATCTAAGTGAATACTGATAGGAGATTTTTCTTTAGAAGTACATTAATAACACATATACTTTTTTGCATTTTATGCTATTTCAAAGTTTGACCAGTATCCTATTGGTGTAGATGTATTTTCAGCACATCAGGAGAGGGTTATAATAATTTATTCTGTAGTAGATCCTGTGTGATAAGAATTTTTACTTCTGAAATGGAGGTGGAAAAAAACAGCTCCAAGAAAAATTAATGTTTTATTGCATTATTTTAGAAAGCTAATGAGCAAAGTTCATCTTGAGCATGTGAGAGTAATATATATTCTGCTTTTTCAGTGGCAAATAAGCATATTACTCACATGAACATTGTAGAGCTATCAGTCCTAATACAGGTTGAAAAAAGGCCTTACTCAGACTGTATCATGAGGTTTGCCTCAAAATTATGAAGTTAAAAAGTTATTTTCAAGCATTTGTCAAGGTTTTTTTTATTTGGTATGCTTGGTTTTTGGGGTTTTTTGGTGGTTTTTTGGGTTTATTTTGTTTTGTATGGAGGCATTTATTTCATATGGTTTTCAATCTGGAATTAATTTTTAAGTAGTCCCGTACAGATTCAAATTTTCAGCACTGTTTCCATTACTTAATTTACTCTTTCTTAACCTGTGGACTCTTTATTTTTGTATTTTTTTCAATGTTGCTCATGGTTACTCAAAACTCAAATGGGCTGTTTAAGCTGCCCGACATTTTCTCTGTTCAGAGAGGTTTTTCTTTGTATCTCTATCTGGCATTTCCAAATGTGCAGCTGAGAAATTAACAGCAATTCCAGAATGTCAAATATGATTGTAATTGATGGAATCACCTATTATATATGTAACATACAATTACTCTGTACATTTGCAGTTTGATCACCATTTCCTAAGCAAAGCACTAGAGCTGTCATTCTCAAATAGGATCTACAGGCATTTGTGTCCAAAGGAATCAGAATTTACAGAACATATACCTCATGACACCCTTTCACCTCTATCTGCTGAGGTATTCTAAAATACTCATATTTTAGCATCCTTGTGCCTTCACTATGAAAACTATGGGAAAAAAAAAGTAAAAGAAATACTGAATTTAATGTGGTAATGCATTTTTCTCTTTTCAATAAAAGTAGACAGATGAAATCATTACAGGTTTTTTTTAACCAATTCCCCTTTCTTTCTAATCTCCTAATAAAATAGTTTTGTCCTAATATGTAAGTAGAAGCTTGAACCTGTGAAGCAGAAATTGTCTCATTGTTAATCAGAGTTGTGGTTTAATATGATTTAGGTCAAGGAAATAAACCTTTGCTGCGCGGCTTGATTGCTGGTACTGACATCACCACTTTTATTGCTTTCACTGCTTTGGAAACCAATTGACATTCAGTTCAGAAATAACTCTGTTTGCTCAGCCAAACTGACTTCAATGCTCTCTCTGTGAGCTGACAGCTGGCTTGCAACAGACGATGATGAGTAATCAGCTGATCATGTCTGAAAACAGAACCATGCACCTGGAACCATCTTAAATTCGCATTTCTATTGCATTTGGAATAGTCATGGTGGCCTCAAGAATTGATATAATATAGTCATATCTCTTCAATATTAGCTTTTGCAAAATTGGTTTCTTCCAGCTGAATTTGCATAGCTGAGTTTACCTGTGTATATATGTGAAACTTTTCTCTAATTCTGTAAATTAAGCATTCACGCCATCTTTGACATCCACAGATTTTATTTTTCCTCAGAAAGTGATTCCTCAGAATGATGTAAAATTAAGATAGTTCAGAGATTAAAATAATCAAAGATAATATATTTATATTCAAATTTAAAAAGCCTCTTGTAGGCTTCAGTCACCAACC
Source organism: Melospiza georgiana (assembly GCF_028018845.1). NCBI lineage: Eukaryota > Metazoa > Chordata > Aves > Passeriformes > Passerellidae > Melospiza > Melospiza georgiana. The sequence goes on from NC_080430.1 coordinate 75,412,642, forward strand.
TAATAATTTTCTTTTGGGATTTTTTGATTATCTTTTACCATGTAATCCATAACTACAAGTCTTGGTGATATTGATGTAAATGTTTTCCTTTAGCCACAAAAACACTCATGTTGAATACTTTTTTGTAAGAGTTGTACATATCAAATGGAGAAATTATTGCTTTTTGCTCGTTGACATATCAAATGACAAATGGAATAACAAGCCTTTCATTCAGTGAGACTTGCTCATTGTTCATGGTGGTATCGCTGCAGTTTTTGTCTAGTTACATGCTCAGAAAAAGTATCAGCTGAAAATCAGTGTGCATGCCCCACTATGGGATACAGCAACAAAAATCTTTGGATATGCCTGAACTTAGGAAGGAGAGGCCTATAGAAAAATTAACTATCTGGTCTTCAGTTATCCAAGGATATTATGAGTGAGGGAATGGTTAACTGACCCTACTGATACTCCAGAGGGTTTAAGCATGGGCTATTATAGTAAAAGCTACCAGGGTCCTATGTATGATCTCCCTGTGTATATTAGCAGTAGATTTGTGCCTTCTTGAAAGTGAAGGAGCCTTTCTAGAAATTCTGACTGGAGGTTATACCACAGGTAGACTTTTAAACAGATTTTTATTGGGAAGTTAAAAGCCTTGTGGAAAGGATTTCTCTGAAAGGACAGACACATGGCTGCTAGTGAAGGAATTAATTATTTGTATTTGAATTTTTCAGATCAGGTTTTTCATCAGGGTGTTTTAAAGGACTTGGGAAAAAAAAAAAAAACAAAAAAAAAACAACAAAAAACCCAAACAAATAAACTCCACAAACAGAAAGCCCAACAACTAAAGCCAGTGTTTTATAGCCTCTATATTTGAATCTCAGTTGTTCCCTCTGGTTCCCATTGATGTTATATCTCATTTAGAGTAATGAGGTTTTATGGCATGGTGATTTTATCAACATTTAAAAGTAGCTGATTAAAGAATAAGCAATCAGGCTCTTTACAGTCGTACTTCCTGACTGTAATCACAAACTGAAATACAAGAAGTTCCTTTAAACATAAGAAAAGTTTTTTGTAGAGTGGTAACATAGGTTAAAAGGTTTTGTGGAGTGATCAAACACAGGTCATTCAGTGTGACTGTGAAGTTTCCATCCTTGGAGACATTCAAAAGTCAACCAGACCCCATCCTGAGCGGGATTAGACAGTCTTCACAAGTCCCTGCCAACTTTAGCACTGACTCTGTGGCTATCATGGAATGACTTCTGCTTTGAAGGACGTTGCAGTTTTCCGGGGAAGCAAGCAGGTCTGCTCAAGAACACAAACTTGTAAGGGACTGTAGGATGTCAAGAACAGAAGACATGAGACAGAAAAGGATTAGCATCTCACAGAGGACATGTGAAAGAGGAGAAGGGAGTGAGGGGCCAGTAGCCAGGTCTCAAGGATAAGGGAAAGGAAACTTCATGGAGTATAAATACTGGTACCCTGGGCTTGGTTTGGTTGTTATAAATAAACCTACACATTTCATTTTAATGAAATCATCACAGAGATGATTTTTTTATAGTTGTTCACTTTCATATTTATATAATCATATATTTAAATTCTAGCTGCTTGTGCAACAGCTACATTATGTAGTCTAATCAGCTCTTCAGACATGCATATCATCATCCATACATTATAAATACAAAACCACTTGCTTTCTGTTCACGACCATCTTTTTTATTGCTGTTGTATCCATTATCATTGAATGTCATATACAGAAGCTTTCTCAAAAATATCCCATGAGATTTTTGAATTTTGAATTTGTCTTTTCTCTTTTTTTCAGCCACTTTGAAAAACGAGGACGTGTTTTGCATGCAAACAAAGCTGGAAAATGTCTCAATCAACCTTTATAGTCAAGGGTGTATGCTTTACTTGTTCAGTGCAATGGCCTCACAGAGATAGCAGATAATATTCACTACTCGTTTTTTTAGCATATTCTTATTTTCTTCTTTGTTTAAAGAATCAATTAAAATTTAGCCTGTCATCAGCATACACTGCTGTATTTTGAAGAATATCAACTGCTTTGTAATAACAGTGGCGAAGCTTTGTTCTCCATCAAATTTAGCACAATGCTTTTTTAGTGAGCAAATCCCAGCTGTGTAAAAACTTCCTTTTTCTACTTGGTGGAGAGTAGATTGCACTTAAGAGCTGAACAAGAAGAGGAAATAAAGTGTGACATCACAATCACTAAAGTATAGGTAATCGCAGTAATCTGACAAAACAGTACGAGTAGGAACAAATAATCACCTTTTCCAAGAATGTAAATTAGCACTGATGACAAATCTCAGAAAAAGGAATACTGTAAAAAATGAGCATTATGTCCTTGCCGTGGGCAGTACCAGAGTGCTCAGCATTGGAGCTGCACAGAATATATTCCAAAGTATGGCATCTCCTGTCTAGTACAAACACACTTTATCTGTGTTTGTTACTACTTAGTAAGTAAGAATGGAATAAGACTGCAGAATTAAAAATACATAAACATGGAAGAAAAAGGTGAAAATTGTTAAAGCAATTAACAATTGCTTTTGTTTAATACAGCCATGGTAAGCCTTCAGCAACAGCTCAGAATGGGACAGAATATTATATATATCAGTTTGAAAACTAATTGCCCCTCACTCTGCTGTCTCAGAGAACCACATATGATTGTCCTTGATTTTATGCAGATACTTGGACAATAATATTGCCATTAAAAAAAAAAAAAATTGCAGTAGATGGCTCAGTACTTTCCAAAAATCATGGAATTCAAATCACAGGAATTCCTTCTTTTGAGGAAGAGCTAGTGTCATAAGATCATTTTGTCTAGCTTCTTTACTCAGCCCCTTCTTTTTCTTTCTTAAGAGTTAAAAAGAAAATGGGTGAAAGGTGCAAAGAAGATGAAAGAAGTGAAGAAAAGAGGTGCCCTTACAGAAAAGTCAGTAATCATAGCAGGAAGATGGGGTGGGACTGAATCAAGGGCACAGAGATCCTTATCAGATGAAGAGGACCACACTTGAGCTTTCCCTGAGTTTAAAAAGAAAAAAAAAAAAAAGAAAAAAGAAAACTGTGAGAAGAAACTTTAACTGTCTTGGGTGTGCTAACCACCAAAGGAGAGCAGAAAAGCGAAAGACAAGGATGTCAAGCATCTGGGGCTGTCAAGAAACTAAGGATAACAAGTTGTAAGTTAACAGAGGGGCTCACCTTACCTTGAGCAGCCACCTTCAGTGTCCTACCCAGTATGAATGTACTTAACCCTCCCAATAATACCTCTCTTGCCTGTTCTTGTAAGAACTGTGAGTTCAACTTTGAAATATAGATGGCTATTCTTCTCCTGTTTTTCTTCCAAATTCTCGTCTGCAATTCTCTTTTCCCTTTAAAACTATCAGTCCTGATCCGGCTTCTTGTTTTCTCCAGCACTAAATCTCTCTTCTTACACCTTTATAATTGCTGAAATCTTATAAAGGAAATCATAACTTTAATCAGTGCCTGGATATTCTACTTTGAATTCTTTAAGACTCAAGTTTTGTATATGAGAACATGCATATGGATCCCTTAAATTGGAGTATGTACAGGAAAACAAATGTATGGATTTCTATTCCTGTACATTTTAAAAATAAAATTATTTGTAGGATTTTTTTATTTTTAACCATATTCTAGAACTTGGAAGTTAGCAAGCATTATAGCCTCTCAGTGTCGTTAAAGTTTAACTGCTTATTATAAGTGCTGCAATCTAAATACTTAGGGAAATACATTTTTGATTGTACAATGCTGTTTTGCTTGTCAACACATAATCCAAATTCAGGTTTTTGATGGAACTTAAGAAAACTTCTTTTTTTCTGTTTGGCACGTTATGTCAGACAATATGCGTTTTTAATGCAAGATCCATGAGGAGAGCACAACTATTTACAGTATGCAAATGATATGTAAATATGCCCTTGTTTTCTGACAGAATCATTGATGCTCAAGGATAGCCTGCCTTCCCCAAATGAGATGCAAAGAATGAAAAATTCTCTCAAGTTCAGCAACTGCCAAACTCCACGTCTAGTACAGCAGTGTCTAGCTTTCCTGCCCTGCAAGCTGCATACCAAAACCCCTGCATGTCTGAAAAGCACAAGACATTTATTCTGTGACTAAGAAGGGCAGATAGGTCCCTGTGACTGGTTCAAAGGTAGAAGAGAACAAAAGACAGAGTGAACCTCCTTTGGAGATCTCACTGTTCTACTACTTCAGGGAGGATGGACGCACACCTTGATCATTGAATGACCTTTGATTTCAGCTTCAAAAGAGCTTCGTGTCTCTACACAGGGATTTCAATCAGGCAGAAGCCCAGGTGCTGCATGCTATACACCTCTGCCTTGGAAGCCTCACTTGAACTTGCATAGCACTCTTGATCCTTCTCCGGGGGTAAGACTTAAATGAAAGAGCTAATTACATGGCCAGCTGGTCAGCAAGTGTCCGATTTCTCATTTTTTAATAAAATTTTAAAAAGAAAAGATACCATAATTTTAAGAAGTAAGGTTTACTTATCACAGGTTTTGTCTTTCAAACCACAATTATACAGGCAAAAAGTAAATAGTAATAGACATATAAGCAAAAAACTATAATTTAGAACAAACAGTAGTGATATCAAATTTTCAATGTCCATAAGGAAGTCTTGAAGAAATGTGGGTGAGAATAGTGAAACTTCCATGTTTATAAAAGCAGCAATGTATGGAGTACATGAAATGTACATGACACACTGTTTTTATTTCTGTCATATAATTAAGAATGCAATAAATATGAATTTATTGGTTAGAGTCCAGATCCTGTGCTTGTATAGCATTGCTAAAGTTAATAGAAATCAGCTCATTAACCTCCCCAGGGGATCTTGTGCTAAATATTATATGAGCTGCTTTATGTGTTCATCTTCTATGTCTCACATACTTCACACAAAGGAAATGTAGGCAGTTTCTTTTTCAGATTGTATTCAATATTTTATGTGCTGAACAGAGACACTTCACTTGTCCTCAATCTTTTCTTTTTTAATATAGCACCATTTGAAATAGGAGGTAATATGGGGAGCGTCTCTATCTTAAAAAACTGCTTCTCTTTCCAATAACCACATATTACTTTAAATTATGTAGGCAATATTTTCTACATAATTTCCAAAACTCTGTTTCAACTATAAGACAAAATGCAACTATTTTGCTGACATAAATGAATGTTCAGTAATTATTAGCTAAGTATTTTCACAATTAATAAATTTATCTTACTCAGTTGGTAGTCTGTATTCTATTCAATTTCCACCTAGAAAGTATGTGGAAGTTGTGTCTCAAATGGGCAAGTGGTTTGACTGTGGTGTTCCACAAAGTGCTGCACACTGAGCAATGCCCTGATCACTGCAGCCACTTACTATGCTAAATGCACACTCGTCTTGGGTCAACCGTGCACTAGAACTGCCTGCAGCTTGCATAACATTGCATACCTGCAACACATTTCTGTACAACAGATTCAGATGAACCACATACACACCCAAATTCAGTGGTTATTCATCTCAGCTGCACACCAGATTTTGGGAAAAAGAAAAGGGCACAGACAAACAACCTACCCGACTACTACTACCCTCTTAGTTGAAGAAAGACTGTAGAGATATTCTCTAGGTTGTTACATCTAATTCCTTCTCTCTCATATCCCTGTCCCAATATACTTAATCAAGAGAGAAGATTCAACTCAATTTAATCTTCACTTACTCACATTTTCTTAGCTCTTTCATATGTTTCCTTTTCTTGCAAATTTCATATACTGGTGCTTTGCTCCTCAGTGGAATTCACAGAATCACAGAATGGATTAGGGTTTGAAGGCATGGCAAGGGATAATTCCAACCTCTGTGGTTAAGCAGGGTCATTCTAGAGGGCATCACACAGGATTGCATTGAAATGGTTTTTGAATATCTCCAGTGAGGGCGACTCCACAGCCTCCCTGGGCCAACTTTTCAGTGCTCAGTCACCCACACAGTAAAGTTCTTCCCCCCATTCAGGTGGGACTTCTGTGCTTAATTTTCTGTACATTGCTTCTTGTTCTATTGCTCAGAATCTCAGACCACAGCCTGAATTCTTGCTCTGGACAGTGTCCCTTCAGATGCTGATAGACATTGATGATATCCCTTCTTAGTCCTCTCTTCTAGAGAATGAACAGGCCCCTCTCTCAACCTTTACTCATAAGACAGTTGTCCTATACCCCTAAACATCTTTGTCACCCTCCTCTGGACCTGCTCCAGGAGCTTCCTCTTTTGTACTGAGAAACTGGACACACTAGTGCTGAGTAGAGGGGCAGGATCACCTCCCTCAATCTGCTGGCAATGCTCTTCCTAATGCACCCAGGTTACCATTGACCTTCTTGGCAACAGGGGTGCTGCTGGCTCATGGACAGCTTGTCGTTCACAGCACACCCAGATCCTTCTTTACAGAGCTGCTTTCCAGCAGTTTGGCCCCCAGCTTGTGCTGGTCCATGGGGTTATTCCTCCCCAGGTGCAGGACGCTGCATTTGCTCTTGCTGCATTTCAGAGAGTTGCACTCTGCCCATTTACATCTCTCCAACATGTCGAGGTCCCTCTGAGGGGCTGCACAGCCCTCTGGGGTATCAGCCACTTGTCCCAGCTTTGTGCCATCAGTGAACTTGCTGAGGATTCACCTGCTCCTTCATCCAAGACATTGATGAATATATTAAGCAATACTGGGCCCAGTATTGAATGTTGGTGTGGGAAACCAGCAGTGACAGGCCTCCAACAAAATCCTGTGACAGTGATTACAGCCCTCTGGGATATGCTGTTCAGGCAGTTTTCAACATACTTCCTGTCGACTCATCCAGTTCACACTTCTCGAGTTTGCCTGTGAGAATTTTCTAAAACACAGTGTCAAAAGCCTTGCTGAAATTGAGGTAGAAAATATCTACTGCTCTCCCCTCTTACATCCAGGTAGTCATGGCTTTGCAGGGAGCAACCAGGTTGGTCAAGCATGATTGACCTTTAGTGAATCCATGCTGACTGCTTCTCATCCGCTTCTTGACATCCATGTGGATAGAGATGGCATTCAGAATGAGGCACTTGATCACCTTTCCAGGGACTGAGGTGCGGCTGACTGGCTGGTGGTTCCCTCTTTGTCTTTTTTTGAAGACAGGCATGACATTTGCTTTCCTCTAGTCCTCAGACAACTCTCCTGATCATGACAACCACTCAAAGCTCATCAGTAAGAAAATCAACTCTATGTTACTAACACTGCGTGCAGCACAAATCCAAAAACACAGCACTGTACTAGTCACTGTTAAGAAAGTAACTCTACTCCAGCCAATACCAGCACAGAGCTTTAAGAAGCCTTTTGGGACAAGGCACTTTAATCTGCCCCGTCTGCAAGGTGAAATCCCAATCAACCTGCTGGCTTCTGTGCAACTTTCAAAGACACAATTCCATACCGCCCTGCCACTAGAGTGTTGTAATTGTCCATTATGTTGTAGAGGAGTTCACAGCCAGGATTAATTTACTTTCCATTTAATTTGCTTCTATAACCTCTTAAAAATAAATGAAAAAAAAAAATCTCAGTGCTTAATGAAAGAGATGAAGTATGAGCTTTGTCACAGTACTATAAGTCTTTCAAATTTTATATTTTATGTCTAGGAAGAAAAGTATAAACTTCCTTTTTATACCACATTTCCATTTCCATATAAATTTACATAGCATGCAGTAAATCAGCTTGAAGATAAACTGTTAATATACTTTGCTTGCAAAGGGCAGACCATTAACAGAAAGTTTACTTTAGGCCTTTAAAATTCTTCTCCTATCTTCTGCTCTCTCTGGCTCTGTGACCTCAGGGGATGTAATCCCTTAAAATGCTGCTCATCTTCAATTAGCAGAGAGAACATATGTACGTTCTTCACTGAAATCCCCAGGTATCATGCAATGCAGTTCACTTCAGATTTTATAGTTAATTAAAGCCTCATACACATTTTTTGATTCTCCGGCTGACACTGGAGAGTTTTAAAGCTTAGACCATTTTAGCTATTACTCTGCTAAAAAAGTTTACTAATAAACATAAATGTTCATGTGCCTTTCTTGCTGACTCACACGCTGTAATGGGAAGTTTATAAACACAGACTTCCACCTACAAAGAGAATGAGTAGAAACTGAGGTTGCTGGAGATACCAGATTTTGAACTGCCTGCATAAAAATGATCCCCCACAAAGACCAGTATTCTCTGAGAAAACATACCTTGAAAATTAGCAAAGGAACATTGAGAAGAGGTTACAAAACATTTCTAGGTCATAACCTTGAAAACTAGCAAGGCAAAAGTCACCTATTGTGAGTAATATGCTTAGATCTTGTAGGAGACATATGTGACTTGTTGATATGAGGGATGTTTTTTTAAGGAAATAAAGCACTTTGTTTTTTCCCAATCCCTTTCAACAGTCTCTAAATTAACAGTGTGTTTTGAAATCCTTCCTTTTTATTTAGTGTTCTGTGTAAGGAATATGTATATAATAATTGCCTGACAGATGGTTTGTTCTCATAAGATGAAGATTCAGTGCTATTTTTTTTTTGTTTTAGTAAAAATTTTCCTAATCCTATTTCTCTTCAGAGTAGTAATTCTTTTAAATTAAATTAAATTCAGTGCTTCTTTGTCTTTTTTTTTTCTTCCTCAGCTAATATTGATCTTTCTTTTACCAGGTTGTTCCAATCACCTTTTTAATCTGTCATCCTCCTTCCCTATTCTTGTTACTGTTTCTCTTTTCTCCACTTTTCTTCTACCTTCAATATCCTACTTTTATCTTTTTATCATTCATGCACTCCTCCTGAACTTTCACTGGACTGAAGGCCCTTGATCATGGCATAATCTCATGCTTCAAGAAGTTATTATCTGAAGACTGACTGTAAAAATGTCACTGCGCAGTTATTCTCCCATGCATCTCAATAAGAGGTTGATCTCATCAGATCAACAAGGCTTTTTGTTACAAATGAAAATATTTTTATTCCTTATGTTTAAAAATAGGCCAAATCATTGCAGATTCCAGTGTTTCTGAAATCAATTCTTTTATCTTTTATTTTTGAAGTTCTTAACACATAAAGTTTTCCAGGCACGTTTAGTGACTGAAGAACTTAATGAAGACTTAAATCTTCATTCTGTTTCTGATATTGTTACATTGCACACTTGATCCTTGTATAAGAAACTGCTTTGAGGTCAAAGAACATACAAAAGTATAACTAAAAGCACAATTAGGGTCCATTTTGCTTCTCATCTGAGTGGTCCCTGGGCTCATGGGGAATTTTTTTTTTTTTAACCACATTTGGGGAGGCCATTAAGAAATAAGCCCAGACATTCTGTGTTCATGGTATTTTGCTCATATCTGTTGAGGTACCAACCTACAAGAAGCTTTCTGCAAAGACCATGGGGAGAAAAGTCACCATCTGTCAGTGCTGTTTACAAAACAAGGGTTCTGCAAGAGGAATGTACACTGCAAAACAGATTCACATTCTTACATGTCCCACAAGATCCAGGGGCATATAAAGCTAAGCCTAGCTTAGTGTTCAGCCTGTCTTGAAGTTTAGAAACCTTATGACAAAAGAATGAAGTGTATCTTTTTACATTTAAAATATTTCTATTTCTGAAAGGGCCAATAATAATGTATTAGCAATTGTATTGATAGAGGAGCAGGATGGAAATCTACATTCCCTTTTCCCAACATTAACATCCTTCCTGTGGTAAAAGGCGTATAAAAGGATGTATGCTTCAGAAACAATTTCTTTTTGTCAACAGCATATACTTGACTACCTTGGGAACATTGTTCTTCTTTTCACCTCAGGTAAACCTGCTGTCTGAAAAATACCTTAGCTTACTGGGGATTCTTTATTGAACATTTTCAGGGTATTCATTATTTTCACCCTATTTCTGTGAGTCTAATTTAAAATAGCTTATGATGATTATTTTAATTTCATCCATGTCCCTTATTCATACTCTTTCAGAAGAGAACTGCATGTATTTCTTTGATATAGAAAGAGAATCTGAAAAAGCTAGGAAAGATTCATGGCTAGAAATGTTGGAAGATATAAATTGGCATATATCTATTAATTCCACTAGGTCTGTGCACATTTAACTTGACCTGTTTCTACATTTGCAATAACATGATCTCATTTAATATTCTAGATAGCTTCTCATTACTTGTGGCAGATTTGCATTTGTGTGTATCTGTTTACTTTTTCTGTGAATGTATTTGGAATTGAGAGAGAAATTACATTATTCTATAAATTTGAAACTATTTAAATAAAAGCAACTCTTGCACAGAAAAAATGACAATAGTCTGTAATTTCCTCTTTTGTGAAAGCTTATAGCTCTTGTATGTTATCACAGAAATGACATTACTTGGCCCACTGCTCGTCATGGAAATCAAAGAAACAACTTTAATTTTATGATTACTTCCTGTCAGGATAGTAACCCACTGTAATTTGACAAAGTCAAGTAGAAATGTAGGTGAACTGTAAATGGTCACACTAAACAAAAAAACAAGTTTATAACACAGGTGTTTCAACAAGGTCAGGTGAAAAAAAAAAAAAAAACACAAAACCATAGATTTCCTGATAATATTATTCAGTAATATAATTTCTTACAACTCTTCTGCTACAGATTAAGAATGCTGAGCACATTTATTGCACACTCTCAGTCAGCTGCCTACGGGAAAGAAGACAGAAAAAGTATGTACTGTATTTTACATGAAAAAATAAAAAATATGTTACTTCTTTATCAGTCCTTGTCAAGATTTCACCCATAAAGAGAACTGGAGAACTTGCTATACAAGTTTTCCTATTAGTCATCTTTGATTTTTCCAGATCCTGGAGAAAAGATTTTTCTTTTCAGAATTTTATGCTTTGGAATTTCTTTAATAGAACATAAATCGATAAAAATCTCTTTAACTTGGTGATAATACCAGATAGTGGGCTAGATCCTAAATGCTGCAAATAATTTTGGAGTCTTGATATTTGGGGTATTTTTTGAGTGATACACATAAAATTTTCCTTTCTCAGTAGTTTTTAAAAATTAACATGTTCATTTTAGCACTTCAGTCTCTTTTTTAATTTAGTGAGAAAACAGTAATCACATTAGTGGAATTAAGAAAAATGACATGGGTAAATACTAAATGATGAAGAAAAGCTTAATATCATTACAGAATTATAAGACCTGAAATATCCCAGGGTTAAACGAGAAACACATTCATATCAATAAATTAATCTTTATTAGAGTAAAATAAAATAAGGAAGTATTGTACATAAATTCATCATCTAAATAAACTTATTTTAAGGTGCCTTTTAAAATCATTAGTTCTGTCAAGACAAACTTGCCTATGCTTTTAAAATACACAGGGGAGTATTTATGATTTAAACTTGGATTAATCTATATCGAATACATTTGTGAAAGATTACCTTAACAGCTCAGTAATTCTCTAAATGACTCTGATACATTTAGCAATGTACATGTACTACAAGAGATATTTTGTTAAGGGGGAATATTTGATTACTATCATGAGCATCAGAGAAAGCTGAAGACAAGCTGTGCTCCAAAAGAAACAGTTATTTTCTATATGTTGTAAATGAATGTGTACATTTTGGAAGGGATGTTGCTTGTCGTCATCATCATCATCATCCATTACCGCATGCATTAAGCTCACATCAAAACAAAATCGTACCTTGGATCTGGAAGGATCTTGGGTGCAGGAGAGGGAAAAGGTGCTTGGAAAGCAGCAGTTGTGCATGTCAGAATTTTGTCAGGGACAGAGAGCCACCTGAGAAAGCTCAGCTCTACTGTGTCCTTCTCATTTCTTCTTTGCTCCTTCATTTGTGTCTGCTTGCCTCTTTTTTGTGTTTGTGTTTAAGAATAAAACAGCATTGTGACTTTAATAAATCTTAGGTATCTGTTCTGTTTCATTTTTTAAAATCTAGGGTTACCTATAGATGTGTGCTCTATGTATTTTAAGATTACCTTTAGAGTACAGCTCACAGTACAGCAAGGCTTAGGCAAATTCAGTTAGCAGTATATAATAGCCCACATACTGTATGATTTATAACAAACCCCTAATAAATAATATGCTAGAATGTATGGTTCTTCATAAAGAAATATTTTTTTGCTTGTGACTTTTTAATTTTTATTTGTAGGCCCTGCTTTATTCTTCCCTCCAGAGGCAGAATTTTGTACTTTTCATAAAGGATTACAAATATTTCCATCTGCATCTGATTAGGCATTTTAAATCTTTTCATTTTGTGGGATTATATCTTTTAACCACTTATCACTGCACTTTCAAGAAATCATAATGTGTGCAGAATTAAATTGAAGGTATTTTCAGATCATCTCCCATTTTATTTTCTCTTAATCAGTTATTTAACATAGAGAATAAGATTTTATTTCATAGTGAGACTGATTTGACAATATTGACTAAAAACATACATAAATTTCCATAGAAGTTCAATGCAATGTTCAATGCAAGTTCAACAAGAACTTGTATATCTGACAGGTAAAGACATGATCAAGTTTCCTTTGCAGTGATAAACCAAGCATGCTGTCATGCTCCCTTTGCAGTTCTACTCCTTGGAGGAGGTAGGATAATAGCTGAACTTAAAGATGTCAGTCAGTTTAGTCACACTGACTATACAGAGATTCTTATAAAAATTCTGGTGTTTTCTTCATGTAAATGTACCAGATGTTGAGTCATCTTATGTAGGAGGCATATTTATTTATTTATTTAGATAATTTGCCTGTCCTTGCATTTCTTTATGCCATGCTAGTTTGGAGGTAATAAATAAGAGTGTTGGATGAACATAATTTTTCTGAGAAAAGCAACTTCATACCATCTTTGTTTAAATCTTTTATGAAAACACAGTCAAATCAACGGTAGGGCTTTCTTTATCCTAAGATATTCAAATGCTTAATAAATAGCAGACATATACAGATAGCACAATTGGATGAAGACATCTCCTTTTTTTCTGAGATATTCTCGATGGCATTTCACACTAAAGGATTGATCAAGAGTTTCCATATCTCAGAGTAAAGATCACTGAAAAAGCAAAGAGAAAAAAGGCTTGCCCATCACTGAGAAAGAAATCTCAGCCACACAGGGTGCTGAGAGATTGCAGGGGCAAGAACAAAGTGCTGTGTTTCTCTGATCTGTGTCAGAAGTTTTAGCAATTGTTTGAAGAAAATGGTCACAGACTAGACAACATTTGGAAAAGAATAAGATTGTAAGGAAAATTACATGAAAAAGAAAGACGGTTGCTAAAAGAAATTACTTTTATTAGAACCAAGTTATTACCTAAAATATTGTTATCTCAATGAGATTATAAATTGTTTGTTAAATCAATTTTATGCAATAAACTATAAAAACTGCTTTCTAGTCTTTTTGTCATACACTGCTTCCATGGAATTATGTCTCATAATGGGGGAAGGGGAAGGAAAACACAAACACCATTCCTTTTGGTTTGACCAGCTCTCTTATTAAATGGAAAATTCAGGATTGGTCTTTGCTAATCCATCTACAATAACTACTCAACAGAAAATGATAACAGTGAGATTTCCAGCAAGGAAAACTAAAAAGAAATGTTTAAATGACACGGCATGTTTATAAGAAGATTGACCTAATATTCTAATAAGCACTAGTGCCTGAAGATAAAGATGGAAATAGACACTTTAAAGATGAGCTCAGCTTTGGGGAAAAAAAAAAAAAGAAAAAGAGGAAAAAACATTCTGAAGTTTGCACTCAGTCTTTTACAGTCTGTCTTCTAATTTATACAGTGTGAGCTAAAGTTACAAGCATAAATAGGGCACGAAGTATACCTTCTACAGAGCATATCAGAGTTCTCAGGAAAGCAGATTTACGGCTTATACAAAGATACACAGTAATCTATTTCTGAAGTAGCATTTGGTTTCCTTCTTAAAGGCAAATGAAAAAATGGCAAACAAATATTCTGGAAATGAAAAAGGGGGTGGTTCATTTCCTGAGCAATAGTGTCAGCTGAACACAAAACTCCCTGTAGGACCCAGTAACACAGAATGTCAGAGCCATGACAGACATGAGTTGGATGTTCCACACAATATGCCAGAAATACATTTCCTGAATGTGATAACAACGGTGACAAGAGTTTCTCCAGCTAAATATGATGGTACAATAAGTATAATGGAAAAACTAGGTGCTACATATACAAAGAAAAAAAACTGCTATGAGAGGAAAGTGAGGGGACTCTTGAAATCTTGGGGTAATAAAAAGTTAATTGCTAGACTCAGTTTTATGTTGAGATCAGCGGTTCTTAAAATAATTTTATGGACAGTGAAGACTCACAGGAGCTGCTTGTTCCTCAATATTCCATAAAGATCTTCATGGGTCACAAGCTGTAATGTACTAATAAAGTCTTTCTGCCATTTCTCCCAAGTAGAAATTAACCATCTTATATCAACATCTAGTATTCCTATTTAATTTAATGAATTTCTTATTACATTTATTGAATTATACCTGTAATTCTCTTCCTCATTATCTCAAACACTCCCTCAGAGATTATTGGGGTTGAAAGTTTGCTGGAAGTTATATGGGTGGTGTTTAGAATAAGCAAGAATGAGTCTTGAATTTCCTTCTGCTATGCCCAGTAGGCTTCAGATGAATATAATAAACATATATTTGTTTTAAAAAATCTATAATAGTAGCACTAATTTATTGTTTCTTAATGTTGGCAAGATCTTCCCAGAAATATTGTTTCTGTCTTATTTATTGATGGCATTCATTGAGGTGGGATCCTGATTAACTGCATGAGAAAAACATTGTATAAAAGTATATGCAACTATTTGTGTTCTAATAATCACGCTTTTACTAAGTACTTGTAATGGGAAACTTACAGTCTGAGGCCAAATATGTAGGAAATGCTTTTCAGATAAACATGGAAAATAAAGAACCAAAAAATTCATTTATGACAAATACTAAAGTTCATTTATGACAATACAAAGCCATTAATTAGAAAATGTTACTAAAGATTGTACAGAGCTCTAAATTTCTCACTGATTTTCAAAATGAAAAAGGAAAACAAAAATTAACAAACTGCAGATTTGTCAATTCCTGAAAATTACCATTTTACAAAAAAGATTCTGTTTACTTTAATTAACACCATGTTCAGATTACAGTACACCATGCTGTCCATAAGCTGTATTTTGACAATAAATGAGGCACTAACTCCTCCTGCTTATGGCAGATGCTCCCCTTTCTATGCCTTCTCATGCTGCCTTCAGTTTTGTTTTCTTTTTTTATTTTCTTCTTTTGCCTTTAAGAAGATTTCTTTTTTCTTTTTTTTTTCTACATGAACAGGGTTTGAATATATAAATAGGCTAAGGAAGACAAAAGAAAAAGGGATGGGGAAGAGGAGAAAGACAAAATGGATAAGGAAAGTGGAACGGGTCAGTGAATGTAAACAGGAAAGCTGACAAATCGGGGTAAGCAAGAATTAATTCCTTATTCCTGCATTTTCTTCCTAGTATCACTTGAAAATTAAATGACAGTGAGATTAGTATTAGACATGTGGCTCAGTTCAATTTTGAGATTTTAGTGGCTTCATAAAAGTAGAGATTCCTTGGGTTTTGTTTAAGATGTGTCCTTTATAATAATGCATAACGCTTATGCTCCTCAAGTGTGAAAGCCTTCTCTACTCAGAAGAAATGAAGAAGACAGGAAGTTGGAGAAAAAAAAAGATATGAAAAGATGGCAATATGGAATTGTAGGAAGATAATGACAGGTCAATATAAGGTGATTCAGATACTGGCTCACTGACAAAGCTCATTGAAGGCAAGTAAAATCTTTCCATTCATTTAAAGGAGCTTTGGGTACTGTCCAGAGAAAAACAAAATTAAAATAAAATAAAATGTCTGTAAAAAAAGGAAAGATATATTTTCATATATTGACCAAAAAGTACAAAACATTTATTTATGACATTTATTTATAAGCATTTGTTTCTAGAATCCTGAACAATAGTTTGAACTTTCAAAAGAAGAAAGGGTAGGGGGTGGGGGGAGGCAAAACATTACATATCTTTTTGTTGCAGTCTTATTTAAAATAGTATTCACAGATTTTAAACTTTTGTTTATGACAAAGCCACCTTTAGAACCAAGTTGCTCATTTTGTTAAATTCAAATACACCAATAATGTAAGTTTAAATTTATATATGAATAATTTTTACCTCTTACTCTATAGTTACATTTTATGAAAGAATCAACATTGTAGAAGGTAATTACAATATTTCTACTACCAAAAACTATCACACAGCTCTATAGTCCACAGGGAATTTACAAAGAAAAGGAATGAAGGTCGATAATATCAAACTGTCCAAATAATGGCAGGTGTTTGGTCCCAAGGTGTGATTCCATATGGTACACATGCTTGCACAGACAACACTTGTGTGTTTGGGGATTTTTTCCCTTTTGTGCGTGCTCTTGGCTGCAAGCTGTGGGCAGATCTGATGTGAAGGGCTGGTCAGGTGAGGCAGGTTTTGAGGCAGTCACAGGGTGACAACATTCTCTGGGACTAACACATGGGGAGGAAGCTCCTTGGGCCAGGCAAGCGCCCCGCTGATGCTGCAGACAGGCTTCTATGAGTTTGGGCTAGACAGCAAAACCAGGGCTGCCCACACTCCAGAGCCACTTCTTGTGGCATCCTTGTCATGCCTCTGAAACATCTCCTTGAGTACAGCAGCATGAAAACAGAAGTAAATGCACAACACTATAAAAGCAAGTAAATTTTAGTTGATGTCGTTGCAGATGAAGTTATAAAAGAAGCAGAAAAAAAAACCAGGGAGAAATATCTTATCACAAGCCAATGGGTACTGTTCTGTGGGAAGACATCATCAGAGACACTCATGCCCTTTGGAAACCGAGACAGTGTCTAGACTTGAGCACTGTAACAAGACAGTAATTCAAATGGCAAAATGCAGAATGCTTCTCCTGTAACACTGTTCAAATCAATTAAAAAATGTAGATCGATAATGTCAAATTGAATTGCTTTGGGATTATTTAGAGGCTCCTATTTTCCCAGCAGTCACATGTTTAAGGATTGTTACAAATTGTTCCAAGTATTAGGGATATCAGCTAGACAAAACAAGTCTATTATTTGCAAAAAAGAAATGCTAAAGTAACAGCTAAATGTAAGCAATTAAATCATGTTCTGACAACTGCATAGCTAAAAAATTAATAGAGCTTGTTCTCTTTTTCCCTCTGGGCCCAACCTGCCCTCTACGGAGACTATTCTGGAAAACTTGACTCTGCATGGGGCATTTGGACAGTCTTTGATTTTCTCAAGGACTTCAGTTAAACCAAGCTCTTCTATGCTGTCAGGAGTACTGGAAAGGGTTTCTGTAGCCTAACATCTGACCTTTCTTCTGACATCCAGCTTGTTGGTTTTGATTTTGGGACTGCTTTTAAATTTTATGTTAGTTTTTCTAACTGTTGTAGTCAAAATATTTGCATTACAGTTCCTTCCTTTTCCTTATTCTTGTCAGAGTGCTTTCCCTACTTATCTATGTTTCTGCAGTGCTGCCAACTGGTAATACTCTCTTATTATCATAAATATAGGCATAATGGAGTATTTTATGGAGTTTCATGAACGGTTGATACAAGCTGTTAAATTTTATTCACCTTGGATGCCACCTCACTTTAATTAATAAAAATGCTGCCACCTGCTTTTATTTTCAGTTGTACTAACACAATTCATGACCATATGCAAAAGGTTCCTCTTCCTCTTTGCAGGGCAGGAGGGAGAGGGGAATAAGGACTAGAGCACTAATTCTCTAAAGAGTTATACAGAAACACTGATGATGCTTCAGGTGAGCGTGTAGGAGAGATGATGTCCAAAACATGAAGGATAGTAAATATTGCCAATAGAATTCCTAAAGTATTAAATGTTTGAATGTTTTTGCATCCATGCTGAAGATGGCACTTGTTCTTTAAGAGATTTCATTTGGATTCAGATTGAGAAGTTTTCCTTAAAAGAAAAAGACAGAACAAACCAAAACCAATACCTGCAGAAAATAAAAATATCTAAAAGTAATTATTTTAGGAAATTTCATTAATTTTGACTCATTTCAAGTCTTACAATGCTACTTTAAGTTTCCCTTTTGGATAACCTGTGATTGATGTTAATGGCACTATTCCTGTTCTCTTAAGTTAAACAGCATTTGTAGGAGACAGAGATAAATGAATCAAATAATTGTGAATCAGAACCACTGCAAGAGGAGCGAATAGCTTTCAACAAAAGATAACTCCTGCAGTTACTATTTATGAGTCAAGATTAGATATCACTCAATCTTGTGCTAGTGTCTCAGAAATTCTTTTGGCAGGCCCCTCTCTGGTTCAGATTTCCAAGGGATCACAAATACTTTAGATAGAAGGGTATTCTTCTCACCTGAACCTCTACATACAATTACCACAGAGACATGACTCTATTAATGTAATTACATTTCTACCACTCTAAAATCTCCATTATACCATATGTTCTGGTGCAGAAAACATTTATGTAAAGCACTATCCCTTGGTAATCAGCTTTCCTGCTTCCTTCTAAACAGCCTTGTAGCACTCAGTAAAAGACATGCTTCAAAGGATGCCCTCTGAAGCTGCATCCAATTTTGCATCTGTATCTTCTGTTTTGTGTAGAAACTTTCATGTTAATTCAACTGCTTTTTCAATTAAGCTTTCCAAACTAAGAAAGTACCGTGGGGAGCACTTAGGTTTTCAGGGGTTTTAAAGCATAGGGATATAGGCCAGGTAAACATTTTACCATTTTTCATAGGTATATGAAAATGTTTCCTGTCAGGAATCAGAAAAATATTCTAAGATCAGGAAACATAAACTAAATCACAGAAATTCAGATAATGGTGATAGGTATTAATGGTTATATGTACCATGACAAAATACTGATAAATTAGGAGACTAACCCAGGTTCATTGAAAAGCTAACTCTCATTTTTAATTTTCTCATATGCAATATCCAGACTTTAGAACCTGATACAGTAAACTCGAATCTGACAGAGCTATTTTCTTTTATTCTTTGCTGTTTGCAAGAGTTTTTTTTATTAACCAAAGTCAAATTGCTTGGGAAAACCATTCTTGCACTGCTTTTTTATTTCCATTTGCTATACCCTTTTCCTTTTCACAGCTCTTTACTTAAACTTTGCAAATGGTATTTGTCAGTGTACTCACCAGACTGGGAGCAAATTGGACATTGTTAAGCAGCGTCACTTTGTCAAAGCTGAAAATGCTCCCAAGCCATGACATGTTGGGTGGTTGGTAAACATGGAACACCAGCCTCACTCCACTCGGTGGGCTGTTTCTCACACTGCTGCTGTTCACTCAGTCAACCTGCAGGGAGTAATTAAGGGTGAATGCAACTGACAGAGGCGTGGAAAGCAGCCAGAAACCCTTTTGCCAAGCAGATATTTTTTCATTGTTATACCTATATTTATTATTTCTTTCCTCTTTGCTTTAGCAAAAGAAGTTGCTTCACTTCCCCTCCAGTGCTGATAGTCAAAAACAATGAGGTGAAGGAAAATCAAGTAAAGATCAGTCCTGTTAACCAGAGAAAAGCCCCAGGTCACTCACTACTGTGATCATAATTAAGCAGCATATCTTTGTGCTAGTTAAAGGTTAAATGAGTGGAAAGAAAGGGGATAAGTGTGATGAAAAACAAGGAAACAGAAAGAAAGAAACGTAATCTTTTCAGCAGGTTAAAGGTGAGATATGACACAGTTCATTGCCTGAGTGCATAGTCCCGGGGTTGGGGAGCCCTGGAACACGTTGCAGAAGTTGTTCCAACACTTCTGAACCAGGACCAAAGTACTGCATAGAGAGAAAAAATTAATTTTAGAAAAAATCAGTTAAATAGGAATGTACTCAGCACACCAATCAATTAGACTTGATAAACATTATTAGCCAGTGAAAAGACATCTCCTTTTACATGCCCAGTGGATAGATACTTCCTGGAGCTTTAAGTAACAGAAGAAGACTACACTGAATTAAAAACATATGTATTTTCTGAAGCTAAAACTAAGGAGACTGTAGATTGTTCCCCTATACACACAAATAGAAACATCCTGTCTTGTATTAACACAATCTAGTATGTACATGACCTCCTAAACCTGTGAAGTTTTAACAGAACTAGATTCCCAAACACAATGCAACTCTCACAGAGTAGCTGTGTGGTTTACTTAAAATACTGTGAGGGAAATGGCTATTGTTTGGTTTTGAGTTTGGGATCTTATAGTTTGGGTGGAATTGGTTTTTGTTCAATTCTGTTTCTGCTTCAGTGGAAAAAGAAAAACACTAACCAATGGCTTATTTGAGCACAACATGCCAACTATGTCCTCTTTTAACTAGTCTCCTGCTGCATGCTAAATCTTTATGGTGCCTTTGCCACACAACAGGCCTCTGTTCCAAAGGATAAACCTGGTGGGCCAAGGAACCTCTTTGCACATTTATTTAGCCATGCAGAGGTATATGTGTGCTAAGAAACCCACCAGCCTGATATGCTGGAATTCCCATGTCATGACAAACAGGCAAACAAAAAAGCTTTAATACACCTTACCTAAGGTGCAGCAATGCAAATAACCTGAACCATCGCTTGTGTGAACCAAATACTTCCATGACTTTTCTTCCCATGCTGGCAGTATTAGGTATACCTGAGATGAGTTGTAGCATAAGACTAGAAGATGAAAAAGTGAAAGATATGGTTGACATAAATTTTTCTCTGCTTTAGCTGAAGCAATGATGAAAAAGATTTTGTCCACGGAGGAAAAGAAGGGGACCTGTAGAGCTGCTGAAAGCAGCTGAAAGGATCAGACCATACTCAGTGTCTTTGGGGAAATCTCATCCTACTAGAGATAAGTAAATGAAGTCTGGGATGTTGCAAAGAAGAGTTTAAGTTCATTCTTCTTCTGCTACCTGCAGTGTTCAGCCTTTTGCCACTCCCCATTTCATCTCACCTACTTCCTGCATCCCCCTATGCTGACCAAGCCATCCTTTCCCAAGCATATTGTATTTCTGGTTTCCAAGATTTCTTTCTACCAGGGCTATGGATCCTTCTGCTCCATGTCTTCCTGATCTTGTAATAAAAATTAATAATGATTGAATAGAAGGTAAATCTGTAACTTTAGGTCTATATACAAGCAGTTTAGAGTTACATGCTTTTAAAGAACATAATTTGAATAGGGAAATTACACCTACAAAAGTACTTTTAGGATGAGGCTCTGTTTTTTCTTCTTTCCTTGCAATTTAGAAATTCTGTACAATTACAGGCGTACCTTGTTAAATAGACTTGTTCCCAGGAATTAGATGAGAAAATTATTTCCTTGTCCTGTTTTTCCAGGTGATTCAGTTTCACCCTGAAGTTACTACATCTACATACGTCTTTAAGTGTAGCCTGGATTTGGCACCTATTAAACTCTGGTGTGTGTTTATCCAGTGACTGGCTACCACTGGTAAAGAATGATTAGTTGATTAAATTCATGATGTGGACATGACTTCAGTGCTAAAAGGGTGGACATAAAACATTCTACAAAGGTCACCAAAGAGCCAACTAGAGAGATTAAGCCTTTTGATTACTATCACCTGTATCACTGTAGAATGCAGTTAAATAATTTTTTCTCACGCAAATGGAAAAAATTTTTTGTGGAAAGGGTTTTAAAGACTGAAGTGCATAAATTATCAGAGCTACTTTCAGCACATTTTGATTTACATCTAATTTAAATGTAACAATTAAAAAAATTAAGCCTCTAACTGGTGCTCTAGAGATTTACGTAAACCTGTTAAATACACAAACTGTCTCTCAGCTGAACCCCTGACTTTTAAGCTTCTCTTACCCTTCCCTATTTTAATAATAGCTCTATTCTATAGCAAAAAAATATTGTATTGCTTTTGAAAATCATTTAAAAAGAGGCTATACACTCTTCATCCCTGCTAATAAGAATGCAGAGACGCTGACTAAAATGAACTTCAAAAATTTTTAAAAGAAATTTCAGAGCCCATGTCTTGGTTTTAGACAAGTTAAGGGGGGTGGACACTCCAACATGCACCATCTTCCCTTTAAGTTTTTACAACTCCCTTTTTGACCACTAAGGAGAAATTAATGAGAATAGATATAAGTGAAAAAATAACAGTTTACTAAAAAAACAAACAGCAACATGTTTCAGGCAAAAAATATAATAAAATAATCAGTAGGTAAAAAGTTCCTAAATTCACAGACCCCCAAGGAACAAAGATAAACAAAAATAGTGGTGAAGCCCCTCCCCAAGATGGCGCACTCCTTGATGACCCTGTGGAGAGAGACAAAGGGAAAATAGCAGACAAACACTACTTTTCTCAACTGTTTCTCTGAAACAACAACAACAACAAGAAAAAACCAAACACACAAAAAAACCACACACAAAAAAAAAAAAAGAAAAAAAAATAGTGTCTTATGCAGCAGTTCTGGTGGCAGATGGGAATTGATGGTGTTGCTGAGGGAGCTCTGACCCCACTGTGTCAGCCTCTGGTTCATCAGGTGTCCGTGCTGCTGTCCTAGGTTGCTGCCCCAATAGAGAAGGAAGAAAACATCCACTGAAGCAGAGAAGAAGCCATAACATTTTGGGTTACCCAGGGTATTTTCCACCCCTTATTCCATATCATGCCCACATGAATACCTTTCCTCTGTACACATCTATACATGTGACTATATACAAATACAATTATTATTTCAGTAGCCACTGACCATTGCCCAGGATACGGATTTTGTTCATTGGTCCATGCTGGGTTCTGTATTTGTTGAGGGACGAACTTCCAAACTGGAGCAGAATATTTCTTCACAACCTGGCCTATATCTTCCCACATTCCATGCCACTCAGGATTTTCTGCCACTGGGGCAGCTCTCCAGGCAACCTCTCTGTAAATGCCATCCCCGATTCTGAATGAGTTGTAGGCCATATAGAGAAGACATGGCCGAATTAACAACAAAAATATGGTGTATTGAACATTTAGAGGGAAGTGAACATTCTCAAAAGGTAATGTATGAGACCTGAAGTGAGGAGAAGGAGGCAAGAGGCCAGAAAAAATCATTCCCTCTTTTTCTTCCAACAGGCTGGGTGTGAATATTTATAGCCCCAATAACATATTGGGTTATGAAAGATAGCCCAGTATAAGATAGCATTCTCTATTTTATCCAGACATGAATATCCCATTCTTTTTCCCTTCCATACTGCTGGGGTTCAGAGGAAGAAGAGAAGGAATGAGTAAGAGATACCTACACTGTATACAGGACCATCAATATTTAATCCTGTATTAGTGACAGGTTTAAGTTTTAGTATTTCATGAGCCATATGACTTCAAATGGATGCTTTATCACATTAGAAAGAGGAGAGTCTTCCCTTCCTATGAGAGATGGCAATCCTTCCATCATCTGGCAGGCTGGAAGATATTGGTTCATAAAATCTTGACATTGGAAAGAAATCCTAGGTAATATTTAGAGGTATGCATGGCTTGTTGTTTATAAATTTTCCCTCCCTCTCAGCCTGCAGAGTTCAATTGAAGGTTCAGTTTTAGTTCAGAAAAAATAAAAGCCTAGTGATAAGATTCAAAATTTCTAAATGCTATTCTAATGAAATATGCAACAGAAGAAAATGAACCACAACGAAAATGTAGGGGACTTCTTATTAACATTTATGTTGCTTTATCTTTCTTCTTTGGAATAATGCTGACTTAACACTTGTCTCAAGGTGTAAAAGAGTAAAACCGAAGACACATACCTAAAAATTATATGCCTCCAGCCACTAGAAGTCAAAATATGTGCCTCATAAAAGATTCAGGCTTGAAAGACCTACATTCAATTTCAAAATTCATGGAACGGCATTCAAAAAATTAAGGTTTCATATTTTATGTTCAAAAGTTAAGGATGAACAGTATCCTGAAATGAAAACACAGGGAAGGAAGTGTGGTAGCAAGAAAAGAGATGAGAGATGAGCAGAAACAGAGCACAGAGCGAAACAAAATATCATTTTACTTGTTAGTTGTGGAATTAGTTCTGGAAACACCAGGAAATATCTAACATGGACTCTCTTGCTTTTTTTCAGCAGAACTGCTTTCTAATTGACAAGAACACTCATCTTTATATGAAATCTTCTTTTTCAAAACTGGAGATAACCAGGTGGGAAAACTAACAACTCATATTTTAAAGTAAATTTCTGGTTTAACAAGAAGAATCAGGTATTTCATGGCAAAGGATTTTTTTATTAAAAAATTAAACAGACATGAAAAAAAGGAGCTTTAAGGAAAAGTATTAGCCAGAGCAACTCTATGATTCTATGAAGCTGTATTGTGATAACAAAATCTAAAATAAATACATAATATGATACATAAATAAAAGAAAAAGAAATGTGAGTTCATTTATGCTTTTTATGTATGTGATTGTACGTATTATCTGCATATATCAGAAATACATTTGTATAGAAAATACAAATTTATGTGTAGATTAATCAATGAATTTAAGAGATTAAATATTATTTAGTTATCAAATTGTATATATTTGAGTAGTCACTCATACAGTAGACACTGTATTTGTAAAAATATTAGACAAAAAAACTATTATATCTCTAATATATTTTAAATAATATTTAAATTGCTCAGGTTTAGATACTATTTCTTAGCCAGACTGATAATCAGAGAGGCCAAATATAATTGAAAATGCAGTAAACCAAATTCTGGTCTTGCTAACATTGACAGACTTTCATTTAGATAAATCTGAAAAGAATTTCACCCCACTACTGTATCTTTATTCAATTAAATCTCTTTAATAGCATTAAGTCTCATTTAGAAAGTTCACAATCCATAATTAGATGTTTCTTTGAAACTGGTTATTAAAAATGTCGTTTCAGAACAGCTTACCATTCAAATAATATATATGCATGGAATAATTGATTTGTCCAAACTTGCCAATTTTAGACATTACTCACTAATTAACATTAAAATTCACATGATTTTTACTATTTGTTTTGATAAGAGCACTGACTATTAAGTAATACCCTGACCATTAGGGAAAATTACATTCAGTACAAAAAATAAGCCCAGGTTTTAAGATTCAGTCACTAATCTCTATAAAAGGGCAGAAAGAAAGCAAAACAAAATAAAATCCCTTGAAGTCACATTCTGTCATTCATTTTCAACTATTCTTTTGTGTTTCTGCCCCTTGCCTTTAATTTTATTTAATTACATGTAACAAGACTAATTTTTCAACAATTCATATTGATTTTGCTCTTTCATTTTACCCCCTTTGACCGCTACCTTTTTTAACCCTGAGGTATTTTGTAAAATAGTTAATTTTAATTTAATTTGTTTTATTAAGCCAAGGTTTTCCAACGTTTCAAATATAAGTGATATTTAATGGTGCTGCTTCATCTTGTGAGGTCCAGACATCTTGCAGAATACTTATATTTTTACCAGTAGTATGTGAAGACCAGATATTTTTTGGTATGGACTTCTTTGAGTTGATTTATTGCAATATACTATACATCTTCTGATATTTATTTTTTTAAATGTTGCAGTGCATTTATTTTATTTTTCATTGCATAGAAAGGTCATTGTGAGAATTTTCAGGGAAGAAAAATACTTTTTTCACCTGAAAATTCTCATAATGAAAATATCAGCCTAGAACTGAAGTTAAGAATAAACACATGAGAAAGTGGGACATAGATAGAAAAGGAAGAAAAGACACAATATTAGACCTAGAAATAGTAAACTGAAGATCATGAGGAAAATCCATTATAATAGTTTTCAGAAACATGATAGTATCCTGCAAACAAGGATATCCTCTTTGACCTTCCTGAGTGGTCCTTTATAAACATGTGGTTCTATGTCTGCGATTGAGAAGACTTGGGATTCAGCCACAGCAAAGGTCAATCAGGTTAGATCAGACAAAATCTTCACAGAAGTAACCCATTATTATGGATTTTTTGGAAATACCATCACTATGCTGGATGAACATATCTGAAATTACAAAGATATATTTAGTCTTAGCTGATGCAGGGGATGAAGAGTTTTGCTATTGAAGTTATTCTCAGATATATAATTTTTGCAATTTTTATGGATTTACAGAGGTTTGAAATGAAATAAAACTAATTTCTGTGCACATCAAATCTTACAAGATATAAGAAAGTAGAAATAAAAAATGTTCAGAAATTTCACTGAATCTTACCATTTTCCAAATGATTGTATCACAGTTATAGACCTGGAAGCTACATGAATAGAGCGCAGATAGCTTAGCTGAATAAAATACAACGAAGAAGTATAGGCAGTTTTGGGATATGCAGCAAATTAAAGTTTTGATTGTAGAATTACATAATGAACTATTGAGCCAGAGTCTAGTCTAAGATAAATAAATCATACCTGCACCCAAAGGAAATCAAGTGGCTCAGCAGTACTGAGTTACGTGGGCCTCTGTAGCTTGCTGCAACAGGTTTAAAGATGGAATTGCTATTTTTTTGGAAATTCTCTACACTTACATGTACCACACTGCACCAACTTGTTGGGCTGTGGCTGAATTTTCTCTTTTCCAGAGTGGAACTGATAATTTGCTATCACTACGTGCAGTTACTGGTTCCTTGCATCAATGAACAAGAGAGCAGTCAGGGAAGAAAACATGACTTCAAAAACACTAAGGTGTTTGAAGGGCCCTGACTTCCTCCACTATTTGCTCTGATGATGTGTTGCCTTAGGAATACTCAAAAGCACTAAAGAGCTTCTCTCCAGCTCCCGTGATCTGCTTGACACAAGGAGCACTGATTAGCTATCAGGGAGCCATGAATCATCTGCCAGTTGTATTGATAAGTTAATATTCACCTTAGGGGAGGTAACATGCCACAGGAGTGCTAATGTACATGAGAAACTTACGACCTGCCTGCTCAGACTGCAGTACCCCATCACCCTCCTGCGCCCTGCTTTTGAAATATTTCCTATTGGGGAGCCGGGAATTGGTTCCATCAGCTGTGGAAGTGATGGCTTTTCCACAGGGAGGGTACTTTGAGTTTGCTCCTTTCTGACCCAATTACGCTGCTTGAAGGCAACCGATGTGGCTGCATGTGTCTAAAATGTACCCACTGAGCTTCTCACAGACCTTCAAGGACTCCGAGCAGTCAAGGTCTGCTGCTAATGGTTTCAATAGGTAATAGGTCCTCCATTTGGCCTGTCACTCAAAGAAGGAAGGAGAGCAGGTAACATTGAAAAAGGATACTTATTGGTGCAGAAAAAAAGGAGAATTGCTTTTAAATGGCAAGAGACAGACTGTAGCTAGACAGAAAATCTGTAAAGTGGTCCTGAACCTGGATCCAGCTGATGCAACCAGTGACATGGGTCCACTCTGCTCCAGAGGCAGCTTTGCTAGAAAACAAGGAAGAAATGATTCCTTAGGGACAGGAGTTCATGGATACATAATATAGTTATCTTCCTGAAACATCTTCCTGAAAATGTTATATTCATTACTGTTAATTTATAATCCTGGTTTTTATGTTAGGTGGTAGCTCTCTGAAAAATCTAATCCTTATTTAACATTGGTGTTTTGTCTTTCAAAATACCGAATATATGAAGCAAAGAAGCTGGCACCTTGTATTTGTTGAGTTTAAACTTAGAAATGTTGTAATAATTTACTAATTAAGTTGTACTACACTGAGAAGTGAGAAGAATAGAGGTTCAATGATATTTTTCATATAATGCACAAGTCCTTTGTACTTAATACTTCAGTTTGTTCTAACTTTTTTCTTTATCCCTGCTGTCACCAACATGCATTTTAAAAGCTTGCATGGGATTTATTCTTTTTGTTTCCATGGCAACAATGAGACTGGTCCCTCAGATATGGAAATCTCCATTTATTCTGAAAATTGTTTCCTGGCAGGATTGTCTTGGATCTGAATCTTGCAATTGAATATACAGGAATTTTATCTTTACATATATCATGTATATTGCATGTAGTCAGGGATAGAGATATCTGGCCTGCTTCCTCAGCTATTGATTGTACTAGCTGCTGGTTTTGTTGGGCTTTAGATTCTATCTGGAATTAGGAGTTAACTATTTTGCTGGCCTTTGAACTACTGTAACCACATTTTTTGGCTGTGAAGCTTGTGACATTTCTGCTTCCAGAAAAATGAATGCAAATTTTGTTACTTCAACAGAGGAAAGCAAGCACATCTGCTACTTTGCGTATTTGATCATTTTAGTTGAATGATGATAGGCATTGCAAAGAATTGTTTATCTGGGTTTGTGGATTCATCTTCCAATCAGTTATTCAAAAAGTTGCAGATTATAGTTTCACTGTATTTAAGCTGGGACCCATTTTATTTTACAAAGCTCTCAATTAATCTTGCAAATCAATAGGAGAAAAATCACTTTTCCTTGTTTGCTAAGCCATTTACTTTGTTTGTCATTCCTTCTTATCCTTGATTAAATTTGAAATCGGATAGGTTTGCCTGCAAGCATGAGGAAAATCAAGCTCAGACACCTAAGTAGAAATTAAATCAGACCAGAAGTAAATGCCTCAAGATTTGTGACTGCAGTGAGACAAATAACAGAGGTGACAGTAAATAAAGAGAAGTTCTGTGATGATGTCCTCAGTGTTTCCTACATTTAGCAGTTTCAGCTATTTTTTCTCTTAGCTTTGTACTCTTTCAACCTCTGACATAGTAACAGGTTAAGCTATGTTATGTAGAACAAACACTAATTTACATGGGAATCAAATATCCAAATGTCTTGCTAAAAGAGCCTAAAGCACTATAATTAACCCATCACAAAATATAATATACCAAAAATGCTTTTAAAATTTTAATCTACTAATGATGCTCAGCATGCATTCACATTTTGCCCATTTTTTATATGTCATACATCAGTGGTTAGATAAACACTCTGATTGCCATCATTTTTATGGCACTTTGAGAATCCAAGTTGATAACTGCCATTAATCACAATCTCAGCAGCACAGCACTTTGAACATATCTGCCACAGAGATCTGACAGCAGTGACCAATAACGGACATACCTTGTTCTGTTTAATACAAAAAACATGTGCTTCATTGCTTTATATATGCTTTATATGCATACCACTTCAAGCACAGAGAACCTCCAAAAGTCCTGACTATTAGGGAGATTGCTTGGATTCTTTGAATTCTTTGTACTCAGGATAGGCTTTTTTTTATTTTTTATTTTTTTTTTTTTTTTTTTTTTTTTCCTTTTGGAGCTAAAATACAAACTCACAGTGATTGAACTAAGAGTGGCTTTTTTATGATCATTCATATTGCAGTCAACTACAACAAAAGCCCTCTGGCCTCTGAGGCCATGTAGTTTCTGATGGAAAGTCACAGGGAGATAAGCAATTGCAGAGAAAGTGAATTATGAACTTACAAATAGGAAAAATACCAGCACTGGGAATATCACTATCAGGAATCATTCATGAGGTGGTCCTGATTTTAGCAATTGTCATAGTATTCTGTTTAACAATGAAACAACTACTGGATGTCAATTTCTGAACAAAAGGCAAAATTCAGCATAGATATCATCAAGCTTCACTATTCTTGGTAGCTCGTCTGTGATTCTGTTTTTTGAGGGGCAGCAGGAGGAACTAGCCTATGCATCTTTGAACTATTAGCTGATATGAATGAGTTTAGAGATTGCATACACAGATGTTCTGAGTTCTCAAATCTGCCATGATTTTTCTGTAACAAAGTGCTAGTTTATTCGCAAGCATTTTGGCGGTTACCTGAATGTCCAAATATATGCTATAATTCCCTTAATATATATCTAATTAGTTATATATTTAAGATACTTTTTTTTTCTTGTTGTCTGATCACTTCAGCAGTTCAGTTGAATCATTGTCCATTAATAAGTCACTGAGGAAATTACAGACTGAAGCAGTCAGACTGATGTTTCGCTTTAAACTAGGTATATTATCATTAGTCAATCATTATTAATGTAATTGAAAAAAATTAGAGAGGGAAGATGAAGTAAAAAATTAAATTCTATTATGACTTTATGCATGTTGTTAAGGAAATTTTAGCTGCCACATATGTAAAAAATAGTATACTTTATGATAAATCTTTTTATTTTGTAGATATTAATTTTCATTCCTTAGGTTGAACATCAGTGTTCATGGAGGATTAATGTTTTTTTTCACACAACAGGAGCACTAAACAAAGGAAGTATTTAAATCATGGAATTAGTTTATGGGATGTATAAAAAGGCTGAAGAAATCAGTGCTATTGAAAGTTATCCTAGAAGGTGTTTAAAATCAGAATATATGTCACTATGAATAGAAGTTGACTTAGCCTATATTCAGTCTTCTTATTTTTAGACAGGATATTAATTTTTTAATTTTTAATCTTTACAACCATTCTTCTCCAGTTTAAGTGACCAACTTTTTTCATTGTTCATTAATGTAGAACTTTTTATTGTCTTTTGAACAGACCATACTTTTACCCTCACATAAAACCATAACAATTTTTGTGGTCTGTAATACTGAGGAGGTCAGACGAAATTAACTAAATTAAAATATTCTCATGTAGTATCTTTTTGCTGGAAATGTCATAACAGTCCTATCCACAACAGTGCTGTCTGACTGCATGCTATTAAGTTATATGATTATTGAAAGCTAATTTGTTTCTTAAAAAGTACAATTAAATAAAAAATACTGCACCTAAAAATATGACGAAAATTCTAATACCCTCTCCCTTATTCTAGGTTTTTACCTACTATCGACAGTGACTCTGTTTCTTGCAGGCATATGCTGAGACATAAATTTCATATCTGAATTAACTTCCCAGGCAGAGGAAGGTATGTAGTGTCTTTACTGAAGTAGTTTCTTGCAACAATATTTTGGGGTTTTGGGGGTTTTTGTTCATGTTTTCTTGGGTTTTTTTTTTTTTTTTTTTTTTAATTTGGGCTTCTGTATTCTTGACTCAAGTTCATATGTAGATATCCAGTTGTTTAGCTAGATGGGTAAAGTTAGAAAAACCCCACAGGCATACTTCTTATCTGAGGAGAAAATGCTAAAATATGTGACAATTCTTAGCTCCTAGGGCATTTGGGCTACCAGTAAGTTTCAGCTCCTTCTCAAGATGACTATTTCTTCCTTGAATACAAGAAGGTCATGCCAATTGTGACCTCTGGCCTGGAGGTAGTTTTTTAACTATCCTGAATGTAATTTTGGAGGTGATAAAAGCAAGACCATAAATTCAATTCCAAAGGACCTACATAGTAAGAGCCTCTGTCTAGATCTCTGTGCTCCTCTTACCTTGCACTGACTTCTTTTATTCATGAGTGTATCTCGTAAAGCACTGAGCCAGCCTTGAAGGAAATCATGTGTCTGCACATCGCATTAGGGAAGCAGGCTGATATGGTACATTCCTGCTCTCCTGAAGGTTACATGTTAATTTTACAAATATGTCAGTGTTTGTTCCTTGTTAGTAGCCTAGGAACGGGATATACAGAAGGATGGGCCTTTGGGGGGGAACTGAAACAATTTTTAACATACTTTTCCTTTAATGGGTGGTACTAGGATATGCAAATCAGTCAGATTATAAAGAGGGTCAGGAAAGGAGAACAGATGTTTGGCTTTTCCTGAACATTCGATGGATCCTCCAGCAGTGCCATTCTGCCTAATTTTCTTTGTCCTGGAATGAATCGCAGTTGCACCAGATGTAGATAATTAGGTGAATATATATGTTAAATATATAGGAAATATTATTCTAAATGAATTTATTATTTTCATCATGTATAATTTTCATATATAATTTTGAATATGAAATGCAGGCATTTGTCTATCTTCTGTGTGAATATGCTCATTCTGCACCTGAAATCTCCTTAGTGTGAATTAAACAGACTTTTTGATCTGTGAATCACTGTGAATTCAGTGATCCTACAACTGAAAATAGTTACAAAGGTCTGAGTTACAAATTAAGTGTGAATAGCTCATTTTCTGTCTCTTCCAAATATAGCAAAACCTGTGCTTTTGAAAAGCAACAATACATCCAATTGAAGGTACTGTAGAGATGCATTTACTCATGCTTTTTCCTGCATTCACAATATTGTTAAATTTCCATTTTTAATTTTGTGTAATTATGAATCATAAGATAGAAAACTTTAAATAAAAGCTAGGAAAAATAAAAGGTTATCCCTATGTTTATACTCTCTTTAGCTTAGGATGCCTCCTGCTTAGGTTTTCCCAAAAATTTCCCTTTACACAGAGATGAAGAATTCCTGTATTACTTAAGTTCAAGTTCAGGCTCTAATTTATGTGGTGTTTAAATTAGGGAGTAGGGAAAAAAACCCCCACAATTCATCAAAAAAAACCTCCCTACCAAAACAGCAAAAGCCTCTTAGATGTTGAAATTCTGATTCAATGTAAAAATAGAGTAATTTTCCCCTGAAGTTCTCAACAAATTCTAGGTGAAGAAACAATGAGAGTTGCCTCACACAAAATCATAATAAAAATAGCATTTTAAAGTTTGGCCAGAACATAATGATTTTTCAAAATCTTTCTGTTTTAATTTTTTGACAGCTTTTGAAATCTAATATTGTTTTGATTATGATGGTATTGGTACGTGGTTAATTTTTAATCCTACTGCAGATGTTTAATATAAGCACTAATAGATTTAATTTCAGTTTGTCTTTGGCCAAAGACCCTTAGATGTCTCATGTAAGACTACTACTATCTTCACTAAAGACATAAAATCACCTTTTATTCTATCCTGCTATGCTAGATAATTAAGTACAAATATTTGATATCGGTTTTATTTTAATCCAAATAATTTTACATGTATGAATTATTAATGTCAAAAAGTAAAAAATATTCTCACATCATCATTACCCTTTTCCCTAATCTGACTACTGGTGGATTTACTGAAATCCCCTATTAGTAAATTCTTGGATTACATACTTGTTCCTCAGGTGTTTCTGTTCTATGCAGTTTTCTACACCTCTAGGTTCTCTCTCAGAAAAAAAAAAAAAAAAATCTAAATTTAAAGATGAGCTTATAATACCTTAGCTCATGTTAGTTGTCTGAAACAGTTAATTAATTCATAAAGATCAAATTTAAAAGTGACATTTTCTAACTCGTTCACTTACTGTGTTAAAAATTGCTTGAGTGCATCTTTGTCAGAACAGGGAATTTGGCTCACAGATTTTAAATGATTTGAGCATTTTGGTTCTAAATATTGCTGCTGGTTTAAATCAAATTGCTTGGAAACTAAGGTTTCAATGTAGGGTTTCCTAGGTGAACATGATCATTGCCTCTGTGAAACTGCAAAGGGGTATTTGGTTTATTTTACTTTATCAAAGCTATGTAGCACTCCTACTTTGAATAACAAAGCCCTAAATGAAACTTTGTGTGTAAAATATTAGAATTTAAGATCAAATAATGAATTATTGGTACTGTTGGAAATATAGTCTATCAAGTGACACATCTTACCCTTCAGCTCCCCTCTCTCAGCTACTATAAATATCTGGGATACTCTGCAGGATAATTTATGGTTTTTCAGTCAAGGAACGTTCCTGTGTGATCATTTCAACCTAACCCTAGCAATTTTTTTCTCAAACTTGGCTGTGGTGTTTCACCTTTGAAATAACACATGCTGGAAAGAATTGAAAAGAAGAGGTTTTTGTGTTTCATCTGATGCCAACCAAGTGCTTATTTTTGATTCTGTAAAGTGTGGTAGATAAAAAATCATGTAACATATTTTCTTTTCTTCCTCTTGGAGTAATCACCATTTGGTAAAAAATGTTAAAACCCCTTCTGTTTTAAGCACAGAAGAATACTAGTTATACTTGAACTTATTTCAAAATCCAATGCCTGGATAGGGCTGACAAGTCTATAGCAAGTCATCAGAGGTTTGAAGAGAAATTACTAACTCCTCAATTTACCATGTCTAGCAGAAAACATTGTTAAATGAATGAATTTCAGTGGCTTATGTTCTTGGGGCACGTGTGGATTTTTCCCTACTTCCCAAGTCTCTCTCATTTCTGGATGTCTAAAAGTAATTTGTAATGTATGCTACTAACAATGCGGCCAGCAGAGAAGATAATGTGAAAATAAAAGGTTCAGCTACATTTTTCACCACAGAGGTACAGTATATGGTAGTAGCATACATTAATTCACATACCTTCTACGTATATGTATAGAAAAATAGTGAATATCAGATATCACATTTTCATAACGTAAAGATAGAAATCAGTGAAGTTTATGCATATTCACCTTTTCATATCCACAGGCAGTATTATTGCACATACATTGAGAGCTGAACAAAACTGTTCATTGCGTCTGAAGGACAAAATAACCTATTTCTCTACACATACATTTTTCCACAGAAATTATCCATGAAAAAAAAGCACTATCTTCTAAATACTGCAGAAGAGAAAATCTGTGATATCAGCTTTGTCAAGTGACAGTAAGGTAAAATATGTTCTTATTTACTAAGGGATAATGTTAACAATGCAGTGCTCTCAGTCAGAGTAAGATGATTCATCCTGTGTATCCTGGAGCATTAATAGTGAACATCACACTAGCAATTCTTTGAACTCTTGAACCTTTGCAACTTATGTTCAAAACTGATGCAAATGTAGCTGAAAATACCAACAATCTCTCTTGAACATCCTTCTATTCTGGCCAGTTATAAAGTGACTGATTCTGAGAAAGATATAATTGCATTAAATACAAATAGAAATGTAGAGGCTAAAAAGAGCATCATTTAAAAGGCTTATGCACACCGTATTTTCCCATCAGAGACTTTAAAAAATGTCAACATGACTTACTTTTGTCATTCTGGTGCTATCTGGTCTTACAGACATTTAGCTGAAAAAAGCTCAAACCCTGCTGAAGTAATTAAATGCACCTGAGATGTCACCAGCAGAAATAAAGGCTAATACATTTCACTTTCATTGGTAATGAACATGCACTTATAGCCCCCACATGCCAATTTTAACAGAGACACTTCACTGTATGTCTTCTCAAACAAGTTTCCTGATAAACTCCAAAATTTACTCTTTCCTTTTTTGAGACACTGAGAGATATACATGGAGGCCACATTAAAGGAAGAGTATAAAGTAAAATCTGTTCTCTAACTCAGAAACAAAGATAATTGAGCAAAGGTGCATTTACAGAAGACTGACAGGGGAGATTGTAGTGTGAGACAGACTCTTTTTTTTTTCTAATCCTTTTTCCCCCTGTGATATCTTGCTCTTGCTAGCTAAAAAATGTTTTGATTTTAGTACATTTTCCTAAGTTACTCTAATTTCCTTTCTTTAAAGGAGTTTGGAAAACTCAGGATTTCTATCAAGTCCATCATAGCTAAATAAATAAAATGTCAGAGGACAACGGAAAGTAGTATCTCTTGCCCCCATAACTGTGTTCAGTGCAGTGCAGAGTAATAGCAAAAGCTGTCACAGTGGGGCCAAGGCATAGCTTTCCAAATTACTCCCTCTCCATTAAAACAAGCAAACAATAAAACAGACAAAAACCCCCAAGCCTGACCACAAAACCTCAAAGAAACTCATAGAGAGCAAGGGGACAGGATGGACAAATGACTTCCCATGGGTCACAGCAGGGCAGGTAAAACAGGTGTGTGTGAATGCAGGTCTGCCAGGCCTTGGAGTTAGCAATCCCACTGTAGGAGAAACCATCCTCTCTGCAGGAGACATCATGTAATGTTGATTGAACATCCACACTGTAAACCACCTGCATTTTATAGTGTGCCATGACAGATTTTTTTCACCTGGCTTTTATCACAAAAGCTTGATTTTGAAGCCTTTGTTCCCTATATTATTTGCTTTTTGATTAAACATCACCCATTGTTATATATTTTGAGAAATGCTGGCCCTGCAGCGATTGTAAATCGATAGCTAGATGTGGAAGAATAGGAAGGATAAGGGAAAAAAAGAAAAGGAGAAAAGTTTCTTACAGCTAAGTCAGAAAGAAAGTTAATAAAAAATAGGTCAGGCAATTTCAGCCCTTTCTCATATGAAACAAATGGGCTAATCTTAAGTAGGAGTCACACATAAGGATCTTCAGTGTATCTGGGGCTCATCAGGAAGTAGCATACAAGTAGCAATATAAAAATCCTTTTTCACTGATATCAGGAAGTTTGCAGGATAGCAGATTATCCTGCAAAGAATTTGTATTACATCTGTCTTTTTACCTAGGACTGAATAAACATTGCAGAAATTAAACAGATAGGTTATTCAGGTCATGTACTCAGCAATGATTAAGCTGAAGAATCATATATAAAAATATCAAAGTATATTCTTAAAAATCTCTAGAATGGTACTCTAAATGGATGAAAAAAGGAAAACAGAAGGTAAGGGGTTTTTGTTTTTTTTTCAAAAGACAATAATTTGGAAAAAAACCCTTCCACAATGCAATGAAATTATATTTGAAGTAACACACATATAAAGCCTACAAATTGAAATTCTACTGGAACTCCTACTTATCTGTCTGCTGTAATTAAATTCATCATGGAATCTTGGGGAAGAAAAAAAAAAAAGAAAAAACCCATCCAAAAAATCCTATTTAGAATACAAAAGGGAAAGAAACTTTCAGATTTAGGTATAAAAATAGAAGACATCCAAGTGGCTCAAAGTTACAATTCAGGAAAGACTTTGTATTTGGATCACAACTATAGCAACTGTTAGCATGTGTCGCTGCCTCTAATGGTATATGGGTTCAATCAGAGCACACAGAATACCAGATGGGACTGGAAGAAGCTGTCAGCAGAAAGAAACTATGCTCTCTGATTTTTGCATTCCTGTGCAAAAAGCCACTATTGTCAATTGTTTTTATCTCTAAAACCAATGCTTTTGTTATAAATCTTGGCATGGTCTGGGATTACAAAGCCAGCAAGCACCAGATGGCTGAAGAGATCCAGGCCAGGTCTAGAGCCTCCTGCCAGCCTTGTTTCTGCAGTCAGGAGTATGCAGTAATACAATCCATGTTCAACACGTCTGGGGGAGCAGATGCTCCTCACGTGTAGACACAGTAAGTACACTGGCAAAACTGTGGCATGACTGATAGAGAGATGCCTGATGAAAGTAAAGAGGAAGAGTATTTAGACGAGGGCAAAACATAGCATTGCTGGAATAGAGAATAGTTGCAATCTGCTGTGCTGGTTTTGACTGGGATAGAGTTAGTAGCTGGTACGGGCCTGTGTTTTAGATTTGTGACCAAAACTTTGCTGGTAACACAGGGATATTTTAATTATTTACACAGTGTCAAGGACCTTTCTGTTTCTCACCCTATCACACCAGCAAATAGGCTGAGGGTGCTCAAGGAGTTGGGAGGGGATGCAGCTGGGACAGCTGACCCCAGAGGACCAGAGAGATATTCCATACTGTATGTCATCATATTCAGCATACAATGCTGGAGAAAAAAGGAGGAAGGAGAACATGTTCAGAGTGATGGTGTTTGTCTTCCCAGGTCACTACATAAGGTGAAGTCTTGCTTTCCTAGGGTTGGCTGAACACCTGTCTGTCTACGGGGAGCAGTGAATGAAATCCTTGTTTTTGCTTTCTTTGTGGGAGTGGTTTTTGCTTTACCTATCTAACTGTCTTTGTCTGAACCCACAATTTTTCTCACTTTTGCTTTTCTGATTCATTTTCCCATCCTGCTGGTGTGGGAGTGACTGCAGGACTCTGTGGGGCTTAGTTGTGGGCTGGGCTTAAACCACAACATCTGTGATCAAAAATTAACCTTAGCACAGGCATCACTTTAGATGGCAATGAGTATCAATACCATGTCAGTAGGCAGCTGCTAATATGAAATTGTGTCTTTGCTCAACCAGAAAAAGAAAATACATTGACCACTGAGAAAACTGCCTTTTCCCCAAAACTTTGAAGCCTAAATTTCTAAGGGCCAGAAGAAAGAATAAAACCACTCCATGGTGAGCACCCTGATGATAGTGTGAGAATTTTCTGCAAGAACATGGAACTGAACTGAGGTTACCCAAATCTTGTTCTAGTATCTTCACAGAAGGCTGCTTGGACTCATATACTGACATGCAAATATGTTGACATGAAATGTTCCTTCATCCTTTTTGTTTTCTTGTAGTTCTTACTTCCATCATCTGTGGATTACTTCTCTTTAATAGAAACAAACATCAAAACTGTCATTTCTCTGAGAGTCATGTTGCTGTACTAGGCAACTACATACCTCTTCAGCAATGATGAATACCAGTTGAATGAGCTCCCCTTTCTCTGCAATATGTCAGGCAGACCATCCTGTAGCTGAAAATCTCATAAAATTTAGCTTTTCCTTGCACTTTTATCTTCTTCACAGAATCCCATTTATTCCCTGTTGTAGATTGCTTTTAGAAGATCTTGTGGGAAAGGTATGCTGAGGATGCAGAAGGTGATGGGAGAAAAAACATGGAGTGCCAAATAAAAGCAGCAATTGTGAGATTTGAAATGATTATTTAACGTTTGTATGCTTCTGAATCAGAATCATAGAATATTTCAAGTCAGAAGGGACCTTAAGGAACACTGAGTCCACCTCCCTGCTCTTAAAAACATTAAGGAACACTGTCCCTAGAACTGGGCTTTGAGTAAGCCCACTTATATCTGGCTGCCAGCCTGATAAAACTCCATTTAGATGTAAATATACTAAATGGCATCGTATCATTTAGATATAATGCCATTTAGTATATTTCTTTGAGCCAAACCTATCTGCAATTGCTCACCCAACTAACTTGGACATATTGAAGTGACACACCCAGCCAACAGCAAGGTGTTTGTTTGAGAGGCTTCTGAATTGAGGGGGCAGAAAGAAGTGAGGCTGCTGCAACCAGATGTCTTCAGGTAAAGCCAGAAGTAAGGACAGCCACAAACCTGGATAGGCACAGTGACACTGTACCAAATATGCGCAAACATACACAACTGGCCACACAAGACAGAGGAAAACACTCGTACAAATAGAGATGGCACAAATGGATGAGTCTTATCCCTTTCCACAGCAATTCATTGTGAAGGCTCATTAGTGAGAAACATAACATGGGAGAATCCATATTATCTATGTAAGCATGTCCTACTTACTAAGAGCAGTGGCTGTCCCAAGCCACTCAGCCTGCCTAGTAGTGCTTCTTCCAGCAGACCACATCAGTCTCCCTGCTATTCAGCACAGATTTATGGCCGCTCCAGTAACTGGCTCCCAAGCCCCTTTGAGCATCCCAGCTTGATCCTGGCTGGCAGTCACGCTCTGTCATACATACCCCCACAAAGGACACAAGCTCTGGTGTCTCCAGCCACTGACACCACGAGTTCTGATCCCTGGTCATGCTAGTTACCGGCAGTCATACACCCATACACACACGTGCACTGCAATAGAGTCCCTCACTCAAAAAACCAGCTAGAAATGGCAATTAATAAGAAAACAGGATGGACTGTGTTTATCAGGCATACAGCACATCTGCACCAAGATGCTTCCCAGATCCCTGCTTATGTGTGACTAGCTCCCTTCATAATTTTATCCCTTCATCCCATGCTTGTTCCTTGCCAAATACTTTGACATTTCTTGCCTGTGGTTCTTTCTAGTGTGACAGCTGGACACTATTGCTGAGGCTCTCCTAGGACAAGCCTAACTGCAGCTGGGACTTATGTCTCTTGTTGGGGATCTCCCCCTCATCACTGTGCCTCTTTGCTATTTTCTGTATCAGGATTAACCATAAATCACATAACAACACTTTATAAACTTAAAAAAAAATAAATAGGGTTTTGTCTATAACGATAATTTGGAAAGCCCAGACTAATATACTTTATAATCCAATAGCAATTTTACAGAACTCATAATGGTGCTTGTCTTTCCAAGAACTGTTTAACAAAGCTACTTTTATTTTTTTTACTTTTTTTTTTTTTTTTTTTTTTTTGCAACTAGCACTATCCGTTCTTGATAGGAAATGTGGAAATACTGTGGAAGTACCTGAAAATAGTCTTTACCTTAAACTAGTGGAATACATTCAATTTCATACAGAAACACACTTGTGCATGTATGTGCTAGTCTACTTCAATAATCAGCCAAAATGTTTTAGACTATATTACTCTTGTGCATTACACAGTATAGTAATAAGCAATAACACTGACTCTGTAACAGGTTTATAAGAGAGAAGAGTCAGAAAATCTTATTGAGTTGTCTTTGCAACCCAGAATTAAGCTGTGGGGATGTCCACTCATTCTTATCTCCTGCAAAAATTGGAGATGATGGCCTATCCCAGCTGTGTTAATAAAAGAGGTAGCAAATATGCATATATTCCATTAAAATCATCATTTTCTTTCCATGAGAATATAATTCAGGAGGATGAATGTCCTGTCCTAGTCAAATGAAATATCATTTACAAAGCTTCTTATGTACCCTATTTCAAGGGACAAGGCTGTTGCATTGATTAAGCTTTAGAATATTTAAGTACAAAGACAAATGCATTTCATGTATAATTTCCATTATCAAGACTCAGAAAAAAATCCAGTCTTGCATAGCTTAGCGATGGAGACTAATTTTAAATCTCTTATTTAATTATGTGGTTTTTCCATAATTGAGAAAAAATTAAAAAGAAAATAAAAATATTTTTATAAGTTCATATCAAACCAAAAAAAAAGCTATCGGTGTCTTATACTTTGGACAATCCATGTATGTTCACACATTTTTTCTATAATGTACAGAAACTAGAGAATGTAATTCTGACTCCACTGACACCTGCAGGGAAACTGCTAGGTCCAGAAGAGCTGAGGCTCCAACCAGGGCATTCCAGAGTGACAGAATCTCTGTAGTGGGGCACTTTTCAAAGTAACCCATGTAAGTTATCTCCATACTGCCATGTCCTTGGCTATCTTTTTTTTTTTTTTTTTCAACAGGTGCCATTTTTTGAGCAGTACCAGAAGGCAACAGAGAGGAAACAGAGCACCGAAGTGTTTATTGAAATCTCTCTTTAGCATCTCTGGAACCCTTTAGGCTTTTCAACAGGGCAGTGGCATTCCAACAACAGCACATTTCAGAGAAAGCATGGACTCTTCTATGACGTGTCACCATTCCTATGGGCCCTATACATGTCAGAAAGCTACTTAGAGCCAGCTGGGGAGTTCTGCTCAGCTATTTCCCCCATTCATCTTTACTGCTTCTAAAAGCTTACCCAAGCCAGCCTCAAATCTGACTTTTCCTCATTTTAAGAGATACAGGATCGTTTATTGAAAAACCTGGACTTGAATACATGATTGCATAAATACATATTGCCCAGATGCCATCTATTCTGTTTCCTTCAGGAAAAAGAAAATGTTAAAAAAATAAAAGTAATCAGTTCTGTGTAGTCTCAGGAAAATATCTCATATTGATTCTCATTGAATTTGATT
This sequence comes from Melospiza georgiana, assembly GCF_028018845.1. NCBI lineage: Eukaryota > Metazoa > Chordata > Aves > Passeriformes > Passerellidae > Melospiza > Melospiza georgiana. The sequence goes on from NC_080430.1 coordinate 75,454,030, forward strand.
TCTCTCTAGTTATTACAAAGAAAAAAAAATTCTCTAATGTATTTTTGAGCAACAAAATAGTGACTTCATAATTCAAGAGGTGTACACAGCATATGATTCTGTTTCTATTTAACTAATATTTAACTAATAACTTATCCTTTATCCATTAGAGAAATGATAAAGCATAGAACGTCACTATAAATAAAAGAATAATTGCATCAAACTCATACATACTAGTCCCAAAGCAACATTAATGAATTTTAACACCTTTTGAGAACCTTAGTGCTACTGGACTAATAACACCTTGTTTAATCCGTGCTCCTGGAAGTCAGTAGAGCAGTGGCAATTTCTAATAGCTGGGAACTTAGTGCAATGTATTTCAAGTTACTATTTTCTATGTCTTAACTGGTGAAAAAATATTTCTATCAAGAGCTCCTGAAATGGTTTCAGATAATTACTACAATTCACAAACGGTTTTAGATAAAACTAATGGAAAGGCAATACAATATGACAACCATTGTTTCCTCATGTTAAAAGAGAAAAAAACCTTTTTCCATCAAGCCCGTCTTTTAGGAAAATAGTCTTAAAATATTTTCTATATTTTCTATAAATTGCTTTTGATCAGCAATGCTGATCAAGCTGTATTGTTTATTCTATATATTTTTTTTTCTTGGGCAGTTTTGAGATCAATTATCCTTGCTCTTGTCTATCATCACAACAACTTCTCTTTCTCTTGAACACTCTTTTTTTTTTTTTTTTTTTTTTTTTCAATGGTAGCACACTTGTGTCACGATCATCACGTTGACAAAATGGACCAAAATGTGACACTTATCAAAGACCCATTCCATGTCCTGCCAATCCCAGTGAATGAGAAAAACTTCAGCTGAACTGATGTTTGCTTATATATAAGGGGATGTTTCTAAGGCAGAACATCAGCAAAGTGAATCAGAGAAGATGCTGACAATCACGGATTATGCTGTACAACTTCATTCAGAATGCACCTCTGGCTCCATCATCAGCAAGTTGACAATGCTTGTGAAATGGAATGGAGAACTATGGACATATGTGCATCCTAAAAACTTAACAGTAACAAAATGTTGCATGGCACAGTAATCATGCAGTATGTAAAATTTTTCAAAAAAATTCTTAGACTTAAAAAAAGCTTGGACATGTGTATTGAATGCAGCCTATACTTATATTAACAAATTAAATTCTGAAAAGGCTGTTTTATGCACAGGAACCCAGTTACCTAAGTAGCTAAAGTGGTTCCTGTCATTGTTTTGGCCTAAGCTCTCCCAAAAATTCCATAACCTGTTTAGAGAATTATCAAATACTTGTAGACACATTATTTGTGGATATTTCTTGCCTATGAGTACCTCCTTTGGGATAGTTTATTGGGATAAACGTAGGCCGTAATGTCAGTTTATCTCAGGAAATGGCCACTGGCATATTTCCTTTAATATTACAGTCATACACTCTATAATTCCTAGTTAGTTCTCTGTTTCTTCACACTCAATTCATCAGGGAGCAATCAAATGATCATCCTGTGTGTCTGTTAAATTCTAGATTTCAGCCAAATTAAGTGTATGAGTGAAAAGCAAATTCCTTCAAGCTTAATGAAAATAGACAAATTTGTAGTGAAGTAGAACATAGAAGTGCAGGCTTTTTTGGAAACTCCCTATACAAGTTTACCCATCACTGACAATGGACAATCTGCATAACAGACCAACTCTGAGAAACTCTCATGAAAAATTTGGCTTCTTTTGCCTTTCTGCCTACTGAAATTTCATTGGTTATTTGTTCCAGTATCCTTGAAAGAAGTAGATTTAGACTCTCTAATGTTTCATTCCTCATTTCATTCTCTCAATTTTTACTACCTCCAGGCATTTCTGTCTTTCACACTGTTTGGGATTATTTCCAAATCAAGACATTCTTTGAGATTCTAAGGAAATGGCATTTTAGAGAGCTATAGACTAATAACTAAGCTCTTGTGTAGACAGTTCTGTGGTAATTTAAGGTAAACTGTGACAATGATTGAGTGGAGATTTGTCCTTGAGATGAATGGCACAGATAGCCCCTGTGCTGTTCCAAACAAATCTCACAGTTTGGGACTCTGCCTGAGTTCACAAATTATTCTTTATGGATTTTCTCTCATAGGACAGAACCACAGAATTTTTTGAATTGGGAAGAACCTCAAAGTTCATTTGGTTCCAATCTCCTAGGCAGTGTCATCATCCAGGAGACCAAGTTGCTCAAAGCCCATCCATGTTCAAGGTCTATGAGTGATGTAATGCTTAATCACATAAGGCATGGAAAAATATTTTAAAAGATAGCAAGAGGGAATCTACTTCATTTTGCTGTCCTAACTTTAATTCATCTGTTCTTTGAGACCTTCAGCAGCAGAGACTTTGCAACCTGCTTTTTCCTCTTTTAATCAACTGTGCTGGATAACTTCTGAAATGCTTTCTAAAGTGAGCATCCACATAGCACTCTGTATGCTGAAGAGTCTCACTATTTCTGTCTTTCAATTATTAGCTCATCAGAACTGAGTTACTGTTTTCACTGAATATATTCCATCTGCTGGGGGAAAAAGAATGTCCTTTAAAGTTAATAATAATGGGACAGCTGTTATATCGTTGTAAATCCTGAGTAACTCCTGTAAGTTTGCAATCATAGAATGAGAGGATTTTTAAAGTTAGAAAAGACCTTTAAGAATATCAAGTCCAACTATCAACCTAGCACAACCACCGTGTTAATCATTAAATCATATCCTCAAGTACCACAGCCCCACATTTTTTCAACACCTTCAGTAATGGTGACTCCATCATTTCCCTTCTCAGTCTATTCCAATGATTTACAACCACTTCCATGAAGAAATTTTTTCTAACATCCAATGTAAACCTCCCCTGCTGCATCTTGAGACCATTTCCTCTGTCCTGTTGCTTGTTACCTCAGTAGAGCCTCCCTCCCTTCAGGTATTTTCAGAAACTCTCCTGAACCTCCTTTGCTCCAAGCTAACCAATCCCAGCCCCTCAGCCACTTGTTATCAGACTTGTGCTCCACACCCTTCACCAGCTTCAGCACTCTTCTCTGGACTCGCTCCAGCACCTCATTTTCTCTTGTTGTGAGGTGGTAGTACTGATATTATGACTTACAGAAGTACAAATGAGAAAATGCTGTGGCCTGAAACTCTAGAATTTCAAATTTCTTTGCATGCAGTTCTTTGAATGCATGCTAAAAAAAGCATGTCAGGAAGTTATAATTGATATCAAAGTGCTGTTTTTCACATAATTTTCCTCACTTTAGCTATTTACTATGAATGTCTTATCTATGGTTCCTTATATTTAGAAACAAGAATTAGAAATGTAGATAAAAAGCTGCACAGCACTCACATTTTGGGGTAAATATATATTCAACCTGCATTTGCTTTAGCCTCTGTGGGACACTGAGACACTTGTCAAAACCCAACAGGCATACTGAGCTTCAATGATTCATAGGATTTAAATTACTTGCTCTGGGGGAAATCAAGTGTGCAGGAGACCCCACAGGGTCCCAACATCTAATTAAAGGAAGCTTTCTTCTTGATCATCCTCATGTAAATATGTAATAAGCCATCAGACTAGAATCATTCTGTTTACACATCATCTGCCAGTCAGGAAGATCAATGATGAGAGCAAGCATTTTATATTTATCTGCTGAATATGTTTCAGATCATCTAACAGATTTCTTTATGAAGACTTGGATCTCCATATGCAAGCAGAGAAGCCTGGAGCTAGTCTGAATTCTCTTAAGATACCATTTTGAACAGGGAGATAGATGCTCAAGTTAAAATGTTCTAGGAAGATTAAGTTTTGGACATAAACTGTTTTATTCTGTAGAATTCCTATTGTTGTAGTCCTGCTTCTTTCCAGGATCAGATACTATAAAAAGTACTGCTTTATGCACAACCATACATGTGATAAAGACTTTATCTTTAGCACTATATTTTAAACAAGATGCTATCAGCACCAGCCATTGAACTAAATGAGAGGAGACCGCTCTCCAACCAAATGAGATAAAGTAAATTATTTTACTGTGTCAGGGCAGTAGGATCTGTTCTCAAGCAGTGCTGCAGTAAAACCTACATTGATTTCATAAGTCAGCAGAACTCTATGTGTTAGAATATTCTCCTGTGTTCAAAAATTGTGGTTTTAAACTCTTTAGAAAAGAAATAAAATGTTTTTGTGAAAGTCAGGAAGAAAATAGATCTAATGTATGATTTTATAAATTTCTTATTTTTTATTCATTTCTTATTTTGGGGAAATTGCTGTGCATAGAGCTACCAACAGGTATTATTCTTTTGATTTTTATTACTTCTCCAACTGCCTTCCTATTTCAGTTTATTAGTTAAACTTTATTTCTGATTTTATCACCATCATCAGACTTCAAGCTGTTTTTTTGATACTCTTCCCTTCTTTTTATATTCTCCTTTTCATATAAACAGGAGTTTTTCTCTTTTCCTTAACAACCAGAATTTTCTCAAAGGCATGGAAAACCAACAAGTGAGGTCTCTTTTGAAGTAACTACAAAGGATTGTATGAAGTATGAATGATACTAATTAGATCCTGTAACTTTAAAACAGTTTGAAAATCCGTGAATTTCTAAAGGCAAAATAATTTCCTTTCTAGTCTGACTTTTAACCTTAAGTGATTAGTCTTTATTCTCTGTCTGTAACCAAAGAAGTAAGTTCAGATGAATAAACACAGTATTTAGCATTTTTATTGAGGAGTACTCTCAATTCTTTGATGTACTCTATTCTTAAGTTTTTTGGTTTGGTATTAGAAAATGTGATTCTTGCACCAAACCTCTACTCCTATGCTATATATCTTGCTTCGTTTTAGCAGAGAAACTCAGCTAAAACACAAAATTGTTTTGTTAGTGAAAAAATTTCCTTAACGAGTATAAGGACCTACATTACTATCATCAATAAAACAGGAGGTACATGTAAGTGGTTTTTTCTTACAAAACCAAAAGAGTGTTTATTCTTATCTTCCTCTGGAAAGCAGAATTTTCTAACCTACGGTAGGCAGACCAGACTGTATGAACAATATGTTGCCTTTAAACACCTATGCATTTGAGAAGACAGCTCAAACCAAGACATCAAAACGAAAGGAAAAAGTACAAACTGAAAAAAGGGGAAATTTTTGTTAGATATTAGGAAAAAATTCTTTGCTGTGAGGGTAGTGAGACAGCAGATTAGGTTTCCCAGGGAGGCCGTAGATGGCCCATGCCTGGCAGATTAAAGCCAGGTTGGACAAGGCCTTGAGCAACCAGGTCTAGTGGGAGGTTGCTCTGCCCAAGGTGCAGGAAATTGAGACTAAGTCATCTCTAAAGAGCATTCCAACCCCCTGGCATTCTCTGATTCTGTTAACTATGTAGAATTAACACTTGCATTAAAAATAATAGCACATATATTAAGGCAATTATTTGCAGCAGTCAGCCTAAAGCCATGAGTCTTGCTGTCTTTTGGTGCCTTTCTATCTCTCTTTAGAGACTGATCCAGTTTACAGGATTAGTCCAGTGACAGGTATGCAAGAGGAAAAACACACAGTTAGGACATTCAGACAATATCACCCAGAAATAAGAAATATGATATGACCATTTTAAAATTTCTTTATAGATCTCTAATCCTTCCTGGGGCTTTAAGATAGCTTAAAGCCCCAGTTTTCAAACACAGGCAAATATAAAACCTTTTTTCCTGATTCTCCTTATTGTAAATTTGTCCCCTTGGGTGCCTGTCCATTCAGCTGGATCAGGCTCAGAAGGTAGATGGGAAGGCACCACGACCCATTGCTGCATGCTGACTCCTGCCAAGCATTGATTGAATAAAATTACTTTTCTCCTTCAGGTTAAATTGCTGACATATTCCTAACATTTTGCTCACTTCATACATTTCAGAACAATCTGTAGCACCCAAATTCATGAGCTCAAAGACCTTCCAAAATGTGTTTCTATTTCAAGCTGCAGTAAGTCCTGAACAGCAAAAGAAAGAGCAGCATTATCACATCACTTCTCACAGCATATCTGAACTGATAAAACTTGTTGAAAAGAAGTACATCCTTCATAAATTATCACACAGGATGATTTTTTTCAACTCAAAATATGGCTGAATGCATCTGTTAAACATATATAATGTAAATAATATCCTTGATTTCAATGTTAAAGACAGTCTTGGTAGCTCTCTGAATTTCAGGTGCAGAATTATTAATTTCCTGACTCTCTTAATTGTAGTGTTACACTCAACTGTGTCTGCATTAGTGGCTTCTTGAAGCTTTGACATGTTGAGCCAAACTTAACTCTCTCTTAGCTCACCTCTTTTAATCTGGGATCTTCTCATATTACCCATCTGATTGACTAGGTCAAAGTATCATCATTTTGCCTTTGGTATTCCAGTTCTCATTTGCTGGTCTGAAGGAGCCTTCTGAAGTCCCTGTTTTCCCAGCAGCCTCCTTGCACACAAATAGTACTGGTTCTTCAACTAATTCCAGGGAGCACTGCCTTATGCTGAGTCCGATTAACTTCTGATTAACCTTCCTTTCAAAGTTTCATTGTGCTGTAGGCTTTTCTGATGCCTCCATATTGAATCAGGTTTTTTGTGGCACAGATTTGATCCAAGTAAGCCTGATGTTACAAGAGGAGCTTCCCAAAGGGCAATGTTTAAGAACAGTATTGATTTAAATGAAAGGGTTTTAATTAATTCTCTTGAATAAGTTATGCAAGCTAGCAAAGATCAGAACACATATTTCTGCTTTCCTTACTCACTATTTCTTCCAGATATAGTAAGAAAGATACACCATCATAACTTCTATATCATGCTCACAAGCCACACATTCCATCTCCTTGTACCTGTGCCAGCAATGCCAAAAGGGTCATTGGTTCACTCATCCATTTCATGCTCATGATGAAGGTGAACACGATGAGGAGAAAGAAAAAGGAATCCTGCTTAAGACAGAGAGCATAAGTTCCACTTAGCAGAAATTCACTGGAAAATAGGTTTTTGCCTACATTTCCTGAACTGTAACAGATTCAAGGCCTAATTGGAGCAAATCAGCAGCACTATAAAAAACATCATGTCCTAAAGAAACCTTAAAATGTAGTTCAATAAATAAGAATGTTGAAGATAAAACCATCAAAGCAATTAAAAGCTGTCTTTAAATCATAAAAGAATTGACACTAGGCTTAGAACATCTTTTCATGCATGATTGTATCCCAAATAACAAAACTAATTTTACACATCATGCATTTAAGTCAGTTACTGACTGGTAGGTATGAGGAGCTGATTTAATGTGCACATATTATTTCAAAGTTGTTTACCTAAGTCTTTTTTTAATCCTGTTTCTAGCTACTGTCAGACAGAATATTGGCTGTGGGTCAAATCCATTAGGACAATTTTTATGGGCCTAATTTAACAAACATTAATTTATAAATGCATTGTATTTTTATTTACAGGAACTTAGATTAAATATTTATTTTCAAGTTTTACAATAACTTTGCCGTGGAGAAAAGTGAGCAATAATGATTAATGACACTGAGCATGAAACTTTTAATTGACATCTCCAGTCTAACTGATTGGATTTTTTCACTAAACTTCAGAATGCTGTCAGTGCAAAAATCAACTTTGAACTCACAAAGTTTGTTGCAAAAATGGAATATATATGTCTAGAGAACTTGTTGGAATGGTATCTCCTTGTGTAGACCTTCTACAAGGACTGAGAACAGTCCCTGACCCAAATAGAAACATACACTACAGATTCAGGAAAAAATATGACTGAAAGTTACTTAGTATAATTATTTAATTTAAAGTCCTGCCAACAGACTGCTAATCTTTCTTGAATAAATTTCTTCAATGCTCATATTACTAGAGGGGATTAATTATACACAGCACAAGCTGCCTCTATAAAATACTATGGTAGACTTTCTCTAATCAGATAGTTTCCATCTCCCTTTTACATGCAAAAGCATGAATGGAAGGATCTCAATTACACAGCTGTCACGGATATGGCAATAAATGACCCTTTGCCCTGTGCTGATGTCCCAGCTCGGGGGACACACATTGAAGAAATACTCAGTGGCATGTTGGGGCCGCCAACCTCGTTCAAGTTCATCATGGTCAATTTGAGCTCTTGCAGGCAGACTCGCCTCCCAGTGCAACCACACCTGTGCAGCTTTGGGTGTCTGTGAGAAGTCTGATATTTGCTGGTCCACATTAGAGGGTCCAACTTTATAGCCCCTGAGAGGTGCCTTGATCACCTGCATTTTTGAAAGTAATGACTTTGCCAAAGACTGTACTGTAGGATCCTGAGTTTCTGTAACTGAGAAGATCTGACTAGGACTGTGATTCAGAAGAGTCCTTGTCTGTATATATTTACCTGTCTGAAGAGCAGGATAATGTAAGTTTGTTTTCTATATTATGCAGAATTTTGCTTAGTATGTGTCAAAAGGTAAGCATAATTATTTGATCTAATTTTCAGGCTACCTTGAAGGTTATGTTGTGTTATTCTGTATTAATTACAGCATTTAAATGAAATTTGATATCGAAGAGCAAAAATTTTATATAATTTGGTGATATTGCCTTGTAATTTTATTCATGGTTTGGGTAATTTTCAGCATAGGACTGGCTTTATCACTTTAATTTCAGGGAACACACTGCTGCAGTAGACTAGGACTTGGCACAGCTAGAGCATTGTTTAATGTTTTGGCCAACAGTGCAGGAATATTAGTAAAACTGAGCTCTCAGAGTTATCCCTCTCTCTTAAATAAGTGATTATGTATATTTAGATATATAAACAAAAACACATAAACATATACTTGTATATATGTTTACTTACATATGCATAAACCATCTATACATACAGTTATATATATATAGTTATATATATATGGTTTTATATATATATGGTTTTATATATATATATGATGCTTTCAAAAAATAATAAATTCTAAATACACTGAGGACATTTCACATTTGAAGATGTCATTTGGAAAATTGCCAGTAAGCATCCAGATGCCTCCTTTAATAAAAATTCAGATATTAGTGGCAAGGTCTGGCAAGATTACAAGTTTCAGAGATACTGCAGTTTTAGTGAAAAAAATAAGACACATCAAGCAACTTTGTCCTAGCATAACTTACTTGTTTGTCTCTTTATTTTAGTCCAGCTGTTGCATTCTAGCTAAGTGATGAAAATAAATAAATTCAGACTTAACCTTTGTTGAATTTAGGAAGATTTTTGATCATTCTACCTGCCTGATAAACACCTTCTATCATAAGAATTCAAATTGTAAAAAACTTAGTTAAACTCTAAGGAATTAAATAAATTTAAAAAAAATACATTTTAAAAAGGCTTGTGTTTGCAGTGTATATAGAAGATAAATATCCTATGACAGCTCAGATGGAGTATTTGAGAAGTAGGAAAGAGTCTCAAGTCTTCACTGCAGGTGAGGTGAGTGCTTCTCGGTGAAGATATGCAGGAAACATCAGGGACTCCAGCCATGCCTTTAAACCAGCTGTTTTATCTCATCTCTCACAGGAAGTGGAGAAGAAGGGTATGGAGAATGACAGGACCTTCAGCTCCCCTTCCTACTTCCCCATGAGCAGCCACTGCTGCAGCAAGAGCACATTTGCCATGTTTGCATCAAGCACTGTGCTGGCTCATAGGGGCTGGGCCTGCCACTGCCACAAAGTGCTCTGCCACTGTGGGGGACACAGTGAGTAGGAGGTGTTTGCTATGGGGAACCAGCATGGAAAATCTGGGCCACCACACCACTCCTAGGGCATGCTGCAGAGGAGCTTCCTTAGCTGTAACTGCTCATGAGTTTGCTCAAGGTTGGGAGGACATAAAAGTTATTTAGACCTACGGCACTTCTCATTTGGCAAGCTGCAACACTCAGGGAGAACTTCAGTCTTTTACAGTTATTTCATTCTGAAGTGTCTGTGCCAAGATAATAACTCTTAGACAGCACTGTGCAAATGCTCTGCAATATAAAAGAAAAAACAAAAAGGGCAGTTAAAATGGCATTGAAAAGAAACCGCATGAAAAGTATCCTAAGTTTTATTTCAGATTCTTGATTCATTCAACACTAAACTCAGCAAAATTATTATCATCTTGAAAAGCAGTAACTATGCTTAGTAGGAAAGGTGCTTTGCATTAAACTGGTAGCAATTGGCTGTTACAACCTCCTCTGAGGTAGTATCAGGTTCTTGTTAATACATGCACGTAAGAAAGTATATAAAGAAAAGAAAGTAAGGGAAAGAAAGAATAAGAGTGGAGGAAGCCACAAATAAAAGGTTTGAAAATTACTCCTGGGAGGGGAGTTTTATGTTGTCTTATGTGACACTCTCGATCATGCATAGTCCTTTGTTGGAAGGTGACAGATATGAGTCTGGGGCTTCTTTAAGGAATTCTGATGGTTTGTAATCCTTTCTAAAATATGACAGCTGTTTCTCAGATCTGTATAGTTAAGCTAGTTATGCTTTATAAGAAGAGATGAACACTCTCAGGCCTATGTGTGAATGTCCCAATACTTCCTGGGGGAAGAGGGAGAGAGGTGCCTAGTCTCTGGACTTTAGAAGGGAAAGCATTGGCATGATAAAAAGAACTCTCCCACCTCACAGGATCTGCTTCTTGCCTTTTCCCCTATGTGGCTCAAAAACCTGACTGTTGTTATCTAAACATTGGTTTGTCCTGGTCATCCTCCGACGGTGGATGTGCTCAGCCTCTGCACTCGGGCTGTTCTCAAGGACATCAGGGCTTTTGCAAGTACACACACAAAACTCTCATCTTTGGTTGGGGGTTCCAAACCTGGCCTTAGCAAAGCACCTGCTGCTTTTGGTCAATGGCCAACTGTTTGAATCATTAACCATTACCGTTCCTTTGTCTCACATGGGCCAGCCTGCAAAGTCTTGATTTTGAACCCAGAGATGTTCAGGGGAGTTAAAGAAACACAGCCCCAATAATGGGTTATGGACTGTTAGCTGCTAATGTTAAAAACAATCTTGTGAGCGTTTAGGATTTTTTAAGAAACTGGAAAATGGCAATTTTAAAATCAGAATATGTCCATTAGGAAATTCACCTGGATATTTAGTACATCTTGTTGATGGTTTTGGTTTTCTTCACTGAAACTTGTAGATGAATGTGGAACTGACCTTTAGGCAATCAAAAATCATAGTTCTACAGAAACTGAAACAGTTGTTGAAGTTTTCGAAGGCAAGGAGTGTCAGTGACATCAGAAGAAATACCAAAAAGGTAAAAGTTATAAGATGTGAATATGAGAATGTTTGCTGATCTAGGAGCAAAAGTACTTCATAGGTTTGGGAATATCACAGCTGACCTAATCCGTGAACCTCAAAATCAATTTCAAACCAATATATTTTCACATTCGTGGTCCAAAACTCACATTTAGAAAGAAAAAATAATTAAAAAGATGTGATTCTCACAGATTCTGTAACTCCTAAGGATTTCTACCTAGTGATAGATGTTCAACCCTTCTGAAAATCAAAAAATAAGTGATCCCTGGTGGGTGTAAACCTTTTTTATGGTTTAATTTTGAAACAACACACAGAATCCTTTGAATTATCAGAAGTCAGCTAAAAGAATCCACTGCCCTTTATCTCAGCCTTTCCTCCCTCTCATTCTAATGCTTTGATAAATCAGACTCATTTAGAGACCAGTGAGGAAAGTGGAATTCATGAGGACGTCTCTGTGTTTACAATCCCACATCTTCACACCCTGGCAGCTCAATGCCATTCTTCAGAAATAAGACAGCAAAGAACAGATTGATTTTCTTTTTTTAATTGCATCCCTGCCAAGACCCTATTGGCAGGAAAACAGAGGTATGGACTCAGGGTTTTTTTAGATGCACTGACACAAGCTTATTTGTCAAAGATCAAATCTCCAGTGAACAGCTTGCCGCAGCTTTTATTTCCAAGACTTTGATAATAACATCAAATTGATGTTGCATTGGTGTGCACTGAGACAGCAAAGAAAATTGCAAAGATATTTGGAAAAGTACAGAAAAGGACAGAAAGAGAAGAGGGGGAAAAAACCCTGATGTTTTTAAACAGCTTAAAGACAAATGTGTAATACTTCTCAAGATAGAGTGCTGAGCAATATGCTTTATCAGACGTAATGCAGAAAAACTAATTTGAGAAAAGCTATACTCTTGATTTATTTCTTCTAAAAGTTTAACTTTCTCTCTGTAGAATGGCATTTCAAGACATTAATGAAAGTCTTGACACTCAGGAATGTGGTTAAAGAAAATCACACATTTGCCTGGATTTTAAGCAAGATGTTGTCATCTGTACAAAGGCAAAAAAAATCTGTCAGCAAGAGTTGTTTCAGTGAGGATTAATGACGAAGGCCTATAATCCTTGACAATGTTTTCAATCAGAGGGGAATATTTCTAAGTTTCTTAAGTATATGATTCTGATAGCTAGAGCATCTTGCCAATCTTGAGAGCACTAGAAAGCCAAATGTCATGTCCCCTAGCTGCTAGCATTTATGAAATATGTAATTGCTTTCAAGAATATTTTATGTCTCTCTCCTTCCTTGCATCTCCTGCCCTTTTACAAAACAGGGACAACTAGTAAGGAAAGCTGCAACTCTCCTCTCTGCACTCCCAAAAGTATGTTATAACCATTTGGTTATATTTCTAGACCACTAGACTTCTCTGTCATCTACATTGAAATTGTGCTGCTGCTAGTTAGCAATACTAATTTCAGTGAGTCAGACAAAAGCAAGCCTGGAAAAACATCATTACTGCTTCCGGCCTTCGCTGAAGAATAATACTGAAATTAGGAATCCCTGGCCCTATTATTATATTCAATATCTGTGTCAGGTTTCTATACCTCACTAATCAACATAGAACTTAACAGTGAGCAAGACAGGAGCAAAGGGACCGTAGCCCATATGTGAAGAGGCAAAGAAAGTAAGGAATTTCATACCTCATCCCTTTTTTCTACCTGCTCTACGCTCCTCCTTTTGTCCAGCTTTCATTCTGCAAGTGCCCCTTGATAACAGTGTGTACCCGAAAATGCCTATTTTAGTATCTGTAAGTTAAGATAAAAATAATATGTCCATCTCTTAGCTAAGGGACTCTCTGTTTCTCTGTAAGAAGGGTTTTATACTGCAAAACCTTCCCCCTGTATTGGATTTGCATGGTCAAGGTGACAGCAAGGTGGGGAGGCTATGGGGATGGCTTCTTTGAGAGGTTGGTAGAAGCTTCTTCCATCTCCAACAGAGCTAATGCCTGCCCCCGTTGCTGTCCAAAGCCAAGCCAAACAGTGATGGTAGTAAATCCTCTGGGATAACATATTTAAGAAGGAAGAAAAGTTATTGTGCAGATGCAACTGCTACCAGAGGACAGGAGTGAGAACGTGTGAGCAGAACGACTCAGCAAGCTCCAAGGTCAGTGCAGAAGGAGGGTAGGAGGTGCAGCCCATGGAGGAGACCCACTCTGGAACAGGGCTTAAAAAACAGCTGTGATTCTGAGGGAAACCTCGAGCCACTCTTGGCAGGGTTTGTAGAACCATGAAGAGAGAAAACCATGCTGGAGTAGATTTCCTGGTAGGAATCTTGGCCGCTCTGAGGACCAACATTGGAGCTGTCTTTTCCTGAAGAACTGTAGCCCACGGGAAGGACTCACTTTGGAGAAATTTGTGGAGGACTGTCTCCCATGAGATGGACTCCATGGTGAGGCTGGTAAAGGACTCCTGCCCCTGAGGAGGAAGCAGAGGCAGAAACAACCTGTGATGAGCTGACTGTAACCCCACTCCCTGTCTCCGTGCACCATGCGGTTCAAGAGGGTAGAGACTCAGGAATAAAGTCTGGGTGAGGTAGGAGGAGAGGTGGGTTGAAGGTATTGATGTTGTTAAGATTTTTTTTACTTCTCATTATGTTGTTCTGATTTTGACTGGTAATAAATTCAATTAATTTTCCCAAGCTAAGTCTTTTGCGCCCATGACTGTAATAGATGAGTGATTCCTCCCTGCCCTTATCCCAATCCCTAAACTTTTTGGTACATTTCCCTGTCCAGCTGTGGAGAGGAGTGATAGAGTGGTTTTGGTGGGCACCTGGCACCCAGACAGGGTCAACCCACCACACCACTAAGTGTAGGAACTGTCCCAAGCAAATGTGCAAACACAAATGCACACGCACACAAAACACACACTCTTGGAACTGATGACCCAATCCAGGCAGATGTATTTTCTCAGCCTGCTTCTCTAAACATGAAGACCACTGAAGAGAGACAATTGAAGAGAAATAAATATTCAGGAACTGTCATCTAGCACTTTGAGAGATTTCACGTGCTTACATATGCAATTCAAACATGTGACAGAATTGCAGATATGATCCCTTAAACCTATAAAAATAAATCAAAAGACAGATGAGTAGTTGAGCTCAAATACTTTAGAGATAATATTTTTTAAAAAAAACATAAAAGTCAGGATAAATGCTTTATAAAAATTTAAAGTAATTCCATTGGAAATGGGTCTGTGTGAACTCAAGACTTTGAAAGATGCTTGTAATTCACTTTTGTCCAAAAAGACTCTGTGTTGGTGATAGTTTGTTTTGTTTCTTTTTTTTTTTTTATTGTGTTGGGGTTTTTTTGGTTTTTTTTCTTTGTTTGGTTTGTTTTCTTTTGTTTTATCGCAGAAGCTTAGTGAGTCCTGGATATTTTGTTTTACAACACTGCCATTAAAATTAATGAAAATTCAAGGAGCATCTGCCCAATGTGACCCACATTTTTTTTCACAATCTCTTTACTTGAATGTCATACAAAGTCAAAACCACAACTTAGGTGATCCACTTAATAGAGGTCCTGCATATCAAAGCTGACAATTTATTGGTAGATCAGCAGTCCTAGGGTGGAAATACAATCCTTTATGAATTTTCTGTCTACAGAGTAAAGCTCTTCAGAAATATCAAAGTACACTTTAGTATTTACTCACTTACATGTTTCTTTTTGTTCTGAAACCAGTGTTTTCTGATTTTCTAAAACATACTTCTTTCTCAGCTTCAGTTAGATTTCATTGCTGTAGGAAAATTGTCAGATCATTCAAGTAGGGGAAGAATTATGCTGGATTCAAGATTAGGCTTTTTGCTCAGGGAGCCTGTCATCACTAATACAAGCCTAAAAAGATGAGGTGCCCACATAGAATTGAAACAATAAAGTGAATCAGATCTAAACACGAATATACCAAATAATTCAAACTGGCTAACTCAAGGCAAATAAAGATTTTTATGTTACTGTGGTTATTTATCTATTTTTATAGGCAATTAAGTGGAGAATCACCAGTAAAGAGAGACAAGGACAAGAATATGGCTACCTTATGATTAAGAAAAATTGCTTTTCATACACTGCAAAAAAAATCAGCTTGGTTTTCAAACAAAAATAGGTTTTCTAGAATGAAAACTACACTCAGTATTTCAATTGTGGTTAAAAAAATAGCTCCTTGCAAAAAAGGTAACCAAAATTATTCTTCCCATCTTTAGCCTATATCTGATTTGGTGCATACTGCATACTGTCCCAAAGGTTGGTACCTGGAGGTTACTTTATCATCAAAATAAAATTAATGCTGAATTTTGCAGAGGAATGGAAGTAGTTCTGTGCTCTATCTGTATTCTTAGCTTTACAGAATAAATAAAAACTAAACTAAAACTGAGTCTCAGATGTAATATCTCAAAAAACTATGTTCAAATGAGGAAATGTTTAATTTTATCAAATGCTCTGAGAGGTCTTGAGTAGATCAGAGGACTGTTCTACAAGCAAGAGAACATAAAAGAAATTCAGAAACTTTTTATGTAGAGTAATATTTTCTCTTCTCCATACTCAAGGGTTTGTAAATTTAGATATGTAGAGATATCTAAGAGCTAGACAGCCATGTAGGTTAATATTTTCTCTTATTTCTAATAATTTAACATCTAGTTACAACAAATCATTATTTTATTTTGTAGAAAAGATATCTTCAGGATCTCAGTGTTGGCAAAAGTTGTTTCTTTTCACCTGAGCATAATGCAATGGCATTTTTCTTCTTCAGATGACATTTAGCTAGTAACAGCAATCTGTGATCCCAAAACAAATTTCAGTGTGAAAAATTGTCCTTATCTACAGCTATTTTCTCTGTTGGTCCAAAGAGCATGCTCATAGCAAGCTGAGATTAACAAGCAAAGAAAGACCAAATAATTAGCATTTAAAGTTTTGTTTTTATCAAATTGATTTCCATGAAGTACAAAAGTTCTGTTTAACCTATTATTTTTTGATGCCTGTAAGCTTGTCTAGAGATTTCTGAATGTGTGTCAGCTGTTGCTGCAGACTGTGGCGCCCAGTTTCGCAGACATTAAATGACAGTCTCGTCTCCAACATCATTAGCAAAACTTTATTGTTTCAGCTCTGCAGACCTCATCATTCAACTAAGGAAATTATAAGATAACAGTTACATTTCATATTGATTTTGATGAGAATTGGATCAGACTTTGACTGTCTGGTAGTTAAAGTCTCATTCTCATTACATACTTTCTGCCAGGAGCTCAGTTATTTTCCTTCCTTTATTGACTTACAGAGGCTCTCACAGACTGTTTAAATACAAGTCAGCAGATATGTCAAATAAGGTACTTTTCACAGTGAACCTTGGCTTTTTTTGGCAGACACAAGTCACCCTGATGTTTAATGTTCCATACCCTTTTTAGTTTAATTTTAATTTTAAAATTTTATGCTTCCTCAATAGTACATCACAATTGCATTAAGGAGTGATTCACAGTGTGCTGTGGTCACTAGAGTGCTTTTCATTGACTTCATTAAAGTCTGAAATGGGTTCATAATCTCAGGTTCTGTGTCATCTCTTTTGTGAACAGGCTTTTGAGGTCTTAATTATAACTCTTAAGCATGAATATGAGATAAAGGCATAAAAAAAGTAAATTGGGATGCACTGATAAAAACTAAACACAAAATTACATGTAAAGAAAAGCATTGTGGTTTGCATCCTCCTAAATGCTGAAGAAAAAGATCTGCATTTACTTGGAAACACACCAATCTATTTTTTTCCTGTTTTCAGAAGGCTTTTTTTTTCCTAATGTGTACTATATCTTTGTTATAATTTATTTTAGAAAGGGCTTTGAACAGTTAAAAGGTCAAAATATCATAATTATCAGAGCTGAAAGCACGTTCAATCACCTTTTGAAGAATTAAGTCTTGCTGGATTTCCTTTAGTTAAGTTCTCTAGATGACTCAGACAATATAAATATTTTTGGAAACTTTTCTCTGTCACGCTCTGCATCAGGTAAGTTAGGTTAGCAAGTATTTTCAAAGCTATCACACAGGGAAATAAATTTTACACAGGGAAATAAATTCCCTTCTCCACCAAGATGAACTGACCTCAAGGACCCTTCTTATTAATAAAGAACTCACAAAGAAAATGAGAAATGGTATTTTGATGACATAACAAGGAGGAAATGAAAAAAAAATCCAAATGTAGATCTGAGAGTGAAAATGGCAGCCTAAAAGTCACTAGCTCATTACAAAAATAAATTTAAAAATAATTTTGTACTTTATGAACAATGTTTGTGTTAATCCTTCAAAATGAGTATAGGCATCATTTTTGCAGCTTCCAACCTATTTATCCTGGTGAAATTTGATGACAGAAAGTCAATGGTACTGTTGTATAAATATTTTTGCATCAGCTACCTACTCAATAAGGGGCCAACATAAACTTTTATACTCTGATTTGTCATTTGCTTTGAAAAATCTGTGACTACAGCTAAAGTTATTTCCCTGATTTTTTTTTTTTTTTTTGGTAATGTGACATCTTCCATTTTTGGACTGAGACTTGTTTTACAATCCAGTGACATACTTAAAATGTATAACTAAGGCTGAGTTTTTTGGATTAAAAATGACATGCATCACTCAAGTGCATTCAGTATGTATTAAGACTGACCATTAAATGATAAATGCATATATTTGAATAGAACCTGTATCTGTAATAAAGAAGAACAGTTTTTTTTATTTAGAGTAAAAATATTTTGATGATAAAATATAGCAGGAAAAGTATATCTCTCAAGTATTTTAAGACAACTTAAAAAATCAATACAATGTGTACCATCATAAGACTAATAATTATGTGGAAAATATTATGTGTGGAAAACACAATTCTGAAGAAAAAGTTGGATGATAATATAGAGCAAGGAATAATTATACAAGTAAGATTATATACTAGATAATTAAATTTCTTTTTCTTCTTACATTATTTGTGAGCTGATAATGTATTTCTCTAATGAATAGAAAATTCAAATGTCTTCAACAAATGTCTTTCCAAAATTTTTTTTTAAAAATTATACATCTTCACAATGGACCAGTTGATTGTGATTAACCCAGTAAGTCAAAGTAAATTGATTTTTTTGCTTGGGTATCCCCAGAAAACACTTTCTCTGAGACAGGAAAATTCTGAGAAAACCTTCACATAGATAGAAGCTCTTAGAGTTGAATTAAAAGGAATAACACTGAAATGGGTATATGTGTGTATATATATATATATATATATTACCTTTCATCTGACTTTTGACTTTGACTTTCAAAGGCACATCTATGCTTTTGGAAAACTTGCTTTCTGATATGTTCCTGCAAGTGAAACACCAGAATAAATATATGAATAGAAAAACTACCTTGTTTTACTGTTCAATTAGAATCTGATGGGGTTTTGTTCTCTGCCTCTTAATGAGTATTGCAGATTTTTTTTCTCACTTTTTCAATAACATTTTTTAAATTTTATCTTGAAAATTAATAGGAAGAAAATAATAACAAAACCTCATGACATTTAGTGTGTGACTTCCCTTTTATTTATCAAAATGGAATATCAAAAACACAAGGAAGAAAGATTGAAGAAGGATCTCATCTGTGTTTTTTATCCAGTCACCATGATACTCTGTAACCTGATAAACAATTTGATTCTTATGATATATTGTTTTCATTACAACACAAAGAAATGTGTTTTAAAGACAATTATAATCAAAATGTAAATGTTCATAAGTAAATATTATTTTCTTCCAGAAAATTTTATTTTGAAGGCACCTTAGTCATTCAACAAAAAACTACATATAAATGGATTAGAAGCTCTTGCAATCAAAGGCATCTATTATAATGCAAATAAATACATTGCAAATACCTATTTTATTAGATACTTATCATGTGCTACTGCATTCATAGTAACTCTGCTCTTATCTTGATAGAAGCTGTGGCCTGATTTATTTGACTTGTTAGAAGTGCAATTTGCTTCTACTGAATGTGCCTTAAAAGAACAGGGCCAAGTCCAGGGCCCTCCAGTATGTACAGAGCAACTATTTTGTACAGCAGAAAAGAGCTGTGAAGGGCAGATGAAATTACAAGTAAATATTATTAATTTAGCCTATAATAACTTTTCTTTTTAATAATCTTTTTTTAATCAAGATCAATATAGTTATATAAAAGTATGGAAAACCATGCAGAATGACATTCATATCAAACACGTGGTAATATTCTGGTTTTTTTTATTAGAATTTGAAGACATATCTTCCACCTACTTAATTTCTTCTATTATTTCACCAGAAAAAGTATTCAATATTATTTTTCCTCAAGCAATTATTACAAAATAAACTGCGCTTTTTTCTTGTGAAGAATCCACTCAGTCCATCCATCTCTGGGTGGCAGGTCAGTTTTTCTGCCTGGTTATGCACTTTGTTTTAAATGGCACATCTGACAGACTTTTAGTAGAACCACGTCACCTTCCCAGGTGCCTTTGTACAACAAGTATGAGGCTTTGGAAGTGGAATCCCATCAAAGGACGATGTGTATAACTGTGCATCTACACCAGAGATGTTGCCAGGATACACCCAGTATCACAACCACCTCCATGAAGATGACTCCCTTCAGAAGAGAACAGAGGATCCAATATTCCTGACAGACCATCCTCTTAAGGAAGTTAAATGACTTCCGGGGACCCAGGTCATGGACATGACTAGCAAACTTCCAAATGTGGTACAGCCCTTTGATTACTATCTGTTACTTCTCTTCCATGTGGGTGGTGATGAAGATGCTACCCATAGTCCAATATGAAATTGCTAGTCCAAGGTAAATTAAAAGACACTTCAGAGCCTTGGAAGGGTTGGTAAGGCAATCTGCAGCTCACATTGTTTTTTCCTCTATCCTTCCAGTTGCAGGGAGATACATTGGAAAAAACAGACTGTTCAGAAGGGACAGAGAGGAAGGAGAGGTGTGGGGGTCACCCTCTTCATCATGAAATGGGCATTGTGAAGAGCTGTCTCTGAAGAACAGCCATGAGCAAGCCAAAAACATGTGGGTAACAATCAGAGACCAAGGCAACAAAGAGAACCCTGTGGCTCCCATCTCCTGCAAGCTGCTTGATCAAGAAGAACCTACTGATGAAATCTTGCTCCAGCTGCAGGAGGCATTGCACTCGCTGGCCCTTGCCTGCCAGGGGGACTTCAACTGCCCCAAAATCTGCTGAGAAAGTATCATGGTGAGCTATAGGCAATCCAGGAGATTCCTGAAAAGGGTTGAGGATAAATTATTAAGCCAGCTAATAGACAGCCCTGCCAGATGTGATACTATACTGGACCTGATGGTCTCCAACACAAGTGAGTTAATCGGTGCTGTCATGACTGGAGATGTCCTGAGCTGCAGTATCCAGGCACTGTTGGAATTTTCAGTCCTGAGGCTTATGGATCAGGTGAAGAATAAAGTAACCATCCTAAATTTTACATAAATATAATTCCAGTTATTCAAAGAATCATTCAGTAGGACCCTCTGGGAAACTGTCCGCTGGGACAAGGGGCAGAGCAGAGTTGGCATACCTTGAAGACGTTTTTCATGGAATGCAAGAACTCTTGATGTTCATGTGTACAAAATTGAGAAAGGAAGACAAGAGACTGGTATGGCTGAGTCAAAGCCTTCTGGTTAGACTAAAAGGCAAGAAGGAAAAGGAAGTGGAAGCAGGGACAGGTCTCCTTGGAAGAGTATAGTATTACAGCCTCCTGAGTGGGTCGCTGCTGGTGAGAGAGAGATGGTGAATCTTTTTTCTAGATCAGAAGGCTGAATTTATTGATATATCATATATAATACATTATGACTATACTAATAAGAATAAAGAGAGAGGTTGCAGAGCTGCTCAGCCAGGCTAAGAATAGCAAGAAAGAATCTATAACAAAGTTGTGTCCAAGGACTCAGTCCCTAGCTTGTTCCTTGTGATTGGCCCTTAATTATAAACATGGGAGCATGAACCAATCACCAATCAAAATAGGTGCCCCTGTTGCATTCCACAGCAGCTGATAATAATTGTTTACATTATCTTCTGAGGCCTCTGCCCTCCAGAAGACACAGAAATCTGAAAGAAAGGATTTCTGTGAAAAAATGTCTGTGACAGTATAGCATGCTGATCATTTGTGTAGTGATGCGGTCAGGGAAGCAAAAGCACAACAGGAGCTGGCAAGCATACAACGAAATGCCTTTACAGCTATGTCAGACAGAAAACAAGGGTCAGAGAAACCTCACTCTCTGATGAACACCACCATCAACCTGGTAATAATGGAGGAGGAGAAGGCTGAAGTACTCAATAGCTTTTTTGCCTCAGTCTTCACTGGCAGCCTCTTTTCCCACACCCTTTTCTTGGATGGACCTGAAGGCAGGGAATGAGAGAGCAAATTCCTTTCCACTGCAAGAGATGATCAGGTTCATGACCACCTGAGGAAAATCTGCACATATGTAAGTAGCAGTCAAAGGCCCAATGTCCAGATAGAGATCACTGACAAATGTTGTCCCTCAGGAGTCTTTACCGGAACCAGTACTGCTTAATACCTTCATCAAAAACACAGAGGGATCAAATGAACTCTCAGCAAGTTTTCAGATGACAGTAAGCTCAGTGGTGCAGCTGACACACCTAAGGAATGGGATACCATCCAGAGGGACCTGAACAAGCTTAGACCAGGGTCCATGTGAATTTCAGTAGGTACAACAAGGCCAAGTACAAGGTCCTGCATCTTGGTGGGGGCTATCCTTCTTATAAATATAGTCTGGGGAATTAAGTGATTGAGGGCAACCCTACTGAGAAGGACCTGGGGCTACGGACAGATATAAAATTGGACATGATCTGAAAGTGTGCTTGCAGCCCACAATGCCAGCTGTATCCTGGGCTGCAACAAGAGTGGCCAAGAGGCCAAGAGAATTGCTTCTACCCCTTTACTCCACTCTGGTGAGACCCCACCTAGAAGACTACATCCTGACATCACAGGGAAGAAATTAATCTATTGGAGCAGATCCAGAGAAGAGAATCAAAAATGATCAGAGGGATGGAACACTTGCCCTGAGAAGACAGGCTGAGAGAGTTGGGGTTGCTCAGTCTGGAGAAGAGAACATTCTGGGGAAATATTATTGCAGTCCTTCAATATTTACAGGAGGCCTATAAGAAAAATGGTGATAAACTTGTTAACAGGGCCTGAAAGAGGGTAATTTTCTCTGGATGTAACGAAGACATATTTTAATGCTCAGAAATATTTTCCAAATTTATACATGAAATTCTGCATTCATTGAAACCAATGAAAAAAAATTCCTGTTTTCCTAACCTCCTAAATTTAAAACATTTTGAGAAATGAAGAAAATTAAATGAAATAATATTTTTTTTGCCATTTGTCATTTAAATGTTGAAAATAATCTGCTTTAACACACTGATGAGATATAAGGTTGAGATATTCCACAGAGATACCTTCACAGCTACATTTTACAGTATTTGTTCAGAGGAATTATATATTTAATTAATTTCACTGGAAAGGCTTTTAGGGCAAATAGTTCAAAGAAACTTCACCCCACAGTTACAACTTTCTCATCTGGAAATAAATGTAGTTGTTACAGCACGAGAATTAGATGGATCTTCTTCAGGGAATTTGAAAACATATCAGTTTGGCAAGTGTACAGAATTGCCTCACTGCCTGTACAAACTGCAGTGAGATATAGATCTCTATTACTCTATGCACCATGTTAGCTTACTTCAGTTTCCTGAAAGAGAGGAGTAACCATCTCACTTTTTTCACCCTGATGCCACTCATTAACTTCAATATTTTCTTATCAGCAATAATCTCACCAAAACACCGCAATAATCTCACCAAAACACCACCACAAGATTTGTTGTGTTAGTCAGAGAAAGTAGTGAGTCCTGAATATTTGAATTCCTAGGATAAATTTGTAAATCCTACTACCCAGGGTTCACCCAAACCTTTCTTTTTATCATGAC
The DNA here is from genome assembly GCF_028018845.1 of Melospiza georgiana. Classification (NCBI taxonomy): domain Eukaryota; kingdom Metazoa; phylum Chordata; class Aves; order Passeriformes; family Passerellidae; genus Melospiza; species Melospiza georgiana. The sequence goes on from NC_080430.1 coordinate 75,477,314, forward strand.
TATTTTATCCTGTTAAAACAAATAGATGTGGAGTTGTCCTCTAGCATATCTCAGAACAGATAAAGTCCTAAAACTCTTTTTGTGCAACTGAGATTTACAGGTGTTCCTATTACTTTTTGAAGTATGAACTTTCCATATGAACCTGTAGTTTTTAAACTACTCTCACTGAACTTTGTGCAATTATTTTTAAGTCAATTGTGAACAGTTGGTAGAAAATGATTCCATTTGTTAAATGCAAACACAAAATGGTTTTTTTTGAATTTTGGTTTGATCTTACATCTACTTAGGTAATATTTAGTAGTTTAATTTAACCTTTAGTGATTAGTAATTTAAAAAGTTATATTACTAGTGCTTAAATTCATGAAAGTCCCTTGAGATCAGTATGTTTAGTCATTCTGTGAATAGTACATTAATAAACTTATTGATTCAAGTTTAGCACTTAGCTAAAATATTTTTATAGTGCTGACAATATTTCAATAAGTCAATAAAATAAGGAAATAAAGGGTAAGTCAGTCAATAACTTTAATATCAATTTGTTTGCATGACAAAGCTTCAAATCAATCAAATGTGCATGCAAATAGCTCTATTAAATCTCATCTGGACTGAGAAGATACTTAAGCATATAATGGAAATGAAAATTGAACCTCTTCTTTAATTATCTGCATAAACTGCACAACCATCAGCATAAAAAATACAGTTAATGCTCTTTTGGTAACAATCAACTGCTTAACCAGTGGCAATAATACTAAGTTTCTTTTAAGATTTAAGGTCCTGATACAGCCAAGTACCTTATTTCTTGTCTAACTCCAAGTAAAAGCATAGCCTGGTTAAAGAAAATGAAGCAAGATATGTAGTTCAAAAACAATGAATGCTTAAGGAACCCACTTCATCCATATAATGAAGGAATGCATATTCTTCCTTTTTAATTATGCATCTTATCAATAAGTGAACTTTAAAAGTCTATGTAGATAAACATTTAACCACTACTTAAGTAAAGACCTCAATCCTGCAGGTGTATCTACTAATTCAAACATGCATAATTTGAAACCAAGCAGAGAATAATTTTGAAACAAGAATGTAAGTGGGGAGTGTGCTGGAAAAGTGGAAGAGAGGAAGAAGAAAGATAATCCAAGAAGAATCTAAGTTTATACTCCTTATTCTATTGTTTGATGATAGCCTGGCTAGCTTTTGAGCCTTTGGGTATAATTTTTGTTCATGTTTGTAAAGTGTTGCTCCTTGCTTATACTGTGTAAATCTGGAGTGGCTACATATTTTATAGCCAGACAACTATAAATTAGCACTTATACTTAGATGGATATCATGATACCTTGCTTTGCAAATACACTGAAATAGCTGCTGGATCAGAAAGAAAAGTACTCTGCAAGAAGGTTTGTTAAGCCATAGTTTAATTCAGGATTTCAGTGCCCAAGAAGTAGGGAAACCAGCTCAGAATTTTTTTTCTTCTGCATGAATCATCTGAATATCTAATGCATATGTGCTCACAAAAAAATCTACAAAGTATGTTGGAGATGGGAAACTGGCTTTCTAATTCCAATTTGTTGAAATTTTAAGTATGTATATATAATTAAATATGCATTGGATTGGAAATAGACTGATGTAATGAGAATTACTCTAGCGTTCTAGTGGAAGAAGAGACCTGAGTTACAGCTCCTTTTCCAATGAATGCTTATGGGTTTCTTATTAAAGAATTTCTTATTACAGTATTATTGGAGTAAAGGGCTAGAGTGCAATTCTTATTATTCCTCTCTAACCAGAAGGCAATAAAGCAATTCTTCTTCTCTTTCTGCTTCAATGAATATTTAATTATTTCATGCAAAACCAAAAACTTCAACAAGGATACGGCCACCCTCATCGTATCCCACAACCATAAGTGTTTCACAACATAAGTGAAACAATACTCAACAATTACGTATAATATATCTGTAAGAGATGTGCATGAAATATGTGGTTTGTGCTTCACCCTTTCATGTTTGGAAAAGCATTTTAACAACTGAATTATAGTGTAAAAAATTCAGTATCACACAGTCTTGTCTCAAATTTTCCATAAGACAAATTCTGTAACTCAGCAGATTTTAGCTGACATAACTCCCATGGACTGATGTGCTTCTCTCCAAAAAGGTGTGCTGTTTTGCAGGAAATATGTAAATTTCCTTTAAAAAGGAGATAAAACTAAAAATATGCTCATGTCTTCACCAATTTTTATTAATGGCTTCTTGCCAACCAAATATTTTGTGATTCTGTTCAGGTTCTTTATTTTAATAATTTCTCTGGACAAGGTAAAAGACACGGTTTCCTTGAAGCACCACAAGATCCAAACTTTTCAGAAAAGTGCACCAATACCTTAGTTTAGCCATCCTGTTCTCTTTCTAATAACACAAAGGATATTTCTTCCAATAGTAATGTTGACCATTACTGTCATCATAAGGTCCACATTCAGCTTCTTGGTAGCTGAGCTTACACAGCAGGTGTGGGCTTTTTAATGTGCCTCAAGGCCCTGCATGCCAGATGCACACAGAGACCTTAACTTACCTGGATATGACTCTGCTTGTCCTAGTCCTTGTGGAAGAATTTCTAAATTTAGAGGAGAGAACTGATTCTGAATTGTGTCTATAATAATCTCCAATGACTACTAATAAAACTATTTAAATAAAAAGTGACCTAGAAAGGACAAGAAAGAAGAAAAGAGGCAAGTTGAAGAACTGCAAATATTTCGAGTTGTGGATCTGATAAGAATCTTCAGAGATGTAGAAGGTGACTGGAATAAATTCATAACAAAAATTACATTAGGCATGAGGATTACGAGCTCTATTCAGAAAATCAGTGAATAGAAGGGATCTCTTTCACCAGCATATTTATGGGAAGCAAAGTTAGAATTACCATTATAAAACTGAGAAAGAAAGGAAAAAAAAATGGAGTAGTTGTAAGACAGCAGCAGAAATGTGCCACATGATGTTATACCAAAAATGCTTAAAGCAAATCACATTCATGTCACTGTTTCTGTGACCTAAAATGGAAGGAAACCACTACACCTCAGTCCACATAAAAAAAACCAAAAAAACAAAAAAAAAAAAACCAAAAAAAAAAAACCAAAACAAACAAACAAAAAAAAAAACCAAAAAAAAAAAACCAAAAAAAAACAAACAAAAAAAAAAAAAACAAAAAAACAAACAAAAAAAAAAAAAAAAAAAAAAAAACAAAGCTCAACAAAGCTTCTGATGTTTCAGAAAGCACAAAGCAGTGGACTTCAACTACAATGTGACTTGTAATTTTGATATAATGTGTTAGACTGTGAGCACAGTGAATGAAGAAAGTACTCCATTGGGTAGCTGGCTTTTAGGCATTTGTGCTGAAATATAATACTCCCTATTTAACACCATGAAGCATTCTAATTGTTCTTGATGCTAACAGTGTGATGGGCTATCAATAACAAAATTTAACTGTGTGAAGATCACTATGCTGTAAAAACAAAAGCTATCATTTTGCACACAAAAATTGTGTCTACATTTAAAATACCACAATTGTTTGGTTCTAGATAAGAAAATAGGGGAAAGGTTGTACAGGCTCCAGTCCCAAGTGACATGTCAACAGCATCATTTTCAAATCTCTCTAATTACAAAAGAAAGGGGGAAAAAAAGACAGAGCACCTTGCTTAGCATGTCTGATCAAGCTGAATTTGATTTATTTTTTTTTTTAAATATTATTCTAGGTAACTACCAATGTCCTATATTTGGAATAAACTGCACTACTTAACTTAAAAATAAAAGTGAAAAGAATATAAACATTTGGATTAGACCTTAGCAAACATTAAACAGCTTGTAAATCAGAGAGATAATTATATTTATTACAACTTCATCACATTTTTTATTCATAGAAATTGTAAAACCTATTACCATTTGGGACAGGTTAGGTTAGCTGCACTCAGTTCTCATGCTGCTAAATGGATATACTGTGATATGAAATGCCTTCCAAAGCTTTTATTCAGTGTACAGACTAAATGAAGTGTAATTTTCTGATAATTACGTTTAGCAATACAAGCTACATAAATTTTCATTATCAGTACACCATACTTCAGTATCTGAGCCTTTGATGACAAATTACATTTACTTTTAATATGTTTTAATCTGTCAGATCAGAAGAGAACTTTCTGATAAATCTGAAATTTCAGGTTCCTTATGCTTATTTATGTATGAACATCTTCAAGACTGATTGCAGCTGTGGAAAAAAATTAGATATAATGACAGAATAACTGGTAACCTAAATTTTGTCTTTGCAATAAGATACGCCCTAACTGATTATTCCTGAACCACATCTACTAGCTAATATCTGTCTTCCATCCTGCAATAATGTCAACATTTACCATTGCTTAGATGTTCTTACAAGACTAGGAGTTTATCAAGAGGTTAGTTAAATTGTTTTCCTCTGATTTTTAACTTTTTTTTGTGAATGTTGCCTTTCTTGGATTAGAATCTGTCTTCTAATAAAAGTAAAAGGTCTTCAAACTTATCTGTCAAACAAGTTTAGGAATTGTCCACCACAGAAGAGCTTCTGCTTACAAGAGAATGACATGAGGGTAAAAAAATTAAAGACATTAAAAGACTGGAAAACTAGGAGATTTAGAAAACGCCATCACCACAAGAGACTTAAATGGTGGCTCAGATGTCAGAAATGGGATGGGCTTCTTCACTGCTCGACATCTTCCCTTTCTGAGTTCAGCCTGTGCTCCCACAGGTATAGAGGCTGCAGACTGGTGTCATCCTGCTCTGTTGCTTACATCAGAAGTCAGTCGCCATTCGCCTTTGTATAAATAACAATAAACAAGTGACAAGCATAGGAGCCTTTTTATTACACACACCATATAACCATGTCTAGCCCCTAACAATAGATACTAACTTTTCTAATGAAATTGCTCAGTGCCATTAACAAAAAACTGCTTTATTCTACATTCACACATTTACTAGAATACCTGATTTTTAGACATGATCCTCTTTCCAGAGACTTTTACAGATTTAATATTTAAAATATCAATTCCATTTAAAACATATCATCTCTATTAAATTCAATTCAAGATAAGACAATTATCCTAACTATCTTAGAGTGCATTCGAGTGTCAGTAAATGGCAAAAGTATCTGAGGTGAAGTTGTAGCTTACCCTCAGCTGACTTAATTCTGTCGGATGTCTGATTTTCACAAAGTATCCTAGTGGTGGTAAAAGAGGCCAATTGAATAGTTAGCTGACATTAAAGCAGGTAATTCAAGTTATAATTGATCAGATTTGACCTAGAAACCACACAAGCAAGAAACTTAGATCCATTAAGGTAATTTTTAACTCATATTCATAAAATGGGAATTTTGACTAATATTTTAATCACACCTAAGGGAGTTAGGGACCTAGATCCCACTGAAATTCTTCATCCTGAATATAATGAGATTAAATCCCTTAGGCTGTTTTGGAGAGCTTAATCTTGATGTTTTAGCTTAAACTACAGTAATTGAATGTATAATACATGTTGCCTGAAGACAGGATGGTGTTCACTTCAGTTAATAAAGGTCTCCAGTCTGAAAAGAAATGTACATGGATTATTTAAGAACTAGAGGAATATTATCTTTCCTTACTGTATGTTAGAAATATGCATTAAACTTGAAATGGTTTTGTCCTAAAAATATAAAATTATAACAGGTTTTTCCTGTGCTTCCTCCAAATATTGACCAAGAACTTAATATAGAAGTGAAATGATGCAACTCTTTAGGGGACAAAAGGTGCATTCTGATTAGGAAAAAAATATCTTGCACTGCAGAGCATGCTACATCATATACAGATGGAGATTCGTCAGTTTTGAACAAAAATGAGACATTGCCTGTATCTGGACTGACTGAACTCTTGAGGAATTCTTTTAGCTAAAGAGAATTAGTCCTTTATTGAGATTACTTCTTTATCTCTTGAGTTATGTTTTACTTTTGTAATCAAAAGGAAATTTCACATTTCTTGTGCAAAACTAGGTACCAAAAGTCAAAAGCAAGGCTTTTAGTGGTTTATTTAACTATTTAGCCCTAGAATGCCAATCCAGTTCTTACCTATTTATCTTAGAGTTCAATTTCCCATGAACCACTCATTTTTGTAATCCTCCTCAGTTGTAATCCAATTCCTTTATCAACACTTATATAAATTCTACAAAATACTGAGGAAAATGTTCATACTTTGGTGTGAATCACAGGTGTATATAGGGCTGTTGATAAAACCAAGTAAATTAGCATGCAGAAAAACGTTGTGTGATCTGGGCAAAAAAAGATTCAGAGAACACTTAATTCTATCTGTGATAAGTTGGTCTATTAGTAAAAGAATTTTTGCCTTATTAACAGCACAAAAGACAGATAGACTGTCTTTCGTGCCATTTTCTTACCTAGATAACCATGTTAAAAATTATACATCAGTAATAAGATTGCTAGATTGCTTTGCCACTGTTTGTTCCCTCCCAGAGTGGTGTGTCGCAGCACACAGCTTGGGGACTGATACTTTTTTAGAGAATCACAGAATTATAAAATGGTTTCAGTTGGAAAGGACCTTAAAGATCATTTATTTCCAAGTCTCCCTGACCAGGTTTCTCAGGGCCCCACCCGACCTGGTCTTGAACACTGCCAGAGATGGGGCTGTTGTGATCTGGTTTAAACCCAGAGGAGCAAAGAAAGCTAAGTCTCTCTGTATAAAAAAACCAGAAAGAACTTTGAAGGTTCAAAATATACCCAAAAATGAATTAAAACCAAATAAGGTCAGATGTTAGTGCCAAAAGATTGTTATGTTTTATTTAATAGTAAAAGAGGCAAAGAAAAAAAAGAAGCAAAGAATAAGAGAAAGAAATGTGCAGGGGGATGGGGGGACAGAGGGAGAGTGACAGGGATTAGGTGGAAGCATATCATCCGTCTGAGGGTCCCAATGATGTCTCATTACTCCCCTCCATATGGTTTTCTTGGTGCTGAGGGTCCCCGACTGTGGCCATGCCACACCATGCTTCCACACACCGAAGAGTACACCGAAGAGAATTCCATAGATAAATATATACAATTTGGGCTGGATGGGAATGCCCTTGCAGGGCACCAGTTTGACACTGTCCCTTGCAGCACTGAGAGTCTGTCTGTTCCATCACATTACAGTGCTCTGGTGTAAGATCTGGGGTCCCCTTTGGGGGCCCCTTTGATGGGCTGTGATGGGCTGTGTCACCCCTCTGCTGTGGATGAGTTTTCCCCTGGGAGAAGGGCCCTCACCTGGGCTCCAGGGCACAGCGAAGCTTGAGTGGTCACTGCCTCTGGCCTGAGGCTTTCCAAGTCACACCCAAAGCCTCTCTCCCCCACCCTTTGGTGCAAGGCTCTGTGCAAGCCTGACAGCTGATAGCCCTGATGTTTGAGAGCTGCAGTCTCCTCCCTGAGGTATTAGGCTTGTGCTTTGTGAATGTCCCCCGCCCCGAGTTGTTACTTTATCTAATATTCATCAGTGAACGGTGTGGTGTAAGGCCTCCCAGAGTCCCAGTAAGGGTGTGGTGGTATTCTCTGCAGCTTTTGTAATACAGTTCTGCTAAAAGTCCTTCATGGAAAAGTTAAGTCATAAAATATAATATTTTAGTCTCTGACAGGGGCATCCACAACTTTTTTGAGCAATCTGTTCCAGTGTTTTACCACCCTCAAAGTAAAGAATTTGTTCATAATATCTAACCCAAACCCTCTTCCAGTTTAAAGCCATTTCCCCTTGTCCTATCACTTATGGGATAATTATGTGACTTTTGACAAAAACCCACACTGAAAATAGCAGCTTTGAGGATCATGTATAATGACTTTTTTTTTGTTTCATTTTGGATTTTGTTGGTTATTTTTGCTAAGCAGATGCCCCTACATTAGAATATCAGTTAGGATTTCAATTGTGCTTTTGAAACTAACCCAAAATAACACCTACTGTATTTTAAGCCATTCTATAGAGAAGTATCAGTTAATGTAGCCTGTTGAATCCATTACTTTCTCATCATTCCAGATGAAACTAAACAACACATCAAGGTTCAAGAGATGCCTTTATGCGAGCCACCTTTTAGGAGGTGTTAATCCCATGGTACCAGAGTAGAGCTAAAAAAACAAACAGAAAACCCCATGAATTTTAAAGCTAGAGATGGCAAATTTTCAGAACTGTCCTGTTTTCTCTATAAATATTTTGTGTCATACTTCTTAAGTACTGCTTCACTTAGAATTATTGATTCCATAGATGATCTGTCACAATGGGTTGCATTCACATTGCATGCTAAAGAAAGTGAAGGAAAGAAGTAGAAATCTTTTTCTAAGAAAATGGATGAGTACACAATTACAAACAGTCAGAGACATTATTGCAAAATAAAGGCATTAAATATGGAGAAATAATTAAGGCAGACATAAAAATAATCTGTGATTTACACTTACATAAAAGTTGGGTTATGACAACAGAAGTATTACAGAACTGAAGCAAATCTTGAAGACTTTGTTCATAGTTAAGACTGAATCTTGAATACTGCTTTTACCAGTATGAAACCTGGATGAGGAGAACAGAAGGACGTGGTGCCAAATCAGTGCTTAGAAACATGCATATATTGTCTGCATGTGCATGGTAGCAGTTCTGTCATATTTAGGGATAAATTTGTGAATATTACTGCCTCTAAGAGTGAAGACAGGCCAAAGAATGTACAGACTGCCCTAGAATTTTTAAGAACCGTGCTTTGTTTTCCCTCTTCAGCTTTGCTGATGCTATCCTGTTGAGGTCTGTGAATCTTTAAGAGAATGTGTGAACACTGAAACAGCATGAAAAATGACCAAAAACCCACAAGATGGCATTTGACAGAGTGAAGAGAGCTGATAACCAAGACTGTACTACAGAAAAGCTGCTTTAATAAGAATGAGAGAATGCTTCAGGAAGGTACTGAAGCACAGCTAGAAGCTTGTTCTGCTTAGGCCCTTGACAGCTAAAGAGGAGAAAACATTTGGCTGCTAAAGGAGCGTCTTGCTGTGGATTTTTTGGAATGGGATGATTTCACAATTAAAGGAGATGGATAAACACTTTGATAATGAGCCATTAGAAAACCTTTAATGACACTTTTGAAAAGTACTTCTGATGACTTTACAGCTCTGCTATGACTCAAGACATTGCAAGGTGAGAGCAAGACAACTGAGAAGTCATAAAGGATGCCACATGCATGGAGCAAGACACAACCTCTCAAGCAACCCACAGGTGCCTACTAATGCGTATAAAAGTCTTTGCATCTGTGCCTTAGGGCCTGCAGATAATTCAGATGTATTCAGGAATGCAACAGAGCAGGCTGGGAAAAAGAATTAAAAATTGCATTTCAGGGATTTATGAGATCACAAGAAAGAAGTGGCACAAAAGATCATTTCCCTATTAAAGTATGACAGAAAGAAAAGGGTTTGTGTGAGACTGATTTTTGATTAAATAAGCATTGAACAGCAGCCCCAGAGGATTTTAAAGCTAGTTTCACAACCTGGATAAAAATCTTGATAAACTCTGTGTATCTGGGTATGGGTTGACTGAAACCTAAACACAGAGTATGCAACTAATGGTGATGTTTGATAGCTCAGTTGCCATACATAGAGTTTATAATTAGTGTAGAAAGTGGAAAGCGAATTATTAAAGAGCAAAGTTCCACAACCCACTCCACTGAAATTCCAGACCTGATAATGAGAAAAAGCAACATCATATTGCGTGGCAAGTATTGCATAGCTACTGTAGATAAATGCCTCATTTATTGAGATGGTGAACATTTTGAAAATACTCAGGAAATGAAAGAAATATTTTTCAAGTATCTAATGTGAGAGGAAAGAGGCATGTAGTACATAACAGTGTAAAATGAGAATTTGAGTACCTGATGTTTTCTCCTGACCACTCATAGAACAACAGGAAGGACAGCCAGCAGAAAAGCCTCCTTATACTGATATCATAAGCAAAATAAAAGAAAGACAGTAACAAGCTGGTGGTATCTAATCACTAGACATCATTTCAGACTCCAGAGAGTAGGATGATAAGTAAAGAAATAAGGAAGAGAATGCTATTTCCTGATTGGAGAAAATGTTGTCAGGCAAAACTAACTTCATAACTTTCTGATTTTAAAGGTCTTGTACTCCATTTGCCATTTTAAGGTTCTTTAAAGGGTGAAGATTTGCATATTACACTGTCAGGTTGTTGATGTCACATGCTGTCCCATTTGCCAGCACTTTCCTTCTTCCATTCTTTGCATTTTTATCCTGCTCAATAGAATTCTGTCAGTCAGCAAACGTGCTGGGACTGAAACTGATTCTTGGACCATAGAGTCACTCTATCACTGAAGCACCTGGCAAAGTCCTGGCTTATACTTAAGCAAGGCTTAGAACTTCCTCACTATACATCATAAGTACAAGTTACCCTTCATTTTACTTATATTAGTTTGAGTAATAAATCATGGTTCCTTTACTGAGACAGAACTGAAGACCATTTTCTCATTTAATAGCTTTCATCTGCATGATGTTCCCTGTAATGGATATCACTGTACACTAATGAGTTTGCCACCGTTATCAGAAGATGTATCACCATTTACATAGTTCCTTTGTATCCCTGGAATGACTGTATGAATTTAAGAGTTTTATAATTTTTCTTCACATATATAGGTAAAAACCATGGTCCCTTAAAAATACTTTGAAACATTCATCTTCACAGTGTTCTTAGTGTACCGTTGCCATTATGTTTTCTCATTAATCGTGATTTGATCTGTCTCACAGAATAGTCACTATTTGTTTAAGATGAATGTGGCTACACACAAAATTATTTGATTTTAAAAACAGAATTAAGAGCTAGTCTACAGAATACAGGACTTCCCTTATTTTATTCATAGATAATAATGTCCATGTCTGGGATGCATTATTGAAAATTATAGAATGAATTCTACTATTTCTATTTGAGAATCATCTGATGCTTCTGTAATAGTACAGAACAAGATTTATTTTTTTTTTAATGAAATGATGAGAAAAACATTAGTACATTTGAAATACAGCGGAATAAAGAAAGCTGGAATACAGATTTTCAGCAGAACTTTAAACTAGGATGTTTGATTTTTGAAATGAAAAGTAAATCCTGAAAAATTTATGTGGGTTTGCAAACTTATTTTTGTTATTGTAAATCTTATGCCTAAATTTGCTATCAAAACTAAAACTAAAGATTCTATAGTCTCAGTTGCATAACTTGAGTGAAGACTAGAACTAACTGATCTGTGGGGCAAAAACTGTTCAATATTAGCTGACAACCTCTAAGATTTGAAAGACAAATGTTTTCTAGCACTGGTGATTTGGGACCTACTTTGATAATTTTTTGAGTTTTTATATAAAATTTTGATTTTCACATTAGACAGGACAGGGAAAAAAGTTTAAAAAATTTAAAAAACCAAAAGGTATATGGCAAATAAAATGTTTTAAAAAATATTGTCAAGATTTTTCATTAGTTTTGTTTTATGCCAGCCACAAAAATTGATGTACCTTCAGTACAGCAATTCAATCTGACCTCCAATATCCACAGACTTCAGCATAATCAGCTCTATGTACTGTGAATGAAGTCATTGCTTTTTTCCTTTACATCATGTTGTGTGTAAACATGATTGAGGAATCACAGCTTTAGGAAATACTGTTGCTTAAGGGGGAAGCTATGAGGATTCATACTGTCTTTTCTCACTTTCTACTGCTATCAGCTATGAAGTTTCCATCTGAGCAAGTAGACTTGGTGAGCTTTTTCTTGAGTAAAGACTGTGAGACATAGCAATCCCTTTACTCCACGTGTCTCTGATTCAAAGAGGTACCTAGGAGCTGGAGTTTCAGTGGCAAGTTTTAGGAGAACAATTCCCTCATTTACCTACTAGATACCCAGTTTTTTCCAGATAATGTACTCCCAAACATGGGAATTGATATATCCACAATGCACAGGCCATTGTGTAAAAAATAATTCATGAGGTAAGAGCAAGCGATAGAGGGAGTCAAACTCTGCAATCAACTTATGATACCCGTACACCTGTCTGCTCAAAAGGGGACTTCTCTGAGCTACAAATTGCTTTCCCCTCCATGTTCACTTGAATCTGAGATACATTCTTCCCCTCAGCAATTCCTGTTTACTGCTTTAAGCAGTGAAGTTTGACATGTATCTCAGGTTTGATGCATTGATTTTTTGAGTTAATGATCTACTTCCCAGCAGTGGCATGGCTAAACTCCCATGTTTCCAATGGAGAATTGAACTGTTCTAAGGACTTTTATAATAGAAGCAACAAAAGAAGAGATTTGAAAGGTTTCTCCTTTTCAATGAGCATTACAAAGAACACAAAAGAACTTGGCAATCCAATTTGGAAAAAGAAGACACAGATAAAATGTACCTTACTTGGACCACATCATGGTTTCCCCAAGAGACCTCAAATTAAGCAGGAGTTGCCTTCTGGCTTCTCCAAAGGCAAGGGACTTGATGACTCAAAGGCAGCCTTTCCACAGCAGTATTCAACAATGATTTAGGATGCTGCATTTGTAATGCCACAAAGATAGTTGCTGCTTATATTTAAGGTAAAAAAAATATGGGAAATAAGCTTCACACTTGAATTTCCAACTGTTCCACTATAAGGATACCATCATATTGAGACAAAATTTTCTTCTACCCATTAAATATTTTAGTTGATTATTTACCAAGAAATATCTAGACAACAATATTCTAAGGAAAAAACTGAGTTTTGCCATGTATTATCAGAGTTCTCACCCTGGCACCAATCATAGTCAAATATCACATTTGTGCTTGTACCAGTAGGGCTAAATGAAGGCTTGCAAGTCTGTCCTAGTGATGGGTGCTCCTTATTAAGCAAAAGTACACTGGATGATTTTCAATTAAAAAGTGCAATGAGATTTACCTCCCCTCCAAAAAAGCTAATTATGTTGTTATTCAGATAAGAACACACAAGTGATTTTTAAGATATAAAAAGCTGGCCATTCCTCTGCTGATTTTCCCCCCTATCTTTTGGAAGTAAAAATCTCTATTTGCTTTACAATTTTGGGGATAAAACAAAGATTTTCAGTATTGTAAATATATGTTTTAGATATCAGTTTGTTTGGGGATTTTTTTTGTTTAATTTAATGTTAAACAATTGCTAATAACATTCAGATAAGTGTAATACACAACTTAAAACAGTACCATTTCCTCCAGGTATGTTTTTAGCTATCCTGCTAATGTGACTCAGGAAATTTTTTATAGTATAGTGAGTATAACTTAGGATTCCTGAGGAAAAGGCAAGTTTATAGATGACTGTGCAATATATGTAGAAAGATTAGAATGATAGTGTCTGGAATTGGACATTTACCTTTTCATATCATCGCAAACACTCTTCTTGCAACAGGATGTCTCTCAGCCTAACTTCATCCTTCTTCTTCCTTTCTAGTCTCTCCTTTTGCATCTCTTTCAAGCCTGGACAAGCAGATGAAGTTGTGCCTGCTTGACTGGACATTGACTATTGCTTCTTACACTATAACTTCATCTTCCTTCAGGGATACTGAGCATATAACCCTTTTTAAGTGCCACTGTTTGGAGGAAAACAAGACCAAAGTTTTTCTTTAAAAATCACTGAGTTTCTTCAGTCCCTTATTCTGGTGTCAGGCAAGCGAGCACTTTGAGAAAAGTGGATCTTATTTCACCAAGCAGCTATGAACTTGGTGAAATACAATAGCTTGCAGTCAGGGTCTTAATTTTCCTTTTTATGCTCAAAAAGACACTACCTGAGATGATGGCTATGTGCTTATTGCAGGCATTTCAGATGTCACTAGTATTCAGAACGTGATGTGTGAGACAGTAAATATTACTCTCTTTTTTCAGACTCATCTCACATGTATTGTCGAACAAGTTCACTCACAGCAATTTTAGATATGGTGAACAACACCAAGATAAACTTTATGTTACCTCTGCAAAAGTTAACAATTCCTCCACTATCACTAAGGATCTGTTCACAAAAGACCATAGTTGAAATGTAATTCTTTGCTGTCACTTGCATTACACTTATCCAGGTACTTATCTTCTGCATGAGTTTTCCTTTCCCAACAGCAGACAGCTTGTAAAAAAGTATTTTAAATGAAAGTGATATACATTTAAATATAACAGTTTTCTGAGAAGTAATTTACCCTTCCTTCTTTACTAGCCATAGAATTCAATAGTTCTGAAATGTTGTACATAATGAATGCTAACCCCATGGGGCTAAGCAATAATTGCCATTTTTCTGTCTTAAAGATTGCAGCTATTATTTATTTATAGCATAATAAACCCAAGTTGTCATTCACACCATGACCATGACCACAAGCCACCTTTATTCACCAGTATAAAAGAAAACTGCTCAAGGGATAGATTTCTATATGCTAATTACATGACAGATATTAAAGGAACCATTTCTCATAATACCAAAATATTGAGGATGATGAGGCAAATGCCGTGGAGGAAAACAGAAGAAACTCAGCTCACTTCAGTGGGCTCTGTCTCAGATATTACTGTGATTCATATGCACTCAGAAAAAGAAGTGCTACTCTTCATATAACTGTCCTGGTCAACTTTCAGATTCTCTCAGTGCCTTTTAAGCGGCTTCATTCCTGTCTCTGCCTTACTTGAAGAACTGGAAAAAATTGCACAGATCCACCCCTGCAGGGGGTGATAACTCCTGGTGCTGCAGCACACTTCCAGGATACACAGCAGTAGAGCAAGAGCTATTGTTCCTCTGGGAAATAATAAAATCAACCACTTAAAATCTGTTGTTCATAAGCCATCCCCTTGCCAGCTCCATAAAAAACACAAATATGAATATACACTGCAAGAGGTACCTGAGTTTTGTCATGTATTATCAGAGTTCTCACCCTGGGAATAATCAGGTGATTGCTTTCTGTAAATATGTGTGTGCATCCATGGGTTTTTTAACATATCTATGCACAATAAAAGTAGGGAGTTGCTATCTCAAGGAGAAGTAATCAGTGGAAGCCATGTGTCAGTGAAGCCATTTTGATGAAGAACTCAAAGAAAAAACAAAACAAAGCAAAAACAATCTCAGATTCTGTACAGAGACTGCACACACAATTCAAAAGCATTCTGAGGGGCTTTAGTACATTTTCTGAACTTCAGCGGTCTATATATTATGACTATTTCATTGTTCAAATAAAGATAATTGAAAGAAGCAGGCCAAAAGTAAATTTTTAATGCTAATAGACTTTTGATTCATATCCAATGAAAATGTTACATTTTTATATGAATATATGTATTTTACATGCATTATTGCTAAGAATATAAGAATTTAATGTTAAATATATTAACTTTGGATGTTAAAATTTTACTATGCTGATCTTAATGCTGCAAGTTATCTAAACACTGAGCTCATAATTAAGTAAAGAAATACCTAAATAATCTTTATAACTTACAACTTGTAGCCTTATTTTCATCAGCACTGAGCTGAATTTCCAGCTGGATCCAAAAATATCCAATATTTTATGAAACTACTCTATGTCTGAGGTTTAGGCACTTGGGTACATTTTGTTAAGCAAAATTGATATTAATTTACATTGATGAAATAATCTTGCTTAGGAAAACATTTATTCATCCCACAGAGCATAAGACCTTTACTTAGTATTTACTTAGACACTCATCAGGCAACTCATGCATCTCCTGAAGTAAACAGGTGATTTCTGTAGGCTAATTAACTTCCAAACTGAAGGACAAGTCCCTTTCTCCTTTAGGAAATTTTGATGGAAGAAAACTTCTCAATGGAAAATATCTGTCTGGAAAAGATTTGGCTGAATCTCCTGGAGCAAACACAAGGAGCAGCGAAATCCATTGCTGAACAAATGGTAAGTTTCTCTAAATTTGTTCTTCCAAGCTGAATTTAAATGCCCATATCAATGCATGGAGCATTCAGCACTCCCAATTACATCATCCACCCACTGATGTTGTAGCTTCTGACTGGCTTCAGATCTCCTGTCTCTGCACGTTCACTGAAGTCCAGCTCTCCAGAAGGTTAATTCTCCTTATAGTCATTTGTGTAAGAGCCGTTCTGGAGATCCAAGAAAATGCCATTCTTTTAATCTTCAATGCCCTCAATACTCTACACTGTTCAATGTAGGGCCATGGCAATGAGTGGATATTGGCTTCCTCCTTACCATTCCTGCTATGAAGATGTGGGACCCATAATGGGGCAGGGAAAAACATCACTGCTATTTTCAGATGGTTTTAAAAGTCTTATACATTATTCTATTTATTTCCATTTTAACCGTAGATGTATTTTCTTAAAAAAAACACACAGATAATTTGCAACACTAAGGTCACAGACCAAATTTGATTATTAAACTACAAATTCAAAGCATTTTGTCCTTCTATAGCCTACAGGACAATGTGACCTTCAAGAATATGAGAATAGGAGAAAAGTTTGCTCCTTAGCATATGCACTTTCAATCACAATAAGCAGCCTACACATGGTAATATTCCAAGTTCTGACAAATGATAAAAGGACTGATTATTCCTCTTTCTCTTTCTTCTTTTCTTACTGATTTGGTAATGGTAACTATTCAAATGTCTTTGCATGCTTCATTGTCATCATTTTTAGCTTTTTCCTGTCCTCTTCTTTTGGATAAGACTGTCCTAATTATCTAGTGATGATGATACATGTTCTGAGTCTGAAAAGAGAGAGATCTGAGAGCTAAATAAATCAAGCTGCCTCTAACTGTGACTAGTATTGACATGGGTTGTGAATCACATATTTTGCTTCAACAATCAGCTCTGGGTTTCACCTCAGGCTTTCTTTAGGGTGCTCCTCTTACAATTTGAACCATGCAGTGGACAGCAGCACACACAATCATTTCAATATCAGAATATGGTTTAAATTTATCTTGCCCAGACTGTTTCCTTTTTATTAAAAAAAAAAACCCAAAAGTATTTTTTTCTTCATTACTTGGCAAATATGTATTATTTTATTTGATTTTGCCTAGTAGCTGGGCCCAAGAAAGTCACTTGAAGCATCCTAGGGGCATATTAAGGACAGATGCTTTTATTTACATCAGGCAGAGGGTGAAGGGGTAAGTAAAATCAAAATTAAAAAAAAAAATTAAAATTTCCCAAATCTGTAAGATAAGTTCATTGATGTATATTTAGTGACCAATGGGTCTGAAATTCAAAGACACATGTGGGAGTACTCACTTTGTTCAGACTTGGCAAATGCCCTGGATAACAACATTTGCTAAAATAGGAATATGAGTGTACTGTGGGTGAATTGAACACAAAAACATTTGAGCAGGTATTTACCTTTACCTGACAGATCACAATGTAACCTCTGAATCACAAAGAGGTTTCTGAAACGAAGATGAAATCGTGTTAGAAAGATAGATAGATAGATAGATAGATAGATAGATAGATAGATAGATAGATAGATAGATGATAGATAGATGATAGATAGATAGATAGATAGATAGATAGATAGATAGATAGATAGATAGATAAATAGATAGATAGATGATAGATAGATGTGTTTGTGTGTGTGTGTGTGTGTGTGTGTGTGTGAACAGAATGGAAATTGTAACGAAGGGAAGGGACTCTGGGCTGAAAACTAAACAGCAATCAGCCTCTGGTTGGACAGTGGTGGCAGTCATCCCATCACAATCTTGGTGCAGCCTCCTCGAGGTCACCAGGAGCAGCCTGCACTAGCCAGGGCAGCAACAAGCCTTAGAGGAGACCTTACCACTTTCTACACAGCTCCCCAACAGGGGGAAGAGAAGGGGCAGGCAACAGCCCCCTCTCTTGTGAGCAGAGACCATACTCAAGGGAATGACTTGAAATTGTGTCAGGGGAGGTTTAGGTTGGATATTAGAAAGAGGTTCTTCACCCAGAGGGTGGTTGGGCACTGGAAAAGGCTCCCCAGGGAACTGGTCGCAGCACCAACTCTGACAGAGTTCAGGAAGTATTTGGGCAATGCTCTCAGGCACATGTTTTTACTCTTGAGACATCCTGTGCAGAGCCAGGAGTGATGAGCCCTTGTGAGTCTTTTCCAATTCAGTATTTTTTATACATACATATGTATGTGGAGAGCATAGGGTGCAGCAAGCAGGGAACCAACGTGTAGGGACATGTGTGTTGGCATTCCTGAGATGATTCCTTGCCAGCATGTGCATCACCAGACAATAGGAAGCAGTAGAAGTACGTGCAGAGCTGGGACATCCAAATGTCTCACAAGAGGGCTGTGCAGACAGGGAATCTCCTCTACCCTCACATAAAGGGAGCGGGCTGGTGACACACAGGACCTGGAGACAGGCAGGGAACATGAGTTAAATTGTGTGCATGGTCATGTAGAATATTTCGATATTCATTATAATTAATCCTAATGTTCCAAAAAAATGCTCACAAGTCTTTATATTAGCATTTAGTTATTATCTAGTACCATGGGTCAACTGATGTGGTACTGATACAGTTCCTGTAAGTAATTCACTTATTGCTGGTTAATTACATATTGTTAATAAATCAGTAAACTGCTTCAGTCCTAATTTGGCTTTCATTACATCAGCAGAGCTGCTTTCCCACAAAATACACATGAACTTCCTTATTTTTTAGATTATTGATAACTAGGGAAATGCTTCTCTACGGTTGTGAGGGCAAGTATTTCAATTAGGTACAGTTCAAATTAAGCTAGCTTGCATAATTTCTCCCTTTTGACCAAGTAAAGAAAGGTCAAAACAGAAAACAAAACTTATGGGAGTCCTACAAAACACAGACCTCTAAGGAAAGATTGAATAAAACAGACTGTGTAAATGAAGGAGGAGAAGACTAATAGAGAGGATGATAATATTTTCAAATATATCAAAGCAGCTATGAAGAAGCAAAAGATTGAATTGCTGGTGTTGTGGGCAAATAAGAATTTAAGTAGACAACAGGAAGTACCAGATCAGATATTAGAGTAAAATCACTTTGGGTTTCTTCTTCCCTTCTAAAAACCAAAACATTGGAATGGATTCCTGCAGAGTTTGTAGTTTCTCTGTCTTTGAATGCCTGGAGGAATAGGCCTCATAACAGGAGGATAATTACACAACCTTCTAATGTTCCATCCTTCTCCATGATTTTATGCTACTACATAACAACAGGTTGCATCATAAGACACAGACTCTAAATTTAGACCCACAAGCAGGTAGAATGAGATTATGTTCTGAACTCAAGCTAAGATATGTGCAGTGGGGAAGGGCAGAAGACTACAAGGTGGGGTTACATTATGGATGACCTGAAAAGCTCTCAGCTTTCTCCTCCTGTGACACAGAGGTCATCTCTTACCACAGGTAAAATGCAAGGCTTCCTGAACTGTAGTCACTGACTAAAACATTACAGTTTCTGCCTTCCTTCCTGTCTCATGCATAGGCAGATTCAGCAATATCTCAGCAGCCCAGGTGCTCTGGCTGACATTGGTTACACAAGCCCACCTTTCTGAGCAATTTAATCAAAATAACTGCACTGTGATTGACAATGGCTGAGGAAGTAGCAAATGTTTTATTCTGCTGACTCTTCTCTGAGGCAGGAACATTTTGAGTGGATGTCTTGGTGCACGAAAATTTTACTGTTCAGCTCCTGAAGTGAACAAAAAAAATTAGCCCCACTTATTTATTCATCAAGAGTCCCAACACTAGACTTCTCAATGTTGTGAGCAGCTACATAGTCTTTATCTTCTGTTGACTCAGTCCAAGGCTTAGTTTTGAGACCAGTGGGCACTCCATATAAACCAGCTGGTAACTTTTTTTTATGTCCTGTGAAGTAGGGCTAATATCACTTTCTCTTCTGTGATCAGACTGCATACCATGCTCTGACTGACACAGACATTATAATGTTACCATGCTCTCAAACAGAAATAGAAGCAGATAAGAAACTGTACTTAATTTGGTATTTTTAAAGATTGAGTGGAAGACATCCCCTCTGAGCATAAGAGGGGATAGGTAATTTATATATTTCTTTGCTACAGGGGTCTACAATTTATGTTTGTTTCCTGAGAGCAAGAAAGTTGTGGGATTCCCAGTTTTTCTATTCTCACTCTAAAAAAGGGAGTTCATCTGTTAACAAAAGAAAAAAAAACTTATTTGCCTTCTCCTTGCCTCACCTTTGTCTCCCCTCCACCTTGGAAATTCTTTATTTCCCCTACCAGCCTCAAATTATTATTTTAACTTTAGTACCTGGTTTTCATTTCTGTCTGTACTGGAGTCCAAGCTTTCTCTTTCCATGTATGTTTAGTACTGTGTTTTTCTGTCTCTCCCTTACCAGGTATTTGATCACCATCTTTACTTTCCTGCAGCTTTCTTTCCTCAATCTGCTTTGCTCTTCTGTCTAGCAGAAAGTTCCTCTGAGACTGAAAGTGATGGAGATTCATTGATTTCAATGTAGTTGTTCAAAACTGGAGTGGGAAAGGCAAGGCACAGATCTGTTTCAATGGAGATCTTTTTGAGTACAAGTGAAAACACACACAGGGTAGGCACAAACTTAGAGAAAATTCATAGATAAAAGTCAATCATGCCTAAACTGTAATTTTTTTTTAATTTTTTTTAGTCAGGATAGATTTTCTTAGGATAAAAACATGGTCATGCCTAATTTAACAACATATCTCTAGATCAGAACATTTGATTCTTAAAACATTTCAAATAAAAGGACAGGATTTGATCTTTAAATTAACAATACTAAAAAATGAGAGATCATTCCCTATAATGCTTCTGCCTTTTCATGCCTCTTTTCTATAGGATTGAAATATTGCAATGGATTTATACCCGAATTCACTCAAATCTCTATCTAGGTAGGAAAATTGCAGGTAAATGCTCACAAGTAGTTGAACTGAAAGTTTTAAAGATAAATATCTAATAATTGCAATAATACTTGTCCAGCCTATGTGAAACACCATTTACTATGGGGGTTTTGCATCCCTGATAGGGGATTATTTACCTCAGCAGAGAGATCAAGACCAGGTAATTGCAGTGCTGACTCTGCAATTACTCCAGAAGTGAGATGGGTAAAGGCAACTTCAGATTTCTATGGCATTATAAAGGACCTGACTAATTTCAACAGGTCCATGCACAGTGTACTCATCCACTTATGCTATGTCTGTCAGTGACATTATCTTTCTGAGGGCAGAAGTACTTGTGGCCATCAGTCATTAGTGATTCATTTCTCCTATCTCACTAGATGTAGTTTGTATTTTATAGCTGTTCTCTGTCACCTACAATAAATTATTTCCTCTCTCTACTACTGACTTAGGATTGTTGGATGCGTTCAGATCTAATTTCATTAATGCATATCTTGTGCTGGCATGTAGGAAGAAAGAGGTCTAATAGTATTAGCTAAAAAAATTTATATCAGGTTCTCTTTGCTAATGCTGTCTGGCATCTGTGAAGGCAAATCCAGCTGACATCCACAATGTTAATCTTATTAATTTTTTTTCAAAACATATCTGAGAAGGAAATGCACATTGCAGAGTCATTGCCTTCTTTTTGTACACAAAAAAAAAGAAAATCAAATAATTTTGATCCCTGTCTGATTAGATAAAAAATTTTTATTTTCAACTCTGCTTTTTATTGCACGGGAAATTTTAACATTTACACTCATGTACTGAGAATCAATTTATGGATAAGAGTAAAAATAGTAAGCAAGGCCCACAAACTTTGATTCACAAAAGATTTCTTTGATGGGAGTAGGAAGGAAAGAGAAGGTGAAAAGCTATCTGACACCCTTATCACCAACACGCAAACTATAGACCCTAAGAGCCTCCACCGAAATGTTGACTTAATGACCAAATCAACTATGCTCCACAAACAACCCAATTTACATCATTGTCAGGTCTCTAAATCCAGATTCCTATTACTTCTGCTAACTGTGCTTGAAGACAGCCTTAAGTCATCTGTAAAATGTGTGGAATTTTATTGTCTTAGGCTAATATGAGTCGCTTGGTGAGATAGGTAGAACCTTTGGCTTTAAAGTGTATCTTTGTGTACCTCACAAGTATATCACAGGCATGGCTCTCAGCACTTCCCTGTGTAGCCTGATACTCAGTCATGGACAAGAAATTTCTAAAGCAGGGTCGATGGATCGATATGCTGGCTTTCATCTCGTATTTGCCTTCTGAGAACCTCCTCTATTTCCTTGGGGGTATGTACACAGAGTAAAACTACTTCTGTGGTGCAGCACTTACAAAAGCTATTTCTTTTTGTAGAGGACTGCAGAAAGAAAAGTAGAAAGGCATCTAATTATATTTTAAACAGTCGGTGACGTATTTTTTCTGTACTCTACTTAAATCGTGTGCACTTTCATTCTTCAAATATGAAAAAAATATCACCTTGAATGTGTACAGCTATTCAGGTATCTTCTATAATGGATTTTCAGTTTTATTATTAGTGAAGGTCATACAAGAGTTTTGCTTTACCCAGTTGACTTCTCAAATATTGAAGGTTAGAATTTTCCCATCTAAGAAGTTCAAGAACAGCACACCAGGACCAAAGAATACCCGAGTCTCATTAATTAATCAAGTCATGTCACAGCAAATCTTGTTAATCCATCCTCAGAGGAAACTCAAGTGATGTTTCAATTCTCTATGCAAGAATAGATATAATAGTGCATAGTGATAGTGTTATACAATTACAGAAAGATGGGCAGCATTTGAAGATACCAGAATCTAAACTGTTTTTCCCCCCAACACCAAGCAAAAGACTTTTTTAGATGTGATTTTTTTCAAATTAACATATTTAATTGGACATAGCAGGATTATATTTTCATGCTAAATATAGTATGGTGTAAATAAATTTTGGAAATCACATTACTTTATAAAACCATCCTATTTTGATGTCTTTTATCTATTTGAAGTCACAACAGAAAAATGCAGGTGCTCACAGCATTCTAGGAGAGCAACAATTACTGGGTATGCAAAAACAGCTGTTACATTACATTTTCTTGGCTAGTACCAGCATTTACTCTCTAGCCCTGAAAAGAATCAAATTGCTTACTCCAATTATCAGGCTTATACAGTAGTAGTTTTTTGGGGTTTTTTACAGGATAACCAAACATGTAAAGTCTGAGATTTACAAACAGTGTTCTTCATTTAGTCTGATTGAGTATCTGGCCTTTGTCTTGACAGTTAATGAACACCCTTGTCCTAATACCACCAAAAATCTGAGCTGTGCATAACTGCTCACAGATGAAAAGCCTCTCAGAAGTCAGGGGATCATTCTGATACTTTACGTTCAACACATTTTAATAAATAGCTGAGCATAGTTCCATGATTCTCGCAAAAATGTTTGTATGTACATTACATATGCTACCTAAAGTAGGAACACTCCACATTTAACCTAATAGAACTTAAGTAGGGTACAGCTGAGGCAACAGTTCTCCAGCTGGGTCAATTCACATGAAAAAGTTTCACTTTTTCTAGCAAAGCTAGCTGTTAAGAGTTATGGATAAAGTAATAAATTTTTTTGGATTTTTAGGCCAAGAAAAATCATTGTAGTGTTCTTAAAATCGTTGCCCTGCTTACATCTCAAGGTCTCTGTCCAGATGCAGATGTTCTTTCCCAACTTTGCTTGAGGCTCTTCTAATAGCTCTAACAATTATATGTGAAATTACCCCTCAGATGGAAGAACCAGGCATCTGCAGCATGGGTCAGATCCAAAGATCTGTGAAAGCAATGGAAAAACTCCAAGCAGTGCAATCACTTGTGGATCAGATCCCTGAATTGTTAGTGATGAAGCACTGTATAAAATGTCAGCCCCAATTAATCTATGGCAAAATTCCCACTCTGTAGGGTCAGAACTGCAACTGTAAAATTTTTCTCTGTTATCTATACTCCATTGATTCCAGTTGCTTTCCAGCTTAACACATCTAAAAAGGTGAAGCTTATTTTCAAAATTAGTCATCCTTTTCCCATTAATCCCAATGTTTCTACAACTGCTGTTCCATAAAATTATTTCCTATTTCTTTTTAATTTTAGTTACTTTTACATCTTCCTAAGGAACAATAGTCAATAAAAATGTGTATTTATATTTGCAGTTGCGCTCTTTTCTTAAGTTTGCATCCCTTTTTGATTTAAGTTGCACTACTATTCATGGAACTAAATTATGCATCCATAATTTGAGCTCCAGAATTTTCAACCACAGATTTTTAATGTAATGTGAATATTTATATCACAAGCATGTGTGTACTACTTTAATCAGAGATCAGGAAAATACACTTTGGGATTTACAACTAGTGTCTTATACCATTCCAGATGAAGGATCCTGTGGGCCAGGTCTTCAGATGGTGTCTGGAGACATGGCTTCAGTGATTTCATTCAGCTCATGAAACAAGGATCTCTTTCTACCTTTCCTTATACAATTCTTTATGAGCGCTGTATGGAATTAAAGCAAGGAGAAAAAAAAAACAGTAGCTCAAACTGAATACATATGAAAAGATTTCAGTGCTTTGTATTTAGTGAAGTAAGCTAAATTTACTCCTTATCTTCCCACTTCTGATCTATACCTAGCATATTATTTACACTTAAGTGCCCTACCTGCTCCTGTTTAGAATAAAATCCCTGTCATGACTAGTTAACTAGTTTATCAGGCACTCCATTTTGATTTTTTTTCCCCATGCAGTTACCTTCTTTCTAAGTGTCCATTAACAGGTTCAGAAGTTAAATGTAGAGTCCCTTCTCAGGTTCACTGACTGACTCATCTTCCTCTGCCAGGTTATGACCCTTGCAGTCCCCATCAAAGCCTCACTCTGGAGATTCCACACAGATATCTGGACAATTGAAAACTGCAAAGATCTGTGCTGCAGCTGTGGCTGAAACAGGAACACTTCCCGTGTGATTAAAAATAAGCCAACCAGAATGAGCTGATGCCAGACTGAAGAACGGTCTTCCTGTGACCACCCTCCTGACTACATTTTATTATGACACACAAACTGTTTTTTTACTGACAGCCATGCCACCACTCTCCAGCACCTTCTCTGTTAATTGCAGTTAAGTAAAAAGGCCTGAAATTACTACTAATCTTTTCATCAAAACTTTTTTGCATCAGTACACTGACGATAATAATTTTGCACTGCACTTACATGCCAACTTCCAAAGACTTCCTATAAACCTGCCCTCAAACTCAGATAGATTTCTTTCTGCCAGAGGCTTGAAGAAAGCTGAGAGAGATCTAGACCATTCCACCTGAATTTACAGCTGAGGAGGCTGGATGACATATTTGCTTTTAATCCAATCTCCACTGCCTTCAACCAAGCTCTTTCCTATCTCTTATTTCTTAAAGCCCAATGCACACATAAAATATAAAATAAATATATTTCATATATAAATAAATATATTTATATTTTATAAATATAAAAAATCTCTTTGTTTACAGATTAATATAAAAATAAAAAACCCCTGTATGTGACAGGGGACTTACACCCAGTACCACATTATATACACTTATCTTGCTTGAAAATTTCCCAGTTGCTGTTTTCTATTCTAAAATTCTGAGGAAAGGTCAAATCTTAGAAGCCATAACACAGGTTTACACAGTCATTTATCAGCAGCCACATACTGGAATGATCTTTGAAATTTTCTTAAGTACCACTTGTCCATGGCATTTAGCTGTATTGACACTCAGCATAAGTTTGTATAGATTTATGAAATCATGACTAAAGGTGCATCCCTTATCACCGAATGCTTTTAAGATAGACCCAATTTTCCCTACTATCCATCAGTATTATGAAGATTGCAGAATGACCATTTAAGCTGTGCTATAGAACATAAAAATTTGAGGGACCATAAAGTCCCTATAAGAAACATAAACAATCTGATACATTTGAATGATTTGAGTACTTATTTTGAAAATATCTCTCATCCTTTACAAGCAGCAATATTGGATGGGAATTCAGAAGGACCAATGAACTCTATTTTTGGAAAATTCTTAGTAAGGGGATCGAAGTAATGTGCAGATAAACACAGAAAAAAATGAATAATAGAAGACCCAAGCCATGGTTAACCAATCATCACAAAGGATTATTTTTTAGTTAGCAGTATCTAAAAAGAAATCTAATGTTTCACATAAAAAAAGAGAATTCATTGAGGAAATGGTAGCTCATCACAAGACTCCCCACATTTGGATTTACTTTTCTTCCCTTGCACATAGCTGTTAAGTTTATGTACTGGTGCTAACTATAAACTACAAAAACGGGAAAACATAAAGAAGTTATTTCCACATCATTTACAGTCTGCTGGTTTATTGATTTTCTCTACATCCTGTACATCTCACATTTCACTTGAACCATTTGTTTTAGATCTTAAAAGAAAAGCTTTGCAAACAAATTAACTTTACTTAGGCTTTAACATGTCATTGGCTAGTCAGTACTATATTAATCTCTGTAATGCTAATGTTTACAAAGCGCAAGTATGGGGCCAAATCTTGATTGCCCTCTTCACACCATCAGTTACCCTGATTTTAATGGCACCATTAACATTAGTACAGCTAGCAAGATCTGGTTTCTTACAGCTGTCAGCTTGTCTTTCCAAATAAAAGTCCTGTAATTCTTCCGTTTGCAAAAGCAGAGATTTTATAAACTGCAGTCACAATGTTTAGCTTATGTCCTTCTTTCACTGAGCCAGGCATTTTGAGAGATTCATAAATTTCTTATTATGCACATTTTAAGTGTTAGTAGTTTAATCAGAGTGTTCTAGAAAAACAGCAGGCATTTCTCTTGTCTGAGCAAGCTCACATCTCAGGAGTCATATTCTTTTAATCTGATTTTACTTTTGCATGTGTCAAATTAGTCATTTCATCAACAGTTGCACAGCAGACCACTGTCAGGTATAGATGCCAGGAAATCACACAGTGCTTTTCATCTGGGGACTTGCCTTGCAGGCTTGCTGTGTTAATCCTTCCTGGGGCTGTGCAGTGAAATACATACATACACAATTTGGGGTTTAATTTAATGTTCACTCTTTACTCCATAGCAGCAAGCAGAACTAACTACCCTGAGAGCCTAAGACAGAAGAAAACTGTCGCTGCCCCAAATCAGGAAAAAAAAATGGGATGAAAAAAGAATTTTCTGCTTAATATGTCTCTGGATCAGAATGTGTTGTCCACTGTAGAAAAAAGATTCACACCTGTCTCCTCCTTTACTATCTTTGCCTGATATGGGGATAAAAAGAGAATGTCACAATGCAAATTGTGTGTATAAAAATTGTTATGCTTCCAGTTGCTAATGCCACAATGAAACAGCAGCTTCAGCTCTGAGTTCCAGAAACTTGAACCCATAAGTGTGCATCAAATGGCAATATTGGTCACCCTGCTCTGAGGCAGAATTAGAGCCTCTTGTGTCAAGCTTCTTCTTGTGAAATACAATGACCCGGTGCACCCATGTTCCCTATGGCAGGATTTCCAAAAGAAGACAAATTAAAACATTATTTTCTTGATTTGAGTGTTAGCTACCTTTCCTACTTTATATGATTTCGCCCAGCTTTCTCTCTGTTCAAAAGGAAATTTGGGATTTTTTGAGAGTAAAAAGTGATATTGCTTTGATATGTTTTTCTTGGCAAGTATGACTGTAATAAAAATAAACCTTTAACAATATTAGAAGCATCATTGTGAAGAAAATGTAACAAATGCTCTCTAAAAGACATTTGTGCAGTTCATAATAAATATGAGACCAAAAGTAATTACATTAGATACACAGTGAAACATTTTAGAGCAATATTTTTAGCATTTTTCACCCACATTGATATTATAATACTATTACTTCTACATTATACACAAAGAAAGGTCAGAATATGTGCTTACATTCTTCATTAAATGCCCATATGTATTGTAGAAAAATGGTTTTTCAAAAGTACTTTTAAGGTTTAGAGTAAAGGAGAAATGTCACAAGGAAACATTCCCAGATGCCAGTAATCATTGCAGCAAGATTTGCTGAACTTAATTACCTAAAATTCAGCACTGGTTTGCTGAAAGATGTGTTGTATTGGAACACAGTTAATTAGCACAGAAAAGGTCAAGGGTCTTCACACCAATTTATATCACATGGGTAATGAAAAACACAGGAATAAAAGACTCAGGTTACTGTCTACACTCCTGTGCAATCACAGACAATTAAATCATAGATTCTTAATCTAAACTGCAGTGAGTACCTCCTTTCAATTTATTGGTGAATCACTGGCACTTTCTCTTCAGATGTGATTTTCAAGGTGTATTTGCACCCTTTCAATCTTCTGAGGGGTCTCTACATTCATTGAGTAACTTTAGTCATGGACTGTTTATATACATTTGCTTTTAAGTCAGTGCTGCCCTTTAAGCTTCAAAAGCTCTTTTCTTTCTAGTGCTTTTCTCAGTGCACAGAAATAAATCATATCCACTGTCAGTTTCTTGCTGTCTATGATAAACAAGCAAGGTTCTTTTAAGCCTGTCCCAAGGGATGGACATTCCATTCTCTTCTCATTTTAGTGGACACTTTCTTCATCAATTCTAGTCTGAAACTGTTATCTCTTGAAGGGAGGCGGACAGAATTTTAAACAATCTTACAGAGGTCGTATCAGTGCTTTGTACAACACATTCAAAACTCTCCTTTCTCTGCAGAAACGCCTCTCCAAAATGCCTATGAACTGTGTTCACCTTCAGGATGTCATATCACATGGATAACTGGAAAACATTCAAATATTGAGTACCAAGCATTGCAGTTTCATCTCTCCTTCATTTCGACCCTGTTAAGTGCTATGGTATAACAGATGTTCTTTTCATTAGTCCCTGAATGGATGACTATACTTTGAATGATTACTTTTTTCCCATTTTTATCACTTCATTTCTCAAAGTTCTACACCTCATTGCAATATTCCAGTTCTACCTTTATGTTACAATGGTTTTCAGGTTTTGCTATGAGCAAATTTTGTTAGCACACATCTACCTTATTTTCAGTCTGAGAGTACTATCCCTGTCTTGTGTGAGGTTTTAAGATTTTAATTCCTTACTATATATATATATATTTTCATTTGCTATTTCTCCTTTTGCAGAATAATTTACTCTGTTTCAACTTTAAGCACATTAATTTCACTTTAATTTGTCTATGTATTTTTTACCTATTGCTTTTTGTTTTGTTCCTCTGTTCATCATAACTTACACAATTGAATAAGAGGTTTAATTCAGTTATGAGTCATAAAGCTGTTTCCTTGACTGCAATTTCACAGCAAGGTGGCCTTTTCCTCCTTCTCCTGAGTTTACTGTAATTTTATAAATAACCTTTTCATATTTCTTTAACTTTCTTTGGAAAAGGCAACCCAACATAACTGCATTATCTGTGACTTTAAAAACTAACAGATGAGATCAGCATCTTGATGAGGGTCAGTACATGCATCTATTTATGCTGTAACAATTCTGAAGACTCAATTAACCCTTCAGTTCACAGCAACACAGATCCTTCAAGAAGGAAACTCTGCAACCCCACTAAGACAAGGACAGAAAGGGTCTGCGACAGAGGGAACCGGTGATCAAATTTGTAATTATCTAGGTAAACATGCAATCATAATTTCATGGCCTGTTGTGATGATAAGCTGTAAGCAGGTCCCCTTTGAAGCTAAAAGCATCAGAAGATGCAGCTCCTCATTGAGATGTGCTGATGGTTTTGCAGGTTTTTTCATGCATTTCCAAGCAATAAAACTAGAGCTGTTGCTTTCCGTTAAAAGGATTACTTGCGATTGCCTGGGACCACTTATTTTTTGAAAATTGCTGGTGTTAGCAGCAGGAAATGAAGGTGGAAAACTGCAGTGAGCAGGAGTACATGCACATGGCAGGCACTGCTCCCATGCCAAGGCTCAAGGAGCCATCCAGGATCAGGCTACAATGCAGCCTCACTCAAACACATAAGTTTTGATCAAAACACGAACACAAAAATGCAAATTACACAACTCAGCAAGGATCGCAGTGCTGGACCAGTATCTTAATGTGACAGACATCCCTTATGTGGGCTTCAATTTGTCTGGAACTGAAAGATTAGGTTTTTGAAACTTTGAAGCTTCCCTTGACTTAAAGGGCTCTATCCTATTCATTAGGCAATAGGAATGCATTTTACAATTCCTGGAAAATGTGCATGCATTTGCGCAGGTCCTTCCCAATGTATTTTTCACCTCAGCTGATAGTCTGCTTCTTGCAGATGAGATCATTGCTTCATGTGTGTGTCCAGCATCTTTTTTCCAGAGGTTAGCTACTACCTTCTTCAAAAGCTACGGTACAAAACCAGGTTCTCAGGACTTGTCAGTAAGGAAGGTTTATTCAGGAATGTGGAATGTCTAACACGGGGAATTTGCTTTACTATCAGTGAGATTCCTATTCCAGCTAACTCCAGGGTTAAAATTCATCTGCCATGTTGAGAGCTGAGCTTTCCAGCCAATTTATATCAAAGTATATATGGTATTGATTTTGCCCAAATGGTTTATCCTGTCTCTGTGTTCTGGAAATTCATGCTGTTTCTCTCCCCCTATTCCCAAATTAAGCCTTCAAAATAACCTCTCCTATCATTCTACTTTCTGCTTCCCTTAAGCTTTTGGGGGCATCAAAAGGAGAAGCTGCAGTTTATAACTGGCATTCAGCCAGAGTGCATTGTCAATCAGCTCTTCTAGAGAGCTATTCTGGTGTGATCAGGGTTCGGTACCAGTGTGCATGTGTTCATGCTCTCCTGCCTCATGGTGGGTAGGATGAAGCGTGGGAGACAGGAGAAGGGGCTTTAGTGAGAAATCCTTCTGTCATGGGTAGTTTTCCTTTGGAGATTAAATCGATTTCTCCATCAGGTAGAGAGGATACCTGTGTGACTTTGCACCGCCTCTTTGCGCATCTTCTAGCAGCATGGCTTTGGTAGCCACAGAAATCACAGTCTGGCAAGCTGTCTCAGCACCCTTCAAACCCCTCCTAGTGGGGTTGATTTTATTTCTTTCTGTGAAGAACTTTACCATACCCTGCACATCATCAAGATATCAAAAGACACCAGTTCCCATGAAACGTGTTGTTCCTTTTCTATTCTTTATTTCAAGTTCTGATTTGTTCCCTGTTTATCGTTGTTAATTATCACTCACCTTGGCAATGATCATTTTGGCTGGAAAATATTGTCTTGAAAAGAGCAGTATGATATTCTGATTTAAGGGCCCTGTTAACAACATTAACATTACTAGTTTAGATGAGTAATACAAAAATCATCTTTAAAGAACTATATCTCTTCTGTCTTCTAATGGAAAGGCCAAATATTAAAGGAGAAGAATGTGTCAGAACAAATAGACTACCTTTTTTGGAGATTTATTATGGTATATATGTCAATGGACTATATTAATTCCATAAATGTTAGACATTAATGTTGATTTGTAATATCTGATGTGTGAATAACTAGAATAAGAATTAAAAATATAAAGAAAACAACAAATAATTTAATTATAGGAATTTTTACAGATACTTTCTTCACTTCCTGAAGTCTTGTGCCACTTTCCTTTACCAGAAGCAATATATGTAGATTGTACATACTATTTTATATCAACTCTGTTCTTCTAATAAAACCGACCCAAAGGCTAACAAGAGGAACACTACATTTTCTCCTGATCAGGGAGAGAAAATATGTATTTTAGCTTGTTATTCAAGGCCAATATTTGTTTGTTTGGGTTCTTTTCTTAGTACAAAGATCTTTTAACATATAAAAATTCTCAAAAATAGGATGAAATACTTACTCTGCTGAAGAAACCATAACACAGCTATTGTTTCTACATCTTCTCTCTCTACAATTGCTATCTTTTGGCTCACACTCTTGTCTCTCTAGTTTTCTTATTAATTCTTTCATCCCCCTACTTGTCTCTGAGGGCAGAGCCTGGGGGCAGAGAAGACATTGATCAGACTGAGAATCCCATGACCCTGTACTTGCAGCCTGTTGTGCCAAAGCCATGGAGCTCTTTGCGGAGAGTTCATTCACTTCCATACCATTCCTTTTACTCTTCTATTGTAACAGTACTCCATTTTCAAATTATGCAAGAATAAATCCTCTGCCTGCCCCTTTGTTACTATCCTACCTCTTTGTCAAATTACTCCTTCCACTGAGAGCAGCCTTGGAAGATTGGTATATACCCAAAAACCTGTTCTGATGAATACTGATTTAGCATACCTTTTTTTTTCCACAGAAGACAAATTACACTATCTTTTCTGGTTTTTTGAGAAAGGCGCTTGCAAAACTTTGCAAAATATAGCATGCAACAGGTTAATAAGGCAGTTCTTAAATTTTTGAAAATTGCATACCACAGAAATCAAAACAGATGAATGCTTTCAATATCCAGGAAGACTTTTCAATTCAGCACTCACCTGCATCTATTGTCTACAGATTATCACAATCTTTTCTTTAGAGTTCCACAGCACAGAAGCAATGTCTGTGGGTGAGACAACAGTG
Organism: Melospiza georgiana; assembly: GCF_028018845.1. NCBI lineage: Eukaryota > Metazoa > Chordata > Aves > Passeriformes > Passerellidae > Melospiza > Melospiza georgiana. The sequence goes on from NC_080430.1 coordinate 75,509,784, forward strand.
AATATACTGCACAGCTTGTGACTTAAGTAATTCCATAATGATGGCAAAATTAGAGAAGCAGTTCTTTTGACATCTGTAGCACTGAAATCTTCCAAATAGTACAGTGTATTCTCTTATTTTTTTCTCCTATTCAGACAACCTGTAAACTTCTGCAAACATAGCAGAAGGAAGGCTTTCTTATAAAGATGAAATCAGTTTCCCTCCTGAGCCTATATCCAGCAGGCTTTTTTTTTTTTTTTTTTTTTTTTAATTTTCTGGAAGAACCAGTGTATGATTGAAATGGGAGGAACAGGTGAAAACTGCAATACCGTTTCCTATGAATATAAGAGTTATCAGATGGAAACTGTACTCACATCAGTCTTTTGCAGTAAGAAGGAAAAAGCAGAAGCTTTCTTCTGTGCACAAAATTCCAGATGAAAAGAATTGCTTTGTCACACCATCACTCCGCTTCCCCTATACTCCACATTTTTAAGAGGGTCTGCAGTGGGTGTCCGCACTGCTTGAAAGGCAAGGGTCATTTTTAGTGTAATTTAGAGATACTTGAACTGTTTTAATCTAATCTTTTACAAATAGCTGTTAGATCAGTAATTTTTAAGAGGTAAAATATACAGGGATAATTCAATTTAAGCACATTCTGACACCATGCACCAAAAAAATCCTTGCTCCCCACCCCTCCCTGCCCATTTCTCCCAAGCTCCATGGAAGTCACCTCTCAGATTAAGCATAACTCAGTTATAGTAAACTTATTGATTCTCATATCAGTCTTTCAAGCTCAGACCTCTCTTGTTTTACAGCAAAGTCTTTTGCACTGTAAAATTATATTATATTTCAGAAGAAAATCTTTATCCCTATTTCTGAAAACTTTTTTATAGAAATGGAAACAGCTGTCTTTCTTTTTTTTCTTTTATTCTTTTTTTTTTTATTTTGTTATTCCAATTTTTCATCGTGTAACTCTGTGCCAAGGTAAGGAAGAAATCTTTTCTGTATGTTCTCAAATGCTATTCCCTACAGATTTCTTGTGCACTCAGAATGTTGAGCACAGCCCACGATATTATCACAAATTTTCAGCTGTGTGTAGTTTCCTCTTCTTTAAGGTGTGACTGACCCATGCTAGGGATTCGTGTAGGAGTGCCACGCTAATCCAGGCATTCAGACAGCTAGAGACAGTGCTGTTTGCAGCTATGGTCTTCAGAGAGTTTTCAGAAACAGAAATACACAGAACAGCATACTTTCTCATGCCAATTTGAACATATTTCTCAGTCAAGAATTCTGACTTAAGGGATAAAATTCAACATAATTGCATTTTTTCAAATAAATTACGAAATGTGTTATAAAAAACCAAAAAAAAAAAATATAGCCTTTTGTAACCCCCTCACACACACATATTTTCTTCACAAGTAATTTTCCACACTCCTCCTTATTTCCCAGGAAAAATTAGCATTTTTCAGCCAGCTAAATGCATAAAATATTCACAGTTTCAGTTTTATGTGTGACTTAATTTTTTGTATCTGCTATATCCCAGCCAATGATGACCTGGTTTAGACCTCAAAATTTTGTCCTCAAAACAACTCATAATGCATTATGTATTTTGTATAATTACCACTAAAACAAGTGTCACAAATGTTCATAACTTCAATGACAATTTTTTTAGATTTTTTTTTCTGGATTCTTTCTAAATTTTTCAGAGGAGCGGGAAACAGTATATAAAGCTATTACCATCTGGACACCTTTTACATAATCCATCAATGCATGATTTTAGCATGGCTGTTTCTAAGTAATTACATTGATTCTGCCAGTGGGAAAAAGAAACAAGAAAAAAAATATTTTTTAAACAACATAAGGGCTGTACCAGAGAATAATTTATCATCAGAGTAAGCCTCCATAAAATATGGAAAGGAATTCCATTTAACAGTGACTTTAATGCAAGGGAATCAAGGTTCAGTCTCAATATTTTGCACTGTCTTTTGTATGTAAACCTCAGAGATGATCTGGCTTTCTCAACCTTCCCCTTTCACCTCAGTATTGTGAGACTGAATAGCTCAAAGACTGTGAGGCACTCAGGTACTACTCAGAGAATGAAGTGTAAGAGAATTGAGAAAGAATTCTTTACAGGACAAAGAATAAGAACCACAAATCACTACAATGCACAAATCCTCAGTAATGCAATTTTTTTCAACCCAGAATTATTTGAGCAGAAGGAGTACGTGAGAAATCAATATAAACTGGGCAAGAATACACATTGCCTTTGAAAACCTACTCCTCATCCTGCACTTTGGATTCAGTATCTGAGTCCAGGTGTTTTTGGATTCAAATTTTCATTCTTGAGTAATGTTAGCAGGCTAAAAAGTCAATGAAACCTACTGTGTAAAGAGGGATTTCCCATACCATTCTCTGTCTTTACCCTGCAAATTAAGCATTACTTCTCACTAAAAACTATCTGTCAACCAAATATCCAAGACTACTGTTAGGACCAACTTATTTCTGTTATTCATACATGAGATATTTCACTACATGAAATATCATGTAGTGTTAGTATCCAAACTCTAGATCTTAGATTGCGTAATGAACATGTTATTTTTTATATAAATATAAAACTGCACATAACTTTCTTACCTAGTGAAATATATAGATTGTTTAAAAACAACTTCATTGTTGAAATTCTAGTATCAGTTTGGAGCAGATGTCACCATCTGGCTGCCTTCACAAGAGTCTCTATGAGACCATTTAAGTCTCCTGACTGGCTTCTACACAGAAAATAATTAGAGTGAAGCACAAGGGATAGGATCCAACTGTGTTAAAATTAAGGTGTTTTCCTTCATTAAACTGAGAAAAGATGATAAAAAAAGGATGAACAAATGAGCAGACAATTTCAATTTGAGGAACACTTCATTTTCTTCCTCTTCACTAAATAGCAAAAAAAAAAAAAAAAAAGAAGAAGATTTCTTTCTTTTGGCCAGTTTCTATATTTTTTTCCTTTTTTTTTTTTTCTTTTTAATACACTACTAATAACTCTCTTTTAGTCCCTGATTTTTTTCTCTATTATCTTGTCAGTTGATGTCCTATCCCTTCCAATTAATCAATTGATTTATTTGTTAACTAACATTTCCTAGGATATAGGTCAGCTTATTTTCCACTTCCTTGATTATTTGGACTGTGCTGCTGTGTGTGATAAGTATTATAAAATGCCAACATATTCAGGAACTTTAATGATTAAACCGACATAAAAATACCAAATCCAAAAAGAAAATTTAGAAATTGCAGCTACAGGTATAAATATGTTTGTCTTGAAAAGTCAAAGGTCTCTTCAATTTTTCAATGAAGAAGGAGTATTGAATTTGAATTTTTAAAAGGAATTAATTTAAGGCTTTGGGCATAGATAACATCACTATGACTATATATTAAATGAAAAAGTTTTCCACTGGATTTTATAACCTGAGAATACACTACACAGGTACATATAAAATTACATGCAGACATTTCTAGAGACCAACCAAAACATACATACACAAAAATATTTATTTTCTTAAATATGTGCTTTGGGTTTTTTAATACAAATGTCTGAACAACCTTACATATTATTGATTCTCCTTAAAATCCATTAGAGTAAGGAAGTGTCGCCAGCTGTCTTGGTTAATTTCTTCCTCAGTAATATGTTTTATTATTTACCTTACCTTAGTCTAGGAAACAAGGTAAGAATTTTCACACTATCTTGTGCAAGGGTCCAGTATATTAATTATGCAAGATGCATTTTCAAACTCATGATTTTCCTCAGAACAGCTCTGTCAGCTGTAATGGTGTTTCTGTGTTTCTTTACTTATTTATATGTTTTCTGATTATCAGATAAAATTTCCTCAATTTTTTCTTCACTTTAATACAAATGGAGGTGTAATGCATTTTTAACTTGCTGCTCTTTTGTTTTTAATTCTCCAAAGCATTCTACCCAGTTCTTTAAAATTGCACTGTTTGCAGTTAATAATGCTAAACAAACTAGAAGAGACAGTAATCATAAACTTCTGTAACTTTCTTGAAAATGTAGGATTAATAAAGTGTATTTACTCTGGAGGATCCAGAATCCTTGGGAAATAATTTTGTGAAGGTCCCCAAACCAAATGGCTTTGGCCCTTCACCTTCATTTGGAGTTTGCAGGAGTCTGAGCAAATCACCAATACCATGCTGGCTAGACTAATACAGCAGCAGAAATTAACAGTATTTTCTGCCATTGACTACAAATGCAGTGCAGCTGATGCATAATTGTATATATGCACATGTACAGGACCCGTGACTTACAGATACTGTAAAATAAATACTTTTCAATATGCATTCATCATGTGTGAATGTGACATGTTTGAACACATTGCAGGCATATTTTTTCCTGGCTTGTTGTTGCAGTATCTCTAATTTTGAGTAAGAAGGCTGGAAAAGAAAATACAGACTGATTTTTAAAATTCTATTTTAACTTAACCCAGTTTTCCAGTGTTTCATAATATTCTATTGATGTTCAGGCCTTTGATCACTGATCTGAGCACAATCAACAGTCACAAAGTCAAAGCCAGAAGACAGGGATGGTAGAAATAGTTAACAGAACTGTTGCTGAAACATTAGTAAATGAATAGTTCAGGACAGAATATTAATGAAGTTTGGATGGTGGTGTCAGAAGAATTGTACATCACTGGACAAACACAACCAATGTGCTGAAGGCAGTGTAAACACTAATTCACAGCAAACAAGAAGATGATAAAGTTATCAGAGACACTTGCACTGCTAATAACCATATGTCAATGATTATCATGCTTATCTGGTCCAGATTTCATACATTTTATTTGTTAATTGGCAAATAGCTATTGAATTAGAATTCAAAGTACAGGCGGAAAACAAGGCTGGAGATTGTCTTACTAAGAAAACTAAGAAAGCCTATGTTTTTTAGCTATGAAAACAATAGAATAAAAAATAACTAAAAAAAGGATTTCCCACTCTTTTTAAAACACATTTGGGAATGACTGTAAACAAAATAGAGCTGATGCCACCAGTGCAACAACAAAAGAAAGGGAAGATCTGGCAGTTGTGCTTGCAGAGATGGATCAGCACATGTAACATGAGATAGCAGTGCTGGTAACACAATAACCATGCAAACTGTCTCTGGGACCTTATCCTACTGTGGTATAAGGTGTCTACAATGCTAACCATTATATCTGAGTTTCGTGCCAATCACAAAGAACTAAAAAAATAACATTATAATCACTCTGGATTATGTTGATTTTCAACCATCTGGACTTAGAGTGTCTTGCTCAGATGGAGTTAACATTATTTTTTAATCAACACAGAGTATGCTTTTGAAATAAGAGACTTCTGTCAGTGACATAGTGTTATTTTCATCTTCTTGAAACACAAACAGTATTGCTGATTTATTTCAATCATTTTTCATAATCCCCAAAGTAGTGGAGGTAGATGCACTCATTATTTTTGTGATGACAATAAATAGTAGGGGCACATCTATCCACCTCCAAAAGAAACAGGATTTCTCTGGTCTGGAGATGAAGTAATTTTCAAATTAGATCAATTTTTTCTTATTGCCTCAATCTTTTCTTATTCTTCTACTTTCTAATATCAGCTACTGTAACTAGTCTCAAAAAAAAAAAGGGGAAAAGTCGCTTCCACATTTGTTTATACTCACAATAGAAACAACAAAAACACCCAAGCAACATATGCTAAACAGAATGGTCAGAATGAGCTACATACTCTGCAATGTTGTGAGAGACACAATGGCAAAAAGTGGTATTCTTTGTCCATAAGTTACAATTTTAAAACATGCTTATTCTCCATTTGTTACTTTCTTTGAAAATAAAGATTAGTTTGGTTGGTAACGGTAAATAGTCCATACCATTTGTTATCTAAATGAATTTGTCTGTGTACTAATATAAGAAACATATAACATCTGCCACGTTTTATAAATGAACATTTGTAATAATGAATTTATTTATGATTTCTAATATTTTCCTTTGCTTATTCTTTTTGTTATTTCTCACAAATCTTACTACATTAGTTGTATACTGATTACGCCAGCATTCCCTGAGCCCCATGGAATTCTTAATGTGGAAGTGCACTTGAAAGTGAATGAGGAGGTTCAAAGAGAGCCACTAACTTAAAAGGTTTTATTAGTTAATTTATGCTTAAACAATTAGCATACTGAAAATAGGAATGGGAATATTATGTTCTGATAATATTGAATCATCCCACTTCTTTATTAATTTGATAAGTTTCGCGTAGTCGCTAGTGTTAGCACTTTTATTTTAAGAGATAATCCAGAATTTCAGTACAATTCTATATACTTTATACATAGAATTTCAAATTATATTGGTGCATACATCTTACTCAGGAAAACTAATATTTTCAGAATATAGGGTTTTAAGGAAAAAATCAGCCCAATTTAGAATTATCGACAATATTCTCCCTTTATCTTCTTCCTTTTGAACAGCCACCAAGAAGTCATATATGACATACAAGGTTGCAAAAGCCCAAACATTTTTAGTTTTCCAAACTATGGAATCCAAAACACTACTTGAAGGTAAGCATCCCCAAAATAGAATTTTTTTTTTTTGCTGATACTTCTATCACACTAAACTTCCATAATTTTTTGCCATGTGTACACTTGTAATTCTAACAACATTAGAACTAGAACTTTAATTTTTTTTCCAGAAGATGAATATGCTCTTACTTTAATAGTCAGCATCTTTAATCAATATATTGTTTGCAAAGGTTCCATCTATAATTTATTCTTGCTAAACATCCTACAATATGTAATACAAGGCAGCATTTAAGTCAATGTGTGAGGACATTCAGCAACACACACTCATAGGCAAATATCCACAAAGTTCTCTCCTAATTTGCATTTAAATTCCACTTCTTATTCAGGATTAAATAAATTCTGAACTGGGAAGGTGATCTTCAAATCTTTTTTATCAGTTGACCCACACATATTTGAAATAAACTTGTACTTCATCAACATCTCTTTCAAAACCTAGCAGCGTCACTCGTTCCACTACTGAACCAGAATATGTTCATCACGTAAGGCTGAACCTTCAGCAAAGCTACTTTATGGAACAAAACTGAAGTAAAATCTGGAGTCTGTTTATGGTAAAGAAGGATTAGATTTCAAAGAATTAAAAATAAACACCTGCCATCATTACCTGGGCATTTTAGCACAGATATTGTGAGTAAACCCATCCCAAGCAACTGACAACTGCCCTCCTGAAAGTTTAATCTTGTATGCAAAATATATATTCCCAAACCATAAAAGAGCATTCCGAATGAGCTGCCAATCTTTTGATGATTTTCCTATTCCTTTTTTTTTATGTTTCTGAGATGCTTGATATACTTTTGCATTAAAAGGAAAAGAGGAACCAGTGAGAAAAACTGAAAAGAGTAAGACTAAGATAATGTTTAGTCTCAGGCAAGAGAACACTTATATGATCCAAAGCCTATTGAAGATGTACGCAGAAATGGCCCCATTAGTTTCAACATGAATGGAATCCAGATTTCTTGAAAATTCATCATTTTTTTCTATTTATGGTACTAAGAGGGAATAATTACCAGATTAAGCCAGGAGGAATTGTACATTATCTTCCTGCCATGAAGGAGGTATAAAACCAGCAGTTACTTCATTGCAGTTCTTTGGCTACTACAGAAAGCCAGAGAGCATGCAGCAATACGCAAAAGATCAAATTTCTGGTCTTACTTCATTGTTTACCTTAGTGTGAAACAGACTTGTGGTTGTTATGAAAAATCCCAGGGCAACTGAGAACCTGTGTTTGTCAGTGTTTCCCTGTGATAATCTTTGCCACTATCCCAATACCCCTCCTCTAATGGAATGAGGAGTCTCAGCTAATGAGGTACTTCTGAAGGATAATACTCCAGTTGGTAGGACAGTCTTCTGTTAAGCCAATTAAGAGATGAATGACTGAAGCATAGAAAGCCTACTTGGGAAATAAATGTTTATCATAGAAGAAAAGCAAAATCATTTACCAAGCGACAAAGCTGTTGAAATCCTTTCCCACAATATTTCATAGTTCCTTTTACTGATAACACATCAGTAGCTGGTTCACATCTTGATCACTAAAGTGTTTCTTTAAAAAATGCATCTTGGTCTGTGTACAATCACTTCACAGGTTGTTTAAATTGTTGGATTGTGCCCCTATTTCTTTCACTTAAACAAATGACTCTGGTGCTTTGATATCTCCTGTTCATTGCTCCTGACTTCTGCTTTACAGTCTTAGAGCTGATAACAAGCAATTCATCATCTCTGCCAGTAGAAGAGCTCCGGTCATTATGACTTTGTGACTCCTCTGTGGGTGTCTGAGTCAGGATGTCTTTGTTGCATTGCCAGAGTTCCTATACGAGGATAATCGAATGTGAAGGACCTCAGATTTTACTATATGGTGCTTGCTTTCTATCATTTTCCTGTGACTTCATGCGTTTAAATAAATCATTCACATTTAGTGACAGAAATGCACTGATGATCCTGTTCCTTGCTGATATGCAAGCCGAGCCATGCCAGTTCATGCCAACTGAGAGAATGCCTCACACTTTCCAAGTTCCCAAACATTGTGCAAAGTTGGCTTGCCTTTGATCTATGGAGATCATACTCCACTCTAACAGCCTCCCTGCCTGAATTCTGAATTTTCAAGACTGTATTACTACAATATGTACTTACAGTAATATTTGTTTTAATATAAGTTTATAGAATGACAACTTAAAATCATACAAGAGTTTAGGGTGTAAGGGCCTCGAAGATCAAGTTCCAAAATCCCTGCCATGGCAAAGGAAATCTAGATCCAGTTCCTTAAAACCCCATCCCACTTGGCCTTGAGCACTTCTGGGGATGGATCATCTACTTCTTCTCCGGGCAACTTGATCCAGTGACTCATCACCCTCACAGTGAAAACTTTCTTCCTGATTTCTAGTCTAAGCCTAAGATCTTCCAATTTAAAGGTATTTCCCCCACTGGTACTATCAACTTCCAAACTTCTTCTCCAAGGATTGCAAACTTTGTTTAATCAAGCAAAAAGAAATTTGTATATTGTTGCTCTTTATTTCTGTTTTATAAAGAAAACCCAAATGTAATTGGCACCACAGATATGTTACATTTCAAATAATGATACCAGGATTTTGGGGGGAAAATAGATGACTATATAGCCCTTTGAAATTAGGTATGGAAATAAATTGTGCATTACACTGATCTTAATTTTGTTGGGAAAAAAAGTAAGATGAGAAACAATTAGGAATATTAGAAATCTTGTTTTATTTCTTGCTGCTGAAAAGATGCTATTTTGAGAGAGTTTCTGAATGAATGGAATAAAAAATATAGGAAGTAAAGGACTTTTTATTTGGTTTTTTTTTTTTTGCCTTCGTGAAAGAAAACAACTGAGTTTCAAACACTTCCATGGTGCTGGTATATAACTAAACATTAAAAATACCCAGCTAAGTTTAATTCAAAATTTTATTCAAATTTAGTTAAATTTATTTAAAAAAACCCTCACAAAACTGTTTTCCACCCCAGTCTTCTGGGAATGAGGATTTTTTTTCTGAAGATGTGATACATAATATTATGGTCAATTTACACTTTGGTTTACATCTATTTATGTAGATTGACACATACTGTGATGAAGTGTGTAGGATGTTTTTTAGAATAAATTTTAATCTTAACTTTATATTACTGTTATAAAAAAAGAGAACAGGAAGTCAATATGGAAATAATAAATAGATCAAAACTGAATTTTAATTTCAATTATGTATTTTAAACATTCACTTTGGTACATTTCATAAACATTCAAGACATTTGTCAGATTACAAGACTGACAAACTTCTGAATAATATAGTATTAAAAATACATGAAGGAATAAGCAATGCCCTACACTGTGGCTTGATCCAATGTTGCTATACTGAAACCACAATTTTAAAAAGTGGCAATACTCAGCGCAATAAAAAAGCTTACCTAGTGCTTTGCTTGATGGACTCACAGTTAAAAAACATAAGAACAAGAAAAATTCTGGGGCTAACTTGGTTTATCCAAAAGTTCTGGCTCTGGAACAGAGCCCACAGGTAAGCATACATCTCTTTCAGCAGTCTAAGTATGCAATAAAATGCTGCGTTTCTGTTCAGCAAGTATGTTTCTGTTAGGTACTGGCTTCAGCCAGAAAGTCTATCATTACTCTTCTCACAGAGGTTCACACTTTCTGGACAATAAAAACTAAAATATTGCACTGTCTTTGGAATTGTAATTGTCTTTGCATTGTGAGAGAAAACAGAAGCCCACTCACATGTTGAGATTTTCCCCCCAAAAAACATTTAGGATCAAATTAATCTTGGAAACTTACGTCAGCAATACCGTCAGGTAATCCTCTGTATTTCATGAATTATACAAACCCAAGTAAAAGTAATGGTTGAACGACTGATAACAAAAAGACAAACTTTACAATTTCCATCCTAAAATTGGGGTTACTGGTTCCAGTGTTCTTCTGGGTCCCTATCACAGCAAGTGCAGATCTTGCCAAGAAGTCTAGGTGCAAAATTGGAACCTGCCACTAAATAATTGACAATGCCTTCCCCCAAGGTCTCTTCTTTCCCATGTTAAGCAAGCCTTGTCAATACCTCCACAATGTTTGGCAACTAAGCCATGAAGCAACTCAGATCATCACTTTTTTTGACTGTATCTACATTACAAATTAGTGTAGTGCAGCAGAGCCACAGGTGGCAGAGAAACAATTGTTGCTGAGGATTTAAAACCGATACTGCACAGATATGGGGGTGGGAGGGTGAAGAAGACCAGGAATGGTACTTTAGACTAACTCCAGAATGCAACAAAATGACTTTTTGTGTCAGTTGAAATTCACTAGTTTTATTCCAGTAATGTCTCTTTTGCTTTAGATTCACAAACAAAAAACAAACAAACAAACAAACAAAACAAAACAAAACAAAACAAAAAACACCAAACAAGCACAGTTCAAGCACTCATAAATGATTCTGTGATGAAAACTAAGGCCCAGTAAGTGAAGACATTCAGCTGGACATTCCCTGAATTGCACAGCTGAATTGCTAATGTAGGTTTACTCCTAGCAACAGTTTGCCAAACTGAACCACTCAGCAGCTCCAGGCCAGATGCCAGTCCAAGAGACAATTAACCTCTCCAGTCCATCAACATCTGGAAGAGCTCCACTGTTGGCTCAAAAGCTGAGTAAACACATGAACTCTGCCTTAAGCCCAATGTAATGAGTCCACCAGAGAGATGCAACAGTGCAGGCCAGAGCTGCACTAACAGTTATAATGCATATAGAGTGAAGCTTCTTTCTGACTGACTGATTGAATTAGTTATGACTGAATTCAGTCATGTTGACGCACATAATTAAATATAAATAAATATATATATATATTTAATCTGACAGACTCCCTACATGGTAACACAGAGACCTTTATGATACAGAGTATTTTTATTGTTAGTTCTTACTTCTTAGCACTGCTTAGATGGATACCATGCCACCCCTGAAAATGCAAAAAATGGAAGAGTATGGATAAGATTTTAAAAAAAAAAGGAAGCTTGAAAATTCAAGGTATCAACAGCATTGCCCAGGCAATCACTTAAATATTTTTCAGTCCGCTTCTAAGTTTTCAGGCATAGGAAACTCTGATTTTTCATAATAAAAGAGACATATCTTTCAGTCTTCTACTAATTTTAACTAGACTATTCATAAGTTCACAGTGCACCGATTCTGTAACAGTAAGAGATCAAAAGCTATGAAGTGTGTTTCTTGTCATCTTGAGATCTAAAAAGTCTTTTTGTTTGTGACAGGAACTATCTTCAATGTCTACTGTTTCATCTCTTCTTACCTGCCTAATGCTTGCTCTTCATCTGCCTTAGTTTCCCAGGAACACATGTATTTTAGAACTGAAAATCCTTGGAAAAATAATCTGCTTTTAATAGTCTTTAAATGTGGGCCATTCACATAACGGAAGTGCAAATAAAGCAGCGACTAAGTTGAAGACCTATATGAATGTGGTGCTTCAAAACTGATGAGGAAATCAATTATTCTTGCCTAGTTGTTAAATTGGAAAACTTCTAATAAGGGAGAAACAATAAGAAAGCATTGAAAGTAATCAAACCAAAGCTACCACAGCCTGTTACACCATGGAGGAGCTCCCAATGGAGACCATCAAAGAATTCACAGAATGGCTAGGTTGGAAGAGACCTTAAAGATCATCAAGTCCAACCCATGCCCTAACACTTCAATTAAAACACGGCACTGTGTGCCACATCCAGTTTTTCTTAAACACATCCAGGGATGGTGACTCCACCACCTTCCAGACCATTCCAGAACTTTATCACCCTTTCTGTAAAAAACTTCCTGCTAATATCCAACCTGTATTCCCCTTGGTGCAGCTTGAGACTCTGTTCTGGTTCTGCCAGTTGCTGCCTGGAGAAAGAGACCAACCCCACCTGGCTACAGCCACCTTTCAGGCAGCTGTAGAGAGTGACAAGGTCACCCCTGAGTCTCCTTTTCCCCAGGCTGAACACCCCCAGCTCCCTCCGTCGTTCCTCTCAGGGTTTGTGCTCCAAGCCCCTCTCCAGCCTCGCTGCCTCCTCTGGATGTGCTCAAGCCTCTCAATGTCCTTCCCAAACTGAGGGGCCAGGACTGGACACAGCACTCAAGGTATTGCCTCACCAGTGACAAGCACAGGAGAAGGATGACCTCCTTGCTCCTGCATCTGGAGGGTTCGGATACATCTCTGCCAATGAGAGATTAAATGATCTTGGTAAAAAAAGGGGCTCTGGCACTAACACAGCTCCCAAAGTCAGAAAAAGAAACATCTATAAATTAGTGTTTGTACCAATACCCAGAATAGTCAAAATCATAGGAAGACAAGTGTTTACCTTTCTATAGGTAAATTTACTGACTTCCATCATTATTCTACAAAAAATAAATATATTTTGGTGTTTTTGTGGAGGTTATTAATATCAACTGAGCTAATCACACCAAGGGAATAAAGTCAGTGCTGCTATACATGTATCAGTCATGATAAATTAGCTAATGTCTCAGGCTAGTGGGATGAACCATCAATTGTATTTCAAATAGAAGCACTACAAAATATTTAAACTTTGGAATCATGTCTCCTAAGACTTTGTTATTTGGTTATTTTCTTAGCTGGTAAAAGAAAAAAGAAAAGAAAATGCTTACAGGAAGACCATTGCATCTGTTGCAGATTTGGAATGGAGAAATACAACATTTGGAGTTTTACTATCTTTATAGACAGAACTTTTCAAAGTGATATAGTCATTTAGGTAGGTTTTTAAGCAAGAGCAACTTAATAGAATTAGAACTTTTCCATACCAAAGTAAAAAACTAGGCCCAAATAACATAAAAACTAAAATTATCTTGAAAATGATCTTACTTTTTCATAAAAAAATAATGTCTCTAAAAATATATTTTGAAATGATGAAGTGAGAGACTGATCAAAATAAACATTCAAATACCATGAGTAAGAAAAACTATTTGGAAGCAGATTCCTTCCCATGAGATTTCTTTAGACTTCAAAAGACATTTTGCCAGACACGTGTCTTACTGCTTACATGAGACAACAATATTAGCTCTGGTGATTTATCTGTAAATCTGCACAGATTTACTTCTGTTTTTTCTGGATCTGTACCACAACGACTGAGATGGCAACAATACCAGTTTTTTTCAGTATTTTTATGAAAAAAGAAATCCTTGGATTTTTAAATATTTTTAATGTTTTTTGACTAAGGAGTGGATTGAAGCTACTGAAATCATTATGATTTAGCATAATGAAAATCATGAGACTAGGGAAAACAAACAGCAGTTACTTCTTAAAATAGCAAACCAACTTTATAAAAAGCAGTCAGAAACTTCTGTTACTACCTGAATATTATCCATTGTGTCCTGACCTCCTCAAATGTAAAAAAACATAACAAGCTCCTCTCTTCTCTTTCTATCATTCATTATGGGTGGATGTTACTGAGATACACAAAACAGCTTCAACCCCCATTGCAGCTAGAAGGGGGCCACATGATGGAGGCCTTCATAACTCATACCTTTGAATGGAAGTAACCAAATGAATCAGTGTATCATCCTGACCACCTCATAAAATCTGAGGAAAAAGAAATACTTCTCCCCTGGTGAGCTGGAGTGTGAGTAAGGTAAATCAGTCTGTGAAGGCATGCAGCTCTATGAATCAGCTGTGGAATATTCTCAGGGAATCTTTCAAGCTCAGTTTAGTGCTTCAGGCTAAGTGAAATTAATTCTAGCCTAAGATCTCTGACATCTCCTGACAGCCATCTAGATGTTAACCAAAATGCCTTTTCAAAATGTTTCCAAAGCCTTTTTTTCTCCTTCCACAACCAACCAACCAACCAACCAACCAACCCCATCAAAATATCACCACAACCCTTTGAAGAATGCCATTTTCAGTGTTTCTCACTCTCTCATTTTTTTTACATTCAGGCTACATTAGCTTACACAGTAACTTGCTTTCACAGGCAAGAGTCAAGAAAATTCTGGAATTTTGGCTGACCTAAAGGATGCAACTAAAAACCATGAAAAAAATGGCTAAGTCCAAATATATTTTTAGTGTTCTGTCTGTTCTTGCCCTAAGTGCACATTTAACTAAAATAAACAATTTGGTGCTGCAGGATATGCCATAGTCTTTACTCTGTGTTTAGAAGCCACCCATACTTGGGGATGAAAATTGCATTTGGAAAGAAATTATAGCTCTATGCAATGTAAGTCAAAGCATCACAAATTATGAGGAGCTGCACTATATAAGCATTTTTCTCATGTCTGAAGAAAAAAAACCTGAAGAGAACAAAGCCAAGTTGCTGTCTCTCATTACATGGGATTATTTGTTATTTTTAAAGATAATCAGTTGAGGATTTTTCCTCAAGTTTCAGATACAGAGAATAAACTATCCATATTGTGATGACTTCTTTTAGAGCTAATCATTATCATGTATTGCAAAATGTTACGTGTCAATTGTGTGATACAGAAAAGATTTTAAAAATGTATGAAGCAAAGATTTCATAGATTTAAAATCTGGTTGGGGAATACTGAAAATTCACTTAGAAAAGCAGACAACTAAATAAACATGATTACAACTTGTAAGAATGCAAATTCTTACTCTGTTTTCCAAAGGAATGCTGAAACTGAAGGAGTTGCATTTGATGTAGTCCCTGCATTAAAAATAACTTACCTCAAGAGGAAAACTTACAGCTCTTATACTCATCAAAGCAAAGACAAGAGTTGCCTCACAAAGTGAACACAGGAAACCTCATTTGAGTAGCCGACTCCTGTTGCAAAATTTTACATAAAAACTGAGTGGTGTGCTCATACTGAATATTCTTGACATATAAAGTTCATATCAACTGATGCTTTTAAAACACTAAAAGGATATAGATTTATCTGTTCTGCAATGTGAATTCTGGAAAGGCTGTAACTTAGGACTGGAAATATATTTAAGCCATTTTTATTTCTATAAAAGGGCAAACGACTTTACAGACTGTTCCTCTGCCAACTGATATTTTAGACTCTTAAATTTCAGCAAGAATATATCTTAATGATCTATGTTGAATGTACTAAAGCTATATCCTCAATCCTCTTTATGCAAGTAATCACTTTGTAAGCATAATGCCTCAGATCAAGTTTTCATTTAAATAAACAGGAACTTCAGTAAGGAAAGGATCTATTTGCATATCCAATTGGCATCAAATGTATTTGTGTTCTGATTTTAAGCATGTGAATTATTGCAACTGACCTGCTGGAGGGCTGGCACCAGCTGAAACACCATTCTGGACCAGAGCTGGCAGCCATAAGAGTGAAGGTGTCCCTTACTAGCAGAATCTGCTCCTCACACTACAGACAAATGATGAATCATGAATTGTGCTCATTCTCTTCTGTAGATCACACCTAATATCACACAAGCTGCTGTTTAGTCAAATGCATACATGTAAACACTTCCTTTCTGGCTGTCTGTAAATAATAAAGTCCTTATTCATCAGCATTTGCAGGGATACCATGGGAAATGCTACAAACACGTACTAGGTGCTAAAAAAGAAATCACGATCATGAGCAAATTATATCAGCACAAGTGTCAGAGAAAACAGGGCAAGTAGAAGAAGACCAAATCATGAATAAGCTTCCATGGATCAATAAAGGACAAAAAGAGGAAGCTTTGCTGACAGCTGGGAATGGACTTTAAGGGATAAAGGAACTGTTTTAAGAATAAAAAATGGAAATAATATTAATCATAACAGTACTGAACACATTTAAGAATGCTTCATTTGGAATATCTTTCCTCTGTAAAGCAAACAATTTATTCTCTAGTAAGAACTTCATAACATATCTGTTTCACAGAAAAAAATTAGCTAGCCTAAATTATTAATAAAGCATGTTAGGATCACTCAAGAACTGAAAGATTCTGCTTTGAAAAATTAAGTAATGCAGCTTGAATAGGATTTAGACCACAATGCTTGCACTTCCTATGTAGCCAGCATTTGAGACTCAAACTATCTTGCTCTGTACAGGATGTGATGCTTTCAAACTCCCTATTTTTAAAAATCATCCGTATTTCAAGGGAGTAATCATCAAACCAGGGATAAAACCACAATCATTTATTCAAAGGAATGAACTGCACAGCAACTTGCTCCTTGCATGAATGCTTTAACTTGTGTCTCTAATCTAAAACCTTTATTACACACTGTGGCCTACATCTGGGCCTCAGCAGGTTCAGAGGTACAAGATAGCTACAACTGGTATTTGACCTGAATAAATGGTATGCATAAATGCTGGAGAAGCCTAACCCCAAATGAACACAAACTCTCACATAAAAATTACATTCCAATAGATTAATTTAAACTTGCATTAAAACAAAAATAATACAATTCCTTTTTCCTTGTTAATATATTTTCGTATTTAGTTTCTCATAACAGTAAAGGCAGCATTTTTTCACTATATTTCCCTTTTATGAACTCACACATTTTTCCATTTCCAAGCATTTTAAACTATATTATATTTATTTTACATTATAATATAGTATAGTATAACTTCTGTTATACTGTACTGTTTTCTCCGAGTTAACATCTTGAATGCATACAGCAAATAATAGTCCACTTGGACAGAATTACTGGGTGTATTAAAACTTGTCAAGCATTCTATTGAAACAGCTAATGATTTGTCCTATGCTATTACAGAAACAAATGCAAAACAATGATTTTTTCTGTTACAGAATTTACACAAAGTAATAGAATGAAAGAGTGAGAAAGGATGATAAATCAATGCTAACAGAATATCACATTCTTATTAAATTATTACATTTCTAATAAAAATAAATCTGAGGCTTAAATGGCAAACTGTATACAATGGTGGTGGTATCTAAACAGCTAAACATTGAAAATAGTCTAACATATTGAAAAATCCATGTTGCCTCACAAACAAGAACTGAGACAAAGCAGAGATATTTTATGTTTTTTTCACCTGCAGGAGTTCCTCAGAATTCTGAGCTGTAACTCTTAAAATGATAACTCTGAACGTGCAGGATTTCCTGGTCTAGCTGGACGCCTATGAGTCTAGGAAGGCTTGTAGAATTCATCCAAGAATACTCAAATAGATGGTTGATCTCATCCCAATACCTCTCTCAATAATTTCTGAACAGTCTTGGGAATCTGGAGAGGTTCCAGCTGACTAAACATGGCCCTGATTTTCAAGAAGAGTGAGAGGAATGACCCTGGAAACTATAGACCTGTCAGTGTCACTTCAGTGCCTTGTTAAATTATAGATAATATTATTCAGTGAGTTATTGAAAAACATGTAAATAAAGACAATACACTCATTGGTCACATCTAGGATAGGTTCGTGAGGAGAAAGTCCTGATCAATAAACCCAATTTCATTTTATGACAACTACCCACCTAGTTGATCAAGGAAAGCCAGTTGATGTAATCCTTTTGAATTTCAGTAAAGCCTTTGATACTGCCCTTCACCATGGTCTTGTAGATAAAATGTCCAGCAGACAGCTGGATAAACATGGCTGGTGACCAATCACTAATGGGGTTCTGCAGGGCTAAATTTTATGACCAGTTCACTTTAACATTTTCATAAATTACTTGGATGAAAGATTAGAAGCCATACTAAGTAAATATGCCAATGGTACTAAACTGGGGGGACCTGCTGACTCCCTCAAAGGCAGAGCGGCGCTGCAGAGAGACCTTGACAAATTAGAGATGGGCAATCGCTAACCATGTGAAGTTTAACAAGGGAAAATGATAGATTCTACACCTGGGACAGGGCAAACACACATGTCTGTACAGACACAGAGGCTGGAGAGAAGCCTGCAAAAAGGGATGTGGGAGTCCTGATGAATGGCAGGTTGAACATGAGCCAGCAGTGCCCTGGCAGCCAGGAGTGCCAACCCTGACCTGGGGGCATCAGGCACGGCAATGCCAGCCAGGCAAGGGAGGGGATTGTCCTGCTCTGCTCTGTACGTTGTCCATTTCTGGGCACTACAATATTAGAAGAATATAAGGCTTTGAGAAAACATCGTAAGGAGGGCTACAAAAGTGGTGAAGGGTCTGGAGGGGAAGCCATGTGAGGAGTAGCTGAGGGCACTTGGTCTGTTCAGACTGGAGAAGACTGAGGGGAGACCTCACTTCAGTCTACAATGTCCTCAAGAGTGGAAGAGGATGGGGAGACATTGACCTCTTCTCTGTGGTGACCAGTGACAGGATCCAAGGGAATGGCCAGGTGTTGTGTCAGGGGAGGTTTAAGTTGGATTTTAGAGAAAGATTTTTCACCAAGATGGTGGTTGGGCACTGGAATGGGTTCCCTAGGGAAGTGGTCAAAGCATCAAGACTGCCAGAGTTCAAGAAGTATTCAGGCAATGCTCTTGGGCACAAGATGCAACACTTGGAGTGTCCTGTGCATGGCCAGGAGGTGGACTTGATGATCCCTGTGGGTTCCATCCAACTCAGGAAATTTTATGATATCTAAATCAAAAACCTTATTCTGCAAATTCTTCCATGCAAGAGTTATTTATTCAGATAGACAGTCCTATTAAAATAAACTAGGCACATCTATAAAGTTATCCATGTGCATAACTGCTTATTCGATCACATACCTTGCAAGATGAAGCAGGTATCTGCATACTACCTGAAATTTTCCCAGATCAAATTATTTCCAGCTTAGATCACTGAATTTCTGATTCATTCACTGATGCATTTAGAGGCTGTCACACCGATGACTGCAACAGATTCCCAGTCAAAAAAAGACAAGAGCCTGTCATTTGTGCGGCAAAGTAGCAACCCTCTATCAGACTGAGCACTATACACACATGCATACAACATCCATCATCACCATAAAATTGAAAGCACAGGAATAAGCATTAGCAAAAGCAACAAAACTAGAGACCTATTTCATGAAAAGGATGATGTCAGGCAGGTAGATTAATGAACACTGCCAGTGGCAATCAGTAAAGCCAAATGGCACATTCCATAGAAGGTACACACAGTCCACTTATTTTATAAGTGACAGTAGTGCATCTGTAAGCGTAATTTCTTTAGTGTAAAGTGGAATGCATTACTATTTCTGGGCTCCACTCCTTTGATAGTTTTGTTAGTCCATAAATGAAATGGAGAAGAAAACAACACATAAGGTTAGAACGCTTCCAAAAAATTATAGGCCAGCCATTTTTTTTTGTTGGTTTGTCTCAGTGAAAAAAAATTACCTTTAAGTTAGTAACAGAACCATCTCAGACTGTATTTTAATTTAGATACATCAAATGTAGGAACAAAAACTTGTACAAAGATAGAAATATGAAGTGCATTCCAACTCTCACTGAAAATCAGTAGGTTTCAGCAATATGTTCCCTTAGGCTCTTCTAAAATCCTAGCCTGCAACTTTATGCATGAGTCACATGTGTTTTTAGTACAGAACAAACTGATATAACTGGTGTAATTTGAAGAGAAAGGGACAGTTTTTTATTCTCCATATGCAGTGTTGCTAGCCTTGATGATAAGACAATTCAGAGATTTAAAGTCTTGTTAAATGTGATGAGGTCATGCCTTGCTTGTAACATTGCCTTATCAAAACATAAGTGCATCAAATGCATTAGTAATAATACTAATATTTTTTTTTTTCATATGCAGTGATGTTCCAATGAAATGCCCAAATGAAACAAAATTAAAAATTCCCACAGGAAACCATTAACTTCTAAATATACTAGCTACCTCTGTCCATTGTCTTTTTACAGGATACTTAAAATTGTATAGCTATATAATCAAGGTCTAGGGACCTCTTTTCCTTCAAGAAACTCTGAATGAGCTTTCTTAAAAATAATAAATTCTGTTTTAAAGTATAAATAATTTCTAAATCATATTTGCTACAGATTGGGAATGAAATACAAACTATGAGTAAAATATAATTTCACATAATTTTCAGTTCTTACCCCGCACTAAGGAAGAAAAGGAAAATAATCTCCTAGTCTTGAAATCATATCTACTATCTTTTGAATAAAAGAACACTTTTTATAAAAGTTAAAGAAACTCTTGACGAAATCCTTTTGTGCTCTACTTATACATCAGTGAATGATACCAGAGCAGACACTGTTATCTCCAAGCCATGGCTCTATCTCTAGGACCTCCTCAAATACCTCCTAAAATTTTTGCTCAGGATCTAGCTAAGCATGGAGGATGCATCAGCTTCTGAATGCCGACTGACCTTTTCTAGTGCAAAATATAACAGAAACAGTAGAAAAAATAAGTAGAATACCTCCTTTTATATGCCTAAGAAATATTATATTATACTGGAAAATACTTTGTTCCTTTCCAGAGGCCTTTAGCATTGTCATAGCCTTAAAATTTGCTTTAAATGTAAGAAAAAAGCCAACTGATTTTAACTATGGAAAAATTTTACCTTTCTCTCAGAGTGCCTTAAAATGAAGTCCACAATCTCTGGTTCTCTGGAACTATGAGGCTAGCATGCTGGCACTCTGCAGAGTGCTGAATCAAGATAGCTATAGAGAAATTAGAATCAGATTAGGAGCACATTCCAGCCTTGAAGTGTTCTTGGAAAAGCAGGCCCACCACTGCTGTAAACTCTGTTTTGTTAGAAGAGGGGGACTCTGGCACTTGCAAAATGCTCCCCTGTCATGGGGGGCTAACACAGGCCTGGACACCTGCTTGAATACTCTGTTAGGGTTAATACTTCCCAAAGTGAACTTGGAAAAACCTTGTTGCTGCATGCTGAATGCATGAGTCCTATTACGCTTCCAAACTTGATCAAACAGGTTTATACATTTCTGACTACACTGCCTGTTCTCTGGCAGGAGAAAAGTCCAGCTAGGTATACATGAAATGTCTGAAATGTTCTTTCTGTATGAAAGAAGAAAAGATACAAAAACGGTCTCATTTTCCACTGAAGCTTGCCAGATGAAACCAGAGGGGTAAATAGCAACTACTTGACTGCAAAAAAAAAAAACTTGCTTGTTTAACTAGAAACTTATTTATGCATTTGATTGGATAACATTACCACAGAGAATTCTTAGTATTAATTATGCTGTGTGTTTTTTATTTTAACATTTTGAACAACAAAACCATTTTGTTTCAAATACATTATGAGCCTTGTCTATTGTAACTCAATTTTGGTCAAGCTGTAAAACTACAAAACCATGCTGAATACAATTAAAGCAAAGTTATTCTACTTACAATAATTTAACCCTCAAGCTAGAAGTTGTTTTCTATTTTTTCATTCAAATTAGTCCTGAAAAGATTCACCGGCATATGTCACAGCTTGAGAATCAAGTTATGTGAGAAAAATATCGCAAGAAAGCAAAATCTACTAAAGAAGAATCCATAAAAACCATCTAATCTTTGTTTAATTAAACTTGCTTCATTGAAAAACAGGGAAAAAAACAACAATCTTTAACAAAGTCAGGTTTCTTAATATAAGTAGGTGGAGGGAAAAAAAAGGAACTCTAAAAGGGTAGAGGTGCAAGAAAATCATAATCTTTTTTTCAGTAAAACCTTATTTATAAATTGTTTGGTTTTTAAATATCATGGCAAATTCAGAGAGAAGGTTTTCTGGAAACTGCAGAATTCACACATATTTTCATTTTCCTTTCACTTCGCTAAATAGCTTCTCCAGAATTTGTAGTAAACAAATATTGTTGGAGGTAAGAGTACTAGAATGGGTCATTCCATGAGAAACAAGAATCATGATGGTTTATTTTTTCAGACTATAAATCTGTCTTTTTGCTCTGTCTTTTACTTTCTGTTTTCTCAGTGCTGCTATGATCTTGAGTCACTGTTTGCATCTCTTCATTAATTTAGTTTTGGAGTTCTTAGGCAATCTACAATTCAAAAGCAAGCTTTCTCCTACAATTTAACACTGTTGAACAAACAGAAGCTTCTACTTGGAAAGGGACTACCAAATCAAGTTGTATTTCCATCCAAATATTTAGAAGTGGTATATCTACTCCAGATTGCTTTATTACTGTACAAGAACCTTAAAAAAGGATATGCTGGTAAAACAAAAAATGGAAAGGGAAAGAATGTTGGTATAAACAGGGTCAGCTGATGTTTAGGAAATAACTGAAGGCCAAGATCAATCACGATACTCTTCAGTTCATGGTCGTGGAAACTGAAGAAGAGTCAAATGTTTACCAGGGAATGAAACCACTATTCATTTTTTCAAGGTTTCATAAGAAATGGTCGTAGAACCAGTTTACTTTTTGTTTTTTCAGTGCTGCTATGATCTAGTAGGATCTCTCTGTTCTTCTATGCAGACAACATGCTAAAAGGCTTCTGGCTCCAGCAGGAAGGGGACAAAGCATTACAAAAGGTATTGTACTGTAAAACAAATTTATTGCATGCAATGACAGCCCTAAAGGGACTGATTCTTTACTCTGTCAGTTGCTCTGGATGTGGCTACCTAAATGATGCCATCTACAATTGGAGTCAAAAAAAAGTGTCTCTTTAGACTTGGATTCAGCCACTATTATTCAGCTCAGAAATTCACAGTGAATAGGACCACCTCTGACAAAGTGCAACCCACCAGATTCACAAAAACTTCTCAAAGTGAGCTCAGAAACAATTCTCAGTAATACAGACATTATATCATCACCTTTAGCAAAAGCTTCAGCAGCCCAGTCTCCAAAAACAAAAGCTTTGTCATCATGAGGTAAAAGACAGCATAAGCCATGGCATATGAGACAGAAATTTAAAAATATATCAGTTGATACAATTCACCAATATTCAATCCATTTGCAACAGTTCATTGCTGTAACCTAACAAAAAAATCTTTGGTCTGAGAGGTTTGACCATGTAATTTCCACATAGCATATAAAGCAAATCATGCATCTGAGATTCACTACTTAGCTGTTTTCGTGATTTCATTAGCCCTGGAATTGAACTAAACATGATGTGTTGTTCACTATAGTTTTGAAATTCAGCTTTTAGAAACATAATCAGACAAGTCATAAAAAGATTTGATTTCTAGATCCAAAAGCAGAACTTAAATTTTATGAAAAATCTGATGGGATTTTTAAACATGGAAGTGCATTTTTCTGTGTGTTAGTGGTATTAAATTGGCAGGTGTTAAGAGTATGTATGGAAATTTCCAGAAAAAAAAGCTATGATGAAAAACCAACACTGTAGTCACATTAACTATACCAATAGCTAAAATTAATCTTAAGTCTGGACTCTCTAAAAGCTAAGATTGGCTTTTTTTTCTTAAGAAACTGAAATATTAGATCTTCAACTGTCATTAACATCAGCTTAAATTCTTCTGAAACAGACACCAAGCAATAGGTCATTTGAAATACCCATTCTGTACTGAACAATTGCCCTCAAGTCCATATCTCCATGTGAAACCTTCATAAGAAGCTGTAAAGGCCCTGAGGCATAAGGGAAGGAGCATCATATGTCTTGTTTTCTGTACCATGGTGCAAAACACACACAGAACTTGCAGACAGATCTATGGAAGCTGATGCAGTTGCACCCAAGGATGGCATTGAGGCACTAGCTCAGTGTTTTACAGAGAGCATCAGCTGATGGCAAATATCTTTAATATGAATCTTTTCTTTCACCAAAGTTTCTATGCTACAAGGTAATAATAATTATCTTTTATTTTGGACTCAAAAATATTTTTTACATACCTGGCGATTTATGCTGAGGAAGTAATAACATTTAATTTACTAAACAGAGTTTTCTCTAACCTTTTATCTTATTATTACTCCTCACTATTTCTAAATGCTGGAACAACTAAAGCAATCTGCCAGGTAGCCACAGTACTGCAACAAAACCAGTCCTTCATTACAAGAAGAACAAACAATTTCAAAGTATTAAAATAAACCTAGAATAAAATGGTGACAAAGCTTAGAGTTCAATGTAAAGAAAAAGACTGTGACTGCTCTGTATGTGTATAAAAACCCTCCTAAGAAATCTAATTTTTGCTTTGAACTCTTTGTGCCAACAAAGAGTTTCTAACTGAAAAACAATGACAGAGAAGGAATAGCTGCTTACTCAGGAGGTGTTAAAGTAATTGTCTTGGATGATTCTGCAATTTGTCATACAATTCCAGCCTCCAAAATGTCCAGTACAAATGTGTGAGGATATCTACAGACACGTATCACTTAGAACAAAGACAAGACAAAGGCACTGTGCTCCAAACTCTTGGTCTTTATTTCTGCTAGGAGAAACAATTAAATTACCAAACCAACCAAGACAAAATTTCAGGAATGTATTTATACAATTGAAAGGTTGATATCACATGCTGATATTGTTGAAGACATTTCAGGTGCATAGAATTAGATATTTATTTATTTATGTACTATCTGGGAGCATCTGAAGTGCAACTTTGTTAACTGGGTAAATGGCTATTCTCAACACTACTAAGAAAATGCTATGAGATAATGTTTGCATTAGGAAAACTACACAGACTTTTGTTATATTAACAAATTGCCTTCAGAAATGTAAGCAAACTAGAACAAAACTGGGCCATTTTACGAGTAATATAAATCTACTGCCTTAATTACTTTAAGGAAATACTCTTGATATTTTGAAACAGTGTCCATGGGATTTTTATACTGGACACTTCTATCACCCTAAGACCCACAGACAAGATGGTAAAAGTTCATATCTAATATAGTTGAAAAAACAGTGTTCAAATATTCTTCAATCAAAGAAAACTTTTATTTCTGCAATTGGAAAAACTGTATTTGATTCATACATTTTTAAAGACTTCATCATCTATTAATTATGAATTATCAATCAGGACATGATCAATATAAATATGGTTTAAATCCAAATACATGCATGCATTTTGCGACACTGTGATTGCATAGTCAGATAAAATTTTAGTAAAGTATGTGAGCAAACAGGGCAAACACAGGTAGATGCAGTTGAAGGTAGGAGGCACTCAAGTAATAAAAATTGTCATGAAAAAAACACATAAACAGAGGGAGTTAAAAGTGGCAGAAGTCCAGCTGAACACCCTGGAAGAACAATTGGCAGGACAGAAGCAAACCAAATAAGCAGGTGAGCAGACTCCCCTTCTCAGGAGGAGCAATAGCATAAAAACATCTGGCGTATGTCAGATGAAAGAGGCAAGCCTATTTCACTTCCAACTTGTCTCATCAAAGAACTCTGAAGCCTGATCATTCAGGTCTCTGAAAATAAGGACCAACAAGAACTGCAGTCATTATTAAATATGAAATTGTATATTCACAACAATTTAGAACATATATCTTAAAAATCACTTTTCATATATACCAATGATGATCAATATGGTGTAAGAATGACCATGAACAAGAAGTAGAACTTCTGTGAGAGAATTTTGTAAAAATCAGTTTTAAAGCTTAAAACTGGTCTGATATTTCAGTCTGCAAATGCTCCTATTCCAGAGTTCTCTAATTCCCTAAGCAATACATATATCTATTCAAATGTAATACAACATTGATTTCATTGCTACTCAAGTACTCAATTTATCATAGGAACACCACAAACTTATGGCAGATTGGCTCAATTTGAAGAATTCCCCAAAATACAATATTTGTGGAATTACAGAAGTTTGGACTTTTTCATTTCCCACATGGATCCTTCTGGCCTTTTACTTTAGTTTAAATAAAATTTGTTCGACATACATTCATACTCTCTCCACTCTCTCTAGAAAAGCCATAGGTAGACGACAAGACAAGTTGTCCAAAAAAAAATTCCAGAAGTTTCACAATTTTTTGATATCTTGCAGCAGAGCACAGTAGAGGCATAACTACAGCTTCTTCTGTATTAAGTTTGCTAGGTGCTAGACTCTGCCAGGAAAAAAGCAAACATTATATTGTTGTGGTGGATCACTCGCCGTTTGTGAGTGATCCACCACAACAATACAATGTACACATCAATTCAATCTCTTAAGGAGGTCAGGGCTGTGCTTTTAAGACTGTCAGATTGTGGTAGCTTGAGTCCTTTCTTCCTGAGGTGGGCAGTGAGGTAACTCTAAGAAGGGGTATAGACTTCAATCTTTGGCTTACAAGACCAATGTTTTTATAAATTATTAGAGTTAATTAAAGTTTGAGTAGTTTGTTTTCTAGGGCGGCCCCAAGGTGGAATAAAACTAAGATGATTGTGAAATATGTGAATGAGGCTAGTTGGCCAATGATGGTGAATGGGTGTTCTACTGGCTGGCTGCCTACTCAGGTTAGGATGAGGACGTTAGCAACTAGGGTTCAGATATGTTTGAGATGTTGTCATTCATCTTTTGCAACAATTTATATTTCGCTTTTTTGATTTGATAGTTCATTATGCTGTTTTCACCATCACTCTGCAAAAATGGAGATGAATTCAATGAAGTAAAAGGCAGCCAAAAAACCAAGCCTATTTTATGTCTCAGACTGCCTTTCTACTCAGAACTACTTTGCTATCATTGCCTTAAAACGCTTAGCGCCTCAGGGCTTGTGCTGTCTGAGGCATTATGTCTTATAATCAAGTTTATATTCTCAACAGAAAAGTCCCATTGGACTGAGAAATGCAGTATTTATAACTTCAAGAAATTTTACTGGTTCATTAAGCATTTCCAAGTTATTCCCCTCTAAAAACAGTTGCTACTGATTGCATTTGTAAAGTACTCCTCTTATGCAGCATTACAAAGCGTATACTTCTGCTCCTGTAACCATTTAGCAAGTGTTGCACCAATTTTGCAATACGATTTATTGGGATACATCTATAATATCTGTTGGAAAACATCTTTCCAACCACCTCACAGCTGCAATAGCTTTGAAGCCCTGCTCACAAATATTTTATTTCTGATATAAATTTTTAAGCTTCCACTGATTTCAACAATGCATCTCAAGCCTGTGGATTGCTGAAATGTCACCATGACTTGTGCATCATAAAGTAGTCCCATGAATTTTTGTAGCAAGAGTAGTGCCAGTTGTTCTAGGTTCAGAGATGCCAAAGAATGAAGCTGCTTAAACAAACTCTCCTTTTGCACGTTGCTTCTACTCACGCCTCAGTGTAGCTGTGTTTCCCACCATGGTCTTAAAGGCAATTACCTCACAAACAGAAACCACAATTAGATTCTATGTTCACTACAAATAACACTGGGAAAAATTAATACATACTGGACTCAGATGAGCTACATACCTTTCTGCTGAATTCAAAAGATCTTGGAACTCAGCAGGGAGCATACCAATTATTTCAAACTAAACCTGTGTATTGTATAAATGGCAGTGTTAAATGCATGGCAAATATGAATCTATATCCCTTCTCTAGAGGCTGAGACTCAGTATCCTCATGGGATGTTAATGTTTCTGTCCTTCAAAGACGTTGCCAGTATCTTCAGGCAAAAAGGAAGAAACGAAGATCTAATTATATATATATATTTTTTTTTAGCCAAAGCATTGGTGTTGTGGAGAAAAATATTAGCCTTATTATACATCATAAAAGAAAACTTTCTCCAATTCCTCTTAAAGGCAATAACTTTAAGTAGCTGAATGTTGAAATGTGTTTTTTCCTTCACATGCTAATAAGTCTAACTGAATATGCTTGAAGTTTTTTTTGCTCTAGGCCCCTAAGCAGATTTTTTTCTACCATCTGCAGAGCCGGTTGGCTGTCTGTTACAGTTATAATATGTTCAATATTTTAAATTTCACTGCATAAAGAGTTCCTGCAGTTTGTTAATCTTTCCAACCAAGATATTAAACTCTCTTAACAGGCTTTTAAGGATGTTTTGAACACCTAAAGGATTTTCTAAAGAAAACTGTTAAACGAAAAACCAAAAAACTCAACAAAAAGTAAAGCAAAACAAAAAGAAAAAAGAACAGAAATAGGTGAAAATTAATACCTAGCAGGTAAGGTATGAAGGAGCTTCATTAGTTGCAGAGTTTTTAAACTGTAGTTACAAATAAAATAGATGGTACAGTGTGTCAATGAACATAAGAATATGATCATCACTGAAGAGAGCCACTGGACAAAAATTTTTTACCACCCATTTTACAACTCACTTAGCAGATGTGATTGTTCACCCTCTTAGCATAAAAGATGAAGAATTTACTCTTTAGGTGTAATTTTCTCTGAAAACAGCACTCTTGCTCACTTTTGAACTAACCATTTCCTGAAAATGCGCATTATATCATGAAAGGAATAAAAAATAATATTCTGCTGCTTATTTTGACACAAAATATACCTGTTTGTAGGACTTTTATCAAAGTCTCAAAGCACCCACAATATGAGCACTGAAGGAAGGATTAGCTGTGATTTATTCATTTTTGCCTTTATATCTCATAAGAAATATGTACAGAAAAATGTGTCTTTAACACAGAAGTTAACTGTCCTTTTCAGGGTATCCAAGAAGGGAATATATTACTTGCTGCAAACATGTGAAGGGTTCACAGATCAAATCTCCATAAATATTCCTATCGTTTTCTCTAACTTACATAAGCATTTGTTAGGACTTGTTAGGGCAAGGGGAAATGGCCTCAAGTTGTGGGAAGGTATCTTCAGGTTGTACATATCAGGCTTCCCAAGAGAGTGGTGGAGTCACCATCCCTGGAAGTGCTCAAAAAACAAGTAGATGGGGCACTTTGTAATATGATTTAAGTGGACATGGTGGTATTTGGTTGAAAGCTGGATTCATTGATCTTGGAGGTCTTTCCCAACTTTAATGATTCCATGATTTTACACTTTACAGTGAAAGACAAATAATATCTTCTAAGCTAGGCCTGAAGCTGCACAATCCACACATGTAACATGAGTTCAAAGACTCGTGAGTTACAAAGTTCCACGCTGATAGTATCACCATCTCTTCAGACATCACTAAGAACTATTAAAAAAAAACAAGGAAGCATTTCTTAATCTCTCTAGAGTCCAGTAGGCTACAATAACATTAATCTACTCAGGGAGAAATAGTCAACAGGCAAAACCAAGCAGACTGCAAAGTTGTCAGATGTTTAGGTAGAAGACAGTCTGACAGAGACAGATAGGAGTAATACACCTGTCAAAATGAATTTAACTCAGAATCTTACTTAGATAAGGTCAAGGCAGCTCAAACGGACAAGGAATATAATTAATTCAACAGTTCAAATAGACTGCATGGTTGTTCAGTCATAAAGAATAAAGAGATTAGATACAGGGTCCAGGTTCTACCTGTCCACAACAGACGTCCAAGTACCTCATTTGGCTGAGACAGTACCAAAAGTCAGTTTTCTTCTGGCTACCTACCCAGAAATGGCTGGAAGGCAATTGAAGATATTATCATAGAGACCATTAAAGTATATCACCCAAGAATGACATGTCTTGCCCATCATAAAAAGAAGCTCAGGTAGACATTTAAGATCATTAAATAGCTGTTTAACTCACTTATATTGCTCTGAATGCACACTCGTAAAAATACAGACTATACCTATAGAAATCACTGCTGGATTTTTAGAGACTTTCTAGGGAGAAATAAACTGCTTTTGCCCAAGTACAATACTCAAAAAATTGCAGTCTATTATGTTAGATTAGGTAATAAAAACCCATCTGCACACCTAAAAAGGATCCTTACCCTGGCTGCTCTCAAGTCCATCAGAGGAAGCATCAGCCTGTATCAGGCCCATCTTCAGAAACTGAGAGGCACATAGATTCACAGTGGGAGGCAGGAGGCCAATATGGATCCAGACAAAGGGATACCATGTTCAGGCCCCTCTCATGGCTGTCCCAGAAAACTCTCAGCTCCCAATTTGCAGGTGTGAAACTAATCAAGAGCCAAGCATGAAGGGTCCTGCTAGCTGAAGGGGTGATGCTTCCTGGGTGAATGGGACATATACAGAGATTGCATTGGACACAGTATGGGATAATAGGAGACGGAACAAAAGGCAGGGAAAGGGATGGATTTAGGCAATTTGGGAAGGAAAAAGTGTGTGGAAAATAGAGGGATAAAGGATAAAAGGGCTGGTTGCTTGAAAATAAATAATGTATGATCACTTTTAGCCACATCCTGCACTTGAACAGTTTAATCTTGTCCCACTTCTTCTTGACTTTCTTTCTAATTCTCTTCCTGTGCACATGTGTGTACTGGAGGGTCTGAGCGCAGTAATTGTGCAATTGGCTGGAGGTCTGTAATATCAGCAACTGCATCTGTAATGTCAGCATCTCGAGAGACTAGAATGAGAAATTTCCAGCACCAAAAACTGGAGAATCCCGGGGCATAGACACCTGTGTGCCCACAGCACCAGCAAGTGGAATGACAGAAGGACTGGGTGCCACCACCTGGACTGGGAACACAGGTTGATTGGATTACATGCCAGCTGAAGATGGAGTGAGATCGATTGCCAGCCATGGGGATGGGACCAGTGTCAGAGTCCCACACGTCCGTGTTGCCAGGAACTGTAGCAAGTGGGAGTTCTAGTAAGAAATAAAATGGACCAGCTGGCAGGTATGTGATTCAGCCTAGGGGCCAAGGAAGGACATGTGTCTTTCCAGTTAGGAGCATGTCCAATCCATGGAGTTAACCACAGCCCTGTATGTATGTATACATGTGGTCTACACGTGTATTCTTCCTGTGTGCCTGCTGGGAGTATATTTTCAATGTTACTGCTGGTTGGGCCTGGGACATGGAGCTGTGTAGCAGTTTTACGTCACTTGGTTTGTGAGATTCAGGACAACATATTTTCCCTGGACATCTTCAAATGATGATTCAGCTAGAATCATCTGAAGAGTGCTCCATTCTCTGGAGAACAGAAGGGAAACAAAAGACAAGATAGTTTTGAAAATTATGTCCAGCATTCTCTCTTTTTCTTGTTACTGATTTTTAAAAATACCAAGCTACATTTCAGCACTGTCTAGGAGAATCATAAAAAACCCCATATTACATCTTTCAGATTGGCTTTAGGGTAGAACTGTTTCTTCCTAACTCTATTTGAACATACCAAACAAAATGTTTACCATAAGTCAAATTTTAATTTGGGAAAAAAAAATACCAACCACAAACAAGTAATTGCATCTATGTTTTTGTAATGCAGATATTTACCTTTTTTGGGGGAGAAAGAAACAAAACAGCAGAATCAGAGATCATCTTCATCTAAAGACGTCATGTTATTAAAGAAAAATTGTTGACAATATTTTTGTTTCAGGACCACTTGCTCAGCCACAGTGAATCACTCAATAAGGTATTAAAAGCTAGTCTGCAGGGAAAGATGATTCACATATACATATATGTTTTCCAAACCTTTATTTTAAAATTATTTTAAATATCACAGTGATTATTGATATGTGCATTTTAATATTTTTATGATCTTTCCAGGTTAGAACCTAAAAAAGTTACCTTTATAATGCAAAACAAGTGATTTCATAGGAAAAAAATCAATGTGTCTTGTAGAACGAGGACCAAAGAATCTACTGTAATGTACCCTGCTGAATTTATCAGTAAACTTGTGGCATCACTAGCATTGCCTAGTCCAGCCCCCCAGATCAAGGCAGGGGTAGTCAGAACATGTTAAAATGTCTTCACATATCTCCAAGGATGGAGACTCAACAAAATCTCCGGGCCACTTGGTCCAGTGATTGGACACCTGGTAGTAAAAAGTCTTTTTCTTATGCCTAAAAGGAATTTTCCATGTTTCCATTTGTGCTTCATTGCCTCTCGTCTTTCAACTGTGCACCACTGAGATGTCATCTCCATTTTACTCTCCCCACCACATATACAAATAGATAAAATCTCATAAAAGGCTGGTCTTTAGTCTCTTATCTGTATTCCTAATGAAGATGTTAAACGGTAGTGGCCTCGCTATTGATCCCTGGGGAACACCACTAGTTCATGACTGGCCTCTCGACTGAACTTCATAACAGGGATCAAAACCTTCACTCAGTTTTCATTTTACCTCACTGTTGTACTCCATCAGTTTTTCAACAGGATATTGTGAGAGAGACACTTTACTAAAATAAAGATAAATGGCATCCACCGTTCTCTTCTTGTCCAACAAACACGTAATTTTTATAATTTCTACCTTTGGTAGAAGGTCATTAGGTTAGTCAGAGACAATTTCTGCTTTTTTGGTCCGACACAATATCTGTAAGCTGACAACTCCCAATCACCCTCTTGGTATGTTTATTGGTTATTTGGTTTTTTCCACATCCTTTGTCTTCAACTCCCCTGACTTACTTAAAAACGTGTCTGTATTTTCCCTTGTTTTTTTTCTGCCACATGTAAAATCTCTTTCTGTTGTCCTTCATGTCCCTTGACATATTTACCTGCAGATGGGCTTTGGTTTTCCTAACCTCATCTCTGATAGCATCTATACAATTCCTCTTTTTTGTCCAGATCCTTCTTCCATCTCTGCTATCCTCTTATCTGAAGTTTGTGTTTTGACACTATTTCTCTATTATAAATTGCTACCTCCTAAAATACTAAATGCAAACTGGAAAAAGAAAAAAAGAAAACATAAAATTCATTCTACAGTTACTGCTAGTTAAGGCAGACACAGAAGACTTTTGTATCAGCTATCATGCATGAAGATGAATTACATGTAAAAAAAGAAGTATTTATTTTCTTTGTAAAACAGAATTGTGTCTGATAAATTGCTGTTCTTGGCCCAAATTCCCAGTTGGCATTTATTTACTCAGCTCCACTGAAGACAAAGCAACTACTCTCATTTGTACCTGCTGAAAATAGAGATCATTACAATCTCTTCTACTCATCAAGTTTGAATGTTAATGATTTGTTCCCTGTTAAGAAATTAAGCATCTCTAGACACTCTAAATTCTTATCAGGTATACTCAAAAGTATAGTTATCATGTTTGTTTACCAATTTGTGCCTCAGAAAAGCAATTTGCTGAAAGATTCTTCCTCTCTTCAATGAGAGTAGGTGAAGAACTCATGAAACCAGGACAATTACTGCCCACACCCCCGTACCCACACAGTGGGTAACCTAAAGTAGAGAAGTTTATGTGTCACAGTAAATGCTTGCTGGACTAAATCATATTCTTTCACCGAAATGTTGAGCAGAGAAAGACAACGTAATGAAAATTGGTACTTGATATTGCTCCAGTATTAAAAAAAAAATGAATTTTAGTCCATAGCAATGAGAAAAATCAAATTTCTTACAAAAGATATAAGAGGATATCATTGTGTCAACACAAACTAGACACAAGCAAATGAATTAGCTATCAAATTCTCATGGGCTTTAAATATTTTCAGTGTCTGGCTAAAGATAATTCTTTACAGCTATGCATCATAGTAATTAAAGTGAAGTGTTTTTTAATAAATAAATTTTGTTTAGGAAATATTACTCTCTCAAAGTTTCTCAAGTAAAAATGCCTTTTTTGCATGGGTGCTCATTATAACTCTCAAAGTTCTATTTCTTTTTTTTTAAGTCAGACAATGAACAGTCAACTAAAAATACTTTTACTGAGGTTTGAAAGCACAAAAAGAAATGGAATCTGTCAATAAAAGTTAGCTACAAATAGTTAACCCAATCTGAAAAGTCTGAGTGACAGACAAGGGAATAAAGTATTGCCTCTCAAGGATGAACAAGATTAACATAAAGACCAAGTGATAGACAGATCCCATCAAGGCCAAATCTGGAAAAAACCTTCCAAATACCAAGAATATGGTGAATGCACTGCTCAAAAGCTTTTATGAAATCTTTGTAAACATTTAAGTGCTACACTGGATTTTGCAGGATGAAGCTTTATTCATTACAGAGAGCTGATACTACCGACTTAGAAAAACACTGAAGAAGGTAACATCCAGTTCTTTAAAGATTACTATTTAGTGCAAGACTAAAATTGTAAGAATGTGAGTTAACTACACTATATCAATGTGTTTATTAAAAAGAAATAACTGACCCAACCTTAAAATGCTAGATAAAATATTCAGAAATGTTTCATGTTTATCCTATTTATTGGGAACACAAAGGATTAAAGGGTACTGGAAAGGGACAATTATAATGCCTACATTTGAAAAGGTGAAAGAAGCAATATACAATTGTAGAAGAGGTATCCTTCTTTTAAATTTAGTTAAGATTACTGAAAAAATATTAAATTATCAATAAATGACTGAAAAAAATGAAATTAATAATAAATGCCTGAAAATTATCAATAAATGTCAATAAAATTTGGATGCATTAAAGTCAAAAGGCATCCAGTCTTTTCTATGGCATGGTAAAATACCTGTTCAAAAATAATTGCTAGGAGACTGTAGTTATGATTTTATGTAGAAACCATTTCACATAACATTCTCATATTCAAATTAAGAAATATAGTATAGATAAAACATTTATGTTTTATGACCTGTAGCTCCTTTTTATAATGCAATTCCTCAAGGGATCTATCTTGACTCTGGTTGTGTGTGGTGTTTCAATTAATGATTTGGCTGGTGAAACAAACACTACATACATGAAATATGCAGTTTATGAAAAAAAGTTGTGGACAGATGAAGATAAAGATCTGAATCCATAATCTCTTAACACTTTTTTTTTTCCCCCTGAAAAAATAGTCTTAGAGGAAAGTAAAGAGAATGAGTTGATAAAGACAAGGCAAAGTTTTACACATAAGTAGAAATATTTTTCTAACCAAATACAGAATAACAGTTGTTCAGAAAAGGTTCAGAAAAGGTCTTTGAGTTTATAGTGGATCATGAAATCACATGCTACTTAATTATGTCATGATGCTCCTCTAAAGGCAAACCTTGCTAACACGTATAAGCATAAAGTCCTGCCTGAAAGACATGAAATTGCTCTCTCTGCTTTCCCCGGTGCTGATAAGGCACCAGCTGGAATTCAGTGTTCAGTTTGTGCCCTGATTGTCTGGAATGATGGGGACTGACAGGGGAGAATTCAGGGAGAACAATGTGAACTTCACAAAGAGGAATGAATGAGTTTCTTTAGCCAAAAAAAAAGGAAAGATCAGAATGTTTATGATTACAGCTTTCAGATGCATCTACTGTTGTGCTGAAGAAGGAGGGACCAATCTTTCCTTTGGGTCTTTGATGAAAAGAACCTAATGAACTGAAACTATAGAAAATAATCAGGTTAGATATTAAAACAAAATTTGAAGACGAGTGTGACAGATTGTCTGGGAATATGGTAGAGCTGCATCTTTGAAGGTTTTAAAAAAGTAACCCTGCAAAGGATTGACCCAAATACTTTTCAAACAATTCTTTCCTTGTAGACCTATTTTCAGTATATTCTGTGAATGCTGTGAAACACTGTTAAGTGAGAGAAACACTGGAATATCAAGCAGAAAGAATGAGATTCTTATGATAACTGTAAAAAAAAAAATGGGACTTAAAATCATTCACAAACTCTTGGATTTAGGGACTAATAGGAAAACCTTCAGTTACAATCTAGAAGTTCATTATCTGGAAATTAAAAGATTAAAAAGACTGTGTATATTTGTAATCTTACAAGGGTCTTCCATTATCAGTTTTATTTTGAAGAAAAATGTTGTGTTTTGATATACATGAAAACGTATTTTCAGTACTATATAGGCCCTTATGAAAGGCCCTTGTGACAGGCTCCTCTTCTGGAGAACTGTATGTGCTATCTCTTAATCATCTTTAATACAAGAAATATTAAATTTTTACTTTGACCCAAGCATAGAGCAAATACAAAGACAGCTAAATAAAAATTTTTATTACTCCATGGTCCAAAAGTAGCTATCCTGTACAGTATTTGCCAGACAAAGAGCTGAGAATTATAATAAGGAGATTGAGGATCATAGAATGATTTGAATTAGAAAGGACCTTGAAGATCAGCTAGTTCCAATTACATTGCCATGGCAAGGGACACCTTCCATAGACCAGGCTGCTCAAATGAAACAAAAAAAGAGTTAAAATTTTACATTATATTCAAGAAAAAACAGAGATTAGATCATCAACAAATTTATGTTAGAAATTTTATGAAGAAGTTTTTATTTGATAGATTTACAAAAACAATCTAAAAACTCTACTGCCAATCAGAGAGGCAAAAATCCTGTCAATATAATTTGATGTGCTTCTGACAGACAGCTGTTGAGAATAATAATTATACTGAAGTTATAATATATTTTTCAGCTATACCTAGGCATGAGCAATTAATAGTTCCTGTCTAGTCAAGGACATGCATCCATAAAAATGTAAAGAAGTAGACCTTCTCTAGAATAAAGGAACTGTAAAATCATTTTATAATCCCTATTTAAGCACACACACTTTCCTGTTTTAACTTACCATGACTATTCACAGGTGTCATTTGATTCCTATAGCTTTGATGACAACCTTGTTAATCAAGCAATGATGTTAACCAAGTTATCTTAATCTTTTCCAGCTCTCTATCTCTTTCCTTTTTGGTTGTCCACTAACACTGTTTAGATGTCTTCTCACTCATGTTATACCTACAAATTTCAACAATTTTCTCCCTAATTCATCCCTCCCTCACTAGCATACTTCAAATTATTTTTGATGCAACTATGCGAAAGTAATTGCTTTTTGCTAAAAATCTCGATGGAAATAGTACAGAAGTAATGTAGATTATTCAGAGAAAAGAGTTGAATTACAGGCCTTCATTGTGGCACTAATGGCTAGCAAATTCCTATTTCTTTTCCATGTTCCACTGATTGGAAAGATTACAAGAAATCTTTATTTTTTTCTGTTATCCAAGTGGCATACACATACACTGATGTCTAACTTAACCAACAGACAGGAAACTTGTGATCTTTTTCTATACTACTGCTACTATTTTTTTTTTCACTTTAAAATAGTTTCAGGGGAAAGTTTTAGCTGTTCTTCTAAATCAATTCAAGCCATCTTTCAGTCAAAATAGGATGATTAGATTTGGAATTTTTTAATAAGAATAATACATAGCTAGTCTTCATTATTTCTGGGAATTTCTTCTAGTACTTTGAAAAAAATATCTGGAAGTAGAGCTCTACATTATAAATGTGCTTCATCTGAACCAATATGAAAACAGTATTTTAAAATTTCACACTGTATCTCATAAGTCACTCAGAGAAAATATTTTTGTACTTTCACACCTTCACTATGAATAATGTAAAGAGCCAATTAATAGAAAATGCTCTGAATTATGAATTAGGACCAAATTAAAAATGCAAAATTACAGAACAACAATGACTGCTTGTTTCAAATTCTCCTTCCACACAGGTAACCATTCTTAACTACATCTGCTACCCACAGTTGACTTATATTTTTATCTATTCCTATGGCTAATGAGGAACAAATTACTTATTACTCATGAATGACACTAACTACCCACTCTTGCAAAGAAAAAGAATATTACAATTTACATGTAAATGAGATTTGAAATGTTAATGAACAGAGACAGTATTCTAATTATCCATAAAACTACTAATTACTTCAGAATCATACTCTATGTTTGCCCAGCAACATTAATGAAGAACAGCTCTGGATTTCTAGAATAATTCCAAATAATAGGGGTCAAGAATGGGCAAACAATGCCAATATGTATTTAATATAATTTAATAGTAGGAAGATGAATGTATGCGAAGAAATCCCCTCCAAAACATCTGATATTTTCTTTAAGTTTATGTAGAACATTAGATTTAAGATGTGTCTTTCATATTGATCTGAGTCACTTGGGCCCAGATGGACATGGAATCGTGGCTTTTATCTCCCTTTGCAATGCTTATTTCCCTTTGTCTGTTTTTGGCTATTGTTGTTGTTATTTTATTGTTGTTACTGTTTGGTTTTTGATTTGTTTTCTTCGTTTTTTGGGGGTTTTTTTCCCATAACTGCCATTTAAACATTCTAGAGCATGATGGCAAAGAAATTCACAGGAATATTTTGTGTGAATATAATATATATTATATATTACATATTTATATTATATATTGCATATATAATATATATTATATAATATATAATATATAACATATAATATACAATACA
This sequence comes from Melospiza georgiana, assembly GCF_028018845.1. Taxonomy (NCBI): domain Eukaryota; kingdom Metazoa; phylum Chordata; class Aves; order Passeriformes; family Passerellidae; genus Melospiza; species Melospiza georgiana. Next base: position 75,548,203 of record NC_080430.1, read on the forward strand.
CATTATATAATATATAATATATAACATATAATATACAATATATAATATATTATCTATTATATACAATATAAAATATACAATATTTTTATATAATATATAATTTTATATAATAATATTATGTAAAAAACCACAATATAAATGTGGGGTTTTCTCATCTTAAAAGGTCAAATTAACTTTTGTTTTTTTTTTCAGACCAGTCATACTGATTTTACTGCATTCCTATCTCTATGTCAGGAGAAAACAAGAGCCGTTTATTAATTATTTCTGATGGAGGAAAACATTTTCTTTACTTAACAAACCCAGGAAAGGAAGTTGGTTCAGAAATATCATACAATATGAAACATTCTTAAAACAATTGTCCCACGAGTTTTTAAACTTTTACTAATTTATTCCAAGTTTTCTATGTACACACAGATTTCAGATATCATTAAAGGTTTGAGAAATTAACAAGAAAAATTAAATATTCAGAAGGATATAATTGAAATAATTCAGTAAACATTGTAGTGGAGATACAACAGAATGACATCTCAAAGTCTACATGATGGTTCAAAAACTTAATACCTTAATTTTCATTAGTGTGGAAGCACAAAATTGTGACAAAGATATCAAAGTCCAAAGAGATTTAATATTTTCATTATAGAACATTATTGAACATTAGAGCATTCATTAATATATTTTTAGCATATATTTTTTGATATTTAAATAATATAAAATGTGCATACATTAATTTGAGTCACTTTCTGTTCTGATACTGGAGTGATCTTCCCAACTTTGACACTTCTTTTTGGAGATACACATATGTGTTTTCATACTGTTTTTCCACTAAATTAACAATCTGCTAAGAAATTCCAGTTCCCTTTTTTGTTGCACCTCTTGTTCATTTGCAGTCTACTCCTTGTTTCAAACTCAGCAACAATTTCTGATAACTAGAAACATTTTTTTTTTCACCAAAGAAGGTCTTAAGAACATTGGAATGAGTAATTGATACTGAATTATGCATAGATTTAAACTCTCACGTGAGTCTATTTTTTAATCATTATTGCTATTACTGTCCTCTATTTCTCTTAGCACCAAGTTAAATAAAGAAATAAGACAAGAAGATAAGGAGCTCCCAAGATTAATTTCTAAGAAGGTTAAAAGTTCAGCAGTCTCCAGGTAGACTAGGTCAATATCAATTCCACTTGCAGCATCCAGAAAATGAGTTTTAAGAGAGGGTAGCAGAGCTACTCATGATTAAAAATTTAGAATAACAGTCACAGATTAACTGCTAATTACTCACAACATTTGGCTCAAATATTTTGCATTGAATAGAGACAGATGAGAGTTCTCTCATGCCAAAATAAGAGGGCATACTGTCAGAAGGATTTCAAACATTACAGTAAAAGTCAAAATTTTGGGGGGACTCCTTAACTGACTATCTATTCTAAGCAGAAATTTCCCATCAGCTGCAGAGCACAAAATTAGCATAAAAATTAAAATCCCTTCCTGTCCTTCATATTTCTGTAGACAACATCTTTTGTGCAAAAAATGAACACTCTCTTCTACTCTGGGTTATAACATGAACTAGGCAGCTACATATGCCAGAGCAGATAAAGGGCCAGATCTCGTGTATCATAGTCTGGATAATATTATTTTTTCTCAGTCTGAGTGAAAAGCTTCTGTAAAAATTCAGAAACCTTGCAAAAGCTGGTGATTTGGGATTGTAAAGTAAACATACATTAATCAGGAATATCTTGAAACAGATTCCACAAACTGAACTTTTAATACACCTGGACTCAACAAGCTAGGCATTCATGTTCACATTGGGTTAATAAACAATTATTGTACAACTGAATGAAAAAAGATGGAATAGTTTCCATTTAATATTTTAGGATGCACTTTTAAAGTAAAAGGCATAGGAAACAGCCTAGCCAAAGGCCAACTCTTGTTTTCAATGCAAATCTAATGCAAAATATTCTGTGGAAGGAGCACTTGTTGCTGAAGTTTAGACACAAACCTTGTTGCAGTAGCTGTTTCTAAGCATACACACACAACCTATTTGCATGTTATAAATAGAATAAAATCTATTAATTCTCTTGTTGCATGTGGCTTTTTTCCCTTTTATTTTTTTTATTTCACTGTTACGCCTTCTTTGTACCTCCACTTCATCTCTCTTTAATTTTTATGTTTTAATTAGGTTAACTTTAGTCTTAGAGAGAAAAAAAAAATAGGAACTAAGATGTATTTGTCTGGCTGCTTTATTTTGTCTCTGAAAATTCCCTTCTAGTGAAATACCATATTCTGGTTGAACTGTGTTCTGGTTTTAGAGTATCTCCATATCTGGTTTTCCATGCATAATTCATAACCATTTCGTTATTATTTTTGTTATTGTAAACTTTTCAAAGTTGTCTCCTCTTCCTGAACTCTGAATTGTGTAAACAGATGGAACTAGGCATAAAACAGATTATTTTTTCTTCAATTTTCAAAAGCTATGAAATGTATTTGGAAAGATTTGATATATATCTTGAGTTCAGGAGTTTATTTAGAGTCGGTACTTTTATGTCCAATATGTATGTGACCTGATCAATGTAAAAAATTGAATTGACAGGCACAGGAGATTTGTATTTTATGTTTCCATCAAATTACACTGTACATACAATCACAGCAATCACTAGCAATGTTTCATATTGTAGCTCACATTTTTAAATGATGACTAAGTATCTAGGTATCACCTTTCCATCCAAAACCTCTTTCCAGGAATTTTGGAAAACTAACACAACTTTTTAACTTCTTTCTTTGTGAATGCTTACAATTAAATTTAAGAATTCTTTTTAAGGAGACCTGAAAGTATCACTCTTTCCTCTAGACTGTCCTTATAAACTGAAACTGTTCAGCTAAATCAAGGCACTAAAAACTCTCCAGCTAACAAGATGAAATGAAATTTTAAGTCTCTCTCAGTGCCAAGTAAAAATTCTACAAGCTTCAAAATGGCAATGTTTCACATTAATTACCTGTTGATAGAAAGTAAATTTGCAGTATAGTCATTCATTCATTCATTAATTTATTCATTCATTCATTCATTCATTCATTCATTCACTCATTCATTCATCCCTGTCATCTCACTACAGGTCAACAATAGCCCCATTTTTTATGGATTTCCCATGACTACTTGCAAAATTGTCTATAAGATCTTTCATTTTATATGAAAGATTTCTAAGTTAACCTCATCCAAATAAGACTTTTTTTCTACAACAGCTATGGGCTTTACAAAGTATAATTTTTAATGATGTGTGCAGCTCCAAGGTGGAAAGAAGCACAAAATAAACTGCTTTTTATACTTACTTTAAAATCTCTTTAAATTGTCTTTGATGACTAATAAAAGTCAGCATACCAAATGCTTTTCTAACCTTAGTTCTATAGAAAGTGTGGGAAGAACATTTGCTTGTTTTCAGCAAATGCCTTCTCTTACCTAAGTACTACATACCTGATAAGAATCCCAAAACACGGGTTGGAGTACTACCATTTGCACTAAAGCAATTCACTGTTTCTAGTTACTTACCAGAAATGATTATATTTCAAAAGCCTTGCATAAAATATAATCACTTATCACAAAGTTTTAGGAGACTCTGTTGATGAAAATCTGATCATTTAAGATGAACAGGGTCTGGCTAGTATGGATTTCTACATACCAGTCCACATGGTGCCATGCTTTGGACCTGTGACTACACCACCCTCAATAATACACCATGTTTCAGACATTGCTGAGAAGTGCTTGCACATTGTCAAAGCTTTTTCTGTTTCCCACTCTGTCCACTCAGAGAGGAGGCTGAGGCTGAGCTGAGCTTGGGAGGGGACGCAGCCAGAACAACTTAACCCAGACTGACCTATGTCATATTCCTTGTCATGTCATGCTCAGCAATAAAATATCAAGGAAAAGAGGAAGGAGAGATGCTGGTTATGATTTTTGTCTCCCCAAACTAGCTTTATAAGTGCCAAGACCCCACCTCCCAGATGGTGGCTGGGCATTTGCTAGCTGATGGAATGTATTGAGTGAATTCCTGCTTTGCTTTGCTCTGCTTTGCTTTGCATGTACAGATTTTACTTCATCTATAAATTGTCTTTTCCTTGATACATAAGCCTTCTTGCCATCCTTATACATTCTGCCTATCCCACAAGAGAGAAGAAGGAGTGAAAAGCCATGAAGGTTTAGCTGCTGGCCATAGTAAACATATTACAAGGCAAATAAAATAAACTTTAAACAAAATTCAAATAAAACAAACTTTAAACAAAATTCACTTCACAAACTTACAAAATTGCATATTATCTTGTTTAGATATATTTGCATGGATACTCATGTACATTAATTCCAGAAGTCTTTGTGGACAGAGCCTTGCTCTAACTTAGAGGGGCCAGTGGACTTTCCACAAAATGCCTGTGGGCCCCATAGAAATTCAGGAGCAGTCTGGAAACACTGGACAGGTAACCTACAGAGATATTCCCTCACATGCTCCAAAAACTTGTCTTTATCCAAGTTCCACCCTTGTGCTGGTCACTAGGGATTGTGGACCTGATGCAGCCCTTCATTTCTCTGAGCTGAAAATCCTTTTTTATTTTTTTGCCTGGAAGAATTATTTTGGAAAAAGCGTGAAACAAATTCAGTGTAAATAATTCATGCAGTGTGAGAAAGGAACACTGAAGCTGTGTGACAATGGGAGGAGTAAACTGGGTTATAGCAGCATGCCTCAACAAATGATGGACAGCAAAAAAAAAAACCTGGGACATAAGAAATACTCATCTAATCTGAAAATTTTTCACTTGACCGTGTTTCCCAACTCTAAGATTTACTTCCTGTGAGCATTTGGATACTAGAAGCTGACTGACATGAATAAGCAGATAGATCAGTGAGTTTTAAACTTAAACACCTAAGGAGTTATCCAAAGTAAGTTTTGAGTTATATATTCACTCAGAAATTACAGCAAGTTATATCCTGGCCTGTTAAATCAGTCAATCAGACTCAGGCAACCGGAACAAAATAGATAAAATCTGTAGCTAAAAAAGCACTTAATGACTTTCAAATATCCCAACCAAATTTCAGCAGCTATATACAAAGAAAGCACACAGAGATAGATGTGCATCCATGCAAGAAATGTAGAACTCTTGATCATGTACAAAGGCTGCATTTGTTGAAGAGCTACCTCAAATATCTGCACTATTGATAATTATCCTTTGTCAGAGGCTGATGCATGCAGTATGGTACATTCCCCTTCATACTACAGAACCTAATGACACAAATTTAATTTATCAGATGTTATGGCCACATCTCTAAGGTATTAATTAACTGAGTACCAACAGCTTGTACAGTTATATAATCCTTCAGAAATACATAATTCTTTCTCTCAAAACTTGGAAGCTGTTCAAAAATGGTTAAATAAACAATCACTCAGCTGTCAAATTACATGAGTACTATCCTTCTATTCAAAACCGTATGCAAAACCTGTACTATATACATAAAAGCACTAAAATAAATTTAAAATGTCTTGAATCTTGGGAGCATCTGGCTATTCCTTACCTTGCATGCCTTAGGATGTACCAGAACTGCTTCTTATTTTATGAAATGTGTCATCTTAAATTGCATAATTTTGTCTTTTATACAGAGTTTCAATGCAACCATTTTACTGTATCTCATTATCTTTTACTTTTTTCACTTCACTACATCAAATGCTTTTCAGTTTTCCTGACATTATAGAATACCGTCCATAGGAATGTAAGTATTTGTTATTGAGCTGTAAACGGTGACAGGAACTTGAGTCATAGCTGTAACTATGAGTGACCCGGTGCAGAATTTAGCAGAGTGATTCCAGGGTTGTGGTCCAGCAGACTCCAGGAGCTGGGACTTTCTGCTGCCCAGCTGCCAGACCAATCCATGCAGCTGATGCTTTCCATGTTGTGTGATCCTGCTGGGACAAAGGCTGTGTGTGGATCATGGCCAGACACTGTGTAGTGCAGACAGCTGCACAGGGGGCTGCCTTTGCATATAACACCTCCAGAATCTGCATGAAACCTAACAGGTCTTTGTCATCCCCTCCAGGTATCAAGGCTGACACTCATGAAGGAAAACTCAGGTTCCTTCAGACTGTGCCATATCCAAGTCTGTTGGCATTTCTCTATGTTGAACTACAACAGTTCTCTTGTGCAGATTTCTAGACTCCAAGCAGCAAAGTGAGAAACCTGTGCGTTAGCAGTGAAACAGGGACATAAAAAAATCCAGGTAGTTAAACCATAGAAGAAATCAGAAGAGCTTGAGGTGTCAGATACCACAGAGTAACATCAAATGTCAGATCTCCCTGAGTGGAAATCAATGAACAAATGTCTTGTGAGCTTATGTGCAGGTGAAATAATGGCAATAAACATGAGGAACAGACATTTTATACAAGCACTGCTTTATAAGCCTTCCTGGGATTTTTTCTCATATCCTTATTCCTGATGAAGATGCTTCAAAATTCACAACAGAAAGGGCAATCAGTACTAACTTCAAATTAGACTTATTATTTATTTGCATTTAATACAAGTGCATAAATTATACTCCCAGACTGTGATCAAAACTACACTGAGTCTGTGCATACCTTCTGTACAAAGAAGAAACAGACAAAACCCTAGCAAAGCAGCATTTGCTACCCTTGTGCAGTATGTCAGGACATGTGGGGGAATGAGGGGAGTTCAGGATACTGGAATTATGTCAACTGTCTCCTCAGAGGACAGATCTAAAAGTTCAGTGTGTGAATCTTGATGCCACCTGCTCCTATACTCACTGGAAGTGGCTTTCAAAAAATTTTGTTTTGGTGTAAGTACATTGACTGCAGTGGAAATACAGCTAAATACCATAAAGACGAGAATCTGTCTCTGTATTTGATATAGCAAAATTCAGTAGGTCTAATAATGTAGCACTGACTCTTCTGAAAAGGTCATGGGCATTTAATGTATATGCAAAACACATTGTACTACATTAGTTATCTAATTGTAGGAAAAGGTAATTTCCTGCATGATAATTCACAAACTCATAAGAAGAGTGCATAATATATATCCATGTACTTTTGCTCTGCCTTCCAACATTTACATTTAAATATTTTTAATTATTTTATATACTGTGTCTTATTGAGACAGAATGGGTAACTTGAATATACAGGCAGTCATAAGTCAACAGTGAACATGAGTGACATGGAACAGCCTTTAGCCTTCTGACTTACTCTTCAGCTGAACAGACATTATTTTGTTATGATTACCGATTCAGAACATATTCATAACTAGCAGATGTTTTCCTCTTGGTTGCTTGGAAATTAGGGATGTTGCTGCAGCTGAATTTTGCACCTGGACAGCAAATGACCAAACCAATTTTGTAAAACCTTTGACTTACAAAAATTGTCCCTTAGTGCAAATGATTATTTTGAAACTAACACTAGATCTATGTGTCAAAGATAATTAATTAATCACAAATGACTGATAAATTTAATCACATAGTGTTTCATTTCCAAGCACTGTGTACATATATAAAGAACACAGAAGAAAACAGGATGGCATTCTCCACTGCTGCTGATAATTTTAAAAACCTCAATCATATGTAAAATTCTAGGTACATTGTCAATTTTTTCTTTTCAACAATAAAACAAAATAAGTGTGCATCCATGATGAAAAAATAATATGCCACTGTCTAGGCAAAAGTTATTTCTTGCTACATACCTTCAAAGATAGCAAGGAAGCCAAACATCTCTTGATTTACAGTGTCATGTTTTAACCATGACACAGCTATTGCGAAAATGCAATGGCAAACTGCTTGGGAGGCACATCCCTTAGAAAGTGAAACAAACAAATTTCAGGTAAACTATTTGCAAAAATAATTTTAAAGGCATCAACTTGTTATACTAACCAGCATCTATAATCACATAGCAAAGTGGAAGCAAGGATTTGTATCTGCCAATCTGACAGCAGACAAGCTAAGTCATTCTATTTGATAATAAAGAGAGAGAAAAAAAAGGGCTACATTTTCTGATAAGAATCACTACACAACAATCACTGATTTCTGTGCTGAACTGAAATACCTGGCTGCCAGAGAGCAGGACCTTCAAACAGTGCTCTGAGCTATATTTCTGCTATATTAATGAAACTTTTTGAGGTCTCAGAACAAAATTCTGCATTTTTTACTCTCTCTCTCTCTATTCTAAGACCTAAACAAGCAGTCTCTCTCTTTTTTTTAATTTTTTTTTATTCAAAGGGTTGATGGTAAGAGAATTACTCCCTAGTATTTTGAAAACAAAAGGTCAGAATGTATAATTTAAGATCTAATAAGCTTTGATGGAATTGAGACCTTTGGAAAGTAGTTTAATGCATGCATACTTAAGGTATATTCAACATATATATTTCAAATATGGGTTAGTTTCTTTCCATAAAATAAAAAAAAAAAATAACAATGAAGAAAGAGCTTGAAAGAACATGTTTTTGGGGTTTTTTTCTTTATAAAATAGCACAAAGCACAATTAAAGAAAAGGTGACAGCCCAACTAAAGTACTGAGGCAAACTAAACACAGCCTGCCACATACCATCACTTTAAGATAATTCCTTTATTATGCTAGCTTAAAAAAACACATCACTAACACTCTCTGCGTCCAATCACTGCAAACTCATTTGTTATTCATTGAAACTTCCATCAAGGATCAAAATAGATTCATTTTCTATTCATGATGCTCCCATATGCACTTCTGCAGGTCTTGCACTGTATTTCAGCATTCAAATGACAGGTTGTACAGTGGGAAGTAGCATTGTATATTAACACTTTGAAAGCCACCTTGTAACCTAGTCCAGAAACACAAACAAGGGTATATTTTTTATATTAAGGTAAACTCATGGTTTCCTGTGGCCTTTTTTGAGCATTTTAGCCTAGGATTCTGGGTGGTTTTTTAAGCCCTGAATTATCCATTTTGGTATTTAACATTTACCCAGACATACCATTTTTTTCCTCACAGAAATTAGTAATACATATTTGTAAGATGTAAATGCCATAACAATAATCTTACATGCTACATTTAACTTCGTGGGAAAGATAGCATGCTTCGTAAAAATTGGGGGAATTTTGTTAAAAGAGATATCATGAAATTATGTAGAGAGCTGAAAACAGATTTTTAGAGAAATGGAATTGGGACTGTATTTTCATAACTAATAATTAGTGTAAAATAAAAGAAGGTATGAGGAAGCAAGGACAATAAAACAAGTAACAGCATACACAAATTGCTTTTGTGTTTTCTGCCTGAGGTTTTCTATTCTGCAGCAGGGCATAAGGATCAATCACTTTCTTATATGATGCCATGCAGACAGAGATAATTTTCATCTTCTCTACATAAAGAGGATAGTAATCTGTGTTCCCAGTTTTCCAGGCCTATATATGGACCATCCCTGTTGAAGATGGCAGCAAACCACCACTTTGGACATGCACCTCTGCTCTCTTCCAAAGGTGGCATGAAGACTAAACAGACTGCTGCACAAGCATCCCAGGTCTTATACATCACATTCTGAGGCATCTCAGTTTTATCACACATTTCACTCTGAGACCAAGGGCTTAGCACAGTATTCTGGATTCTAGCTCAAAGGCCAGGTTGCTCAAATTATATCCCATGGAACTTAAACACCCATAAGTGTGCTCCTTTCCTGACACACCACAAGAACAAAACAGGTGTACAAAGCCACTTATCAGAATGGCAGAATTCCTAGTTCATTTGATACTGCAGTAAATCCCTGCAAAAGTCATAGAATAAACACATTCCAGAAAGCCTGATATCCCTGGTATAATCTTAAAAAGCAAGATATAAGCTTTTTATTTTTAATTTTTCTTAACAGCTATAAGCAAACACTGGTGGAAAGTTTAAAGAATAGGTACCTTGTAACAGTTTTAGACCTTTTCAAAAAGTAAATCTCTAGTAGTCCATTTGCATAAGAATTCTTATACTAAATAATAGAGAAAATATCACATTCGTATTTAATATACCTCAAATTTGATATGTCCCTGACTATTTTTTCAGTAGTTTGTCGCTGAATTGCATATCTGAATCTTTCTTGTCCTTTGTATGATGCCAAGTTTTCAGTGACAATTTAACAGCTTAAGTGACAGGAACTTAAAATTTAAAAAATATATATCTACGCAGGCACTGGAATTTTAACTTCTTTGAATTTGAATAAAATGAGATATTAAATCTTCACATGAAATATTTATTCATATTAGAAACAGACAAAAAAGCATATCTCATGCATAACTCAGAACAAAGCAGCCATATTATGCAAAGAAAAAAGGAAAGGTTATGTCTTGACTTTCCTCATATTTTATAGTGGATTATTATTCCTAAACCAGAAAGGACAAACAAAATAAAATAAATATTAAATCTGTGTCCTAAGGTGTTCTGACTTTTGTTTATATTTCACCATAATGTGTTTTTGAACACCTCTTATTCAAGAATAATTGTGATGCTATATAAATTTTAAAATAAAGTTGAAATAAGTTTTGTTTTATAAATTGAGTGGAGAACTTGGTGTAGTAGAGAAAATGCTGCCTACCCTTTAGAGGAATGAAAAATAATTGACCATACTTAACTTTATTCTGAGCAATTCTTATTGAACTATTGGCAAGACCCACCAAGCAGCCAGGTTGTTCCTATGAGGAACTGGTAATTTAAATTTAAATTTAAAAACAAAGAGTTAAAATACAAAGCAGGAAGCTTTTTGTCTTTATGAATACTTTCAGGCCTGAATTCAGGAAACAAACTTTATGATGGCAAAGCACATCAGCCCCCGCACACACTAGGTGTGCAGTGGTTTGCTGCCCAGCAGTCCTGTCCAAGAGACCACCACATTCTTATGAAAATTCTTGTATTCAAGATAATTCAAAGACACAGATTGCTGCAACATTATGGCTGTACTGCTTTCAACACCCAAGATACTCATTTTAAAGCTGAATGAAGCTTGAGTGTAATATCCTAAAATGAACTTTAATGTTTCACATGATTTGATAAATTCGGAACATTTTCTCTGAGGTTTTGACCGGTTTTTGTTGATGACATGCACACCACAACTGCTTTTGCAAAATTCCTCCAGCAGAAGCCCCAGCTGCAACATTCCTTACTCAAGCTGTACACAACTGCCTGACTAACCTATTTTGCTGCTTCTCCTTGCACTCACACTGAAATTTCTTTTTGCCTTTTCCTTGCCCATCCTGTCAAAACATCTTATCATTAATTGTTTTGCCAAACATAAATTTAAAGGAACAGAAGTGACTTTGCATATAACTGAAAGACCTGAAAGTTTGTTCACATCACTAGTATAAACAGGTGATGTGAAAATAATTTCATTTTTGCAGTGGATGCAATTAACTCATTGGTTTGAGTTACACAACAAAATTCATCTAATGAAAACACTAATAAGTTTCTTTGACCATTTATGTATTTTGGCCATGTTTGTCCTGATGGTTCAGTCCACTGGGATTTTGAAGTATTTTCTTTGGTTCTTGAATAGGACATTGAATAAATAGTGAAAAATTAATGTTGATTTATTAAAAAAATACTGTATGTGTTATTATGAAATTCTGGTAAAAAATATGCTTTTTTGAATAAAAATATGATTAATCCATTTCTACTCAATTAAACAAAACTCAAAAAAAAAATATCTTAAGTGATACAAAATTGTATTGCCACAGATTTATTAACTAAAATAGTTATTTTTCTAACTATCACCTCCAAGACTACAAAACCATTTTGCATCTTTACAGTTGCTGGTATCTAAGAAAAGAAATTCTACACCATGTAAGAGCTAACAGAAGTCAAAACTATATTGGTAGAACAGCAAGTAACAGATGTCTTAAGATTTATTTTAGTGTAAGAACTCCAAAACAAATGGGAAACATTGTGAGACAACTTGATAATAAATTCACTTCAAACTCAAGTATTCAGTAATTGAATACAGTTGGAGCTGTATCAACTAATGGTTTGTCCCCTTAATACCTTTTCTTTAAAAAAAGAAAAAAATGCTCTGTTTAGCAGCCATATGAATGTTACCAAGTCTGAAACAGATGTTTGTAATGCTGACAGTGCAATGTGTAAATATCTGTTTATTTTTATATATATATATATACATACACACAGAATTTTTAAACTAAATGTTAGAGAAATTTTGCAGCAGTAAGCTATATTCACATAAACTCCAGAAATGTACTACTTTGAGTAAGAAGTTAAAGAAGTTACAGAATATTCTGAGTTGGAAAAGACACATGTGGATCAAGTCCAACTCCCAAGTGAATGGTCCGTACAGGGATTAAACTCTCGGACTTGGCATTATTAACACCATGCTCTGACCAGCTGAGCTAATCTCAGAGTTGATATCAACAGAAATTAGTTTTTCTAAGAGAAAGCTGAATTATTCCAGAATGAGCAAAACAGGCAATCCTCAGACACAGACAAGAAACTCATCTGATGGACTCCAAGGTCTTACTGGGTCCTTCATGTTTAACTTTGCTATAAAGCAGATAAACTCAGGTAAACTTCAGAGGCCTCATGTCTAGACATGAGGCCTTAATGACCATCTCATTTAAGAAGTGGTTATGCTTATGCAAACAATTTTTTTTTCCTGACTCTACCCCCAGGAGGGTACCAGTAGGTAAGAGAGAGAGAGAAAGGAATAAAAGGATGATGCAGCTCCCTCGTCCCCTGAGGCAGGCTGGAAGCTTTAAGGTACAGTGCCTTTAACTATCCAAGGCTGAACCTCAGCAGAAGTTCCTCTGCACCCAGCCTAGCTGCAGCAAGACTCTTGACCAGGCCAGGATGAAATAAACCCATGGAAAAGAAAGTTCTTAATTCTTAGTCTCCCCAGCTAACACTGCTGCACTCTAAAAAATATGACAATGCTACAGATAAGGATGTTTTTCCATCTATTCTCATTCCTCCTTCAGGTATCAAATAAGGGAAATCACAGTTAATGGATGACAGTTTATATGCTGGGATTCCACACCACATAATCACAAGTTATAGTTATTTTCTCCAATAATATTAAGGACTCAAACACAAGCCATTAGAATTAAATATAAAAGAATGTATACTCTAGAATGAAGGCTTTGCACTGAGAAGATTTCCCTACCATTGAGCAGGGTAAAGAAGCTATACCCTCCTTTAAGTAATCATATACTAAAATTTAAAATAAGCATAAAAGGCTGCTTGAATGACTTCTACAAACTCCTGAAATGCAGGAGAAAGATGCAAAGTTCATGCTAGAGGACTATTAGGAGGTGGAAAGATCAAAAGAAAGAGAGTAGTTCCTTTCTAGCAAGAGGTACCTGAGAGATAAAATACAATTCCTACTTCAACTCTTGAGGCACCATCTGCCTCTGCATCCAGTCTATATTTTTTTGTGGTTGTTGTTTAAAAATTGAGGAGTCCAAGCTTTTCTATTATTTCCCTTTTTCACACATACTCTGTCTTACTCCGTTTCTATATTTTCAAATCACTTTGATATTTAAAATTAAAAACCTAAACACAGAACAGGAGTACATTATATCTGCTGTATTAGAGTAAAAGAGGTTTCCCTTTTGCAAGCATCATTAAGTCTCCATGCCTTCATACTTTGTTCATCCATCTACACAATAATTTGCCTACAATATCACTGGAAAAATACATATTATGAAAGACTGATCAAAATGTTACCTCTGCTTGCTGAAGAATCTTCTGTCATTAGGAAACTGTCCCAGTGCTGTCACTAAAGTAGCCCAAGAAGTTATAAATGCTCAGAACATTATAATCAATGGATCTGTGACTAAGCTGACTTGTTACTGAAATCATCTTTTTCCAGTGAAGTGGGTCTTTGCTGGAACCCCACAGTTATCAGTATCAACATATCTGTGAAATTTCTGTCTGTTCGGCAAAGACCTTAAAGAAAACTTCCTGGTATGCTTACACTTTCTACAATGCTTCTCTGTTTCATCCCAATCTATGATGTCTTTAAAGATGGCCAAAGGGAATAGAAAAAATAATTATAGACTAGGAAGAAAGAGCAAAAGTTACAAAGAGCAAGTAGTGAGGAGCACAGTGGTATGAGCTGGAGGGAAGAAAGCCTGCCTAGTGAGAGACAAAAAGACCAAAACTGATAATGGAAATATAGAGTCAATAATGTCACTGAGAAGAATCCCACACCTGGCTGGAGCAGCTTAATTTCTTTGTTTAGATTATTCCTTGGGGCCGAGAGAAGGAGAGTGCGACAAAATACACAGCCAACAGTTATCTCCATCCTCTTCAATATCCAGTCACATAAAACCTCTGACCTCTGGCTTCAAACAATCCTTGGGACTGACTTCAAAGTTGTGTCTGATATTTCCTAGTTTCTCCTTTCGACCAACAGCATTGCATTCTCCTGCTTTGATGAAAAGTCCATGTGATTGAAGACTTAGGTTCAAAATACCAGTGCTTTATGTCTCAGGCATTCCAGCTTCACTCTCAGCTGGATTACTTTCTCCATGCTGTACAGCATTCTTAAATCCTACTAACTGAAGAGTCCTCAAGGACTCTGTAGGACAGAGATAACCCAATGTGTAGTGACACAAAACCTGATATGCCCAGTGTATGGATCAGTAACAAGAGCAGTTATTCTTACAGCAGAACACTGCCTGATAAATATAAGTAGCTAGCAGTATTCCATGCACAATTAGAGAACACACATACAATTGGTAGCAATGAAGCTTCAAAGTTGGAAATATTTTAACTTTTTCCACTTTATAACTGAAAGGGTATTGTAAGCTCCCACAAATCACTGCTGCTGTACAGAGCAAGAATTTCAAAATTAGAACATTTCCACTGGAGTGTAAATAACTGAAGATGCCATTACCTCTTTGCAGAGCTGGTGTGTGCATTTCTGAAGCTGTCGACCTGTGTACATGGTAAGTTATTACATACACTGAATTTTTATTTGCTAATGCTCTACCCAGATACTTAAAAAACTTAAATATTCCTATTAAAATCCCTTTCTTCGTCTTGTCTAAAACTTCATAAGCAGCTGTCCTTTGCTCTATTCACACTACTGAAACTAAGAGCAAGACCGTCATAAGATCACTGAGTTAGAACAGATGTCTCAGGCTCCTAAGCAAAGTCCCTTGCTATGGGACATGCTATGTGATTTAAATCCCTTTCACAATGTAAGACACCTCTAAATAAAGGGAAAAAAACCAAAACCAAATCACAGCAGCTTCCTTCCTAACAATTTTTTTTGGAGGAACATTCCAGAATTTGTTTACTCATAAAACTAGGAATCTTCCAGTTTTTGAGTTATATCTATTCCAAGTAAATCAATGCTCACTTGTTTCTGTCAGCACAGCTCTTTAGACAGCTAGTTCTTTTTTTCACGGTATTTATACCTGATAGGCTTGCAAATTTCACTCACAACTCTTCTTAGCTTTTGGTTTGCTAGAGTAAACAAATCAAGCCTTTTCAGTTGAAGGGGGTTTGCTGGCTCACCATTTTCTTGTCAGTGTTCTGCACTTGCAGCTGCTTGAGCTCTAGTTTGTCTTTCCTCTTTGTTCCTGAAATAATGTTTCACAATTTGTTTCATCGAAATCTTAATAGCACCAATTGTCTCTTTTCCTTTATTTTTCTTTTCTTTTCCTTTCTTTCCTTTTTTTTTTATTTTTATGTAACATAGTTCTAATTGCATTGTGCCCTTTTTGCAAATGCATCACAATAGCAGTTTATAGCTGCACCAGCATTCTAAGATTTACCCTTAGCCCCTTATTTCCACATTAGGAACTCTCAATGGGAAAAGCCTAAATGACAGCAGGAATAAGAGCAATTAAAGCAAAAAATTAGTGACACACAATCTAATAACAAACATTCTCTCTGTAATATATTAGTCTGCTTTTGTGTCCTCCAACTAAATTTTGTTGGCAGATTATGCTGGAAATGTTTCCCTGTTATTAATGTAAGGGTCATTAATGAAAACATTTAAGAAAATTACTCCCAATGCTAACCTTTGAGAAACACTAATGATTTGCCTTTGCTTGATATTTCTTCTTTCAGCATGAATAGTTGCACTAGCCAATACTTTATCCTCCTTTTTAATAACCTACATTGCTTTCTGTAACTTCTGATTTAAGACACAATCATGTAAAATTTCCTACTGAGGGCTACATAAAGAAGGTCTGTCTTATTTTCACCAGGGGAAAACCTCCACACTATGCTATATCACATTAACCTTCAAACCTTTTCTTTTTCTCCTCTGTTCAAAGTATCATGATTGCAGCAGTGGCACTCAAGCTTTTTCAAAAAGAAAAACTTAACTGGAAAGCAGAAAGGATGAGATCCAAACCAGCAGTGGAAGGAAAGAGCAAGGACTAAGGACAGAAGAAGAATTAATGACAGTGTTAACTCAGCTGTTAACATTCTGCTGGAACATATGAGGTGCCTTTCCTTCAACCAGCAGAAACACATGCCTTGACATCCTTTCTCTTGTGATCAGAATATTATCAGCACAAAATTACTGGGGCTGATAAACACCTGGGTCTCATTCCTGTAAGGGAAAAAAAAAATTAAAAATCACAGTGAAATCAAGATATATATTTGGAGCCGGCTGCTTTACCACTGTGTAGTGAGAGAAGAATCCAACACCCACAATCTTGGTTAGCTTTGGGAGGGAAAAGTAGGGGAATTGCAGTTAGAGGGTGCTCCAACATCCCTTTAGTCTGGACATTGAAGGAAATCAGCACTGAGGATTACATCATGCAGAGTTCATGCTCCATAACTGGGAATTAACCAGAAAGAGTGTATAGGTAACTTGCTGTGGACAGCCATCTGTTCATCCATTAGGACTTCCAGGGAAGCCATACATATAGAAACAACAGCTAATCAAAGGACAGGGAACAGTGCCTTGGACTTGGAAATCACACAACTGATCTTACAGGTGTCACTTACTTTTCTTTCAATACATTTTTTGGCCTAGATTTGTCAGGAAATGATGAAGGTATGAATACATTGCAGGTACACTTTTGTCAGGCAGAGAACAAGTAGCACATTTAACTTCTGAAGTAGATGACCAAATTGGTTAGGCTTACTATGCAATTTGACAGGTCCTCCTACACAGTGAAAAAAAAGGCCAGGGCATGAGTATAGTCTTTGGTAAAAGAAGAAAATGCATATGAATTTTAATCCTGTTTCTCTTTTTAAGTTCCCAGAGGTTGAAGTGTTCACAGTACAAGCCTATTCATTTTGGCTACAAACGTAACTTCTTGTAAAGAAGGAATTAAATCCAAGTAATTATATTAAAACACTATTATTTTTTTAGTCTTTCATTCTAGGTTCATGAACAGTCAGGATCCTAAGAAGAAGGAGTGTCTACTGTAAGGGAAGTGCACGTACATATGTATATATACATGTGTGTGTGTGTGTATAAATTCATTCAGGCACATACCCCTGTAATTAATCATCTATAAATTTAAGATTGTAAAGGTGTTGTTACACTGACTTTTCTTGACATAAAGGTTTGATTTAGAACCTTTAAAAGTGTTTAGGCATACAATACAACAATTTGCATTCTTTATTTAAAGACTCCAAAAACCCAATCACCTATCAGAATAAGAAATCAAAGTAAATCATATGAATTACAAAAATGCAGTAAGCCCTCCATAGAACTCAGTCATCAAGACAAATGGCAATAGCTCATTTGTAGTACAATTGGAATGCTTATTTTCCGGAGCATACATTTTGACACATTGTTATTTCTCACATTCTGTTAAACTCTGACATATTTCAACCTTCTTAAAAGATATTCTTGCTTTTAAAACAGAATTTGTATTTCCTAAATAATATACAGGTTTGCTTTCAAATTTCCATTTCAAAGGTTCAATTAATTCAAGTGTAAGCTACAAAAGCTACTCATCACCCAATCCGACTATCAAAATGTGGAGGAAAAAGTAAGTTAATTTTCTTCTATTCAAATTTTAACAGAAGAAATAGACGTTCACATCAGATGAAAGCTTCCATTCTTTATGGGTTTTTCTTCTTGCTGTCCCCAGCATACAAATGGCAAAAAAATCCCACAAAATAACAACAAAAAAACTTTAATAGCTTTAACATCAAACTTAAAAAAAAAAAAGAAAATAAAAATTATAGTTGCTTAACCTAACTCTGACTTTGATGAATGACTCAGAAAAAATTCCAGAAAATAAATCTTCTATTTTATATATCAAATCCTTCTGGTTCAATGATAGACAATCTTCAAAGGTAGCAGAGCTTTGGTAAGGTTTCCTCTGGATTATCCTAAGCTTCTTTGATTTACCTGAACTTCTGAAGGTCCAGTGGCTCATAGTCCCTTGAATATTCTTGTTTGGCACAGTTTGCTGTGGAGGGCACAAGTTATGGGTCTGCAAAATTGTCAGTCTTCCTTTGTGTACTGACAAACAGGAGAAATGATCGTCTTGCCTATATTTGGCAGCTCTAACACAAACCTTAGTTCTCAGCATAAACAGCACCACAAAATAACATAAATACAAACCAAAAGCAGCTAAATGTACTGTAAGGGCAACTAAGTAGCTTCAGTCTTAAAATCTTCCTGTCTTGATATAGATAGCTATTATTTTGAAAACTATGCCAATCAAAATAAATGTTTCTCAAAGAAATGAACAAAGAAATTTAAGAACATCAGTCCTGAGCAAAAAGATGAAGTGTCCAAGTGTATGCTTACAACAACTGGAGTCAGCAACAGAAAGTAGTTCAAAAGGTGACAAAGTTATGAGAAGAATGTCTGGTCAGAAGGTATGCCAAGTAAAATTATAATTCTCAGATCAATGATGCAGCAAAAGGGGAGGGATATGTGGACTGGAATCTCAGTAGCATAAAAATTTGAAGGTGTCTCTTTCCTCTTCATGTTACTTGGGCCCTCACCATGCTGTTCTCTACTTCCCCATCAAAACCTGAGATACACATCCTGCACCACACCTCTATTTCTGAGCTTCAAATAAACTGAACAATTAGCAAAGTTGTGATTTATATGAATATGTAAGGCATAAGAGTCAATCACATTGCCTCACATTTTAGAACTCTCGAATAACTTTCCATTTCTGGAAAGGAAACTGGTGTAAATTAAACTAAACCACAGAGAAAATAACTGCTGAAATTTCATCAAGGCTTAATTTGCCTGGTTATTTTCTCTGCAACTCCATGAGTTTAAGTTATGACTCAGTCTAATTTGGCTATACAAGTGAATAAGGATACTACTTAACACTTGATGGAAAATTCCCTGAGTCAGCTGTAAAGTTAAACAATAGAGAATACAATCACAGCAGCAAATGAACTTCTTTATATATTATGAGATGTGGTCCCCGTATTTATTTTTTAATTAAAAATTGGGCAAGCCAAATTCTAAGTAAAACAGAAAACTCTGGTCTTGAAATTGTTCTGATAAGCTCTAGACATAGTGTCTTACAGTCTATAAATGCTTAAAACAGAGAACTAAAATGTTTGAAGTACTGGTCTGGCATGATTGCAGTATAGGCACAGAGAGTTCTGAAACTTGACATTTTAACTTGTGTCCAGGTGATCCTTTGGCTAAACATCAAAAGCATTATGCAGTTTAACACAAGTAGCTTTGAAGGAGAAACTACACAGTAGTTTTGAATGGAACGTGAATAGTTATTTTCTAATAATTTAGGACTACCCAAGCCCTTTTGGATGTTTCAAATCCTCGCATATGCTAGTGCTGTTAGTCATACTGATATCTTTTCATACAGGGTTTGAAATGTGAACATAACTATGACGGGTTCAGATCATCCTTCTCCAAGGGTAATATCAAGTACAAAAGGCAGAATTAAAATCAACTCATATTAGAGTGTATAAAGAACATATTAAGTATAGAATAGGAATAATGTTCTGTGATGCACTGGAGAAAGCTGGATCCAAACTCAACTGGAGCTCTTTAGGATAAGATTTGGAATGTTCAAGGATAGTGGATCTTTCCTCAAGTATTGTATCATTGTTCACATATCAAAAAATCTGCAGTTTAGTCAGTACCTGAGCCAAGAGTATGGAGCTTCAAGGCCTGTGACACTTTTTCTCAATATAATTTCTGTGGGAGCTCTTGTCCCCTCAGCCTAATTCAGCAGCTATCTGCTGGGAATGGAGAATGAGAGGAGCAGGAGGAATACAAGGAGGGAGGGAGGTAGGGACAGAGAGATCTTCTATAGTAGACAAGTTTTTTCTTTTAATCTCCTCCCTGCCCTGCATCTTTTCTTCTCCTGTTCTTTCACTAACAGTAAGGCTTAGAGATTATAATATTAGAATGAGAACTTCAACATGGTTAATAACATATTAAAACAGCACTGTCATGTCGCAGACATATTTTAATGAAAATTCCTTTCCTTAGGATTTTTCTCCTGAGAAGCTGAGAGGCCTCAGGAACAAATGTAAACATTGATTATCTGCTGCTGTGGAATGCAACAGGTGGGTCTGTGATTGGCCCATGTTGGTTTGTTTGTAATTAATGGCCAATCACAGTCAGCTGGCTCAGACTCTCTGAGACAGAAGCTTTGTTATCATTCTTTCTGATTCTATTCTTAACTTAGCTAGCCTCCTGATGAAACCTTTTCTTCTATTCTTTTAGCATAGTTTTAATGTAATATATATCATAAAATAATAAATCAAGCCTTCTGAAACATGGAGTCAGACCCTAGTCTCTTCCCTCATCCAAGAACCCCTGTGAACACCATCACACTGTCATTGACTAGTTTCCTGAAGATCATGTCCACTAGATTTTCAAAATAAAGGGGAAAGATTCCCTTCAGTCCAAAGCTAAGGAATCAGATTTTCTGATAAGCTACTTTCCACAGCAAGTAAAAATTTTCTAAACATATAACAAGACAGCTCTTGATATTCTGCTACATTCACAAGACAAAACCTTTATTGAAGGATATTAAAATCCTACATCGTATCGACAGGAGTTTCTCATAGAGCCAGCAATGATAAAAAAAGACACTATAATATCCCTTAGGTCAATGCACAATAATTAAATATTGCTTTTAAATAAATGGATCACTTTTTTTTTAAATTTGTATGGGCTAATAAAGAATCATTTAGCATTTTTCTTATATATAATATATACAAAAAGAAATTTAATGGAAAAAGGTTTCAGCCTTTGCAGTTTACGTTAGGAAAATAAAGTAAGAGAAACTTCACAATTTACTGTCACGTAACGAATTATCTCATAGATGTGCACTACCTGTGTATTATTTAACTTCTATCAATAAACACAAACACTGAATTAAAAATTTAAGATCCTGATGGAATATGCATCTTCTGTCAAAAGTTATAACTTCTTAGCAGCAACTGGCAAACCAACAATTTTTTTCACCAGCTCTGAAAATAAATTCAGCCAGGGATGGTAACTGGCGAACCATGAAATTGTGCACTTAAGTGGACTTCACACTGACAACAGAAATGCCAGATGAAATTTATATAGGCCTGCTAGTATCACATCTGCTGAGTCTTATTCTCCAGAATCTTCTTACCCAAAATCCATTTCCAATGCATGTAGCAGTCTAACCATTTGCTGTATCAATGCCAGTTTTCAGCATCGTATTGATCAAATTCTTTTTCCCTGAAGTTTTGACATCAGAAATAATTACCTTCATCCCAAACTTCTAAAAGGAAGGTGACAGCTAACAGTATGTATGCATGTTAGGATCAAATTAACTATTTGTGCCCTGTCAGAATTTTTGGGATTTGTTAAAAACTAACCAAGAGAAAAATCCAAACAAAATATAAAACAATACGTGGTATACAAAAACTGGACCATGATAGAACATATATTCTATAAAAACAAAAGAGTATGAATACATGCATTAGATGAATGCGTTTGTATTATTAGCAAATACTGTTTAGAAGATAAGTATGTATGGTTTAGAAAAAGGTTTGATACTTTTTTTTTCAAGAAAAATGGTGGTTGATAGCATTGGATCTGTTTCTTAATTTTTTTTATAATTTTTATTTTAGCATTCACTTGGAAAGTAGGAAAACTTCACATGACTACTGGAAGTAATGCTAAAGTGGTATATAATTCATCAATTTGGAATAACACCAAGTAAATTTTCAATGCTCTCAAAATGAATGTTTCTTCAATTCATTTCTATAACTGCATTTACACAAGATATGGAATGCTACATGTTAAACTACAGAGAAACCTAAGACACAGTTTTGCAATAAAAATTAATAATGTAGATTATGTGAAAGTACCTTAACATAAAAAGCCTGTAAACAGATCAATTATAGAAAACAAATATATGGATAACAAATACTGAAAAATATCTTCTCTCTTCATTACTCCCATGCCAGTATTTAATGCTTGTAAAAATAGCCAGTTTCACTTAGAAATAATTGTAATTTTCTTCAAGAACAATCTTTCCCCATATAAATTCAGTAGTCACAAATCCACCTACCTGTTCTATAGTTGCACTGCACAACTTTGACAGTCTGCAAACTAAACACTGAAGAGAGAAAAGCACAGATTTATAAGTTTATAAATTTGTAGCATCTCATCTGGGCAACCACTGTGACAGCAGAGTCTCCTGCAAGCCAGAGACTCAATCCAGAGACTGCAGTCCACAATTTCCCTCAGTCACCTGCCACTAAACGTGCACAGAGATTCATGCCTGTGCACACTCACTTTGTCAACTGCCAAAGCAAGGTCACAAATCCAGAAAATGCTGTTCCAAATATTTAAACCAGTGGACCAGACCGAGTACAAATGACCAATGAATTCTATTAATTTAAATTGGTTTATGCTGATTTATATCACCTGGGACCCAATCCATTTTGAAAATGTTTTTTCAGAGCAAATTTGGTAGAAAGTTTCCAGCTAGCAAGAACAGCATAATGTTCTTCTTGGTGTATATCCTCCCAACAAGTTGTCATCTATGTATATAAAGATCCAAGTTAAAATACAAACTCTAGGGGGAAGAAGGGGGAAAATAAAAGGAAGTAAAAGAAATAAGGAGTACCCCTTAGGTTTTCAAATGAACCAAAAGCAGCTTGGATCACAGACCAGATTTAAATATTCCACTCAGAGAATTTTCATCTCTTTCTCCACACTAGAAAGTCACGTTGAAAAGCTATCAAAGTGTCTTGGTCCTCTTCCCACCCCAGTAAAACAAATTTTTTTAGTTAGCTTTTCATTCTGATAAATAGAAACCATTACAATGAACTTTTTTCACACTTGCACATGGCAAGGACAGCCCAAGATATTGGCTGAAATACCATTACCCTTACAGAGTTTATATTTAGCCTGTACTTCTCCTGTAATCCCTTGTTGGTGACTGCAGGTAGCTATCTCATTCAGAGTATGACAGCTCTGTTCCCTGATTCAATAGCTGTTAAATCTAGTTTGTTTCCTCAGCAGATTTTGCTGTGTTGCTAGGTGAATTAAATGTGAGAAGCAATGTGAAGCCTTCTCTCTCTAAGTCCCAGCTGATTTGCAGGAAAGACAGGATAAAATCTTATGTGGACTGCACAGTAATCCTTCCTGTAAATAGTTGGAGTGCCCTTTACATTACTCTTGCCCCCTTAAATAACTAACAGCAGGGGAGTTACCATGGCCTCACACCAAGGATGCTACTAAGCAACAATCTCTGTTAGTCTCAAACGTGTTTTTAGGTATACAAATTTTCATAATAAGTTTCAATAAACCTATTAACCATGTGTCAACATCAGCAGAAAAGTATACAAACTGTTAAATTCCCTCCTAACACATTCTTAGCAGTATAGACAGGAGCTAGCTGGCACAGCAAGAGCTAGATGGCAAAAGTTATTTTCAAGAAGGGATGTCATTACAGCTGCATTACTCTCTGCAGTTGATCACAATACCGATATTTTTTATGGCCTCATTCTGTAACAGAAAAAAACGTGTTCAATGATATTCTATACCAATCTAAGATAAGAGTAGGAAAATATTCATTATGTATCTATATTGGGCCTGCCAATTCTACTGTTATTTTTAAGAGTTTCCATTTACATATTCATGCAAATGAGACTGCAGCCAGCAAAGAGATACTGATGTAAATGAGGCTACTGTCCAGATAGTAAGTAGCCATTATGATTCTCATTATTACTCACTAATAAAATTCAAATCTAAAAATACAAAGACTACCTTTAATTCTTCTAACTCTTTCACCTCCCCAGAACCTTCTGTAAAGGATGTATTTCTCAAATTTCTTGGCACAGTCCAGTGAAGTCCATTGCTGGCTGTCAGAACAGCTCTCTAATTTTATTAAGTAGGAAAATGAGCTGCCAGATTCCAAAGAGACCGATAATTTAAAATGCAGTTTCCTGCTAGTTAGTATGCATTCACGCCATCAAAATGTTACTAATGAAATTTTTGGGGGTACTCAGGGAAAAAAAAAAGCAAAAACCTGATAACAGACAAGGTACCCATGATTTCAAGTAAAAGTTAGAAATATTGATGTCTGCAAAGAATATATTAAGAAAAATATGATCCACAGCTTTGGAGAGTCCATTCTCTCTCATTCATAGTAAAGTTTTCATCCAGGAAAAAAAGCAATTAAAAAAACAAGCACTCCCAATTAATATGGCATAAGTTTGCAAAGATATGTGTGTCAAATAAAGGCAGTTTTTACATTTAAATTATCACTATTTTCAACAGAACTGAAGTGACAGACAAAAAAAATAACAGATATGCTAATTTACATTAAATATTCTTTTATGTTCTGATTTTATAAATGTGACTGAAATAGCTGTTCATTACTGAGAATAACATAATCATGTCAGTGCTATCACTATTTTACAAGCGAATTAATGAAATTTCATTACAGGTAACTGCGTCAGGTTGCAAATGCAAGATGTGACTGGGGGTGTGTATTCTATTGCCATCTCTTAGAGGTGGGGCAGTTATCTTCTGTTAATTGAGCAGTTTTTCTTTATCTCTTCCACAAGCAATCTTTCCTCCAGGGAGATATCTTCTGTTAATGGGCCATTTAGTGTCACTGCAGAACTGATAAAATTACATCACCCCAGCTCTGCCCAAAGGGAGGAGCCAAGCATTCCTTCCTAGATATAATCTGAGATTTGAACACCACAAGCCTTTTCTCACTGGATTCCCAGAGAAGCAGCTTTCTTTCCCACTGGCTCATCTACAGACCAGGCTCATCTACACCACCCCTGGACCTTCAGAAGAAAACTACACCCTTCCACAGGATCATTGTTGCAACAGAACCGCATCTGCCACTCCAGGAGGATTGCAGACACCATTTATTGGGATTGCTACCAACACCCTGACAAACGGGGTGTCAGGTTACATTCTCACTTTGTCAGTGATGTTTTGTATCATTGATTTTTTTTGTTTTTTTAATTTTTCCTGGTAAAGAGCTGTTATTCCTATTCCCGTTTCTTTGTTTGAGAGCCCCTTAATTTCAAAATGATAGTAATTCAGAGGAAGAGGGTTTACATTTTCCATTTTAAGAGAGACTCCTGCCTTCCTTAGCAGACACCTGTCTTTTCAAAGCAAGACTAACATTTATTTAAGGAAAAGAATGCCTTTGAGGTAGCCTGGTTTCCTATAACAGTAGACATTCATTTACTTTATAGCCAAGTGTGCTTGCATTCAAACTCTTACAATCATTACTGTCTAGACATCCTTTACATTTCAATTGTGTCCCTTAAGAAGTTCAATGTCCAAAGTTTTCAAAGTTCAGAATTGAAAAATGTAATTGGAGTTGGACTTCAAATAAAGTTGTATGCAACACTTCAAGAACTCAAAGAGAAAAAGATAATATTTTGTGTTAAACCTGGTGCCTACATTTAAAGGATAATTGCTATACTTTTTTTAAAAATGATGAACAGAAAAAGAGCCACTTCATTTCATAAGAGTGCAATGAAATCTAAAAAAACCTTCAGTATCAGATTTACAAGATAAACATGGAGGCTGAATCTACACATGAAAGGGAATTAATAACTGGTTTTATAAGATGAATAAGTTTTATGAAGATCATCTGTGACCATTGCTTCTGCAATAAGGACATTCACGTTCACTAATTTAAGATTGCCCAGCATGATTGCTAAGCAAAGAAGAAACTCTATTTCAAACCTAGTATATTGTCAGTTATAGATAATGTACCTATACATATATCTGTGTATGTGTATACATACATATTCAGTTATAGAAGGTTATAGAAGGTTATACAAGTTATGGTTATTAAATATTTGTGTGTAATCCCTTTGAAATGTATATAAACCTGCAATAGTTTACAAAAAAAAAATTCATTAGGTGTTTTCCAAAACACAGCATCCTGCTTTATAACAAATATCAGAGATGTCACTGAGAAATTTTATTGTTACAAATCTGTAACATGATTGAATTTTCAAATCAATCTGCCAGGCTAAAGTGCAAAAAACATGCTGATGTTCAGACACATTCAGAACACTGTGTGGATATATTGGGACAGTGTGTGGAGTCCATAATTCAGACTGACTGCCAAATAAATTCAAAACACCTTTGAGGTAGTTAAACTAGTAGGAAAATATAAATATTTGAAGGGGAAAAAGCAAAGAAACAAAAACCATGAAGTAAAAGAGACAAAGCATTTAAAGATAAATTAAAAGTATTTAAAAATCAGGTTTACCATACAATTTCTAATTCTAGAGTCACTTTCCAATGTCATCTTGACTGTTTCCTATGGACATGCAATTGATCCACACAGCCATGGGTTTAATTCCTGTACATAAATTTAGGTCTTAAACTGCATCTCCATTCCTACCCATGGAATTTTCCACTCCTCCTTCCTCCATCTATTTAATTTTATATTCTGCATTGTTAAAGGTCTCAGAAATCTCATTCAGAGAGAGCCAAAATTTACCCATTTTTTACTTAATGTGGAAGTTAGTTTCAAAATGTCCCTCACTAAATTCTTAAATCTCACCACATCTTCAGAAACACAAGCCTCTTATTAACATTTCAAACACCACATCCTGTACTTGATTGGAAGATTAGCAAATCAACCTCTCATTGCAGGGGAAGGAGAGGGGAAGACGACAATTGTTTTTCTCTGAAGTGAACAGGCAGTGATTAAATTTTAGTTTAAAACCTTTTGAATGTGTCTGATTGCTGCCAGTTAATCTGGTATCCTATTTCAAGGTACAGCAGGTACTGGTGCTTCAGACAAAGACATGACACACCTTCAAGATTCATCCAGCATATGTCCTTGTTCGCATTTGGGGAGTCTTCTGACCCTTATGCAGACCAGTGTCTGAGTCCCTGAGGCATATGATTTGATTTTCTTTACCATCTTCACTACAAAGAGCTACGTGTTAACATTGTAGAATTAAAATGGAGGTTAATGTTCCACTACTGTGTGTAAGCATAAAGGCAAGACATGAAGTGAAAGCAGAATGACTTTATACATCATACTGAGAAAGATTATACATCCCTAATCACCTTGAACAGCACTTCACTGAAAAAACATGAAATTCAAATTTGCTGCAGAGTAGAGACATAATTTCCTCTATAAGAGAACAAGAATATTTTTGTGTAGCATAACAAACATTCTTTTATATAACCACAGATTAAAGCAAGTCTATTTTGATTCTCTAAATATTGTTGGGAGGAGGCAGTTTTTCTAGAAACAATAATGAAATTGCCTCATATTTTGCTGTGATGCTTTTTCCCAAACCACCATGCAGAAAGAACCTAGGATGCTGTATTCTGTAAAATCTGTTGAAAGAAATCCTATTAACTTTGTCAAATTAAACCTTGCTGTTGATATAACTAAGTTTCTCCCTTATTCAGTCTTACTTTAATAACATTCACAGCCTTCTGTTAATTCAATAACAGACATAGGAAGGGCAATAATATATATCTGGCATTGTCTTCCCTGGGACACACCAGCTACATCACACCTTGCAGTGACAATGTTCCTTACTTCAGGAACAAAATAAGATATTAATACTTCTTATCTACCCAAAATAATATTTGGACCTATGTAATCTACCCAAATTTCATCACTTACTTTTGAGTTTAGAGTGCCAGGTGCAGTTAAAGAAGTACAATATTATTAAACATGCTGATGTATTTCGAGCTGTATTAGTAAAGGGAAAAAAATACAGCAGAAACAAGAAAGTAGAGAGTGGAAGAATTATGATATGGGACTATAAACTACAAAAAAGGCAAAAGCAGAAATCTTGCAGTTTGAGTTGTATGAAATTATCATGCTTTCAATATATTTTTGAAATTATAAAAAAGCCAGCAAGAATTGTCAGTGAATTGAAGTTAAGATAGTTCAAATGAAACCAAAATAAACCCATCTGACATCAGTTCTCTGTAATGACAAGGATATACAGCGACCAAAGGGATATTTTGAAAAAGTAGCTTGTCAGATCCTCTCATTTTAGGAAGCAATTGGAGTGAAATTCTTCTACTAGTCAAAAATAATTGCACAAGAAGGAGCAGAGCTGAGATTCAAATTTTAGGATCTTACATCCAGCGAGAATTCATTATGTCCATTTTTCTGCTTGAAACTTGCAGTTCCCTACAGTTTTAGCTTTTCACAGTACCTGCCAATAAAGTGTTTAAAACTGTTTTGATATTCTGAGGTTCTGAACTGTTTATTTAGATCCTCAAGTACACTGTGAGGCTGCATGAATTTCTGTATAAACTGCACTATCCCACATACCTAAAAAAAGAAAAAAGCTGTTGAATTTCCCATACAGAGGTAGCTTACGTGCTGGATTTCTGTCAGTGAAGGAATCAACAGGCCTGGGAGGTACAGGCTGCAACATATTGGAAGGGGTCTTAAGTGGATTTTGCCACTCAACAATACAACAATTATTCAATATGAGAGAGATTTTCCTGTCTTCAGTCTTGGTCTCTATTTCTGAAACACATTGGTACATTTTTTTGCTTGCTCTAATGCTTCTGATTCATACCACATCCTTTTTTTCTTCAATGCTATAAGGAGAGCAGAGTTCAACATGGAAATACTTTTATGAAATAAAACTACAGTGCAAACAGAACAGAAGAGAATCTAACCACCTATGGCTGCAAGCAGTTACAAGATATATATCTTCTCTATCTTCCCAGGTAGAGAAAGAAAATCCTGCACTGTGTAAACACTCTCTGATTACATGGTAATACCATACAAACCTAATCAAGATCAAGAAAAAGATCACTGGAAGGAAAATAAGTGTGGAACATGATGGGAAACAAAAGGCTCCTATGAGAACACTGGCAACAAAACAAGACCAAGGAAAACTCACATTTGCCGTTAAATGTAGGGGATTCAGTGATGAAGGAAGAACACATAAACACATTAGTACTTGTTTTCCTCTTCTGCCTTTACAGGTGAGGTCTACCCTCAGTGCACCTTACTGTACTTAATCATAGCCTCAGGGTCTGAGGGAGTGAAGTATTACCCAAAAGAGTAAATCACGGTAGAGAGGAGGACCATAAATTGATCAGGCTGGAAATACCAGCTCCACAGGACTGCATGGGACTCAAGGACATTGCCAAGCAACATTGCTTTGAGACTGCTTTCATCTCAGAGGGATTGCACATTTCTAGCAATACCACTGCTGCCACTACAAATGTAGTTTGTTTTCAGAGAGGGAAGGGAAATGAATGAGTACTAAGAGTAAAACCCAAGTCCAAAGATTTTTTGTGTGGGGCCAGATACACAGAAAATATATCTCTCAGATGTCTTTTCTGCTGTCTACTTGTAGCTCACTACCACTAGTCTGCATAATTGCCAGAAAATATTGCCATGGTACAACAAAAAATGCACTGCTGAAATCAGTGCACACCAGCAACAAGGGATAGCCTCTGCTCTATAAAAGAGCCAAACAAAACGTTTCATCAACAGTTTTTGCTGCCAGAGCATTAAGATTTCAACAGCACAGAAACCTGTGTAGCAAAAAACCAAGATAGATGAGTACACAATATTAACAGAAAACTGAACCTTTCCTAGAAATTGGAATAAATCCCAAGCGGAAACAAGAATACCCATTCCTTTAAACCTAAACAGGAAATTTCCAGAAATTTTGAAATTATTGGGGGCTGAGAAAATACACAGATTCCCAATCATGGATGTGTTCAACACTCCTCCTCTCTATTAAGTAAGATCCCAGGTCTGAAGTTCTGAGAAAAACTGAAGTGTCTGCAGTACTGACTTGCTACTGAAATGGATTTAATTTACTTCTTTCCAGGGGAAGATTGTAAGGTACATAATTTACTTAACACCAAGCTTTTGTTAAGGATGAAACTGGTGCACATTTTGGTACTTCAGAGCGGTATCAATGGGGTGGGACAGGGGCTACAGCACTCTTAAGTGAGAAAGGATGGTGAGCAGAAGAATAAAATGGCAAAAATGGAAAGTATCAAAACTGTTAAATGATAAATAAACAGAAAGGCCTTTGAAATAATATGCAAATAAAGACTCACTGTTTAAACAAAGACACAAGGAAGAAGAGAAAACCTCTTTAGAGAAAAAGTGAAATTGATACCCCATCCATATATTATGCATGTCACCACAGCGTTGAATATCACATATATGTGGTATATTATAGCCATTTATTATACAGTTCAGATTCTTGAACGCTGCCTTATCACCCTACATAAATAGTAATTATTATATATTAGCTATTTCTACAAAATATGAAATATTTATAAAAAATTGATAGATCTTTGGTCTGTGTAAATTACTTTCCAATTGATAAGTGGCAAATGTTATATACAGTAATTGGGTTAAAGGAAAACAACAATTTTTAATAACTAATACAAGGAGTAAAGAATCTTGCATTGCTCTAAAGGTATTTCAAGGGTCATCAGTGTTTGGCACTGAGATATACTTCATATAAAGCCTTATTTTTGAATTTAAAAAAATCCTGTCTTGCATGACCAAGAACTAACATGAAAGAAGAAAGAAAGTAAATTTTCATATGCTGCCAGACTGTACACTCAAATATTTCTGATAGAATGCATGAGACCTAGCCATGCATTACGTGGCACAGCTATGTTTTGGATCTTGATTCCTTTTCATTCAGTTCAGACAACTACGGAAGTTTCATTTATGTATTATGACAAAAATTGTATATGTTTTATGTATAGGAATCCTTTCACCTTTTTATCCAATAATTTTCTTAGGTCAGTTGACAACTTTATACTTTTGATAATTCCTCTTTATTAACTAGGAATCAGATATAACTAAGTATATCTGAATAGATATACTAATAGATATTGAATAGATATTGAATAGATATTGAATAGATAATAGATATTGAATAGAGTTCTAAATTTAATAATTAGAAGAGATAATTCACAAGAACAGAAAAAGAAAAAAAGAGTGATTGTTTCTTACCTAAATTTCAGCAAAGCTTTCAAGGCAGTGCTCCACAGCAATCACACAGCCATGTCCTGGAAATACAGTCTGGATGGATGGGCTCTACAGCATAAGAAAGGCTTGTTGGATGGGTAGTCTCTGACTCAATACTGGAGCCTATACTGCTTATTTTCTCCCCAGTGATCTTGCCCAAGGGATGAAAGAGATGGGGCTGTTCAGCCTGAAAAGAGAAGGCTCTGGGGAGACCTTATTGCAGCCTGCCAGTACCTCAAGGGGCTTGTAAAAAGGGGAAGTGTGACTCTTTACACAGCAGACAGCAAGAGGACAAAGGAGAATGGTGTTAAAGAGAAAAGATTTAGAGTAGATGTTAGGAAGGACTTCCCTTCTGTGAGAGGGGTTAGACCTGGAACAAATTGCCCAGGAAGGTGGCAGATGCCAGGACCTGAAAACAGTTAAATTCAGGTTATTTGGGCTCTGAGCAACCAGATCTAGTTGAAGTTGTCCCTACTCAGTGCAGGGGGTTGGACTAAATGACTTTTCTGTTAGTTTGACTTTTGTTCCAACTTCAGTCTATATAGATCAAGGGGATTTTTTTTTATAGCTCCTGACATGTTTTCTTCCATCACACATTTGTCTTAAAAAGAAATAAGTTATTTAGAAACTAAACTATATTTGTTTTGGAAAATCAGAATGATGAAACTGAAATAAAATAACCAGTTAAATGTTACAGAGAATATTAAAAATTACATGAATTATGAACATGTACAAAACAAATATGAAAACCTTTAGACCAGCTGTTAACTAGCATTTCAAAGCCAAATGAAGTGAGTTCATAGAATAATGTACCAGATGGAAGAAATATGTATACCCAGGGAATAACTGTTTCTTTATCTGCAATTTTAGCTTACTTTCAGACACATACTTATCACCACTGAAGAAAACTTCTTCATTCTGTATAACACCTTGAAATAAAATAGTCTTGAAATAAAGTAGTATTCTTTATGTCCTTGTCATTTTTTGCATGTTTTTTCCTACAGTGTACAAAGGAGGAAAGTAGTAGGTAAAAAAATAGAAACAAAATTTAGGTATCTAAAAAACCAATACTATATGCTTTCTGATTCAGCTTATGTCTGCACATGAACAAATATTATCACAGAATCACAGAATCACAGAATTTTCAAGACTGGAAGAGACCTATAAGATCATCTAGTCCAGCCGATGTTCTAACTGTTCAACTAGATCATGGCAGCAAGTGCCACATCCAGTCTTTTTTTAAATTCTTCAAGGGATGATGCCTCCACCACCTCACTAGGTAAATGATTCCAGTTTCTGACCACTCTTTCTGTGAAGTATTTTCTTCTTACTTCTAACTTACATCTACCTTGACGCAACTTGAGACTGTGTCCTCTTGTTCTATCCGTTGTCGCCCGGAGAAAGAGGCCGACCCCCAGCTCACTACAGCCACCCTTCAGGAAGTTGTAGAGAGTGATGAGGTCGCCCCTTAGTCTCCTTTTCTCCAGGCTGAACAACCCCAGCTCCCTCAGTCGCTCTTCATATGGCTTGTGTTCCAAGCCCTTTATTAGTTTCGTTGCTCTCCTCTGGACACGCTCAAGTAACTCGACGTCCCTCCTGAAGTGAGGGGCCCAGAACTGGATGCAATACTCTAAGTGAGGCCTCACCAGTGCCGAGTACAGGGGAAGAATGACCTCTCTGCTCCTGCTGGCCACTCCATTTCTGATACTGGCCAGGATGGCATTGGCCCTCTTGGCTACCTGGGCACACTGCTGGCTCATATTCAATCGACTGTCAACCAGCACCCCCAGGTCCCTTTCCACCTGGGCACTATCCAGCCACTCCATCCCCAGCTTGTATCGGTACAGGGGATTATTATGGCCGAAGTGCAATACTCGGCACTTGGACTTATTGAAGCTCATCCCGTTTGATTCTGTCCATATGTCCAGCCTTTCCAAGTCCCTCTGAAGAATCCTACACCCCTCTAATTGATCTACACTCATTCCCAATTTGGTATCGTCGGCGAAACTACTAATAAAAGACTCTAAGCCCTCATCCATATCATCAATAAAAATATTGAACAAAACTGGTCCCAACACAGACCCCTGAGGGACACCACTGGTGACTGGTTGCCAGCTAGATGTGACACCATTCACCAACACTCTCTGGGCCCGGCCGTCCAGCCAGTTCTGAACCCAGCAAAGGGTATTCCTATCCAGACCACGGCCAGCTAGCTTGTGTAGGAGTATGCTATGGGATACAGTGTCGAAGGCCTTGCTGAAATCCAGAAAAACAACATCTACAGCCTTCCCTGCATCCACTAGCCGGGTTACCTGGTCATAAAAAGTGATCAGGTTAGTTAGACATGATTTACCCCTCCTAAATCCGTGCTGGCTGGGTCTGATACCCTGGCCATCCTGCAAATTTTGCATGATGGCACGTAATATGAACTGTTCCATTATTTTGCCAGGTATAGATGTTAGACTGACTGGTCTATAATTGCCAGGATCATCCTTTGCACCCTTTTTGTGAATGGGTATCACATTGGCCAGCTTCCAGTCATCCGGAACCTCACCAGTAATCCATGACTGTTGGTAAATGATAGAGAGTGGCTTTGCAATCTCATTTGCCAACTCTCTCATCACCCTGGGGTGGATCCCGTCTGGTCCCATAGATTTGTGAATGTCCAAACATTTCAATAGTTCCATAACTGCCTCTTCTTGGATAATGTGGGGACCATTCTGTTCCCTAAAACCATCTACCAGTCCAGACGGACGGGAGTCTTGAGGGCAAGTCATCTTCTCTTTAAAAACCGAGGTAAAATAGGCATTGAACACTTCTGCCTTCTCCTCGTCTGTAAATACTAAATTCCCACCTGTGTCCGTTAAGGAACAAAGGCTGGTCCTACCTTTTTTCCTACTATTAATATATTTATAAAAACATTTTTTGTTGTCCTTAACAGCGGTCGCTATCCTGAGTTCAAACTGGGCTTTGGCCTCCCTAATTTTTTTCCTGCATACTCTAGCAGCCCTCTTGAATACATCCTTGGAGACCTGACCCTTTTTCCAACTCTGATACGTCCTCTTTTTATTCCTAAGCTCTTCCAAGATCTCCTTACCCAGCCAGGCTGGACGTTTGGCCCGTTGACTGATCTTTCGGGATACAGGAATGGTTTGTTCCTGCGCCTTCAAGATCTCTGCCTTGAAGTAAGCCCACCCTTCCTGAACTCCTTTATTTTTAAGGGCGGCTTCCCAAGGGACACTCTGAATTAATCTCTTAAACAGGCCAAAGTCCGCCCTCCGGAAGTCCAATGTACGAGTTTTACTCGTGCTCCTCCTAACATCGCCAAGTATTGAAAACTCTATTATTTCATGATCGCTCTGCCCTAAACGACCTCCAACCATCACGTCCCCCACCAGCCCATCCCTGTTTGTAAATAACAAATCTAATGTAGTCCCTTCCCTGGTGGGTTCATCTACCAGCTGTAACAAAAAGTTATCTTCCATAGTTTCTAAAAATTTTCTTGATTGCCTCTTGATTGCTGTGTTAAATTCCCAGCAGATATCTGGTAGATTAAAGTCACCAACAAGAACAAGGGTTGATGCTCTTGAAACGTTGCACAACTGCTTATAGAATAAATCGTCGACTTCTTCTTCTTGATCAGGTCGACGATAACAGACTCCCAATGTGATGTCGGCGTAGTTAGCCTTCCCCTTAATTCTTATCCATAAACATTCGACACCTTCTTCCTTTGTTTCAATTTCAATGGCATCGAAGGTTTGCTTAATATAAAGAGCTACGCCACCTCCTCTTCTTCCTTTTCTATCTCTCCTGAAGAGTCTGTATCCAGCCAATGTAGTACTCCAGTTATATGAGTCATCCCACCACGTTTCCGTGATGGCAACTACATCATAGCTTTGCAGTTGTACCATGGCCTCCAGCTCTTCTTGTTTGTTGCCCAAACTTCGTGCATTTGTATACATGCACTTCATCTGGGCAACTGAGTTCACCCCTATCTTACGTTTACAATTCTTGGGCCTGCTTCCAATTAGCTCAGCTGGTTCCCATTCCCCCTTCGAGCTTAGTTTAAAGCTCGCTCAATGAGGTCTGCCAGTTCATGAGCTAAAATCCTTTTGCCCTTAACGGAGAGGTGTACCCCATCTGATTCCAGCAAAGAAGATGCTGTAAAAGTTTCGCCATGGTCATAAAATCCAAAATTATGTCGATGACACCAACCCTTAAGCCACTTGTTAATGATACGAATTTTCCTATTTCTTCCATCTTTATCCTCCGCCACCAAAGGGACTGAGCACATCACTACCTGTGCTCCTGCCTTGTCAATTACCTGACCTAGTACCCTGAAGTCCTTCCTGATTACCTTAATGCTCCTCTTCTCGATCTCATCACTGCCAGCTTGAATTATCAGCAGTGGATAATAATCAGAGGGCTGAATCAGTCCAGGAAGTCTCTCAGTAATATTTTGTACCCGGGCCCCAGGGAGGCAACAGACTTCCCTGTGGGATGGGTCTGGTCGGCATATAGGACCTTCAGTTCCTTTCAGGAGGGAATCACCTACGACGATTACCCTTCTTTTCTTCTTGGTACTAGAGGTAATAACTCGTGTTGCAGGTGAAACATAATTAGGAGGTTCACTAGGCAGACAATTCTCTCCTAAACCATCTAGTTGTATCTCTGGATCCAATATCTCATACCTGTTCTGTAGTGGTACTTGGCTGGATGATGGAGGGGGACAGATTTTTCCATTTTTACCCCTCACAGGGACCCATTCCCATTCCTCTTCATCCACCAAATGCCCTTCTAGCGTCTGAGAGTGGGAGGTATATAAATCCTCAGTCTCTTGGTTAGTAACCTCCCTTAAGGATGATAGGGCTGAACTCCACCAATCTATTTCCCTTTCACTTTCCCTAATACTCCTTAATCTTTCTACTTCCTCCCTAAGCTCAGCCACCATTAAAAGGAGGTCATTCACTTGTTCGCAGCGTAAACAGTTCTCCTCCACAGCACTCCCTGATGCCACCAATAAACTCAAACATTCTGGGCAGGGGTGCGTCTGTACACTCACGTCCTTTTTGGAGGGCCCAACTTGATCACTTACACCAGCCACAGCTTTTGATCTTGTAGAAACCATTATTAACAAACACCCTAGAAACAACCAGACGGCAGGGGATTCAAAATCCGGAGGTTCAGGAATCTGGGGATTCAGGATATCCAAGAGTTTAGGAATCCAAGGATTCTAAAATCCGAGGTTACAGGAGTCTAGGGGTTTAAAAATACAGAGATTTGGAAATTAAGGATTTAAAAATCCGGTGTTTCAGAGTTCCAGGAATTCTCCAGCAGCAAGTTGGCACCACAAAGCTGCTAAGGTAGTAACAGAGACTCTTCAAGGGATGCAGAATGCAGGGAAGGGAGCAAGGCACAGCTCCACAGAACAGCTCCACGACACAACTCCGCGGTACAGCTCCGAAGCTCACCTCCGCAGCACAACTCCGCGGCACACCCCCACGGCACAGCTACACGGCCTAGCTCCGCGGCCTAGTTCTGCGGCACAGCTCCGCGGCCCAGCTCCGAGGCCCGGCTCCGCGGCACAGTTCCGCAGCACAACTCCGCGGCCCAGCTCCGAGGCCCGGCTCCGCAGCTCAGCTCCGCGGCTCAGCTCCGCAGCACAACTCCGCGGCTTAGCTCCGAGGCCCGGCTCCGCGGCTCGGCTTCGCGGCTCAGCTCCGCAGCACAACTCCGCGGCCCAGCTCCGAGGCCCGGCTCCGCGGCTCCGCGGCTTAGCTCCGCAGCACAACTCCGCGGCCTAGCTCCGAGGCCCGGCTCCGCGGCTCGGCTCCGCAGCACAACTCCGCGGCCTAGCTCCGAGACCCGGCTCCGCGGCTCGGCTCCGCAGCACAACTCCGCGGCCTAGCTCCGAGGCCCGGCTCCGCGGCTCGGCTCCGCAGCACAACTCCGCGGCCTAGCTCCGAGACCCGGCTCCGCGGCTCGGCTCCGCAGCACAACTCCGCGGCCTAGCTCCGAGACCCGGCTCCGCGGCTCGGCTTCGCAGCTCAGCTCCGCAGCACAACTCCGCGGCCCAGCTCCGAGGCCCAGCTACAAGGCCCGGCTCGGCGACACAGCTCCGCGGCACAGTTCCGCGGCACAACTCAGCGCAGGGACACTGTCTTGTCCGCCATTATATGTATTATTTAATCATAAATTCATATAGGGGTCCTTATAAATGAAACTAACAGTCTCTGCATATAGCTTCTGCTTAACATTGATAATTTCCTATATTTGGATTATTTTGGATGTGCAGAACTACACAGAAATTACTTTAATTAGCAACTATAGAGGATATGTCAGGAAACTTCTCCAGTACATGCTTAAATACAAGATACATATGTTGAAAATGGTGCTGTCAAACAGCATATTTAACTGAAACCTGATAGACAAAATTGTACCTGATAAACAAAATATGAAATGTGCTAATATACTGATAGGAAACAAAAATGTTGCAAATTCGTTCAATAATACACATTAGAAGGGTATTTTAGTTTTAGTTTTCTCCAAATGGACAGAGATTGTTGGGTTTGTAAGAGAAGGTTTTGGCAGTGGAGGGGCCACAGGGGCAGTTTCTGTGAGAAGCTGCTGGTATCTTCCCCCAAGGATGATAGAGCCAACACCAGCAGGCTCCAAGACTGGCCAAGGTTGATCCCAGCAGAGACTGAGGCAGTGCCTCTGGAATAACAACTTTAAGAAGGGAAAAGAAATTATTGCTCAGGAGCAATTGCAGCCAGAGAAGAGAGCATGAGAGTATGCCAGAGCAACAGCTCTGCAGACACCAAGGTGAGTGCAGAAGGAGGGGAGGAGGTGCTCCAAGTCTTGCAGCACGCGTTCTCCTGCAGTCCCTGCTGAGCACCATGGTGAGGCAGGCTGTGCCCCTGTAGACCATTGAGGTCCATGGGGGAGATACTGATATCCACCTGCAGCTTCTGGAGGGCCCCGCACTGGAGCAGGGGAAGAGTGTGAGGAGGGCTCCTCATGAGGAGGAAGGAGAGGAAGAGACGACATGTCATGAACTGAACAGAAGCTCCAGTCCCTGTCCCCCAGGCCACTGAAGTGGAAGATGTAGAGAATCAGGAATACAGCTGGGCCCAGGAAGAAAACAAGGGTGGGAGAAAGGTGTATTAAGATTTGAGTTTAATTCTCATTATCCTTCTCTGATTTGAATGGTAATAAATGCAAAAATCTTTCCCAAGCAGAGTCTGTTTTACCTGTAATGATAATAAGTGAGTAATCTCTCCCTGCCCTTATTTTGCAAGCATTTCATTATATTTTCTCTTCCCTGTCCAGCTGAGAACAGGAACGTTAGAATGACTTTGGTGGGCTCTTGGAATCCAGCCATGGTCGATACTACCATATAGATAGAAAATAATTTTCTACATGTGAAAGCTATGCATGGTCCTCAGATGCTGCAAATCCATCTAGGCCATGATTTACAAAACCTTAGGATGCTGGCTGTTTTTTTTTGTGCATTAGGTGCTTTGTACCAAATGTTTTCCACAATATTTTTAGCAAATGTGGGTCTATACTAAGAAATATTCTTCCTGCACATAAAATATTTTATCCCAAATCTCAAGAGCCAATCAAATTATTCATTATTTGACATCTTTTGCTGTGGGGTAAAAAATGCTTTCAGAGATATAACTTCATGAAAACTACAGAAAACAGAGTGTGATGTAGACATCAAACACTATTGTACTTTCTCCCAGTATTTTGTTCAACCAAGCATGAATTCCTTTGTTGTTGGTATATGTTTTAATGTTGCAGTAAGATGAAGTCAGTACCCAATGTATAGAGATTAAAAAACGATGTGTTTCTTCGTTTTGTACTATGACTGTAATGATTTTGCATAATCACTGCAGCAAGTTGTGGAAGAGACAGAAAATTAATAAAACCTGCCGACTACACAGAGGATAAAATCATTGCTGTGAGTTTTCAGCTGCGCTGTACTAGGTTATTTACTGCACACTACAAAAACAGAGGATGTTTAGCTCAGATGCAGGCAGAAAATAAAGGCCTTCCAAGTCCAGATGTCTTAACTGTGATGAAAAGATAAAAGTTGAATTTTGAAGTGTTAATATTTTATTTCTAAAATATTTTAATTATAATTTTTCACTCCCTAAGGCACTTCCCTTTCCTGTTTCCTTTAAAGCAACCAGATGGTTGAAACTCGCAGAACAAGAGCTATTTGCACATTTCAATCCTCAGTCGTCACAATATTCTGTAGAAAGCACAACACTGTTACTTAAGAAGATAATAGTAATTGCACATAAAAAATATCCTTGTGGAAAAGGAAGTAGCTAAGAACCTTACAGTTAAATTAATTTCTCCTTTCCTTGAAGACTAGAGTGTAAATCCTTGCTTAAGGAATAATGAAGGAAGGTTTGTTTGCCTGAACAACCTGTAAGATACTTAAACAGAAGCAAGTACAGCAATAACATGAAGGTATAAGAAAAGTTTTCTAAATTACTTCTACAAAAATACTGTCAGTAGGGCCAAAGTCACATACAACTACACCATGGTTTAGAGGAGATGTTAGGGCATGGGTTGAATTCAATGATCTTTAAGGTCTCTTCCAACCTAGTTATTCTGTGAATTCTGTGAACTAACATAATAATCAGATCAGTGTGAGACCCTCTCTGTAGTCACAGCTACAGCGCATAGGGAGATAAAATTTATTTATACAATCTTTAAAAAATATATAGGCAGGCAGCAGCTTGAATTGAATCCTGGTTCATTCCTAGATTCAGAATTATCTGTGATTTGGAAACAAGCAACAGTCTTAGGAACTGTCACAGCTGTATTTGTACCTGCCATGAATGAGTGTTTTGGGCTGCTCAAATAACTGGCAGCAAAGGTATTGGCAAAAGTGGGTTTACTATAAAAGTGGAAGCATGAAAAACTTTGTTGGCAAGGTGCATGCTTTTACTTACTAGAAGATTAAATCACACAGGGAAAAATCAAAATAAAATCTGAAATCAATATGTCTAAAACTGAGTGATCTGCATAGAGGCTGGGATGGAAAGGATTAAGGATAAAAAAGAGTAAGGGAGACCTACCCATTGAGTCACAAGGTTCAGGGTGGAACCTTTTTCCAAACTTTTCCCTGAACTCGACCAACAATTTAGACCAAAATGTTTAAGCAATTTCCTACTTAACAGCAGTAAATTGATAGCTGAATTGACACAATTTAACCAAATATTCTGTAAAATCGACTATAGCACTACAATACCTCACTTTCAGGGCTAACTTGCTTTCAAATCTGATATATTTAAGAATCTAAGAGTAACATTCATAGTACATTTGCTATGTCACATTCACATTCACACACATACAGAATAAAGGAGTATGTATGAGGCTCCATAGTCAGCATTCAACAGCGAACCTCCAAGTATAGCAAACTTGGTAGTTCCCTATCTCTGAGAGGCATCCCACTCAGGGAGTTTGCTGGTCACAGCCTGTTGCAGTCCAGCAGAGCTCAAAAGGTCCCACTTAGGACCACTGTTGACAGGGCCACAAGAGAGTTTGGTTTAGGCAGAGTAATTTTCCATCCTGGCCTCAATCCAGGTCAGTAACTTTCTTTGAAAGTTGGATAACAAAAATGTTGTTCCACTTGGGTTGTTATTCAGGCAAGAAAAATAGGTTTCCAAGGCTGTTCGTTAAAAAGCAGGATCTCATTAGACAGCAGAAGTTCCTGGCAGCAGACAGTGCTTCTACTGAGCTCAAGAGGAGCTTAGGCCAGGTGCTGTTTGTCAATACTAAGGCCTAATGAGCATTTCTGAAATAATAGTGCAGCTCAAGGAAAGGGGGGAAGGCACCACCACAGTACATTACTTCAGCCAAGAAGTAAAGTCCAACTTCCTTGCTACTCACCAGACAAGGAAAAAGTCTTCAGAGGATCCTAAGTTTTATCTTGGTCTAACAATTTTGAAAAAACCCCACAACTATTTGTTCACACTATTTTTGCACCAACTACACAACGTTAACTATTGGAAAGGAGAAGAAAAATTATGCAGCTGCAACTACATCATGATTTGGATGTGAGCTCTGTTCTTATAGAACAGTCCCCTATTTTAGATTAACTTCACAGTCACTCAAAGGTCAAATATATCCTCAGCTATAAATGCTTGATGC
This sequence comes from Melospiza georgiana, assembly GCF_028018845.1. Taxonomy (NCBI): domain Eukaryota; kingdom Metazoa; phylum Chordata; class Aves; order Passeriformes; family Passerellidae; genus Melospiza; species Melospiza georgiana. The sequence goes on from NC_080430.1 coordinate 75,589,778, forward strand.
AGGTGTTCAGGCACTGCAAAGAATAGTTGGGTCTATGCTACCTTTTCACACGAGAACAAGTGCTTACCCACTACAATGTGCATGACTGACATCTATCCCTGACCACATATTCCATCACATGATGCCTATTTTAATGCCACTCAACAAATGTAGGACAAGTCACTGAGGTTGTTTCCAGACCATCTTGATGTTATGTCTTGCAGTGCAGTATGATTTGCAGTCTGCCAGAGAGGGGCATTAGGCCAGCTGAAAAATGGGGAGATAGTCTAAATCTCACTATACTGCTTTATTTCCAGTCCCAGGATGCAGAATAGGTCAGCTAAATCAAGCCTGCACTACAAGCTGCTATTAAGTCCTTGGTGAGCTCTAAGCTCTCTCTGGATTGGGAAAGATAACCAGAAGAAGGGGACAGTGGACATATGTAGAAATAAAAATTATTCCATGTACATGCTTCTTAAAAATATTTTTTTTCCTGTTCGTTCTCTCAGGATTTAGTGGTGTCCCTACGAAAATTTCTGGCCTCCTATGTGACACCTACTACCTCCACTCCACCTAAATTCCTCTGAAGAAATAGCCAGGAGTAGCACTACAGATTTTCATAATTTGGAACTGTGCTAATTAAAGTCTAATCATAAAGGAGTACAAAAGTCTAAAGAATGCTGTGATATTTTCTTTAGAAACATCAGAGGGTATAGGCCAAAGAGGCTGGTGTTGCCCTAACTGTCCCACTGAAATATCATCTTCTTTCTGGCAAGGTAAAAAAATTAAGAAAACCAGAATAAAACATATTATCCTCAAATTATCCACATTTCTCCTATTCCAAACTAAAAGGAGAAAAAAAAAAGACTAAACAACAAAGAATTTAATCTCATATAATTTCATGGATCACAAATTCAGGCTGGAGGAACTCAAGAGTTCCCTAGTCCAATTGCCCAGAGATAGCAAGGCAATCTCTGAGGTCAGACTGGTTGCTTGGGTTTGATCCAGTCTGGGCTTGAAAAAATGGAGGCTGAACAGTCTCTCCCACTCTTTGACTGCACTTAGGGTGAAAATGTCTTTACAGACAATCAAAATCTCTTGTATCAACCTGTGTCCATTACAGGTTTTTCCTGCCATGCAAAAAGAGCCTGCAGAGTGCTGTTTGCATGACTGCAAAGAGCCTGGCATCTGATATATTTTGCATTCTGTTCATGTGAAAAAACAGGCATTGTATAAAATAAAGTGAAGCTTTTGAAATACAGGCTGAATCTTCGACATTTTCAGCTTGTGCCAAGAGATTTAAGAAGTATCATACCTTGCCTGTCCATTAAGTTTTAAGAGACAGTCCCTGGCTTTTGCAGTGTCCCTTACCCAGGAAGAATATGTGGAAAGCATCAGCTAAAGCCCCCCAGGAAAGACAAACAGAAAAGTACTAAATTTCTGAAGAAAAATTTGCCTGGTTTAATTATTCAACTTTTCTGAAATAAGAGCACTTCAAGCACTTCAGTTTGGAGTCAGAACTGCTATATAACTGCTATACAGGAGCCTTTGAAGCTTTTTGATAACTCACACACTCCCCAGAGTATCCTTTTTGGTTTAAACACTGAGTTCCCTTCCAAGAGAAATAAAACCCAGCAACAATCCTACATGCACTTGGTGCAGACATATGTTAAAACTGCTTCACATACATCCCTTTCTCAGCATAGCCCTTCAGGCTCTTCATAAATATTAATTTACAGAATACCCAAGAGGAATAGGATTTATTTTTTTAAATGAAAAGGAAGACAAACAGAACACCTATTCCCAACTCCATAAACAAAATTTTCAACAGAGCAAGAAACTAAATCTAGATGCCTTACTTGCTTAGGCAAACTCTAGTTCAACAGTTTCTTTTTTCTCCAGACCACTCTACTATTCAGTTGGCATCATCTTTTGGAGATCTTAGATCAAATGTTGGCAAAGAGACGGGATCAGGAAAAATCAGCTGCTCAGCTGGGAGACCAGAGGCCATTCTCGCTGGCATATGATTGGTTACAATGCAATATGGACTCCAAGTACCTGAAAGAAACTTAAAACCAGATATTCATAAAAAGAAATAAAAAGAAAGAAATTTACAATGCAATATGGACTCCAAGTACCTGAAAGAAATTTAAAACCAGATATTCATCTGATTATTCCTGAATTTGCAAGCCAGTTATAGGGGTGGAGTTTATTGTAGTTTGTTTGGGGTTTCTGCAAGTTTTTTGCACTTGAACAGATGGTTTGAACTTGGAAGATTAGACATCAGCATTTTAAAAATTCAATAAATTATCATAATAAAAAAAATTTATTCTATGCTAAGTATTTCTGCTTATATAAACAAATTAATATGGACATATTATTACACAGGTTTGCTTTGCTAATTTAAAAGAATTCTGCATATGGAATTTAACTTCTATTATTGTTTAACTTTCAGAGAAAAATAATGTTATAACTAGCTACTGAGAAAAAAAAAAGGAATCTTGATAAAACAGTGATAGCTAAGTTTATTTACTATTGACATAGTGTCTTGTTTACAAAATTTTTCCACATATTCACGTGAAAGTGTCACCATGTGTTCCAGTCTTTCGCCCTTACAAAGGGATTTTTATTCTGAGGGCTCTTCTTCTTAAAGTTATACAGTTGATATTTTCCCAGTTAGCAGATGAATTAGAGTGGGAAGTTGCTTATCTTGATGTAACTTGCTTCCTTCCCCAGCTGGGACAGGAAAGAGAAAATATAATGAAAAGCTTGCAGATCAAGATAAAGACAGGAAGGGATCACTCATAAGGTACAGTCATGGGCAGAACATACTCAGCTTGGGGAAATCAGTTTAGTTTAGTTTATTGCCAATCAAATTAGAACAGGACAAGAAATAAAACAAACAACAACAACAGTAACAACAAAAACAAAAAACAAACAAACAAAAAAAAAAAAACCAAAACCCCAAAAAAACCCCAAAACAACCCCTCACCAATAACCTCCCCCTTCTTCCCATTCCTCCTTCTTCCCAGGCTTAACTTCATTGCTGATTTTTCCTACTTTATTTTCCCCCAGTGGTACAGGGAGCGTGGGCTGTGGTCAGTTCAGCATACGCTCTCTCTACCACTCCTTCGTCCTCAAGGGGAGGACTCCTCACACCCTTCCCCTGCTCCATTGTGTAGATCCTCACCCATGGGGTGAGTCCTCTCTGAACAGCTCAAATGTGAGTCCTTCCCATGGCCTGCAGAATGGGTCCCTTCCATTGGGGTGCAGTCCTTCAGGAACAGGCGGGTCCCCTTCAGGATTACAAGTCCTACCAGAAAACCTGCTTCAGCATGCGCTTCCCACAGGCTCACAACCTCATTTAGGCATCCAGCCACTCTCTTTTGGGGTCCTCCGTGGGCTTCAGGCGGATCTATGCTACACCATGAAACCTCCATGGCTGCAGGGGAACAGTCTTTGTCTTCACCACAGCTTCAGGGTCTGAAGCACTTCCTCCACCTCCTTCTTCACTAACCTTGGTGCCTGCAGAGCTGTTTCTGTCATATATTCTCACTCTTCTCTGCTGTTATTATTACAACAATAAATTGGGGTTTTTTCCTACTACTGCCTCTGATGGACTCAGCCTTCGCTAGTGCTTTCTCTGCTGCTGTTCTTCTTGGCTGGTGCTGAGGTTCAACAAAATTCCTCAGTACTTCAGTGTAGAAATGGAACAATTTAGGTATGGGAAAGTGTTTTAAAGCATCCACGCTCTCCAAAAGTTCTGTGTTGCTTAGTTCTAGAGAATATCATCAGTATAATTCCAGAAAGCAGTGTGCAAAATTGCAGAACACCAGCAGCAACTTTCAAGTACATTTCAGACATGATTCAAGTTGCTCTATAAGTATCTGTTAAAATAAAATAAAAACTCCAACATATAAACATCTTTATCAAGGAACTTAGCCTCCAATAAAATAACTTTTTCTTGAACAAAGAAATCTCTATTAAGCACATTTCTGCTTTTAGTATCCATTAGCAGAGAAAAGGACATTAAAAATATCCACATAACGGCAAATCTGAAAGTTTTTACTTGGGTGTTTTAAGCAGTGTTGTACTGACTTGAGTCTTATAGTTTAATTTTCTCCCTTCCCTAATAGCTTTGCTATGCAGAGGAACACTCTTTTCAATGAGAGGAGGAAGGGTTGGTCTAAATATATATACACACACATTTACATGCCTTGTTATACACAGATAATTTATATTGAGACAGCCATCTCTGCCCACTGTTTGGACAATCTAGCATAATGGTGAGTTACAGTTATTCATACATGTATTTTGCAGATACAGAGACAGTTTCTTGTGCCTCTATTCTCATTTTATGCCTCTTTACTAACAGTATATTTTAAACAATCATATAAGCAAAAAATTAAGTTGCATTATTACGAAACATGTAATTTCAGAGTTTATTAAAAGAATATTTCTGAAGATTCACATGCCTGTAGGCAACAGCTGGTGATAGAAAAGGAGCAGCTGGTGGCTTTCAACAGCTGGTGACAACAACCATTGATGAGAGATACTACTTTTTTTGATAAAAAAGAAAAAGACATACTGCTTCTTAGCACTGAGAGAACTACACTCAAGAGGCAAAAGGAGTGAAAAGTGCTTGCTTGCCTTATAGATTCAGGGCATGTCTACCACTGGAAACAGAGTAAGAACTGACAAAAACCCAACAAAACACCATCACAAAACAAAACAAAAAAAAAAAGGAACTAATTTGAGTCAAAACCTACACTAGTTTGGGTATAATGACAGAATAGCTGTTCTGTTAACATAGCATTTTGGCCCGTGGACTTCAAGAATAAACAGATAACTAGTTTTGTGGTAGGAAGATTTGAAGTTGCCACACCTTGCACTATTACACAAACTTCCTTAGGAAGGGTTTTCATACGTCTGCTAAATCCTGATACATTTGCAAGATAAGATTCCCTCATCAAAGGTCACAAAGCCCTGCAACTTCTTTTGAAGGCCCTTAGACCCCATGTTGCTATTTCCTCACCCTCTATGTGGAAGATCAGTAATGGATAGTAGCCTGTGGGCTGCACCAGGATTGGAAGTTTCCTTGTGACATCCTTAACCCATGGAGGCAGCAGATCTTCCTACTGGTTGGGCTCATTGCTTCACAACTGGTATCCTCCTCCTTGTTGGGGGATGAATAAAGGGTCCCCTTGGTCTTGAATTGTTCCTGGTAGCTGCTCCTTCTTTAGGGAGGCACAAGCATGGTCCCTCCAGTCTATCTCCCTCTCTGAGTCTCTGATGCGTCTCAGCCTTTCTACTTCATTGCAGATCTCCACTAGACTGAGCAGCTTGTTTACCTGGTCACATCTGATGCCACTTCCAGCACTGCTACAATCCACTGAGAGGCATGGTTGTTTCCTGTAGCCTGAATTGCTACATAGAGTTTTGCATGTTTTTCGTGGTTTGTTGTTCTGGGTTGCTCTGTTCTGTCTGGGTTGCTGAATCTTTTTCGATGACCTTAGATAAGACCTCAGAGTGGACATCATATCTGACCTCTCTTGGGGAACATAAGGACCAGCAATCCAGCTGGCTGCTTTTGCTGCAGTACTTCACCCTACCTGTGCAAATGGACCACCACTTGCACTCCTGGAGCCATTTCAATCTCCCTCAGATGCTCCTGAGCATGTATATACTCCTTCTTTGCCCGACTGGCTGACGAGGTGTGCCAGGTCCTGAGGGGGCCCCGGGCAGCTGCTCCAGTAAACATTCAAATAACATTAACCCAAATTCCTAATACCACAATGGTCATGGGAGAAAAAACATGCCTCCTCAAATTTTCCATCCCCTTTGTAGCACATTTTTAATCCACAGAAAGCAATTTAGTCTATAATTAACATCCTAAAACACCCATCTTTTTAGTATTGGCCCACATGGTTCTGCCTTTTAAGACCTAATCCGTCAGTCAAATATTTTTTTTAAAACAAAGAAATTACATTTTTCATTATTTAAAACAAACAGAAGAAATAAAGGTTAACTAACAGTGTGTAAAGAAGCAAGCTATTACTAATGGCAAAATGTCATTCTTTTGGAGCACGGAGCCAAGCCAAGTTGCGTCTTTTCAAGCTAAGCCAAGCTGAGCCATGGTGGGACAGGCTGGTGTCCTGGCTCTTGCTGCATGACAGGATAAAACTCTTTAACAGAGAGCTGGGCTGTTCTGTTTTTCCTAACAGAGATGGAAAATTCATTGTTAACCACTGAATGCTACAGTGATGCTAGAGAGAACCCAGTCTGAGGGCAAAGGGCTGCTGAGAGATGAAATAGGGTCCCCCTAGCCTGTGGGAGTTTCAACACAGGTAACAAGCAGCTATGGTCTCATTGCAGCTCACATCTTCCCTTCTTCAGATACTTCTCCACCCATGGTCTTTGTCCTCCACAGAAATATTTTAAAAACAATAGTCATAATGTAATACAAATCCTAGAGCTGGAGATGACTTCCCATCAGAAACACTCACTGAATATTGTTGTCCCCATTCCTATGGGCTGAGACACTGCTGCCATTCTGATCTCTCGTGCTCCCAGACGTAGATAGATTTCAGCAGTGCCCTACTTGGCTTCCTGCAGGCTCTCAGGAGCCAGGAGTGCCTGTTGAGTTGCTAATCACCCTCCCTAAGTCCTATCAGCAATCCTCTCTGCTGTACCCGGGCCACATGGTACTTCAGAGTCTCATCAGGAGATTTAATTGAAGAGAAACCAAAGAAAAGCTAAAACATCAACTAAAACAAACCAAGGGCTTCAGCTTACATGGCTTGCCTGGTGTCAGGTTTCAGAACAGGAAACTCTTGGCTAGGGAGCCTCCGATTTGAATGGTGGGGGAGGACATGGTGCAAATGTCAGTTGCAATGTGAATGCAATTTGGGAGAAAGGAGGAATGGTCAGAGTGTATTTAGAGATGTGTAATCCCTATGTTACATCCTGTATTTCCCTAATCATCAGGAAAACACTGCAAGTGCATGGCAAATGTGCTCCCATGCTAGCCAGAGGTGATCCACATTAACACACACACACACACCCACCCAGCTGGGTTTGAAGCAGGATCCCAGAGAAAGCTCAGCAGAATGCAGCAGAATATCATCATCAAGGATGCTAACACACAAACTTGCAATCAGGTGTGCCTGAGAGAGCCTTGCTGGAATGGGCACCCATGGTGTTGCTGTCACAGCCTCACCTGGTGATGCTGCAATACCCACAGCAGCCAGGAATCCTCAGACCATGCCTTCCTACACCCATCCACTACTTAGCCGTCCTGGAAGAGTGAAGATTAGGGTGATGCTACATGCTCTGCCGTTCAAAGTCTCCTGCATCCATCATTCCAGGGCTTGCTCCATGGCTCAGCAGGGGTTTACTCCCTCCCCTGGTTCAATTCTAAGTCACTTATTTTGGAAATATTTTCATATATCTTTCAGGACAGGATGCAATCTTAGCACTTGTTGCCCTCTAAATCATCTGGGCATAAGTCATCAAACCAAACACACATAATGGAAGTGAACTACTGAAAACTCACGTAGCTGGAAAGGACAACTTGTGCTTGGAAAGGACAATGTTATTTTGCAGAAAACCTTAGCCATTTGAAAATTTGTCTGCTCAAAATCAAGCAAAAAGAAAAAAAACCAATTCTATTATTTTCTCCACTTGATTCTACAAAAAGTTCTACTGCAAAATCTCAGAATTACTATATTCTTCTGCCATATTATGATAGCTTCAAAGTAGTGCCATTGTGACTACACACATTTAATATTTAATTGCATTAAAATAATATATTTAATAGTTATCATTGTGCAGATCCCACAGATTAAATATTAATATTACCTTTACAAAATTAGAACAGATATATCAGTAAATATATTTTTCTGGATGTTTCTATGCACACATAATATATGTGCAGATATATATATATATATATATGTATATATATATACACATATACATATACATAAACAAATCTCCATATATATTTACAAAATTCCATTAAAATATGTTAATTTTAGAAACATGGCATTTTCTGATAAAAAGATGTTTCAATGATTTTTTTAGAAGCAATCTGTTTTTATAATTTTGTTATTCATATCTACATCCCTCCCACAACTGCCCCTCCAGTGTCCACTCAGCCTGCATCAATATTCATCTCTCTCTCTAATCATAAGATGGGCTCCCTGAAGGCCTATAGTAGTTAGGTTCTCTTTATATGACCATTAAAATAGATAACTGGTTTTGCCATTAAGCGTCTCTCAGCCTTCTGTGCAGTTATGCAGAAGTGCTTATGGTCCAGTTCCTAACAGGGAATCCACTCTGACAGAGCCCTGGAGAAGCATTTGGGGTACTATTTTGCCAATAATGCTTAGAAGCAGAAAGTTAAGTTAACAAAGTCCTTCAGTGAAAGTTAATTTAGCTATAACCTTGAGTCAAAACCTTACTGAAGAAGTACATTAGACAGAAATCTTAGCTTAAATTAATTCAACCTGAAAGCTCAATAGAGACATATTAACATTTGTAGCTAGACAAATCAAAGCAGGGAGGCTTTTGGTAAAAAGCAGCACTAATTAAGACAGAAAAAAGAACTCCAGAAATTTCTCTAACCTAGAAAACTTCGCAAACCTGTGGTGGAGCAAACAAAATGATATTTTATATCAACAAGCATCAACCACTAAAAGCTCTTATTTTAACAGAATTGTTTTTTAAGACAGTCCTCTATTATTTCTTCTTTCTTTCCCTCTGTTTCTTTCTCTGCTTATTCTTTTTTCAAGCAATTTTTTAATTTCACTCTGTCCTTCTTTACTTTCTGATTTCTTGTGCTCCATCTGCTCTGCAACTCTTCTTCATGAAGCCTTTCTTATGTTAATCAACTCAGTGATAACAAACTTTCTTATTGTAACCACACAGATATAGGACAGATATCTAAAGGCTGTTATAAACAGATGTAGGACAAAAGGTAACAAGGCCTTCACACCCCTCTAATTAACATGAAAAGTCATTTCTCTGAGAGCTTTGATGTCTAAGATTCAAATCCATTAATTTAAACTAGAGGAACATTGCCAAAGGCTGGAATGTTTTCCACTGGTGATCTGTGAACACATTCTGTCACATTGTTTTTGGTAAAGCCTCAGTTCCTTTTACTTCAGGACCTCCTATTTAGCTGCAGCTCTTTCAAAATTTAAATAAACCAAATTTTGGAGTTAGACTTTTGAGATTATACTATAAAAACAATTGCAAGGACAAATAAATTCCATTGCTACATCAGAATATTACCGGGGTGTGTTTTTAAACATAGTCAGTAAGTGTCAGCTGTGAAGAAACCATTATTATACATCATTCAACCATGAACAGAAACAGTGATTTTATATAGATACAAAAAGGTTGTTTTGGGTAGCTCCTGTTGTTGCTGCTGCAAGACTACAGTATAAGAAATTATTTTGGATCTTCACAGTATTTCAAATACTACTTTTATGAATGTTACATACATCTTTAGTACATATTAAAGAACCTACCATCTAACATAAAATAGACTCCATCAAAAAAAGTCTCCACCACATGAGCAGCAAGTAAATGAAGTTTGACTTTCATTAAATTACAAACAAGTTACTAAATATATGATGCCCAAAGGGTATAATTTCTAGTTTCCTAAAACCTAATCATTAAAACAGGACTACATAATTCAATGTGATGAAGTCTAGATATAAAGAACATCAGAGTGGAAGAAGAAAAAAAAAAAAAGGAGAAAAAAAGATTGATGAACAAATTCCTTATCAAATTGATGTTTATATAGATTTTTCTGAATGATTGCAGGACAGCGAAGACCATGATTACATTTATTATCATCTCTGGCTAGTTAGATGACATTTTAAGTAATAATAAGTAATTATTAAGTAATTTAAGACAGACTTTTTTAAGTCTATCTTGAATACAGGAACAATGGTTTTTTCTTTAAAATCTGAAGTCCTTTTTGTACACCTAGATCTTTTGGATTACATTGCTAAAATGCTAGTTTTCATTAATTTAAAACTTATCTGCTTAATCCACCTCCTAAAATGTCTTATCCTAATTTCCAGAGGCAACACTACTTCAACATAGTGTGGATGTGTTCAACAGAAACACAGAAAGACCAGAAAATAGCATCAGCTAGTTCAGAACCCACAGGAGCAAAATTACGTAATTTCATTGCATGAAAACAGAAAAATCTCACTTTGGCAGAAAGGGCAGAAAGTTGCGAGAGAAAGATAGATGCTCAAAATCTGAGCCAAACACTGTTTGCTAACTAGAATTAACTCACTTCTGAAAGCATATTCCATCTTGTATTGTGAAACATTACCCTCAAGGCACATGAACATAAGAAAGGAAAGAAACCTCAAGAGCCCAGTTTGTAAAGGTGCCTACAAGCACGTCTTGAAATCAGAGAAACTGTAAAGAATAACTGAGGCAAAGCCAAAGCCCTGCAGGTGTTTGGAACAGATATTTCCTTAGGAGACTTCTGCCTTCCCTTTAGTAGGCACTCTCATAAAAATAATCATTCACATTTTACCCACAGAGAAGTTTTGTTTTCTACTTATGTAATTTTTAAAAGATTTTAAAAGTCATCTTTGCTAAGATGGTATTTTGGAAAACAAGTCTAAGATAGGAATGGCAATATTATTTAAATTGTTGTATTATCACTACTACAGTTTGTATAGGTACTACTAAACTGAATACAAAGTTGCAATTCAAGAACCATTTGCCTTGGTGCAGCTGCAACAAAAAGAGAGGCTTCTTCACGTGTTTAAAAAAGAACAAAACTTAAATACGCGGAAAAGATTTTTCTCTCTAGCTGAATGGCCTTTCCCAGAAGTGAGAGCCACCCAGCAATACAATCGGGAGTGGTTAACTGATGGATAAGAGCACCTGATTCAAAGTTCCTGGAACAGCTTCAAAGCCACTTTTCACTGTTCTGAATTCAACAGGTCTGAAATTTAACTTTTACTGTTGTTGGTTCTATAAAGCAAGTTTTGTTTGGAAAAGTTTCAGACACAATTACTAAATCTCGTAAGGCAAGCAATGATTTTCTTTTATAAAATGTAATAAAACTTCTATTTTTTTCAATAGCAGGTGTCAAAGAGACAGAAAGTTTCTCTGAAAGACAGTAGATATTTAGGAAGACTGGAGCATTATATGTATTAAAAAAAAATAAATTGTAATGAGATACTTTTTATTTGTGTTTAAAAAAAATCACAGGATTGAGTGGGTGCCAGGAGTTTGTTAGAGCATGGCGGTGTTAACACCTAAGTTGTGTTAACCAATCCCTGTATGGGCCATACACTTAAGAGTTTAACTTGATGACCCTTGTGGATTTCTTCCACCCCAGAATATTCTGCAAATCTGTGATTCCTCCACCCCAGCTACTGCCCTCCAGTGGGACACAATCTCAGGCCAGGAAGCCTCTCCTGGTCCTGTCCCATGGGTGTGGCTGCTCTTGTGCTCTTTCCAGCCAGCAGCAGGATTGCACACTCATTCCAAAATGATATGGGTAAACACAGTCAAAATATTGACACAGACAGCTACAGAGACAGTGTCTTTACTGACATCTACTACCCACAACAAAAACACCACCAAGCGTTTTTTCCTCTTTGACTGATTTGAAGTCCATTAAAAAAAAAAAAAAAATACATGCTCTCACTCTGTGGTTTCACAAACGTATCTTAATTAATAATATCTCTGTACTGATTTTGTCCAGGATGGAGTTAATTCTTTTCAATATATCTTGTGTATTGCTATGGGATTTTTTTACTATTAAATCGTTGTTGACAATGTAGGGAAGTTTTAGTTATTGCTGAACAGGGCTTATCAGTGCAAAGGCCTTTTCTGTTCTTCACATCCACCAGCAAGGAGATGCACAATATATTGGGAGGGAGAACATCTGGGACAGCTAACCCTGACTGACCAAATGGCCATTCCATACCTTATGGCATCATGGTCAGCAACAAAACTGCAGAGAAGGAGGAGGGAAGACAACAGAGTTATGGTATTTGTCTTCCCATAATTTCATTTTGATGGAGCCCTGCTTCCCTGGAGACAGCTGACTATCTCCAATGAGAAGTAGTTTCATAATGAAAACAAAATAAGGAGTTCATTCACTATCTCTGTTTCAGGCCATGAGTTTTCTCAATTTTACACTTGCAATTCTCTTCTCTGTTCCACTGCAGTGGTGTGGGCAAGCAGCTGCATGGGGCTTAGCTGCTTATCAAGGTTAAATCAAAACAGTCACAAATATCAGCACAAACTCCACAACCCGCTAAAACACAGTTTAGATATTCTGGATGCCTTATGCAGCCCCTGCTTCAGACCTTTAGTCTTCCCATATGCAGGTCTCCTTCTACTTGCCAGTGAGCTCAATTTGACATCTGCTAGCACATTACATGTACTCATACAAAGAATTGCAAAGCCCTAGGGAAACATTAACCAGCTGCTGTTGGTAGACCTACAGGCCTCACCACCCACAGACATTTCTCTAGTGAAAGACCTCTCAACCATTCATCCCCTCCAGCTGCTGGCATTTAGATCTTTGAGCACATGCACAGAATACCTTAAATGAAAAAGAGTTAAGGCCAGGATTATTAAGAAGATAGGATACACTGAAGTGGACACGTACTGGGTGCTTTGTCAGCAAAAGAGTACTGAGCAGCAGCTGTTTATTTGCAACTGGCCCCTTTTATCAAACTTTTCTCCTTTTTCTCATATTTGTGCAATCATCACCACCCCACACTATACCTTAGCTTTCCCTTTCTCCACCCTGGTCTCCTCCTAAACAACCAACTTGCCCCCATCTGCTTTACTCCCTGTCAGTCTCAGTTTGGCTTCACTCATACTAACACCCTGTATTTCTGACACTCTTACCTAGGTCATCTTGTCCTTCATGACAATACTTCTAAAGTTACCTACCACTGTACTTGCAAGATAGCACGTTCACAAGGTCCCATAATACTCTTCTCCATCTCCTTAAAAAGGTCAGACATTCCCTACACAACTGATTTGTCACAGCAGTACCTCTGCCATCCTCACACTGTGTTATGGAACCTGCGTTAAATCCCATATTTTTGCATTCTCCATTCATTCACCTAATGGCCCTCTCATGGCCAGGGCCTAGTCCATTGCCTGCCTGTCCCAGCAGTCAGTACCCACACACACACACACACACGTCTTCAACTCTCTGAGCTGCTCCCAATCAGCCTCCGAGGGAAGAGCTCTGAACACAGCTACCCTATCACTTAGCAAGCTTTCCTTCATTCCTATAAGATCTTTCACCACTACTGAGGATCTAGGACTCTCCTAGAAACAGCTGCTCCTACTCTTGATGGATGTAAATTACAGCAGATTGCTGCAGTGACTGCTGAGAGGTTGGAAAATCTTCGCTAGTTGAGCCCTGGGAAGATTAAAAATGAAACACCATGTTTCCTGCAGAGGAACAGTTGCTAAGTAGGGTAATACTCTTCTAGTCTAGGGAGCTCTCCTACAAGTTGCTGCTCTGTTACAGAATTAGCATTCTGATCCCAGCATCAAGTCACAAAGGAAAAGCTTCATCCTTTTGTTTAGGTCATGCTCCAGTCTGCTAACAACAGTCTGAAGCCTTGAGACAATTAATACATATGAAGATCCTTTTGTAGTGCTAAAACAGCATATGGAGACCTTAATGAAAGTAAAAGTTGCATTACTTTTTGATTAATATTGCTGCCAAAAGCACAAGACTCTGTTTTGGCACAGAAAGAAAGCATCAGTGCATTTGTTTCCTGAAATTAAATTAAGTTTATTAGACAGGAAAAAGAACAACTAAATGTGACTTAATAGGAAAAGCAGGATGAAACTCAAGATCCAAAAAGGCAGCAGTGTCTAATTACAAGGATTTGGAAAAAAGCTACTGTTTCTGAGTATGGCCTATATTAGGATCTATAAAACATGATATCTGTTGTCTTCTCCAAGAGTAAGTATCTGTTGATAGATTAATAACTTTTGTCTCCATTAAAACTCTGTGAGGTCACCCTGTGCATTATATTGAATTTATTAGTCTGGGCTAGAGTTCAGCTATATCAACTGCAGGATGGCCAAATGTCAGAATATCTATTGACTTTGCCCCTGGAACCTTAACATTAAACTGAAACCCACAAGAGGAACTCAATTTGAGTTCATCCAAATGGAATCATAACTTACCTGCTTAAACTGCAGGAACTCTGGAGGAACTAATCTGCCACGAAGCAACAAAAATTGAAGCAGATAATACCTAATTGCAAATAGGTCCATTATCCTAATATGTGCTGAGAATGTTTGCAATTTTTAACCCATTCTCAGATGGATAGAGGTCTACAAGTCAGAATGAATGATTTATGAATGATCTCTAGAGCTGAAGGACTTATAGGACCAATGGATGTTTTTGAAGGTTTTAGTAAAACCAAGTTACTAGCAGCCTGGAAAAGTTTCCGAATATCCAAAATGTTGTGGAGATCCTCATCAGGAGAAATAGCTTCCCATGGAGCAGTTATGATTTTATAGATATGAATATTTTTTACGAGGAAAGCAAAAAGATTACACACAGAAGTCTCTAGCTAGATGTTTTTACAGAGCTTCTCTTGTAAAAGTGTTCTAAAAGCCATTAAGTGTGAAATAGGGATGAAATATGGATATACATGATATAGAGATACATATTTGAAACATGAATGAGTAAAAAAAATAGTTCATCACCAAATTCTCTTGGGACTTTCAATGTGAACTTGTTTAGCAAGGATTATCTGAAAGAGTTTTAATATAACTGAATTTATAAAACCCGGAACCAAAAAGTTATAACGAAAATTCCAAAGCCACCTGTACTAGAGCAGCAGCAGACTCTGCTATAAATCAGTTTTCCCTGTGATTCAGAAATAATTCTATTTTTCTTTTCTTAGTGGCATTCACTCTTAAATGCAGCATTCTACACTTACAGCTGATTAGATTTAATTCAGCTACATGCATTAAAAAATAAATCAATTAAATAAAATCAATTAAACAATTTTTCACTCTAAATGTCTTTTTGTGAACTGAGCTTTCACTTTCCCGGTGAAGATTTTTATATTTTCTTAAGCATGTGTTACATCTTAAAGCCAGTCAGACTTCTTGAGGTCAGGAAAGGGAGGATGTCAGCACTTTCAAACATTGAGAATCAAAGTTGGTTGGAGAAGTGAGTTTGACTTACAAGTTTTTTTCAGATTCAAAACAGGTAACACACCAGTGAGGGTTAGCCATTATTAGAATTAGTAATGAAGTCACAGTGGTAGACATGATTTAAAAAGCAGTTCTGTTTGGAAAGTATATCATTGCAATTCATCTTACTAGCACTATAAGAAAAAATACTAAGGCAAATTCAACTGAGACTATAAATTCCTGCATAATGGTATCCTGCCAAATTCTTGCTTGCTTTTCACCAGAATTATTCAGGTTGCATAAGTCCATTCCTTTCCTTTGGAATCTTGCTTCAGATTGTTCAGAATTCCACATCTTCCTGGATAATTTAGTGCTGATGCAGTGTTTCACAAAATATTTCTTCACCTATACAAAAGATTACCTTTCTGACAATGTTCTTCTTTGCACTTACATACAGGTTTTCATATCACAATAAGAAATCATTTTTGCTTTCACTATTAATCAAATGGCTTTTAAAACCATCCCTCTGCAACTGTCCTGCTATTACTGAAAGATGTCTCATGAATTTTGGATCATCCCTCCTGACTTTTTGCACATGGAGAACATTTTGGCAATGGTGCTCATCATATCTGCCCATTTATTAAACAGTTTACTCTGATATTAGAGCAAATGTCAATCTACACAGGCTATTTTTTCTTCCTGAGAATTCCTACACTAATGTGCAACATTCAACATTTTGTTCCCTACTACTTGAGAAATTAAAACCAATTTTTCCTACAGCCCAGTGCTGCATTTTTTTGTTTGTTTGCTTGTTTGGTTTACTTTTTCCGGGTCTGTTTTTCTTCTTTTTTTTTATTTGTTTGGTTGTTTTCCCCTGTAGATCATGCCCCACACTAAAGAACATAAAGTTTGTCAGGATTTTAAATTAGTGACATAGAATGAGATTTAAGGAACACATCCATGCTTTTATTTAACTTAAATTCAGCTGCCTGAATTCTTTTGCAACTAGTCTTAATTCCTCCAGGTTTGGTGGTACCGCTAGCAAAAAGGGGACAACAAGTTCCTTGTCTGTACAGGGTTTTAGTTAATGTCCCTTTAAAAATATCCTGCTTTTGTAAGGAGAAGCAGATTAAACCTACACAGTGTTGTACTATCTTCATCTCCCAAAGGGCAGATAAACACAGAATGTTAAAGAGATAAATACTATAACATAAATCTTTCCTGTAAGCAACCTAAACTACACAGAGTTTCAAACCTGACATCTTTGTCCAATAAGAAAGTGGAACCTGCTCTACATTTTAATTGAATTACTGCTCTTATAAGCCTAAACATTTTTGAATTTTAATCAGAAGTTCTAGTCTATGAAAATTTAGCAAGGCAAAAATGATGGACTTGGATTCTAAGTAGAATTAAGTTCCTGAGACTCTCCCTGGTCTTAAGGTCACTCAGTCAAGCATCAAGTCCTCAGCTGCAGGAACAGGACAGCATCATCTTCCCCAGCTATAAGCTACCACAGACATGGGCAACAAAAGGAAACAGAGGCAACCCATCACAGCAACAATTGTGAGGGTGGTGCTGTACAAACCCCTAAAACTTAATTGCCCATTATGCAGGCAAACTCTTATCATTTACACCTGCCAACCCATAGCTGGCAATATAGGAAAAAGAACAACTGGCTGGAAATGTGGCCTTTGTCCAGTCAAGGGTGAGCACATTACAACACTGCCAGCAGAGAGTGTTTTTTATCCCCAGTTAGATCATTTTCATATGCCATGAAGTTACCTCCATGCAGAGTAGCTGCACATTTTATACTCGTTTTTCAGAACATGTGAAGACCCTGTCAATCTCGTAGTCCAAATATTGCTTTATAAAGAAATAATCAGAAATGCCAAGATTTTCATGAGGGCTGGGGGAGCGAGGAGAAAATTTGGTATCAGAAAAGTAATGCTGCTCTTCACGTGTTTCAGTGTTCTAGCATATGCACAGGAACTTATAAAGGAAGAAGCGGGAAGGAGTTCAGGTCTCAGCTGACAGAATTATAGAAAAAAGTGCTAAAAGATTAGAATAAGTTAGGTTAAATTAAAAGTTGTATTATCAAAAATATGTCTCAATGGTATCACTAGGATATAGTATAAGCCAGCTTCAGGTCACTTCTTATTTTGCTAAATATGTTCAGTGGTTCCTCTTTTTTTGTTTGTTGTTTTTATTTATTTTTTCTCCAAGATGTGTCTTATAATGAACAGCATAGCTATTATTAAAATTTTTAGCTTTCTCTACCTTCTGTTTTCTCTCTTTGTAAGAGCACTAGCAATTTTCATCTGAGTACACTATCAAATATTAGGGACACACCTGTAGCAATGGCACATAGAATCCCTCTGCATAAACTACTCGGGTTACACTTACCTGATATTAGTTAGGTCTCTTCTTCCCTTACCCAGATAACTAAATTTTCTAAGCATGCCTAGTTTCATAATTTTTATTTTCCTTCAAAACAAGGACATCCTCTTACACATAAGTTTAAAAAGAAAAGTAGCAAACAAACACCCCAAACCTACTCTAGTTCTTACTTGTCAAAAGATATGAAATCAACAAGATTTCTCTTCACAACCTGTGTTTATTTTAACTACAGTGTCACAGTCACATTGCCCAGAAGATGCTGAGAATGAGAGCATCCATCAGTGAAGAAGAAAAAAAGACCTCTTAATTGGTCTGATATATATCAGTCAAACAAACAAAAATAATTCATGTGTATTTCAGGCTTACAACTTCTACATACACACATTGTTTCTGTTGTATGCTTCTACAATAACATATTCGGTCATTTATAAACATTCATATTGTCCAATAAGTCAAAACCACTGAATACCTGATGCTTGCAGTGAATTAACTTGCTGACTGGAGTCAACAAGAACTTGGTTTCAGCTGAACACTGCTACCCACTGTGGTACCCAGGTACCTCGTTCTGCACCCCCTTGGCAGTAGGAAGCATCCCACAGCCACCACCCCACCTGGCTGCAGGGACCAGTTGTTGGTACGGATTAAAACCCAGAGGAGAGCAAAGGAGAACAGCAGCAGAAAACACTCTGGGCTTCAGTAAAGCGTTTTTCAGCCTGCTCAGGGACTGGAGGGATGGATGCTGTGCAGTGCTGTTCCAAAAGGCAAGCAGACACTGGAGGATCTGGTCAATATTCAACAATAATCTCTTCAAAGCACACTGATTAGCCTACCCCAGCATGTAAGAAAACAGGAAACCAAAGAGAGAATTCACAGGTTACACTGAGATGAGCAACAATGTTCAAGCTTCAGGGCAGGGATTTGTTCAGTAGAAGGATGAACCTAAAAGAAGAGTACATTTATTAGTGAGTCCACTGCATGAGAACACATTTCCTGTTTATCAAATGTAAAAACAGTGATTCAAATCAATCATTGTACATAAACGCAGCAGTGATGCAAAGTTAACAATGGAAGCAAACAAGCAGAGAACATGTTTTTACATCCAGTACTGAAAATTCATGTAGAAACTTGTGGTTGTGGGGTTTTAGGGGTTTTTTTGTTGTTGTTTTTTTTTTTTTTTTTTTTTTTTCCCAAGCAGTTATGGCCCATCCTCAAAACAAAAAACAAAGAATAGAACAGTATAACTAATTCCTTTCAAATTTGGATGAATGCTATCCTTTGCAGATCTGACTCACTGAGTCAGCTTAGATGAAAATTAGATGATAAAAAATAACAGATTGAATTTTAAATTGTTAAGTCATGTGTATTCATCAATATTTCTTTTTTCAGCTTTCAGACACCAAATTATTCAGAAGGCAGACTCAAAATCCATTAGCAGCACTTAAAAATATGCTGTTATATAAACTTCTATATAAATGTGGTAAAAAGATCCTATTTATAACAAGTAGCTAATAACCTATTAAAAGCAAGGAAACAAACAAGGGGAAAGTTAGCTAAAGGAAATATATCACTTTCAATTGCAGCCCCAGGAGACTCTCTGGTGTTTCACTTTGACATTGTGCTATCAGCAATTTCACTGTTACAAGACAGTAGTTGACTGGTTATACACATAGTTTGTTTTGAAACTCATCTTCCCATGTCTAAAAAAATTTAAAAAAAAAACAACTTTACAATATATTTCTAGAATTAATAGAAAAATGAGTAATGTTTTCAGACTTTTTAAAATTTTTCTGTTTGGTTATTTAAACCAAAAGTCAATTCAACATGACAGCCTCAGTAACTTAGTCCAAAACTGTTAAACTTTATAATGCTGATGGTGTTCTAAACAGTGCTTTATGACAGAGCAGCATGGTAAAGTGTAGGCCTTCCAGGCAACTCCTGCAGTACTGAAGGGGTGACAGACACCCCTACCAGAGGGGATGTGATGCTGGACATGACAGTCACCAGCACAAGTGAGCTAATCAGTGACATCAAGACTGAAGGCAGCCTGGGCTGCAGTGGTCATGCACTGGCGCAGTTTCCAAAATGTGGAAGAAGCTGAACTTGGCAAGGGATGCAAAGAATAGGAGGGGCTTCTTTAGGTATGTCAGTCAGAAAAGCATGGTCAAAGAAAGCATTCTTTAATGAACACAACTGGAAAATTGGCAACAGCACATGAAGAGAAGGCTTAGCTATCAACAACTTTTTCATCTCAGTCTTCACAGGAAACCTCACTTCCAACACCTCTTGAGTGGAAACATTTCACTCATTTTTAAAAAGGTTAGGAAGGGGGAACCTGAGAATGTGTCAGCCTCACCTCTGTGTCTGGGAAGATCATGGAAAAAATTCTCCTAGGAGCTATGCTGAGGCATATAGAGGACAAGGAGGTGATTTGAAACTGTAGTGTTAGACGAGTTTCACCAAGGACAAAATCTGTCTGACCTAACTAGTGGCCTCCTATGAAAGAACAACTGTAAGAGTGAACAATGAAAGAGCTAGAAATGTCATCTGTCTGGAATCTGGACCTCTGTACAGCCTTTGTTGTGGTTGTTTGTCCCCCACAAACTACTTCTTTATAAATTTAAAATAGGTGGATTTGATTAATGGACTGTTCAGTGGATGCAAAATTGGCTGGATGGTAGTAGTAGCAGTAGTAGTCAATAGCCCAATGATGACACCAAATAGATGACAGCAAGCTGAGTGGTGTGACTGACATGCCTGCAGGATGGGATGTCATCCAGAGGGACCTGGACAAGCTTGAGAAGTGGGCCCATGGGAATCTCATGCAGTTTAACAACTACAAATGGAAGCTGCCACACCTGGATCAGGGCAACTCCCGACTGGCTGGGGGAATGAAGAGATTGAGAGCAGCTCTGCTGAGAAGGACTCGGAGGTAGAGGTGGATGAAAATCTGGATGTGAGCTGGTAATGTGCACTTGTAGCTCAGGAAGCTGTCTGCATCCTGGTCTGAATCAAAAGCCAGCAGACTGAGGGAGGCAGGTGATTCTGCTCCTCTTCTCCAGTACAATGAGACCCCATCTAGAGTATTATGTCCCTCTCTGGAGTCTTTAGCACAGAAAAAAAATTATCTTTTAAAATAAATCCAAAGGAGAGCTGTGAAGATGATTACATGAGTGTAGGAACTTTCCTATAAAGACAGTCTGAAAGAGGTTGTTCAGCCTGGAGAACAGAAGGCTCTCAGGAGATCTTGTAAAGGCTTTTCAGTACTTAAAGGGGGCTTGTAAGAAAAATTGGGACAGACATTTTCATGGTGTTTTGCAGTAGAACAAAAGATAATGGTTTAGACTAGATTAAAGGAAGAAATTTTGTACAAGAAATGTGATGAAACACTGGAACAAGTTGCCCAGGGAGGTGGAAGATGCACCATTCCCAGACACATTTAAAGTCAGACTGGACTCATTGCTGGGTGATTTGGCTAGATGATCTTCAAAGGTTTCTTTCAACAAAAGTAATTCTATGATTCTATCTAACCAAGTCCATGGCACAACATGTTGAACTTAGGAATCCCAGGGTCTCAGATTTTAATGCCAGGAATCTGACATTATTAATTCATTATTAAATTCAGAGAGCAATTCAGATTTCTGTAGTCGCTGTCGAGAAGTGTCTCACTTTCCTTCCACACTAGCTGATAAGAATGAATTGGCAGCGGGATAGCATTTTGATCTCAGGACTACATTCCAGATTCTGCTTGGATAGAGTTAGTTTTCCTCATAGTAACCAATACATAGCCTTCACAGTAGTGTTCTGCAGGGAATTTGTGACAAAATCAGTATTGATAAAACTTTTTATTGATAAAAAGTTTTTACTTCTGCTGAGCAGTATGTTCACATGTCAAGGACTATTCCCAACCTGCCATCCTACACACTATGCCTCCTCAGCAGGTAGGCTGGAAGTGCTGAAATTGCCAGAGAACACAGCCAGGACAACTGACCCAAACTGATCAATACCATGTGACTTCCACACCTCATGGCATCATGCTCAGCAGCAGAACTCAAAGAAAGGAAGATGGGAGAATGTTTATGGTTGCCACATTTCACTTCCCCAGTAACTGTCACATGTGCTGAGGCCCTGCCAACACTGGCTCTGTGTCTGCCTGCCAACACAAAGCACTGAATATTTGTCTTTGCTTGTATGCACAGCTTTATTTAACATATTTAACTGTTGTTATTTTAATCCCTGAATTTTCTTATTTTTGCCCTTCTGATTCTTTCACCTTCATTCCACTGACAGGGAGGGAAGTAGTGGCAAGTCCCGAAAATTAAAATTACAGTGATATATTTTCTGGTCATCAAAACACCCAAAAGTCTTGTTGAGTTTAAAATAAAACCCACAACATTGTATTTCTTTAGAGGTATAACACAGGGAGGTTTTCATTTCTTTAAAAAACCTTTAGAGTAAACAAATAGTGGAAGTGATGGCAAGTTATAAAGAAAACTCCAAGTAAGACCTTGAGGAATATTAGTGAGATCTGCAATAGTCAATCTCTCACAGGTTTTCTCATAGTTCAAACTGCCCATGTCAAAGCCTTTCAAAAGGCATGGATATATCACAATTGTGAATAAGAGCTATAAAATGTTAATGTTAGATGTAAATGTGCTACTCTTTATGTTGTCTGAGGCACATATGGGATCTATTAAGCAATAGGATACTGCATATTTCCTTGCTCTCTCAGATGTATCAATGAAACCAGTGCTTTTTAAATTCATATCTCCCTTCAATCCATCTATAAATATTGTTTTCTTAATGCTAAAAATATTCAAACCACTAAAAGTCTAAGGCTTAGGAGTTCTAGTGCTGGTTTAACAAATTTCTCTAATGCTTTGGAAGTTGTGATTTTAATAAAATGTGACAGTAACATACTTTGATTAGATGAAGGTTGCTGTGCCTTTTTTATTTTTACTTTATTTTACCAATATCTATGCAGATCAAATGTAAAATATTAAACGAAAGGCAGATACTTTTGTCCTCCTTTCCACTTATTGATCACGAAGTTATGACTGAATTATTACTGGCATTTTGTTTAGAAGCTTGAGTAATTTAAATAGCTCTGTACATCCTTCCTACTCCATTCTCCTAAAGAAGTGAGCCAATATCTACTTCTCAGTCCTCCCTCACTCAAAGTAGGTTTAGTCAACAACATATAAAAAAGTGACTCAGGCTATTAAAAAAGTTTAAAATCAGTGGGTTTGATAGTCTGTATTCTCTTTTGCATAAACACAAGCTTCATCGTCATTTTCTACTCCCCCACACACACACTCAAAACCCCCACAAAAACACAAATCAACGAACCCTAACACATTTGAGGATATTGTTGCTGCATTTTGTTCCCACACAGAGAAATTCTAATCTCCTTCATTAGAAAGGAGCTATTTTACTTAATGAGAAGTTCTACTGGTGCCACAGGAGTTGCCAATGAAGCTTACTCAAAATATCAAAACTTGATTCTTAAATATGGAAGGGGAAAATAAACTGTACAGAATTCTGTGAGGAAGGACACTCAAAGGGCAAATATGGAGGAATGCAGCCTACCTATCAATAACCTGCATCTAACTAAAGCTGAAACCTGAAGTATGAAATTATAGGAGGTTTCAGGTAAAGGGACTGCCCAAGACGTTGCTTCTCTAAGCACAAAGATGTGTCTTCAACCTTCAAGAGGATTATAAATTAGTCCAGAACTAAAAAGACGTGCTTCATCATTCAGCACCCAACAGATCACATTTGAATGCACACACCATAGCAGGAAATATCAAAAATACACTGAATAAGGACATTAAGATAATTTCACTATAACAGTTTTGAAAAACTGATAATGCATCACACGCTGTGATACAGCTTTCTGGCTCTTGTGGGAAAATGATTGGTCTTTTAAGAATAGGTAGTTCCTTTTCAGTAATCACATCCTGCAGTTATTCTCAGTACAATATGCAAGCCAGAACTGCTAAAAAAGGTTTTCACACCTTTTGCTTCAGTACCTTTCTGGAATGTATGCTGTACTATCTACGACAACCAGCTGTGCTCACATTGGATATCCTCAGTTAAGCAGGATCAGATTTTGGCACTGCTATTGTTAGCTGTAAGCATTTGTTTGTTTCATTAGTGGCAATTATGCCCAGTAGGGACTGCCAAAGTCACATAGTGATCCATGAGGTAGATTTAATAAATAAGCTTATATCAGTGGAAAATATTCCATCAAGATGTGAGAAAGCCCCGTATTTTTGATTTTCTTACTTTTCAAAATGTCACAGTTAACTTCTGAACAAGAAAAATCTGACTTTTTAGACGTTTGAGCCTCCAACCTACTTTCAGAGTAGTTGTGAATGTGGAAAAGTTATTAAAGAGCAATCTTCAAATTTCACCAAACAATTCCTCATTTCAAGATAAAGAAGCCTTCCTGCTTCTTGTCTACCATGACTAAGCCTTTCAGCTTACTGACTTGGAATCTGACATAAAAATACTTCTTTGTGTATCTAACAAGAATACAGTGCTAGCTGAAACATTAGGAGTTTTGGCTTCACAAAACTCAACTAAACAGACATCTGGACCTAAAGTTGAAGTTAGCCAAAAAAACCAAGTACAAAAATCCCCTGTTTTATATTATCCTGGAATAAACCTTGAGATCTGGATAGGAATAAGAACAGACAATCCAGACAAATCACTGTAAACTGCTGAAAGCATAAAGTACTAAATTCCATCTCAAAAATTCAAAGTCTTCACTTCAGGGAAGAGTAGAAGTACTAACATAGAGCTATGCTTTGGCTTCAGATAATTCCATGCCAGGAAATGTGGGGGGGAAAAATGAGAAACTAAGACTGGCTGATTTTATACTGATTAAGATCATAAATAGTACTGAAACCTTCCACCACAAACCCACAACTTGTTCAACAGGACAGGATGCTCACTGTGCTAAGCACAGTTGGCAAAGGGCATTTTAATCATCAAACACCAATTTTTTATCATGGATGTTATGACTTCATCCAACACTTTCTGGCCACAGACACAAGTTAGAAAATATCTCCAGACCTGAGTTTTTCTTCCTGAGACAAGCAGTACAGAGCTTGGGAATCACTTTGTCTATGGGTTTTAGTATTAAATAATAATAAAAATATAAAAAACATCAAAAACACATCCTGAAAATTTAGATTGTACTATCTGATGAAACCTTCTATTTATAAGTCAAGAAGCAGATATTGTGAGAGCAATGGAGGTTGATACACTGATAACTACTGAGAGTTCAGGCTGTCTTCTGATTAAAGAGTTTTGCTGGGACTATATTTATCTATAACTCTCACCACAGAGAGAGTTGATAAGCCTTGATCTCAGCAATCACAATGAAAATTCTGAATAATCAAACCAAACAAGAATTAGGTGACTAATTTCCATTAACAATCTTAGCCAGTATTATTCTCTTTCTATTAAAAAACCAAGCAAAAAACCCCCAAAAACAAACAAAAATCCCTACAAAAACTACCCTCCTCCCCAAAAAATAAAATAAAAAAAAAAAAAAACCTGAAAAAGAAAAACCAAAACCAACTTATTCCTGAACAAACCCTGTATGTCATGAACTGTGGAAACACCATTTGGGGCAGTCTGGTTGTCCTGATGAGCTTCTTAACTCCTACTAAAAAAACATTTAAGGTAATTAGAATCTAGTAAGGGGGAAAAGAATCCAAACATATATTAAAAAAATTAATGGTGAGTAATGAAAAACAATTAATTCAAAATCTCCAATTTTGCATCTTAAACTGAATCATATTTTCCCCTTCATGTACAGAAAAAAAGATAAAATGCTTTAAAAAATAGCCACTCCTATGACTCTCCATAAAAAAGAGTACAAATCTTTTTCCTACTTTATTTACACTTGTATATTTGCAGGAACTGGAAAGCTCTAAAAAAAATGCTATTTTGGGGAGAATAATCTGTTTCATAAAATATCATCTGGATGGGATATTTATTCAATCCTTTTATAAGAAGAGATTTGGCATCTGAACATTATGTATGACAGACTTCTTTCACACCATCTGTTATCTGTAGCAAATCAGAAAGCATTTCTTCATTATTTTTTGTGAAGAACTCTCAGTGCAGTTCAGAACACTTAAAGAAATAAATTTGCTATTTTTTAGAGGAGAAATACTGGCAGTGGCCATTCAGTTCCAGGGCTTAAATGCTTTGTTCTTTGGGGATCCTGCTCAACAGTAGGCTAGTTCACAATGAGTTAGAAATTTTTAAGGCTACAGAATAGGGAAAAACAAAACCTTGTTTTTTTCTTTCTAATGCACTCCTTAACTCAATTATCTTTCCTATGATCTTCATTCACAGAGAAAGTAAATTAGGCTCTAGTGAGCCATTGCATTAACTCCAGTTACCCACATTGAGCGATTTCTTCAGCTGTTGACTTTGTAAGCATGAACATTCACTGATACCAAAATGTAACTTTATTTCACAGTGTGATCTTTTCCTACACTGGAGCTCATTTTTGAACGAATATAAGTCTGTGAATAAAACTATACAACAGAAAAATTGGCAAAAGAGGACCATCACATACACAAACACACACAAAATCCTAAGAAACAAAACACAAAAGCAAAACCAGACTAAACAAAAAAAAAAAAAAAAAAAAAAAACAAAAAACAAAAAACCCAAAACCTCAAAATAAAACAAAATCAAAACCAAGAACTCTAAAATATTTTTATATTGGGGTTTTTTTTAAGATTTTTGACATGTGTCTATTTTCTCATTATCACGCTTCAGAAAATTCAACATGCTTCTTTCAATAACACAAAATTGCAAACATAAGTTTTAGGTGAGAGATGATTCTGAAACAGATTTACTATTCTACTTCCATCTTTGCCATGGCACAAAACAACTACACATCCAGAAGTGCTTTAACATTTGAAAGTTGCCATAGAATCACAGAATTTGCTGAGATGGAAGGGACCCACAGTGATTATCTAGCCCATCTCCTGGCCCTGCATAGCATAACCCCAAGGCTCACACCATGTCTGAGAGCACAATTTTTGTGCTCTCAATGCCTGAGAGCACTGTTCAAACATTTGAGCTCTGGCAGACTTGGTGCTGTGAGCAAGGTGGGGAGGAGCTAAAACGTAAGACTCATGTTGTTCTTACATAAGTCAGGATGAGATCGTAGCATTTCCTGGAGCAAAAACTGTAGCTAGGAGGGAAATAAAAAAGTTTCAAAAACACTGACCTCACATAGGATCCATTTGTCCAAATTCATTTGGTAAATAAAGTTTCACATTGATAAATTGCCTTTTCTAAATTAACTGAAGTCACTGAAAATTTCTTGGAATTTGGGAAACAAGAATGGATTAGTAGGACAAAAGAGGATTAATGCAAGCTTCTTTTATTTTTTGTGAACATTTTTAACCTATATTTTTCCTCTATCAATCAGGGTGTATGCTGCTAGTTGATATTCTCTATGTACATATATATGTACCTGTTCTTAGAAACCAAATTTATCCAGTAGTTAGCCCCAGACCCTCTGGTCTCCCTACTTATTAGTGTCTGGCTGTAGAAGTCCGTGGGTTTTGCAGACACACTCTTCTTGTTGGTACTCAGGCCACCTCTTGTTCTGTACACACCTCTCTCACTCCACAATAGATGTCCCAGACCCATGGCTTTCTCAGAAGATGAGTGCCAGGCTGTCTGCCCTAGAAGGTGAAAGAACCATCAAATATCTGACTGTCAGACTGCTGGTATCTCCACTGTCTGGTGCACAAACCTACTCTCTCTTATAACGTCCTGCCAGACCTCTTATCCCATGCAGCAGCTAATTCGGCTTGAAATTATCTGGTGAAGTGCACACTGCAACACTGAAATTCCCTAGGGAAACATTCACACTCTTTCCAGTTACAGGCATTTAAACACTCAACACACTCAACACTCAAACTCAACACACAAACACCACACAGCACTCTACTGAGGAAAACAGAAACAGCATTTCACATGCAGAAATGAAAGATTCTGGTGACCAGATCTAGTCCTCTAGCCAAACCTATTGACCAGAAATCTGTTTACACTGAAGTCCTTCCTCCCTCCCTGCTTCACCATGCCTCCTTGTCTCCCCATTTGCACATGCTTGTTCCCCCAGTTCACCCCTATTCTTCCCTTTCTCTGCTTTTGATCCTTCTCTAAATATCTCATTACATCTTTGTCCGTGCCACTACTCCCTTAAAATGTTCTATAAAATTTACTATACAAGCCTAAAATAGCCCTCCTTCTGCATTCCATCTTAAGTCCTATATTCCTTTAGGCGATTAAATATCCTTCAATCTTCGAGGCACTTGCAGTCATTAAGATACAGCATCCCTCCACTTACTGTTTATTTGCATTTTTGGTGATTAGCCTGTAATTATATTACCTATTAATTATTGGCTTTTATCCTCCTAGAAATCAAGTTGATTAAACTGTGCTCTTTTTCCTAAGATTGACAGCAACATAGTTGGTTTAGATTTTCTTCTCTTTCCTTCTTCACTTTTATATCCCATTGATTCTTAATGCCAACTCAAATGTTGTCCCATGTGAGTAATAATTGGAAAATATTCAATATTAAATCTCTTTTCAATTTAAGTGATTTCTAATCTGCAAGTCAAAGTCCATAGGTTGTTTTTATACCTCCTGATCCTCCTAAATAGGATTTGAAGGTCTAATGCCAGCTGGCTTGATCCTTAGACCTTGAGAAAAAGTAATGAGAAACTTAGCAAGACCTACCCCAACCAAGCCTAACTTGATTTTTGAGTTCTTTAGAAGCACTAAAATGAAACTATTTCCATAAAAATTCAAAAACCTTTCAACAGCAGTATGTTGAACAGAAGTAGACATTTCAATTTATAGTTTAAAAGAAACAAGTTTGCTCTTTGAAAGAAATGCAAATACTATTAAAAAATTCTGTGGTACTTTTATAGTAGATATATGAATGCCAGCTTAAGAATTTAATTAAATACACTGCTTTTTCCATGAAAAGCAATCTACAGATTCCTTTTGCATGTTTGTGTGTCCTGCAACTTGAAAAGCATCTGGATGCTATAGGCTGGCAACAGATTCTTTCAGATATAATAGAAAGTCTTATGAAGACTTAAAAAACAGAAATTGCAATCACAAGAGGCTGTTTCATGATGCAAAGATGTCTGTAACTAAGATTGTTTTCGGGCATCTAACTTCCTTCCCCCTCCAAAAAGTCAACATTTCTTCAAGAGGTATTTTCCATTAACAATAGTATTTTATCCCTACAGGGATCCTGTCCCATAAATATTATCAGTTTTTGTCTATCTATTGCCTTTGAAATACATAATCCTTTTCATAGGAGATTTCATATCCTGCAGCAGTATGTCTGTTTTCATTGCCCAGCTCTCTATTTTAATGCACACATTTCAATTACTTCTCTGGTCTTGATGAGCTTGCAAATTAAACCACGCGCTGTCCTTTTATTATCTATACATGAAACTGAAGTTATAATAAAACTAGGCTTCATTCTGACAAAGTATATGTGACTCCTTTATATTGTGAGAATGAGGAAACTTTTTTATTCTTTCTGCATCCAGGCTTTCATACTCGTGTAGTCCTGCAGGTGCACCTGCTCATGTTCCAAAGATGATCGCTTCTCATTAGCAATTTTCATTTTTAACTCATTTCCTCGGTGATTCTTCAAACCTTAGGCTATTTAAAAACAGACAAAATCCAAAACATATACTCACACCCAAATGCTGTTACATGAGAATTCATTCCCTCTTCCTCCTCTGCCTAAAGAAAAAGGAGGGTTAGATCAGGAATATGAAACCTTCAATGCACTTTTGGGACCATTCTTAGCTTCTCTTTCTCCTTCAGAAGCAGGAAACAATATATGTCTTTTTTACTTTAATGTAGAGAAAGACTAGCTGCCCATTAGAGACATATTTTGTACTTTATTTGATAGTATATTTTTATATTGATATTTATATATGTTCCAAGATAATTCACCATTAAGACACAAGCGTGATTAAGAGTACCCCAAGATATGTTTGCATGAAGTAGAAATTGAAAATTCCTAGGATGTCTTTTGTCTGTTTAGAGCATTAAAGGAAATCATATGTTTGCATTAGATACTTTTTCTGAAGTTACATATGTAATGTATGAAGAAACAGGTGTTTTTTTAGCATTCAAGCCAAAAAGTTTTGCTTTCATTCCTAGGAAATGCAAAGACTTTCCAGTAGTCCTAACTGAACCTTTTCTTTTGTAAGTTGTGACTGGCATAGTTAAATCTAATGTGGGATCTAATCCTCTTTGTTTCCCAGTGGGTCGTTCCAATCAGCCATCATGTCACCAATTATAGCATGTCTAGACAATATAGCCCTTCATTAAGCCATATCACTTCCCTGGAATAACCATTGTTTTCGAGAGAAAAATCCAAGTTTCAATACAAGTTTTTAATATCATGACTGCAATGCTTCATGTTTTCCAGAAAATGTGCAACCTAGCTACATTTCCTGGAAAATAGGACCATTCCGTCCCCTTTTCTTCACCCTCCTGCTGTCATTCATGGTTCCTGGATCCTAACTCTCTATCAAGAGAAGCCACTATTTCAGAAACTGCAGCATATTATTCAAAAATTACATCGTTATCCTGTCCATTTTAATATCTGATTTCCACAAAGTTTGTAACTCAAAATCATGGCTGGATCTCAAGCCATTTTCAACTCACCACTAAAAAGCTTAAGACCAAAGTGCAGATCTTGTAGGAAGGACTGAATTGTCAAATCTGTTAGTATATTTAACCCAGTGATAAAATATTAGTGCTCAATAGGCACGTTTATTAGATAAGCTAACAGAATTCCTATGGCTTGACTTCTCTTCCCCTACAATGGGGAAACTTTATAAGATAAGGCTTAAGTACTTCATTCCTGTTATTTTCAAAAAGTGTCACAATAACTGGTCAAATTGCTAACCATGAATGACAAGCCATGGGCTAATAGATGCCATAACAAAAATGTTCAAAATCAAGACAGTATTTTCCATAAGAAAGCTTTAAAAGAACTCCTTGGAATAACAGAAAAAGATGGAAGAGTATCATTTTGGGGAAGAAAAGTCAGAAAAACTATTTGTTAAATCTGCCTCATATAAGCTATACTCTTTAACATATTCCTATTCCTATTCTTAACAACAGATTAAGTGTGTTTTACACTTGAAGAATAAATCCACTCATATCCAAATAATTTTTATTTGTAAAATTATGGTCACATGATCTTAGATGTATTTTATTAGAATTTCAGAGACTGTAAATTACTTCAAATAAAAATAATCAAAACTCCTAAATGATGTATCAACATTTCATCATTAAAGATAACCAAGATATCATTATGACTTCTGTGAACATTCCAATGAAATAAAATATTAAAGCATTTTTTCCACTAAAAGCACACTTTTTCCTACTTCCTGAATACCTGAAAATTACTTCCATCTGTTCACATAACAAAGAAGCCTACTTCCTTCTAAACTCCATTAAAATTATTTCTTAAAAAAATTTTAAAAATACTGTTATAGAAACAACATACAGCATCTTAAGACTATTTTGTGAAATATATAGTCCCATAGCTATGCTGTATAATGGACTTCTTGAAAGCGAGGTCTACACACTACCTAGCCCATAAATAAAGAATGTAGTTCTTAATTATTTGTTAGTTTGATCCCAATTCCCCTAAGACCAAGTATTATCTTCACACTTATGGGTATCACTTTTATGACTGACTGCAAGATGATCTACAGCTTCTAAGGCAGAGATTTTAGCCTATAATTGTGTTTTAAAACTGAGAATGAACCTTGTCATATTTCCAGGAAAAGTTAAGTCAACTAGAAGGAAAAATTAAGACATAGTAAGCAACTTGCTAGCCTGAAGTCCTTAATCATCTTGAATTCAAAAGAAAGCATAAACATTATATGATTGTCATGGTTTAACCTTAGCTGTCAACTAAGACCCACTGAGCCACTCACTCACTACTCCACAGTGGGACGGGGAAAGCATAGGAAGAGCAAAAGTGAGATTTGCAGGTTGAGACAAAAGTTAAATAGAAAAAGCCAAATCTGCAAGCACAAATAAACCAAAACAATGAATTCATTTCCCACTTCCCAAGGGCAGAGTTCAGCCATACCCAGAAAAGCAGGGCTGCATCACACGTCACGGTAACTTGGGAAGACAAACATCATTAACTCTGCATGTGTCCCCCTCACTTTCCTCTTCCTCCAGCTATATATGGGGGAATGCCATATGGAATGGAATCTCCTTTTGGTTATCCAGGGTTAGCTGTCCTGTGTCCCCTCCTGAATTGCCATGTACTCCCAGCCTCCTCACTGGTGGGGCAGTGTGAGGAGCAGGAAAGGCCTTAACTCTGTGTGAGCACTGCCCAACAGTAGCAAAAACATCCTTGCGCTATCAAAAGTGTTCAGCACAAATCCAAAACACGGCTCCATACCAGCTACTACAAAGAAAATAATCCCTGTTAAAACCTGCACAATTCTATAAGAAAACGCTGAAGAATCCCAGGAATTTTGTTCTGTCTACTTAAAGAATCAATATTCTGAACACACATCCTTCATCTCCTCCAGCTACCAGGGCTCATAATGATGGTTCCTTTCTCACATAAGTCAGTGCTGGCATTCACTTTCCTTTTGTAAGTCTGTGGATTTCAAGTGCCTGTCTATTGATAATCCTCCCTCACAATATTTTTAAGTGAACAATGGAGAAGCCTGGCTGGTTTTTGCGGCATGATTGTAGAAATGATCTTGTTCATCTAGAGGGGATCTGGTTCAGCTCACAGACATAGCTTAGCATAAGAACAGGAAAAAGTGTTTCTACAACAGCATTCTTACATTCATATAAAGTTGGTAGGAGGAAAGTTGTGCAGCTGGAATATAAATCAGTGTGTGAAGATGATCAGAATAGATCTATATAGCTGGATAGATGGACTTTTTTTTTTAATTAAAGGTATTGAGACAAATCCCAGTTCCAAACACTGGAGTAAAATTTCAAAATATAGAGTGTAGCTGTTCTTCATTTCCTCTTACAGGAAAAGAAAAGAGTGAATAATAAATGCAGTTTTTGAAATACTTGCTTTGAGATCTTATTTTCTGATTTTTAATCACTTTACAGAAACAGTCCCCTTCCAAGTCAGTTCAGAAAAGCCTGAGCAAGATTCAACTACTGCAAAATGAGCATCTTAGAGTCATAGAAT
This sequence comes from Melospiza georgiana, assembly GCF_028018845.1. Taxonomy (NCBI): domain Eukaryota; kingdom Metazoa; phylum Chordata; class Aves; order Passeriformes; family Passerellidae; genus Melospiza; species Melospiza georgiana. The sequence continues at coordinate 75,622,611 of NC_080430.1, forward strand.
GTTAAGGGGCTGGCATGGACCTTAAAGGTCATCTAGTCCCAGCTTTCTCTGTCTGGTCAGTGAGTGCACGCTGCTGGTTCATGATCAAGCAGCATCCCCAACTCTTTCTCTGCAGGGTGGCTCTCATTTCTCTGCCCAGAATGAGGGTGTGCCTGGGAATGTCTCAGGTGTAGGACCTTGAGTTTCATTTTGCTGAACTTCACAAGGTTTCATGAACCTGTCCAGGTCCCTCTGGATGGTGTTCCTTTCCTCCAGCATGCTGACTGCTTGACAAAACTTGGTGTTGTCAGTGAGCTTGCTGAGGGTGCCCTTGATCCCCCTTTCTGTGTCACTGACAAGAGGCTAAACAGTATTGGCCCCACTACTGACCTCCAGGGACATCATTTTTTACTGGATGCAGCATTTGAATATTCTAGTCCTTCCATTAAAAGTTTCATTTTAAAGACTTTATACTTGCTTTCATTTTATCACCTCTTAAGCTATCCTCTTAGGATCAGAGCTAAAATTCCTGAAGCTGATTCCTAAATATAGGAAACCAAGTCTTTGCTTCAGCTGCTAAAGAACCAGACATTTTCCTAATACAGAGAATCCAAAGCTCCCTAGGCAGAGAAGTTCAGTCCGGCTAGTCTGCTACCTAATCTAAATAGATTGAAGGCCCTCTTATTTAAAGGGAAATATTCAAATACAGATGGCTAAGCTGTATCAGGTCGAAAATCCCAGTTCTTTTATCTCTCTAAGCATCCAGAAACATCAAGAAGAAGTCTGGGCCAATATGAATTGCAAAAACTGGCCCTTCATATTCATTAGGCCTGGAATTACCTTTTAATTCAACTTCTAGGGCAAGCTGCACATTTACTGAAGTGCCATAAAATAATCTACACATCTCATACTGTTACACAGGCTGCAATAAAGTGAAAGGTTCCAAAAAAGAATAGCCATTACATTTTAAGAGTCTTGGACTGAAGCAACACTCTCTGAAATATCAAAGATATCATCTTGACTGCACTACTGGCATATAAACAGCATACATGAAGAAATAATTCAACTCTCCTTAACAGTAATTCTCTGAGAATTACATTTTCATATAGTAGTTCTCAGAGAATACTCCAGTCGTGCGAAAGAGACCATTCAGTTCCTTAAGGGGAACAGTGAGAAAGAATAAAATCTCTATTTGAGGGAGAGGTACAAGAAGAAATTAGATTTTATAAATCAATTTATTTTCAATAAAATGAGTGAAATAAGTGGTTTCTCTTCATTGGAATGTGTACATATTTAAATTAAAAGGCTGTAATTCAGAATACAGATCAAAGTGCAACCTTGCACTCAGATCTGCCTTCCAAAGGAAGCTTAACACTTGCCCAGGAAGTGGATCCTTAATTTTGCTGAGATTGCTAGAACTCATCTAGCTCTTGAGTTACTGCTCCTTATTGCCCATTGTTACAACCACATAACAATGAAAAACACTGCAAAACACTGTTCAGGGACAATGAGATCAAGGTTGATGATATGTCTCTGAGGACTCAGGTGAAGAGGACAGGGATGGGTGGCAGATTCCCAATCAAATCAAGGAGAAAGACTACAGGAGGAACAGATATATCCTGTCAGTGAATCCATTGCTCTCAAGCTGGCAAAGCACTTTGGCTCCTACAAAACCATAATGATCTTCAAAGAGCAAAATGCTGTCAAGGAACCTGTGATACTTGACAAAAATGGGGAAACAAATCAGAAAAGCAAGATGGGATAGTTTTTATGAATGGAGATGTGAGACAGATGGATACATGATTTTCAGTAAAAGATAAGAAAAATTATTTCATTCTACATAAAGGAAAAAAAAAGAATACATGGAGCTCTCCTACAGAATGATAATCTGAAACAGGATCTGTCAAAAGTCAAAGTGATCCATTAGTGAATGAGTGTGGCAGCTACCAAAAAGTAGAAAAAATAGACTTAACATTATTCAATATATACAAAGCATCATCCAGACAGCTGGGAGAAGCTCCAGTCACAAATCTTCATTCTCATAGAGGAGCTTCACCACTTTGATATCTACTGAAAAACCAACACTCTGAAACACACCTAATCCAGAAAGTTTTAAAAGTGTGTTGAGTTATTTTTTCCCTAAAACTTAGAGGATAGACCAGCCAGGAAGGTGCTCTACTACATAACAAGAACTGGTTAGGGATATGAGAGTCACTGAAAATCTATGCTGCTGTGACCTGTAGATTGAAGAATTAAAGATCTTGAGGTAAGACAGGGAAGCAAGCAGCAGGAGAACAGACAGGGAAGCAAGCAGCAGGAGAATAATCAGACTTCAGAACTGTTTTCAGTCTATTCAGTGAACTGCTGGCAGGATTTCATAAGTCGCACAGAAGATAGAGGGGCTCACCAAGTCTGATTGATCTTCAGGGGTAGCTTCCTTAAAGCACAAAGATTATCAAAAAGTGAGTCAAGTTTTGAATCAAATGATTTACAGGCAAGAAAATGAGTAGTCATACCAGAAAGTCTCCAGAGAGGTTAAAGAACCCCAACTAAGCTCAAATGCAAGGAGGGAGGCTCAAAGAAGTGCAGGTAGCCATGCATTTTTTACAAAGAAGTACTCGAAGAGCATTTGAAAGGCCAATGCTTCACTAGAGTGGTAATTGGAAGGATAAGTGAGGGCCAATGGGAAGGTACTGGTGTACACTGAAGCAAAAAGAAAGCCAAAAAAATCTTTGGCTGAGTAGTCAGTGTGATGGGTGTTCTAATAATGAAACAAAGGCTGCTGTATTTGGCCTCTCTTCTTCCTGCAGGTTTTCAGTGACAAGTTGGTGCCCTAAGTCCATATGCTTGGCAGCAGAGCTTGGAGAGGAAGAGTGTGATTAGAAAAAAAATTAGTCAGGAACTGCTTGAATAAGATGAACATGTAGAGGTCCAGAATTTTAAACCAAATATTCAGCATTACAGAGTAACCTCGCTAAAGTCATCATAAAGATGTTTCACCAACTTGGAAAGACAGCAGTAAACAGAAGAAGTTCTCATAATTAGAAAAATCAACTAGAAAAATATCAATTTTATGTCCCAAAGATAGCATAGAGAAGGATGTGGGAAACTGAAGTCAGCCACAACTCCATTCCCAAGAACAGAGGTGCCCTCAAAACATTTTCTAGGCATGTGAAAGGCACAGAATCAGCCTGAACAGAAAAAAGAAAAAAGCCTGTACCTGACTCCGTTTATCACTTTGTGACACAAATTGAATTCAGCAATACACCCAAAAAGTAATTAAAAACAGATAATTAACATCTCAAAGTAGAATCAAAATAAACACTTAGATAATTGTGCTAATTTCCAAATTATCTTTGACAAAAAATTCCTCAATTTTCTTTTTTTAGACTCAGATAACATCTTCTTGCTTAAATCTCCTAATATTGTTTTAGTTTGCCATAATTTATATCATTTTTTTTCAGCAGAGTCAGGACAGGTGTCTCACAATAACCAAAATACTAATGTTTACAAGCAAGCCATTCATTCACTGGAGCTTGTCTCGAACTACTTTTCTCCCTCAAAAAATAAATACTAGGTTAACATTAGCTAGGGCTAGAAAACCTACTTAGCATTGGGATGTAATTTCTATTTGCTCAGTGCTTTCAGACATATGATCTAGAGCTTTGCTCATTTTCAAGGACTAGTCAATTTGTAAACACTTTTTCAAACCTGGCTGAATTTTACCCATAGTGTATATATTGAATTACAGGTATTACTAAGTCTCTACAATGAGGCTGAGTATGTGTCAGTTTGTATAACATTCTAGAGAAAAAGTAACCCGGTCTTCTCACCCAAATGATTTTCAGCACTTGAAATTTTCAGGCTTTTCCTCCTGCTTCAACTGCTGTCACTTTCATTCCCATTATCCAGTCTCCTTGCTTTGAGCTTGATTTTTATTACCAGACTTAAACCCAAACAAGTTATTCTCAACCCAAAACAATGAACTTCATTCTAGACAAACTTTTCTCCTCACTTTGCTTTGACTGTATGGCTAGGAACACTTGACCTTGCAAAGGAGGTTTATTACTCTCTTTCATAATTTTATTTTTTGCACACTTATAACGCAGGTTTTCATACCCTAAAATTCATACAGTGTGAAAAGGTAAAGAAGATCCAGAAGATTCTTCTGTGGATTTCCCAAAAAAATTTCTACAGCATGAATTTTTCTACTAGTGGTCCTTCCTTTCTCCATAACAGAACACAGTTACAGGCAGGTTTGGCACAAAGGATGCTTTCGAATGTTGTTACTAGCAACTCACACGAGCCTTTGGCCAGAAGTTGGGCACAGGAGCAGATACTCCAGGGCATAGTTTTCAGTTTTACTGTCAGTCTAATTATAATTACTTTAATTTTCTTCTATTACATCAATGACAAAATGGAAAGAGAGAGGAATGACCTGGGAGTGAACCCAGACAGTCATGGCTCAGTTGTAAAATGGTCTAAAGCCAATCCATACATTTTGAGTGCTTTCCCAGGAAATGGAATGACTTGAAGAAAAGTACTCTGACCAGTAAGAGAATCAGCTTTGTTAATAGCTTTCAATGTAACAGCAGAATATGATTTTATTATTTTCTAGCTCAGAAAGTAGTGTTTATGCCTGAAAAGAGGTATTGCCAGAGATGCAAATAGCTCTCTGAAGTTCATCTGAAAAACATTAAAACTGCTTGAAATTCTTATTTATACACACAGCTGTGATGCAATTACAATGGTTATGCAAAATATAGTGAAAAAAATTAGAGTTATAGCAAAAAACATCTACTGGAGTAAATACTCCATCTGTGCAGGATTTCTACACTGTCATTCATATAAAAAAGACTTTTCCAGACCTCCACAGTTGATCAAAAGTGATATCCAATTTCTGAGAAAGCAGAGGTTTTTAGAGGTATCGCAGTAACTGAATTTTTCCCTTAAAGAAAAATATGCATGGACCACCTCTGTGGTTTGATTTAATATTTTTCATTTATGACTAAGTCCTTCCTTTAAGTTCCCTTCTTCCATTTTTGTTGATTTGCATTTGAGTACAGAGAGGTTTTTATTTTGTTTCTCTAATTGAATAGTATTCATCAATACATTGTGACAGTGACTTAGCCCTCTTTATAAAAACTTTTAACTGCAGCAATTTAAGTGTGTTGTCTTCTTCTATATCACTTAAATGAATATCTGATAAGAAATTGTCGAAATCTCTGGTCAATTATGATATCTTTGGGGTTTTTTTTTTGTTTGTTTTGTTTTGTTTTATTTTGTAGAATCATATAATTCCCTGAGTAGGAAGTGATCCACAAGTTCATCAAGTCCAACTCCTGATCCTGCACAAGAAAGCCCCTCATATTTTCCATCTGAGCTCGTTGTCCAAATAATTCTTGAACTCTGCCAGTGCTGTGACTCCTTCCTTGGGGGTCTGTTCCAGTGCCCAAACATCCTCTGGGTGAAGAACCTGTTCCTAACATCCAATGTAAATCAGCCCTTAAACAGCTTCATGCAATTCCCTTGGGTTGTATCACTGGTCATCACAGGGAAGAGATCCATGTCTGTCCACCCTCTTCTCCTCACAAGGAAGTTGTGGACTGCAATGAAGTCTCCCCTCAGTCTCCTCTTCTCCAGGATAAACAGACCAACTGGCCTCAGGGCCCTCATACAACTTCCCCCCATGGCCCTTCACCATCATTTTGGCTGTCATCTGGATGCTTTCTTATAGTTTTATATCCCTTATGCAGCACTCAAAGTGAGGCTGACCCAGTGCAGAGCAGAGAGGAACAATCCTCTCCCTTGCCTGGCTGGTGATGCCACAGGACAGGATTGGCCCTCTTGGCTGCCAGGGCACTGCTGGCTTAGGTTCAGCTTGCCATTGACCCAGACCCCCAGCTGTCTTTCTGCAATTCTGCTCCCCAGCCTCTCATTCTCCAGTCTGTGTGGACATTAAGGGATGACTCGTCCCAGTTGCAGAATCTGGCGTTTGTTTTGTTAAACTTCATATGGCTGCTGATTGCCCAGCCCTCTCATTTGTTGAGGTCTCTTTGCAGACCCTTCCCGCCTTTGAGGGAGCCAAGAGCTCCTTCCAATTTAATACCATTGGCAAACTTACTTAGTATTCCTTCAAGTCTTATGTCCAAGTCATTTATGAAGATGTTGAAGAGCACAGGGCTGAGGATGGGGCCCTCTGGAATCCCACTAGTGGCAGGTTTTCAGTCTGATGTCACCTCATTCATTACAATGAATCACATTCGTTAACGTCACCTCATCCCCTTTGCGCTCAGCCTGTGAGCCAGTTGTTCACACATCTCACGATGTGTTTATCCATCTGTGTGCTGGACATTTTGTCCAGATGGATACTGTGAGAAACATTATCAAAAGCTTTGCTGAAATCCAAAAAGATCACATAACTTTGCTTCCCTTGGTCAGCTAGGTGGGCTACTTATACTAAACAAACAAGAACTTCCCCTCATGAAGCTGTGGTGGCTGTGACTGATCGCTACATTGTCCTTCAGGTGTTTTTCAATAATTCCGGTTGATCTTTGGCCACATTAATTTTCTGGCTACAGAGATGAGCATCATCACTGTATTCCTCCCATGTCACCCAATCTTGTTTCCTCTGGGCATAAAACTGATTTTTCTGGCTTAGCTCCAAATGAATTTCCCTGGTTAGCCAAGCTGGCCTTCTGTCTTAGCTGCTTGACTTCCAACATTTTGGAATTCCCTGCTGCTGTGCCTTTAGGAGGTGGTGCTTGGAAAATGACCAGCACTGATGGACCCCAGTACCTTCAAAAGCATTTTCCATGGAATCATTACTAACTAGTTCCCTGAGCAACCTGAAGTCTGTTCTCCTCATGTTCAGGGTTGAAGTTTTGTCGGCTTTTTTCCTCCTGTCAACAGAGCATCTTGGTGTTCCCCTGGGGTTCCTCTGGTTCTAGAAATTCGTCTTGCTGTGTCGAATGTATTTGCACCAGAATTGTTCACTTTGGTGAGTGATAGTTATAAGATTACCTTAATTTTTGTGCTCTTTTACATACACAAGTACCCTATTGCAACATTGATAAAGTGTTTTGACTTTAATCATATCATGATCACAGCAGAAATATTATGGGATGGAAGAAGTAGGAAGAAACAAAGGTGTATGAAAAACTTGCACGATCTGTCAGAAGATACTATCTACTTTAATTTGGCTTAAAGTCTTCTAGCAGAAGTAAAAAGACATGCCAGAACTCTCATGAACTTTGTGAATATAAATTATTTTCAATATCAGTTATCTTGTCTCATTCCTGAGTCAGGCTAGAACCAGAGGAGGCAATAAAGTGAGAAGAGAAAACCTTGTAATGAGGGCTGAAAGAGAAGTTTAGATAGGGAGCAAGGAAGGAGATTCTAGAATAGAACTTTCATTTTAGTGCACAAGAAGCATATCATTCTTGAAAGAAATATTCCAATAGATCAATCTGATTCCCTGCAAGATAGGTTAGGTATCTTAATCAAGTCATAATCAATCTCTCTTCCCACAGACAAAAAGCAGGAGACTAAGGCTACCTTGCTCTGAAACCAGTCTCAGTGACACAGTTCATAGGGCAGCAAGAATAGTCTGTTTTGTGTGTTCCTTCCTCTTCTTGGTATGAGACCTTCAGAGCTTTTATGCTTCAGACTTCAAGCAATCACTGTTTCAGCCGAGTTCAATAGGAATCAGTGTCCTGAACCTGTGTAATCACCACAATACAAAGCAGCATGAATCAAGTTGCCTACAATTATGGAGTATTTGTAACCTAAATTTCCTCTTGTATCCTAACCTATGCCACAGGGATGGGAAGACTTTCTCTTTGGAATGGTACTGCAAAGAAGTTAGTTTGAAATGAGTCATTGTAATCACAGGAAACTCTAACAAAAGAAAATTTAACTCGATTTTCAAACAGGGTACAAGTGGAATTCAGAAAGCAGTTTAGGGTCATACTTGAATACAGACCAGTTCGAGAGAGGACTCTGTTCTATGAACAAAAACCGTAGAGGCACAGCAAAAATAAGATCCCATTTTCACTGCACTAAATTCTGTTATAATGAACAGACTAAGACAAGTTAATTTTGTTGTCTGCACTGGTATTGCAAAGTCCTGTGAATCTTGAATTTTTGTAAGTGAAATAATTTCCAAGTGTTCCTTTATTATTTTAGACGATGTGTCATTTTATAAATACTAATACAAGTAGAAATTACTTCATCTATTTTTAAAGAATGTTTTAGTGTTCCTTATCTAACCTGGCATAAGATAAAATAATATATCCCAATATATTTTCACAGTCACTGTGCTATTATTCTCACTCAGAAGAGATGGTACATACAAAGCAAATGTTTAATCTCTCCTTGGTGAGAGGTTACTTTCATGGGAAATTCATTTCATAAAAATTTCATATCTGTGATACTTAAGAATGATCTTCCAGGATCGCACAATGAAACAGAAATCTTCCTGGGAAATGATACTACATATCCCGTTAAGATTTAGGTCAGCTATGTTTTGAAGAACTTCCATCAGGATGTAAAGATATCCTCAGTGAATTGAAAAGGGCACAAAAATAAAACTCACTGAACTGGGAAATGTGTGCAATACGAAATAATTTCAGTTGGACACAATAGAATAAAAATTGAAGGTTAGAAATAGAAGAATTACAATAGCTTTCAAGAAAAGAAAAAGGTACCAGATGCATATCACAAATTATCATGTTATGAGAGAAAAACTAGAGAGAGGAGAAAAAGGAAAGAGATATTTGAAATGTAAGAGAAACATTTCTTCAAATTATCTTCTCGTGGCCTCTGAAAAATTTTCAGACTGATCTGTTTTTTCTGCTGCTTCATATCAGTGAGAAGGCAGTGAGACCCTACAAAGAATATACAGTACTATTTTGGAATAAATAGATCAAAAGAAAAGATCAAAAGACCACTGATAGCTCACAAGGATTCCACTTTGGAAATCTGAGATTTATTGGTTTTCAATTCCTTTTATTCTAAAGGAACTGATAATGAAATTCATACAGAAGAAATAACTTGGAGAACCATGAAAACAACAGTTTACATGAAGTTTTGTGCACTTTTTGCAGGAAGAAAAGTATAGTTAAGGGACTTCAGCAAGATGCATTCTTTTTATCCTTGTTATTCTATTATTTTCCCACCTTAAATGATGCTCCTCCAAGACATAAGCAAATTAAATCAAACAGAAAAAGCAATATAATGTTCTGTTCTTGATCTGAGTATTCTAGTTTAAATTTAGAATGACAACAGTAAATAGAAAATACTTTTACCCAAAATATTTACTCATAGATCATATTATTGGTTTCATCTGGAACAATTCTCCATATGAAACACTCACAGAAATGTTAGAAAAAATCAAACATCAAAAAAATAGTCATCTACATTTCAACATTAGATAATTACAATTTTTACCTTCTGATTCATGTTTACATAGAACTGATATTTTGTTGATGAAGAACATTGAGTAGGCAAGGAAACACAATGCTGTATTTCCTCTTCTGTATTATCAGGTCTTCAGACTCAGATTTTATGATTCAAGCTATCTTGAGGCAAGCATGCCTGAGTCATGTTCCATCATCAAACATGTTATTTAGTAAACTAGGGCTCCTAAGCCACAGAGCAGATGATGTATCTATATCTATGGTAGTGTATCCCAATGTACCATCATAAAATGCAAGATATTTTCTCTTACTACCATAGTGAGAAATATAAAAGGCCAATACCAATAAAAAAATAATTCATTACTTTTAAAAGAGGACTTCTTTCCCCTAAAATGCATACCTAGTTTTAAGTAAGTTTTATCCTAGTATCACATCATCATGTATTTCCATACAGTAAGCTCCATAAAATGTATATGTGTCTTTTCACTAGTAGAAATCATCTTAAATGTATGAACAGTATCAGAGTCTACCGGTGAGACTGCCTTTTGCTGGCATTTCATGTTTATGTTGAATTGTGAGTGTATGAGAATAATATAAAAAATTTGAATATATTAGGGTCATTTAGGTCAGAAAAGATTCTTGAAATGGAATTCAACCATACACTTAGTGCTATCACTACTAAAACAAATCCCCAAGTGTCAATCTATACATCTTTTAAATACCTTGAGGGATGGTGACACAATTCTTTTCCTGGGCAGCCTGTTCATGGTGCTTAATAACCCTTTCCATAAGGAAATATTCCTTATATCTTATTTGAACACTCCCTTGTGCAACTTGAAGATATTTCCTTTTGTCCATCACTTGTTATCAGAGACAAGCGGCCAATCCCCACCTCAATACAATCTCCTTTCAGTTAGCTGTGAAGATGTCTCCCCTGAGATTCCTTTCCTTCAGGCTAAACACACCTCGCTTCCTCAACTGCTTTTCATCAGACCTGTGCTCCAGATCCTTCACCAGCTCCACTGCTCAAGCAGCACCTCAATGTCTTTGTCCAGAACTGGACACAGGAATCAAGGTATGGCCTCGCCTGTGCTGAGTACAGGGGAACAATCACCGCCCTGGTCCTGGCCACACCATTGCTGATACAGGCCAGGATGCCATTGGCCTTCTTGGCTAACTGGGAGCGCAGCTGGCTCATGTTCAACTGTTGAAGCCCCAGGTCCTTTTCCCCAAGCAGCTTTTCAACCACTCTTCCCCTGGCCTCTATCACTGCCTGGAGTTGTTGTCATCCAAATAAAGGGTGGGGCACATGGCCTTGTTCAAAATCATGCGATTGGCCTCAGCCCATCAATCCAGCCTATCCAGACCCATCTGCAGAGCCTTTCTATCCTCCATCAGATCAACATTCCTGTCCAATTTGATGTTGTCTCTATGCCCTCATTCAGATACTTGATAAAGATAGCAAACAGTGTTGCAGTGTGAGCCTATTTCCTATTTTAGAATTCCCAGTCCCTTCCCAGGTGTGGCAATACTTCTCTCCCTTCCCCCTTGTCCCTGCTGGGTTGTCAGTCAGTCTTAACATTCCAGCAAGGCCATCGTGTGTTTGGTCAAGTTCAAAAGATGCCCCCAGGCCTGGGGTCATTGGCCTGTCTCTGTGTCTCTCGTTCCCTGAGACCCTCCTCCTCCCACCTGGTTGGTGCTCACCTGTCCCTTCCCCTCCCCCTGTCCCTGGGTTTAAATTGAGCCAGGACCATGTGGTCTTTATTCTGTTGGAGCTGTTACCAAGTTTCAGATGTCTGTGACCATGGAATAAAACTCTGGATCAAACCCTCTGCAGAATCCGTCTCCTTTTCCTCTTCACCATCGCCTGAAGCCTTTCCACCTGAGGTAAACTGAGTTTCTACAAGCCTGGGTTTGTTTCAGTGCCCAGCTGCAATATCCAGCCAGCCAAAGGTGTCTCTGAGGTGAAACACCGCAGTTGCCGCCTTTGGCCCAGCAGCAAGGGTCAGACCAGCCCAGGCACAATCTACCTGCTAATATTGGGATCATATTCCAATAAAACAGAACTGTACCCCAATAGTGAGCCCTAGGGAGCCCCACTTGTATTTGGCTGTCAACTGGATTTCACTCCTTTCACCCCCACTCCCAGGGCTCAGCCATCCAAATTTTTATTGAGTGGAAAGTGCACCTGTCCAAACCATGAGCAGCCATCTTCTCCAGGAGAATGGAATAGACAGTGACATCCAGGTTACCACGCCTTTGCCATCATAAAATCATCAGGCATGGGAAAGACCTCTAAGATTGAGCACAACTCTCAACCTTACACTTTCAGGTTCACCACTAAATTATTTACCAAAGCACCACATCTACAAGATTTCTGAACTCTTTCAGGGATGGTGATTCCGTCACTTCCCTGTACAGCCTGTTTCAATTGCTGATCACCTTGTCATCCACACTAAGCTGCTCAAATAAATTAATTTGCCAGGCTGATAAGTTCCACAGTTTTACACTAGCACAACACTACTTCTTAGACATGGTTTTTTTGGTGTACTCCATACAGTCGGTAGAATTGTCTCAACTTACACTATTCAAAACCACCTCGTCCATGGCTGCTATATGATTGAAGATAAATATTCAGTTTGATAACATTCTCATATCTTTAGTGAAATAAATTTTGCAAGTCTGATGATTTGGGGTTTAAAAACTACTTTCTAGGAATATATTTAATGGATTACTATTTTCAGAGTAAACTTTTTAAAATAAAAGTTATTTCATCAAAATACTCCTAATCCATAGCTAATTCTCATAGAAGGATTGTAACACACTACCATTCAAAATTTAATGTGCAGAAGTAGAGTTGTACTTATAGAGAATTAAACCCAAAATAGATTTTGTAATGTATCTGATGCATTTTGAAGAAATCTGCTTCTTCTCCTTTTCTGTAATGACCCCATGACAGGTATGCCAGAGGTAATAGTACTTACAGATAAAATCCCTAAAAATTAAATACATGCTTGCACAAGAAGTACTTTTTACTCTTTTTTGTGTAGAAAATGCTCATATATGTTTATATATATAGATAGATAAAACTATTTTTAGGTCTAATTTGTAAAGTTCTTAGAGGCCAAGACAATATTAATTAGGAAACTGAAAAAAGAAAGATTGTCTCTTGTGATCAAATTCCTTTTAAACTGTTACTGCAAACACAAAGAATAATTTCCCTTTTCAGTGTTTCAGATCAGCAGGGTTCATAGCATGCTGAGTTTGAGGACTCTTAGTAAGCAAGCAAAATGCACGAATTAGAACTGTTTTCAAGCTTTCAAGCTGTATAATGTAGAAATACATTAAATAAATTCTTTGAAACTACTTCCAGTCTCAAAACTGTAGCATTTTCTAAGAACTGTAAGATATATTCCTACATGAAAAAGAATTCATCTTCTGGTTAAAAAGAGTTCCAAAAAATAAACAACTTTCCTACAGGTGGTTAACCATAAAATTGTCTTTCCTGTCTTCCATAGCCCAGACAGAGAGGATAATTACAGCTGTTGAGATTGGAATTGATGTTGTCTCAAACACTTTGTCATGTTTGCCGCTGTTTTCTGCTTCTGTCAACTTTTTCATGCTACTGCTTTTGGCGGAGGTGGATATGAAGAATTCAGCTTCTTCCCCTTGCTAACTAGAGAATAACAGGGAAAGATCTGGAGTTCTTTCAAAAGCTCACAATGAGTAGAAGTTGCTTATACAGTATGCACTCCTTACACCAAAGAAGAATGGCCAGCCAAGGAGGAAGTCTATTTACTGTCAGCAAGATGTAAGCTACTCTTTCTGGGAGAGAGACAAGAGTACATCAAGCATATAATTCTTCTTTCTCAACACCAAATTACACTACAGTAAAACTTCACAGCACTGATTTTGACCTAAGAGCTCCCACCTTTACTAATCAAAGCTATTTTTCTTTCTTCCCATATGTATATGGAAAAATTTGTCCAGGCAATGCTCACATTAGTCTTATCTCTGGAGAGATTAAAAACATCATCACTCCCTAGTTCTCTAGAAAAAATAAAGATGTGGAGCTGTTCTCAGATCCCTGTCTTTCAACTTCATCTTGAGTAGTCACTGTTGGCTATTACCGGCCTGAATCATGCAAAAGTTATGGAGTTATTTTTGTCTCTACCCCAACAGCAGTGTTTCCCAGAAGTTCCATCATTGTACAGCTGACTACAGATTTGGTGGGATTTAGGCCAGAGCTGGATTCAGTGATGTTGTCTCAGAAAGAGTCCCGCACTTCATCTTACCATCTGAACATTTGGTAGCACTTCTGCTAAATGAATACCAAACCAACCAAAAGCAAAAATTTTGTCTAGTACTTATCTTCTTGCACATAATAACATCAATTCTACTACTGCACTACATGTTGTTTTTTTTTTTTTCAAGTTAAATTTGAACACAATCTGCTTTTACATCTCACTTCAATATCCTCATTAGTACCAGAGGCAGTACTAAGCTTTATACTGGTAGTGATTACATTCAGTATCAACCTAAGATGCTAGAATGTCTACTCAAGGTGCTTTACGGCTTCTATAGAGTTTATATTGCATCCTAAAACAAGGAATTTATACCCCAGATACAGAAAGGCACACAAAGAGTTAAATGGCCAAATAGCTAAATATTGCGACACTAATGATTTTGTGTGTTCTCAAGAATTTAGAGAACCCTGAAAGCTGTGTCTCAGTTACAACTGAGTTGCATAATATTTTATGCACTTTGAGGTCCCAAGATATCACTCAACCTATAAAAAAAAGCTGTCTTCTGTGACAGGAGACTCCATCAAACACAAAACATCATGGATGTTTCTTGTGTGGTCTATTCCCTCAGGAGCAGGAAAAGTAGGATCTTTCAAAATTCTTATATAGCACTTCAGTGAAGAAAAGAAAGTCAAACACAATAGTTCTCATCTTTCTAAATGCCATGGTTTTGGGAACAACCTACATTGGGTATCTATAAAGCCATGCATTTTCACTTACTACAAATTTCTTTGCTTACAAGCACCAAAATAATGGATAGCATGACCAATTTTTTTCCCCTCATAACATATGCCAGTTCACAATCCCCTGCAGAATAATTTATGTTGCCATTTAGACTCAAAGGTCAGTACAAAGCTACATTTTGCATCTGGTGGTGTAGTTCATGAAAGAAAAATCTAATGAAGTTGTCCTAACTTTCAATTTACAGTTGTCCGTGTGTTGGTTTTAGAATCTGGCCTTCAGTATAATGTGATATTATTTTTAATCACTATATTAGCTTTTGCTTATAGTCCTTCAGTCAGTTTTCACTTCATTGAATCTGAATGGAAAGGAAAATTAAGATATATTTGAATAGAAGCTCTACCTTAAGATAAAAACTAACAAACCAAACGCCAAAACCCCCACATTAGCTTTATCCATTTTACAGTGGAAGTGGATATATAATAAAGAGTGAGAGAGCAGAAGATACTTTCCCTAGTGAGTACTCTGGGGCATTAATCTTGGGCAGGTGCCAGACTACTACCCAGCTGCTCTGTCACTACTCTTCCTCAACAGGATAGGAGGACGCAATAACAAGACAAGACTCATGAACTGAGATAAAGACAAGGAGACACCTTATCAAATACTATCACTGGCAAATCAGACTTGACTTGGGGAAAATTTGGGTTCCTGTCAGTTAAATTAAGGTTGATTTAAGAAACAAAGGCAAAATCTAAAACACCTTCAGTTATCATATTCCATTCTTACAAGGTTCAGCTTCATTCCTGATTCTTCTAACTCTTCCCCCAGTCTACATTTCGCTTAATACATTTTTAAGCATATAATAATGGACCGCACAAAATAAATCAATTTCTACAAGAATTTAAGACCAATTTGAATCCTGAACCAGTCCAGTATTTTACTTCCAGGAAAATTTAATTGTTGCAGAAGTCTAGTTAAAATAAGATTCTGAAAGTAGCAGATAGAGGGCAAAAAGGACAATAGTTAATTATTCTAATTTCTGGTTTGACATTAAATTAACAGAGTATTAATATCAGAACCTCTTGAGTCCTTATTAATGTAAGTTAGCTTAAGTCAAACACTCCACTTTTTTTCTTCAACACTGGAATGCCATTTGTATTTCTTATATTTTCACAGCTCTTACTACTGTTAGTTTCTAAATTTAAACAGAATATATTACAGACCTTTGAAGATTTACTGTTTAATGGTTTAACACTGTTCTAAAAGTGGCATAAGTAGTAGAAATAAAGAACTCTGAAAATGGAGAAAATTCTTTCAGAATTTGGGTTGATATTACCATAAACAGCCAAGCAAATATTTTGAGCACTCTAGTAGTGCATTACTTTGTTCTGACATTATATACACCAAAACAGTATATTAGCTACTTTAAATTAAGGGACTCTCAGGTAAAAATATGGGATCAGCAATAACAGTTCTTTATAAGGGAAGAAAATAAAAAGATAAAATAAACCATGCAGTAAACTAAAACAACACTGACAGAGTCAGAACACAACCTGACACCCTGTTGGTCAGGATGTTGGTGGCAGTCCAACTGGAATTGTGGCAGCAGTCCTCCTGGAGCGTTAGGTGGGGTTCAGTTGGAGCAGGGATCCTGTAGAAAAGGGTGTGTTCTTCCTCTGAAAGTCCAGTGGGAAAAGCCGTGCTGGTGTTCCAGAATCTCAAGATTATATCCAGGTAGGAATGCATGGCTCCTCCCTCTGGGTGGAGCATCTCACAACCGGATGCTATAGTCCCTATCAGTCATGCAGTGATATTCAATAGCCTGTTATCAGCAGATGTCTCCCCAGAGGGAGGAGTGGTTGTGGAGGAAGGAAAACTGCCCACTTAACAGAAAGCAACTGCCATACAGATGGCAAATAGAATACAATTTGCTTGGCAATCCAGGACAAGACATAGCCAGGACAGCTGAAACCAGCTGGCCAAAGGGATATTCTAGACCATATATTGTTTTTTCTTAAAAAAAAAAAAACAACTGAGGGAGCTGGCTGGGGAATACAGCCTGCCACTTAGGGACTGGCTGGGCATGAGTAACTGGGTTGTAAGCAATTGCGTTGTGCATCACTTGGCTTTTATGTTCTCTTAGTATTTTTATAAGTTTCTCTTCCTTTTCTGTGCTGTTAAGCTCTTTGTCTCGACCCATTAGTTCAATCTTTTTTTTCAGATTCTTTCCCCATCCCACTGAAGGGGATGTAAGCAAATGGCTGTGTGTTCAGCTGCCTGATGGAATAAATAACAACAGCAATTCAGAACATCAAGTATCAAACTCTATTTAGAAATGGCAAAGGTGATAAATATTTTGGCAGAATCTTTATCCTTATGCTCTTGAGAATGTCTAGTGTCAGAACAAAGCAGACAGTATTATACTCAACAGTGTGCCTTATAAAATTTTTCTCGCCCTGTAGCTCATGTCTGTCTTTCTCATGTCAGTAACATCTATATGGAAGAGCATTCCACACTACAGTCCAAGCAAGCCATGCCATTTTTCTCACTTTTCTTACAAATTATTACCTTGATAAACATACTGTAGTATTGATAGCATCAATGAAGGCTGTAAAAGTTACCGTAAAACAAGAACTCTAAGTTGAGACTTACAGAGCAAAAATATGTTTCTTCTTATTTAAATGATTACACAAAAAATTCCAAGGACTATTTTAACCCAGTGTTGCAGAACTAGTCTTTATCTCTGCAAGGTCTCAGTTTACATGTGTACCTTGAGTTTACCAGTCTGTCACAAGCCCAGGGTCTATAATGATTGACATCATGTAAATGCACTAAAACTCTCTGTGGAAGCTTAAATTTAACTCCAAGGAGCAGTGCAATTCTGGTTTTATGTACTCTTTCAGTAGAAAAGCAATTGTCAAAAATTTCTTACTGAAAAATACAGACTTAGAAAATGAGAAACATAGGACACCCATTCTCCAGCAAAAACAAAATCTGAAGCTCCTGTGGTGCTGGAAAATGTTATGTGCATTAACTACTAACTTTAATTTTATACTGCTTCTGCCTGGTAAAACTAACTAAGATGGATTGATAACAGCTCACTGAGATCATATGTAGTACAACTCAATCTAATCAAATGTTCTTTACAATAATTTATGTTTTGTTCTGGGCGTTTTTCACTTTAAAGACTGGCTGTTTATCTTCCACTGCTCAAGTCTATAAAATAATCAACTGTGAACAGCATTTTCTAACAACTCATGCAGTATTATTGCTAAAAAGTTAGAATTTAGTTTAAACTTAGCTTCATTTTTCTGTAAGCAAGGAGAAGAATAAACCAGACTAATCCTTGACAATCACAGGTTTTAACAATCCTTCGCATAACTTACCCAGATGACTGAACGAGTGTGTAATATGAAATGCATTTTACATCTTAATGCTTGTAAAGCTGCCATACTGACTCATTTCTTTCCTTTCATCCTGTTAAAGGCCAGTGCAGTTGCTAAGGTGAATGGCAAGTATTTGACATTAAGAACAGCCCTTTGTGAAACTTTCAACAAATACCTGTAGCTGCCTTTAGCACACTGAGAACAAGATCTGGAATATATTAATCCAAGATAGTAAATAGATGTCTGTAACACAGCATATCTATTGGCTGGTAATATTTGTGTTGATTTTCTTGGTATTGACTATTTTATTTTACCTCAACTTGTATTGCATTCCTTTAGGAAGGGAGATGAGTTCCAACGGAGCACTTAGCAAGAAGAGAGGGCAGTTTCTAGAGAACTTAGCAGTATACACAGGAATATTTAGATGGCAGTAGGTGTTACCTACAACAGCTGAAGAGATAAAAACACTTAGGAAATACACAACTATGTCTCAGAGGCAATTGATTGTCTTCTAGGGGCTAAAAGAAAATTTTTCAGTTCACTGCAGATCAAGAAATTAGTGCACAATCTGAAATCAAGCCTAATCATAAAAAATATTATTTTACTTCTAAATTTCTGTTCTCTCTGACCCAGTCACTGAGATTCCTCCATTTTAAAAGTAGTATAATTATTTTAAACTGAATTATATTAATCTTGAAAACCTCTCTGTCATCTTTGAGGAATTTATTAAAAATAGGTCTATATAGGTATGCTGTTACTCTCTGACCAAGCTATGTCCACACTATTATGTTAGTATTTCATGACAGACAACAACTAATTCGGACTTCATTCTCTGAATTATATTATGTCATCAAACTTGGAATAAAGAATTTTTTAAGGTCAGACAGAACTGGTAAAGAAGTCAAATGGGAGAGAGACACTGAAAACTGTTAGAAATTCTAGAGTCCTCACAGTGTCAGTCACTACCAAGGGACCCAAGAACCACATTCTCAAGCGCACAATGAGCAGGAAAAAAAAATAAAGAACAGAACAAAAGAATAACCATGCAACACCTTTGCTGCAGAAAATCAGGACATCAGAGTTACAAAGCATTAGGTTGTATGGGTACAAACAGAATCATACACAGATTATATATAAAATCTGAGGGACAAATAAAAACAGCAGACTACGACAATTTTAGTCTGGCCACATCCAGTCCATATTTTTACATTTTTAATCAAAATCTCAAAATCCCAGTTTCTGGGATCCTAAATTGAAAACCACCTCCACTTTTAGTAAGATGAGAGTCTTTCAAAGCATAAGAAAAGTGATACTGACCTTCAGATAGCTGTTTTAATTTTTTTCATTCTTCTTCCAAAACAGAAAAAAAACCTCAAAAGCATTTGCATTCATATTCTTTTATTACAATATAGGTGTAATAAGTGTCACCCAAGATGACAGGGAAATTTACAAAGGGGGTCAACTTCTGAGCAAGCCCAACCCTTTATTTGGGAGTCTCTTAAGACTGGTTTAGCCTTAGAGATCTGTGTCTGAAGACACGTGCTGGTAAACAAGTTATCCAAATGGATTCATTTTAAAATGTAGAGACCTTGTATCATAAAACTTTCATTAGAAACGTGATTAGCGTGTGTGGAAAAAGTGTTACCTCGAACAATGCAATTAGGCTTACCCATTAGGTGCTTTTATTGGTCATAGAACTGACCACTGGTGAATGAGAATCCTATTTAGCATTGCAACAGCTCACTTCACCATGCTTCATACACATGAGCTACACACAGTAGAACACATGGAAATTCAACATGGACTCAGGGAGGAGTAGCCAGAGGACAATATTTAAATTTAGAAGTAGCTGAAGGACGAAACACTTGACCTGACTTTTTGTTATCCTGCATATGTTGTTAACAATGTATTATTATTCACTCAGCTGATATTAAAGACCGTTTTCTACTGAACCAGCATGGAGCAATGATGACTCAGAGAATGATTATGCAAATCACACATTGGTATTCCCAATAGGTATTATACAGCATAAATCCCAGGCTCCTTCCTGTTAAAAAAGAACTACTGAGAAAATTAATCAGCCAAGTATCACCTGTTTCAAACATTACAAGTTTTCTACATCTGAAGTATAATTAAACTGCCTTGTACTTGCATTAAAAAAGTATTTTCATAATACTTTTATGGTTATTTACAACGTTGATAGTTCTTTACTTAGCATATACTGTGCTTGTGTATGAAAACTCTGTTTTAACAAAACTATGCAGATTATGATTATGACAATACACTCCTGGACTAGAAGCCGATATAATACTTTAATCCTTCATTGTGACACTTGAGGAGTGAAAAAAACCCATGGTTTTGGTTTGGTGATTGCTTGGCTTTCAGAGTAGGATTACACAACCCACACTCCCTGTGCCCAAGGATTTGCAATTCGGAAAAAACCGCTAAGGTCAAAATATGACTCTGAAGCAGAGAAGATGCTGAGAGAATTACAATTTCTTTTTTCTCCCTTGGGAGCAGTATGACAATGAAATTGTAGCTTTTCTGCTGCACCATGGCTTCCAGCTCCTCCTGTTTGCTACTCATGCTGGGTGCATTGGTACAGGTGGTTCAGCTGGGCTGCTGATCTTGCCCCCAGTGCAAGTTGTCCCCAGGCTCATCTCTATTGAGCCTGGTCTTATACCCTTCAAAACTAACTTACAGCCCTCTCAATCAGCCTGTCAACTCATGGACTGGCGTTCTTTCCCTCTTTTTAGACAAGTGAACCCTATCTGCCTCCAACATGCCCAGTGAAGAAGAAAGAAACAAGGAAAACCAAAACTGTATGAACACCTAAAAAGTTTTAAACCAAGTTACTGTGCTTATGATTGATACAGAAAATTACAGACAGTTCTCTCAAAAAATTTTCTGATGAAGAAGTGCTGAATACTTAACCCATTTTCTTACAGGTGTCTAAACTCAAAGACACTATCCCTACATAAGCATAATTTTCATCAGCACAGGCTGTTTCTTCAAAGAAAAGGTGCATATAAGGAATTTTAGCTAAAAACTGATACAAAGTGTATTTATATGCAGGATGTTCAAGTGAAGTGTGTAAGAGGTTATTAACGCTCTAGCACAATTTAAAAATATTTAAGCATAACATAATTTTTTTTCTAAGTGAAAAACACCTTTAGAAAAGTTTTATATGGCTACTAAGAAGACCTGTAAAGTACAAATATAACTTTGATTATTCTAATAACATTATAGCTATCTAATTAAGTCTGAAATGAACCTGATTTTGTGGCAAAGATTTTTTGTTCTTTGTGTTTATTCCTTTTTTCTCGTATGTTGATCTAATTTGAATAGTTTTCTTAGATTAGCTAAGATATTACTACATGAGTATTCATTAATCTCTAATTAGCATTTTTAAATCCTTACATTTTGATTTAGACATGCATGAAGTCTAATCTCTGTAACTGCAATTAGAATTGCTAATTTAATAAATTTTGAACTAATGAGTGTATTGTTCTAAAATTGTTTATCATCATATATTTCACGGAAAAATGAGATCATAAAAAGTTTATGGCAATACACTCTTGGAAGACCGTTTTAGCAGCAAGGTGGTCTTGGTCAGTTTTGGGGTTTTAAACTTTTTGTTTTTTCTTCTAATTTGACATAAAACCAACAGTAGCCCCAGTTTTTCCAACTATCTCACTATTATAAGAGTAATAGATGTTTATCAGCTATAGAGGTCATTCTGCCCTGAAGTTCTGGCTGTGACATTTCTGCTTGTTAGAAAGAACAAAAGAGTCTTTTTCCCTTCTGTTAACTAATAATAATTTTTAAGACAATGAGGAGTTTGTGCACCGTTGTAAGCCTCACTGTACAGATCAGTAGAGTTCTGCTCACTTCCTGGTTTTAAGACAATAAAATTCAGGCCAAATAACAATATAGAGAAAATTTCTCTATAAAAGTCCTTTTAGATAGAGAAAATCACCAGGGGCAAAATTGGAGCAAACATGTATTTAACATTCAGCTAAGATAATATAAAAGGTTGAATTTAGAGAGAGTTAAGTCAGAGCCAGATCTGATATCCACATTTCCTAAAAACAGGTCTGATCAGTCTGTTCTCCTCCACCATACCATGGCTGCTATCTACATTTTAGATTTAGCTGAGAACAGAAAAATTAAAGTTAACTGTTGCCAACTTATTGGCCAGGAAAGCTCCAGACAGAGGAATAAGCTTAAAAGGTGCCTGGGTGCTCTGGTGTGCACCTTGTCTTTTGAGCAGTGCAAGGATATACCAAGGAGGTCATGCCTGCAGCTTGAACAGCTGTGCCAGTGGGCCCTCACCATTTGCATAACTTCTTTGTCACTTAGAAGAGTCCAGCTTGTCAACTGGTTGTTTGTGTAGCATGACGATGGTAATAGGAATGAGCTGGACATTCAACTGTTAGATTGAGCACTTGGGTAGCTCTATATTCCAGTATTAGCACAGCCATCAACTGGCCACAGGCTGAGTGTTCTTAAGCCCTGAGAACTGAGCTTTCTCACAATTGCTACATTTTACTTTTTCTTGACCTGCCTGCAACATTTTTTCACTTGGTTTAGCTGTTACTTTTTTTTTTAATTAATCATGTCGGAATCCAGGAAATTCCTCTGGCTGTCCTGGAGGACTCCAGACCCTGCCAGGGGGCTCAGTGACCTCGGCACAGACTCCAAGACACCTGTGACTTTGATTTAGCCCTCGGAAAAAATTACCAACCTTATATGAGGATCTGTATGCCATGGAAGTTTAAGTAGAATGATAGTGAATTTATCACAGGGTGAAAAATCTAGAATTTTGGGATTTTAGAATGGGGGTTTAGGAGGCAAGATGGAGGATTCTGGATGTGTCCATTCCTTCTTCTTTCTTCTTTCTAGCCTCCATCTCCTGCTGTATTGGTGGCATTTTTGGATTGGTTTAAGGTAGAAACTCACTGTCTAACATAGGTGATAGGTATTGGGAAATTATTGCAAATAATGTACACATAGTTTTTAGTATTAAAAGATAACATCGCCCTGAGGGCAGCCAGTGTGCCTCGACCACACCTGCTGGACAGACCTTCAGGGGGTCAGAGAAATAATGCTATAGATAAGAAATAATAAGCAACCTTGAGAACGAGAACAGAAGAATTCTGACTCCTTCTTTGACTGTTGGGCTGGGAAAAAGAGACTTGTATTTATCTCAGAGTCACTCTGACCAGGCAGAGATTCTGAGAACCAGATGTCTGTTGCTGGGGCTTTTTGCTTGTTTTGTCTTTACATTGTGCAATCACAACTTTATATGCAAAGTAGTCACAAATATTTATTCTCTACAAATATATCATCATACAACTAATATAACAAGGTGCATAAAGAAAAGAATACTGACAGGAAAACAGAGGCCTTGATTTGTGATTAGCTCCACAAATACAACCTTAAGTTTGCATGCAGTCTCATCCTCTCAAGCCTATCTTATCAAGCATATCCCACAGTATGCAAAGTGTGTTCAGACATCACATTTGCTGCGTTTCCCATACGTCTGTGAAGCACGAAAAAGGCTCACCATTAGTGTTAGCACTGCCTCTCCTCCTGAGCTCCTTGCAGCCTTTATTCTGCTTTTGGCTCAAGAGCAGCAAGTTGCAATGGCATCTGACCTACCCCAGACACTGCTCAGGAATCTACAGGCAAACATACAGCACAGAACAAACCCTCCTACATAGCTAGGTGTCTTCATTTGTCTTTGCCATTTAATGGTATATAACACTTCAGCTTGTATAAAACAGCCAAAGAATATTAAGGGGCATTCTGTTGATGAAAAAGATTAAGCTCCAACTTAGGTAGGAAGTTGGAGTGAATTCTTCCAGGATTTGTAATTGTTTTTTTGTACTTTGTCATGATAATGCTTGCATTAGGGAGTTTTGAAAGTGTTCAGTAGACCTATTCTTAAGAGAAGAGTGAGTGAAGGGAAAAGTTGAGGAGTTTAATTAACATTTTAGGGTGAAAACCAGTTCTTTTTTCATTCAATGTTTTCTGTAATATAAAAAAAAAAAAGCAACAACTAGAAGTACCTTAATTGAAAATGCTTCCATTAATATTTCAGCTAAGCTTCACAGCAAGACATACCTCTTCACAAGTACATGAAGAGGCTGTTAAAAATGCTTGCAATGTAATGGTTTTGCTGATAACAGTAAAATGTGCATCTGAGCTCAACAGGATTGATTCAAGTACAAGGCATGTTGCTGAAGGTGTGTGAAAGTCAAACTAGTCAAAAATATGTAAATTAATACTTCAATCAGCTTAGCATAAATTTCATCCAAAATCTTGTTAGAAATTTGTGAACCCAGCCTCCCTCCATCTGCAGTGAACTTGCAGAATTTAGCTAACAAAAGCTCCTTTATTCTCTGTGTGAGTCCTGCATATTTTGTAGGATTTCATTCAATTCTTCAAAAACTTTGAAAATCCACAATAACCTACATATATACTATACTGAAATAATATAAACACTGTCTGAAGTGTTTGAGAATCTCTAACTGAGAACCCTCACAGCACTGAGAATCCTTATAACATCTTCCAAAATTTTGACACAAAGCTCAACTTAGATGTGTCTGATTAAAACTACTTATATTAAATATTTTATCAAAAGTCCTTATATTTCCCTTGTTTTTAGCCTTGGATGTGTGGGAGGTGTGGACTCCTTGAATAAGGGAGACTGAAGAATTCATTTTAATAGAAAATGCTTGTGTTGTCTTTGAAAGACACAATGGTAGCAGATCCTGTATTTTCTCCTAACTGTACTATGAAAGTGTAGATAGGCATCACAACTGCTGTTAAAATTCAAATTTCTTACACAGTTCTAACACAGCCCTCACAACAATATCTTGGTGCCTCAGATGGATTTACCCATTTTGTGCATGTACACAATATAGATGACAAAAAGATTATCGGTATCATCTTTAGTTAAATAAAAGAAACAAAAGCACAGGTGCCAAGAGCAAGATCAGCAAAAGGACTATCATGTTGTTACTCTTACTAGATTGGATATTATGCAATATTTTCTAAGAACAGCTTTTTTTAGTTCCCTTTTTTGGAAAAGTATTTTTTCTGGTTACAACTGTCAGATATGGGAGGTCTGGCTCTTCAGTTACTGTTTTCCCAATTTGCACACACTGAGGTGACTCCAATACTCCAGCAATGTGTTGTGTGAAGGAGCAAGCACTTTTAGACTGGCTTATAATAAATTTCAAAAGTAGGAAGCAACCCTCTAACCTCTGTGGCCAACTAAATAAGCTGGTGAATTTTGTACTTCTATGTTTATGTGTGATAATGCTGCATCTTATACAAAATAAAGGAAAACCAGGATGCCTGTAGAAGCACCTTCACTCCAACCTTTCTTCACCTCCCATCACAAGCAAAGACATGAAAAGGTGTTAGTGGTCCCTAAAGGAATGCAACCTTGAACATTAGACATTTAAAGACTAACAGAGAACATACAACCATCATCCATTAATTTTGGCAGGAAGTAGGATGAATAAGAAAGTGCAATTCTAGTAATGACCCAGCAGTTATAGCATCTTAGGAAGAAGAGAGAAATCACTCAAACATCATCTCTCAAAGCTCAGAACACAAGACTAAATCAATATTTCTACTTTAATCATAGACTAATTCATTGTGGGAAGACAGCTTGGGCTGAAATTAGAGAAAACTGAGAAGCTATATTTACATTCCAGCGGAAGTTATAATTCGATCCCGTAATCCCATACATAGGATGAAAGCCCCCTGAAATGTCTTCATTTTTAAATTTACTTCTCACAATGTTTTGCTTTCACAGACTCAGCAAACAAAAGTTATTTTGAAATTTAAAATGTCCTCTCATATTTCTATATTACCTTTCCTCAAGGCAGTGATGGATGCCATAGAACTGTGTCAGCGTGAATTCAGCTGCAACATGTGGATGATTATGCTTTCATTCCATTTGACTTTTGGGCTAGATAACTAGGCCTAAAGCTGTGTAAGCATTTAAGTCCCTTCCAGAAATCAGTTAATTTGCTGATTTACCACCTGAGCAGTACCTATAATACAAGTATTGACATGGATTCACACATAAGTTGTTTAGGAAAATATTTGGTGCTCAAGTTGACTGCATATATTCCATGAGATACCAGTTGCTTTGCAGTATCTCAGTGTATAGCGCCCCTGGAAACAGAAATACGATGAAAAGAGTAGTGTGTGTAAACCTCAACAGACAGTTCTAACAAAAGCCACAGCTATTATTAGAAACAAAGCTAGGTATGCTGCAGAGCTTTATGATCAATGAAACATTATCAGCTCCTGTTATTTGTCATAACATGACCTAATGCAATGTAAGATCAATACAGTAGGCACTGAATCCCTGGGGAAAGATTTCAGCACAAAACATAGTGATTTCTCTGTGGAGGTAACCAACCACATGAAGAATCTGTTATTAAATCAAAAACCCTCTTCATCATGAACAGAAGATGAAATGTAGAAATTTGTGCTATTCAGTTGTGCTTTATTTGGCAAAAAAATGGCAAGTTTACTCTAAACTACAGGAACAGTATAGGCTTACTTCAATGAGCAAGGATTTTTGAGTCAGCAAACAATGATTAGAGAAATTTTTGGAGAGACTGATTTGTCACAGTAGCTTTTATAGTGCAGTCAAAGAGTGCAAGTCACAAGGCTCCACCTGATTATTTGAGAGATAGATTTAGAAACTTTAGATGACAACAGACATTCAGTAAGAATGAGGGAAGATTTTTGCATACATGTACCATGAACAACCTTCATCAGTGAGAAATGTAAGCACCAAACCTAAAGCTGAATGGCCATTAAGGTCTTGAATATTTTGAACCAATGCTACTGGTAATTTTGAGTACAGCCCTGCACACATTCACCATTTACAAAATTGAAAGGTGAGTAAAAGGTTGCGTTTTCACACTTACCTGTTCACTAACAATTGAACACAAAGCCTGGCTTAATTTCCAAGTTATGTAATGGTGTTTAAGAGACTGTTTTAGCTACAATACAAGGCATTTTTTGCTATATTAATACTCTGATATTTAAAAACTTGCTGATTCTAGTTAATGAACCAAGGCATCCATCTCATCTTTGTGATTTGCATCCAAAACTTCTACTTATTTTTTTCCCAAACGGTACCTCACTTTAGCAACCGCTATACAAGATTTAATTGCTAATTTTATAATGATTTACTTACAACAAACAAAGTGATTGACAAATCACAAAAATCCTCAATATATTAATTTTTGCAAGAGCTTTAACATGCAACGTGCCCTTGAATATATTTTTGTGGCATGGAACTTGAGAACTGAAAATACAACAAAAGGATGTTTGGAAGCAATGAATCTACAGTTTTTGAAGCTTTGAAATGTGAGGCTCAAGTAGTGACTATTGACAAACTGTTGTGTTTGATAGAACTTGGATTCACCTGGAGTTAAATAAAAATTGGTGAAACTAAGTTGCTGAAGAACAGCAAAGAGAAAATAACCTTGCAGAGAATAAGAATGTGAAAAAAGAATGACTGAAGTTTGTTCTTACTAAAAATGGTAGATTGGTTTGTCAAGAAAACATACTATGCATTTAAAATTAAAAAAAAAAAAAAAGATGAGCCTGTAAAAGAACAATAGCCTCATTAAAATAGTTATCTCCCACAGAGTTTAAACCTCCAATACACCTAATATTCTACTGTTTCCAGTGAAAGTATGCTGTCTTACATATAGAATCAAGAGTGGAGTAGGCAAGCCATGGAGGAAACATCAGTTGTGGCTACTGATAACCTAGAGAACTACTCATCCACCTCTGCCGACCCCATGAGCTCTCCAGAGGAATTGAGTATATTTTTGCAACATCAGGAATGTACTCCAGGGGTTAAGAAATTCCTTTATTTTCCAGTATATACTCTATAAATGCATTTTTTAGTTTCTGAAATAAAGCTACCTTAGGGATGCATCTGCTAGATTTAGAGACAGGCTGTTATATGCAGGTTTACCCACAGAGCTGTCGGACCCACCCTGCTGAGCCTCCTGCTTGTAAGGGCTTTTGCAAATTGGTTCTATGATTGCCAGTTGAACAAAGCTGGCTTAAAACCAGCAAGGTCTAGGTGCTTGTAAATATAGACAGCCACCCAATTAAACACTGCCTTTAGCCTCTATGAGACCAGCTGGGGTCTGTTAAGTTGCACAAGTCTTTTCCTAGATCTAGACCCAAGCTATTTGTTCAGACATGGAGTCCTATAGTAGAGATTAATCCTTAGATTCATGGTCAAAACCATAAAAAACACACAGATAGAATAGCAGATTCAGCCAGTAGGGGATTTGTTTAAATAAAGTAAGATTGAGTATTTGCACAACTGTCCTATAGTCACAAACATGAGCAAATTTAGCTTTTCGTGCAAGTGTAAAACTAAAAGCACAAACCCATGAAACTTGCTTGCATTCTCTTAATAGCACAACAGCAGTTAGAAGTTTAACACCAATTTTTTCAGACTTCAGTTTTTTCGTCAACTTCAAACAGGCTTCACACTGAGAAAGATGGATTTTTTTTTTTGTCAGCCTTGAAACAACTCAAACAGGAAAAAAATGTTCACAGCCCAGCACAACACCAGCCCAAACAAATTCAGTATTAAAACAGAGAATACCAAACACAAGCCACTGTCTTTTATACTTACTTGAGCAGTGCTATCTCAAGGAAGTCTTTATGGTTCACTCCTGAAGTTTCTCATTCCTGCTTCAGGATCTCAGCCACCACTCACTTGCATCATAAATGCCAGATCAGTTTTGGCAGATTCAAATCCCAGGGGAAACCTGCACTACACCTTGCCCACATAGTCTTAGCAGGAAGCCTGTTACGGAAGTCAGGTCGTCCTCCCACACTATATTTCAAAGAGAAAGCACAGTTTCTTCTACAACAAGGAAATAAATAGAATTTTAAAAAGCAATAATAAACATCTTATTTGAATTTTCGTATGCAAGGAACAAAAACTCAATTCACCTCTTTTTTTAACGTACAGAACAAGCAGTGTGCCAACCTACTCTTTCCTTTTTAAGTAACTGGAGACATCTGGGTTACCATTTGCTAATTGAAAATAATCAACCAATTTATACTTTGTCAATAGATCTGTTTTTGTATGCTAAGAGGCTTGGCTTATTGAATGCATTTTGGTTGTATTGTATAGAAAAATGCAAGGCAGTTCTCTTACTTATAAGGCATTGGATTTTTTTAAAAGTCTTTTATATTTTCTGTCTTTTCTATGTAGTGGTAACATTTCCTTATCTTTTCTATTGAGTACTTTCTTGAATATTGCAGCATTATCTACTGACTCTGTCTTAGATAACAGTACTCTACTATAAAATAGAAGATTAATAAAATACTGGGCTAAATTTTTTCCAGCCCAAACTCTTCATATAAGGATATAATTTAAAGAAAATCATTTATTCTTACTATATAGGCTGCAGCAGGAACCAAATCTGACTTTATTCTGAACTGAAAAATGTTATGATATCCAAAAGTTCATTAAACACATATGATAACACCAGTTAAAACAACAAAAAATATAGAAACAAAGAAATTACTCTATATTCCTTATGTTTATTGACTCAGAGGGACTGTGAATCAAAATCAGGACAATGTTTTGCTGATTTTTGGGGGCACGGTATATCTAACCACAGTTAACTGAGGGCAGGGAGAGAAATGGAGAGTAGGAACTTAAACAATACAGACTAGTTTACCAAGATATTTATTGGATGGTTTGGATGATCTATAGCGAATTCTACTTCTTGAAGAGCTACTTCGGTTGTCATTTTTTCTACTATCACTGAAATTTCTTAAAAACTCTGGATAAGCAGCTGTCTTATGGCAGCTCAAATAGACCAAGTTCTGCCTTTTGCCTTTTGAAAATTCAGTCCTTTCAAGAGGATAACTTCACAATATTTAAAATCTGTGCTAAATTATGCAAATCTACCAGGTTTATCACTGTTATAAATTGTATAAAACATTATGGATTCAAAGTACGCTTCTGTGAACACAGCTTTATAGTACAGTGGCAACTTGAGGCAACATAGCTCACTGTTTAATTTTTTACTTGAAGCTGAAAACATAGTAGAAGTTCCTTTCCTGAATAAATCTATGGCTGAAGCAGAATTTATGTAAAATTCCCAAATGCCTTGCAACCAGCATTAAAAAAATGATAACTTCTTTTTTTGATCCTGCCAGTACCACCTAGAGACACAGATCTTCCTCAAAGAGATCTATTCATACTTCCTAGGGACCAACCAGACCAAAAGTGAGTGGGCAAGTACTGGAAGTACACATAGTTACTCTTTAGGAAATGTTTAAGGAATGAAACAGGAAAGCAAGAGATCAGAGTTGGAGGCTAGGGAGCAGAAATGCACACTGTGTATCAGTAAGCATTAAGAATGATGGATAACTGAGCCCTTCTGAATTCAGGAGCTATCTGCACAGTTTGTACTATTCACTGTTGCTGAGGATATAATTCATTATATTAAGTTTGTAAATTTGTATGCATGATAAAAGGACAGAAGGGCTTACTATTGTAAACAAACTGTTCCTTCCAGAATGAACAGTGGTGGCACTAAGTTTGTATATGCAGCATTTTTTTTATTTTGTTTACTCCTTTATATCAGCATATTACTGTAGTAGAGGTGGCAGCTGACTTGGAGCTCCTTTATCTGCAACTCTGCTCTTTAAATATAAAGTTATTAATTTCCTGCAGACGTTTGGTGGGTTTTGGTTTGTTGAGTTTTTTTTAAAGTAAACTAGCTAATAATAATCTCTGGTAATTAATTTTGGAAACATTATTAAAGTCAAAAGAAAAAAAGACAAAGAATATAATCTTTGACCAACATTACAACCAGCCACTCATGTGAGTGTATAGTTCACTCATAGTTCACTGTATGAACAATCAAAGGCAGTTCTGAAGTTTATCTTGCACAAAGGTGAGAAAGAAAAAGTGGTAGGAGTGCAATTAAACTACAAGCTTTTAAATAGAAATAAGATCCATAATAAAATAATGATGGTTTCATTCTTATTACTCCCTTATATCATGTGTAAGCTGAATTTATTATCATGCAGCATATCTTGGAGCAAGAAGGCAAGTTCTAATTATTAAAAGCAATTTCACTGGGTGTGATGATATAAACAGATTTTTCTGCACTGTGTCAGATATGTATGTGTGATCATATGCCACAAAATGGGAAATCTGATTGCTTTGCTGACATACTGCAGGGTGATTTACTGTTAGTTTGTTGTAATTCACATAGGAAACTGGAATGTAGAACCTTTCAATTTTTAGATCATCACATTAAGGAACAGATTTGTCTTTCCCCCAAAAAACTATACTGCCTTCAGTCTAAAACTCAATGCACCTAAACTTTTCATATCATTGAGGCTGTTTATAAATATTTGGGGCTTAATAATTATTTTATTAGTAAGAATTAGTTGCATTTCAAAATGTCAGCCAGTATTAAAGTTAAAGTGGGCACAGATTTTTTGCCAAGAAGTCCCAAACCATCCTGCTTTGTATGAGTAATATCATGGGCAGCAGGACCAGGGAAGTGATCGTCCCCCTCAACTCATCACTGGTGAGGGCAAATCCTAAATCCTGTGTTCAGTTTTGGGCCCCTCAATACGAAAAAGAAATTGAGAGGCTGGAGCACGTCCACAGAAAGACAACAGAGCTGATTAAGGGAATGTAAAACAAGTCTGATTGAGAAGGGGCTGAGGGATCTGGGGTAGTTCAGCCTGGAGAAAAGGAGCTCAGGGGAAACCTTAATGCTCTCTACAAATACCTGAAAGAAGGCTGGGGCCTGGTGAGAGGTGGTGTCATTTCCCAGGCAACAAGTGACAGGACAAGAGGAAATGTCCTCAAGTTTCATCAGGGTAGGTTTAGATTGAATAGTAGGAAAAACTTCCTTTCTGAAAGGGTTGTCAAATATTGGAACACAGTACACAAGGAAGCAGTGGAGCTACCATTCCTGTAAGTATTTTAAAAATGGGTAGCTGTGCTTTAGTGGTGGACTTGGCAGCACTGGGTTAATTGTTTGACTTCATGATCATGAAGGTCTTCTCCAACATAAATGACTTTATGATTCCATGACCTTTCTGTTAAAATTTTGAGAGATGTTAATAGCAGCTATTGCTACCTAAGAAGTCACAGCCTATTGGAGCACATCAGCAGAAAAAAAAAAAAAAAACAAAACGAAAAACAAGGCAAGAGACACCAAGTTAATGTATGTGCAAGGTGTAGTTGCAAATGATGTTGTACTTAGGAAAACAGGATGATATTAATAGCTACTTCATTAGCTAGGCCAATGTCCCGGTTGCAGTAGTGCAACCAACTTAATTTTGAGATTGTGTTAAATAATAAACTTTTTTGAAATAGTTGTCCATATCACCCCTGTGTTTTCCTGTATAGAACCTCCAAATCTAGTTGCTCAAACTTCAACTGCTTAAACTCAGATCGCATGTATTATTGCCAAGACTCCTACAGGATGGTCGTGTCAGCTCTTGCTCCCCTTTGGCACTGTTCAAATACTATCACAATCACTTTCAAACTGTTTGGGTTTTCAGACTAACACCAGGAACAGATAAGAGGCTCTTTTCAGCTCTGTTTGAAAATACCATTTGCAGGAGTTGAGCTTGCCATCTGGTGCTGAGAATTTCTCCATAGTATTTGCTTCATAATGCTGCCAGTCAGTACTGCTGAACAGAGAGGAGAAACACCACAGTATCACTCGAGCAACATCCATTTCTGATTAGACCTCTTCCATGGATAGTAAAGCAGAACACCAGCTTTCCTGTCCCATTCATCTCTCATGAAATGCTATTTGTGTCCTGGTGATGCTTGTAATGACCTTTTATTACTCAACATGTGCTTTTAGCACCATGACCTTAACTACGGTTTATGACTTTTCTATATGCTTTCAGAAGACACAATTTCTTGGAAACCTGTAAATTGTACATATTTTTTGTTTATCTTAAAAGAAATAAACTGGGATTTATGCAACATGCTCATGCGTAGCCCTAGGGAGGAACTAAGTGCTTTACAGTCAGACATATCTTTCAAAAATGCAAATTAAGAACAGACTCACAAAAGCTGTAAGTTACAGAGCATGACATAATTATGAAGGAACAGTTTTCCAGCTCCAGTGTTGCCTAACACCTAGCATTTCTTTTCACCTGTTTTTCCTTCCACTCTGTTTATCAGGTCATTTGATTTTAGGACCATTAGTCTTTCAGTTTAGAAGGACATTTATGCCAATTATCAAGTCCCTCTCTGAAAGCTCTGTTAGTTCTTCACAAGCCACTGACAACTTAAGGCCTTTGTTGACTCAAGATCAACATAATTACAAGACTAACAAGAAAAGAAGACTTGGGACTTAGGAAAAATCTTTCTATAAGAACAGAAAAAGTAGCACCCAAATGTCCACCTGGAAAGTCCTGTACATCTTGAAAGGAATTAATGGATCCAGTAAATGGATACAGGTGTTTATTTAGCCTATTTCTGCTTTTAGAACCTGGAAAAAATTAATTTGTTCCTTTCATAAAGAAAAGGTTACACAATATCATGTAAGACTCTCTCTTCTTTTTGTTGTAATAAAGTATTGTCAGCTCATAAATTAAAAAAAAAAAAAAATCAGTGTACCTCTCTGAGAGTAAAAACCAGAGCCTCTGGAAAATTTAAAGCTAAAACCCTAAATTACACTTTCAATTTCTCGATGAAGCAAAAATCCCCAGAGGATTTTTACAGCTGCCTCTCACCCCAGTAAAAAAAGTAACTTAGAGTATAGATAGTATGCAATTATTTGGGTTAATGAGTGCAAACAATCCAGACAAAGCAAGAGCAGGTAATACAGAGCATTTATAAAATAGCCTAAGTATTTCAGAATTACTTTTGAAAAGTAATTCTGAAAGCTCACCAGACAAACAATAGCCCAGTAACATTTTAAGTCACATAGATAGCATTTCTCATTGCACTATGCATGCATGCTGTCCAGGCTGCATGCTAAAGAGTCTTGACCCTTTCTAAAAGGGTCAATCAATTTTTTTTTTTTTTTAAGAAAATTATATACAAATTGAGTTGAGGACAGAATGGGGTAACAGCCCAAGACTCTTCAGAATTACTTTCAACAACATTAATCACTTTCAACAACATTAAAAAGATAAAGATTAAATTAAAATGGAGCAGTGACTCTAAATACTGTTCTAAAAGAGCGAGTGAAGTTCACCACTAGAGGGTGGCACTGCAGAAAAACAACAGTTGAATCAAGAAGAAACAACTTTTCATATCACTCCATCAGAAGAAACTGAAGCAATACTGAGGTTTCACACTGTCTTTGGACCATAGTAGAGTAAGCACTTTGACATGACCAGACCTCTGACCTTTTCTTTGGTGCAAGTTTCCCAAAGATTAAAATGTCCTTCAAATTAAAATAAAAAACAACCAAAACCAAAACAAAAAAACAAACCCCACACATATTTTATTAGAATAGAGCGAATTCTTTGTCTTTTATACAGACTCTGAAGGACTAATCAACCAAACAAGAAATTATTACACACTTGCAGCCATGTTGGAAGCATGATGAACTGCTGGCTTTTAGACATCTCTCAGGACCTTCTTTCTAGCACAAACTCTCTTCCTTCAAGAACACACCAGCAGGTAGATGTCTGCTCTACTAAAAGAGAGTATAACATAGATGTGGCATTATGCATCACAAAGTCTTTACTATATCAGTAATGATAGGTGTGGGGAACTCTGACCTGCCAGAGAGTAGCCTGGGGATGCACAACAAGTTGGAAGACAGCATAGTCAGGACAGATGAACTGAACTAACTAAAGGCATATTCTGTTCCATACCATATGGTGTCATCTTCCAAAAAAAATTGGTAGGTTTAGTGTTTTGTTGTTTGGTTGGTTTTACTCTTTTGGTTTTTTTTTTTTTTTTTTTTTGTCTGTTCGTTTGGAGGGTTTTCTTTTTGTAGGGTCAGGGGGCATGCAGGGAGGGGTGTGTTCGTGTGATTCTATTTTTTACTTGTTAAACTGTCTCTCTTAATCCATGAGTTTTCTCTCCTTTACCCTTCTGATTCTCTCTCCCACCTCACTCAGAGGGATTGAGGGAGCAGTGGTGTGGTTCTTAGCTGCCTAGCACGGTTATACCACAAGTATTATTTGCAAATTTTAAAGTACTCAAGAAACATTAAAGAGTTTGTTTTTTACAGTATCTTCAAGTAGCTAAATACAGTGTTTTAGTAATTAACTGTTTTTAAGTGCTATTAGCTGATGCTTCAATGATATAATGGCTTCCAGCATAATGGCAGATTATGGATTTGTAAAATAAATATTGTAGATATTAATTTCAGAACTATCAAAATCAAATGGGTAGTGATGTTCTTGTTATTTTATTTATTCTTGTTTAATATTCTAATAAAGCAACAATGTATAACTCTAATTTAATTAGAGTCAACCTTGTAGCTACATGGAATCACATACCTGGTGTTTTGACAATAGTGCTTTGTCTAACTTGATATGAGTTCCAAAACTAACATTTTACACTAGAAAACTATCTATCTACTATCTATCTATCTATCTATCTATCTATCTATCTATCTATCTATCTATCTATCTATCTATCTCTATCTATCATCTTTCTTCCAAAATTTTTGTTCAAAGAATAAGGTTTCATTCCAAATCTGATTGACTTTTTTTTTTTTTTTTTTTTTTTTACTTTGGAATACCATGAACCAGAGATATTCAGGCCCTAAACATTCCTAAGATCATCTTTGTCTTTAACTCTCTAATTACTTATGTTCATAGTATCTCAATCACTTGCAAATCTGCCTCACCAAATAATTTATCCTTCTCTGTAGTCTTATCCAACTGGAAGAGAAAGCTTACACCTTTGTGTCTGCACCTCTATGAATTATTTTCTGAGGATATTCAAACTCCCAGTAGACCAGAGGTCACTTTCCATACCATCATTTTTCCACCTTTTGTTTTGTCTGTTTATTCTGCTGTCTCTGAACTGTATGTCTTAATTCCACCATGGCTGGTGCTGCAACTTTGTGCCCTATGCAAAATACTTCTCCAGGAAACTGATGCTTTCCTGAAATTCATATGATTAGCCAGCCTTCTTTTCTTACTATTTTTTGGATGTCATGGCTGACAAGTAGACAATTTCATTGAAGATCATACAAAGTCTCGTGCTTAAGGAATACATACTGGCATCGACAGAAAAGCAGTACAGGTCAAAGAGTTCTCATAAAGTTCCTAACATAATTCAGATTGGAAGCCACCTCTGGATAGTTAACCCTTGCATAAAAAACACTAAATTCAAACCTAGATGCGTTTTCTCAGAACTTTTCAGGTGAATTTTGAAAATCTCTATGGATAAAGGTTCAACACACTCTGACCCCCTCTTCCAGTGCTTCTAAATGAGGAAATTCCTTCTTTATGTCCTGTTGGATTTCCCCTTCTCTAAACTGTGGCCTTTTGGTCTCTTTGCTTTTGCTCTGTGGATCTGAGAGGAGTCATGATCCACCTCTACAGTCCTTCCTTTTGACAGTGAAAAGCTAAAATAAGATATCAATAGCTTTCTGTTTTCCAGGCCTAATAAATACTGTCTCACATAGAAGTTTCTTTTATGTCATTCTCCAGCTCATTGCCCATAACAGAGGCATGGTGGGACTCAGCTGAGCCCACTCTGGTTTTCCAATATTTTTCTTCTTCTACATATGCAAAACTAGAAAAATAAGTGTAGCTTCATGAGTGCTAAAATAGACAGTCTTTGTCCTTGAAACTATTTACTTATTATTGCAGTCCAATATGTGATTAAATTTCACTGCTGTAAGGAAACCTTGCTTGTTCGTATTCCATTCATCCCTCAAAACTCTCAGATTCTCTTTTGAATACTGCCTGACCCCTCAGAATTCACAGAGATACTCTTCCTGAATCAGTTTCTGCATTTGTATTTGTTGGAGCTCATGGATGCCTGCAGTCCTGTTCTTTCAGCTTGTTGAAGTCCTGACAAGCAAATCCCTGAATCGACCTGGGATGCTACCTCAGAGTACAAACTGAGAATGCAAGAACACACAGATGTGCAGGCTTAGTTAAATACAGCCATTATTGATGCTTAATTAATTTGTGGGAATGTGTCAGATGATCCTCAATGCAGAAATAAGACAATCCTTTCCTAGATAGCATCCAATCTATAGAGAGACATCCCAGCAGTGTGGAGACAGACTGATGGACATACAGAAAGAATTAATGGAATGAAAATATTTTACATAACTAGTGATTGTGAGGGCATAACAGCACCAAGCCATTGCAATTTCTTTCTAGATATCTTGTGTATCCGCTTTCAAGCTCAGTTTTCATCTTTGTGGAGGGGCTTTGTGAATAAGGATGCTAGTTTGGAGGTGCTTGAAAACTATAAAAAGAGACAGAACAAATTACCTGAGACATGTTCTTTCAAATGAAATTTTTAAGGAGGAAAGATGGAAGGAGACACAGGGAATTTACATAGAGATTTGTACAAATTTTTTTTTTAGAAGAAAACATATATCTCTGAAATATTAAACATTTTTTTTGCTTTGGGTTGGTTGATGGGGTTTTTTTTGGCTAGGTTTTTTTTCCGTGTTTGGTTTTTTTTCTTGTTTGTTTGTTTATTTTTTCATTCTGGTGAAATATTACAGGTTAGAATTGTCTGGGAAATTAAAATTTAGTTCCGTGAGAAACCCTCAAGCAGCAAAATGTGCCATTGTTCCATGTTGAAATTGTTTCAGGTAATTTTTTTAATGTGATCCAATTTTCTAGATCTTTTAGTTATTCTCCTTATTTCTCAAAGTCACCAGAAAACCCAGTTGTGTTTCAAAAACTTCTTGTTGGGAACTTCATCAGCATCAGTGGTTCCATGAATTGTGTTTGCCCTTTGCAGAACAGCAACTTTAGGCCCAAAAGTCATATTTCTTTTAAAAGGGTTTAGTACTATTAAAAATTGTGTAGGCAAAAGGAAAGTAAATCAAGTGGGATAATTATTCTCAAATTGTCATTTAAATATTTAAATACTTTTAATATTTAAAATTTATTTTTAATTATTTCAGAGGATTCAGTCATCCATTGTGCTATAGGGGTCCAAAAAGAAAACATCATTCCTAAATTTAGGTGAAAAGAAATTGGTCTGCTGTGCACCACTCTAAGGAAAGACTGCAGCATATAGGTGCTGTTATCAGAAAGTGATATCCCTGGTGAAGGGATATATAGGAGTCACAAGAGTTTTTAATAGTTAGGGTTAATGTAACTGTGTTACCTACTGTGCGGTTCAGCTGTCTGTGACCCAAAGTCCAGGTTTTGCACAGCAAAACTATGTAACCATGGCTAAGGTTGCTGAAGCAACTGCTTTGTGACTAGAGAAACTGTGAGAAAGTATATTTGATTTTCACCATGCAATATATAGACTTTTGAGATGTAAACACAAAGACTAAAGAGAAGATAAACCACAGCCCAAAATTATATGGAAGTATACAAAATGCTACAGGTAAAAAACATTAATACAAGACAGCTCCACAGCTCTGAAGCTCCATTTCAGGGAGCAGCAGATGCCAGACCTTTCCTATAACATCAGCTACTGTCTGCCAGAAAAGACATTGGATGTCTTAAGTATGACAAGATGATTTGGAAGTCTGAAGTACACTTAAATAAGTATGTGAGTATTTGGCTCAGTGACTTGATAATGCTAAATATCATTTGTGTGTGATTTGCAATCAATGCTGGCTTTATACTTTGAAGTTTTATACAGCGATCTTCAGAGGCTTTCAGCACATGCAAAAGATGCCCCAAAAAAGTGACCCTGAGAGAGACATATGGTTACATCAGTTGCTACTGCTCATGTCCCAGCTGAATACTGAGAATAAATTTAGGTTGGTTTTATAAGAACTGCAGTAACATTCCTAGACACAAGTGGAGGCGTAAATAAAATTTGGTGACCTTGGGTGTAAATCTCTTCTGAGGTAATTCTGAAGTCATTGGTAAGATATATATGTGTACTGGGAAACACTCTGAATCCTTTATGACAGAGAGGAAAAACTGATCCTCAGAGTCCTTACAATCTGCTTGGGCAGGTCAGACAAAACTTTTAAGGTCAGCACAGAGAGTACTATAATGTAGAGATGCATGTAGCTCATTAGCCAGTCACATACAGTAAAAAAGCATACAGTATTTCAGTTTATATATATATATATATATATTTACCTGTATGGACATGCTGGTATTGGTGATGTAGCAGCACATTACACTGTCAGTCCATTAGAACATTTGCAATTCCACTACCCACCATTCAGATTTCAGCCATCAGCAAATCTGTTAATGATTTCCATATCTCTGGCCAAACAGATGCATAAAAATCTGAAAACTTACCAAAAATTGGTCCAGAGCAACAAAAAGATTACTTGTTGTAGGCAAGAAAACAGATTCAACATGCAAATCCACAGAACCATGAAGCAGAGAAAAATTAAGTTACATAAATGTGATGAAGGATAGAAAAGACAAATAATGAGTATTGTAAGTAGGCCACCCTTAAGCACAATAATGGTCTGTGCTGTTAAACTCATAACCTAAGGGCCACACCTAATTTTCATGTGCATTGAGATTTATGTCAGGAAGGTAAGCTCTAATTGCTGCTTCACTGCCCCAGGCTTGAAAACTTCTTTTATTGTAAAAAGAGGAGGAGGAGGAATGTCACAATGGATCTTTATTTATATTTAAGCAACTCCCAACAGAAGACCTTACTGGTATAACAAAATGGAATATAAATTATGTATGTGTTTATGTGTAGCAAACATAACACAATTCACCTGTTCAGAATCTGGTGAAAAAGTAAAAAGGAGAAATTGCTTTGGTGTTAAACGAAATCTGTAATATATATCTACAGACAGTCTTTCCAATGTAATTACTGAGATATGAAACATTGACTTTGTATGTGCACATGCAGTCTTTGATTACAGTAAAGCACTTTTAGGACTCATGTCTGTGTTACTTGTGCTGAACTACACCCATTGAATCTCCATTTGGCTTGCCACTTCAGCCATTGGGAAAGAGAGCTGAAACAGACAAAAAGAATTAACTAAGGGACTGACTGTATGAAAGACTACAAAGAAGATGTGCAGACCTCTGGTGTTAGCTTGAAGCAGAGTTGTTCCAGTCCTGTACCTATAGGGCTTCTCACAGCATTTCGTGGTGCCCTACAGCCAGTAGCATCCACTGAGAACCTTTAAAGTCACAAAAGAATTGTCAGTGTCTCACATTCCCATTCTCACAGTGTTGAGGAAAGGAAGTTGAATGGATAACCCTGATATTCTTTGTGGCTATGTCCTCGACTCTGGGGATGTTCTACTGATTAATGCTCAACTCAAATAATATTTGAGTTGAACGTAAATATTGGAATTGATATAGATATATCTCAAGTTTGAATTGATATATATGTCTCAAGTTAGGTACCAAATTGCTTTGGTACCTAAGGGAGAGTAACTCTTACTGTGTCTGCATGAGAATTTTCAAATTACAGACTTTAAGGTAACTAGTTTTTTAATCTTATTATTGCAATCATTATTTTTACATAAATAGTAGGATACCCAATTCCACATACTAGAGAATTAGTAATAAACCTTCTGAAACAATGAAGGAAGTTTATTCTTTCAAGTGGATTTTCATGATGCTGTTAATAACTGTATTACAAATTAGTGATGTATTATAGACATACATACTATGCTATTAAGTATTGTTTTACAGAAAAAAATGAGATGGAATTATAGGTTTCCAATAGCTCTAAAGTCATGATAACTGAAGACATCAATGAAAAAGATAAAGGCATAAAGATATTCTGCAAGACAGGGAAATCCCTTTGGAAGACTACTGTATAGAATACAAAGCTTTTCAAAGAAAAAGTGTTTATGAGAGACAGTAAGAATAGTGAAAAATTCTGTCCTTCCGACCTAAGAGATGTCAGCAATTACTTTCAAGGGAAAAAATAGGACAAAACAGAAGAGAAAAGCGATGTGTTACCACCCAAAGCAAAGGATTGTATGCATTAGACCTCCAAATGTCACTCATTTTCAGACTGTAAGTATATAAATTAATTGCAACATACATTTATCTCTAGTATTCAAACTTTAAACAAAGTTTCTTGCTTTGCTGGCAAAGTATGTGAAATAAAATGAAGAAGTTCTAAGATACCCAGCTGTAAAAGCAGACGAGAGTTATCTGCAGTAAGCCAGGAAGGCACTTTATGAAGACAGTTTTGCTTCTTAAAGAAGACAAGGATATTGAAAATTACAGTTCCCTTTACTTTTGTTTATTCTTTTCTTCTTTCTGTTTTAGCATAAGAGCTGTAATTATTTTCAGCATGTTGCTTTTCCTTACTGGAGAAAGCACAAAGAACTGAAGGAAGAACACTTCTCCCTGCAGGCAATACCAAAACCTAAAGTAACGCTGTTGTATTCTTGGCCCAGTTGAAGCTCAAGGAGACCAGTAATGGACTGGTGTTTCTGTAAGATCATGCAATTTCCCATTCAAAGGTTCATAAAACACAGTGGATAAAGGACAGTTTCAAATTTCCTGGTGCTTGCCAGGCTCATACAGCTGTGTTCTTACAGCTCTGCTTTGAAAAAAAATAACAATGACCAGAGCTTCTCTCAGTCTATTTTCCTGAAATAGTGCTGGGAAGAGCTCCTTTACATCCCTGCAACCCTAGCAGCTCTCTAACATGCATCTCAGCTCTGCCTTCAGGTGAGATCAAGCTTTCCTCCTTCAAGAGGCTAAGCAGAGTTAAAACACTACTGAGTCATTAGTGAGCAAAGGTGACATTACAGCAATCATCTCAGACAGTAAATCACTGTGCACACTGGGCCACAACGATGCTAATTAAACATGAAGCACTCGGTCCAGCCCATATTTCAGCTGAAGAATTGCCACTGAGGACAATATTAAACCAGCAATGAACTTGACCTAATGTCCTTGGAAAGATCACTTCAGAGTGACTTTTCTGAAAAGAAAAATGGCATAGCTACAACGGTGAGACACAGAGGAAGGAAGAGGGCAGTAGTTCAAACCTTTTCATATGGACAAAAATCACTGATTATATCCTGGAGATTCCTGCCTCTTTTAAAATTTAAATTAACCACAAAGCTCATCCCTTGCTTCTCATATTGGCACTTGGTTGCTTTAAAAATACTCCATAGCTAGGCAGATTAGAAAAAGTCTTTTCCCTCACCCAATCTCACAAAAATCTGTTTTGTTGAAGCAGAGGGAATAATATGGCCTTCCATATAACCTTTGCAATAGAATTTAAAGTTTGATTTGCCAGTGAGTTCTCAAAAAATCCACGAATTTCTCAGAAAGTATCTATTTTCTGATAAAATGTAAAATAGGAGGACAGAGGCAAAATCGTTGTTATCAGTATCAGCTGTGTGAAGATGCTTCATAAGGGTCATGAAGACAATCAAGGGGCTGGAACACCTCTCCTGTGAGGAAAGGGTGAGAGTGTTGGGTTGTTCAGCCCGGAGAAGAGGAGGCTCTGGGGAGACCTTACTGCAGCCTTAAGTGGGGCTTATATACAGGTGGAGACAAACTTCAGCAGGGCCTGTTGCATCAGGTCAAAGGGTAAATTTTTTACACTGAAGAAGGGTCAGTTTAGGTCAGATACAGGGAAGAAGTTTTTCAAAGTGATGGTGGTAAAACACTGGAATGGATTACCCAGGGAAACGGTAGATGTTCCATTCCCTGAAACACTCCAGGGGCTCTGAGCAATCTGATCTCATTGAAGATGTTCTAGCTTAGTGCAGGAGGGTTGAACTGGATTTTTTTCCTATGCCACATAAAAGTAGAATAGTCACTCAGGTTGAGTGTCTGAGAGAACTTTTCCTCTCCACATTTTTTTTCTGATTTTTTTTTTTTTCAAGGAGGGTTGTGGCAGGGTGAGAAGGGAAATGCAGTTTAAAAAATGCTTTTTTAAAGAGAGACTCACAACAACTCTGAAGCCAATATAATAAACCACACCTGTGTCTACTAGAAAAGGAACCATTACTGGATGGATTTCAGGGGAGGCAGGCAGCTTCTACAAATTCTTTTCTATTTTTATTGGTTGAATAAATTTCTAGTATGGAGGGGAAAAGGGACAATTTCAGTTTTTAAAAACTTAAATAAATTTTAAAAATATTAAAAATTTGGAAAATATCAAAATGTTGAAGGCATGATGTCAAGAGACTGATGAAAATGCTTATGGAAACAATGAACATTTTCCTGCCTCATATTCTACTTGCCAAAACAAATTAACTGAAAATTCAGATCAAAAGTCTCACTCCACTCCTCCTTTGATTTTTGAAAAGCCAAAATAAGATGTCTTATCCTCTCTTCTAGCAATATTTTTTCCGGTACTCTTGTATTCTCTTGACTGTAATGCAAACAAATCTGATGATCCAGTTTTCTGTCATTTTTTCCCCCAAATTTCTGTTACCTGCACCTTCTGTTCTCCACGTTTCATACAGTTTGCAAGCTCCTTTGTTCTGTTAATGTCCAATCTCTTGACTTACTGTTATTCAGATTTTTGATTCTTTAGAACACTTGAGGAAATGCACTGGATTTGCTACACCAAAGCCTGCTATCAAGTGGGTATTTTTGATTAATTTATGGCCAAGCTGCATAAAGGTATTGCTGGAACTTGGCTAACAAAATCTGCTGCTTCACTAAGCATTTTTAAAACAGCCAATCATCAAGGTAGCTGAGCACGCAAACACATTTATACTTTTAAACATTTATCTAAAACGAAGTACATGCAAATACCTCTTATACTTACTTCACAGCTGAGTGTGAAAAAAGCTTCAAAGCAAAGTAAAATAGGTCAAAAAAAGGCTACAACTGAAGAAATAGAGACTGTATTTTGAGTAGAAAGCCTTTTCTCTGTTGACTGAATGCATATGTTTTAGCTACAGCTGTAGCTAGCTCAGAAATGCATTTGCAAGTGTGCAGCATACGGAATGTGGGGCTGATGATAGACAGATTAGCACACTGTCAGGATTGAAGATGAGAGATATTCTTTCACAGAGTGACAGAAGAAGGATTAACGTACAGGAGGGAGCTAATGTCTCCTAATGAGCATAAAAGATTTGGAAAAACCCTTGAGCTGTGTGACTCATTGAAATAATACAGTTTACTAACAGGAAGAAAAGTAGAAAAGGAACTGAAAATGCTTTTGGTGTTTCATTTTCTAATCAAGAAAATAAATAGATTTATTTTAGAGAAAGAATAAAGAATGTTCAGTTTCATGTGATCGTTTTCTGTTTAGATTTGGTTTTATATTGTTTACAAAATGGACAGACATTAGGGAAAAAAACAGTGGGAACAGAAAAAATTAATTTTAAAAAATGTTTAGCTCTTTCAATCTGGAGGTAAAAAGGAGATGAAGAGCACAATATCTCATCAAAATTAAATTGAAAAAGATTTCTGTGATACTCAACAGCTTTTTGTTAATGTTTTTTATTTTATGGCAAATTAAGCTGAACCTTAAAATTTAGAATGCTCAGAAGACAGAGAAAATACTCTGCGAAGCAACTTCTGTGTCAGTTATCAAAACTTTGCTGTGATCAATGGAAAGCTAACTGAGAGTTTGAGAGGCTTTAGCTTGCAATCCTGGTAGCAGCTTCATAGGAAATGTAGTAAGAGACTACCTGAGATGTGTCAAAAGGCATGATGGGGGATAGCAGATATTTTCTTCTTATTATCTCTTGTTTTCTTTAACTGCCAATGATGGAGTAAGAATATTCATTTGGAATAGAGAAGAGATCCCTCTCTTCCACAGCTAAATGAGATTCCAAATGCCTGCAATCAACGCTTTCTCATTATCTTTTGAATTTTACATTTATAAATATCATTCTAAAGTAAAAAAAAGCAAAAGAGATTTTATTTTTACTTTCTAGGGGTATGCAGTGTGTGAGGCCATGTATCTT
This sequence comes from Melospiza georgiana, assembly GCF_028018845.1. Taxonomy (NCBI): domain Eukaryota; kingdom Metazoa; phylum Chordata; class Aves; order Passeriformes; family Passerellidae; genus Melospiza; species Melospiza georgiana. Next base: position 75,667,430 of record NC_080430.1, read on the forward strand.
AAGCCGGTGTGATGCTGTAGCAGCAGCTGCTGGCTGAGCTATCCCAGTGTTAAAAAGAGAAGTCACTCCTTTTGTGAAATTTACTGTTACATTTGCCCAGTCTTGTAATGCCCTCCCTCTCACAGAATTGAGTTTCCTTTCTCCAAAGTTAGGCTGATTTTAGCTGAGTTTCTCCCCTGTCAACTGACTCACTTGGTCATTTCAATGAGTGAAGAAAAGCCTAGGCAAAAATATTAAGAGGAATACCTGTGTGAGAAAGCAACAGTCTGCTATCTATGCTTAGCACACGCGAGGGTGTCATGCCAATATGTATTTCAACAAGCAGCAAGTATTCCTTACTAGGAAATCATGAAAATGTGCAGAGTTCTGCAGCTACTTTGGCTGTATTATATCTCATACCTGTCCATCCCAGTGGCACATAATCTTGAAATGAAAAAGCTCCACAAGAAGTATTTGAGGTTGAGCAATTTTTGTGCAAAATAGGCTGGAAGAGCATAACCATGTTTTCATTATTGTTGAGAGGGTGCTATTTAGATTGTATACTTTTCAGTGCAAAGGCAACTGTATTTTGCCTGCATGCTGCCATCAGCAACACCTCCATTTCAGATAGTCAATATCAGCAATTCACAGGTGTGCAAGTAAGCTGGCAAAATAAACTTCGATCATTGTCAAGTCCTAGTGCTATAGGAGTTTATGTTGCATAGTGAAGATTTCATGGCAGAAAGTTTCATTTCAACTGCTAATACTCATTTTGGTTTTAAAATTGTATTTTCTCTTCAGAAATTCTGTTTCATTGTACTAGTTTCTCCTTTCTTAGATACTGTTCTCTATTACTTTTGCTGACACAAGATTCTATACAGCACTGAATCTTTCTATTCAGTGCCCCACTACTTTTTTTTCTTTTTTTTTTTGCTTCATCAGTCCATCCCTCTAAGTAACATATTCCAGCCTCTAAAAGTATCCAGTTAAATCTCAAAGCAAAGCTTAGGCAATACAAAGTACGTGGAGAGGTTCCCTGTAGCCCTTTGGAAGGCCTGCCATATGTTTTCAATTAAGAAGAAATTTCAGGCAGATATCTTCTTAATGCATCTCCCTTTGTTCATAGGCTGAATAGATGTTACTTGAGGCCCTGTTTTGTTTGTTTATTTTTTCTGTTTAGTTACCATGCAAAGGGTGCTTCCAGTTATTAGCAAAATGTAACAATGGAGTGTGTGCAAAAAGAAAGGGAAAATGTCATTATCAGGTTGCAGGTTCCCAGTTGGCACCATCAGACATAGCAGGCCCTGCCCCTCATCAGAATATGTGTCACAGAAAAAATATGAAGTTATAAAGGCTGCTGATTTGGAAACAGGAGCAATGTGAAACTAGTTTTAAAAGCTCTGCTTTGTATAGAAGCATTACCAAAGAAGCATTTCTCTTAAAATGGAAGATTTCAAAATTTTGTGACATTTAATAAGTTCTTCACAAGTTCTTCTTAAAACCACTATGGAAAAAAAAAAAAACCTCTCTGTACATATAAAATAATTTTTAAAATAAGTGTGAGAAAAGCAATAAAATCCCTTTCTTTTCCCAGAAGGAATAAAAAAGAAGCATTGTTTGTTTCCTACCAAGAATATGTTCTTACTTACACATCTAATCAACTAGATAGTGGAAGTAATTTTATGATAGCCAGTCATGAAATTCTGATAAACCTAAATAATTAACTAAAGAAAATGCATAGGATGTCTTTGATTTCAGTGTTCCAACTTAGATCTTCTGATTTGGGGAAGAATCTAGTTTCCAGGTTTAGATGGAAGCTAGACGTTCTCTAGTAAAAGAAACAACCATGATGTTCTCCAATAAAAGAAACAACCATTTTCTCATGCAGAATAAGGAACATATTGCAGAGAGTTGGAGGCAAAGAAATGTCCCAGTTTTTACTTATTATGTAGCCCTTCACCCCATGAAGTGCAACTTACTGTTATTTCAGCCTTCTGTTTAATTATCCTTGCTATAACTCATGAAATAACGAGGAGTAACAATGTCACCTGAGGTCAGATATTTTGATTATTACTTGCAAACTGTGTCACATTCAGTGGACAGAATATTGGAAAAATTGAAGATAAGAATGCAAATCTGTTTAAATTTGACGCAGAGGAGATACATCCAATACAAAAATTATTTTGCATTTCCTACTGAACAGAAAAGAAAAACATTAACAGCTGAAATTGGGTTATCCCTGAACTTTTTCCCCCTGCAGAAAGGTTACTCTATTTTCATTATTTTCTGTGTAATTTGTTCAAATTATGTATTTGTCAGCATTCTGTGTTCAATTAGTTGGTCTTTTCTGTGTGGTTTCCCTTAATGAAATTACATATTTATTCAATGAAAATGATCCTACTTGCAAATGGCTTATTTAATTTGAATGTTTAGTTTCGATTTCAGATTTTTAAATTTTTTTTTATTCTCACTTGGTTTATATCTTTTAAAGATTGCAATAGATTGTTGGGAAATGTATTTTTGATGCACTTTTCTTAACTGAAACAAACTTTTTTTTGTTATTCTACTTCACTTTTGTGCATCATGTCAGTTTTTCAATGTCATTGATATCGGAAATATGAAAAAATTTATGTTCCATATTGCATGTACTGTTTTGCGAATTTGTATTTCTCATATCAATAATTATTGAATATATATTTAATTTAGTGCATTACATAGTCTTGAACTAAGAACTGGAATCTATTCTAAGATGTTTCCAAGAGGTGACTGGCTTAGAATCAATTTCTCTATTTCCAGTGAGCTAAAACCTTAAACCTATTGTCTTCAGTTATTGATCATGTGCATAGGGGAGCAGAGCAGAACACTTTCAGTTTTCCCACACAGATGAGTAGTGCTCATCAGCATTTCAGAGACCTATTCCAGGAACTTTTTCTGGATATAGGCCAATATAATTTACATGTCATTAAAATCAACAAGGTGATGTCAGAGGAGCAAACATTGTCCTTTACAAGATCTAGCATCAGATGTCTAGCAATTAGAGTTTACCCAAATGGGACAAAATTTCATTAAAGATATTTATTTCCTCTACAAATATGAGTCACAAATGTACAGAATATTTGTCATGGCTATTTGTGAAATGAAGTTTTCTTCCTTACTACTTGTTCCAAGCTCACAGCTGTCCCTAACAGAACTGAGTCCTGAAGCATTAAAGATAGAGCTGGAAATCCAGCACTGCAGTTTCCTCACCCTCAGAGACGTGGCTGAGTCTAGCAATATATGTAAATAGCTTTCCATATGTAGAGCCATATGTAAACTTCTCTGCAGACAAGGATAATAAAAATATTGGTGAGTGGGGAACCTTTAAACTTACTAAAGTATTCAATTTGTAGGTATGCAGAAAGTACATACATTTTTAACCATAACTTGATTTTTTATTGATGTAACTCTGTGCAGCATTCAGAGAAACCTGAAGTAGAATTAAATCTAAAATAAAGAATTTATTTTATTTCAGTCAAAATGAAATAAATTTTGCTGTGTAGTGTAACCAAGCTACAGACTTTAGTTGGATGTTTTTGTGAATTATGAAATATTCATCACTTCTTCAAAGGTTGTACATGGCTTAGAAAATATTATTAAATAAATTATACATCCTCTTCCTAACTGCATATTTGATGCCTCTTTACCATATGCATTTCCGCCTAGCATTGTCATTATTATTGTTCATTTCATTTTAGCTGAGACTGCATGATTTTCTATTGTAAAGGTGAGAGTAAGAATTTTATAACTACTCGCTTTTATACCAATGTAAGTCATTGCTGCATACAAATCATGTTTCTGTTTTCTACTCCATGTGTCCCTTCTTAAAACACTGGTAAATGGAAAGAAAATAAAGTGGTTTGCAGAAAATATATTTCACAAATTAAAAAGAAAAATGCAATGTTTATTTCTATTAATGAATAATGCGGGCAGGGGTGGGGGAAGTTAAAAACAAAACAAAACTAAACAATTGAACAATTATATTGGGTTTGTATGGCCAGGTTTTGGTAGTGGGGTGGATAGAGGGATGGCTTCTGTGAGAAACTGCCAGAAGATTCCACCATGTCCAGCAAAGGCAATGCCAGCTGGCTCCAGAACAGACCCACTGCTGGCCAAGGCTGGACCCTTCAGAGATAGTGGTAATCCTCTGTGATAACATACTCAAGGAGAAAAAAAAGAAAAAGTTATTGTGCAGCTATAATTGCAGACAGAGAAGAGGGAATATGTGAGAGAAACAGCCCTGCACACACCAAGGTCAGCGCAGAAGGAGGGGAGGAGGAAGGAGGGGCAGGAGGTGCTCCAGGTGCCAGAGCTGAGCTTCCCCTGCAGGCTGCGGTGCAGACCATGGTGAAGGAGCAGTGTCCCTGCAGCTCTCAGAGATCCATGGGGATGCAGAGATCCCCCTTCAGCCCCTGGAGGAGACCCAACTGGAGCAGATGGATGCCTGAGAGGAGGATGAGAAACCATGGGGAACCTGTGCGGGAGCAGGCTCCTGGCAGGGACCTGCAGACCCATGGAGAGGGAGCCCACACTGGAGCAGGGTCCCTGGTAGGACTTGTGACCCCATGGGGACCCACACTGGAGCAGGCTGTGCTCCAAGGACTCCGTGGAAGAGTGACCCACGCCACAGCAGTTTGTGGAGAACTATAGCCCATGGGATCCAGTCACGCTGCAATTCATGGAGAACTACTTCCCATGGAAGGGACCCCACCCGGGAGCAGGGGAAGGACTCCTCTCCTCGAGCAGGAACAGGAACAATGTGTGATGCAATGATCCCCATTCTCTGTCTCACTGTGCCACTGGGGAGAGGAGGTGGAGCTGGGCAGGAGGAAGGGGTGGAGTGAAGGTGTTTTTAATGGGTTATTTAATTTCTCATTATTCTGCTCTGATTTTGTTAGCAATAAATTCAATTAATATTCCCACTGTTAGCAAACTCTTTTCACTAAATTGATGCTACTTTTTTTGTTTTGTTTTGTTTTTTTCACCATTCTGTGCATTTGTTCTCTTTGGAATTGAATTATATGAGGAATCAGGAATATCAGTGTAGAGGTTTGCCCAATATTCAGTTATGTTACTATAGCTGTTCATGATATTAGCCTGGATTATATCATTAGTATAAGTCTGCACATTAAAATATATTATGAAATATAAAACAAAAACATTCAATCTTTTTATTAATCCACCATTTATATATTTGATTTTTTTGAGCTTGCTTGCAATGATTTAGACATAAGTATTATTATTTTAGTTTCTACCAGAAGTTGAGGACACAAAATGTAACACAGCAAATCTAGAACCTCAGTTTCTTGCAGTCCTGAGGAGTGAGTAATATGAATAAAAGGAATAATTTAAAGAATATTCGAATATTCTTTATTTCATAGATTTTGTGCTCAGAAATTTTGAAAGTCAGGTCTCTTCAGCAATCAAGCCCCACTGCAGTGGAGTTCTTAAAGCGTGTGAGTGCTTGCTGCTTAGCATATGAAAGAAACAGACAATATGCTAGTGAAGTTACTGACATAGTTACAGAAAAAAATACAGAGAAGAAATTCTAGAAGATATTTAAAGTTTGCATGTACAAACTGGCAGTTCATGGGAGAGGCCAGTCATGCTCAGAGGTAAACCAAGATCTGGAGGATAACCATCGTCAAGAGAGATGGTCCTTCTGTGAGCAGGCAAAGGTATAAAAAAATGCTTGCTCAAAAGAAAAAAAATTGAATATATATCATTATGGGACAGTGTAAGGGAAGGAAAAATCTTGAAACAACCATCAACCAAATGTTCACCAAAATATGAACACGTTCCACATTGTTAGTGACCCACTGATAGAGTCATGGTTAGTCTTGCAAATTTGCTGTTGTAAAAACTAATCAAAGTTTTGTCTTTTAAATCTAATATCTGTATTAGCTGATGTGGCTGTCTCACAGGTAAACCTTTTTTGTTCTCTGTATTAATACAGAGAAACATTTTATTAAGTTCAGAATTTCAGTTTAATGTGAAAAATCATACTATTGTCTGAGAATGAAGCAGAAGTATAAAATCCTGCAGAATGTATTAGTGAAGGGAATGGGAAAAATGAATGTCTTCCTTTTAATGTTCTTTTATTTTGACTTAATTTATTTCACTTTATGAAATGATATTTTTAGCTGCAGATTAATTTCATTTGCAGACATATTTAATAGGTAACTGAGTGCCAAAATTAATTTCAATTTTTACACTGACTTGAAATTCAATTCCTTTATTTCTGATGCGTGAGTATGAGTTGAAAGGTTCTGGATAACAGAGGACATTTAATTTTCCTACAAAATACGAATCCTTCGATACTGAGCACTTCAAACTTCAGGATCTGGAAGGCATCCCAAATTGCCTGAATGGTGCATTTCAGGTATTATATTGTAGCAAGGAGGGAAGAACAGACAGCAGAGTAGTGAAAAAAAAAGATTAAAGCATCTCATGGAAATTGCTGAGGGTTGTGAATATAAATCCTGGCTTGAAGCCAGATCACTGACCAAGAAAAGAAAGAAACCACAAAAAAGGCAGAGTCCATCTATAAACCATTCTGACGTGAAAAGAAAAAAAACGTAATTTAGATATAAAATAAAATACTGTAATACAAATTCCTTGACTGGGATTCCATACAGGGAGTTTTGTGCTATGGAACAACAGCTCCTTTATTCAAATCACATCCCCTGAGATGTGTAGCACCTTCTAACCCATACTTATCCCTGCAGATGTGCTGCCTCAAAGTAGTAGCCACTGACAGTGGTTATCTCCCCTCCATCCTGCTGCATTCCTGAACTCTCTTTGGATGTTCTTCTGTGGAAGCACAAAGCTCCAACCACATGTCTAATCACACTTTCACTTTTGGATAGCTGAATTCTGCTCTCTGTGCATGGTTCTCTGCAAGACACCGGTTTTCCTTTGTTGGACCCTGTTCTCTGCTTGTCCCATTCAGCTGTCTCCCAGATACGCCTGGAGATGTTCTGGGAATCTAAGAACTACAATTCCCTGGGTGCAGTCTTATGAGTGAGGGTAAGATGTTCACCCAGGAGCCACGTCTCTAGGGAGACACATGAAAGGGAAAATGCAAAACAACGCAACTCTTCTCCTTTCTGCTGCACCTCAACAAGAGAGATCAACTCCCAAAACTCTCTGAAAGACCAGCTGCAGGTTTGACTCTTGCCTATAGCATTGTGCAACCTCTGTGCTTGACTATGTCATCTTGGAGAGGGAGCTTGATCCCCAAGCTCTGGCTCATGGAAATGTTAACTGAGCCAACAACTCTTGTATGTTATCACATTTATTCTGAGAAGTCACTTTTAACACACATTATAGACCTAGCATCTGACAAGAACAACATAATTAGTTTGTCTTCCCCCAACATTTCAATGACCTTAACTCACCACTGCAGACTTTACAGAAGTCTTCTTCACTAATTGCAGGTGGAAAACATGTTGGAAAGAGTGAGCTAGTGGTGTTGTCTTCTGCTCTTTCAATGGAGGGAAGTTGCTTAAGCCTAGCCCAGCTATTGGTTTCAGTTTAAAAAACCCTACTTGATGTTTCAGAAGAAAGCTAAGAAACTAACAATCATAAATTTTTCTCATCTGTTCAGGTAAACAGATGACAAAACATTAACATTACAAAGGAAACCAAAATTTCACGTGTAAGAGTAAAATTTATCTGTCTAGGTGTGAATTAAAGTGGAGAGGGAAAAAAATAAAAAATAACTCCCTTCCTGACAATATTATAAAAGAAAAATCTTCCAAAGCATGAGATTGCATTGTCCATGAGTTATCAATAAAGACTGCCTTGGATCCTTAGTAAAGAACTTTATGCTGATTTTCACTGAAGGATATTATTTATTCTTTCCTTTGCTCCCTGTCTTTGAATCTCTTTCTCTCTGTGAATCGACTGTGAGTACATTATTCACTGAAGGGACCTGTGAAAAGAAATACTATTATGAAATTTAAATCAATTATCTCTCTCTATATAAGCCTCTCTGCTAATGTCAGAGAGTCATCTTCTCTCAAGTCAATCGCAGATCTGGTAGATGAGAGGGGAGAGAACATTCACAAACACACACAAAAGAATGTTTGTAAATTCATCTCTATTGAACAAGTCATGCAAACCACTCAGTGGCTGAACTGGTCATGGAATTTCCTTTAAATTCTTTGTCTGGACTTCTTTCCCCACAGTGCTGACATCCATATTTTCCTTAGAATTTGTTAGATATGTATTGTGAAATTATTCAGTTCCATTCCAGACTGACATCACTGAAGATATAAGCAGAACATTCACAGACTTGTGACATTAAATCAGGACTACAGTTACAGGAGTGCAGAGAACATCATCACATCATAACTCTTTAATAAGACACAAATGTATTTTGGAGCTTTTTCAGATAAATGTTGCAATTTTATTGCTCATTTAACATTGGAAGAATCAATGAAAAGATGCCTAGTAGAGGTTATAAAGTTAATAGAAGTGCCTTCAGCATTCTTTGTTTCTTAGCAGGACTTTCTTTCTTGAGAAGCAATATGTATGGCAGTAACTGGAGAGAGGTGTTGTCTTTTCCTTTTTCCACTTTGAAGTCTTTATAAGCTGATATTGGAGTGAATGTGTTTTATTTCTTTATCCTACATAAGTTGTAAGGAAGATGGTCTCAGCAAGTTTTGAAAGCATTTATTTTTCTTTTAGTTCTCTTTCAATTTGTTTGCACTTTTTGTTTCCTCTTTTTCTATTTTCTTCTGCCCTTCTCATAATTTTCTTTTTAATTATTTCTAAAATGTCATGAGTCGCCTTCTAAAATTAATTGGCCTCCCACTGTTTCCCTGCTTTCCCGTTCTACATTTACAAGATTCATATTTCCACTTTCTCCCTTTGTTTTGTCCTGTGGAACAAATAGGATATTTGTTATGGCACTTTTTCTCCTTTTCCTTCAAGGCTTGGGGAACTTCAGCTAAATTTGTGTTATGATACTGTAGAGCTCTGTTGGCTCAATGTGTGTTATGACTTTCTGAAGGGCAGTGCACACTGAATGTGCCTCCTGTCATTGCTTACAAAGCAAAGCATCAGTGCAAAGAAACTAGATTTTACAAGACTGAAGAAAACCTGTTTGATAGAATTCAGGAACCAGAATTTTTGTTTTTTTTCCTGAAAGTTTCAGAATCATTTTGGGTTCACTTCAAATTAAATGCCCATTATTTTCTATGAAGACTCCTTCTGAAATTTTTTTCTGAATATTCAGGGGCTGAGTTCTTCCTAAAACTCTGTCCATTAGCACCACAAATGAAGCTTCGTTTTCTCCACTACACTTCCCTCAAAGTCCATACATCTGCAAATCTTTAGGAAGTGATTTATTTGCACTAAAGAGTGTGGTTGTAAAAGCATGCCTCACATTAAACAATTCATACTATAAAAAATAGTGCAACAGTCGTCATGTGACTGTCTTTAGAGATGTGATATAGCAAGGTGGAAAGGTGATGTTCAAAGAGTAGAACTGTAAAATGTACCTCCAGTCCATTTTTATTTTTCTTTAAAACTGCTATAATGCTACTTTTATACAGACATATTTCCTGAGTTTATATCTGTATTTGTGGTATATATTTTTGAAACTCTTGTATTGATGGTTCCAGGTGTAGCTGAAAAATCTGAAACTACACAGAATCTACTTTTCCATTTCAGTGAAGTATATAATATCTGAGCCTATACAAAATCTCTGCACATCTGAGATCTGAACATTTTTTGGTTTGGACTATGGTGAGAAATTGCGAGGCTGTACAGAGAATTTGTTATGTCTCAGTTCAATTGTGTCCGTTTCAAAACAAGACGTGGACACACCACTCTCCTGTCGAGGCAGCCATCACTGTTATCATGTTACAAAGAGCTCCTTATCTGCCGCTGAGGGTATGGGTATGGAATGTCCTACGGCTGCAGCATCCCATGGCGGCGTGTGCATGGGAGGCATGGTGTGCACATCCTGCAGGGCAGCATCTGCCAGTCAACATCTCCTGGCTTCATTCATCCGCAGACAACTCCAAATGGATTCCTCCGTAATGTTTGGTCTGCTGCTAATGGATGTACTCTGCTTAGTAATTTGCATATAAACAGAACATCAGCTTTCTGTAAAAATTGGACTGACCCTATTACTGTTACATGAAGTGCATTTACCAAAACATTGTTTCTTGATATTTTGTAGAATGGTAAATATAGTCATAATTACTGATCACAAAATCTAATTTTCTGCTTGAATTAAACTACTGCACAACAGATTTTTTTTTTTTTTAATTCACAAGACAGTAATTTATTATTTGGAAAATTAACGTGTCTCATATTTTTCAACATTCTTTTGCAGCAAAAGGCTAATTTAAAATTATTGACTATTCTGCCCAAAGAAAATTTCAGGATGGATTTTAAGGTACTGTTTTCCTGAATGGTCTGATACACGGTCCAGTGAGGTCACATTTTTTGAAGAATCTTCTTTGAAGATCTGTATCTAATAAACCAATACAGTGCTCTTAGCCTACAAACTGCAAATGTTTGAAAACATAAAACTTTACCTGCTAAAAACCATACAACCACATTTAGGGGAAGAATTGATAATGTGTTAAATACTTTCTTAAGAATGATATTTCCTTTTATTTATTCACTAATGACCTAATAAACAGAGACCTACAATTTGCTCAATCAGATATATATAGAACAATTTGTATATGTGTAGTTATTTATACTTTCCTGTTTTGTCTTGTTACAGTCTATCCAGTATATAATGCCTTTCATTTAAAGAAAACATAACTAAAAATTACCTTTTTCAAAATACTCTCTTGAATTAGTTGTTTACCCAGGGAAACAAGGATGCCTCCTTGACTGATATATTACAAAATACCAATGAGATTTAGTTTTAATAATAAGGATGAGAACTCGGAGACCGCCAAAGAATAGGCATCCTTGGAACAGAAAAAAAGTGTTTCTTAACCTCTAAGACTGCTTGAAACTTATTGTCAAAGACAACATAATATTCATCTTAAGATCATGATTCTCAAGTTAGGAATGCAATTTAAATGTATATTTCAATACTGAACCAAATGCCAGAGTTACTGAAAGACATGAGGTTCTCTATCAATTAAATCAACAGCTGGATTCTGTTGTAAATTAGCCAAGTAAGATGCCAAGATAAGAATGAAAATTTTGCTGGATTGTTTATCAGTCAGTTTGTAGAAAATCTCTCTGCATGGTGTACCATTTTTAACAGATGTGCTTTATGATTCTAGATAAGCTGTGGAAGTCCCAAATTAAAGGTGAATGTGCAAGAGTCCACAAATCCTAAAATGAGAAGATTCTTAATAGAAAAAATTACATTAAAGTGTTGAGTTCTACTTTTAATTAGAAATGTATTTAAGTCTGCAGTGCAACTCAATGAAATGGAAAAATCACTTGCTGACAAAAAGGTCAACAAAACCAAACAATCCATGCTCATGTAGTAGAGATCTTTATTTCCATAATATTGGAAGACTGACTCTGTCTTCAAGGATGTAATCCAAATTTAAAGAATTAGTGGAATATGTTATGGTATCAGAGAATGAGAGCTTGTAATAGAAAAGCATGTAAAGGGGAAAAAATAGATTTGTAGAGGTTAATCCACAACAAGAACAAACATATGCCCTTGGACAAAGTATCTTAGCTGTCATTATAATAATAAGAGGGGATATTTTAAATTACAGCCAAGATTTCAGACAAGGTCCATTACTGAGAATAAATCCTCAAAAACTCCATAAAGTAGAAAAGAAATAACGGATTTCTGAAGTAATAAAAACATTCAATATCTGATGACATGGTTTTTCAGAGCATGCATTACAAAAGTACATATATTTAAAAACTGAACTGGGTAGTATCAGTATTAAAAAACCTTTTTAAACCAATATTTTAAAATCTTTTCAATAACATTTGATCAAAACATCAATTCCTAAGCCTGCATCATTATTTAAAAATTTCACATTTCATAGTTACTTAAATAAATATTGGAACATCTCTTCTTGGAAATTTAAATTCGCTATTTTTAACTGGCATTGCAGAGTTTGAAAGACATGTAGGTTTTGTCACATATTATACATGCACATCTATGAATTATTAGAGTAATCAGCAGTGAATTGGAAATACATAGTTTGGAGGCTCCCATAACACTGTAGAAACATGAGTGCTATCCCTTGGCGGAAACAAATATGGCAGTAAATAATGAGCATAGCATCAGTCCTTGTATTTTGATATGTACTTGATAATTATTTGGAGCCTAAAACTGACAGATAAATATTTATCAGTTATTTAAGGAACAGAGAAGGCCATTATGTTCTATTCAGTTTGACATTGTGTGTAATGAAGGTCACACATCTTCACTCTGAGAAAATGCATATTGGAGATATGAATACTACAGAATACAGATTTACTACATTGTGACAGACAGATTATTTTGGAAGGACAAAAGTGTTAAAGAATATTATATCAGCATGTGATATATATTGGAAATACATAGACGTTTTAAAGTTATGAATGCACTTTTGCACTGCCATGGTCATCATTGATGGTAATTAATGCAAATATTTTAAGCCAGAAGAATTCTTGTGATAGTTTTGACCCTGGGAAAAGAGAACTGCTTATACCTACAGGCATGATCTACCAAGGATGTAGGGATGTAAAGGATACCAAGAGGCAACTGTAATCTCAGGTCACAGAATGAATTCACACCATTCCGGCCCTGACATGAAGAAAGGACATAATGAAACAGACTCACTAAACTCAATCTGCATTAAAGATCTGGTTGGGATGATGAAATAAACTATACCTATTTTATGCTATCAGGCTTAATGAGACAAAAGAAATCTGCAGGAGTAGAACTGTATTAAAGTTCATAAACCTGCTGGGCATAATCACAGTGAGTTACAAATGGATTAAAGACCAAATGAGTGTTCTGAAAGGAAAGGAACATAATGCCACACTCGAAAAAGATTACCAAGAACCTGACATTCAGTATTTGTTCTGAGAGGATCAGCAGTATCATTAATCTAATAATCATGGCACAAATACTTTTGGCATTGTGTAAAAACACAAATCTGCATCAGTTAATGAGAGAATTGTTGGAAGGCTATTTGGGCACTACAGAAATATTTTTCCCATAATGTGTTTCCATTTGAGTGTACTTCTATAAAATTATAATAATTAGGGTCAGATATTTTGGTACCAAATTGAAATTAAATTGCCTTAATGTAATTTGCAAAGTCAGATTCTGGGTATTAGTTTTTAGCAACTGCCAGGCAGAATTAGCACTTTCTGACAAATGAAAAAAATACCATACTCAGAGTTCTCTGAAACTAACCATGGAGAAACCACAGAGTTTGCTGCATCAATGAACAGAATACATTTATAGGCCATTTTATTTTTTTTTCATTTACCTCCCTACCCCACATCATTTTGAATGAAGCAAGAAAATGAACACTCCTTGCAGGAGAACCGAGTTCGTAACTGTCACAAAACACTGGAAGTCAGCATGATAATGAGCCAATTTGTGTGGAAATGAACTCATTAATGCTAATGTTTTGCTGACTCCCAACTGATTCACAAACTCCTTAACAAAAATCAAAACAGAAGAAGGAGGGGAGGTTCATGAATTTTGGAACTGTTGTGTGAAGAAATAAATGTATCTCTTCCTTATTCATATTCCAATTTCAGTGATCTGCTCTGTGCTCTAATCATCCCATCCCAGAATACAGTCTGGGGAATATCAGTTTGTATAGAAGATATTATAGCTGAATTCTAGAAATACCCACAAGGTAGAAAAAAAAGTATTGGTTACTTCTATTTTTTAATTCCTTTCTAACAAAACACTTCTTTACTTTCAAATGAATAGGCTTTCCAACCTGAAGAAAATAGAAGTTTTTATATGAGAAATCTCAAAAACAATTCTGCAAGATATTGATTCTCATACAACACTTCAGATATATACACAAATCTGTCCTTCACGCAAATGGTGCTTTTACCAAGGTAATTTCCAGGTAGAGTATTCCAGTATCACCAGTAATTTCTACATCCAACCCATGTATTTCAAATTCAACACACTTTTTTTCCCCTTAAAATAAACCCACAAAAAAGCACAGAACAGCTGAGGTACAAAGGCAAAACATGAAGTTTTGTTATCTCAGAGGAGCATTGAGAGTTTTATCACTACAAGCTGCAAAATATTAGAAAGCTTCTACTGCAAAGCATATTCGAAGAGCTGGAGGTCACAAGGTATGTGCAGTTCAGATAAACATCTCAACTCTTAACTCAGAAAGATTAGACTGCAAATCTTGCTTGAGTGCTTGAATAAAGGACTACAGAAGTGCATCACATGAAGTTACAACTATTTTATGAAGATTAGAATAAATTTTTATGACTTATGAAGATAAATTTGCATTGAGTTTATTTTTAAATTGATATTTATTAGATTAGGCTAAGATGATGCAGGGTTCAATTAACATTTAGTAATTTATAATTATTTTATCTACTCATTCATACTTAAAGGCTCTAATTAATTAAAATTTTAGAAAATCATTCTTCTTGATTATGCCAATTACTTCAGTCAAAACTGCACTACCATTTATTTTTATAGGACCATAGTCAGTACAATTAATTATATTTCTTTGCTACTGAGCTACATATCTAGCAAGGAAGAGAGCCAAATTAATTTAGCAAATATACTTCTTTTCTTTCCTTACCAGTATTTAACATTTATAATCATTTTCTAAATGTGACAGCTATACAGTGATGCTATGTTTCACAGAATCTATTCAAATTAATAGTTTTTTATGGGTTTTGGTTGGTTGGTTGGTGGTTTTGTTTTTTCTTACATCAAAATACCTCGAGTGGATCAAACTTCTTTGAGTTAATATCTGAAGTGAGACATGCAGCATCATGATCACCTCCTAGATGGAAACCTAGTATTACCAAACAGTTCTTTATCTCTTTGCTAAGGTAAAATGTCACAATTTATTTTCCTTTTCCATTCAGCTTAGAAATTACAAAATTTTTTTTGTGCTTCCTTAAGGGTAATTTTTAATGATTGGTATAACAGCCATTGGTACTGCACTGTTGTACTGCTGAAAAGTCATGCCAGAAAACATTCTGACCCTGCAACATAGCTCTGAGATAACAGAGTTAGTTTTAAGCAAGTAGTATCATGAAATAGATAAAGGAACACATCCAGGGGTCCATAAAGGCTGTGATTTTAATCATTAAAATAAGATCATTTTATTCCAGTGGAAGCATCTCTCTACTACTATATTTTATTTACATACCTGAGAGATATTTGAGTCATACTTTCTTTCACTCTAGAAGAGTAATCAAATGGCAACTGTACTTGCACCAATCAACCTGACACATTGAGGACAGGACCTGCTCTGACAGGTGACAGAGCAGGTGACAACAGTCCCAACACCATACAGGTTATAAATCATATTATTTTACTAACAACTTGGAGTTAGTCCCTGCCACTAGACCTCCAAAGACTTTTTCCTGGAAACCTGGGTTTGCCCACCATTTGCAGCATGTGACAAAAGACAAGCAGAAGGGAAACGTAGTCAAAAGTCACTAGAGTACTGGAGACAGAATAGGGAGCACGACTTGCAACCTGTTTTCTGCCCACTTCCTTTTTTAAGGAGAGGGAATTTTTGGCCACTGTAACCTGAATGTGATGATTTTGACCACAAAACATTTCCTGGAGCAGAGAGTTGCAAAGGGTCACCTGCGTGCAAAAGTGGTTTACTCAGGAGCAAATACTATCAAGAAATACTTTTTCCCCAAAGTGCTCTCATTGTAATTCCATCTGTCAATACCAGATGAAAATGTGACCACACACTTTATTCACTCAGTAACAGTCAGGTAATGATCAGTGGCTTTATGTTATTCTTTCCAGTTTGATTTGTATGCTGTGTAACATTCAGCTTTTGCAGCACAGAATGGGTGGAAAAATAAAGAAAAAAAATAAAAGCTAAATTCCATTTCTGGGAGCTTCTGAATTCTATTGCATTTCAATGAAGATTCACCTGCAAATAGAGCAGCTGATCTACAGAAGCATATTTTTCTCAGCTGGAACACATTAAAATACAAAATGTCATTTCAATGATCAGTTTCTTCCCTGTGCAGAGAAATATGTTCCAGATAAGCTTCAAAAACACATACTTTAGCACTAGAGCAGATACAGCAGTTTATGCAGATGGATAAAAGAACTATAATAATCTTGTTAGGAGAAGTTATATCATAGATGGAATTTCTTTGAGTATTTAGGCCTTTATTTATAATCTTCATAAATCACCTGAGCAGACAATCCTACTTTGAAAAGCTTAAACTTGCTGACAAACCAAAACTGCAAATACTGAAAAAAGTAGAATCAAGAGTTAAGTAAGCAGTTCCCAGTGTAGACAGAGAAAAAAAATGTATTATTATGTGCACCAGATGACTAATATATTAAAATAGTATTGAGACATCTGAAAATCACTGATTGCTTAAAAAGAGAAAATAGGTGGGCACAGCATGAGCTCTATCAACATTCCCCCCATGAAGGGTCTGGGGTGGACAATATCCTGGAAAGGGACACAACCAGGCCAGCTGACCCAAATTAACAAAAGCAATATTCCTTACTATACAGCATCAGCTCAGATATAAAAGGGAGGAGGAGGAAGGGAGGGCATTTGTTATTTTACAATATTTGCCTTCTGGAGCAACTGCTATGCCTGCAGAAGCCCTGCTTCCCAGGAAGTGTCTGAGCATCACTTACTGATGGAAAGTAGAGATTAAATTTGCTTATCCATGTGTGAGCTTTCTTTTTTTTCTTCTTTTTTTTTTCTTTAGTTAACTGCCTTATCTCAACATACTAGTTTTTTTCCATCTTATTTTTTTCTGCCTTGTCCCACTGGGAAGGGGAGTGATAGAGTGGCTTGGAGGGCACCTGGCATCCAGCCAAGGTGAACCCACTACAGTGACCATTAACATATAAACAAAGAAGAGTACCAGAAGTTTTGTCTCTGTCCCTTTTATCTACTGTTAAAGAACAAACATTCATCTGTATGACACAGAGTATTGTCAAAGGAAAAGCCAGGTGAAAACCTCAGATACACCAAGCAAAAACCATTTTAATAGAAACCATTTTTCTGCTTGTATTTAGAATAATTCAGATATTTTTCTTAAAAATACTTTTTATTCTTCTAAACTAAATGCAAAATTATGTAACCAAATGACTGTAAATAAATAAATAGCACACACACCTCATTCATCTCCCATGTTTTAAGAAAAACAAGAATAAAACAAATTTAGATTGTGAAAAGATCAGAAATTTTATTGCATCCACATAAAACATAGCCTTCTGAAACTGCTCTATAACTCCAGTTGTTTGACAAAAAAAAATCACCACCCTTTACAGAAACATTCAATTAAATAATTTTGTTTCCACTTGAAAAGATCACTTATCATGCTCTCTTTATCAAAGCAGTAATTTTCTTTGCCTTGTACCTAATTAATTTAAACTTGTCTTATACAGTTCTTGAATGACAGTCCTTAACACATATTTTAAACTAAGGATGATAATGGACAATCACACCGCCTCCCTAAGGATTTTCATACATAGAGAAGATCATTTGCAGAAATCTAGGGTTGTAAGTTTGTAACAGAGTCATCACTTCTCATTAGTTTCCCCTGCAAACCCTCAGTGCTCTGTACCCATGGGGTGCCAGACCACACTCTGCAAGTGGAGTAAATGGCCCCATGGAGAAGGCACCTAGCAGGTAGAATCATTTTTCAGGCTGGTAGTCACTAGTGAGTCTCTGTTTGGTCTGTACTGCTGAGCTGTATTGGACAAAATCTGGTAGAAATTCTCCCCAAATTGTGGAGGTTGCAGAAATGTCATCATCTCCTCAGAGAAGTTCTCCAGGCTGTTAATTTGATATATAGATGGTCACAAGTTCACTGCATACCTTGGACAACTGTTATGATTAGGGGGGTGAGTCTTTTCTGACTAATTTTCTTAAATTCTTTATGTCTCTGTAGGCATCCAGGAAAGCTAGAAGTAAAAAGACCAAACAGCCATCCAACCAACCAAACAAAAAAACAAAGAAAGCAACAACAGGGAAAAAAACAAACCCACAAACAATCCTCATTCTTTTTTTACTATATCCTCCCCCTCTCTGTAAATTGCTTCCCATGTTGCATTCTTAACAGTGAACTGATTTATATAATTTCCCTAAATTTAATTCTCTACAGAAATGCAAGATAAAGGTAAAGAGAAAAGGGGAAAGAAACATCCAGTTGTAACTGAATCTATAGACCTCCTTCAGTCCTTCAGAAGTGTTCAGCTGTCTGAAGTTTATCACGGTAGCCAATGATCAAATACCAGCAGGCTCCTTAGGTGATACTTAAGGATTAAACAGATAATCTAATTCACATCCTACTTATGGATTTTGATGCCCAAGACTGACACTATTCTTCATCAAGATTCCTCCTAGAGATCTATAATCCTCATAGACCATAGTCCCATTTGAGCTCAGTTTTCCCTTTAAAATCTTCTTTACAGCCTTGGCACATTCAGAGGTTTTGGCAACAAGGATCTATTCAGGCTCTATTTAATCACTCAGTCCATTCTTTCTTGATATGAAAATGAGAAAACCTTACTATTTCTAAAGTGTATTTCAAAGGACAAAACTATATAAAGAAAAAGACCCATATTTAAACCTAATATATTGATTCCCCTTCCGTGCAGACTATGCTATTCACAAATACAGTCTTTATCCCCTATTTCAGAAATTACCAACAGGACAGCAATTTTAATGGAAGTTATGATGTTAAAATTATACACATTGTGAAAACAATGGTGTTTTTAAACTGTGTTTTTGTGTTGCTGTTCTATGAGACACTGAGAATCACTTTTCCTCTACTCAAAGGAACCAGGAGGCTCCCAGGTCCTTCTGAGACTTTGATCTTGTGTTATTTTTTATTTCTGAGTCATGATTTACCTCTTGAAATCACTTGCTGCTAATATTAAATCAGTAGAGGTTTTGCTCTGAAATGATGTCACTATTAGGAATAAAATGTAGGCTTTTTTCTTTTTTTTCATTTACCAGAAGAGGTTATAAATGAGTCGTAATCTTTTCTTCACTTCCTATCATGGTCTACTTAAGTAAATAACCTAAAATTAAAAAAAAAATCAAAATAAATATTTCAATAATACTATGGTTTTATTTTTTTACAGTAGCTTTATGAAGAGAATAATTTTTCACAGTGGTTAAAAAATACATATTTGCTACGCAAAACTAATCTCTGTTTTTAAATTGGTTTAGCAAAATTGCAACTTATAACATGTAATTTCCACTCAAAATATATCCACAAATAGTTTGGTTTAATTTGTGAAACATCACAGTCAGATTCCAAACTGCATCACAGGCATCACTTGTTTCTCTATTTTTTTAAAATAAAAATAATAGAGATCAGTTCCTTGGGCAAAAGAGAAAAAAACAAGCAGTTGCTAATTTCATTAGCAGTTGCTAATGAAAATTACTGTACATGGTTATGCTAGAGCTCAGTTAAAGCCCTGTAGTTTCCTGTAGGAAGAAGAGGTCAGCAGGTGATAGCATCCACATTCTGTTGTGGCTACACTTTTGTGTCTACAGTCAGACTATCATGATGTGATTAAAACTTTATAGATTAAAACTTTAAAAGCTTCTCCCAAAATAAAGTTGATAGAATTTCTCAGCCTAAAACTTAGTGTTCTTTAAGACTCTCTATATTCCTAAACCACAAAATGTATCTTATAAGTAAGGGTTATGCAGTTCTGAATCTGAATTCATCAGAAAAAAAATTTATATGCATTAAAATTATTGTTAAAGTTATTATTTATCATTATAAGACATGTTAGATGAAAAGCAGCTAATTAGTGTTAAGAAGCAAAATCATAGCTCTAGCTTCTTTTTACTTCTTTAGTTTGAAACTTAATCCTACTGGCTTTCTTCACTAAGAATTTCTATTTGTTTCTTCACTGTATTTCTAATAAATAAAGAATTATTACTTTATGTATCTGGCCTCCATCATACTTTCTTATATAAGAGTAGTCTTTTCTAAAATATGGGGATTGGCAGGGAGATGACATGAACATAACTGAATCCAAGATATTTTCCTTAACTTTGTATATTTACACTACTAACATTTGAAATATTAAAATGAAGACATTTATAAATTATGTGTCTTGTAAATTATTTAATATCTGAAGAATTTAAGAAGAGATGCAACATAATTGTTGTTAGTGTCTCTTCTAAAAACTGTTAGTTAAATCAATGGGAGTCAGCTTAATGGTTCCAGTTGATTTTGCATCAGTCCCTAAGACACTCTAAACAACCAACAAATCAAAATTTATTCTAATGTTTCCCTTCATATTTTGTTAATGAATTATGTTTATTTAAACTTCACAAATGAGATTAAAGCTCCATTTTAACCAAATAAATGGCATAGACCAAGGTGAAACTTGACTATGAGTTTGCTACAAGTATTTCTAAGAAACACAGAGAGTAGTATCAACAAAATTTTGTCATTATCTGAGCAGTCACTATGACTGAGTGACAAAATGAAGTCAATGGGTTTGCATCAATAACTCACCTAAACCATAGGAATGTGCAGGATATTCAATATACTGTCTTCCTACATTACAAGATTTACAGAAACACCTGCTTAAGTAATTTTATGTTCATCCACCTGGGAAAACAGGCAAAGATTAAAGACTAACACGCTGTCAAATGTATTTTTCCTTTACTTAAACATTTTCTGTCCTCAAATCCTCTGGAAAACAGCATCAGTGAAATCAGAAGAACTGCATTTATTCTTCTGGTTAAAAAATGGCCAAGTTTATTTCTTGGTTTGACACAATTAATTAACTATATGAATATTCTCGAGTGAAGGATTAGAATGGCAATACTTGGCCTCAAGAACATTTCACCTTTTGTTTTAAGTCCTTGCAGTACCTCTATATAATATTGTTATTTATATGTTAGCTATAGCCTAAGGAATAGTGAACATTTCAGAGAAATTAATTATTACTTCCTTTCCAGAAGCTGACAAGAAAGTGTTAATTAGTACCTCTTTTGTCATTATAAGGATTTTTAAGAATGTCTATGAACTTACAAAAAATTAATTGAATGTTACCTACAAGATCTGATTTATTGAAACAGAGTTATTTTTTTTTTTACAAAGATTGAAAGAAGGATATTTTTTAAAGGATTTTGAATTGAAAGCTGCATTCCTATAGATTTTCCATTGAGGTCCATTTTCTGAGTTTTGAAAATGTAAGTCTTTAATAAAAACATCCAGTTTTTTAAAATCTGAAAATAATTTTATAAAATCTGAAAGGAGCTATGGAATACAAGAGGGGGAAGCTGCCAGCAAGCCTTGGCTACAGTGTCAAGTGGCTTCCATGGGGCACTATGTTAACCAGTCACTTGTCAGGTTACTGCAGTGGAAAAAGTACATAAGGGACCCAGTCTCAAATGTGCCCCATATGTTATCCCAGAACAATAATCAGAATTCTAAGGAAAATTAATAATTCAAACCTTAAAATCATGGATTTCACGAAGAAATTTTTTTTTTTAATTTGTATTTACAATCTCTTGTTGTACCCATAAATATCACATATTTTACAGACTTGTATTTATTTGCAAGACAAGATCCTATCCTTTGGCAATTGCTAGCAGAATCTGGTTCGAGAAGATTTAAAAGCTTACACCAATGGATAATTCTATGATATATAATATTAGCCTCAAAATAACTATAATCAAGAGAAAGGGATTTTCCTTACGTTTGAGAGCAGCAGGAAAGTATTGATGAACCAGTCACCTGTGACACAGACCAAAGTTATTAAAAAATGCAGTGAGTTACATATTAATGGCAAGGATGGGAAAATATATTCAAGATATTCATTAAACAGTTATTTTGCAGGGAGATATTTCCCAGGGTTCACTAGGGGAATGATTTAGGTACCCTGTAAAGAGGTATGGGAAAGCCATGTTAGCTTAGTTATTTTCTAGTGAAATGAAAGCTGACAAAACACTATTAAGGGAAATACTAAAGAGTAACACAAGTACACAGTTAAGTAAATCCTGTAATAATATGCAGAAGCATACACTGATAATGAATTAATCTAATTTAATTTAGATTAATAATCCTCATGAGTACAAGCTATGATGAATTTTAATGATCTGTGGTAGAGGATAGGTTCCACTTTCTGAGAGCATCTAGGAGTTTTATTTCTTAAATATACTATCAAAGTAAAAGCCTGGGATATTGGCAGCATCCATGGTATTTTGTCTTTCTAGAGTGTGTTACATCAAAGATACATCAATTTTGTTTTTCACTGCATGTCATAGGTGCATGGTAAAACAAATTTAGTCTGTATTCTGCAAGCCCTTCTACATCTAAATTTCTATTACATGCACTTACAGAATTTTGGATGGTATGGTACTATTCAGTTCTGTCTTCCTGGGTGTGGAAAACTAACTTCCTTGAAAGATTTCCAAACCAAACTTAGATTGTACCTGTCTGTAAGTGCATCACCCTGGAAACAAAATCACAATGATTTCTCCCACTTCACATATGATATACTAAAAATAGTTACCAAAAATCCACAAAGTCTCTCAGTGCATTGAATCTTTGTTTGTTTGGGCATTTTTATAAATTAGGAGGGTTAATATGGGAACCAGTACAACTAAAAATTACTGCAGCTACTCCGCTGAATTACTGCATTTGCTAGCAGTTTTTCTTCATTTTTCGGCTGAATCATTGTTCTGTATGGACGAAGTTAAAATAGCCTTTCTTCACAAAGACAACAAAAGCAACATTTTCACCTCTGAGCAGTTAGTGAGATTGAACTCAGTTCTTACATAAACACGTTTCAAATGTTTAATTATTTCTGAAATTTATAATGGGACAAGTTAGTGACAAAACTACTTTAGGAATGGACGATCATGACTGTAGAATATGCGGTTACCTGATGGAACCCTTTCTGCCTCCCACAGGCTGAGCTATTTTGCATAGCACTGCAGCTGCCTTCAGAGGCAGGTGATGCATCACCTCCACAGTGGGGGGTATAGGAAATAAGAAACTATAAGATGGAAAAGGAACAATAATAACAGTAATAATAGCTGCAAAAAAACCCTCCCAATAATAGTAAGTATTTGCAAGGCAGGGATAATGTGTTCTATCTCAAACTTGCTGAGTTTGCAAGACTTATGAGGCTGTATTTTGACACACGCTGAGATTCAAACCATTCAGCAAAGGATAAGGAAAGATATGACTTTCTGCAAGACCTTTTCACAGAGCCTGGAGGTAAATTGAATATATATGCTGATTTCAAATAGACTTAAACACTCTGCCCACATCCAAAAGAGAACTCAAAACTTGAGAAACAGCAATAAAAGGCTACAAAGATGAAGGTGAATAAATTTTTATCCATCTCTGATAGTTTGTGTTCCCAGTTTCTTCAAGAAAGTCTCACCAGTACACATTTGCAGAAGGAAGAGACTTGCATTCTACTTCATGCTCTCAGTGTCAGATCATGATTGGCTCTAAAGAATCCACTCTGCTACTTTATTCTCTCTTAATTTATCATAAAGCAGTAGCTCAGCAACCTCATGAGAGTTACATATTCCCACATGTGTGCCAATATAAGAAAGTAGAATTCAGATACAAGTAGGAAGAAGTGGAAGGGTGAAATCTGTCTTTCTTGAATGGTTTCAAGGATGCCTCCAGGAAATGTTGCTCGGTGTTTCTTGGTTAGTTTGCTTCTGTTCTGTGACTACTTAATGGATACTAAAAGAGGCCTGTGTTAGAAGCCTTAAAATTACTATCCGGAGTTTTATTTTCCTTGCTTGAATGATGAAATTGTTCAGCAGTTTATCCAGAATGCTATGTTCTGAAGTCCATAGGAATTTCAGCAATTATCAGCAGTTTGTCATCTAGTTGAACTTCCAGAGAAGTGATAATGAATACAAATTCATAGATTATTGTTCCAAGCACAAAATCTTGGAGAACAACACAGCAAGAAAAGGGTGGAAAAGACAGGATAAAATGCAAAAGTTACCCGAACAACTTCATGTACTCACAATGTTGTTTGACAACCAGTCATAAAGAATAGTCTCTGACTTTCATTAAAAAAAAGAAATATACCTATTTGGTTGCTGCTGAATATTCTCTAATTCTGTAGAATTCTTACTTCTCTTTGGACCTGTGAGTAACTGAAAACTTAAAAAACATTATCTTTTTCACTGGGCATTTCAGAACAAATCTGCAAAAACAGCAAGTCTCAGTTGGCTGCTTTGGCTGTTTTAGTGACATGGTGTGATTTCAAACATACTACTTCCAACATCTAATGAAAAGGAGTGGTTGAGACACCAAAAGAAATTACTGAGAAAAATTGAAAATTAAAGGAATGCCTGTATGAAACATGCTTGTGACACAAGTACAGGTCAAGCCAAGTTCAGAAGACTAGATGAACTGCTGAAAGAATATTGCTGCCAAACTTAAGTGCTCTTTTTGAAAGAACAACTAGCCAGATGTGACCCTCTTTTTTGATTTTTGTTAATGTCTAAATAATGTCTGACATTTTTCCACATTCAATCTCTGAGAAAAATCCTAGTAAAAATGAATGAGAGAAATATGAGAGAATCAATGTTGCTATTGAACATTGTCCTACACTGCCTCCATGCTTGGCACCAGCAAAAGTTTGGTTGTATAAAAGAACAAGAAGTCACTTGCTTCAGCTCTGAGGCTAGCTGAATTTCAATGTCTATTCTTAGATGGACAGAATGAGCCTCATAATTGTGAGTAGTTAGTTGAAGGGATGGGTCTAAAGACTAATAAAAACTTCCTAAATGTAATAGATTAGATAAATAGTGCATTAAAACAAAAGACAAACAGCCTGGAAAAATAGAAAAGTTGCCAAATTTTCCTGGATGATTTTGTATTTTGTTTGTAATTCACAAAGGAAAAGTAGTTTACAGTAACCAGCTGGGAGACATGAGGCTAGAAGAAAAACCTTAATAGGGTGTCACTGGGAATAATACTTAATCTTTTCACCTTATTGCAGTAAATTCCATAGTCAGCACTGAAGAAAGTGACTCTGATTATATGTCAGTATTCTTGGAAGCAAAATAAATCAGCTTCCACCATTCTGCAGCAGCTGGGCTACTTTGAGTGCCTCCCTTTACATATATCTGAGCTATAGTGCATATACCTGAGCTCCAGTGCACACAGTGAAAAGCCACTTGAAAAATATACTAGCAATTGCCTTTAAATTAGCTCCAGATATTTTCAAGATATTAAAATAAAATTATGTCTTTAATGAAATTACTTCTGTGGTTTATACATGTTCATATTTTGAAATTTACATTGCCCACATCCATCTCCTCCAAACAAACTTGTTTTTAAATTTCTGGGTGCTGAAAATTTTGTATAGGAGTATTCAATTCTATTTTTTGCTTGATATTCCTTCTAAAGAAAAAGTCCTGTGATTTATTCATTGCAAAGTAAGCCTATTAAAGTGTCAAAGGTTGAGAAATGAGAAATACTGGTACACTCATCAAAATATTTCTAGTTGTGACACATTGTGTTATAGTTTAAAAAAAAATTAATTGAAAAGGATAATTTCTAGTGACTACTTTTAGATAGACTGATTGTAATTTAACTTGTTTGTATAGGATGTTTTGGGGCAGGATTGAGAGAAAGCTATTTAATAAGCACAGTTGTCTTTGTGGTAGCATGTGGTTTCTTCAAAAAAACATTGCTGTATTTATCTTTGGTATCATCACTATTAACAGTGATTAGGAAAAGAATCTAATATAACTGTGATGAAAATAAAATTGAAAATACATTTTTATGTAGTGCTCAGGGACATTTTTTTTAGCTCAGTGGAATGTGTCAGCATTTGTGTTATTACAAAGTGGAAAGTAGCTCTGAACATTCAATGATAGTTCTCTGTTAGGGAACTACATAAAAGGTTTTCCTCATAGTCTAGACTAGAAAATCCCTTGTGGTTACTGTTTGCATCTCTGTGATAATCATATTTCCATAAGATATTTTTCTCAGGAATTTAATTTGTGAGTGATAAGTATAGCATATGAAGTGTCAGATGTTAAATTTTCTTGCACCCTTCATTTTTCTTGCAGATAAAGCATTTACTGAAATCTCAAAATTGGTGAATTTGACTGATGAATTTAGACAAAAGGATTTGTACACTCCTGGCCTCACTTTCATTAGCTCTTGTTCTCCAAAGCCATGTGGGGCTTTGACATCACAGAGAAATTGATTTTTTTTTCTTTTTCTCTAATTTTTTTAATCAACATGTTGCTGAGATAAAAAGTTCTGATATTCAGATAATCGATATCAGTTTTAATCAAAATCAATTATTCGAGTGAGAATAGTCATTCCATTCATGTTTGGGGAAGGTTTTTTTTATTAGGAACACTCATGGGGGGGTTTTTTTGGTTTTTTTTTTTTCTTCTTTCTGTACTTTGCCCAGCAACTCACAAAGTCACAAAATGACTAGGTTGGAAGAGACCTTAGAGATCATTGAGTCCAACCCATGTCCTAACGCTTCAACTAAACCATGGCTCCAAGTGCTACATTCAATCTTTTTTAAAACACATCCAGGGATGGTGAATCCACCACCTCCCTGGGCAGACAATCCCAGAACTTTGTCAATCTTTCTGTAAAAATCTTTTTCCTAATATCCAACCTATATTCCCCTTGGTGCAGTTTAAGACTGTGTTCTGGTTCTGTCAGTTGCTGCCCGGAGAAAGAGAGTGACCCCCACCTGACTACAGCCACCTTTCAGGGAGTTGTAGAGAGTGATAAGGTCACCCCTGAGTCTCCTTTTCTCCAGGCTGAACTCCCCCAGCTCCCTCAGTCGTTCCTCTCAGGGTTTGTGTTCTCAGCCCCTCACCACCCTCGCTGCCTCCTCTGGACGTGCTCAAGCGCCTTGACGTCCTTCCCAAACTGAGGGGCCAGAACTGGACACAGCACTCAAGGTGAGGCCTCACCAGTGCCAAGTACAGTGGAATCATGACCTCCCTGCTCCTGCTGGCCACACTATTCCTGATAAAGGCCAGGATGCCCTTGGCCTTCTTGGCCCCCAGGGCACACTGCTGGCTCGTGTTCAGCTGGCTGTCACCAGCACCCCCAGGTCCCTTTCCACCTGGGCACTGTCCAGTCACACCATCCCCAGCCCATAGCCGTGCAGGGGGTTATTGTGGCCAAAATGCAGGACTTGGCACTTGGATTATTAAACTTCATTTTATTGGACTCTGCCCACACATCCACCCATTCCAGTCTTTCTGCAGAGCCCTCCTACCTTCCAACATATCGACACACACTCACAGCTTAGTGTCATCTGCTAATTTACTAATGAAAGACTCAATCCCCTCATCCATGTCATCAATAAAGATCTTAAACAGAACTGGACCCAGCACAGACCCCTGAGGGACACCACTGGTGACTGGCCCCAGCTGGATGCAGCACCATGCAACACCACTCTCTGGGCCCGGCCATCCAGACAGTTCCTAACCCAGCACAGAGTGCTCCTGCCCAAGCCACTGCCTGCAAACTTGTCCAGGAGTGTGCTGGAAACTAAAATTGCCCTTATTTTACTCAAATACCTATGTATGCAATCTATTTCACAAACACATAGGCAAAAAAGATTCTGATTTTTAGACTAAGAATTGTAATTTGGCTGCAATTATGCTTTAATTTCAGAACTGTTGGCTGCAGCAGGGAAATGTGGACCTTCAGAAAAAGGTTCTACTTATATGTCAAACTTTTAAGAAACAGATATTTTCCTTTATTAAATCCAGACTGTCAGATACCTGGGAAGAATTGCATGACACAAATATTACCCTGTCAAATCATCTAATGGAACCCATAATACTCATCTAGTTTTCCTCTTTCCTGAATTGTTGAAGTCCCCAATGATACCACTTGGGAATAGGAATTACAAGTCCTTTTTTATGACTGGCAAAAACCTATTTGGTAACTCTAATTTTACCTTTTTATGTGGAAAAAATCTGTAGCAGTTTTTAAAGAAGCAATGCAGAATCTCTTTTTCACTAAGAGCACAGGCCACTTTTTGTTTGCTCAGGCAAATCTAAGTATCAACATCACAAATTTTAAAAAAGGGAGATAGAAGTAAATACTTTGTTGAAGCACAGTTCAGTATCCCAAGGATTTTCAGAAGCATTCTGTGAAGTTAACTTGAAAGAGAATACATAGTAATAGTTCAGTGCTAGTCTTTGTTATATCCTCTGTGGTTCACAGCAGCTGTAATATGATTTTGTGAATAAAACTGACTGTCCCTCTTACCTTTGAGTTACCTTTGTGGATTCCATCAAATTATCTGAGCAACCAAAAAAAAGATGGTGTGAAGTAGGATCATAGAAATTATTTTCTTTCTTATATAATAGAAAGAGCATCTGAGAACCATATGAAGTGAATAAAGTAATATTAGAACTTAAATGGTTGGAAAAATGAGACTACACTATTTTCCCTAAGAAAAAAATAAAATGTAAGTGAGAATTATATCGACCACAGTTGCAATGTTTTCTTTGAACAATAAAAAATCTGAAAACATAGAGCCTATCCAGACCTGTTATTCTTATGGTCACCATGACAGCTTAATTTGCCACTGGATTTAAAGTTTATAGTCACTTAGAGGGATTCAGGGCTGCTATTTGATCATGCTTAGTGATAAGATAACTAAAAGACAGTTTCATTCAGTAATAAGTATATTGTGCACATATACAATTATATATTTGAATCATTTTTACTGAAGCTAAAAAAATCTATAAGAAGCAATGATTTAAAAAAAATAAACCAAGATAAAAGGGCACAGATAGAATAGAGAATGGAAATTACATTCTCAAATACAAACAACAATTTGACAAGATTGTAACACAATCCATACAGCTATAAAATTGTGATAACAATTAAAAATTGATTATCAAGTGGTAGAAAATAAAAAAAAAGATCTCACCAACCATAAATCTCAAGGAAGAATAACAAAGCTGGAGTCTGAGGACTCCTGGGATGTGAAAAAGTCAGCTGTTCCATGTGTACTTCTGGAATCTCATCATGAACAATGCAAATCTTGACGAAGCCATTGTACCTAGATGAAGATGGTATATTACAAAATCAGATTAAAATAAGAACATTTAAGTAACACAGTTACTGTAAGTATTTCTATACCATAACTGCAATAAACCAGTGATAATATTCTACCTAAAAGAAGAAAAAAAAAGAAAAAAGAAAAAAAAATCACCATAAAGTTAGCCATATTTTTAAATATCTTAAAATATTTTTTTAAAATATAATTAAAATATCATAGAATCCCAAATTGGTGTGGGTGTAGAAGGACTTTAGAGATCATCTAGTTCCAATCCTCTTGCCATGGACAGGAACACCTTCCACTAGACCACGTTGCTCAGAGCTCCATCCAACCTGGCATTGAACATTTGCAGGGATGGGACATCCACAGCTTCTCTGGACAACCCATTGCAGCACTTCTCCTCCCTCAAAATGAAGAATATTTTCCTGATATCTAATACAAAAATTCTCTCTGCCACTTTCAAGCCATTGTTCCTTGTCCTGTCACTGCATGCCCCTGTAAATACTCTTTGTCCATCTTTCTTTAGGCTAAACTCTTTGATAAACAAGAGATGAATATTAAGCTCACAAGTGTCAAATATGATAACAGAAGATATTTCAAAGTCCACGTAGACTATTTAAAAAAAAATAATTAAAATATTTAGAAAGTAATACAGGTTAGCCTTAGAAAAGATAAGACTGAAGTTTAAATGGTTAAGTAGTCAGTGTAAATGTAACAGACTTATAGCAATTTGGAGTTGCCTGGAAAACTAATCAATATATAATTAATAAAGACAACGATGTGCTGGAGCATGTCCAGAGAAGGTCAGCAAAGCTGGTAAAGGGTGCAGAGTGCAAGTGTTTGGAGGCTGAGGGAGCTGGGGTTGCTTAGGCAGGAGGCTTAAGGGAGACCTTCTGGCTCTTCACAACTACCTGAAAAGATGCTGCAGCAAGGTGAGGACTAATCTCTTCTCATAAGCAACAAGTGACAGGACAAGAGGAAATGGCTTCGAGTTGTACCAGAAGAAGCTTAGTTTGCTTCTTTACAGAAATCGCTTTACAGAAAATGTGGTCAAGCATTTGAACAGGCTGCCCAAGTAAGTGGTGGAGTTACCCTTCTTGGAGGCATTGAGAAGCATTTTAGAAGGGTCACTTAGAAACATGGTTTAATGATGGACTTGGAAGTGCTGAATTAACAGTTGGTTTTGATGGTCTTAAAGGCCTTTTCCAAACTAATTCTATGTTTATGTGCTTGACAAGAGCAGTAATACATCTTTTGCTATTCAAGTCTTATACCAAAAAAAAAATCAATAAAAATTAATTGTTGAGATAGACACAAAAAAAAAAAAAAATGAAGTTACAGAAAAGAGGGAAACATCCGTATTTGAGTTACCTTGGGTCTAGTCTTTGTGATCAAACATAAAGCATTCATCCAGCAAAGAGCCACAGAGACTACAGTTACGGAAGTGATAAGTACTCATGGAAGATCTTTTGGAGGAGAAGTCACTGGGATGCTTTGCCCAGAAATCTTTCTCCAAATCATTGCTACAGCAGCCAATAACTATTACAAATGGTCTCTTGTCTGATAAGGCAGAAAACAAAGTTAACAGTTGTTTTGTATGTGTAAACAACAGATAACTGACTTCTAAGTCATTGACTAATTTACACAAAGCCTAAGCTTTTGACTTCTAAGAAATTTTCACAGACTAGACTCTCTACCATACCCCCAAAAAACCCTAATTGTTTAAGGATTAATATATCTCTTAATCTTACAGGCAAATTAATATTACTATCTAAATGACAATCTCAAAGTCACTCAAATTCTTATTTTCTCTACAGATTTATCTGTAGAAATTCACTACGGAGTATTCCCTGTGGCATATTCCTGTACTGGGAAGAATTAAACTTCTGAGAAGCTAAACTAAGGCAGAGATCCCCACTAAGCTGTACTACTCATCAGTCCTAAGAAAGCATGTTTGTTGTGCTTCCTTCTACTGTGTGAGCTTTGGGCATCAGAAAAGGGATACATCAAAGTAATAATGATCTAACCATTGCTATTGTCCCCATGTGATGTCTTAAATATCCTATGATAAATCTTCCTGTCTGTACTTTTGATTTAAAAGTTCAGGAGAAGAATGTCTTCTATCTAACAAAGCCTGCCTCCAAAATGTTATGAAAAAGTTACTTGGAAAGTCTGTTGTGGGTTTATGCAATGTGAGTTTCTTGGAACACATCTAACTTCTCTGGTATCTGTTTCAGGAAAAAAAAAATCATTTTGTGAAAAATTTGGAGGGTTCTTATGCGGATTAAAAAATCCTGAAGTACTTGATGAGTTTATAAGGACTTGGATACAATCAGTGACTGAAAGCAAACAGAAAAATAATACCCATAAACCAACATAAACTCCTTGTGATGATTGGTCATTCAACCAGTATCTTAGGAAAACAGAAAAAAAAAAAGTGCTCAATAAAAATTTAGAAAAGGAAAAATAGGTGATGAAGCATAATTTTTGAAAAATTTCTGTGTTGAAATGAGATAAATTTCTGTATTATTTTCTGGAATTGTTCATCCAATGAGAAAAAATTTAGTCTAAAATTCTTAGATGAATTCCCACTGGAAACACATGATTTTAACTGATCTATACTCCCAAGGAAGTCATCCCTTACATTATGAATAATAATCATTAAATGAAAGTTGACTATGTTTTTTAAAGTGGTTGCAATTACAAGCTGCAAAAAAGTATCTAAAATCCTTCTTTACATGTATATTCCAGATAAAACTACTTTGTGAGCACAGTGAGGGTAAATTTAATTTCAGTTTTGTATCTGGACGCTAATACTAATGCTAATATTTTATGCCTTGTTGTAGGTAAAGGACTAAAAGGAGGGAGTTTGAATTATTAACAGTTGTTTTATGAGTAGATTCACTTAGCATTTTGGGCTGGATATGGCCTTTAATTCCTGTCCTAAACTGAAGTGTTGCTGCACAGCTAATAAACATGGATGGATGAAATTATCCTTGTGTGCAGAATATAAATTATTTTAAAGGCCCTTTGAGATGCTTAGGGGTTAACTATGTCACAGAAAATTCTCACAGTATTGTGTGAGCATCAGTACATTATTCTATTATTGCCATAAGCTATCCATAATACCATTATCTTATTATCAGACTAAAGCTTCAGGATAGTTTTTATCTCAGAAGAGAGTGAGATCTCTTTTCAAGACTATTGATTGATTTCAAGTTGCAGTGCAGTTTGGATTAATGGCAAAATACAAGTATGTTATATTGGGCAATGAAGAAAAAAAAGAAAATATGAAACAGTATAGAGGAATAAAAAAGAATAAAGAATAAGTAAGAGTATAGAGGAATAAGTAAGAATATACAGAACAAGACATTCATTGTAGTGTGTTGGATGGAGGATTCTAGATGCTCATTCAAATAATCATCTTACCAGCATGTATCAATAAGACCACAGCCAGGAGATGGAGGAAACGGGCTCTGTTCAACACTCTGAAGAGTACATATAAATACTGCATCCAGTTTTGAGTTCCCCACCAGGGAATGATATTGATAAACTGAAATTAGTTCAGCAGAAGTCCATCAAGCTGGTGGGGTCCAGAGCTCCATCTCTGTGTGGTGATGCTAAGAGACTGAGTCTTTCTCAGCCTGGAGATGCGGTTTTTCGAGGGATCTTTGAGCAGCCTGCAAGCAGACAAAATTGGGATTGCAAGAACACAGAGCTGGGCAGACATCGTGGTGCCTGGTGAGAATACAAGGCACAGCAGGCTTAAATGGAGCCAGAGAAGGTTCTGTTCAGACATGAGGAAGTTATCGCCATAGTGAAAAACTTCAATATTAGAAAAACATCCCATGGAGGCTGTGCAGTCTTTATCTCTGGAGACTTTCAAAGTCTGACTACATGAAGCCCTTAGAAACTTGGTGTGAATTCATTCTTGGTCAAGGAGACTGTGCCAGAGACCTCCTGAGGTCCCTTCCCTCTGCAAGGGTTCAATGATACAGGTGCAGTCGGAATCACAGCACAGCACAATGAACTCCTTAGATACCCACACAGACTCACCAGTTCCTTCAAGTTCTTGACATTTACCAATCAGACCTTAAAGTCTGTTAGGGATGTGAGATGGTCTGCTGCAATCTGAGAGTACATGATTCAGATCTTTAGAAAACCCTCTCAGGTGAACGAACAAGCAGAAGAAAGAGTGCACTTTATCCCAGGAAAATGAACAAACAAACAAAACCAATCAAATGTTGTTGTTTGATACTGTCCAAATGCCAGGAATCCATGAAAGCAGCTCATTCACCTTCACCTGCTGCACCTGTGCAGGGAAGAGAAAAATTTAATAAAGGATTAACGAATTGAGATAATGTACAAAAAGCACACCATGAAAAGCAACGTCCATAAAGGAGACAGACGAATCATGCAAATTTATTCAAATAAGGAGAGGGAGTCTAGAGGAGCACATGCCTGTGTGGTTTTCCCTCTCGAGATTTTGGAGCATACAGTCTCCTTTTATCCTAAACTCCCACCCAGCCACATGTTGCCCTCTTCCCTTCCCCATTGCCTGAGGTAATAGTTATTTACAGCCTTTCCAAAACACCTACCACATATTCCCCCTTGAACCTTCTATTTTACCCTAAAGTTCAGAAGTTCAGAGAAGTTCAGGCTTGTGAAGATTCCCTTGACCATTTCATGAGCCAAGGTGCCTGGGCTCTGTAACAAACCTGCTGCTTGAAGTTAGTAGAGACACTAATACCCATTTCAAATATGTTAATACCCATCCCTTCACCCATAGTATTGTTTAAATCAGAAGAGGAAAGTAAGAAATAAAGTAAGCCCTTAAAACCACCTTTTATCCCCCAAACCCCTCCCTCCTTCCCACTGACAGTGCTGGATGACAGGGAGTAGGGATTTTGGTCAGTTCATCAC
Organism: Melospiza georgiana; assembly: GCF_028018845.1. Classification (NCBI taxonomy): domain Eukaryota; kingdom Metazoa; phylum Chordata; class Aves; order Passeriformes; family Passerellidae; genus Melospiza; species Melospiza georgiana. Next base: position 75,701,571 of record NC_080430.1, read on the forward strand.
TCAAGGGTTTTGTCCACTGCTCAGGGAGAGGAGTCCTTCCCCGTCTGCACTGTGGGGTCCCTGCCACAGGACACAGCTCTCCATGAACTTCTCCAGCATGGCTGCAATCTCATGAGCAGCTGTCCTGCCAAAACTGCTGCAACATGAGGCCGCTCCCAAGGGCAAACAGTCCTCCCAAAACTGCTGCAGCATGGGGGAGTGCAGTCTTTCAAGGGGTGCAGTCCTCCAAGGCCAGGCTGCTCCAGCCTGGAAGCAGGGCCCCTCTCTCCACTGGGTCTCCCATTGGATCACAGCCTCCTCCAGACATCCACCTGCTCTGGCATCGGCACCTCCCCACGGGCTGTGGGTGGATCTCTGCATCCCCCGTGGATCCCCACGGGCTGTGGGTGGATCTCTGCATCCCCTGTGGATCCCCACGGGCTGTGGGTGGATGATCTCTGCATCCCCCGTGGATCCCCACGGGCTGTGGGTGGATCCCTGCATCCCCCATGGATCCCCACGGGCTGTGGGTGGATCTCTGCATCCCCTGTGGATCCCCACGGGCTGTGGGTGGATCTCTGCATCCCCCATGGATCCCCACAGGCTGCAAGGGCACAGCTGCTTCACCATGGTCTCACCACAGCCTGCAGAGGAACCTCAGCTCTGGCACCTCCTGCTCCTCCTTCTCTACAGACCTTGGGGTCTCCATGTGGTTTCCCTCACATGTTCTCACCTCTTCCTCTTCTCTGTCTGGAATTAAAACTGCGTGCCACACTTAGTTTTGATTTTCTCTTTAAATTTATTATCACAGAGGTGTTACCACCATCTCTGGTTGGCCCAGCCCTGATGAGCAGCACATCCATCTTCAGTGCCATCAGGGATTGGCTCTGTAGGACATGGTGGAAGCTTCCAGCAGCTTCTCACAGGAGCCATCTCTGTGCCCCCCCCCACCAAAAATCAGGCCATGCAAAATCAACATACCCAACCAGACATAAAACCTCCAAAACCACAAAAGCAATAAAAAAGAAAACAATATCCAACACTCAGACACAAAAAGAGTCAAGAGTAAAACATCAAAGCAATTTCATTCAGGCTGGAAATATATTCAACTGTATAAAAGTATTTTGAAACAGCAAAAGATGGCATCAATAAGAGAAATTTCTTTCACAGTAACTCTGCACATCTCAAAGCTGGAAGTTTAAAGCACTCTTTTAAAATCACATATCTATCTCTATCTCTCTATGTTGTTATCTATATGATCTATATTTATCTATATACAAATATTCAAATACTGTCAGAGAGAAAGGAGTCTACATCTTTTACTAAGTAAATGCTCAAAATATGGAATAATTTGGAGTCCTGTGCATCCTGACTTTGTGAAAATTGACAAGAATTTCCTTTCAGTCAAAATTATTTTTTAAAAGAATATAACAGCAAATTAACTAATTTTGTTTTCATTTTTAGTAGGTTTTTATGTTTTAATATTATTGCTTTTAGTCTGGATTTGATTTTGACTGATTAGATTTTTAAAGGAATGAAATAGGTTTGATGATCCCAAGCAGTGTGCTGCTCTTGGTATATAAGTTTATATAGTCAACATTTCTTTCAAGAAGTGTTTAGACTTTGAAATAACAGTACTTGATAACAATAGTTTTCCTTTCCAATTATAACACTTAAACATTATATGACCTAAACAACAACTTATTCAAATTCTTATATTTGTTAAGATTTATAAGGCTTTCCACTCCCCCTGTCTGGAAATATATTTTAGCACAAATCTTTTATGGAACTGCTAGTACTTTAATTCATTGCTGGATTTGGCCTAGTAATAAAAACACTCATTTCATTTAAATGAGTAATGTTCTGGAGATTGGCATCAGCTGGATTTGGGTTTTAATGGTAATCTCCTACTTATTTCTTCTACTAATGTCAAGTAAAGCAAGTCTTGCTTCTTTTTTTAATTAATTAAAGCTTTTCATATGCCTGATGATGCAAAGATTGGCTCACAGTAAATAATATCATGTCAGTGGAAAAGAGATCAGTGATATTATGCATTCAGTAACAGGTTCTAAGAATATTCTGTTGCAGTAATAACTGAAGGTATTGAAATTTAATTAAACTGTTCCTTGATTCAAACATTCAAAAAATGTGCTTATAATTTTTAGATGGCAAACTGCTGATTTTGTAGGGAACCTATACAGCACACTGTTTTTCTGAAGGGCTCTGATTTACTCTGCATTTTGACAGGATAGCACTGAAACCACAAGTTCCCTATGTCTGCCTGTGATGTTGTGATGGCATTGCCATCACTCTGATCACAGTGAGGAGATATTGGAAGCTGTCAGAAGCTGCAATAGAGGAGGGGATCTTTTGTTGTGCTCCAGAAAAGTACCTGGGCACATCTGTCAGTGGTCACAAAGGTTTTCAGGGTGAGAGAGAGGCAAGAATGTTGACCTCATGTTCAGAAGGCTTGATTTATTATTTTGTTACATATATTACATTATGACTATACTAAAAAGAAATAGAAGGAAAGTTCTCAGAAGGCTAGCTAAGCTAAGAATAGAAAAGAAATAACAAAGGTCTGTGTCTCAGCAGAGAGCGAGACCCAGCTCTGCCGTGAGTGGTCAGTAAATCCAAACATCCACAGGGTACCAATCATGGATCCACCTGTTGCATTCCACAGCAGCAGATAACCATTGTTTACATTTGCTGCTGAGGCCACAGCTTCTCAGAAGGGAGAAAAGTCCCAAGAAAGGATTTTTCACGAAAAATGTCTGTGACAGGCACATGCTTAACTTCCCTCTCTGGCAGTGCTTATAGGTCTTCATAGATGATGTAGGTTGATTTGCTTCATCGAGACAATATTTTCAGAGTCCTAATGGAGCCACCTATGAACTGTCCCCACAGGCTCTTCTATTAATCAAATTCACATAGCAGTAATCTCATTTTGATTTAAAGTAATTAATATAATTAATCCCATGATAATTAGTTCAGGATATTACTACATTTAATAAACCACATTCTGAAATCAAGAGTTATATTTTTAGATTTTTATTTCAAATACATTTAAAAATAGCCTCTGTAGGTATGAGAAAATTAGTAAAACTTAAATTAAATCCTTAATTATTATGAACAAGATATATTTATGTTTTTTTTCTACCATGTACCAGATTGCATGCACAGCTAGATAGTAATTTACAAATGAGCAATTATCTATCACTGGGGATTGAGAAGGAGATAGATAAGTTCAAATGTTATATATCAGCAATTAATATTTTAGAATATAGAAAAAAAGAATCTGTAAGAAAAAAGGAAAAAAAAACTGCTTCATAGAGGATGTGATTTTAAATACTTCTATGGAGAAAAATGTCAATGATAAAGGACAAGTAATTTGTTTGAGAGTTTGTTGGCATGGTTTTTTTCAGTGCTGGGTCCTGAGAGAATGACTTCAGACAGAATTATTTCTTGGTTAAATGTTTTCTATGCCAGAGTGCACTGGCAGCAAAATGCAGGAATATAAGTGAACTAGCACAGCAGCTAAAGGGATGGTGAAGCACTTACTGTAGAGGGGTACATCCCACCTGAATCTGTAGTAATAGTCCATTTATGGCTTTAGTACCCATGTAACCTATTTATTTTCTTAACAAAAAAAGTTTTCACATAAATGTTAAAAAAAACCAACAACAACAAAAAAAGACAATGGCCAATGGAATTCACACAGACCAATGCCCATCAATATTTTCCCCTCCCCAGAACTCTACTAGACTGGAGACTCAATATTTCAATATACTGACCCTTCAGTTCACAGTCGCTGGCTTTTGATGCAGTAGGACACCTTTTTTCAGATTAGAGGAATTTTTTTTACCAAACCAGCCAAATTAATCTGGATGGCCTATCATATTTTTAGTGGAGTGGGCTTGTTTTTGTTCAGTTGTTGCTTGGTTTTTTGGGGTTTTTTTTGCTAAGTTGTTTTTTTTTGTGTGTGTGTGTGTGTGTTTATTTTTGTTGGTTATTAGGTTTTCTTTGTAATTTATTTTATTTTGAGAGTTAATTAGAATGCCCATATGAATGGATGGAATCAGTTGGAAACTCACAAAGAATATTAATCTACAAGTATCCTGAAATTACAAGTTTCTAGCACTGAAAATGCCAAAAGTACTTTTTCATGGCTGTCCAATAATGCAGATTCCTGTTTCAGAAAATCAGAAGACATGGATGTGTGTAAAATAAAACTTAACAATTGTCTAGTGTTAACCCCAATCTTCATGTGCTTAGTCACAGTAAACCTTTTGCTTAAGTGAAGTCAAAGAATATTTCGCTTTTACATTACTGTTTATAACTGTACTTTTACTGTTCCTTTTTTATTTTACATGTCTGAATTCATGCTAGCAGTATCTGCTCCTAAATAATTAAAATTCATTTAATTATGACTTTACTTGAAAGATGCACAATTAAAGAACCTGCAAGTAAAAGTTTTGGGGATGATTAAACAAGTTAAGTAGGAGAGATTTAATTATTTGGAATACATAAGTACAATAGATTTATTTAATCTTATTATAAAATGGACATTTTTACGTTGTAAAATATGTTTAAATGCAAAACTCAAATAATTTATGATGAAGACTAATGCCTATGTAAGCCTTTTTTTTTCATGGCAGGGGAAAAGGAAATACTGCAATACATTTTTCAGGTTTAATATTAGATTCTCAGACATGGGAGGGAGGGAGGGGGAAGGGCCTATATTTTCTAAAAGCAATGAAAAATATATATTATTGATTTTTACCTAAACATACCTGCAAAAAAATTCCTTAGGAGTAATAAAGGAACAACAGACTGTATACAGACTTGTATACAGTTTTTGATAACTTAATTATTTAATTAAAGTTTCAACTGTTTTGTCACCCCTGTCTGATGAGAGAGCATGCATATATGGAGAAAGCACCTTCCCTTGGGAATTCAATTAAAAACTGTCTTAGTACTTTCAGGGAAACCACTGATCTTCAGCCACCAGTTGAGCACTATTGTCTTAAAATGTCAGTTTAAATTTGTCTAAATGGATTCTCTGTGTCTGGTCCGTCTAAGTCATGGATGGATAGGAACAAATGAGGAGGAAAAGAAGCACTACATCACTGCTGCATTCCCTCATGGCCTTTCCTGTAAGGCAGAAGGTGAATTTCCCTGACAATTAGAGTCTGGTGCCTTGTGAGATTCAGTCACTTGTCTGTGATGCTGCAAACAATATTTAAACTCCTGTCCCTTTGCAGCTGAACTGGGTGGCTTGTGGGATTTTGTGTTTTGCACAGATGACCTGCATTCATAATATGAGGAGAGTGGACAGCTATGTTATAGTTATATGCATCTATGTTGCAGTTATGCATATATTTACACAGTTTTACAGTGGTTAACATTAAATTTGTCTGCCCAGGGACAGGCATTGGAGATCCATCATTATGATGTTCAGATAGATATATTTTATTCTATTTAGCCTAAGTAGCTCCAATAGAATGTTCATATTCAACAAAACAGTTTCTTCAAGATGTTTAAATATTTCATAAATCAAGACCTTAATTAATCCTGCACAATATACTTATATTTGAATCCAACTATAGATAAGAGCTAAAACAATTTGATTTTATCCTCACAGACTCATAGAATTGTTTAGATTAGACAAGACCTTTAAGATCTAGTCTGAAATGTGTGACTAACTAGCCCCTTTTTATGGTTTTAAAAATGCCAATCTTAAATACTGCAGTCTTTCTCAAAATGAAAACTAACTCATTTTAAAATGAAAGACAAAAAAAAAAACCCTAAAACAAAGCATTATTTAAAAAAAAAAAAAAAAAGACAAAAAACAAAAATTCCTAATAAACTTCTTTCACATTTTTTATGCTCTCTGTTATGGGTATTTTTTAAATACCCAGAAGACACCAAACAGAAGACACACATTACCTGATTAAAGTCTTCAAGTCTTTCTGGAAGAATTTTTAAATTAGTAAAGAAGTTGCAAGTTCTGTGTCTGTCTCACAAATAATCTGTTTACAAAAAGCATGAACTCATCATCCCATAAGCTATCTGTATTTCTGAAAGGGACCTCAAGAAATCTCTACATTCTCCGAAATAGCTAATTTTACACAAGACGTCAGTAAATGACTGAATCCTCTTATTTTTCATTTAATTTATTTTTGTAATTGTAGGGGGAAAAGTTTCATTTAATGCAGGCCTATTATGTTGCTATGGGCTTTTTACCTAAGGAGTTTTATCTAGAAATCTGGTGTTTTCTAGAAGTCTCTAGGAGTTATCCAGAAGTCTCTAGTCCTGTTTTTGTTTAAATGTTAGGATTTATATACAAAACTTATTTCTCACAACTAACAAAGAGTGCTGTTGCTCCTGTGAGTTTTTATGCAGCTCAGTCAGATGGAAAAGACGATATCGATGTCTGAATAAGTGTTTTTTCATGTGGCCCCATATGTTGGACAACGCAGGTGAAGGATGAAATGAAATTAAATTCTTTGTGAGGGTTTTGGATGGAATTGAATCAGATCTCTTCATAATAGCTGGTATGGGGCTGTGTTTTGGATTTTTTGCCGGGAACAGGTTGGTAAAACAGTCATATTTTCATTATTGCTGAGCAGGGCCAGGCCAAGAGCCAAGGCCTTTTCTGCTTTTCACCCCACTCCACAGCAAATAGTCTGGGGCACAAAAGTTGGAAAGGGAACACTTCCAGGAGAGCTGACCACAACCATAACATATGATGTCATACTTAGCATATACACCTACCGGAGAGGTTGACACTGAGGGCTCTGCATAACTTGGTTGGTGTTGAGAAATTGTTTCAATTTGCTTCACTTGTCTTTCCTTGGATTTTCTTTTTCTCTCTGTGTTTTTTCAATATTATTATTATTATTATTATTATTATTATTATTATTATTATTAATAATAATAATATAATAATAATACCTGTGTTTTTCTCAACCCATGAGTTTTCTCACTTTTACACTTCTGATTCTCTACCTTCCCACTAGGGCAGAGGAGTGAGCAAGTGGCTGTGTGGTGCTTAGGTTCCAGTGTTAAATGCTGACAGTATTAATTACAATAAAAATTAATGCGTTTCCACAATTCAAAATAATAATTTAGTTATAAGGACATGAAATGCAATTGTTTGGCTTTGTATAAAGCACTGCTTTCTTCTGATAATTTTTTTATTTGATATCTGTAGATCAGTTTTATTTCTAAACAGAAACATTGAATTTTGCTCTTTTTTTACATTAGTGAGTGATTACACATTTGGGGTTTTTTCGCCTTTTTTGACAATGTATTGGATGAGAATCAGATTTACACTTTTCTAGGAATCATAATTTACAAGGACAAAACGCTTTGTGCAATAGTTGTTACTTGGAAAGTGCAACATCTTCTTTAGAAATTATATTAACCAAAGTGAACAAGTGATAGGCATTGTACTAAAGCAAAAAGACATTACCATGATGCCTGTTAACAGAGATCAAGAAAATGCTTCTGAGCACTGTACCTCTAGCATGGTTTCAAAAGTCACCATTTCTTACATTCTATTTTAAGTATTCACAGCTGAATCTCTTTTGACAAAATATAAATTATGATAGTAAAAGACAGTTCTTTTTTCTAAAGGGTAATAAGGATTGGTGGAGGTTATCCAGTTGTCAGATCTGATTGCAGCAATCCTTTCTTGTTTTAAGAATGTGTATAATTGCCACAAGTTCACAGAGACCCCTGAATTTTAGGCTCTCCTCCCATTCTGCTGTTGCTTTTCAACCTGCCTGTTGCTTCCCAGCACAGGCATCTTTCCACCATCTGGATATAGTTCCAGCCACATCTGGCAGCTTTGAACCTGCTTTGCTGGCCCATGCCTTGAAAATGCCTAAAGCTATGGTACTCAGTAAACTCTGCTTTTCCAGGATGCTCGCCACCACAGTCTCTTAGGCAAAAAAGGATATATCAATGAGGCTGGAAAGTCTTAGGGGCTTTCTTCAAACATTTATTTGTGACAAGAATATTAATAAGGGGGTAATATTGAGGACTGCAGGTAGATGACTGGTTTAAGTGAATTCAGCTAACTGAGAAGGACGTGGAACAAGATGTATCATGAGAAACTACTGGACATGATAGAAAACTCAAAGTGTGAGAAACTTGCTGAATTATAGATGGTGCTGTGAGGGACTGTTGTCACAAGTGGTTAAGGAGAATCTGTGGGCAAAGTGATTCAACTTAAGAGACAGTTGGAGGAGAGCTCTATGAAAAATTTTGGGAGCAGAGTCCTGCCAGGCCAGTCCCATAGGTAGGGCTGAATTGCCAAGGCAACACTGTCATAAATACTAAATTTGTGTACAGTTGTGACAAAAATAGGAATTATGGAAAATAGAGTAAATAGAGCAGGTTTCATAGCTAAGCAGATTGTGGTGGAGACAGAGAGGTAAAACAATGGTGAAAATTAAAGTGAGGAAATGACAAAAAGAATAACAAGGCATGCATGTCACGCATTGGTTTAGTCTGGGGGCACCTGTGGGCAGCCTTGGGCATAACCAGTACCCTGAGCATAAGCAGGGAAACAGACCCTTTTTTGACAAGCACACCAAAAGTGCCAGGCTGCTACCACGGTCACAAGGGCCACAGATGGTGGAGCAGACACTTTCCAGGTGAGCAAGAGGAACACACGGATTGACAGCTCAAGCATCCTGGTGTCCTCACATCAATGACTGCTGCAGAAGTGGTGGCACCAGTAACAGACCTCCACTTCATACCACACAGCAGCAATACTTGCACAAATGTATCAACTATATTAAGACATAAAACTTTCTACTAGGTCTTGACAGAGAACATATGAGGGAGGAAACAAAATGTACTTGAGAATAGCAATGGATATAAACTAGCCAGTTCATCAAATACAATCTGCTGACATGAGCAAAGTCCATCACAAAAGTCAAATGCTGAGATGAGTAATGTGGGCCAGGGCACTACTAATTCATGTGTCAGTGTCACCAGAAGAGTAACATCAAAGCTCCACCAATATTTCAGGAAAGGGTAGTTTGAAACTGCTACCACATGGAACAGTCATCATCACAGCACGTTTACTGAAACAGGGATACTTTTTTTCCTTGATATGTATAATTCTGGCCTAAAATAGCTTAAAATGCTTCTGGAACCACTGCATGTTTCTGTATTATTTCTAGAGCACAAACCAAGGGAAAAATTAAAGTAAAAGTTTCACATCACCAGATGTACAATGCATATTTTTAGGGTAACGTGTTACCACTCCATCATGAAAATAACTGGAGATTTGGGGGAAGAAGTTGTGGTTTTGGTGATTTTTTTCTTTTTTTTTTTTAATCAAACGAACTTCAATATCCACATATTTATTTGCACCCCTCAAACATTTTCATTCTCCAAAGAGAAATAATGTACCCAGATCTCTTTATTTCAATATATATACAAGTGATTAAATATAGATTGAGACTTTTTATTTTTTGCTAGGTGGATTTAAATTCAAGCAAAATAAGCAAAATAATTACAGTACCGGATGGTATAACATTTAAATTTTTGTCCTTCTGCATTCATTTACCAGCACTGTATATGTTTAAATTAACAATTTTTATCTCAAATGTTTTATTACATCTCCTCTAGGAAAATTACTCAAATCAGTTGTCATTTTTTGGCATAAAGGATAAAAACCATAAGGCCGTGTTTTCTTTTTATTTTGAATGGATTATACAGGTCCATTAAACTTATAGTTTTGTGTTTGAATGGTTTTTTTTCTGGGATTTTTAGTTGGATTTTTTTTCCTCCTTAAAAAAAAAAAAAATCAAGAAAATAAAGCTCATAAAAATTGTTTAGGTGCAGGATATCAACAAATTCATGCCAAGAATTTTAGACAGAGATTCTGTCTGCTGACCCTGAAAGGAAATTTGAATAAGACATAAGGCATTCAAGCAGACATCCTATAAGGTATTTGTCAAAGAGGTAAAGAGCCCCATATTGATGTTTTTGCTCACTGCTATAACTGCTTTTGAAGTATGCACTCCAATAGAGCCAAATGCCATCCAATGCAACAAATCCCATGCATGTGTGTTTCTGTCTACACATGCAACATAAAAGGCAGGTTGACTACAGAATTCTGAGATTAAGTATAATGATTTTTTTTTCAGAAAATTCATGGTTTTAAAGCAATATTGGTGAGAGCCATTAGACTGAGCTCACTAGGCAAATCTGCATGATCAAACAGCATGTGGAACTCAAATACTTTCCAGCTTCTGGGAATAGTGCAGTGTAGGATAAGCTGACAGCATGAAGAAAAACAAATCCAGAGACAAACAATAAAGAAGACACATGGAAACCTAGTATTATTTACCACCTCTAAGATCTAAATGACCTCTAAGATCACCAAGTCCAACCTATGACCTAGCATCACCTTATCAACTAAACCATGGCACTGAGTGCCACACCCAGATTTTTTAAATACCTACAGAGACAGTGACTCCACCAACCCCTGAACAGCCCATTCCAATGCCCAATCACTCTTTCTGTAAAGAATTTTTTCCTAATGTCTAGCTTAACCTTTCCCTGGTGACACTTAAGACTGTCTTCTCATTCCATCAGTTGTTTCCTGGGAAAAGAGACTGACACCCACATGGCTCCCCCTCCTTTCAGGAAGTTGTAGAGATCAATAAGGTCTCTCCTGAGCCTCCTTTTTCCAGGTTAAACAACTCCAGCTCCCTCAGCCGTTCTTCATAGGGCTTGTGTTCCAGACCCTTCACCCACGTTGTTCTTCTCTGGATGCATTCAAGCATCTCAACATCCTTCCTAAATTGAGGGGCCAGAACTGGACACAGTACTTACTTATGGTGCAGGCTCACCAGTGCTGAGTACAGGGGACAGTCACTGCCTTGGTCCTGCTGGCCACAGTATTGCTGATCCAAGCAAGCCCTCTTGGCCACCTGGGCACTCACTGGCTCTTGTTCAGCTGGCTGTTGACCAGCACTCCCAGGTCCTTTTCTGCTGAGCAGCCTTTCAGCTACTCTGTCCCCAGAGTAGTGCTGTAGGGGATGTTGAGAACCAAGGGCAGGACTCTGCACCTTGTCTAATTGAGCCTCATACAAGATTGACCTTGGCCAATTTATCCAGCCAGTCCAGATCCCTCTGAAGAACTTTCCTACCCTTCAGCAGACAAACTTGCTCAGCTCAGTGTCACCTGCAAACTTTATGGGGGTGCACTCAATCCCCTTTTGCAGATCATCAATAAAGATATTAAAGAGGGCTGGCCAATTAAGATATTAAAGAGGGCTGAGCCCTGGGGAGCACCATGGGCCTCCAAGTGAATGCAGTGTCTTGGCCCCACTACCCAGCCAGTTCTTAACCCAGTGAAGACTGTACATGTCCAAGCTCTGGGCTGACAGTTTCCTCAGGAAAATACTGTGGGAAAGGCTTTACTGAAGTCCAAGTAGACAACAACCACAGCCTTTCCTTCATTCACTAAGCAGGTCGCCTTGCCATGGAAAGAGATCAGGTTGGTCAAGAAGCACCTCCCTTTGATAAACCTGTGCTGGCTGAGCCTGATCCCCTGGTGTCTTGTGCATTTCATGGGATGGCACTCAAGATGATCAGACCTGTGACCTTCCCTAGCACTGAGGTGAGACTGAGCAGCCTGTGATTCCCTGGGTCCTTCTGGTCATTCTTGCAGGTGGGTGTCGAATTTGCTTGCCTCCATCCACTGTGACTTCCCCAGTTATCCAGGACTGCTGGTAAAAAATTGAATGTTATCTCTGAGCTCTTCTATCAGCTCTCTGATAGACTGTTCTCAGGTGAATCACATTCAGCCCCACAGTTTTCTGTATTTCTAAGGGATGTAGTAGATCACTAACCACTTCCCCTTGGATTACAGGAGCTTCATTTTGCTCATATAATCTTACCCATTTGCAAGTGTTTATTTTATTTAGCTTTAGAAACAGAGCTTTTACCTTGCTTGTAATTTGTCCAATTGTAAACAAAATTGAAAGCCCATATCTCAAAAAGGTCTGATATAACTAAAAAACCTGTTATGTATTGATCAAATTAATAAAAAAATGAGATTTACATGTTTGTCCTGTCTCCTGGGGTCCTGTCTGCAGCTGGTTATTTGTAGCTACAGTTTCTGTGGTTTTTCTTTGCTACCCAAATCCTGATTTTTGCCAGTGAGAAATAACCACTAGTTGGTGAGGATAGCAATTGTTCTAGGAAGACAGAGCATTGTTTACTCCAGATTTGCCATCTGGACTGTCTGGAGAGAACCAAATAAGCTACCAGTTTGTCAAGAACATACAGCAAAAGAAAAGAAAATGAACAAAATGAGGTGAAAAGGAAAGAACTGTCAGGACAGAAGTTGCTTCTGTAGAGCCTCATAAGCCTGATGGCTTGTTTTTGTTGTTGAAGTTCTGCTCTGTAAGAAAATGTATTGTGATATTTCTGAAAAGTACTGCAATTTATAAACTACCCATGCTGCACAAGCCAGTCCTGTGACAGCCTAATAGACATTACTGTTAGTGGAATTATTTAGTCTAGTAGAATATGATATATATAAGAATGATGGAACTTATATTGGGTCATATATTATTATTCCACTTAATATCTTAAATAATACCCATCTTCCAGTGTTTTCTTACCCTTCACATGTTAGTGGACTTTCTTCAGCCATCCAATCTATGCATATTTAACTATTCTAATATTTCCTCACCTCCCTGACTGTTTTTAATCCTCTTCTCTGAAATCTCTTCAACGTTTTTCTGGCAACTAGGTGTTGTACATTTAATGCAGCATTTGGACTATACTCACACTGCAGCCAACCAGAAAAGAAAATTCTCTATGGCAAGATACCTTGTTAAGGATTTTCTGCCAAATTGTGCAAGTTATTTTTGCTACAATTCCATGTTCGTTGCATTCTCAATATTAGCTTGCTGTAACTGCGACCACAACATTTCTTTCTTCATTATTACTTCCTAGATTTATGAGGTGTTAATTTTTCAAAGACCCCTATGATAGCTGGCATTGAGTATAGAAGTGTTGCACTCCATTACAACAGACTGTAGGGTGGGCAAGAAGTGCAGGCAGTGGCTCACTGAGAGTGGAAATTCATTCCTTTCTTACAGATGGTTCTTTTGGAACCATTCAGGAATAATGGAACACTTTTTTCTCTTTTCAGAGAATCATAGACTCATATAATTTTTACAGTTGTAAGGGATCTATCTTAAGGATCATTCAACCACCTTGCCAAATGCAGGGACACTTTCCTCTAGACCAAGTTATTCAGAATCCTTTCCAGCCTGATCATCAACACCTCAGGGATGGGGTATCTTAAAGAGACATTTAGAAAGAGAATAAATGTTGTATGTCAAATCCTAACTGAGCCTTTTCTTGATGAGTCCCTTCCTGTTCCTGGATGATGCTGTCACTCAGCAGACAGAGCATCAAAATTCAGTTTCTAAAGAGAATTTCCTCTCCTCTCCCTTGCAGATAAGGAAATTCTTCCATGTTTCAAAAACTTAAATGAACATTCAAAATATTGATACCTTATCCTGGAAAAAAACTAGTCTAGATATAAATTTTCACAGATCTAATTTTCCCCATGTAAGGTTCTTGCCAGTCTCCATCAGCATTTTTATTTTCTATTTTACAATCTGAGTAATCTGATGAATGAAAAATTGACATTATTGATCACTGAGGCTATTGCAGGCTGAAGCTATAAAAGGATTTCAGTGACGAGGATAAATGAATTAGGTGCTCTGAAGGCTTTAGCTGATCCTCCCCACTTTACTTATCCACAGCTTCTGCAATTCTCCCTTTATCTCACGTTGGTAGTGGAAATTGCACAGTTCTGACTGCTGTGGAGTGCCTTAACATTTCCCCAAATCCTCTAACGCCTGAAAAATATGTGTATTTTCTCTGTGCTTTATAAATCTCACTTTAGTTACATCACTGTACCCCTAAGATTCAATTAGCACCTTTAGTACAAACATTCCTCTGCCAGGGCTCCAAGGGAAATATCTTTGGATTACATTCTCATTGGTTTTCAAGTGTGATTCTGAGCATGCAATCTTGTCCTTGCAAAACCAGTGTAACATTATTTAATGGATTGCTCTCAGTAAAATATCTATACTTTCATTTGCCTTTAATATTAAATAAGGTCTGCCCACAGGTGAGGAGACAGTCAATTGCAACTTGCTAAATACCTAGCCCAAGCATATTGCATGTGTGAAAATGAAGTTGACTGGGCATGTTGCTCACACAAATCCTAGTGCTGGAGTTGCTCAGCTCTTTTGGCTAATAGTCACACTGCTGCAGGTTTACATACTCAGTGTGCAACTCCTGTCTTCATGTTTCAATTGGAGTCCAAGTGCACCCCAGCCTATTTGGGTGGCAAACTGAAAGTACTTTGAAAATTTAGTCTGTTGTAAGCCTTCATGACTTTCAGACACAAAATAAGTAATGTACTCCTTTTTATTCTCCCTTGTATCCAGTTTTGCTGCAAATGAAAAAAGTTAATCTAAAGGCACCCCTTCTGCAAAACTGATTTTAATCAAGAAGTGATTTGTAGCTGCATGTAAGCAGTGTCAGGTAGAGGAAGAATTCACAGTGCTCATCCTGTTCCACATATGGAAGCACAACATGAACATCAGCCTCATGTGCTGATCCACAGCAGGAAAAGATTGCTGCACACAGCTGTTCTTCTGTGAAATGTTTGCACTTCTAATGTGCACCCTGGTTGTCTTTATTCTGATTCTAGGAAACCACCATTCAGTCCTTTTCGGGATGCTTTTGGGTGGAAGCTGGAGCAAAAAAGCTACACCATCACAAACATAGTCTTGGCAGGCTTCCCCACTATTATGGGTTTTCTTGGTTGGTTTTCTTTTTCGTATTTTCGTTGTTCTTGTTGTCATTTTTGTCTTTGGTTTTTTATTGTTCTTTGTCTTTAAATTCAAAGAGACACTTTGAAGGTTGAGGCACACCTTAGAATTGCACATAGTCTCTGAAATGTCCTTTAGCTCTTCTGGACCCCACACCTCATCTCCAGTCCACAAGGGGAATTTCTTTTATGTCATGAAATTTCTTTTTTGTGATATATCAGAATTTAACTCTTATACACTTTGCTTTGTAGGTGGTAAAAGTTACAGTGTGAGGAACATGTCTGCATTACCACATTCTGGTAAAATTCTAATCCATTTGAGATTCTGTGGCAGTTTTACCACTTATTTCAATAGAGTAGGATTTTGTCTTAAATTTCATCCCTTGCATTAACAAATTCACTTTCTTAAGAACTTCTTTAATCTTTCTTACTGTGTTTTATTTTAAGAATAAGGGGGAACACATCAGGAGTATATCTGACAACATATAGGTTTACTTGTGATTTATAAAATGAAATAACACTTTTTTACTCATTCTCCTTAATCCTATTACCAGGTAGTAACATGGGCCATAGAAAGAGAAGTCTTATTAATTCAGGATTGCATTTACATTTCTTTAATAGATTTATATTTTATTTTTTGGTTTCATCTGTGCTTTATAGAATTTGCATCAGTAAAGAACTTAAGAATAAGCTTAATATTAAACCTGAGCTTAACTACTTCATTATTCCACACAACATGCAAGCTTATGATTAACACTGCCTGAAGTCAATGACAGCTTAGAATATGCACACTCTTTTTTCTGAACTGCAGCTTACCTCACTAAAACTGAATTTTGCAAAATTCTACATTAAATCTGTTTGTTGATATTTCTCAGCTTTTATTTAGGATTCAATTTCATCTTCTGCATTAAAGTGAAGAAGTACACATAGTAGCTCTCCAGCCTTTATAGTCACTCCCAAGTTAGTACTCTCTGTGAATTAATTAATGTGCTGTTTTTTTCTCTCTGCAGTCATTAGTGAGGAACAGAATATAACCTGACCTCCTAAGGCAGAAAACAAGTAGTCATTTCCTCCTAAGCCACTATTTTACAGCTCATCACTTCCCTTTGTTTACTATCTTCCATCAGTGGTTATTTCACATGATAACATTCATATTTAAGCCAATTTAAATTAATTTTGAGAAAAGAGCTTTTATAAAATGCAGTATCAAATGTTTTCCTTAATTGAAAACGTCTATCATATTATGCTTTTCTTTCAGCCACTAATTTTTTAATTCTATTAAAGAAGCAATCAAGTTTATCGGGCAAATTTTTATTAAATCATCTTGCTACTTAGCTCTAAAAATATCAGGATGAATGCCAAAGCTATTTTCACAAACAGGAAAACACTCCATCTTTGGAGTGGAATTGGTATATGTTTTGTAGTTAGTGAGGGTAGCAAAAGAATAAAACCAATAATAGATGTACAGGGTTCTGATATTATAAGAAATTATTTATTGAAACAAGAAAGCAATCAAAAAATATATTGGTAAGCTAATGATTAAGACTTTCTAAGTTGATCCTGGAGGTGTTGTCTGCTGAAAGCTTTTCCGCTCATGTCTGGTAAACACTGATGTTGTGGTTCTGCACCATGCCTGTTTCTCTGTAATGTTGCATTTAAAGTTCTTTTCTCCCTCATGAAAGTCTAATGAGACAAAATACAGATTTTCTCTAACAAGCAATGACCTAAAAGTAAAAATTATCGAGTTATAAATCTCTCGTGTATATTGGTGTTGTGAACATTTAGACAGGGCAGTATGTGAAAACAAAGTTGAGATGAATGCATGTATAGGTAGCATCCATCTAGACTTTAGCTATTTGCAGTGCCAAAAGCAATTAAACTGCAGCAACATGAGCTTGTTAGTGCCCATACAAGATGTTTGGAGATGCCTGAAAGTAATCTCACTGCCAGAATTCCACCAGCCAGTGCTGTGAGGGCACAAACTAGTGTAGAAATGCCCACAGAGGGTTCAATTGAACCCATGGATCTTGAGGAATCAATAAACTTTGAAAACATAGCACACAGTTGTTGGGAAAGAGCATAAACATATTGGCACAGTGCCATTACCTCCTGCAGCATGTGGTTGCAGTAGGGAAGGGTACATATCAAGGAAAGCCAAGGAAAGCAGACTATAATGCTTGAACTGAAAACAAAAACCTCACTTATATCACATTTTGTGAGGCTCAGAATAGGAAACTTAACCTTTCACTTCTTGATCATCAAAGACAATAAAATAGAAAACTAAAACCAATAAACCAACCAATGAAAAAAAACTAAAGAAACAAACCATAAAATTGAATATACAAGTTTAAAATCTTATTAGATAAAATCTAATTTATCACCTGATATCTGTTTTGAAATAAATTTAATTATTCAGAAGAGGTGCAGAACAGTAGAGAGAGCAATAGGAAAATTTCCAAAATTAAAACAGTTTTTAAGCTTTACAGTGATTATAGATTACTACGGATACTACTGAACCCTGACGTCAACATTTTGATATTAACTAACATTTTGGGCCTAAATTGAATGGTACTCAGAGGACAGAACTATAGCATAGGGCTATACTATTCTGTTATTATTCATAATTCCCTGCAAGAAATGAAGCTGAGGTCATAAACAGGAAGATAAAAACCAAGCAAAGTAAAATGCTTTTACTTCTCACTTTTCTCTGTCTTTTGGCAGTGACATAATCTAAGCTCAGTTAGTGACAATGGAGAGACTTCATTCCTGTGCTGCATTTTGGGGGATTTTTTTGCATATGGTAAGGATGTTTTTACTGAATTCAGCTCTACATTTTGCACATTTATAACTCCACATCATCACTGTCATCCTACTTCTAAGGTATCTCATAATTTCTGAGCAATACAGTCTCATAATCCCTCTCCTGTTATTTGGCTTCCTAGCTATCCAATGATGGCATGTGGCCATACCTTATAAAATATCCAGTGCTCCATTCAAGATAAGTAAGTAGGAAAGGAAACAAACCAAAGATTTCTAAAGGAAACAAAGACTACACTAATTTAAACATTGAAATGATTGCAAAACTTTCTTTCAAAGAAATGTTTACAATTTGGACTGGAAATTGGTTCAGCCAGTGCAAGAAGAGCACGTATCACATTAATGAATTCCCTTTGTTAAAACAACAGAAAGGAGCCTTTAATTTAATCACACCTAATTGACATATGACATAGCAGGATGCAAGCATCAGTAACTTAAACTTCATGAAGTCTTCAGACATTAGACATAAGAAGATACAGTAATCACAGTAAGATAAAAGGTGCAATAAGGCTATTGGACACGAGTGGCCTCGCGGACAGTGATTAGATGGACCAGCCATCAAATGAAAGGTCTGCCTACCTTTAAGCTGTCCAAATGAAACTGACAATTCCAAGAAGGAAAATAGAATCATTTATCTACACAAGAGCTAAACTAATGCTCTCTCAAATCTTGGACGAACTGCAGCTCTTCAGGACTTAACTTCTAAAACTACAGTCGAAGTTTTAGGATGGGTATAAGGATCTTGGGAATTACATCTGTTCAATATGTTAAAGTTAACAAAGACATAACCTGCATTTTTTTCTGGTTTTTTTTTGTTGTTGTTTTGAGGGGTTTTTTTTGGGGGGGAGGGGGCGTTGGAGATAGGGTGTCTTATTTATTTTAACTGACTTCTATGCCTTCCATGCCCATACAATTACAAAAACTTGTCTTCTATTCAAGTCATGTTCACCTTTGATGATTAAGATCCACACCCTCCTGCACAGCACTGCAGATGTGGAAAGAAGTTCAAGAAAACTTCTAGTTCAGAAGAACTGAGCTAAGATGGGTCAGAGTATAAGCAGATGTTAAAAAGAAATTGTTGTTTTTAATGTCTCACTGAAATATTACTTGAAGGAGATACTGTAACCAGGTGCAAGGTAGCTTTTTTATTCTGGTATTCTTAGAGGCACTTTCCCAATGTTAAATCTAGATTTTTTTCAAGAAAATTCATTTCTCCTCACTGCATTCCCAATTGACACAAGTCACAAGACTCTCTTCTTACCTGCCCCTCTAAATTTTCTCATTCCATCAGGGTGACTGTGTTTTTTACTGCAGAGACATTAATGAATTAATGAATTAATTACAATCAGATTAAAGAGAGACCCCAGGGATCATAAGCTATTCCTGGGCCCTTCTGTTCTCATAAGGAAAAACATACTGCTATCTGAGATTTTTGGTCAGCTGGGATTTCTTGTACATCAGTGTTTCCCAGACTTGCAGATAAAAATCCTCTTATGTGCTTATCTATTGCCTGGAAATCTTTCACATAGCATCAGGGAATGTGGAAAAATTAACTCACTTCAATCCTTGGTGTGGGTTTAGATCTCCCAGAGCTGAGGAGCAAAATAAGGCAGCAAGATTTGGCTGATGGCACATTAATAAACTTAATTGCTGCCAAAAAGTGCAAGCATAAGTCATATTTTGTCAATATTATTTTGGTTTATATTTTAGTTTTGTCATAATAATTTAATTTTTTACTGATTTAATTAACACCAGCAATAACTTTTACAGCCATTCATTATTCTAATGGAGATTGAGAAGTGCAGTTTAACAAAAACGTGTTTTGTATATCATGCCACTAACAGAATGGCAAAAGCCTTTTTAACTCCAAATATTGAGTCCAGTTGGAAAATTCTCCTGACAAAAGAAGGAATTGGGATTTTTTTGCTATCATGCCTTTTTATTCTCTATGCAGTCACGAATTGATTGTTTAAGACTATAATATAGAGTATCTTATGGGATGTTGTATTTAATCAGATTAGTCTATAAAGCTTTATTTTACTTTTTTTTTTTTTTTTTTTTTTTCATTTTTAGGAGTCTACAGTCATCCTAAAGTCAAATAAGAATCAGGCTTAAAATATGTATCCCTGGAAATTCAAGGCAAAATTAGCTAAATAATACCACCCCAGTACCCACCCTACTGCTCCTGCTTGCTCAAAGTAAAGGAGGTAGAGGAGTTGGGGATGGAGTACAGTTGAGCCTGGGAAAAGGGATGGGAGAAAGGTCACAGACAACATTTTAAATTTCTCTGTTTTAGTTGTCAATAAAATTAAATTAAATTTTCTCAAATCTGTCTTGCCTGTGATGATTATGGGAGGCAGCTCTACCCATCCTAAACTCAACACAGGAGTTTTTCCATCGCCTTTTCTCACCTGTGCTGTTGCAGGGAGGGCTGAGAGCACCTTGGTCAGTGCTGAGAGCACTTGGTCAGCAGTAAGCCAAGGTAAACCCATCACAAAATAGCACATGCACTTCACAGTAAGTATGTATTAACTAATATGGGTTCCCTGATCCACTGGGAATTAGGTGTCAATCTCTCATTAACTTTCATACACCCACATTTTCAGCCAAAAATAAGAATACTGCTGCATTAAAATTTCACTTAGGGGAAAAAAGATAAAACTCTCATCAGATAATATATTTTGAAATCTGAGTATAGAGTTTCATGAATGAATAAGTCATTTGTATTACTGAATTGTTTCAACTATTTAAAATCATAAAAGTATCCCAGAAAACTATGTAATCTTGCAAATAATTTAAATTTCTAAAGTAAAGAAGACTAGCAATATTCTAATGATTGCCTGAAATTTAAGATCTATTCATATGTGCTATCCTTCTCCAACCTCTTCTAATCTGGTTCACCTGTAGTGAAAGAAAAGAGAGTGATTTGTAGTTGAATTTTACATTATACGACATTATGTTCCAAAGAAATCTTTCTCTAGGGATGAGACAGAAATTCAGCAGCTGGTGTTAACCTTGTGTATATCATCCTTACTAGGTGTCTGAAAAAATACATCTTATTGAGAGGGGAAAAACAACAAATTTTTAAAGAGTCAGCTGCATCAAAACATTAATTATGTGACTTATGTAAGCATTTACAGCCAAGAAGTTTTAAGCCTAAAAAGCTATTCAATTCTGTCACATCAGGTCTAAGAGGGAAAAAAAAAATGATAGCAAACAAACCCTTAAAGTCAGGAGACTGCAAAGAACTTGCAACTTTTCTTGTACTATTTCATGAGCCTTCTGATCATCAAAGCATCTTTTATGTCAGATGAGGATTTGAATTTTTAGCTTTGAAAACTAACAAGAAGAGAATGAAATTACAATCGAGGAAAGAAATTACCACATACTTAAAATCTTAAACATCAAAAATTATCATTCATCTTCATGAAGATAGAAATGGTTTCAGTTCCTTCACTTTTCCCACATTTCCCACTTTCAGCAGTTTCATCTGGACAGTATATAAGCCTTTATTAGAATTAAGAGTTTCTAGAGACCACTCTTACGTACACACACACACACACACACACACACACATGCACACAATATTGATTTGGATTACCAGACATTAAAGAAACCCCATCAAAACCAACACAACCTAACAATGAATTATCAGCTACTATAACATGAGTTTCTTTTGTCTAGTAATTTGGTACTGGGAATTGATCTGACCACTCTAACACATATTAATAGTATTCAAGTGTAAACTTTTCACAGAAGTACATGTATCTCTCTGTGTTCCTCCCACTGAAATGTGCATAACTGCCTACCAGAAAGGAATGATTACTCAGTGATTTGATTATTACCACAGGGAACAACTCAATAATGAGTTACCTAGCTCATCACAGTGAGTTACAACTCATTCTAACAGAGGGACAGAGGAGAGAAGTTTTTCACTGACTCAGGGGTCTTGATGTGCTTCCACATTCCAATAGCACCATATGAAACTCTCACCTAAGGTCATTTTTTCAAGCAACAAAATAGATATTGCCTTAAAATTAAGCTATTTTCATATTTAGCAATATCCCTAGAAATTCAGATTAATCACTACTGAAAATTATCTAGATGAGTTTCATAATAAGAGTTTTGTGCTCCCTCTAACAACTAGTGTTTCACGTCAACTATCAATTCTCTTTTACAGGGAACTGAGAAACCTTGGTGTTGTGGCTCTAGTGGAAGTCAACTGATTTTCTGGGTGGATCTGAACACAACACAGAGGTACGAGTTCCTGGACCATCAAAAAACCCAAGAAAAACAAAAGCGAAAAAACAAATATACAACAAAAAAACCCCTTCCCAAAACAAAAAAACAAGAAAGAAAAAAAATCTAGCCCCAACCAAGAGTAACAAACTGACTTAGCAATGGAAGTCATAGAGTAAAAAAAAATTTGAGAGTATCATTAATAAGTGATACAGACACCCTATGTTTGAAGACATGAAGGTCCCATGTTTGGGGTTTTTTCACTAAATATTTAGTGAATATATGTTTGTAGTTCTCATTTGTTTCCTTTCATTTTGCACTCTAGAAATCCCACATTTACTTGCTGTGATGTTTTACTGAAGACTTGACTGCAGATATAATTTTTGATTTGGAAAAGAGTAACTACTGTTTATTCAAAACAGATGAAAGATAAACAGTAGATACGAAGAGAATTGGTGGGGAAAAAAAAGAACGTGAGGCACAAGCACCTTTGAAGTGTCAGTGAGGAATATATTCTGAAAGTCTTCATTCTCAAAGTAAAAATACAACCAAAATTCTTTAAATATTTGTGATCTTTAGATTAGAACAGTATTTGAATACATTCTAGCATAGGTATTGTAAATGACAAGTAGGCTGAGATACATTAATATAAAATAATTATAGGAAATGTATAATGGAAAAGAATTTGAGGCTCTTGTGACATATTTAAAGGAGAAGATGCTATTTTACCAAGTAGATACAGTCCATGGTTTTGGTTGGTATTTTCTTCATTTTAAAATCTCCTCAACTTAATTTATAGTCATTTTTAATTTGCCATTACCTAGGATCTTCTTTTTATGGAGTTGTAATTTTACTCCCTTAAGTAAGACAAAGAAAAGAAATAAAGCACTATTACATATTTCTGTGTATATGATAGATGGTAATTGGTCATAAAAATAATGTTCCATTATTTGGCTTTTTTTTTTTTTTGCTAAGCACATTTAAAATAATTTTTTCAGATATTTTCACACGTTAACATATTGTTTTTGACCACCCAAGCCAGAACAGAGTAAAAGCAGCTTCTTTTGGAGGATGAGTTCCAACACCTTATTTAGTGAATATAGATGGAACTTCTTACTCTTGTAATTTCCCGTTAACAGATTTCTTCTTTGCATTAAACTCTTTCCTTTTAAAATATAAAATTTACTTGGTTTCCATATCTAGATTTTAGTCTTGTAAATATTTACAGTTATATGACCCTTCAGAAATCAAAGGAATTAACTGTGTCATTAAGTTATCTAGAAATATGTGGAATACAGAAGGCAGACTCACCCTTTGATTAACATATCAAATACTTTAATAGCAATTTTATTCCTTTTTCAAATACTATTGAATAAGTTACTCACGTTGTAAGCCAAGTGACTTATAAGCCAATGAATTATAACAACATAAGTGCAGATATAGGAGGGACATAACCTATATTCTGATGAGATAGACTAAATTAGCATTTAATAACATTTTACACCCATAATTAATCATAGTGGAAAATGGGACAGTTACCTACTAAATTACCTAGATATTTTATCAAATCATGTAACTGGATAATTAGACTTCTAAATTCAGTCATGTATACCTTTAATTAATTGTTGTTTATTATTGAGTGTGGCTTAGATCCTATTGCACACTTTCATCTACACATTAGGAGCTGGTTTATGGTCATTATTTATTCTCCTTCTGAGTTGGATTATTCTGCTCGTTTGTATTCAAAACATCTCCCGTCATTGAACTGGAAAAATTTAAAAGCATTTATAATATTCCATTTTTTTAGCTGTACCTCAAAACCTTCAGTCTTTCAACTCCTGATGCAAACACATTATTTCTCAATGTACTAACTATCTCATGCTGATGTTAGTCATATTACCTTCCCAATTGCTTCATGGTTTTTTAGTATTTGACATGACATTAGAATAGACAAAAAAGAAGAGTTATTAACAGAAATTCATGAGATTTTAATTGCAGCAATTTGCTTGTCTTTTTATCCTGATAGAAAGCTATAGCGGTTCCTAATTTAATACTCCCAAAAAAGTAAATCTTCATTAATGTGAAACTCTCAATGCTTTACACTGTTTATTTAAAACCTCTTTGACAGTTTACTTTTTTTTTTTTAATATGAGTATGATTTATATGTAATTTGAAGCTAGATTAGCCGTTTTTATGGGAATAAAATGTAAGAAGTAACTGAAGCTTTCCCAAGTGGAGATTAGCTAATCTTTTGAGAATCATTTAAAGGGAAGAATATCCATTGCTTAGTCTGTTACTGTAACCAATCGATATCTAAATACCATGGGGACAGACTCATTAGAATTATTAAAATCAGATATGTATACCCATTCCAATGATTTATATTGACCTTTTGGAAGTTTAATGAGGTGGAATGAAAATGAAGAAAAAAAAAATCAGTGAAGACAGCGTTGTAGCTACATAGAAAAGAAATGAGGAAAGAGCAAAAGCAGTAAGAAAGACACTGACATTGTGAGCTTCAGCAGTTATTTTTAATGCCAGTGAAAATGGAGAAATTAAGGGGGAGGTCTTAAGAGAGTGAGATAAATTGCAGAGCAGAGAAAAGGAAAGGAGAAAATAAGGCAAATGGCAGTTAGGAGGTCAAGCACCAAAGAAACTGTTGTGCTTCCACAATAAAGGAACAGCAGAGAGTTCAGCAGTTAAAATAAGGGAAACAACCAGATGATGATTCTATTTTTGAGATTTAAAAAGTTGACTTTTTCAGATTTGTACAGAAACATACTTGGATCTTCCACAAAGGCATATTTAAAATATATTTTCTTCTGGAATGCAATGTTTAGAAAATATTCACAGAAAAGTTTGAAAAATACAGCATTCTTTTTCTAGAAATTGGATTTTCTTTACTCACATTTCTTTCCTCATTTATCATAAAACTACATTTTCACAATGAAAGATTTTCAATTCTTTTCCCCAGTAAGTCTATGAATGATTTTTTCACTAATAATTATATAACTCACTCATTAAAAATCTAATAGGAACAGAATTAATCAGGGGAATGAAAAGTTGTATACACACTCCATAGAGTGTGCATACAGGCTATAGTGGAAAGATATGTAGATTAGCCCTGAACTTGGTAACAAACCTCCAAATATGGTGCAATGAAAGATTGTTCAGAGGGATCAGCTCAAATCCTACAAAAATCTTGCATGGTCTATTGTGGAAAGAGGAGGGCAGCTGGCTTAGTAACTATGGCAAACAGTTACTCAAAGGTTGTGAGTGTGATCCTTTAAAATTTTCCTTAAAAACTCAGTATGGACATCTCCTTAGAAAATCTGCAAAATCCTTGCAGTTTTAATTTAGAACCGTGTTTTGATGGGTTCCTAATTTCAGATGATTGTTGCTCCTGTAACTGGCTGAATAGGGATTCCTTTCTGAGGCTAATTGAGCTACAGAGCTCTGAAACATTCAGTGGAAATTTTGGATGGCTGGTCTGTGCACTCACTAAATTTTCTTATTAGTTCTTCATTTGCTTCAAGTTTGGGTTAACTATACAAGGAGAAAAGGTCCAGCATAAAAAAGCTAATTGTTTCATGGCAGTAATTTTCTATGCTGTCTCTAATTTTATTGTCTCAGTGAAATCAATTGAGACTGATCTTCTTAACCTTTCATATGAGACAGACTTTTTTTCTCACTGTTCAGCTTCCAAATGAGGCATTTCCACACAGATTCACAACTGTGTGGATGATACTTTAAACAGCTTGAGGCAACATTAAACTGCTGGTATCTCTCATGTATTGGTTTGTGCGACTATCAGACATGTTTGCTCTCAACTTCCAAAGCTCCTGAAATGAGTCTCTGATCCAGTTTACACTGATGTACATTAGGAAGAAGTCTGTAGAAGTCACTGGGAGAACTCAGTTTGATGAGTTCCTGTATTCTGAGCTAGCAGACAACATGGTCTTTCTGCAGTACTGCTTGTAGGCCTAACCAAAAAAACAAAATTCACAGGGAAGATTGCTGGTTCGAAAGAGTGTTTTGGTGCAACTCAAGCATTCAGCAAGAATCCATTAATTTACTTCAATGCTTCCTAAGGAAATAAGATGCATCATGCGTGCATCTCTCTTCATAGTTTAAACCAGACATAATTTTCTAACTAAACTGAGCTTTGTCATTAAATGCCAATGACTGAACCTGAAAAGTGTCTTGGAAAACAAAAATGGATTTGAAGATGTTTCAGAGCATTGAAGGATCTATAGATGTGACACCCCAAATCCCTCACACATTCTAGTGAGGCCTCATCTAAGACACCTGGAGACAAAGATTTTTGTCTCCTTCCAAAAGGCTATCTTCTTCCAAAGGCTACTTGGACTCCTTTCCATGAAATCAGAAAATGAGAAACTATTCTTAATAGATTCTTGGATCCATACCAGGATCCCATAATGTTCCCCAGGCATCCTGTTATAATTCTCGGCTTTTAGGTCTGCAAGAATCTAACCAGCATAAAATTATATTACTCCTTTACCTCTTTCAATTCAGAATTGACTTTTCATGGTAAAATTTGAGATGTCTGACTTAATGCTATTTGGCTCAAAATAAAATGTCAATTCTGCATATAAACCATTTATAAGGAACAGAATTTTTACTATGTGAAATTATGATTGATTAAAAAATAATGAAATGTAAAGGTATGATATATTGCTAAAATATATTTTTTCACTTTATTTACATTTGAGTATGATTTTGATGTAATGTGGCTGTATAGAATTTTTTAAAGAGAGTAATAGTTCTGAGGTTTTTGTTTCCTTTGCTATCCTCATTCTAAAAGAAATAAGAACTACTAATTTTGGGCTTTTTTCCTTTTGTTTTATTCTGCATAGGCCAAATTGAAGATCTTTGCAGCCAAGTAGCTATATCACTTTTCCTTTTAGTGCATATTAACTTAGAATTTGAATTAAGTAATCAGAAAGAATTTAAAAATGTGTGTCTGTATATTTTGCTTGTTTTCTTCTTGTTGTTTAATTATATCCATTTCATAATTTAAATTTCTAGGTCATTATCCTGAACACTGGTTGGACTTCTCTCAGAACTGGTATGAGACTGATAATCATAAGAGAAAAAGCCATTACTTGCCATCCAAAGAAAAGGATAAGATACTTAACATGAGCACAAGAATTCTTTTATTGCTGCTTCACTGAATTGTCATGCAAAAATTCTACCTGTAAATACCTGAGCTACAATTCAACAAGCAATGTAAATACCTAGCTAATTTTCACTTTGTATATAGCTCCATGGAGGTCCTAAAATTATCTACTGATTATTTACAGATTAATTTATCTTGACAATATATGACTTTAAATTCAATGTGAAAAATAGGATTCTACAATGAGATGAGAAGCAGAATGCAAATTATATATGGAAGATCTGAGCACAAAATTGAGCTCTCAAAGTTTAATTTATTCACCGAAGTCCTGTGCTTATATCAACACAGCAAATGCATTTAGTTGAAATTCATTTTGGCTTTAGGTTTTTAGGAGTGAAATTGGATTCATTTTTAGTACTGTACCAGTCCTTTCTTTGTGCCTACTAGATCTGCAAAAGGTTGCCATAGAGATTAGTAAGAAATGAGAATGTGAAATCTGCATGAGCACCAGGCATAAGAAAGTATAGTTTCCAAATTCATTAACTTTTAATAGTTCTTTTCTTCACCACAGTCTTCATCAAAGAATGTTGTCATATCCAAAAGAAACTTCCCAGTAAAACAGAAAAAAAGTATTTTGTATTTCTTCATAGTAGTGGTAGAAGTGTGCCATATTTCTTAAAATATTTAGCTATTTTAAGAAAATCCTGGAGAAATGTTGAACAAGGGCAAGCAAAAAATATTTGAGAGTATATTGTGAAGGGATAAATACACAAAGGTTGCTGTAAGAAAAAGGACTGAAGGGTGCTTTGTCTCTGTGTTTATGTTCTCAAATCTAAATAGTTGGGATTTTTTTACTTTTTCAGGCAAAGTTGCAGCAATACACAAAGACTGACGTTTACTGCTGTGAAAAAAATACAGGCAAAGTGATTATATACCACTTTTGTTTTTTGACAGTGGTTCATGATTAATATCTTCCTGTGATCATCTGCAGATGTTAGGATAGATATGTCTTCTTGATTTGCAATTGACCAGATGTATTTTACTGCATTTAATTTAAATTTCCATAAAATTTCATGAGTTGACTACAGAAGAGAGGACAAAATAACATCATATAATCTCCTCAATTCAATGCTTGGTGCTGAATCTTTCTCAAAGTCAGATTGATTAACTGAGGAGAATCAGAAAAGAAAACTTACCTCTCCCCAAATTCCTGGCCATATTGGTCAAAACCATCAGGCAGACCAGCCAAAATTCCTTTTTTTTTCTTTCTTTGCAGCATGAATTGTCTGCTAGGATCATCTGGGAATATTTCACATAATCAGGGTTTGCAGTTATAAGTATCTGAGAAATAGGTGTCACCTAAATTGCATGCAATGTTTTTGACACACATGGTTGCACAGTATTTTGCAAAAGAATACAGCATTATAGTTTCATTAAATTTGTTGCATTTTAAATATCAGCATGTGGATTAAATCCCAGCAGAAGAAGACATTTCCATTGTTGATGGTTCCATGTCACAGGGCAGGGAGGCTCGGGACCCTCAATATGAGAATCAGCAAGCTTCATTTATTGATCAGAGCACTAAACATTTATCTACAACAAACAATAAGCTTATTCATACTCTGCAAGTTAAGCAATTTATTGGTTATATTCTAGATATCAGCTTCTTCATTCTAAAGGAGTTACATCTGCTTTTTTTCATGTCTCTAGTCTCTCAACTACAGCACTTTGTTATGGTAACACAGCTACGCTCAAGGACAGTGTCCTTGCAGGTGCAGGACTTAGATTAGCTCGGTTCTTGTCATGTAGCTATTTCTCCACAGTTCCATGATATTTAGATAGCACTTTTCTTAACTAAACCATGAGAATGAACTCAATCTGTTTTCCAGATTACAGTTTTAAATCATTGTTTATTTAAAAAAAAAAAAAAACAAACAAAAAAAACCCAAAAAAACCAACAACAACCTAACATGTTCAAACATTTGTATTTTGTTGGAACAAGTGATTTTGTGGATGAGATTTGTCCAATGCATTTATTCACAACCACTGTTTGCACTGCAAGGCAGCAAGGGAGCGCATCTACCTGTTTGCATTCTTGGGGACACTGCACATGAATTCTGGTGGAAGCATTTGAGGGAGGGGAAAGTCTGCTTTTCCATGCTGATAAACTAGACATGCTAAGAGGAAAATACTTGTCTAGTCTGAGGTGGAACAAGTAGAAAATTAAAAAACTAGGAAAAGCTACCAAGGAGAGCAAAATGTCATCAAAGCTTCAGGCTTCAAAACCAGCAGAAATAAGACATTTCTGGGGTGCCTGATCATACCTAAAGATTAGGAATTTACTGGAACCAGTAAGGTTCACTCAGCTTCTGAATAAAACATTGAATAAAAGATCTGATCTGTTTCAGTGGAAATCTGTTGTTGGGATTTTTTTTGTTTTGTGTTTCATGAGCTGTCGGAGTAGTAGTTGTAGTAGTAGTAGTAGTAGTAGTAGTAGTAGTAGTAGCAATAGTAGTAGTGGTAGTAGTAGAATTTGTAACATAAAGTAATTAAATTTAAATTCATAAAGCCTTTTCCTTAAAAAATGGAAATGTTACCTCAATACATATATTAGTAGCCTTTCTATGAATATGTTTCTATGCATGTACAGGACTGTGGTTGTACACTTGAGAGCACACACACACACATATTTGTGTGTGTGTGTGTATATATATATTTGAACTGTTTTCTTAATGGAATTTCTTGCTTATATCCGTTTCAAAATAAGTATGTTTTTTCCATTTAATTTTTTCTCCTTTAGAGCCTAATAAATGAATGAAAGGTGAAATAACTTCACACTCCTTTCAGATGTGTCACTGAGTCATCTCTGCAGAGGAATCTTAGTAATTAGAATGATAAAAGGCAATCTAAACCTCCTTAGCTGTAATTCATACAGCACACAGCAGCATCACATCTTTTACCAAAGGAAAAAAAAAAAAAAAAAAAGGAAAGTAGTATATTTTTAAAGATTTTAAAGATAATAGGAAGCAAACAAGAAACCTGAAGAGCAGAACATAAAAGAAAATGGAAAATGCGAGGTTTGGAACTTTCAAACATTCCACTTGAATGGGAAAAAGAAGAAGTGCTATTGAACCTGCTACTAAGAGACAAGTCTTTCTGCTTTCTGAATGTTTTACCTGGGTATTTTCTAAGTTGTGGTCACCTATGTACAGGCTAGACACTCTGCTTTTTAAAATATTTTGAAGTTACAAACAACCATATTTTGAGTGTATTTTCAAAATGGTTGGCAATTGAGCTGTTCAAATCTTTTGTGATCTATCCAAACCTAAAAGTGTCATTTCTGATTGTTACTGTCATGCCAATTCTATATCATATTTCTTAAATGTATCTTCTATTTTACTTTTTCTTTGTGATAATTCTGAATTTATCTCTACTGGTATCAAATTGAGGACACTGAAAACACTAATTTCATTCTCACAAGGGAATCGATTGACAATAACTCACTCTTAAAGTGGATTAAATACATCCCATCCTCTCAGCAGGCAGATAAAGATTCAAATAGCAATCAGCAAAAACAGAAGAAGGAATAGTAAAAACCAAACAAAACAAACAAAATAAACCAAAAGAAAACAAAGCAAATACAAACAAACAAACAGAAAAGAAAAATTAAGAAAAAATAGAAGAGAAAAATAATTTTCAATCTACTATTTTTTCAGGTAAGCCTAGGTTTCTGTAATACTATCAGTGTTAGACAAAATAAAAACTGCTCTCTATAAGAAGGGAAATAACAATTTTCTAAATATTCTTTTAGAAACTATCCCAAACTATGTTTAACTGTACTTTGCATTTCAATAAACTTAGGGCCTGGTTTCATAAGTCCTCATTTACATAGGTATATCTCAGTGAATGATTCATGAGAATAGGCTTTGGTGGGAGTGTTAAAGAGAGAACTTTGCAAAGCAGGTCCATTTTTTTGGTGGCAGACAAACCTGTTTAAATTAAAACCTGTGCTGTTTGCATCCATCTGGATGCTCTGATTTCTGAGCCAATTTTTCTAATTATAAAAGCAGTTTGGCACAAATGTTTTAAATAACTAACTACTTTCAAGTACTACTAGCGGACCATGAAAGAAGAAACCTGCACTTAAAAGTTCTCTAGTCTTCATCAGTTGTAAGAGTTATTAGATAATTTGAAGAAATAATATGGTTGACATAATATCTCTTTTTTGTTTTTTTCACCATAATGTACCTAACATGAGTTGATTTTATGGCTATGATACTTTTCTGTTGCTATCTGAATATGAGCCTGAGAAGCAAATCTGAAACCTGCTCCTGAGGTCTATACATTTATGAAACAAAGTCCAGAAAGTTCTGGAAAGCCTTATTCTCCTATGTTTACATAAGAATTTGTACATACAGCTTGGGTAATAAATCATAAAAGTGTACTGGCATAAAAGAAGAACTGCCATATCTGTGCATCTAACTATAGAATCTGAAGTAATCTATAGCTAATGCATTTCTGAAAATCACCAGGTAGGATTCTAAGGCACTCAGAGTGCTGTTCACTGTTAAGCATTTGTGATTTGTAATAGATTAGTGTTTCAAAGCAACTATAGCCTTCATACTGCATGGGTAATCAAATAGTTCCTACTCAACTTTCTTCCTCTGAATTTCATATAAATTTTTAATTAATGCCTTACATTACTTGAGCTTTTATGCAATTAGGTGATAAATTATTCAATTTTTGATGTTATGTTTTAGACAGATGTAAAATCAAAGATGTTAATGATTGAACACATTTTAATAGATTTGCTACTGTAGCTTTTAGTCACTTTAAAAATAATTTTTGATTGAATTTTGGTGCTTATAAAATGAAAGGGTAAGGACCACTTTTATAAAAGGCTCTTTACTGAGTCTCTGACTAATTTCAGGGTTCTGAAGATACTGGGAATTATAGGCCATAAACAAAAACAAAGATAAAAAGGAATTAAGTGGTATTAAGTACAACTCACCCCAGCCTAAAAGACTCAGGAAATCACAAAGTATAAGACACTTCTTAGGCACACTTGAAAAAGCGCATTTTTCTGTTTCTACAAGATAAACAAAAACAACTCCCCAAAAACCCAAACCAAACAACCAACACAAAAAAATAAAAGAAACAAACAAAAAAATCTGCTAAAATTATTCACCAATCAAGTGTAAAACAAATCTTTATACATTGATTTTCTGTGAGTATTATGTCATACAAGGACTGTTGAATGTCAATATCAGTCAATGTTTACTCTGCAGAACTTCTCTTTGGATAATGGCATGACAGTGAGAAAGTTCTGGCCAGGACAGAGTTAATTTTTGTGGTAGCCAGAAGGGGTCATGGCTAAGACACTGACGTTATTATATACCACCTCACATCATTCACAGGGACTGGGCAAGAGCTCCTTTGGAGCTGGGTTCCATAGCATTGTGGAGGAATGTTTGGGTACAGTTGGGGATTTTTCATGTGAATTGCTGGCCTCTTTCCTGTACCCTCTGTCATTAGCACTGTCTCTGTTACTCTTTGCTGTCCTCTTTCACTGCTGTTTCAGATAAATTGTTATTATCACAAGTGGTGATACCTTTTGTGCCTCCAGTTCTGCTCTCCAGCCCACCACAGGAAGATGGTGAGACTGAGTGAGAAGCACATGATTTAGCAGGTTTCAGTGCAACACTTAATTAGGGAACACCATGACAAATAGGTTGAAGGAAAACTATTTCATCGAATCAGAACGGTTTGGGTTAGAAGGGATATTAAAGACCAACCAGATCCAACCCTTCTGCCCTGGGCAGGGAATATTCCAGACCAGGTTGCTCAAAGTCCCATTCAACCCGGCCTTGAACAGCTCCAGAGATGAGGCATTCACACCTTTTCTGGGAAACACGTTTCCATGCTTCACCACCCTCACAGTAAAGAATGTCTTCCTATTACTTTATCTAAACCTTATCTCTTCCAGTTTAACGCCATTCCTCCTTGTCCCATCACTACATGCCCTTGCAAAAAGTCCCTCTCCATCTCTCTTGTAGGTCTCCTATAGGTACCAAAAGACCACAGTAAGGTTACCCCTTCTCTACTCCAGGCTGAACAACCACAGCTCTCTCAGCCATATATATATACCTGATATATTACTCAGGTATTATATATGTTCATATATACCTACATGTATGTCATACCTAAATAGTTTCTTGCTTGCATTGTAGGGCAGCTCACCCTTCACATCTATCACTGAAGGACATTCTGATTGAGCTGGCAAATATGGAATGAAAATAATGTTATACTAGATTTCTTGTCGTATTCTGTAAGAGTAGGCTGTCCAGAAAATAAAGTAGGAAAACAAAACAAAACAAAACAAAACAAAACAAAACAAAACAAAACAAAAAAACCAAAACAAAACAAAAAAGAATGACAAACGGAAGATGCAGAACATAATTTCCTAAACTGATATACTTTTAGTACTTCAATCTGATATACTTTTAGTACTTCAATCAGCATGCACTTTGGTTTCCAGCTAATGATATTGCTCCAAAGTTGCCCAGACTTAGAAAAAAGATGTTATCAGAATACTGCAAAAATGACAATTCTCTCACAATATGACCGTCTTTGCTTGTAGAGATTGTTAGGTACCATGTGTGTCTTTTAATATGTGATTTCCTGATGTCTGAGGATAATTAAAAGCACATAACCTGATTCCAACTCTTTTCATTTCTGCTCATCTTTAATGTTTTTATATATACATATATAAAAATAATATATATATAATATATATATACATACACACAGAGAGATAATATATTGTTTCCTACAAAACCATTTTATCAAAGATTGTCTAATACTTTACAGAGAGATAATATATTGTTTCCTACAGAACCATTTTATCAAAGATTGTCTAATACTTTACACATATTGATGCAAAAAGGAGCAAATATGGTGTTTTTAATTTTCCCTAGACATTAGACTATAGCCCTTACTATTTCATTCTGAGCAGATTTCTGACTGAAGAACTTTTATAAAATAAGAATTTTCACACTCTGAATAACCAAAAAGCAAAAAGTTGCAAGTTTGGCAGCAAGTTATTTTAATTTGAAATAAAAATCAGCCCACACAAATTCACACCTGTAGTACATGCTGAATGAAAGAATAAAAAATAAATGTACTAGATAAAAAGTTACTGGATAAAGTGATTTAATATTCAATATTATATATTCTTTAAATGGTGTTATTCATCATGGGAAAGCAGATAACTTTGAATAGAATACAGCTAAAATGTGCATATGTGTGCTTATTTTGCACTTGATTGTATTATCACTATTGAAATTAGATCCACTGATGAGATAAAAGTATATATTAAAAGTATATATTTTTTTCATAAATACTGAATTATAAAAAAAAAGTATAATTTTTGAGGAAAAAAATCCTAGTTTCCCTGACTCTCAAACAGAAATAAAATACTCTCCTTTTTGTATGACATTTTAAAAACAGTATAAAATTAAATTTTCATTACATTACACATATATTCTATGCACTGATAAATCTGGAAGCCAAAACAGGTCAAATAGGGAAATAAATCAGGAAAAAACTCTTTGCAATTCTGAAGAAATTTAGTACTTTTGTAATTTCTGGAAAGTTTGGGGTTTCTATTGTTTATATTCCTAATCAGAAGCAAATGAAATTTTGTTGCATAGCAGGATGTAATTTGGTGTTGTGTTCTTGGATCTGTGTGCAGACTCTAGGCAATTTTTCTTTTTTAGGCAGCACAGAAAATTTTCCCCAGGATAGCAAAAGGTTGCATATTTCACAAGGTCCTAACCTGAAAGTAGACTGGAACAAAGAAATGTCTTTTAAAATGCCTTCAATAAAAATTAGTTCAATCACTGTAAAGATGGCCACCTTTCCATCCATAGGAGAATGGCAGAACAACACGAAAAGGTGAGAAAGCATATGAAATGAAAATCAAATAATTTTGGATGAGTAAACAAGTTAGTATTTCAGGCAAAACTCGCTTTTGTATCTACTGGCAATTTAGTAAAGTTATTGATTAGATACTTGAAATAATTCAGATGACCTTTCCAGAACAAATACAATAACTTCAGAATAAGATCATTACTTATTTATCTGGCTTTGCCCCCGTTTCACCAATTGGAATCTGCTTCCACTAGTTGGAACCAGTTTTTACCTTTTTTTTTTTTTTCCAATTGGTTTGATGCAGAATAATGTACAGGAACAGATTAAGAAACCGTTATGTCCATTTGAGTCTAAGTTATTCCTGAAAACTCTCTATATTCAATTGCCATTTAAACTACTGTTTTGAAATGAAATACATTCTTGAATGACAATGAAAATTGTGACTCTTGGTTACTGTGACATTAGAAAATGCAGACCATCAAATTTTCAAGTTCATCCCTTCACAAGGCATAAAAATCCAACACCTCATTTCCTTACAGACTTGACAAATGTCTGTGTAGTTTTGAACTTTTTTTCCTTTCCTTTTGGATGAATAATGGCATGATTCAAAAGGTTTGATGCAGCTCTTTCCTAGTTCCAAATTTTCCAAAACAGATTTTATCCCCTGGAATTGTTTGTTTTATATAAATCACTTAATGAAGTGTACTACTTCCTTACTGGTGGTTGACTTCTTCTCCCAGAAAATTATCGACAAGAAAAGTGTATAAATCTTCAAGCTGTAGTAGGGCAGTTTCAGGTTGGACATCAGGAGAAACTTCTTCAGCAACCTAAAATGTTGTTAAACTTTAGAATGGACTAAAATGGCTCAAGGAAGTGGTGGAGTCAGTACCCCTTGGAAATATTAAAAAAATTAGTGGCATGATTTAGTTGACAAAGTGGTGATCACTGAAGGCTTGGATTCAATGATCTCAGAAGTCTTTTCCAACTTCATTTATTCTGTGATCCTATGATTCTGTGATTCTGTGATATGCAATATTGCTAAAGGAGAAGCCCCCTACCTGGGTATTTTCACAGCTTTCAGGGAGTCACACTCACACACGCCCACATCCACCACTTGAGAGTGTAAGTGGCAGGAGTCGAGTCCTGTGCAGTCGGCTGCTCCAGTGAGCTGATGGGTGTCCAATAGATTGTCCTCACACACATTCCCATTCTCAGTTTCACTTCCTCTTTCAGGTTTATCCCTAGTTTTCTCAGGGCAAAGTCTCAGGTGCTGGATTACAAATTAAAAAAAAAAAAAGATAATTTAATGAAGGAATACAACAGCAGGTCAGCTTGAGCTCAGTGCCTCTGGAGGGAGGACCAGAATGAAGAAATCCCTGGGCAATTTTTTCTTGTTTCCCTCTAGATTAAAATTGCTTAACTTCATCTTCTTGTTCTTCAGTAACATTTCAGGGTATAACTGCTTAAAAACTAAGAACATTAGGATTGTTGTGCCAGAATGTGGCCTGCTT
Organism: Melospiza georgiana; assembly: GCF_028018845.1. Taxonomy (NCBI): domain Eukaryota; kingdom Metazoa; phylum Chordata; class Aves; order Passeriformes; family Passerellidae; genus Melospiza; species Melospiza georgiana. The sequence continues at coordinate 75,738,088 of NC_080430.1, forward strand.
TACTTCAATTAATTCTATCCCTGCAAGAACAGCTAGACTGGGAGAGATGAAGAGAGGAAGAGATCAGATGGCAAAAATAAAAAGCATTGTGCTGAAAGCAACCCCTTTTTATTCAAATCACACTCTCCCCAGGAGACACCAGCTGAATATTGCATCTGAAGCTAAGTACATTTGGGAGTCTAGAAGATTCCCAAAGAGAATCTATTTAATGTTCCAGAGACCTCGAGGAGCTTGACTCAAAATCTCTGTCGACAAATGAACAGAAGTTTTTTAGATCAAAATAAACACTAAAAAAAAAACTTCCCTTGGAATTAAGAACCATCCCAGAGGAAAACATTGACAAAGGAGCTGGAAATAACTGGCAGGCAATTTTTCATGCCCATAAGTTTCATGCAAACAGGTGGGCAATTCTAACAGATGCACATTTATACTCGTGGGTTTTGCTTCCAGAATGCCACATGCTGAGGACTGTACTACTGCACTGGCTCAATCACAATTTATTTGAATTTTCAAGGAATGTTTTTTCCTTTCAGTATAACTGTTGTATCACTTGTCTAAGCTCAAATTGCAGCACGGAAGAGGATGCACAAAACTTAGTCAGCATGATCATGCCACTCTAAGTTCTTTATCAGGCACCCTCTTACACATCTACTAAAAAAATATTACTGAAGGATTAAATCCAGTGTGCTAGATATATGCAATTCAGCTTAACAATGGGGCTTTTGTTTCTTTCTGGGGTTTGTTCATTCCTTTAGTTTTGGGTTTGAGTTTGGGGTTTTTCCAATAGAGGTAAATTCCTTTCCAAAAGATTTAAAAGGTAGGGAGTTTTTTTCCACATAAAGTAGAACCTTAGAAAATGTAAGATATACAGTTATGCTGGAAATCTTAATTCTGTTGTAGCTGTGAGATGAATGAAATAACATTACTTGAAAAAGAAAATGTAGAATGATAATTTCAAATTGATCCTCTTGTAAACTGAAAAATGGGAGAAAACACTATATCAAGCAATTGCAGGTTTGCCATTTTGTATCCTTGCATATATGTAGTGTTTCAAAATTATATTATTGCACAAATAACCCACACAACATATTTTTTAGCTTGGAAAACACAGTTGTACTGTGTACCTGATATAACTTAACCGGGCATTAAAGCTGACAGAAAATTGTAACTGGAGCTACAAGGCTGAATACCTTTGTTGGCCAGCCATAGCCCTTAGAGAATTCCACATATTTTCAGAAAGGAGGGACTGATACATTATGTTTGGCATAGGCCACTCTCCTAGATGCAATTTCTATCTTGGGGAAAAAGTCTAGATTTTCTTATGTTATTGTCTACTCTGCAGATAATTTCAGAGAGATGGAATCTTGAATTTAGATACTGTAAGAGAAGATCAGATTTGTGACTAGAGGAATCTTAACATACTGAGTCTACAGGACCTGATGAGACCTATCCCAGACTCCTGAGAGAGGTGAATAATGTAGTTGCCAAACCAGTTTTCATAGTATTTGGAAAGCCATGGCATGCAGGTGAAGTCCCAAGCAACTGAAAAAAGCAAAACATTGCACCCACTTTTAGAAAGTGTAAAAAGGAGGATCCTGGGAACTTATCTTATTAGAGTCTCTCAGGAGACTTATAAGATGAAGACAAGATGTTTTTTTGGGTCCTGTACTGACAGGAGAAGGGATGAAGATTTTAAACTTAAAGAGACTAAATTCAGACTAGATATAAGGAAGATTTTGGGGGTTTTTTCACAATGCAACTTGTGAAATACTGGTAGAGATTACCTGGAGACATTTTGGATGCTTCATCCCTGGAGAGATTCTAGATCAGATGGGATGGAGTCCTGTGCAACCTCATCTAGTTAAAGATGTCCCTGCTCATTGAGGTGGAATTGATCTAGATGACCTTTAAAAGTCCTTTCCATCCCAAACCATTTCATGATTCTATCATTCTAATTTATTTTTTCATTTTCTCATGAGCTAACACAGAACGAATTCCTCTTTGCCTATAGAGATAAAACTTGGATAATAAGAGTTCTATACTGACATTTTTACTGATTGAAATCTCTTTTCCTTGACTGTTTTGAAACTTTTTGAGAACTTAAAATGATCAAGACTAACAAAATGTCCTTCAATGTGAAATTGTTAAAGCACATCTTTTATGTTCTTATGATGAAATTTGCATTTAAAAGTAGCTATGTATGTAAGGGCATATACAAGTCCAAAAGAACTAATGTGGTTTCTACGGTGCACATGTTACTTTACATATAATTACTCTATCAAAGGTCATTAAGTCAACCTCAGTCTAAGTCTCAGTTAAGTCAACTCTGACATTGCCCTCAACATCATGAAATTTCCCACTCTCTGATGTAATGAAGCAATGCAACTGGACTGGCAGGAATTCATGGAGAAGTGAGGGAGAGAGGGCTTCGGTAAATTATTGAAGCAAAACATTATTATCCCAGAATAAATTAACACAAATTATGATACTTTCATTTATATGTCCTTGTAATATAAATATATTTATATTTATATTTAAATAAATATAAAGTATTATAAAGTATTTCTATTGACTTTGACTAATCTGGATTTGATATATGTCTATACTAATGAATTTCTCAGAAGTGAAAAATGTTTATATTCTGGCTTTCCCATGCTTTGCTTTTAACATTCTCTTTTCCCTCCAGCTTTGTCATTACTCAATAGTCGAGCATAAAATGTGCTTTATTTTACATTTGTGGGAATTTTTTTGAGCTTCAGATTTTTCCATAAGGGTAAAAAGTCAAAATCTAGGCAACCTAGGAAGAAATCCCCAAACACTCAGATCATTCAATCAGCTTTAGGATTCTTCAAATATTTAATTTAGTATTAATTGTTTCTATTCTACAATAATTAAATAAAAATTCTCTCAAGGATTGGGGTAACTAATTCAGAGTTGCTGCAGAAATTTGTTGTCTGTATCTCTGTGTGGGCAGGACTGTGATCCCAGAGGCTCATATACCCAGGTGCAAGCAACTGAAGAGATTTGGATCCAAGGAAAGCTGACGAGAAGGCTGAGTGACCAAGCCCAGCACCTGAAGGGATCCAGGCTGTACGTTGACAGATAGACAGACAGACATGTGTTGCCCACTAATTGTCCTTCATCCTGATAAGCCAGAGGGGTGAACAGGATGAGGCCACTCACTGGTGCTGTTTGTGTTCATGTGAGTGGTGATTATGTCTGTCTATGATGACCAAAATAGAGAGACATGTTTTTATGTGCTGCCATTGGGAATACATCCTCAGCCTTGCTACTGGTTGGATCAGCACACAGGGACCTGTAGCAGACTCACCTGAAATAAGTTTGTTCAGTTTGTCACCCCCAAACAAAGCCAAAAGCAAAGGAATCCTCTTTTCATCTATCACTAGAGTATTGAAGCCCATGTAACATCTAATAACTAAGAATCACTCACTAGTTAAAATATCTCATCCATATAGGGAATATAATTAAGAATTCTTGTATTTTGAAACTATACAATCCTATCAGATTATCAAAGGAAAAAAAAACCTCACAGACTCTTTTTATAAATTGTATAAATTTTCAGAAATTTTCAGAAATAGAAAATCTGTATATCCTTTAGCACCTAAAAAAATCCTAGCCTGCCCTTGCATTAAAAAAGAAATATTATTTCACTGGAATTTGAATAAAGTATTGTCAGTCAAGATATTTAATTGGTAGATAGTATCATGCATGGAAAAGGCAAATAAATTTACTGTTTGTTGCCTCACTTTGTCTCTTATGGTTATAAATATTCAACAATGGAAAAATCAAAACAAAGCTTGTATATGAATAGCTGAAGCAGCCATTTCCCCTCATTATAAACCACAAAAAATAAATCTGATACAGTTAGATATTTCATGCCATTATAATTATTAATTTTTAAAGCAGAGGTAGGCCTATCAAGAAATTCGATTTCCAATTCTTAGTATTTTTTCCCCAAATTGAACATGAGTACTTTTCCCACCAGATCCAGAGTCCCCTAGTTTCTTAATTAAATTGAAAATTCCTGGTCATCCTATTTAATTTCACAGGAATAGCTGGCACTAACTTTAATAGTGAATACAGGGAATACTGTTTCAAGACCTTTTAGATAGAGACAGATTAATGCAGGTAAGTGCAAACCTTACTCTGTCTATTGCAATGCTGAAGCCAAGAGGAAAGGGAAGATGATACAGACACAAAAACCAGGTAAATCTGAGCCAGCTTGAGTCTAAGTAGAGTACAGTAGGTAAACAGGTGAAACCAAACAAGCAAGCCACTCCCAGGTCAGCACTCCTTAACTTTTTTGCAGTACCTATTCAGGTTTACTATGTTCTTCCAGATCCAAACTAAAAAGTTTGCATTATGTTGCAAGGAAATACAGCAATTTTGTTATTTACTTGGATTTAGAGCCTTTGCACTGTGTTCCATTGTGTGATGTAGACTTACAATAAACATGCAGTCTTGAAAGGACTTTATATTTTTCTCATTATCCAGCCGAGAGTAGGAAATGGCACTGGGTAGAAGTGGAAGCCTTGTCTGCTACGGTGGACACAGTTGCCATGTTATTTTCTCTTACCACTATGATTATTCCATTGAATTTCTAATAGCTGCTCCCAATTTACCCTACTTTGAGAGCGGCTTGGCTCCTAAATATGCCATTTCACTTTCCTCTGCAGCAGGAGCTTTCCATGATGTACTAAAATCCCATTTTGCCTCCCCTTTCTTTCTGGCAGCATGCTGTGTCCATCAGCTATCTAAAAGCTTCCGTCCCAGAGGAGACCGCATTTCATTAGTAATGTACTAGTTATATAGTTCAAATCTGGTCTGAAGATAAAAATATTAATAATTGGATCAGTAGAGGTTTGAATCCTTTATGGTCTCTATTCCTATTCCATCCTCTTCTCTCTCTGCAGTATGAGGATGTGCATCAATCTCTAACATAATACTCCTCCTGTCCTGAGCTAGCAACAAAACTCTACAGGGTTTCTAGAGACAATTTAATTTTATGAAACAAGTTTTTACTTCATTGCCCTACTCTCAGGGAGTTTCATACCCATAGAAGCTGCCAGCCTCTGTTCGGGACTTAATAGGAAGTCTTTGTCAGCACACAGATCAATGTCAACGAGATAATGATTTCTGCTGTCACACTACTCATTTTTAAATGTGACATCTGGACTGTCTTTTTTTTGGTGCACTGTGTGCATGAAACTAAATTTTTTGTGTCATCAAGGACACATTGATGGGTACTGCTTGATAAAACATTAAATTAAATGCTTCTTAGAGGCACCTTTAAAAGAAACTATTACTGAACTAATGAGGTGCTAGGGATTGAACTTGTTCACTTCCCATCTCCATGATGTCACTCTGATGAGCAAGTCAACACTGGAATGTGGTTGGTAGTTAATGGAATCAGATTTTGTCCTGGCATGCATCTGTCCTTCTATATTTAGCAGAGTTGGCTACATTCAATTTTTTAAGAATAGCTAAAGTTTAAAAAGAAAGACTTAATAGAATAAGATATTTCTATGATAATAAGCATTCTGACATTCTTGGCACTTCAATTCTTCAGCAAGGCCATTAATAATAATTTACCTGGGTCACTACCCAAACCTTTTCTTCTATTACACCTGTCTAGAGATAGTTATCTTTTACTACACATTAAAATAAATAAATAAATAAATAAATAAATACTTTTTCTAAGAGAGAATTAGACCCTCAAAAGAAAGTTAATTTCCTAAGTCCTGCCACTGACTTTTGTTTAGTGACCATGAACAAGTTAACTAATTCACCATGTTTTGCACCCTGTCTTTAAAACAGAAATTGCATGTCCTTTGTATATTTCCTCTATTTAAATTCTCAGCTCTGTAAAGAAAGCAGCATCCTTCGCTGTATATTTTTAGAGTAGACAAAACAATGAGATTCTTATCTCTCACATTTCAGCTAAATTCTAAAGATGTTATTGTAATGCAAAAATTCAATAAAATAACCCATGGTCAACTTGTACACCAAGAACTTGCTCTGTTTCTTTTTCTGCTGTTTTTGAGTAAAAACACTAAACTATAATTGACATCAATCTGCTTTCAGCACTTGGTAGAGCTTGGGTGAAAAGCATATATGGATACAATCACACCCCCACCCTCATACTGCATGAATCTCTCTTCCTTTCTCTCATTCTTTCTCTTATCAAAACATGATAACACAATGTCAACTGCAAAGTGTTGGAGCAGCTTCAGAAAAGCAGGAAAAGATTCTCTTGAGACAGGAAGGGAAGATTTTTTTGTACCACAATCAGGAAAAGAGCTTTCCTTTAGCCATTATTATCCCTAGATCTGAGGAGAAATGTTCTACTTTCTTTTCCACTGATAGCAGCCTTGCTTCCCCCCTGTAGACAGCTCAAACAAAAATTTAAAGGATTAAGTCTGGAGAGGAGCCACTAAGCTGATCAGAGGGCTGGAGCACCTCTCCTATGAAGATGGGCTGAGAGAATTGCGTTGTTAAACCTAAGTGGAGAAGTGAATATTCCAGTGACACCTTAGAGCAGCCTTCCATATATAAAGGGGGCCTGCAGGAAGCTTAGAGAGGGAGGTTACACAAGGGTGTGTAGTGATAGGACAAGGAGGAATGACTTTAAGCTGAAGAAGAGGTTACATATTAGGTTTAGGTCACATATTAGGAAGAAATTCTTTACAGTGGGGGTGAGGAGGTACTGGACCAGGTTGCACACAGAGGTTGTGGACTCCCAATCCCTGGCAACCAGACTGGATGGGCCTCTGAGTAACCTGTTTTAGTGGAAGGTGTCCCTGCCTGTGGCAGGGGTTTTGGAACTGGGTAACCTTTCTGATCCTTTCCAACCCAAACTGTTCTGTGTTCTATAATTCTGCCATAGGCGGCCCTTTGCTCATCTTATTCCTCTCTTCCCACCCCAATACTGATGAAATGTGCAGGCCCTGCTAATAAATTAGAGGATGACTGTAGCATGGGATGATTTCTTTCCTGGAGGGCTGGCATAAGAGAACATTAATTTAAAGCTTATATTCTCGGTTTGGTCTGGATTCCAAAAGATATAGAACAAAGACATCATTCCAAAGATTTAGCAGGATTGTGCTACAAATCAAACTTGTTCCACCATGTTTTTTTAACACTGTTATAGTAAGGAAGGAAAAGGAAATATGAATTTTAAAATTATATAGTGCAATCTGTGTATCTGGATATGATGGAATAAATGACATGTCTTGTTTAATCTACCTTCTCCAGTAAGGTAAGTATGCCAACATGCTGTTTTATCTCCTCTAATGACACCAAGTCAATGCTTGGCAGTCATTCTCACACTTTTTTTTAAATTTTATTTTTTACTCTTCAGCAGTTTCCTTCTTTTTCCCGGAAGTTTGCCAATCATGTGACAGCAAACATTAAAAAAAACCCAAAAACGAATAACCCAATAACACTTTTGCATTGATCCTGTATGGTTCTCCGACATCAAAGTTTGTGCACTGCCAACAATTTAATTCTACCAATTTTAAGTTTGCATTCATGGAAGAAAAATATCCCTTGTAAGAAAAGCGCTGCTAATGTGGCAAATCTTCAGGCCTTTTTTCCTTGTTCTATTTGACTCTTGGAAGAGAAGTTGCTAATAGTTCTATGTTTCACATGAAGTTTTTGCTATTGAGACTTTTCTGTCATTCATGCTTCAGGAAGAGTCAGTGTCTATTGTCATGAATGAAAAACCAGTAATGATTTCTAGGAATAAATTCCTTGAATGCACGGCTGGACTTTGATTGGTGCTGGTCCAAAATGTCCCTGTTGTTAAGTATGATGGAACTAGCCCTTTGTGAGATGTGTCCATATTTAACAAAAGTGTTAAGTGTTAGGAGATGGACATGTTTTCCTGAGGAAAGTTCAGCCAAAAAAGCTGCTTATGAGAAGGGGATCTCCTGTTCCCCTTTGTCACCTTTTCCCTCATTATTTGCACCTTGAATCAGGTCTGCTAAGAAATGTAAGAGGACAAGAAACGTCACTTTATTTGGTTTACTGAACTAACTGAATGGAATTTCTGAACTGAATTCAGAAGTGCCTTATGAGAACAACAGCAGGACTTAGCTCAGGGTACATGGGGGAAAGAGGAAAAAATGGATTGTGCCTGTAAAGGTACCTCCATCTGAAAGCCTCACTAAGAAAAAGGACCAGAAAATGGCAGAGTGGGGGGTGTGAAGGAAGGTGGGGGAGGAGTCACAAATAGTAGAAATCTAAGCAATTAACCTAGTATAATGAGACCATTATCTAACACGTACTGATTAAAAACAAAGTGAAACATTAGTAGAATTACGTATTTTCAATAAAGATGGTAATTCTTTTTTGTAGAAAATTTTGATTAATTTTCTCCTGCCTACTTCAAAACACAAAAAGGCAGGTTTATAATCACCTTTTTCTATCTAACATGTGACAACATGACTGTAGACCAATAGTGGCTTAGTATGGTTCTTCCCCTCTTCTCTACAGCATCTGTTTAGGGCTTTTTTCTTCCTTAATTTTTTTGTATTGGGAAAAGTCTCCTGTGGTGAAATTCATCCTAATACAAAACACTAGAACAAAATCTGTGCAGATTCTGCTTATGGTGTCTTCTGAAGAATAGATGTAAAGGACCAGCAAGAGAGGGTCAGACATGTTAATTGCTCCAAAGCTTTAGCATTCAAATTTTAAAAGAAATTATAAATCTCTGTTGCATCTATTAAGAAGTAAAAGTAAAGCTTTACATCTTTATGACAATGTATTTATTTCACAGATTATAGCAAAGTATGGAAAAAACAAATCCACTAATTTCTGGGATGTGAATTTTTCCCCTTAATTTCATTTATCTCTGAATAGTCTCATACACATGTATTTATAGGTGTGTGTGTGAAGATAGAGAAGAGGTCAGCAATCAGCTAAATAAACCACAGAGAACATCCCTACTTGGAAGGACTTTAGGCAAAATGATGTCATCGTCATTAATTACTTGTTTTTCCCAAGAAGGGAGGAAATTTGCACCACCTTTGGTTTACATATTATGTATTCTGTGGTCTGACATAGTGTCTGTGCTGTAATCAAGCCACGTGAAGAGCACTGTCCAAGGTTCTCATCACAGTCCATCACTCGGTGGAAGCTCAATACCATCACAGAATGTTTTTTCTCCTCAGACCTGTCAGATCAGCTGTGCACTTTGTTATTCTTACACCAGCTCAACCAAAACTGTCAGTGGTATCTACCATCAGTCCAGGAGGTTTCAGCCTTGTCAGAGCTACATCTGTCCCCCTCAAAATAACTATTTTTTCACTTATTTTAATAAAAAAGTAATCCAAAACTAGCACTCTTCTGTGTCCAGTTAAATTTATAAGGTGCATTATGGAATTTTGCCTAATAGATATTCATAATAATCAGATTCTCCTGCTTTTTGGACACTGATAGCCAAAAGCTGTTTTAATTTCAGCTGTGTGAAGGACTTACGTTTCCAAATATGCACTCATCTTAACTAGGGAGCTGCGTAAAAAATTATTACAATGCATGAACCTATGTTCCCTCTTTTTCATTAGAGACATTAAGGAATAGTATGAAATTATTTCTGGTCACATTACTGAGAAAGATTAAAATAGGAATCATAGTAATTTGAAGATGCATTTATGTCAGACCTCCCAGCTTGTTCTTTCCCTATGGATAAAATTTGGAACCTACACTTAGAATATATATGTTTATCTCTTTCACATTCAGTAACTGCAAAGAGCTTTGACCTCTCAAAGGTGGCAATAAATAGAAATACATTTAGATGCATGGCTCATCAGTATGGGTCCAAAGCTCACATTCAATCAAAGGCTAAAATAAAACTTCACATACTGTTTTCTCCACTGGTGTATATACTGATTTCTCAGTGTGTTGCCTCTGTGTTATATTTTAAAGGGAAACTTGTTTTTTGCTGCTTTTGTAAGCAATCGAGGGGTGCTTGCCACTCAAGGACCTTTTGTGAAATATGCAGCGATCTGCCACAGATTGTAAATGGGGTCTTTGACTTTTTCTTGGCCTGTTGAACTATCTTGATGATATGGACACCCTTTATTTTATTGCAAAATAACTTCAAGATGTAGAAAAGTTTCAGGAAAAAGTAGAAAGTGTATATAAAGTTTCAAGGAAAATGAAAGGGAAGAAAAGGAGTCTGACAAGACCACCTAGAGCTGATACTCATACTACTAATGCTGCTCCTGTACACATGTTCTAGTGTCCTGTATGCTTGACACTTTTTGACAGTGCTTTGGTTCTTGAAAGATCACAGGTATCACTCTGAAATCAACCACTATTTATCATAAAAGGAGCTTCTGTATAATAAGAAAACCCCCAGACATTTAACATCTATATCTCTATGCTTAGCCAGACAATAAACAGTCCTGTCCAATGATGCCTGAACTAACTCTTCACCAGAAAATGCATGTCAGAATGGCTCTTAAACTGTTAAACCTTAACTGTTAAACTGAAATGGTTATCCAATAACAAGCCATACCTGGAAGGAAAATAAAAGAATAAGTGGTGTTGATGGATGCCTTGGATATAAGTGATTGCCTTTTAAGTATTAAAATATATATTATATTTTATTCTTCAGAAGTTGAGCCTGAAAAAAAAAAAATACAAAGACAGAAACTATTAGCATGTTGACAGTAGTAGAAATTATATTAATATAGCTCATAAAAAGTTGTTCAAAAGTAGCAACAGAATATACCGTTGAGAAAACCGGAATATCCAAGGATATTCAGCTGTGTTCCCCTCACAGAAATGTAATCAGTCAGGCAATTTTCTGCCCATGGAGAACTCACCAGGTATGCCACTCTTTTATCATGTGTCAGCAGTTATATTAAGTATTATTCACTCCATGGCTGTCATGGAGATGCTGTGGCAGAAATGCCATGCTGATATTTTGCTTAATGTTATGAGGTTTTGTGACAGAGTCCAAAATCATTTAAAGACAGACATTATATGGAAATAAAGCTATGAGTCTGGCATATAAACAAACCTGAGTATTCTTGAAGGCATTAGCCTAACATAAACACTGGCTGTTGTCATGCATGGATTTGGTCTAAAAGTAGTGTTTTGGACAGATGCAGCAGAACATTTCATATTTGACATGATTTTTATATATTCTCCTTTAACCTCAGATATAAAATAATAAAATATAAAAATAAGACTACTTCCAACATACTATGATCATTGCTATATTTAGTCAGCTTTTGAATAAACACAAAACAAAAAACCCCAATCCCTCTAATTCTTTTTATAGTATTATATTCCATGAGATTTCAAGTTTTGATTGATCTTGCTCTAACAGAGATCTTGTGCACCTTATGAGTGGAAACCTTCTGGTACAAAATCTCTGGTGAGAAATAAATAATGTGGAACATGTAGGTGACATTTTGCAAGGTCAGGTTTCCAACCTGTTACTATAATTTAAAAGGTAATTCCTCTACTCTTCTCTATTCATTGCTGTTTGGCTATTGCAAATGTTCTCACATGTGAAATTAATTCACGCTTGCCCTTTATTTGAAAAGAAAAAATGAAGGGAAAGTAATAGCCATATACTAGAAATTTCAAAGTGGCTTCTTCTATTACACACACTCAGATAAGGCAGGAGTAAATCCAAAGTAATCTATACAGAGACATTGGTATGAGCAAAATGTTGTCAAATAAAAAACTGGGAACGCATTTTCAAAAAATGCATAATAGATATAAAAATATATCTGAAAAAAACTCCAAAAAATAAAGTTCTATTTATTCTATACTAAAGTTTCTCTTTTTGGCAAAAGTTTTGTCTTGACAAGAAAATATACCTGTGAAGAACTCCCCTCAGTTCAGTGAAATACTTACATCATGACTTCTCAGTGGGCAAGGATTGAACTCTCAAGAATGGGAGCATCATCCCAGGCTCTGTCATCAGCCTTCAATGATGATCCTCTGCGTATCACCAAACTGAGAGACTGGGAGGTCTGAGAAGTGCTCCCCCAGAGGGAGGTGCTGGTGCAGTCCTCTGGGGCCCAGAAGAGTTCAAAGGGCCTCACTTGGAAACACTGTTAATAGGGCTGTAAGCTGTTTGGCTTTAGTTAGCAGTAAATTTCCACCTTAGCTCCAGTTTGGATCAGTACTTACTGGAATTTTCCTTGAAAAGTCCAGTAGCAATAATATTATCTTGAAACATCCAAAAGTCTACAGATTACTTTTTGGCCCCAGTGAGGTCCGTGATAACAGTCCTTGTATTTCCCCCCTTGGTCTAAAAAACTGAGACAGCTGATATAAAGATGAAACTATGGGATGACCACAAGCGTGCACCACACTGGCCCAACTCAGCAAGACCATGACAGAACCTGCAAATGACTGCTTTTGAAAATCCTAGATCAAAATGGCATGGAAAATTTGGGCAATGTGTAAATAAGAATTTTCAGTTCTTGCTACTGTGTTTCCTTGGAAAAACTATGAAATAGTCAACATATTTTTTCAAAATGCAAATTATTTGGCCCCAAAAATATAAACGAGGCAATCTCTTTATCCCTATCCCCCCTAGTATTAACAGATTTCATTTTTGTACTCCTCAGATATATCCAGTTCAATTGAATCAGTCTTTAAATTCAGACAGGAAAAATGTAACACCTTCAGAATTTTACACAGCAAGTACAGGGGTTTTCTGACATAAGCTTAGGCTGCAAAAAATACTTTTGAAATAAAAACATATTGAAGTTCAATGATTCTTGGACTAGCATAGTCACTTCTAAACTGAAAAAGAAAAATTAAAAAAGTCAAAATAAATCAAAAGAAAGAAAAACCTCTAGACAAGGGAAGAGGAAATTTTTCTCTTGCTATTAAAATGTTGACACCAATACTCCTGAAGGTAACTCTCTCCCATTTTACTGTTCCAGCATTCCCACTGCTTTGTCTCTTTTGTGTTAACAACAAAAATCTAAAGTAGAATGCAAACAGATAAGACTGATTCTGCATTGAAAGATACCAAGTGAGAAAATGGTAGCACCATTCAGGGAAGCAGCTAAACAGGGAAGAACAGTCCACTGTCAAAAAAGTAAAGAGTAAAAAAAGAGATAGAGAATATCTTGTGTCTTTGGGCACAGAAACCTCCTCTCTCCTAAAAACAAAACAGCTTTTTTATTTTTTTTGTGATAAAATTCAGCTCTTTTTACTGGAATTGAAAACACAAGGGAAAGGGCAGTTTGTGTTTTAAATTAAAGCTTATTCCTCACTGTGTAAAAGACCCTGTCTAGTCTATTAAAGTAATTTAGAATAATTCTTCTTATTATCAAAGTAAATCTAGACTGCCACTAGTAGTAAATGTCAGAGTTGCACTTACTATCCTTGTCAAGAAACACACCACTGAGCAGTAAAGAGACATGCAGTAGTTATTTTTTTTAAGATGACAAAATTAGAGTCCTTTGTAAAGGTAATTCATAGTAACAAAAAAATCAGTAATTCAAAGCCTGAAAAAGCCTGATACAGATCTAGTTCCAGCTGGACAGACAGATACAAACAAATGACAAAGAATATAGGACTAAAGGTGTGAGTGGAAATAATTTATATTTCTTTCACAAAATTTCCCTTTGAAGTCTGTTATAATATGTAGTTTGGTTCTTGTGACATATAATTTATTTATAATTCAGGATTAAATGGTGAGGAAATCACAGAAATTATCTCATGTGATTCTCTCCAGAAGAGATTTAAAAGCTAGCCACAACAACATAAAAGGGAACAGTCTAATTGAAGACTTAACATGATTAGATTTTAAGACCTAATAGACAAAGTAAATGGGATATTTTTCTACAATGAAAGAGCCAATCTAGAAGGTGCAAAGATTCCCTTCTTCAGTATTTTTGCTTTTTCCAAAGAAATCTATTTGGACCAAGTAGATTTATCAAATCTAATTTTTTAATAGATTGACATTTCAGACCCATCTGGCAAGACACCAGCATGGCAGAATCTGTAATCTAAGAATAATTTCCACTGAAATAGATGGAATAGTTTGTTCAACAATGTTAATCTGCTGTCCCTGTTTAACTTCTCTTTTATGCTGAGACTTTGCTGTTTATATATATAATCAAAGGTGTTTTTGACTTTGGTGAAAACTGTCTGGAGTTTCATATAGGCAGTTGATAGGAGTTTCATATAGTTCATAGATACTGCCAGGGGGTGACTCCTACTGCTTCTCTTCACCCATCTGTCTTCTTTTCCTAGGCCATTATGGACTGGTTTCCTGAGTTGAAAGGAAGATGGAGTATTTTGCACTTTCTTCAGTGATTGTGGAAGACCCATAGGTTAAGGCTCCCAACATTCCTCACAGAGACTCCAGGTTTTGACCACTGCCTGGTATTTACATCAGGAGCCATAGAGCCAAAGATACCAACCACAGACTAGTGAAGGCACACAGCAGTTACTAAAGCAGTCTGATGTTGCCCTTCTCAGCATAAAATAGAAAATTCCAAAACATTCAAAAAAGTGTAAGTGGAAAAAACAAACGAGAGGGCAAAAAGCTGTCCATATCTCAAGCATTTACAGAATAATGTAATTTCTTACAGAAAGATGTCATTTGAAAAAATCTGCTTGGAAATTGAAAAAGTATCTGTGGAACATTCATGTGCTAATACCAGTAATAGTATTTTTATTCCCAAAATTATGATTAGACAGAAGCAAGATGCAAACAGAATTTCTTCCCAATGAAAAAGAAAAATAAAACCCCAAGCCCAACTTTGATTCTCATTCTGTGTGTTTGTAGTTGATTTTCATCTTCGTTTCTTCCTCCCTCAGTTTTCTCTTTTAGAACAAACTAGTAAGAGGAAGTCTCACACTCATTTGTATGTCCAAGTCAGGTTCTTTGACAGTGAATCTGTATTGAAAGGTCATTTGTGTATCCTTGTCTTTGAAATGTAGACAATTGTTGATCAAAATACATAGAAATAGTTCTTTGTAAAGCACCAGCTAATATTTCCCCCAATGACTGGATCGCTCACTATTTCTGCTTTCATAAAAGCAGAAGCAGAAAGACTAATGAGCCACTGATACTTGAATCATACAGCCTGGTGGGACAGAATCAATGGTAGCTTAATCCTTATTGCTTCCTACTGCATTTTCTGCCTAAAGCAGCCTGAGAACAGCCTTGAAGCAGCCACAGAGATTAGGTACTTTTGAACTGAGCAGAGTAACCATCTTCATCTCTGTTGAGAATCCAAATTTCCATTTAGTAGCAGAGTGGTTATTTTCCCTATACTTTAATATAGGAGGACAAAAAAAATTAACTCAAGATTTGAATTAGTCCCAAACAACTTGATTCAAAATAATGGACCTGAAAGCGCATCAAGGAAAATACAGGTTGGATATTAGGAAGAAGTTTTTTTACAGTAAAAGTGATAAAGTACTGGAATTGTCTGCCTGGGGAGGTGGTGGAGTCACCATCCCTGGATGTGTTTAAGAAAAGACTGGATGTGGCACTCAGTGAGTGCCATGGTTTAGTTGTGGTGTTAGGGCAGCTGTTCCGGCATGGGTTGGACTCCATGATCTCTAAGTCTCTTCCAACCTAGTAAAAGAAAAAAAAAAGGAAAAAAAGTCTGCAGATCTGTATTCAGAATTTTAGAAAACATATATAGTACTAGAGATAGGAAGAATCAGGTGGTAAAAATCTTTAGTAGAATGAAGGAAGAATTGAAGTTTTCAAAATACGGTGAGAGTTTTGTGTTTTTTATGAAAGGAAATAAGTTTTTGTGAAGAAAACCAGCATAATTTTGTGAAGTGGTTCATATGTTTTTTTGTTTTCCTAAGCAGAAATATAATTTTTTTCAAAATGAAGTCTTACAATTTTTAATGCACAATAAAACATTATATAGCTTCCTCATTTACTCATTCCAGGTGGTAGAATGTGGTGTCCCTTTTTTTTTTTTTTTTTTTTTTTTTTTTTTTTGGTGTCTATCCTTTAAGATTAGAAAATTTTAACCAGTTACACTTCAGCTTCACCTATTTAGTACGGACCAAGTTAGTATAGGTGTCTAAAAATCAAGCAAAATCATGGGGAAATGCATAAGGGGTTTCAGGAATGGAATAAAAGTCTTGAAATGGTTTGGCTTATACAATTTTCCAAAATGTTCATAGTTTGATATGATCTTAAACCTACCTTGAAAGGAGAAACCATATATAAATCTTCATCTTTTCTGTTTGTTTTAAATGCTGAGTATGACATAAGGAGTTCAGGACTATTTCCTCTGTGATGAGTTCCATGTCTCTCTTTGGGTGAATGTATGGGCTTTTTTCAAGGAAACATTACTCAGTATAAATATTTTTTTTTAATGTCATCATTCGAATAATCTTCATTTTCATTATATGCTGCCTCTAGGTCTCTTTTCCTAGTAAGATTAACTCAGCTATTCACACTGTAAAGCTATCAGTTGTGCCATATGAAAGTACTTTGCAAACCTCCCCTAATTGCTTTTGTAAATGTCACACCTTTCTGCAGAGTATCTTTTTACCTAAAGCAAATATTTCATTTTCATCAGTCATGCTTTACTCACTGCAAATTTCAGTGATCTTATGGCTGTTGGACATAAATGTGAAAATAGTTTTGTCCTGAGTTCTTGCTGAGTGTTGTTAAGACATGTCAAAATATGCCCTTTTTTCATTAAACCAGCTGGCAGGCTAGGGATTGCTTACAGAAGTATTTCAATATCATTATTGTGTTTTCAACCTCTAAAAGGTAACTAATCCATTACAAGCCTGTAAAATAGCAATTAAGTCATGCTAGCATTTGCAAAGTGCTCTCTCTTTCTTTTCCCTGGCATTTCAGGTCAAGAAGGGCACATCACCTTTTCAGCTGGAGTTCACACAGTAGTATATGGAAGATATTTATCTATTTGGAGTGTCTTATATTCAGAGAAGCAAACCACCATTATTAATAAACCAATACACTCTGTCTTGATTATGTTTATGCTTTTGGCTGGGTCTTTATTTACCTGCTTCTTTCTTACTGAAGGGTAGCAGTGAGTGAATTTCGCACTGTCTAGTGAAATTCCAGACTGGCTAGTGAAGCAGCCAGGAGACTGGCAGAATTAAATCATTCAGACTCAATTTGGGCAGCACCTATGGCAAAGCCCAGACAAGTCCACAGCTTCTGTCCTGGCCTGTGGCTGTAGGCAGCATCCATGGTAGCCATCTGTCCCTCCTAGACATTGATGGAAGGGGGAAAGAAACTGACACAGGAAGAGGGTTTGGGATGATCCATGCTGTATTTTGATACTGAGACAGTGAGATGTGTCGCTTCTCATTGAAGTTTCAGTGTTCACTTAGTCAATTTGTGCTTTCCTCCAATTTAATAGGAGTTCCATTAAAAGGCAGAGTAGATCTTGAAACGGCCTCTTTTGATTCATAGAGGATATATTTTCGTCTAAGCATCCATGCACAATATTTTGCTATACAGATTCTGAGCAATGTAAGACATCCTATTTCAGAGCAAAAGGAATTCTTTGGTATTTCATCAGATTCAACACTTTTAGTCTTTCTATTCCTATATGAACATAATGTCAAAATTATACATTACTCTTTTCTATTATTAGTTGCTAATTTGCTTTTGATGCTTTTCATTATCAATGAAATTACAGTTAAAATAGGAACTACTAAGAGTGAACTAGTGAGTTCACCTCTATAACTAAGATGGTTGGTCAGAAATTCTGTTTGTTACATAAAATTGCCACTTGAAAATATGATAGGAAATAGAATTTGGAAGATGAAAAAATAAATGCATTCCTAAATACAGTAAGAGGAAATCTAGTAGTTTTATAAATTCTAAAATCAAGACATTTTCTCTGAAAATTATGAAGCGTGTTAAAAAATTGTTTATTTTTATGTTTATTTTTTGTTATTATTTATCTAATATTTTAAAATGAAAAGTCAGTCAATGTCCTGAAAATATTTAAGTGAGAAATTTCAAACATTTCAAGATATTTTTGTAGGAACATTTTCAAAAGAAAATTTCACCAAACCCAGGTCACATATTTTTTTTGTTCCAGTGAACCTGAAGACTTTAATTGCTAGTTTTACTTCACTTTTGTTATACCATACTTTACTAAAAAATATTTAATGATGTTATCTATTTTTTATTCTATAGTAATACTGAAAAGTAATACTGAAAAGTGAATGTTTAAAATTAAGATTATGAAAAATCATGAAAATGTACTATATTATTCTATTACTTCAATGGAAAAACAATTGACTATTATTGTCATACCAAATATATATTTCAGAAGATTCATTCCTATTGCTTTTTCTACTGAACTATTCTGTGTGAAAGGTATACCAATACCTACCTTTCTACCAGTATATATATACATGTAAATGTTCATATTAGTTATAATTTTATGTCTTTTACATACTCTAACATTCTACCTATGTACAACATGTTGTTCTTTTGTATTTTTAGGTAATTAATATCAAGGCTTTTCTGAAGTAACTTAGCTTCTTTAACTCATCAATGCAATATTTTTTCATGTTTCTTCCAGGAAGTTTGATGAGGCAACATTTTTACCATTGTGAATTTTCCAGATATAGAATTTGTAAATATTCATGTATCTCTTGTTCTGTATGCTTTTCCACAATAGTCTGAAATGCAAGCATTCAATTACATAGATATGTGATTCATGTTTCTTTGCCATACCTACACAATTTGCTGATTTTGATTTTTACTGCACTTTGTGTTTCTGTGAAACTACTGGGTTTTTCCCTGAGTGTCTCATGGCTTATACAGGTATCACATTTTATTGGAATGGTTTTCAGGTTATTGGCTTGAAAGACGTATGGGATTTTCTCATAAATGTCGGTCCTTTCCAAAGTCTCTCATACTTTCCTCTTTATTGCAATTCTGGCTGTGTCCCCAGACCATAGGTTCCGAAGATATCTCTGAAACTCTTCTTCAAGTTCCTTTTCTTTTTGTTTTTTCTATTGAGACAGATCTCATTACTCTTCTCTCTTCGTTTATTCCTATTTTACATTTTTTCTGTAAATTCACTTCACTGAAAAACTGTCACAGCCCTGAAAGGAAAACAAACCAGTACTTGTGCAATATTTTACAAGGTCTGTAGTGAAATCCAGGGGAAAACCAGCCCCCAACAGTGGCTTTACTCATCTCCTTTAATAATGGGTTTCAGTTCAGGTGTAATTTTTATGTATCTTGAAGAACCTTTTAAAATCAATTACACAACTCCCCAGTAGTTCTTTTCTTTGACCTCAGTATAAAATGCAGTGAAATGTTTGAGGAGGCAGTTCAGTGTTAGCAATATTTTATAATAGTTTTTTATCTTGTGTTTGGATCTTCTATTTAAAGATAAGTGAAATCCTGGTACCAAAGATGATAAAAAGGATGATGAAATGGTAACTTTATTCTCTGTAACAGCAATATTCTACCCACAGCACACATAGCTGAATTTATAGCATGAGGGCAGAAATGGCTTTGGATCATAAATTATTAGTGAGGGTTTGTAGCACCTTTTCTACCATATGAGTCACCGGCTCAATGCAATCACCAGAAGTCAGTAAGCTTGATTTTGTGAAAATATTCTTCTGAAAATACAATTAAGACCAGAATTCTCCAAATGTCAGAGGTGGAACAGCTGAAAGGTTCTTTGCATGAATAGAATTTTGCAGATGATGATTTAAGTTATCAAAATGCAACTAATTCTTTGGACAGAATCAACAAAGAGAAGGGACAAAGAATATAACTGTTGCAACATTTTTGCTACTGAGAAGCATCTAAGGGTCCTGCAGACCCTTATGTACCTAAAATTCTTTCGGGCAGTTCCATCCTCTTATCAATTGGTCCCTGAAATGCTGGAGCATAAGTAGAGGCTTATGTAAGCCAACTTTCTAGCAGACAGCAGAATGAGAAAGAAAATGAAATTATGAAGGGATAATTCACACAGAGGTCAGGTCTAAAACAATATGAGTTTTTGTGCAATAACTTACATAAATGTAGGTAAATTTATATTCACATTGATTTTAATAGCGTTCTATATGAAAAAGTCTCCTCGAAAAATAAAATCCCCAATGAACTCAGATGCTCACAAATCAAGCATGAATTTCACATTATGTAAGATTCATAGCTTATAGATGAAAAAAATAGTGCATAATCTAAAAACATATGCTGTTATGACTCCTTTAAAGTCTGAGAGTTTCAGCAGTAGATAATGTGACATAAAGTCTCATTCTACTTATTTATATGAGTTTTTTCAAAAGTTTTGCGTTGCAGTATATGAAAAGAGTATATTTAGTATTTTTATTTAGTCATAAAAATCTGAGCACATGCTTTGATATATTGGAGGAACATGGGTTTGGTTTTTTTTTCTTCAAATAATTATAATTTATTTTTTAAAACTGACAGCAGAACCAGAGAAGCTTTTTATTTATACTTTGAAGTAAATTTTTGAAACTAAAACTACTTAAATCTCCATTTTTCAAGAAAAAAAAATCTTGAATGTTGGACTTTGCATTACAAAGGAAAATAATTTCAAAAACTGAAACTGAAGGAGTATGCATGCTTTTATTATTTTATTTTATTTTATTTTATTTTATTTTCCTTTTTTTTTGTTTGTTTGTTCATTTGTTTAATATCAGTTTCATAGTTCTACATTCAAGAAACTTAAGACAGGCTTGGACAGATGTGAAGTAGTTTTATGACAAAAAAATTGTAAGATTAAATACTAGTAATTGTGATGTCTAACTGCTGTTTATTAGACTAAGAGCCAAAAGGATCAAAGGGATCAAAATGAAATAGCTGCATTAAGGCACCTTCACTAAAAACTCCTTCCCACCTTGTTCTTTCCCATTCCTCAAAACTGGGTGAAAAAATTGTGATCGTATATCTGCATAACCACGCACATGAAAACACACACCCACACATATATATTGCTCAGCTGGTCACAGAATGGTGCTAACAACACCATAGCTGTGTGTGCAAACCCTCTAGGGGCCATTCACAAAAGAGTTGGACTTAATGATCCCTGAGGTTCCCTTCCAACTCAGAATATTCTGTGTATTTTTCTGTGTGTGATTTTCCTGCTGTGAGAGACTGGAATGTTACTGGTCAGTGACTCAAAACAGCTGGCTATTTGCAGAGGTGGCAGGGTGCTTTGCCAGGGTTTGTTTCACCCTCCCTCCCCAGAACCAGAACCAGAGGAGAGGAGGAGAGTTTTTTGATGAGTAGTGGTAAAACCTCTGACCTGTTAAAGATAGAGAGGGTGAACACCCACGACCAGAGGCTACAGACTGGGGTTTGAGCAACCAGGGGTACCACAACCAATGAGGAAACGCAGAAAGGAGAAACCAGGGGAAGTTGGGACATATGGGGAAAGGAATTGGGATGGATCACTGTTATGCAAGAGTCCATGAGGAAGACCTTTCTGTCCTCCCAGATAGGGGGTATTCTGTGGTAAGTCTCTGAGGGAGGGCTCTGCGGATTTCCCTGAGGGGGAAAGAATCAGAGGATTCCATGTGGGTCCAAGAGGGACAAATACTTTATTTTCATAAGAAGATGAAGAGATATATCAGCAACACTGCAAGGCCACAATGTTCTACTATAAAAGGAGAATCTAATTGGGATACATTTTAAAAGAGATGAGTGACATACCTAGATCACTGACTAAAAATACAAATTACCTTCCCCAAGACTAACTTCACAACAAATATTCAGAAAATACAATCCTTTTTTTTTTCATCAAAAGTTAACCAAAAATAAATATGGCAAGTTAAAAGTCAGGATATAAAACACCCATCTATCCATGTATATATTTGCATGAATTATTAATATATTTTATGCCAATAGTGAATGAACAAATTCATTATGGAGGGAGCTCCTTATAGGACTCTCACCTTTAAATCCAAATGAAGACCTTGTCTGATTGTACATGAGTTACTGTGGATTGTAATTCTTCTCTTCCTAATTAAACTGATTTTCTAATTTCATTTGATATGCAAAGATTTGCATCATCCTCTACAGTCCTCTGGTTTATTACTGATCTCCTAGCATAGAAAAGGAGCTAATAGAAGAAATGAAGGGGAAAATGTCTGCAACATAGAATGAGAATGCTGTCTTTTCAAGTGACATTACTTCAATATTTATGTAAAGACATCAGTCTCTGAATATCATAATTCCATAGCTCAAAAATATTTTAGGCATCTGTAAATATGAATCTAATAAGTCCAAGACTGATCTACCTCTGTTGGATGTCAAACCAGACTAGTTTTATGAGCTGGGTATACCAACTGGTTGTGTAAGTGGCCTTCATGGAGCTAACTAATAGAGATTGTTGCCTTCTTGAGTTGGCAAGGCCAGCCTGGGGAAAGTGCAAATGTGGCTTCGCCCAACAAAGGATATAAAAACTAAAGAACAATTAACACAGACTACAAAGAGGTCAATGGACTCAAGCTGGCTTCAGCCTATTGCTCCTCTCTAGTGATTGGGAATGCCCTGCATCAGGATGATGAGCATGAAGAGAAACCAATAATGGAAAAGAGATTTGTACTGTGATTAAACTGTATGTTACAACTGCTGTGTGCCTGTAATATGCTCTCAGTACACTGCTTGTGTGCCCTTCTTAATGCAAAATACTGTGTAATGGCAGCAAATTTGGTATTTCAGGGTAATCCTCTTCATGCAGAGGAGGGTTTCTCTGAAAGAAGCTAGAGACAGAGCGCTGGACACTGACAGAAGAACATAAACCATACAACGTGTTATTTCTTTTATTCAGTTGAGTACATTTGAATTCTATCAGGAAATCTTCAGTAAGCCTAAGGCAGACATAGCCATTTCTATTCTGTTTTGAACCTGTTATGAATTTCTCTTGTAGCATTATCCTCAATTTGATCATTTGCATATCTAAAATAATTGCAGCTTGGATTTAAATTTAAAAGGTACTTTTAAAGAGGACAATTATACACACATATTGCTGCTGTACTATATTATCATCATCAAAGAAAGAGTTCATTTACATCAACAGCGTGAAAGTCAAACAGGCAGTCATAGGAACAGTATAACGAATAAAAAAGAAAACCACCTCAGCTGCTAATAGGAATAAAGCTTTGTCACAATAATAGCTTCACTAATTCCAATATGATTTCATTTTATTCATCCAAATGTCATCTGGATGAAAATTTTCAAAAGTTACAGTGGGTAATATCTAAAATAATAACTTGTGGATTCTATATTTTTTTTTTCTCTGAATGCATTTAACATTTAAAATTAAATCAAAGTAATACAGTAATTAATTACATGATTCTGATTCTACTCTGTTAATTACCTATATACATTGATCAAATCACTGTATGTTATTTTTCTGGTAAAAACTCTTAAAATGGCTAGCAGCAAACTTACTGTGGAAATGTTCCTATCTGTTATTATTGGGCAATATATTCACATTCTAACATATTTATATAAGATATGTAAAAGATTTGATAAATTGACACACTGTGCAGGACAATGGGTCACCTGTTCCATTTTTCCTAATTCAGGGAATGGCAAAAAGGCAAGAACATGAGAAGTACAAAATTATCCTTACACTGATATATTTTTCACAACTACAGGCCACAAGGGATTTCAGAACTAGATACTACATTTAGAATGCTGCATTTAACAGGCACTGATAGCTTGTCTTATCTATTTGGAAGTAATTTATACCTACAATTATAAGTTGTGTGGAAAAATAGTTATTTTTCTTTTAACCTTGTTAACTGATAATTTCACTGAGTGGACTCCTTGTGATCAATCATTCTCTATTTTTCACTTTAAAATCATTCATCTCTGTGTAGTCTCATTCTTTTGGCCCCTCATCTATTACTTTTTCAGTCTGATGAATTCTCTTCCATTAGTCCTTCCTGATTTCCTCCTGAAACATTTTTGCTACCTTTCCATGTTCTGTTCTGCTGTATGTGACTACCTGTTCTGTATGTCAGTTCTCCAAGCCATTTTCTATGGTGTGTGGTGGATCCATATCTAATTAGGAGAGAGTGCATGATGGAGCAATAGGCTGATGAACCACTGCAAGGGCTTGCTCTTAGGAAATCTTCAGTTGCTTTCTATTATGTCACATTGTGGAAGATTGAACATAAAGTCTATTAAAGTTCATATGTCAACAACACCAAAAAAGAAACAAAACTACTTTCAGTATGAAAGGCACTAAAAAATGCAATGAACACAGGAATGGAAGTCTTAAAAATTGTCTGTCACTTACAGACAAGCGGCCTAGCACCACTGAAAAGTCCGTCTACAATCTGGGGACACCAATAGATTATTATCAGGTTTAACTGTCACATTCTTTCAACACTTTTGTGCCTTTAGTACAAAGCTAAAATATTTAATTACTTAAATATGCAAACTAATAGCTCTGTGATATCATATTTAAGTTGCCTTAGAATTCTGTGATGAATGCATTTCATTTGTCTTGCAGAAGGTAAGAATTTTTTCTTACTCTAACACTGATTCTCATATTGCAATTTCATAAAAAAGGACTAGGCATTAGCATGTGTGCTTCTATTAGCTCCATTTAATGTTTCAAGAATTTCTGGTTAATGCAGTTCAGATGACTGAACTCATTAGTACAGACGCTATCCTCTTTTCCAGCTAAATTCCTGATCAGAGTGGAATGTAAAGCATAATATTGTTTAGGGGCTTGATTATTTGTTTTGTTGGTTCATTTTCTTTCTTATTTTTAATTGCAACATAAGATTCCTGTCTTCCCATAATTGACATGGAATATAAGGCCTTGATTATGAGAACCTAGTTAAAAGTGTTTTCAGTGTATCCTGAGGAAGAATGGGTTACAAATAATCAGTTTATCATAATCCTTCATATATTTAAATATTATGAAATAAAGGCTACTTATAATCCAGAGGGCTAGAAGTGTTAAACACAGGCAAAAATATGCAGGTAATGCCTAGACAGGCTACCTAGAACAGAGGGTAGACAGTGTTAAAGGAATAAAGTTGGTATTTATTAAAAAGGCCTTCAAAGGAAATACTTTGGGCAGTGCAAGAGCCTGGCTGAGGCTATATCCAAGATGTATGCTGGGTCACAAGTTTTCACACTTTTATAAGTTTTGGTCCATTTACATATTGGAGTTAATTGTCCAATTACAGCTTCAGGTTATGAAGTCCTATCCTCCCAGTTTGCTTTTCTTAATTTGGCATTGTTTATATTTTTTGGGCCTAAAGCTGTAATGGTGTCCTTGGTTCTCAGGCTGGAAAAGAAGAGTTTGTCTAACTAAACTGTGAAGAGAACTTGTTAACACTTCATATGAAGTTCAGAGTTATATACTAATCCAGTACAGAATCTGGACAATATGAAAGCTAAAACTTAAGGCATTACAGGATATATGAAATTTTCTTGATTTTTATTATGAAGTTACAACACAATGAGAATTTCATTTGGACAAGGCATATCCTCTTTGGTTATACTAATATGTAAAGACAGACTAAATGTTACCTTGTTATGAAATATTTATCTGATTTCAGTGAAGCTTATGCAGACTTTAATTAAAACTGATATGACACAGAGTTGATGCTGCCTCTGTTGGTGTTTATTTCTTTCTTATTCGTTGACTGAAGAAAAATTGTTTGTAGCTCACATGGGAAGAGTATATTTATTATGGCTTGGCTCAACACTATTTCCTGCACAATACTGCCACAGTATATTTTTACACAAAATACCAGTACATTGTAATAATTTTTATTTTGCCATGGAAATAGATGTGAGCATTATTTCCTACAGCTAGTTGACATGAATGAACAACACTTACAATATCACAGTATCTGTATATGTGTGAAATACGGGATACTATTGTATTTATCTTTCATTTTCTTCCAACAATAGAGATTTGTTATTTTCAGCTTAATTTCCAGCTGTTATTTTTGGTTAGTATCTATCTTATTGCTTTTATAAAACATTAATGAATTTGGGTCATCAGTGACAGAGTTATTTTTGCCACCAAAGGCAAAGTGAGTTACCTGTCATCCTTCCAATTGCTGAATATATCTATTAATTTTTAGTTTTGTTTTTTTAAGTCTTCTAGTCTCTTCTGTTGAAAATACCAGTTTTATTGGTATTTTATCCCCAATGCCACCATATTCTTTTTCTATTATATAAATTTCTGTATAAGTATTACTGTGTATTGTTTATATCCTTCCTTCTGATGATATTGCAAACTTTTTCATTAACTTTTTCGACAATTCTTATCCTCTCAATAGTTTTGGCTCCTCATGGGAACAAGAAAGAAAAAATTGGGAGTGAAGTTGAGCCCAGGAAGAAAGGAGAAGTGGGAGAACGTTTTTTAAAATTTTGTGTTCTTTTATCCTACCCTGTTCTGATTTGATTGCTAATAAATTAAATCAGTTTCCCTAATTTGAGTCTGTTTTGCCTGTCATGGTGACGAGTGAGTGATCTCTCCTTGTCCTTATTTTGACCATTTTTATTTTATTTTCAGTACCCTGTCCAGCTGAGGGGGAGAAATTATAAATTTGCTTTGTTGGGTACCTGACATCCAGTACATACACTAAAAACAAAATACTTATTATCAAACTTTTTATAAAAGTGAAAAAAATTCCATGTGTTGGCTTGGTGTGTTTGCACATAAAGTCTCTAAGTAATCTAATTCACTTAAAATACTACTTTATTTCTCTAAATAGAGAATTTTCCAAAACATGTCACCCTTTCAGAAATATAATATTAACGATTTCCACACCAGATAGAGCTACTTTCTTTCTCTAAATAGAGAATTTTCCAAAACATGTCACCCTTTCAGAAATATAATATTAACGATTTCCACACCAGATAGAGCTGATAAGGCTGATTGTCTAATATGGAGCCCTGCTACCAGTACTATTTCTGTAAATATACTATTTTGGTGAGGCTATTTTTGAGTTTTTGTACAATTAAGTTTACTAGAACAGGCTGTACGTGCAGCCTCTGTGTAGAGTTTAGGTTTGTAGAGATTTTAGAAGGGAAGCAAAAACTATACATATTCAGGGTATTGAACAACATGTAAATTTTAATTTTACACAACTCACATCTAGAGCTGTCAGAAAGAGATTTTGTAATAGATTTGCTGAAAATTACTTAAAAATTACTTCATTTTTTCTTTATTCTTCTAAGGTATACTATTAAGTCTTCAATACTTTAAGAAAATTAGAATTCTCCAGTGAAAACAATGATCATGGAAAAAAAGCTACATTTTTTGCAGGGATGGAATAGGGCTCTGACTAGAATTCCTTGCTAACCGCAAATTATTTCTAGCTATTCTCCTTAAATCAATAGTAAATAGACCAAAGACTGGGACAGCTAGAGCACAATCTGAAAGCAAAATTGCTTTGCTTATGGTCTACAACTTGAACACACACCTTTATTCTGTCTACAAGATTTCTGAATGTGGAATCCCAATTGTCACACCTAATCTGGACTGGTTAAAATGAATTTAAGCATGATAAGATCCTATCTGTCACAAGGAAGGTTGAATATCAGAGGAATAAGTAAAAGCAATCAGAGCCATTAGTTTAAACTGCAGGAAGTCAATTTAATTTCATCACAAAATTCTTTTTAGGAATAGATGAATGAATAAAGTAGTTAAAAAGCTGGTTTTTAATCACTATGACTGACTTCACTAGGGAGAGGATTTTTCATCATCCATTGTAGTGAAAAATTCATATTTATTATGTATCGAGGAAAAAAATCAACAGAAGATGAGAGCATCAGTCTAAAATGTATTTCTTCTGATCTCATCATAAAATCAAGTCCAGATGATATGCACACAATAAGAATTCTGAGTTACCCATTAAACTTTTGAATAAAAACCAAATTTTTTCCTATAAAATCAAAGCAAGTCTTAAATCCAAAGAAGTTGCTAAATATTTCTTTTTCCACCAGAACATGGGTAGACATTATCAGATGTTGCCTACTAGAGAAACTCTGTGGGAAAATTTGCTTATATGAATTTTTAATTACCACAGAGAAATATTTAATGGTTCTGGTTCAACTCTTAAAATGGGGAAAAAAGCACCCTCAAAGTCATTACCATAGTTCACTTTTGTAATAAAAAGCTAGATCTCCCAAGTCACCATCCTTTTCAGAGAGTTTCTCACTTAAGCATCTGCTGTGACACATCCCAGAAGGTGAGGGTGTTGTAGTGTGTTGTGTTAATTTATCCAGTTGCTCCCCCATTTTGTATTATGGTTCTGCCCTCAACTGTTTTTTCCCGCCTCTGTAATGTCAGTTATTTAGTGGCTACGGTTACTCCCGCCTTAAGTTCTGTCAATCCCCTGGTTGTGTGATGTAACTCCCAGTTCTCCTCCCCCTGTTTCCTTGTATGGGAGCACACTCCTCCCTCCCTGGGCCCTGCCAGTCACTCCCTACTCCACCTATTTGTCTAGAATGTTCCTCACTTTGGGAGCTATGACTGGCTGTAGGACCGGGGCCCCTCCTTTATTATGTATCTATTGGTTTTCCCATAATGTCTGTTATCCTAAGGTCACTCTCTGGTTGACTTCCATCAGATTTTGTCGGGGTCACTCCCTGGCTGACTTCCATCAATAAACCTGACTGTCCCCAGCGAATGTCCAGCTCTTGGTCTCGCCGTTCTTCGCAGCTTGCCATCAGATCCAGCGTGATCTCGTCCCCACGGACACAGCCCGAAGCCTTAGCCGCCGAGGGGTGTCTGTAGGAGCGATCCTGGGGCCCTGCCACCGGGATTGGCTCCCCCCCATATGCAGTAGGGCAGTGGCCACCCTGCTAGCCGGATGGACTCTACTGAAAGGCCGCTGACCGCTGCAGAGGGTAACTGGGGTTCTTATTAATGGATCCTTTGGGGTGGATTAGATTGAAGTGACACTGAAGGATCAGTGATATGTATGGTTTATTGGGAACAATTTGGAATGGAAAGGAAGTATGTAGCCATTTTTGTTATTGTTATCTATAGAAGTTCAGCAATGTGAAAGCATAAAAGTAACACTCAACAGAATGTGTAAGGAAAAGGTAGAAAGAGAAAGAAAGAATAAAAGTAGGAAGAAATCACCACCTGTGGATCCAGCGAGAGGCTTGATTGTAGCAATTTATATGTCTGTTGATGGAAGTGATGTCTTGATCAGTCGGGGTTGGGGGAATCCTGTGGACGGCTTGGAGAGGCACCTAGGACAGAGTCTAGACAGAGTTGGAGGATAATGGCAGATATTTATTGAAAGGCCTTCAAAGGGTACATCCTGGGCAGTGCAGGAGCCTTGCAGAGATGACACCCAAGATGGACGATGGTCATGAGTTTTTCAGACAGATATCACTTTGATCTATTTGCATATCAGGGTTGATTTTCCAATTACAGCTTCAGGTAATGAAGTCATTTATTCCAAGTTTGCCCCCCTCAACTCACTGTTGTTTACATTTCTCAGGGCCTGCCTGAGACAGTAAGGTGTCCTTGAAACTCAAGGTGTCCTTAAGTTTCAGGCCTAGAGAGAAATTGTTTTGTCTGAATAAAATGGGAGAACAGTAGCTGAGAGGCTAAGGAGTTTTACAGTTATACACTAAAGCAGTACTGATCTGCAAAATATAAAAGCTAAAACTTTGTGAAACACAAAGTTCAATGGGTTAATATACAACCAGGTTCCACTGGGAATGTTCCAGTAGCTCTCCTGAGTGTGAGGTGGAATTCTGCGCTGTCTGATGCAACACTGTGGATTATGTGCAGTCCTCTGGTAGAAGGCCCTAGAAATAGGTCTGGGGACATTTTGGGGGTCTTTGGGCGTTTGTCACACCTTCTAAGACATGACAGCTGCCTCTCAATTGTGTGGTGTGAATGTCCTGGTATTTCTCTGGGGGGAGTTTTCACACCTGAGCCAGTTATGCCAGTTATCAGAAGGGGAGACTAATGTGAATGTCCCAATTCCTTTCCTGGGGCAGAGATTTACAAGTCATCCAGTTATGTAAAGGAGGACATGGGTATGATAAAAATCACTACCCCACTTTGCAGAATCTGCTTCTTATTGGCCTTCCTTCCCATGTGACTCAAACCCCAGCTTGTATCGCCGGGTGGTGGGTGCTCACCCCCTCTGCACCTGGGCTGTTCCCTTGCACATCAGCAGCCAAGCACCTGCTGTTTGTGCACAGGGCCGACTGAGTCATTACCCATTAACACTTCTGTCTCTCACAGCAGCATGTCTGTGCAGAGTCTTTCTTCAAGTTAAAAGATCAAAACTGTACTTTTTAGAAAATTGTCAGGGACTGAAGGAATACAAAAACTCAGTCGACACTGATTTCAAGGGAACAATGACAATCTACAAGAGCAAAGAATGACATTAAAGATGAATCTGTAGTGTCACTACTATTAGTCAATTAATGTGTTAAAATGCTAATGTTTGATCTATTCCCCTCTGTAAATAGACTTCAGCTTTCCAAGGTTAACAGTTTTACTATCTACAAGAGCACTCGGTTTTCATGCAATAATTTTTAAAGTAAAAAAGAAGTCAAAATTTAAAGTTTTCAAACAATATGAAACTTATATGTGACAGTTTTACATCATTTTCTTTAATGTAACTGAGCAAATAAAAACCTTTTATGGCTTCAAAGCCGTTATATTTATCATGCCTGCATTCTTCTCACCCTGAAGCTTCTCCACGTAATAGATTTTCAAGTTCTTGTGCCTGTAACAACTGCAATATCTCGTTATTTTTAAAAGGTTCCTAATAGCAAGAGCAATTGAGGTGCTTGACTAGAAGATGTTATTGTTTGATAAATATCCTGAGAGTTTGCAGTGACTGTCCTAACAGTGAGCTGTTTTCAGAGAACTATGGTTTTTAATTATCTGAAGGGTGAGAACAATAAATATATTTTATGTCCACCCTATATATGGCTGCTAAAACCTTGAGGATAGATATATTCCAAACACACTATTATTACACATTTTCTTGAACGGATATTTTTGAACAATGAATACATTTTACTGCATTTCTTAAAAAAAACCTTCAGCTTACTTTATTTTAGCAGCAACGATTCTGTTTTAACTATCACAAAGTTGTTCATATGAAGTGACACTTCATGTACTACAGACTAAAGACGATAGAAATCAACCTAATTGTTTATTGAGAACTCTGGAGATACAAATGGGGTTTTACGTATTTCTAGGATATCGAATCTCGATCTGTTAACTGTTCCCTGGTGGGTTTAGTAACACACTACAGCTCTGTGTTGAGATGATTGGTGGCAATCTAAATATGAGAGAACTCCCCATGGTGTGTCTGACCTGCTTCTAACTACACTCCACAGTACTGAACGCTAATATATGGAGCATGGGAACCGTGTGTGTCGAGGGACAGGATGTAACTCAAGACTGAGGGGAAAAAAAGCACAGTGTCAAAACAACGAAGTTGCAAGTTTGAGTGTTAAAGGGGAGCAGAGAGAGGCAGATAAGTTTTATCAAGACAGAAAGAGATCAAATAGTTACTAAAATATTTTTGGGGAGCTGCCTACAATTTTCTGTTCACTGCTGACGCTTTGTGATTTTGCAGTTATTGGCAATGTGAAAAGATACAATAAGAAGAAAAGATCTGTTGCAGGGAATTGTATTAAATTTGACAGAATGGAGAGTGTATTCATTGGCTTTTTAAAGGTAAAAGACATCTAGGAAAAAAGTGAATGATATTTAAAGGATTTTTATGGCCAAATCTTGGAGAAATTATTTTGAGTCTTTGGCAGGAGTGGGGAACGGGAAGGAATCTGAACAACTGAATTGGAAAAGAACTTAGAGACTCTACCACTAAGTACTGTGACAGTACTCTCTGAACTGAAGAAGATTTTTATGAAACTTAATAAAAGTCAATTACTTTAGAAGGTAGACAAAAGCCAGGCAAAACTATTAGAGAGATGTAGGACTGATGCCATTAGAAAGGCCCTCTTTATGTCCATTTGTATGAAAAGCTTTCATAAATTTCAGTAGGCTTGGATTGAGAAACATTTACCAGGAAACAAAGGTCTGAAAAGAGGAAAAGTACGTGCTGAGTAGGGAGCAAGTTTATACGTTCATAGACACCATCTGGCAACTGGGAGTCCTGCTGGACATGCAAGAATCAATAAGTAGACAGGAAGCGTTTGCTCAGTTTGTAGAAGGCCACTAAAACACACCTGACACCAAGAAAAGGTCATGTAAATCAGTCCACATCCAAGACTGCAGTTGCACTTGTGCAGAGGAAGACTGCAGCATTACAGAAACAGCATTACAGAAACATCTAATGAAATAAACATCACTCTGAAGAACTGTCCAAACTCCTGCCTAAAAGCCAAGTGACCTTAGTATGTCCCCCTTCTCCTGAGGCAACAGCTGGGCTTTGTCCCCAGCTGCAGCTCCAGCTGGGTAACTAAAAGGGGAGGTGAGAGTGAGAGAGTGAGTGATTGACTGACTATACTGTGTGAATACTTACCTTTTGTTAATAATAACAGTTTGATTGCACTAATAATAACTATTTAAGAAAAAAATTGCTCCATACAAAGTCTGCAGATGTTGTGAAGTGTATCTCCCATTGACTCAATCCTCCATTACAAAACTCCCAATTTATAATCCTCTCAATACAAAGAGAAATAAGATATTTATACAGTGTATTTGCAGCAAAAGCACAGTTCAGTGAAAAATGGAAAAGGAAGGCTTCACAGTGATACTTCAATTAGCATAAATTCATTATAAATACATCTAGCATTTCAAATACACTGCCTTCAATTCAGTGCTTCTGATGCCATTAAGTTGAAGAACATTATTACATCTTTGGTACTCAACATTCAGGGAGACAATGTTGGCCAGCTGACAAGTATATTCAGCTGGCTTGGCTCTCAAATCTAACCCCAGGCTTCAAAGTGTTAGTGAAAAACAGTGTAGGCTTTACATATTTAAAACTTGCAGAAAGGCAAGGAAACAAAACACTCGTATTTCCTTTGTAAAAAAAATAATGAAAATATTTAGAAACATATATTACCATATCTTTTTCAAGATACAAAGAAAATCAGAAC
The DNA here is from genome assembly GCF_028018845.1 of Melospiza georgiana. NCBI lineage: Eukaryota > Metazoa > Chordata > Aves > Passeriformes > Passerellidae > Melospiza > Melospiza georgiana. The sequence goes on from NC_080430.1 coordinate 75,771,164, forward strand.
TAATAATTCATATTCTTGTCTGAGTTTCTGTATCCAGAGAGTTTAAAGAAATTTTTGCCTTCTGATTTAACTCATATGGAAAGAATCATTTCCTTTATGACCAGAAGTTTCATAATAGCAGCAAATAGACCAGCATGATAGTATGGACTCTGCTAAAGTACCATTTTACTGTGCTTTCTCCAAGTAAACATTTTTGGATTTCAAGTCAGATATTTTGGTACTAAAAAAATGTAGTTTTACTGCTTAGTTTGTCTTTGTATTTTCAATAATACATATTAAAACTCTTTGAGGAAGACAAAATAATAAAAAGTAGTAAGTAATTATATGATGAGTTAAAGTGGACAAGGGAAAGGTTGTTTGTTGACAGCATATTAAAGTGAGCTATTTTTCTTTTTATCATTCCTGTATCTGATTTATTTTTTATATATTTTCAAGGTGATTTTTATTTATATATCTCTTCTGCTTTGCATTTTGCCTGAGAAGATTTGCATGTTGCAACTGAAAATTCTTTGCTATGACATTTTTTTCCCTTTCTGGTGGGTGTGGACCTCTTTTCCCAGGCAACTAGTAACAATACAGGAGGATATAACCTCGAGCTATACCAGTGGAGGTTCAGTTTGAACATCAGAAGGAATTTCTTTATGGAAAGAGTTCTTAAACATTGGGGTGGACTGCTCAGGGAGCTGGTGGAGTCACCATCCCTGGACATTTGTAAGAAATGACTGAACACGGCACTTAGTGCCATGATGTTGTTGATGTGGTGGTGTTTGGTTAAAAGTTGGACTTGATCTTAGAGGTGTTTTCCATTCTAAACAATTCTGTGATTCTGTCATTCTAGTAATATTATCTCATCTTTTATGTTGCATGTCAGATTTTTCCCCCCTTGCATGCTTGTACTACTCTATAATTTCTCAGTGATCTTTTCTTTTCCTAGGCCTTTATTTGTGAAGTTTAGGTACTGGAAGAAATACTGCAGCATAGGATTTCCCATTTATTATTTCCTTTACTTGCCATATTTATTTAGTTCTAGAACTGATTTTAGTTCTGTGTAAAGTGCATAGTAATGTAGATGTGAGCAGCATAAAATCTACTTATTTTATTTTATCAACACCAGAAAATTACAACATGGTAGGAAATAGCTAAATAATTTCAAATGCCTAAACTTGAAAATAATTTTTAGTCCCATTTTTTCCTTTTCCTTTTCTTTTTAGTTTATTTACTTTTAACAATAATGTAATATAAAATGGGAAAAAAATAACCTCATAAAAAATACAGAAAAGTTTCTGTATAGTTTAGATTTTAGTATAATCTTTAAACATGGACGTGGGGGATAAGCCATGAATTTAGAGATAAAATGGGTTCCTGGGATTCTTTTCTTTTTTTTCTTTTATTCTTTTTGAATGATTGCAGGTCAATCAAAATGGGATTCCGGTCTCTAAATGCTTTGTCATCAGTTCAGAAGACATAAATATTACCTATTTGAATATATACATTAAACTCATTCCAAGACTGAGGAAAAATGTTACAGCTTAAAATGATGTTTTCAGATAACTTAAAAGAATATGTTGAAAGAATTTGACTGAAGGATTTCTGTTTTCTTTTGATTATTGTATCTGTACTTTATTTGATGTTGTAGAATTACAGAAAGACTGAATAATTCAGTCTGCTAGGGACCCTTGCCCAACCTCGTGCTCAAAGCAAGTTCAGCTTTGGGATCACCACTCTGCATAAACTCACAACTTCCCCTTTCCTACATAATGGCTATCAGGCCTGAAGCCCTTAATTCTTACAGCCCATAAGCCATATTTCAATTAAAACAATTTGAAATTAAAATTATTATTTCGCTGAGATAAAGGGTCACTTTTACAGCTCCTAATCTTGCATGACCTAAGCACAGTAACCTTGATTTACAATGCCATAAGCTGATATTTAAGCAGTGTTCATTCATTAAGCACTAATTTTAAATTCCTCTGTAATAAGCATTTAGCTTGCCAAAGTCTTATACAATGTCATATATTTTTAGGCCACTGACATACAAACTTCCCTTGTACCACAGAAAAAAATTGTATGACACTGAGTGTACAAGTTTCTCAAACAACTGGCCTTTGCAGCATTATAAAAAGCTTAACCCCTGCGAAGAATCCTAAGGATCAAGGAATGTTCCCTTTGTACAGGGCTTTTATTAATGTCTTATGACCAAGCAGTGAGCAGTAATGAACTGCTTGGACTGAAGCAAAACCTCAAGAAAAGCACGTTTTCTCTTCTCATGCCTTTGGGTGCTCTAACACAGCTTCTGGTCAGAGCTCTGGCTGACGGTTTGAATAAAATGATATAATTCATAGGGACTTTTAACAACTAAGATATTAATGTATGTATGTGAGCACAATCCTTTCTTACCCACACATTATCAGCATATAGCTTGTATCTGTCTTGGCACAAAATAGAATGAACATTACAATCCAATTGGCACTAGCAATTACTAGAAACTGCAACATGAGATGAACTCAACTGAGTCCAGAGAGGTGCAAATTTTAAGCTATTCCTTACAATAGCCTGACCACAGTTCAAACAGGAATGATGATTAGGTTTACTAATATTTACGTCATACAGAAATTCACAGCTTTCCAGGAATGTGCTGCGTACTACTGCGCTGAGTCTTGAGCAATCCTTGCTACAGAGACAAAAAGGGAAATATTTTAGGGAGGAACTAGGATACTGGTTCTTTTAATTGCTAGTTATATTTTGATTTTCCTACCTCCCAAGTCAAAACAGTGAGGCTTTCAGCCTTGGTGTGTAATTCATACCAGCACATGGACTCACAACACCAGTGAATGATGCATTTACCACTCCCATTTATTTAAAGAAACACGGTGCTGCATGGGAATCACCAAAGGAGACATGCACTGGACAGTCTGTGAGAGACACTTCAATGTAAATTTTCCTGGTTGTCAGAAATGAGCACTTCTGTGAAACCAAATTAAAAGTATTTTGTCAGTCTTTAAACAAGACATACATGCCCTATACAGACAGCCACAAAACTCTAGGGTCTAATGTACACAGAGCTGTCAAGAAAAGGAAGCTTTCTTCAGCAGAACTGAATCACTAAACATTAATTCTATTTCCTTTACAATGGAAACAAATTTGGTATGTTGTAAACTTTTTGACATGGCAATTAAAGCACAGATTAACACACCATTTCCATATTTTCTTTCTGATGCTATAGCCATTATACAAGAGCATTGCTTTTTATTCCAAATCCCTTTTTATCTCAAGTTCTTCCAATCCCACTTCAGATGAAACTGTTTTACCATAGAAAAATGATAGTTCTTCCAGGAAATAAAAAATGAAATAATTAGATTGGAAATTCATAGAAATTACTGTCACTTAAATAAAACAAAAAAACTTAATAGGAACCATGGTTTCATAATTTAGACACTAGCCAGAAAAGTGACACTCTCCCTGTTCTTGTCTGTAACAACTCAAGTAGGTTAGAGCATGGTCCTAATAACACCAAGGTTGTGGGTTTGATCCCTTTGTGAGCCATTCACTGAAGAATTTGCCTTGATGATCCTGGTGAGCCCCTTCCAGCTCAGAATATTCTGTGATTCTATGAAATACATAAACTTTTTATCTTTGCCTACTTCCCACTGTGCATTACTGTAAGCTGTAAAAAACAGACTCCTCAGTAAATCCTATATACACAACAACCTGAAGAAATTCCACTCTAGCTAAGTGTAAAAGGTGATGTTTTCAAGTACTGGATAAGCCACTCACACAAAAGAGCTCTACAGAACAATCTACAAGAAGAAATGAAGCCATCAGGGTCAGAGTTTATGTACTCCTTTTTTAGGCCCTTCTCACTGTAATGAGTGTGCAATAGTTCTAGCTCAGTTAACCTTGTCTTATTTTAGCTAGACTTTATTTGATCCAAAAATACAGTGACTTTTCTTCACAGATGAGATAAGGCCCTGTGACCTAGCTGTGAGAAAGCAAAGAGCAGAAGCATGACAGGACTACATTATTTCTGAAAGCTGGGATCCCACTGGAGGCACTTATTACATGGAGAGGTACCTTCTCCCTGGTGCTCTTCTGCAGCCACCCTCCCTCCCACCATGGCTGGGCTGCCATAGCAATTGCCTAATTCCTTCTTTTGCAGGCTCAGACTTCTTATCCTGTGGGTACTCCACACCCTTTCCTCATCCTGGTCTCAGGCGTGCCACCCCCTCCACACATTCTGACACTCATTTCTACTTCCTTTTTAATGTGGGTCCTTTTTCACGTGAAAGTCCTGAAGAGGTAAAACATAAATCTCACACACAAAGTCTTCTATTATTTTGTTGGGGTCTTTCTTCCATATTCTGAAAGTAATCACAAAAAATGTATAGTCTCTGATTTTTCTAAACCTATATGATATAGCTTGCTTTTGGCCTTTCCATAGTGCTCATCATCCTGCCAAACAGCCTTTAAATGACTTAATTTATATTAATAAATACATATTTAAGTAGACTTATAGTATGTTATTTTCTTATCCACAGTATCATCTTCTCTCTTACCTAAGCAGATTAGTATTTTTGGATTTCAGCCATATGGATTCCTCAAGAGACAGGCATGGAACCAAATCGCATCGGTTTTTCATCACACACAACTACCACATAACTAAAAGCCACACAACTACCCTATCAAAGTGACTTGGAAACTTTGCACACAACTACATAAGCTTAGAGAAGGAAGTTTTCAGAGCTCCATGGAGTAATCATAAAACTGGAAAAGTACCTTTTTCTGATACTGCGCTCTCTATGAAGCTTCTAAATTTGGAACTCAGTTGAATTAGAATTTGAAGTGAGTTTAAGATGTAACAAGTACTTGTGAATAATTTCATAATTTGAGGTTTCTGTGATCAAAGTATCTCCTAGCTTTATACTTCACCCCACTCAGGAATGGATACTGGGGCATATTTCCACATTATATGGACTTTCAGCTGCAAAGCATGATAATTTATGAGTAAATTTTGCTGTACTTCCACTTTTATTGTTCAGAAGCAGAGGATAAAAGGGCCCTAATTATTTTTGGTTTTGTATGAGACATGCTTTAAACTGAAAAGTATAAAAGTAGAAAATACTCCAAATACATAGACAAACAAACCAAGCTGTTCTTCAGAATGATTTAGTCTCTTGACAGAAGTTTACAGTGACTGCATAGAATTAGGAAGAACAAAATATCACACTGACACTTCTGAAGCATGTGGAAAGCCTGTTACTGCGATAAAGAAATGACCAAGATAGGCCAACTCAGTCATTTCAGAGGATAAAAATTATTTCAGAGGAAAAAAAATCCCCAAAAATTATTTAATATGGATAATGTACAGAACTACTGCCCAAATAACAAGAAAAATTACTATCCAACAGTATACAAAAAAAAGGTTTTGTTCCCACTCCTTCCCTTCTGAAAAACAAGCAAAATGAAAAGGCCAGGATACGGAACTATGTTGATCAGCCATGGTGATAAATATAAGTTATTACTATAACCAAAATATCTCCATTTTTTTTTCCTTGAAATCATGAGCTACCATGAAATCATATCAATTTAAGTGCACAATGGACACTTAAAGGAAACTACTTTCTAATACTGGGGAACTTTATTTTAAACCATGCAAAGGTCAAATTCTGCAGGCTAAAAGCAAACCTAGGCTAAAAGCAAACCCTCCACAAACACAGATAGGGAGATAACTAAGGTTATTTCCTAAACTTAATACATTGACCTTTAAATCTTCAATCAGAAAATTCTGGTAAATAATAATGCTACTGAATAAAGTAACTGAATAATCTACCTTCCATTGCAGTTTTGACTTTGAAAAATACATTTTGCAAACATACTTTAAAACATCCTGAACAAATCCTGATGGAAAAATGGTTTTACAACCTCTGTCTATGAGCATTAATTTGTATTATATTTTTGTTATATCAAAGACCCATAGCTATTAGAAACATTCTGTTACTGTCCACCACCCTTATTTTTGAAACAAAAGTGTGTTTAACTATGGCATGACTCTGTGATAGCATGCATGATTCTTCATCATCTTGGTAAAAAAATACAAGCAGAAAAATGTATGTCCCAAATGTTATAAGCACCTAATCCTAAGCACTATCCTAATGAAAATATGAAGCAATTGATTTCAAAACTATGTAAAAGCATGTAATCAAGATACTCTTGAATGGAAAATGTCCTTGTATATTAAAAGAAAAGAAAATTGGCTTAGATATTTTGGGGCCACCCAAAGAGTCTCCTGTTAGTAGCTTGTTAACTTTAGAGTGGTCATTTTTAACTCATACCAAACAGCCAGTGAAAGATTGAACTATAACCTGTCCCAAAATAGAGAGGTTTTAATTTCTTCCATTGTATACCATCTATTAAATTGCTATTGAATTTAAAATGCCACAGATCAGAGTATTCTCATTTTATATACCATTCATTTACTTTCAGGCACTCAGAGTGTTTAGCTACCTAAGAATAAATGTCAAGAGAAGTAAAATAATATTGTTTCACTTTCAAATCAATGCAAGCCCTCCATTCCATATCCCACTGGAAAGACCCTTCTCACCCCTAAGAGCATGGAGAAACAGGTCTAAACTTTTCACATTGTTTGGTCTGGCCAACTTGTCTCTTCTTTTTCAGAAGTCAATTGTGATAGTTTACCAATCTCTTGTGAAGCTTGGCTCCTGAGTCTCAAGTGCTTATGTTCCATAGGCTAGAACCAAAATTGCTGATCTATTTTGAAAAAGTACTGCAAAATTTTCAATAAAGGTAGCCAGTGATAAACATTTATAATCAAGATAACTTTTATTAACAAATATAGAAGGATTCCATATAATCTTATCATATCCAAGAGCTTAATTTTACAAATGCTCAATTTTACAAGAAAACAAGAACAGACAATAGACAAAATTGCTCATAGAATCCTATAGTGTTGCAGAAAGGTGTCTGCAACTGTCTACTGAGTTATTTACAGAAGATGATATTTAATATTTATCTTCTCTATTAGATAAGTGGTACGTTAGATGGAGCTTTATTTTTCAGTTTTGAAACACTCATTTCAACAATATTCTGTAAACCATTAAATTTGAACTTCTATTCAATAATTTTAGTAATCACTCCGGAATATCTCTTCACAAAAAATACTTTTTTATGATCAGCATTCTTTGTGAAAGAATTAACATTGTATATTCTTCGTTTCTTGTGAAAATTTGAGAGAAAGACTGCTTTTAAAAGTCAAGGGAATTGTCACCTATAATTTTCTTACATATCAATATCCCAGCATTCTTTTAAAGCATGTATTCTGTGCAACTGACAGAAAGTGTTAGATAATGCAGATCTGAAACAAGTAACAATGATAAAGAGAGTGAATAATAGCTCCGTGGCAGATTCATTTTGGGTTTCAGTAAGACTATCATCCCATTTAAACATCGTATTTCCTAGATTTTTTCAAAATGCTTTGATATGAGAAAGAATCCTTTTTTCTTATTGTCAATGCTGTACATGTAAAGAAAGTGATCTGAAATTTATGCCATCTGGATAATCAAACTATTAAAGTTAGCAATCCTCTTCTATTAAACCATCTTGAGTTTGGTTTTAAAATTCATAGTTTATTTGAAGGAAATTGTCAGCATCCTATTCATATCAGATTTGAAGGGGCACTAATTTGTTATTCAGATTCATAGTAGTGCCTTTAGTATAACATTCAACAAGCCCACAAGCTAATAAATATTAAATAAATAAATTATTCTGATTTACAGCACATCTCCTTAAAGCAAATAGAGAAGATGAGAGATAAGGGAAAGGAGCTCAAAAGTAATTTCATCACAGTAAGTATGTAAAGATTGGAATGTTTTATCTGGTCAATGTCTCAAGCTTTCAAACCCCTTAAGTTTAAAAATATCTGGGATGACTTCATTTGTAAGACACTCATGGATGAGTTTCGAGCTGGAATTTTTATGAAGGAGTCTATCACACATAGCTTGATTTTTACGTGTCTAATTCTTACTTTTAAAAAATATTTTTCTCTTGAACAAAACCAGAGTCCATACTGAATGTTTTTTTGGTGTTGTTGTTTTTGTTTGTTGTTTTTATTGTTTTTGGTTTTTGTTGGTTGGGGTTTTTAGTGTTTTGTGGGGTTTTTTTTGTTTTTTTTTTTGTTTTTTTTTGGGTTTTTTTTTTTTTTTTTGTGTTACAGCTATAAAGAAATTGGTCCTTTTCAAACAGCAATTTGAGTGAATGCCAGGTAAAATTTCAGGCACAAAATAAATTATTGAAAGAAAAAAAAAACCCAAAACCAAAGTGCTATTTGTTTTTTGCATTTTACGTCTGGAAAAATATTCATACCACACATTAGCAAGAATGATTTAAATAAAAAGCAGAAGAGGAAACAAGAATTTCTAATTATAAAATCTTGTGCATGGTCTGTCTGGAGATGGACAAGGTAATTGTAGATATTGACATGAAATTCACTCACTTGGTGCCTCATTGACTCTGGACACAAGATGTGCTTTTGAAGTGCACAAGTATACCACAAAATACACATAGTACAGGAATCGTAGCAGTGACAGACCCTACAATGTGCATTGATTCCATGATTGCAGAAGGCTGATCAATTGCTTTATTATTAAGCTATACTGCTTTATTATTAAGCTATACACCATACTGAACTATACTATACTACACTATGCCATATTGCTAAGAAGAAATGCATTGCCCTTGACAGACAGTCACGACACACACATGGATCCAGCTGGTCAATGAATCAAAACACCATCACCAGAGTCTAATTAATAAATCCCTCTTCAGTAAATAATCTCCATAACACATTGCACATGTGCACAACAACAGATGCAGCAAGTAGAAATAAAAAATGTTTATCATACTTTTTTCTGAGCTTTCTCACAGCCTGGGAAAGTCTTGCGTCTCTCTCTGTTCAGAGAATATGTGGATATCACACACAGGAATATAAAGCAGCGATAAGAACACTGAGCAGTGGTTAACACACGACAAACAGACAGCAAGGAATGTCAGTGTACTGTATAAAGCAACAGTATGCCCATGTAAGTCCCAATTTTTTAAAACATGCTAGCAGTCTGCAATGAGGTGAGGATGGGACTGATTCCCCCACTCCCTGAAACAGCGCCCTGCAATTGCCAAGTCACCACCTTTCAACTACTAGAAAATAGAAATTATCTTACTAGAGGCATAACTACTATGAGGTCATGATAAAAAGTAATGCAGAACCATTCAATCCTGCTCTCCCACAGAGCAGATAAATCTTGTCCCTGTGTCTAGATCTGCAAGTAACATATTCCATAATAAAATAAACATCCCAATCATGTCTTTAAGCAGAATTCTCAGTCTCCTCCTTTTATTTTGTTGTAAATGTAATCTGATAGTATCACTCTCACCTTTAAACCCCCTTTTAAATGCAAATAGATGTTACCATGTGTGTTAAGCAGATGTTGCTTAATATTTATAGAAATCTTTGTATTTTATGTCCTGTTTGGCAATTTTTTAAGAAGTGAGGCTGGGGCTGCAGATCACATTTACTAGAGACACTCAAAGAGCCCATGCAGATGCAGCCAGAAGTACTGCACAAGGTAACCCAAGCTAAATGACTGTATTATGTAGGTGGTGACTATGTATTAGATAGGAGGGTTTATGTAAATTTTAGTTCATTAATTCCTTTTGTTTTCCTCCCTGGCACGCTCAATTTGTGGAAAACTTCTGCCTAATGCCCTGCACAGTCTTCTTTCTAAACCTGAGTCATTGTCCATGTTCAGAGAATTATCAAAATTAATTTTCTGCACGGCTCACTCTCCCCCATTCTGCCATGGGTCAAAGACCTACTGCTCTCCTATCAAAGTTTTCATTTAAAGAAAAGAAACATGAAATAAAATTTCTTGTTCTGTAATTATTTTATTACTGTAAGAATTTGCAATGTTCAATCACTGTAATATCTAGGAGGGTAGTACTTTTTCAACCTGTTACTATCTGTAAAATATGTTCAATTTCCTATTAGCAAGGCAACTGAAGGGCATAAAGAGAGGCTAAATTGCTTTTCTAGAAAATGTGCTTTTAAACATTGGTGAAATCCTGGGGTTTGTCTAATCTAAACCAAAACAGAAATGTTTTCTTGAAGTGAAGCAGAACACTGCCCATTCAAGCCAGTAGACAATCTGATTTCAAATGTTTCCTTATCCAAACACAAGAGTGATCTTTTCTATATGGAACAATTTCCTGAACAGCATTTCTTTCCTTATTTCTTGATGTTGCTTCCAAATAAACCTCTTATAGAACTAATATCATACACTTGAAATGAATCAAACCTGTAATGAAACCCAGCTAAGATCAGGGCAGAAGAAATATTCTTCAGGGAAATTTACTAACTTGAAATGCTGCAACTGGATCTTAAGGCACCTACATGTTTTCAGAGTATGTGACAGCTTTGAGCACTTACATTCTATAGATCTTTTTGTAGACCTGGGCCAACATAATTAAGAATTCTAACTGATCACACACAGCGGTTCAAATGAATTTTAACTTCCATTTTCAGCTTTCTAACCATGTACAAAGTAATGGACCCAAGGGAAAGATACAAATCCCTGTATTTCAGGCCAGACTGACCTCTAACTGTCAGGAGTTGGGAGGAAACTCTGTCTGAAAATGTTATGTCTTAATTGTCTCTTGCAGAGATTCTTGAGCTTTACTGTGAGGCACTAACCAGCAAAATTATTAGTTTGATTCAGAAAAGCATTGCCCATGCCAATGTCTGAGCTTTTCAGCTACTAGCCTCAAAACCTAGCAGATAATTTTCATCTGCCTAAGTACAAAACTGTAAGAAATAAAAACGTTAAACTTGAAATATTTTTTTATAAATAAAGAATTGTATTAAGTAAAATGCTTTTCTACTATGAATACTCGAAATTAGAGCTATTTTTTTGTTAGTGTTATAATATTGATTAAACAATGCCCTCACTATATGCCTATTATTCTACATTTAAAAAACAACTATCACAGAGTGAGATTTTCAATATATAGTTCCTCTGAGGTACTCCAGTGTGATCAGGGAAAAATACCTCTGAACACAAAATTTCCATGCGGACTCAGTCAAGAAATGTTTCTTGATTTAAGAGGAATTTCTGTACGAATGCAGCTTGTCATGCATAGCATGCAATTTATAATAATTACTTTTGTACTATCTTTTAGAATTGGAAATTACATAAGATTTTTAAGATCTTAATGCAGGATAAATATTGACCCCCTGAAATGTTTTTGCACTGTTTTTTTGAACAGTAACACTTTTAAAATATATTTATGAAAAATGTTAATGTAGAAACTAGAACTGCCTAAGTGGTATCAGCTAAATATACAGTGGAGGGAACCCCAAACTTTTATCTATATACTTTGCATGTCAGCCTTTTTTTGATTCTGTTAGTTGTGCAATATCTACAAAGATTACCGAGTCTAATTGTTATTTTAAAATTAAACAGGATAACAAGCCATATTTCACATAAGAAAGTCTTGGTTCAAGGATTATTACCTTTCAACAAGATCAATAAGGTAATCACTACAGATCTGTACAGTACCTTTACTAGTCAGCATTCAGGAGACAGTAATAGATTTATTTAAGATCAAATTTAGTTATTTTAATCTGAAAGATTTCATAGTGGTTTAGCTCTTTGAAAATATTTACAGGTAAGAAATAAGAGCACTTATGGGACTGGTGTGTTTGCTATTACCTAGTGGCTCTTTAGGACTTAGTTCTAGCAAAATGTCCCTGTACACTTCATTGTTGTTATTATCCTGTGTGTTAATTATCGCTCTTGTCTTGTTGGAGCTCTGAGACTCTAGAACACATGTATTGAAAAAGTGTGCTTTGCCAGTTGGGGCTGTCATTATCCATCCTTTACACTCCTTAATGCCTATGAGAACAGTAGCCTAAAAGAGAAGTTGTCTAGATTGGAGCAGAGTGTTAAAATAGGACTGGCATCTGGATTCAGGTAAGTCCTCAGCAGATTACATAAGTGCTGAAATTTTGAAAAGAATTCCGTGTTTCAATTACATGAAAAGTCCAATTTTTCAGCAAGGAATGATGAAGCTATTGAAACCATATTTGGGGAGGGTAGGTGTTATTCACTATTCTTTGCCTTTATGCCTTGTTAAGAAGAAAGACATTTTTCTATAAACAGATAGATGGGAAAAATTTTGTTCTGTGTCACAATCACTGTGACAAGTTAGGCTACAAAAACTCTATGGGAAATACAGCCTTCCTAATCTTAGCTCTTCCTTCTCCTGAATTACTAGGAAGTGTTAAAAAGCAATCAAAGGAAAAAAAAAAAAAAAAAAACCAAAAAAACCACAAAAAAGCAGATCAAAAGAACACAGTTTTAGATGCAAAACAAAAATGGAATCCAAAGCTTCTAATCTAGTTTTGTTTTTTGAATTTTTTTCCCGATGAAAAGATAAAATTACTGGCTTTTAATTCAGGTCCTATTCAATATCTTTATGTTAACATAATCAATTCTATCCTTATTCTATTCAAGAAATACAATTTTAGGAAGGTAACTTAATAAGAACAAGTTTCTTGCTTATCAAGTCTGCCTTTCCAGTGAAACCTAATTCCTCAAGAGTCATCTGCTTCCTTCCAGCACATATTCTCTCTTGGTACTCATTCAAAACACTGTTGAAGTATTGTGGGGGCACAGAATTCTTTCTGCTTAAACTAACTGCAAGTCTGGTACTTCTAGATTTCCATCCTATGTACAATGGACAGTTACCACAATATTATCAGGCATTTGGTTTGTTATTAACCAAACACCTGATAATACTGATTTTCTGAACTATAGTTCAAAACAGTTACTCCTTTATTCTCTTTTAGTTGTGCAGAGATTTTAAAGAAATAGTAGTATGCAAGCCTTTCTGGCCAGAAATGTGTATTTCAGCCTTTCTGGACTTAAACATGTGTATTCTGAACAACACCTGATCCCTTGATGTTTGTTTATACAAAAGAAATAAGCTAGTTCTAAGCAGAAGTGAAATTCACATCTTTTTAACGCAATAAATTGAAGTTTCAGTAGCAATGGATCTATCATGGAAAAAAACATTTTCAAGCATGTCTCTATGTAGAAAGCATTGGAAGGAGCAAGGAGATTTTTTTAGTTTTTCCATATCCTGCAATAGCAATACGTCCAATGTATGATTTAATTACAGTTTAGCCTACAGTTGTATTAGACATAAAAAAACTAGGGGAAAAAAGTTTAGGAAAAAAAAATCAACATATAATTGGCTATAAGGAATAGCTCTGATATGGGAGTCATTGAAGAGTCCTGCTCTATTTAGCTTTTGAGACAAAGAAATGGAGATTTGTAAGGACAGATGTAGAGATTACTAAGAACTTAATAAATATCCATGAAATCAAGTGTGGTGCAGAGAACACAAATAGGAGATAATAGTTTAAATATTGCATTGTTAAAATAAAAAGATTACACCAATAGAAGTCAAAAGTTAAAAAAACATGCAAGAAGCTATAAATGTTTTTTTTCTCTTCCCCTGCACAGGATTTCTGAAACCAACTGTCAAAGGATGTGGTGGGACTCCATACGATAGAAATATATTAAAAAGGATAGCAGACATTCAAGGATAGGATTTTTGATTCTAAGGCAATCTATTACTTAGAAAGTCTGCAAATGGATGAATGCTGGAACCTGAAAGGGTAATGAGAAACCACTAGATCAATGTTTGCCATGAATTTACTTTTTCTAAAAATAACCAGGGTGATGATGAAGGCTGACTTGTGTTCTAACTCACCACGAAAGTAAATAAAGTTTCATTAGTTAGATTGGTGGAAAAAGCAAACCCCTGGAAATATTTTTCCATTGTAAAATCATTATAGAACAAGAGATGGATTGTGTGAAGAGGACAAAGATGTCAGCAGGGTCACAGTGCTGTCTTCCAACACAGTGATTTCTGTGTTTCTTGTGCTAATTGTAATTCCCAGATTATTCACTTTCTACCTAATTGATTTGCAGTGATATTTTCTACTTTGTTCTGTTTTTGCCAATCATAATTATGTAAAGAAATCTATTAACATTCTCTCAATGTATTAGTAAAATGTTGATCATCAAAATATATTAATATCTTTGCCACAAAAATATATTCAATTTGTTCTTTTATCAAGTTTCCTGGCTCATTTTTATTTTAAGGGCTGTTATTTTAGTATGAAAAAATAAGTTTCTTTACCAAATTCAGCATAATTCCTACAAGTGCTAGAAAACCTGAGCACTTATCCTGCACAGTACTTCCACATGAAAAACATCAAAACAGGAAAACTGTACTCATTTTCAGGATCTGAAATTGAAATTAATTTAGAGAATCCATGTAAAAAGCTGGAATTGCTGTCCAGTAATTCAGTGGCAGAAAAATGTCAGTAACAAATGATTGCAATGGAGTTGCTCAAGTGAATACAGATTATTTGACTGAAAAGGTAATGCAGCCACAGATCCTGAGCTATTAAAACAACACCTGTGAGGAGAATGGGTATACTGAGAATGCTCACACTGTCATGATGTCAAAGGCACAAAATTTATTTATTAAAAAAAAAAAAAAAAAACAAAAACCAAAAAACAACAAAAACCAAAAAACAACAAGAACCCCAAAACCGAACCAAAAGAAAAAAACCCTTATACATGGGATTAACATTCAAATAACATCATAAGCTTGCATTCAGTTAATTGCAAGGGAGCTGCATCAGTCTGTTTTATTATTCTGAAATATCCAGTCAAAACATTAGTTTGCAACAGGCTTATAGTGGTGGCACGTGATAATATTCCTGTCCAAACACAATACAGGTATTATTTCCTTCACCTATTCATCAAAATCCTTCCCTTTTGACTTTCGATAGTCACTCTACAGTAAGGAACTGTAATGCCTTTGCAAACTGCCAGATTCAAAGCATCCATCCTCTTCCGCAGCAATTACGCGGCGAGACCTCATTACAAAATGGCACAGCGTGAGGAATGCAGGCGGTGCCAGCGGCTGCAGCGGCCCCAGCGCAGGGCACGGCTGAGCCCCTGAGCCCCGGGGAAAGCCTGGGCAAGGGAGGGCAAAACGCTGCCCGGCAGCCGGGGCTGAGCCAGGGGAAGCGAGCGAGAAACAGCCCTGCGAGCCCCGAGGGGACAGCGGGAGCAGGGCCGGGGGCAGGAGAGACCCGGCAGGGATGGCCCTGCGGCCTGCGAGAGAGCCCGGCCCGGCTGGGCCGGCCCTGCGGCCCCGGGAATGGGCCGGGATGGAGCGGGGAAATGTGCGAGGAGGGAAAACATTGCAGAGAGGAGCTGCGATGGACTGAGAGCAGCCCCGCATTCCCCATCCCTCTGCACTGCTTGAGTTGATGAGGAATAGCAGTCAGGAGAGAAGGAGCAAGGCTGAGCCTGAGAAAAGGGAAGGGGTGAGGGACGGTTTTCCCATATTTCTCTTTGCTTCTCACCAGGTTGTGTACTTTTAATTGTCAATAAATGCATTTTTCCACAGTCGAATCTGTTTTGCCCATGTCAGTAGCAGAAAAAGGATCTCCCTGCCTTTATCTCGATTTCTTTTACTTTATATTCTCCCCTGGGCAGTTGAGGAGGTGGAGTAATATAGCATCTGTGAGGCATATGGCAGCCAGCCAAAGCCAGCCCTCCGCAAAAAGTATGGGTAATTCTGTAACTATCTACTTATGGAAATCAAGCACATATTCCAAAGCTTGCAGTGCTCAGTAATTTAAAACTGGCCTCTTTATTAAAAAAGAAAGGTACTCAAAATGCTGTCAAAACCACATTAGTTCTCTATAGGTAGTTCCTATTTATAGTTATAATTAATATCATTTCATAGGATGACTCTATTTACAATAAGACTTCAAGAGACAACTATAAAATAGCCTTTATTGTCTATTTGATGTTCTAAAATCTTCACTTTTTAAAAAAGGTTCCATTTTAAAGGTAATTAGTAGCTTCAGCTAATCAGGAAACATACCCTCCCTTGTGAACAGAAACATGACTTCTCTTTAATTTACTTTTTTAGTAGTTTAACAATGAAACAAGACCATTTCTCTGCCAAAAAAAAAAAAAAAAAAAAAAAAAAACAAACATTAGGTAAAGAAATGGAATTGTCTCCAGCAGTGTCACTAGAGTTTGGATCAGCACCTTGTCTTTGATTTGTAAAGACTAATCTATTTGCAAGAACTAAAATGAGATCTTGATTTAATAATTCCACCAGATATATAAGAAAATGAAAGACCTTCCATTCCCTTTTTATGAAATAGTTTTACTTTGCCAAAGATTCTGTTAAGAATGTGAAGACGTGTCAGCAGAATATACTCCTCTCACACATTACTCTGCATTAGGAGTAAAGATTACCCCTGTCTCAAGTGTCCTCAGAGGGTTGGAAGTTGCTTCACTGCAAAGATACCTGGAATCCTAAACTTGCCTTTTCTTTTCCTAGAGCCAATTTTGAGCCTTCCCCTCCTGCAGCTCTGCTGGGGGACCTTCTAGGTTTCATAAGTTCTGCTGGTGTTTTTTCTTTTGACAGTTACATTAGTTCTCCACAGTTTCTATAATGAAAGGTGAACAAAGTCTCTTCTGAGTTCTTTCTAGGGCTGGGGATTCTGTAAGATATCACAGACAATCCTACAGGATATAAATACATATCTTGCACTGATCTTTTCAGCTAGTTTCAGTGTTCGCCCCCACTCTGGCTGTGCTATTCAGGATCTGCTAAGGAAAGCTGTGGTCTCCTTCCCTTATATCAGTACCAACTGCCAGTCTTTCTCTACAGCTTAATCATATATCTGTGTCTGCTTCCTTGTGTTGCAAGACTAGAGGACTCATATTTAGCTTTTGAGTCTTTTTCTATCAAATAAGCATTTTTGGATGGAAGACAGGTTTCTGCTAAAACATAATGCAAACTCTATTTCAAGTTTGAGTTCACCAAGTTCCAATATATGGACAGAAAATTATGGCTGTGAAAGGGTAATTGGCTAGCCATATAAAAAAGCTTTAACTCCCTTCACATCTTTAGCTTAATCACTTTCTTAAGGGCATTTATGTTTTTGTGGTCTCAAAAAGGTTAACAGAGATCTGCTCTAAAAAGTGTAAGCTCTATTTAGCCTTAGCTTGTTACCAGGTCAGCCCAAATAGAGAGGAAGTTCTCCAGCATAGTCCCAGATTTCCTATTTCCCTTCTTTTTAATTGTTTTTTTTTTTTTCCTTTTAAAAAGTGCATATATTGCATTGATTATGGTCTTCATGTCCTTTAATAGCTTAGTATACAAGTACTAACTAAAATTTATTTATTCCAATGCTTTAATTATTTTCCTTTTCCTGACAGAGACACTGAGAAAGCTTTTGCCCATTATTTATTTCCCTGAAATGTAGTACAGCCAGTTTTTGCCAATTGATATTGCAGTGGCTGACATATATCACCAGCTCTCAGACACCTTCTCCTGTCCGGTGTTACTCGGCAACAGCATGTCTGGTGCTGCATTGCAATGGCAAACATTCTGATCACTATTTCTGTGGAACTAAGTGGCTGACATTTTTCTATACTTGATCTTTTTTTAAAAGCCTCTGGCTTAATTCAAAAAAGGAAATTCAGCATAGGTTTGTTTCACATACAGTACTGCAACACAGATGCACTCTGGTCTCAAACTGACATAATGTTGAGAGTTTTACATTTCAAATTTTCTGTCTTTTCTGCTTCATTTAAAAAAATATATATTTTTATTTTCTATTTCAAATTAAAACATGTATTAATATTTTTTCTAGAGAATTTCTAATTTTTGTTCAGGTGTGCAAATGCATTTTAATTCCAACAGCAACTGTGCAAATTTAAAGAGCAGGTAATATTTGCCTTAGCTCCCAGGTATGAATCAGTAAAAATAGACACAGAGCTTTGACCCCTTTCTCTAGATAGTCGTAGATGGGACACATGCTGGTTTAGACACCTGTTGTAATTTACAATAGACTGAAGATACCTCCAGCTGTGCCATGTGTTGAACACCTCAGGGGAGCACTGCAGAAGCTGACTGCCATCATGGCACAGGAGAGTTTTTCCTGCTCTCTGTTCTTGATCTCTGTCACTTTCTGGTCATCACTCTGATGCTCACTGCCAACAAGATGAATGATGTAAGAACTAATACCACAGCACTATCTCAAAAATCTTATCAGGTTGGGTGTTCTGCTAGTTGAGGGTCATTTCATGATGATATGAAGAAGGGGGCGGGGGGAAGATATGGAAAAAAAAAGAAAAGGAAGCTGTAAAAAAGAAAAGGAAACTGTGATAAAGCAGCTGAACTTTGGTGCTTTTAGGCTCAAGTTCAATCAGTAGTGTTGTGGGCATTAGTTAAAGACCATTGAATAATATGCAATATTTACATGGACTATCAGGCCAAAGAAGAGCAAGATAAGATGTCTTTTCCAGTGACTTTTGGTGCACTAATAAATACAGAACAGTGTTCTGTAAAATATGCTGAAAGGTACATAGTAAGACTGTAATTCCAATGGAAGTGTTCTGACAGACAAATAAAGAGGACAGGGAAGACAGAATTGTCTCTTAATGGAACTTTGGAACTTTGACATTGAATTATGTCAATGAACTACAGTCATGTCTTTCTTTCTCATTCATACAATGCAATTTAGTTTAATAATATGTGGAAAATGAAGTATTGATGACAGCAAGTAATTTTTTAAAGGTCCTTTTTGGAGGGGCTGCTTTGCAATAACCCATTAATAATCAGGGGAAAAAAAGTCAGCAGGATTTGAAGTCACTCTTCCCTGTAATGTTTTATGACATTTTGAAATCATTCTTTAAATTGCATTGTGAAAAGATTGAACATTACTTTTTGAAATGATCTGCAAACTGAAAATTCCAGCACTGCAAACCTTGTCTTTCAAACAATACTTTTTCTATTTAAAATATTTTTTAATTACCAATGGATGTGTAAATAAATTTTGAGAGTTATTTGATATGAAATAGTGACAGAAGGGCATTAAGTTTCCCTGCCAAATACTTCAAAGCACATTATGCAAATAAAACACAAATATGTATTTTTTGATTCAAGGCTGAAGACTGAAATTTCAAGTGCAATAGACAATTGCAAGAAATATAGTTCTAGCAGTATGAAAGAATGTTATCTAAGGGCCAAGTAAAACAGTATTTGAATTCTCCTTCCCTCATTTTCTGCACATGCACAGAAGTTAGATTATGGTAAATAAAAAGAAATTATCAGCTCCCACTTGGCTTATGTATGTAAAGTTATAAAACTGAACATCAAATTTGAGATCAGTGATGACATATCTATTAACCCATCATCCAAGTATTCACATTTGATACATTAACACTTGCTAATCCTCACAGCTGCGTATTAAAACTGAAGTATAAATCATTAACAGCAGTTGGAAATAGGTGGTGAGACTGATTTTCTTTGTTGGCTTTTCCACTCAATATATGAATCCTCTTTACTTATCTTGTCAAGTTTTGGTAGGAAAATCACCTCCTGTGGTTCTTTGTTGGGATTTTTTTCTGTTTTAACCAGCAGCAGAAACAAAGACTTGTAAGATTGTAATCTTTTGCTGTTCTCTCTCTCTCAGATAGCTTTCATTTTTTAATGTTTTCCTTGTAAAGCTAACCTCTCATAAAGAAACCTCTCTTCCAATCCATTCAAACAAAACAGTGTAGAGTCATGGCATCAGGCATCTTCCTCAGATGTGTGGAACTATGCTATTCAGTGCTAAGATGCTGCATTTGTTGATGTCTGCCATACTGCAGACCAGTATCCAGGTCTGTGAATTTCCCCCTCTGCTCTATCCCTATCTTACACTAGAAGGAAGGAGAAAATTTTTCACCAGTAATTATTTGCCCCTCAGACAAGACAGGATAAGAAAAATAAGAATAGGATAGGATAGGATAGGATAGGATAGGATAGGATAGGATAGGATAGGATAGAATAGGATAGAATAGAATAGAATAGAATAGAATAGAATAGAATAGAATAGAATAGAATAGAATAGAATAGAATAGAATGGAATACTTCAGTTGGAACATAAAACAATCATCTAGTCAAACTGCCTAACCACTTCAGAGCTGACAAAAACCTAAATTATACATTTAAGAGCATCCTCCAAATACCTCTTAAACACTGACAGTCAAGGGGCATCAACCACCTCTCTAGGAAATCTGTTTTGGTGTTTGACCACCCTCTTGGTAAAGAAATGTTTTCTCATAGAGAAGACCTCCTGTAAAGCAGCTGAGAGCAATTCACATGAACCCTGTCACTGCATAACAGGGAGAAGAAATCAGCACATCCCTGTCTCCTATCTCTCCTCAGATGTCTGTAGAGAGCAAGGAGGTCTCCTTTTCACCAAAATAGACAAGCCCAGAGTTCTCATCCATTCATCAGCAGGCATTCCTTTCATCCCTTTCATCAGCTTGATTGCCCTTCTCTGGACATATTCAAGGACATTCACATCCTTCCTAAATACACAAGGTGAGTAAGTACACCAACACTGCAGGACGATCTCCTCTTTTGATGGGCTGGTGATGTGTTTGATGCACCCCAGGATGTGATCTTCCCTCAGGACTTTGAGGGCACACACTCCTGACTGACACTGAGCTGCTGCCAACCAGCCCTCCCAGGTCCCTTTCAGCAGGGCTGCTTGCCAGCTGCATGTTTTCCAGTCTATACTTCACTGGGGTATTATTCCGTCCAGACAGCAAAGTTCTAAAAGTCTACAGGCAGTTAAAGTTCTTCAAAATGGTACATATTCTCGTCTTAAATTCCAGTGATTCATATTTAGCTTTCAAAGCAAGCAGCATGACAGATATTTCATTTTCTGCCACCTCTTTCCTAATGTTGAAACAAGCAATTGTTTCCCTTGATGTGTTACACATGTGCGTTTCTGACAATTCCAGTGTCTGAATTTTAGGGGTTTTGATCACACATCAGTTTAGGCAACATCAGGACTGCTGGCAACAGATGGGGTACACTGTCTTAAAGGGGGAAAAACAAAAACCACTCAGGTCTTAGCAGAGATCATTTTACACTTTTACAGTGAGAGCTTTGCACTAGATTTGAAGGGGAAGGGGATAAAAATCATGACTAGACTGTCTCCATGTGCGAAATTATGAGCCACAGGGAAGAAGACTTGCCTGGCTGAAAAGAGTTGTGTCTGGAATTCAGGAAAAAAGTGAGAGTTTATGAGATTTGGCAGAATGAGCAGCCCACTCAGGAGGACTGCAAGGATGTCATGAGAGTATGCAGAGAGAAAATTTGAAGTGCAAGAACTCAACTAGAATTTCATCTGACTACTGCCATTACAGACAATAAAAATGTTTTTACAAATATCAACAACAACTAAGAGAGCTAAGGAGAATGTTCATGTTTTATTGGATGCAGGGGAAAATAGTCACAAAGGATGAAGAAAAGGCTGAGGGACTTAATCCCTTCTTTGCCTTAGTAGCAAGACTGAGCTGTCCTTAGGGTACCCAGCCTCCATGGCTGGAAGACAGAGATGAGGAGCAGAGTGAAGTCTACATAATCCGGGAGGAAATAGTGGCCTGCTGTTCCACATAAACTTGCACAAGTCTATGAGGCCAGATGGGATCCACCCAAGAGTACTGAGGGAGCTGGCAGAAGAGCTCACCAAGCCCCTCTCCTTCATTTTTCAGCAGTTAACTGGGAAGGTCATAGATGTCTGGAGGTTAGCAAATGCAAATACCTATCTACAAGAAGAGCCATAAGCAGGATCCAAGGAACTACAGGTCATTCAGCCTGACCTCTGTGCTGGCAAAGACCATGGAGCAGATCATCTTGAGTATGATCACACATCATGTGCAGAACAACCAGGATATCAGGTCCAGCCAGCATGGGTTTATAAAAAGCAAGTCCTGCTTGACTAACCTTGTCTCCTTGTCTCCTTCTATGACAAGGTGACATGACAAGGTTGTGAATGCTGTCTCTTTGGATCTTAATAAAGTTTTTGATTGTCTTCCACAACTTCTCCTGAAGAAACTAGCCATTCACATCTTGGTTGGGTGTATTCTTCAGTGGGTTAAAAATGGCCTGGAATGGTCAACTCCAAAGAGCAGTGATGGATGCTGGTCACAAGTAAGCTTCCCCAGGACTCAACACTGAGGCCAGTCTTCTCTTGTGCCTTTATCTATGATCTGGATGAAGGGATCAAGAGCACCCTCAGTAAGTTTAGAGGTGATGCCATGATAGGTGACAATGTTGATCTGCTGGAAGGCAGCAAGACTGCAAAGGCATTTGGACAGACTGGATTGATGGGGCAAAGCCAATTGTACGAGGTTTAACGAAATGCTCATCCTGCACTTTGGCTATAAAACCCCATGCAGGCTGGGGGCAGACTGTCTGGAAAGGTACTTGATGGAAAAGGACCTAGGGGTGCTGGTTGACATCCAACTGAATATGAGCCAGCGTTTGCCCAGGTGGCCAAGAAGGCCAAAGGCATCCTGGTTTATGACAAAAATAGTGTGCTCAGCAGGACCAAGTCATCATTCCCCTGTACTTGGACCACGTGAGGCCACACCTTCAGCCCTGTGCTTGGTTCTGGGCCCCTTACTACAAGAAAGACATTGAGGTGCTGGAGCATATCCACAGAAGGGCAGCAAAGCTGGTGGAGGATCTGGAGCACAGGTCTGATAAGTGTCTAGGGGAGATGGAGTTGTCTAGTGGGAGAAAAGGGAGCTCATAGGAGACCATATCACTCTCTACAGTTACCTGAAAAGCAGTTGCAGTGAGGTGGGAGTTGGTGCCCTCTCCCACGTAACAAAAAACAGGACAAGA
This sequence comes from Melospiza georgiana, assembly GCF_028018845.1. Lineage (NCBI taxonomy): Eukaryota > Metazoa > Chordata > Aves > Passeriformes > Passerellidae > Melospiza > Melospiza georgiana. The sequence continues at coordinate 75,794,039 of NC_080430.1, forward strand.
GGAAATGGTTTCAAGTTGTGACAAGGAAGGTTTAGATTGGATATTAGGAAAAAAATTCTTCATGGAAACGGTGGGCAGGCATGGAACAGGTGAATGTTCCTGAAGTGGTGGAATAACCACCCTCTGAAGTGGTCAAAACAATCTGTGGATGTGTCACCTGGGGATGTGGTTTAGTGGTGGACATGACAATGATGGGTTAACAGGTGTATTCTGTGATCTTAAAGGTCTTTTCCAACCTTAATAATTCCATGACTCCATGTAACAGGCCTATGGGAAAATTCTATGGGATATGGAATAAATCAGTATTTAGTAGACTTGGATGCTTTCATTAGAGACCTTTCTTGAAAATCCACCCTTTTATGTAGCAGTACTGTCTGAAATAAGTTCAACTAAATTTCACTGAAATCAAAACCACTGAATTTCCGGTAATCTTTCCAATTAGATCAAAATCCTAAAATTTCCAAAATGACAGAAAGAAAATCATAATTGCGTCTCACTGAAATTCAGAATTTTGTCACTGTTACAATTAATTTTGTAGATAACTTTTCAATATATTCAACAGATATAAGCCAAAATTAAAACTGGAGATTCCATCATATTATACAAATGTATGTATTCAGTTTCCTCACAAATATCGAACTACCTATGCTGGCACATTCCTAAATGTCCACTCTATGGCAGAAGGAGAATACTAGACTATAGGAACGCAAATGAACAGAGTTTATTCCAATTTGAGATACTCAAATTCAGAAACCTTCACTGATTACCTTAGTTTTACCCTTTCCTTTTTAGTTCTATTTTCATTCTTAAGCTTGTCACTTTCAATTTTCCTACTGATAGCCTTCTTTACTTCCCTCCTGAATTTGCTTGTGTTCTCTTAGTTCATTTCTAGTTTTCTCAGTACCTTCTCAAAACATGAGAACGCAACAAATGGGTAGAGAGAAGCAGAAACTGTTGTAAAAGCAAAAAGTGAGAAAAATTCTCATTTGATCATTTATGTTGAACATCAATTTTAAGAATGACAGCTGGAAAGTATTTTTTTAATATAGTCAAAGCAAAATACTTTACTTTATTGAAATTCCTTTGTGACTTAATTTTAAAATAAAATTGTGTCTATACTGAGAAACTCTAAAAATATTTTGTGGATTAAAAATCATATTCTACAGTGAAAAGAGATTGTTGTCATGGTTTGACCTGGAAACAGGATTTCTGGGATGCTGTGGATAGGGCCAATGAGTGCTCAGATTTGAATATTGCCATCTGGCCCAACCACTGGGCATTGGATCCACCTCTGAGAACATAGGGTAAAAGCAGGGCTCTCCCCCTGGCAGTTCCTCTTTAGATTTCCGGCAAGAAGGAGTTGGGTCTCTCCCCCGGCCCAGTTGCTGGCTGGGCCTGGGGAGGGGAAAAGCCATGCGGTCCGGCCCGGGAGAGGTAGGCCTGGCCCCCCCCAAGGGTGGAAGGAAGAAGTAAAGAAATGCCGGGAAGCAATGGGCAGCCTGTTCCCCCCCGCCCCTTGGAGACAGACAGACAGAGAGTGCAGCCTGTGTTTGTGGTCGTTATCTGGAAATTTAGTAAACATGTGCTGGCAGCAGGCAGCCCGGCTGACAGGAGTCCAGCCGCCTGGAGGAGTTTTAACCCTTCTTGGACAATGAAAACTTCACAGAAAATTAACCCTTCCTAGACGAGTGATGAAGGTCTGGACCAGAGAGAGAGAGAGTGAGAGATGTTGAAAGAATGGAGAAGATGGAGTGGCATTTTATGCTGGACTCTTTCGTGCAGCCATGGACAGAGCCATGTTTCCGTGTGATACAGAGACTGAGTCCAGGGGGAGAAATGTCCCAGAGCCAAAGAAGATTCAGTGTGGGTACCCCTCGGCCCCAGGGGGTATATAAAATATGGGGGGGACAGATGTCCCAGAGGTGAAAGACTGTGCTTTTCTGGAACTGGACAAAGCATCCTTAAAAAGACAACCCTGGAAGCAGCCCTGATTCTTGTTCCGTGGTGAGAGCACCGGAACAAGGACGGAAAAGGCCACCACGACACACGGAAGGACTCCTCCTCTTGAGGAACTGAAAGTTGAGCATTCTAAAGGGTGGTGCTGGACCCAGAACTGGTGATTTTGGAAGATGTATTGTATTGGGAATTTAGGGGGGAGGAGGAGGAGAGTGTTTTTGTGAGGTTTTCATTCTCCTTGTCTTTTTCTTTTTCTTTTGTGTGTAGTTTAGTAATTGTTTTTGTTGTTTTGTTAATAAACTTTTCTTTTTTTTTCAAGTGAGAGCCTGCTTTGTTTGTTCCTGGTCAAAATCTCACAGCAGACACCAGAGAAAGTGTATTTTTGTGGGGGCATTTGGCCTTGTGCCAGTGTCAAACCTTGACAATTGTCTTAGAAGTTTTGCGTTGACTTACGCATGTAAAAATAACTTGTAAGAAAGAAAATACATAAAATATTTCTTTGTATGTGTTTTATGTACCATTATTTAATTTTTAGAACTTTCATCTCAAAACCATGTTAATTACACATTGTAAGTCAATGTAGTGCTTATGAATAAAAGATAGTAAGGAAAACTAGAGAGTTTGAATATTGATACTTATAGACTTGATGTTGCTCTAGCACAATGAAATATTTAGGTGTTTCCATAGATCAGTGAAAAAAAAATTAATCTTCATCACAGAAAGCAGATTATTTTGGTATATAGATATTCTTGGGTTAAGATCATATTTAGGTAAAGTAGATTTTCAACTCCCATGTTATTTTAACTCTGAATAAGGGTATAAAGAACAATTTCATCCTCTAAAAGAAATAATAATCTTCTAGTCACTGTCATTATGAGAAGCTGCTCAAATTCTTGATTCATCCTCTACCTGTTTTGGTTTGAATTTCAATTCTTTTCAAGCCGGTGGTCAGAAATATGCACAACATTTCGGAGGATGATTTATTAGCCTATGTTCAATTGTACTGGTATTTCTCTCTATTAAGAAAAGATATTATTATCAGCCATAATATATTGGCACTTCACATCACTCAGCAATGAACTGCAAAGCTCTATCTTCTTTGGCCATTTCCACTGGTAAACTTATTAGATTAGCACTGGTGTCTGTAATTACATTGATGTATAACACAGTATCTTCTGCTATCAGCTTTAAAATTTATTTTGATTACTCTAGTTTTCAGAAAACAGACATTATTGAATGTTGTTTTAACATTCTCCCTCCCTGTTAAAAATACCCATAATTTGCTATTGGTGTCACAATACTTCTGAAAATTTTATTTACTATTTAAATACAAAAAAATCCTTTTATCTACCTAATGCTGAAATTAATGTCAAAGCTGTTCTCTTTTAATTGGATACTTTTTTTCACAATCTCTTTACTAATTCCCTCTTATCTATTTCCACTGATTCACCCTGTGGTGCTGTACCCAGTGCTTTTTACCAGATAGGAGAGAGCTACATTTGTTTTGTCTGCAAAAGTCATTATGCTTGTTTAAAAAGAACAAACCAAGCATCACCTTCCCCCCGCCAAAGAAAACAACAAATAAGAAGTCAGCTTGCAATTATCTACTTTTCCATTTAATCTCAGCTATTCTTTCCCTCTAGATTAGTTCAGAAGTAACACTCACTCTTGGCCATGAATCAACTTTTTGTTCTCACTCTTGCCAATGTAGATTTTCACTTAGCAACAAGTGGTGCTATTTGCAGCAATCATATGAATCATACTTTTGCAATTTCAATATAAAACTCTCACCCATTGTACAAAAAAATCCTATAATTAGAGTTATCTGAAACTTTAGGGTTATACAAAGTTTAACTACCATTTTAGACAGAACAGATAAAGTGTTGCAAGAACATATATCCTTATTCAGTGACAGAAAGTCTAAATGACTGCTTTTAGCCTGGTATGACCTGCAGTAACTATAAAATTATTGCTTAGTCAAGCAGGGAGATAGCTGCTAGGAATTGAGCCACCGAGACATTTTTGGATAACAGAAGATATAATCTGTTGTGAGTGTGGTTCACTAAAATGTCAGGTTTAAGAATAATTACACAAAAATGTCAGGTTTAAGAATAATTCTAAGTGGTGAGAATTTGTTACAAAATAAACTGTGGCCATCTTTAAAGTCTATTTGTCTTGTTAGATTCATCACCTTTCTCTGCCTCATGCTAAACATAAAGAATGTTAATGTACTAAGCAAAGCCTTAAAGAAAAGCAAACCAATACAACAAGCCACAAACCAAAAAAAAAGAAAAATACCATAAACAGGCTAATTCCTATCGTTACTTTTAAGAAATGCCACTATTTGAATAGAGTCTTTAGAAAAAAACTCTTTCATAACAAGCTTAATCTGGAGCTTGCTTTCTAAGCTCAGTTTTTGAAAACTAAGTCAATTTAAAAAGTAAAGCACCTTGAAGACACAAATTACTAAAGCTGACAAAAGAGATACAACACTGGTGGTGATGCTAGAGTAGGACCAATAGTGGCTTATCTAGTCTAAGACTTTTCCTCAGCAATATCTTACAGCAGGTAACGGATGGATAGATGCAACACATTATCACAGTCTTCCCCCAAAATATTTAAATCAGCCTGTCCTTTCTCTGACCTCTCTCCATGGTCTTCTTTTGTAAGATGACTACTCTGTCCTATCCAAAATCTGTGGGATTTACTAATTTTTAACGCCATGTCATAACTTCGATGTTTGTTTCTTTTTCATTCACTCCCCTGTCCAACTTTTTTAAAGCCCTACAATATATCAGCTTGTCTGAAATTTTGTGCAATTATTTTTTCAGGCTCCTTTTATGTTCCAGGAAAATATGTTGTATAGTTCAGGAAAATATCACCCTTTTATTGACTTTAAGGTGGATAGTTTTAAAGTTTATTAAATGTAATTCCATTTTTGTGAGGGAGTCAGAAAGCAGCTGTATGTTACTTAGCTGCCTGTCACAGTCAATTTATATGCAGGGAGGAATAAATGTGATCTCTCTTCTAAGCAAAATAATTAAAAAAAAAAAAGTTTTGGTGTATTTAGTTATCTTTATATACTCTTAGGCAATGCTGAATTTTCTTCTCTCTTTCATTAAATAAAAATGTTCAGAAGCAGTTTTAAACCACAAGGGCCAGTAGCCTGTTCACTGAGAGCTCAGTTTTTCTACTTGTAGAAAATTTATTCTGGAACAAAAGAAAGGGCACAGTTAAGTGACATTTCTCTCAGTAACAGTGACAGCTTTGAAAAAAAATATCAGTGCTCTTACTTACCTGGGAGCATCCTCATATCTAGTTCAAGACTTTGTGCAGCACACCTGTGAAGGCATGAGGGAGGAAAAGGGAGCAGCAAGGGTCATAGATGGCTCTGCACTGCCAAGAGCTGTACTTTGTCTCCGTTCTGGCTATGTATTATCCCAGAAATTCAGTCTCTAAGCCTAGGTACTTTGCTAGGTAAATTGCTGAGGTCGCCAACAAAAAATAAACTGCATTTGGGATGGAACAAGGCTTGCTGTCCCTTAAATGTATGACAAAGACAATTGTCATCTCACTAGTGGAACACCTAGCCTTAAAGTAGAGCACGGGCAAGAGAACATTCCTAGCCTTCTCTAGCCAAAATTAACTGCTCCTTTAACCTTGATTGATGTAATGGAACTGACATTTGCTCAAGTGCAACACTCAAAAGTGCCTATCATTTTTTCTTTAATATAATAAATTTATTTTACCTGTTCCTATAAAAGGATGCTAATTTTCCTTTTTCTAATGAGATTTTGATCTTGCTTATGCAACATTGCTTCCACAGATGCAAAAAATTCCTGAATTTTTCCTCAGGGATGTGATGTGGTCCCAGGTAGCTACAACATATTTCTATTACATTTACAGTGAAAATTTTATATGTATTTTGCTTATTAAAAAGAAAATCTAATTACCCTTATGAATTTTCTGAGGTTAAACTGACAACTATCGTTTAGTATATTACAGTGTTTTGCTTGGTGCACAAAGAAATAATAAACATACTGCATAGGAGTAGATTGGAATGTAAAGACTGACCTGCCTCATCGTGGGTCTTAAATAAGCCTCCTCAACAGATTAAAATGACTGCAGGAATTTTGCCTCTTGTTTTTCATAAAAATGCATTTTAATTCTATTTGATCTAATTTTTTTTCTCCATTCAATAGATTTTGCTACCTGTTTGATTGAAGAAAATCTCCATTTCAAAACAAAGTCACAAGGGTTTTATCTCTCATAGAATATTAATGCAAATTATCAACAGTTTTTCTCTTCACAAATAAACACCTCCTTTTGAAATTCCCTTGAATTAAACTAACCTAAATATATGCTTTTGGAAAGTGTTGACAGTGTAAAATAGAACAGATATAATATGCCAAAACATTAATACCGTGTCACTGTAGCTTTTTATTATTATTATTATAATGTCCTGGTTCCGTTAGGTAACTAAAATCTGTTCAAGATGCATAAGACAAGACAGGATACAATCCTGTGCAGATACGTGAAAGGCACACATAATCTTCTAAGATTATTCAGTGTTTTCTAAAGCAAATCCTAAAGCGAAGAAAGCTCTCCTAAATGTACACTGGTGGCATTAAGAGTAGATTTTGGTTTCATTGTTATGTAACACAGTTCAGGTGCCATCTGGATGTGTTGCCTCCACATATCTTGTGCGTTCATGCTCAGTACTAGCATGTTGTCAGCTGAACAGCAGTCATCTATATTAGTAATAGTTGTCACAGAGGTGAATAATTTGTCATTCACTGCTTTCCTAATCTCACACTCCACATATTCCTCTCTCAAAACAATTATGCTACTATTCTAATGTCTTAAAAAGAAGCATAACTTTCTCCTTTTAATACTGCCTCATTTTATTTGTTTGTTTGTTTTGGGGTTTTTTTTGTTAATTCACTGAGAAATGGTGTAAAATAATGGAATTGTTTAGGTTTGAAAAGATCTTTAAGATCAGCAAATCCAAATGCAAACCAGCACTTCCAAGTCCATTACTAAACCATGCTGCTAAGAGTCGGATCTACATGTTTTTTATAAGACCTCCGGGGTGGTGACTCATCCATTTCCCAGGGCAGTGCTTCTTGTAAATCGTTAACAGCCATTTTCTAATGTTGCCTATCATTGCAAATTAAAGCATAGGATGCTTGGGCGTTTGTTTTCAAATAGGCTCAAATTGCAGTACAACTTGTAGAGTGATTTCAAATTATTGGAGGACTTCAAATTTTATGGGCACTTCAGTATGGAATTTAAAGCACTCCAATAATTTTAAATCGCTCTGTCTTGCACAAAGCAATTTAAATTTATTGGAAGTGAAATTTGGCAGTGATCAGAGCTCTGGGCATCTCAGCATACATTGGTTTAAAATTAAAAGAGCACTTTAAATTTTTATAAGCACTTCATTTAAGGATCGGGGCTCTGGTCTGGGATGGTGCATTTTACAGCTGGTAAAGGTTTTGTCACTTGCACTCAAATAAAAATAATAATAATAATAAAGCTTCTTTATATATTATTTTATTATATTACTTATTAAAATAATTATTTATCAAAATAACTATATTATTTCTTAAAATAATCTTATTTTGCTTAACAAGAGATCTAAAATACAATTTAGACAGAAAAGTAAAAAAAAGCAAATAAGGTACAATTCTGTTAAAGCTATTTCATTCCATTAGTTTCAGAGAAAGCCGTTGCTCAACTAGAGAAACCAAAACCCAAAGAAATCCAGACAAAGGTGTAATCAAAATATACAGAAAATGATACCGTGCAAATAAACCCCATCTATCCTTTTGCCTCTCCTGTTTTTATCTGACCCAATCTAGAATAATCTTCTAAACATCACAGAACAGGAGCAGCTTTTTAGCTCTGCTGGAAGAGGTTTAGTACAGTACAGGTGTTGACAGCTGTGCAATCCTCCATGTGCCTCCATGTGAGCACAAACTGAAATAAATGCTTGCAGGGCAGTGTCTTCCCTGTTCGGGTCGAGGTGTCTCGGCGGTGGCGGCCGTGCCGGGGCCGTGCCGGGGCCGTGCCGGGGCCGTGCCGGGGCCGTGCCGGGGCCGTGCCGGGGCCGTGCCGGGGCCGTGCCGGGGCCGTGCCGAGGCCGTGCCGGGGCCGTGCCGGGGCCGTGCCGGGGCCGTGCCGGGGCCGTGCCGAGGCCGTGCCGGGGCCGTGCCGGGGCCGTGCCGGGGCCGTGCCGAGGCCGTGCCGGGGCCGTGCCGGGGCCGTGCCGGGGCCGTGCCGGGGCCGTGCCGGGGCCGTGCCGGGGCTGTGCCGGGGCCGTGCCGGCGCTGCCCGGGCCGGCCCCAGGCGGTGCCAGCGGCTGCAGCGGCCCCAGCGCAGGGCACGGCTGAGCCCCTGAGCCCCGGGGAAAGCCTGGGCAAGGGAGGGCAAAACGCTGCCCGGCAGCCGGGGCTGAGCCAGGGGAAGCGAGCGAGAAACAGCCCTGCGAGCCCCGAGGGGACAGCGGGAGCAGGGCCGGGGGCAGGAGAGACCCGGCAGGGATGGCCCTGCGGCCTGCGAGAGAGCCCGGCCCGGCTGGGCCGGCCCTGCGGCCCCGGGAATGGGCCGGGATGGAGCGGGGAAATGTGCGAGGAGAAGGAAGGAGCCGCAAGGAAAAACTGTTACTCACTGACAACAGTCCCCCATTCTTCATCCCTCTTGGGCAGCTCAGGAATGGAGCCAAGTTGAAGAGGGAAGAGGACAGCAGAAAGGGTGGGGTGCATGTGGAGTGAAAAGGGAATTTTTTTCATATTTACTTTTGCCTAACACCATGCAACTTTTTCTTAATTGTCAGTAAATGAATTTTCCAGAAGTCGAATCTGTTTTGCTTGTTATGATAACTGGTAAGGCATCTCCTTGCCTTTATCTCAACCCACAAGCTTTCTAAGTCATGTTCTTTCTTGTTTTCCATCCCATCCCTTGGAGGCTGGATGTGGGGTGGGTAGCAGAACAGATGGATGAAAGTTTGGCTGTTGGCCAAAGCTAAATCACAAATCCTCCTTGGTCTAAAGCTACTTCAAAGACTTTTCAGTAAAACAAAGACTTTTACAAATCTGAACTCCAAGGGTAATCCCAAATACCCTAGTACAGAGAGTGCTAATTAGTTCAATTGTTTTATTAAACTAGAGAACTGTGTCTAAACAGCTAAAAGGGTATACATTATGGAGAAACCCTCAATTTCTGAAGGCAGGCGTAGCTTTTTTCTTCCAAGGCTCAGCAATGCATGTTACAGATTTGAGACCATTTATTAAGACAGCACAGTGAGAATAAAAAACTCTACCCAAACTTTCTCTTCAGTTCTATTACCCTAGATGGAATGTGATGGGCAGAATACTTAAAAAATATTTAGGAAAAATCTATGAAGTCAACGTCTTGGTGCAATTCAATTATTGCTTCATTATGTGTTTTTTATAGGATACCACTCCAACAGAGTGAGGTCTGTGGATTTGTTACAGATTTTTTAATTATTTTTTTCTCTTTCTCTTCGAATAGAAGTCAGTCTCAATGCATATTGTCAATGTATATTGTCACAAGTAATGAATAAACTGCCTGGATGGATGCCATGCATATGTTTGATTAGAAGGAAATATGATTCTACTAGACGTTATTGGGTTCCACAAGACTAACTTCTGGTAACTGAACATTCACAGTCTGGCAGGCACCTTCACAAATGAATCCAGAATGGTTGTTCATGGTAATTTGCTTCCAGTGCTATTCTTGGTAATTTAATTGTAAATTAAACAGTTTTACTGTAAACAGATGCAAGATTCCCTCGCTCTGCTGCCCTGAGAGGCTGAAAAAGTAAAATTAATAATTTTAAATATCAGCTTTATAACAATTCTGTATCTACCTACAGATAAACTTTATATCTTCATATAATGATAGTTTTGGTTGCTTAGAACCACATAGTAATTCAAGTTCAAAGGGGCCTCTGAAGATTGTCTCATGCAACCACCTGCCCAAGCAGTCTCAGCTACAGCAGGTTGACTAGGACTGTGTCCAGATGAGTTTTGAGTTAATTCAAAACACGCTGACATCCTGTACAAAAGTTGGCAAGAAATCCTCAGCTGACTTAAGGGTGGGTAAGCAAACCATTATCATGACATTAGATTCTTCATTCCCATGAATCCCACCCTCATCTCTACCACTGGATTGCCATCCATGTCTGATCTGTGCTAATCATTGGTGCCCCTAGCATTAATGAAAATTGCCCAGCTCTCCACTGCCTTGTCAGTGAGTGTACAGCTGGGTCTCAGTCTCTCAGGACTGGGCTGTTGTGTTGGAAATCCAGGATTATCCACAAGAGGCTAATGCATTGTGTTCCATTTCCATCTAGGACCTCCCAAGCATGTAAACCCCTAGGTTTTGCTGGGGTTGTGGGCTCAACACCAACAGAAAGTTGCTTCAGCCTGACAGGTCAGCCTACGTGTATTAGTGGAAACTGTTTGTTTTCATTGTATATGGAGTCATCAACTTTGGTGGCTTTATAGAGCAAACATTCTGATTTTGGAGCTCCAAACACTTCTCCACTGGTTAATAATGGTAAGAATTGCTAGTGTGAGCTGAGTGTCCCTGGGTGAGGAGACATCAGCATGCCTTTTAATCAGGCCATTAGTCTGCTCAGTAATCCCATTCTCTTGGGGCTTCTATGGCAAAAGAAACACCGACTTAATGCCCACCTTTCAAGCCCAGTCTTGAAACACTGCATCAGCAAAGGATCTGGACATGCTGGCTGAACATGAGCCAGCATGTGCCCAGGTGGATAATAAGGCCAGTGATACTCTGGCTTGATCAGCAATAGTGTGGCCCGGAGGAACAGGGCAGTGATCATCCCCCAGTACTTGTGTCCTGGGTTGACTGTATGATGCTTTTTCCCCCAATTGTCTCATTCTGTTTATGTTGAATAATAAGTTTTGTACCTTTAAGAGTGTTCCAGAGAGTGAAGGGCGGGAGAGAAGAAGCGCGCAATTTGTTTTCAGACACTGCACTCCTCCTCCACATTCCTCCTCCTGAACTATGTTGTCTGCGGATGCACAGACAGCAGGACAGAGCTCTTTTTTGCTTTTTGTTAGTGTTAGCTAGCTGAGGCAAAGAAGTTCCCTGGACTTTTGTTTTTTTTCCTTTTCTTTGGACCTCTTGAAACCTGCTCTGGACTGAACACCCAGGGGAGCACTGGCAGCTGCATCTGTGGCCCACCGGGCCAGGCCTGGCCTACGATATTTCCAGCACTGGAGGAACTGACCGGAGACTGAGTGAGCTGAACTGCAACCTGGGGAAGGACTTTCTCAGCTTGCCATCTCTTTTAGAGTGGCAAGGGATTTTATTGTTTGATATTGTTTCAGTTTTATTGTTTAATAAACAGTTTTTTCCACCTTTCTCCAAGGAGGTATTTTTCTCCCGGACAAGTTGGGGGGAGGTGCCGATTTGGATCTGTTTACCCACCGGAGCTCCTGTGGGGAATTCTCCCCCAAATTTGCTCTAAACTTGGACAACTTGGCACTGGTGAGAGCACCAATTGAGTATAATGTTCTCTTCTGGCCCCTCGTGATAAGAAGGACATTGAGGTGCTGGACCGTGTCCAGAGAAGGGCAATGGGGCTGGTGAAAGGGTTTGAAGCCCAGGTCTCATGAGGAGAGGCTGAAGGAACTGGGGGTGTTTAGCCTGGAGAAAAGGAGTCTCAGGAGGGGCTCTTATCATGACCTTATCATTCTCTCCAGCTACCTGGAAAAGAGGTTGTAGCCAGGTCTCTTCATCTAGCTAACAGGTAACAGGACAAAAGGAAATGGCTCCAAGTTACACCAGGGAAAGCTTAGACTGGCTATTGGAATAATTTCTTCACTAAAAGGATTTTCAAGCACTGGAACAAGCTGGCTGGATAAGGCATTGAGTCACTATCCTGGGAGGTAGATGTGGCACCTAGGGACATAGTTTAGTGGTGGACTTGGCTGGGTTGACAACTGGACCTGATGGTCTTAGAGCTCTTTTCCAGTCTCAATTATTATATGATTCCAAATGCCTCTTAAAAACTGATTGTCATGGGGCACTAACCACTTCTCTAGGAAGCCTGTTCCACTGTTTGATTACCTTTTCTGTAAATACTTCCTAATGCCAGGTCTGAATCTCTTCAGTTGTATCTTTGAAAATTCCCACAACTTACAGTTGTAAGAGACCATGATCAGGATGTCATATTACTAACACATAACTACCACAGAATGCTACAACATTTCTCCTTTCCATGGATGACATTTGTAGACTATGTAATGAAGTAAACTGAATCTTGTTAGCAAGTCTAAGGAACCTCTTCTCTACTGTGGGCTGGTGACATAGATTCATGCAAATTCCCTTTACTAGGAGCAATATCATTATGGCCTGAGTTCAGAAAGGTAAGGTGCAGAGAAGGAACAGTAGGAGGACCTAGTTGCCACCAGTGATTACCTGATTTGTGTCAGAAGCAGATGAGTCAGCCACACTTGTTGGCTCCTATCCTTTGTGGTGACTGAGGCTCTGAAAGGAAGGAATGGCTTGCAGTGGGTTATAGCACACCTATGGGCAAATCAAACACAGAAAGGTGAAAAAAAAGCAGCTGACATGGAGCTCTGTGTCAAACTCCCCTTGTGTTTGGCTGTGAAGTCGCCTGACTACAATAAATCACTGTGTAATGAAAGGGGTGACTTTGCACCCTGACCCTTTTGCATGTCCTTCTCCATGTAGATCCAACATAATTCAACATTAGCTCTTCTCAGATTTTCCTATATATGCCTTATCTATGTTGCAAGCTATAGAGTGAGCCTTGCTACAGTCACACTTTCACAAATTCATGTTAAAACCTGTTTTTTGCTGACACCTTTGATGATGATTCCTTAAATAGCTCAAACCACTCAGTTGAAACAAGGATAGGGAATGGGGGTTGCAGTAAGTTCACAATGCTGCGTTTCTGCTGCTCCTTCCTCCCCACACTCTTCCCCTGCTCCAGCACAGCACCCACCTTTCTGAGACCGCTCTCCATTAACTTCTCCAGTGTGGATCCTTCCTACATTTTTCAGTTTTTCAAGAAGTGCTCCAGTGTGGATCCTTGTACAGAGTACTGTCCTTCAGGAATAACCTGTCCCAGCATGGGTCCTTCCAGAAAACCTACTCCATTGACACCTGTCTGTGAGTTATTGCTTTCTTCAGGGTACATCCACCTATTTTGGCTTGGGATCTTCCACCAGGCTGCAGGTGGATCTCTGCACCATCACAGTCCCCCATGGGCTGAAGGGCACAGCTGCCTCACCATGGTCTTCACCATGGGCTGCAGGAGAATCTCAGCTCTGGTGGCTGCAGAACCTCCTCCCCCTCATTCTGCACTGACCTTGCTGTCTGCAGGGCTCTTTCCCTTACATAACCCCAGCTGCTGTTGAAAAACATTTTTACCCATTCTTGAATATGGTATCAGAAAGATGCTAACAATGTCCCCTCTTGGCTCAGCTTTTGCCAGAGACAAGGCTGTCTTGAATCCTGCTGAGAATGGCTATTTTGCAGAATCACAGAATATTCTGAGTTGGAAGGGATACACAAGGATCATCGAGTTCAGCTCTGAAGTGAATGTCACATATGGGGAATCTGTCCAACATGAGGGCAGCTTCTGATATCTCTGCACAGAAGCCATCTCTGCATCCCCTTACCCCCAAAACTTTGCCAGATAAACCAAATACAGTAAAGAACAAAGGCAACAACAAAGATCTTAAATGAAGTATGGACAGACCAATTGGAAACATCATTAGAACTACAGAGACAGGCAATAGAAAATCTGGCAGAACAAATGACAAGTTAAAATTATGCTGAACTTTTTTTAAACAAATTTAAAGTGACAAGTCAAACATATGCTATGTCAGAAATACACACTGTTGCTCAAGGGGTTTTTTGCCTCTAGTACTATGTTCCTTCACAGTAATTTTGTTGTCAAAATTGAATGTGAATTTCTTTTTAAAAATAAAACACAACCACAAAACCACTTTCTATAATCTTATACCTTATATCTCTGCCTTTCTCTCATATTTCCCCATTCTTTTACACCTATTCTTGCTGGGCCTTTTTCTGCTAATATTTTTATTCTGAAAATCTTTATTGGACATATTCATACCATGTATTTTAACCCTCTGTTTTTCTGCTAGATTTCATGCCACATGATGAAATAATTTACCATTAGCTCTCTATCTTACTAAATCACCACTCTGTCAGCACTTGGACTGATAGGATGTCTGCAGTGCTCCAATCTGTATCAGCCTTCAGTACTATGCAGATCTTTAGAGCCATTATAGATTAACTCAGGCAAGTGTTATATGTTTTGGAAATGTTATTGAAGGTGAATATGGAGCTGAAAGTGGAAATACCTTAGTTACTAACACCGGCAGCTTAATCCTGTTCCTGGATGAATATAAATCAACTGCCTACTTACTTTTCAAGACTCTCTACTTACTTTCCATTGATCTGTTTTACAGCAAAACTAGAGAATAGCATCTTTCATCATTTTAGCTGGATTTGTTTCCACCATGGGAATCTTCTTTTCCAGAACAAATGGCTAACGATGCTGCTTAAGTATGCCCTCCCAAGTTTAAAATTGGCCTTCTCGTGCAAGAGTTATTATTTTATCAGTGGTTATTAAATGACTCCACAAATCCTTGAAGATATATTTGCAACAAAAATTATATGTCACTTCTCCTGTGTGACTACTTTATGAATTTTCCACTTAGATTGTACCTGCTCATAAAGCGCTGACTACATAGATTTTAGGTTATTTAATAGACGTAAGGTTTCTGAGGAACAGGAGAAGATCTGTTCTATAATATATTCTCCCTCTGCCTCAGACAATCTAATTTTGATTTTGCTTTTTAAACCTTGCTCACCCCCCAGCTGATTATTCTGCACATTTATTAAGTTACATGGGAAAAAAAAAGGCAAAAAACCAACCAAACACAAAAAATGTGCTTCATTCACTTTGAGTTCTTTAGCTTTTGCCTTTACCAGATGCATTTTAGGAATTTAGGTGAATGTCCTGTTTTTTTGTTTCAATTTTATTGGGGCCATAATTGTGCTGTGAAATATTTCCCATCTAGCTTGTATTCCAGCTCTCAACCCGAAAAAATTTAGAACAGTAAAGATACTGCTTAAATAAACTCCATTTTCCAAAATATGGTTCGTAATGAAAATACTGACAGGCGCTTAAATTTAGTTACATTATAGCCAATAAAATGCTAAAGTATATTCATTTTAAAGCATTCAATGAAACATGACCTAGTGTCAGCTAATTCATGGTTACTGGAAAATCTAATTACGTCAAATAACGATTGTGTTAAATTCCAAGTTTAATTGCATGCAGTGTATAACACACCCTCCACACACCCTACCCCCTTTTCCCCTTTACAAAGCACTCAGTTGCTTGGAATCAAAATTTTGTGGAAGTTAAGACTGAAAAGAATGCATAAACATTAGGCACTGAATACCATGAGATGGATACAAATCAAACACTTAACAGCGCCCCCACACTCCCTCCCACCCACCCTAGCATTTTTAGATGCCTTAATACCTTGGAAAATCTGGAAACAAGAGGGATTTAAGAACAGCTGCGCATTGCTTTGTAACATGTATTAGATTTAGGTTCCCAAATCTCATTTTTTTCCAAATATGATTTAAGAGGCCAAATTACTGCAGTTTCTGTGCAGATCTTTCTTATTTACTGTCACAAAGCCATCTGAAAGGAAAAAAGGTAAGAGAAAAATAATTTAAACATACACAGTTCTTCCACTTGCAAGAAACTCTTCACTAGTCTGCCCCCTTCGTAGATAAAACATTCTATTCTGCACATTCAGAGACAGAAGTGTGTGCTTACAGCCACTACCACCTTACTAATTAGGCCTGTGGTACTCTACAACTTGTAATGTATCCCCTTTCCATAATTTGGCCATTTTTAAACTGATCATTCAGGTCAATTCCCATTTAATTCCTTCCTTGCAAAGGGCGAGGGGTGAAAGGAAAAAGGGTTAAGAGCACCTTTTTTCACAACTTCAAATGTAAAGCTATCTTTTAATACAAAATCTTAGTTCCAGTAATAAATTCAGTCACTTGTAGTGGTATTTATAGGCCACACAAGACATTCCTCCCTTCCCCACTGTCTGTCACTGAGATCCCCCTAAGCTAGGGACTGAAATAACAAATGGCCCAAAAGCTACTCCTGATAAGCCTTATTTTATTAATATTTTCTGGCATGAATCCCTTCTCAGAAAGATGATAAAAATGGAGCAAAAATAGCTAATACCTGCACTACTGAAAGGTATCTTTCATCAGGTGAAACTACTTGATCAAACATTATTTTATGACCTAGTCAGAATAAAAACGAAACTTTTGCTTTATAATTGTCTTCAAAATTCCAGAAGTTTTTCCCCCCTGTGGTGAACAGATGCTGAGAATTACCTAAACAACACTAATGGATGTTAGCATTTAGATTTAAATATCTCTAGCATTTCTTGTTAGCTTATTCACCAAATCCATTTTGAATTACACTTCAGCCAGTGCAATTGTATCATTTGAGAGTAATTTTTTTTAAACTCTGGTTTTACCTTTAACTTGAAATTGGGTTTTTACCATAAAATTACACCACAGAAATCACACAATACCATGTTGGGGATTACAGTAGTTTTAGTGGCTAGAACAGACATGAGGAGGACAAGGATTAGATGATCTCACCTAATGAATAAGGTCAAGAACTAGGAGTGGGAAGAAATTCCAGTGTCAAAAGTTAACACCCAGGGTCAGGGTGGCAAGCTGGAGTCAGAAGAAGAGATTACGAGTTAGAAACATTTTTCAGACAGAAAATGACTGCTCTAAAGAAGATTTTTGCTCAATACAATTAGGGTCACACCTTCAAACTGTGGCTGAGATTCCCTGTATTAGGCTGACTATATAATCTTACTGACAACACCTCTATTCTCAACATGGCTGCACGAAGAAGAGCAAGAACAGCTCTGCCAACTTTGAGTTACAGTTAAATCTTCTCTCACATTGTTTAAATTATGTTTTTGTTTAATAAAAGGTCTACAATTTAGCAAAGATGCAAAATTCTCGCAGAAATGACACCTGTGTTCTCATAGGTGTTTCTATTCTGCCCAGTGGATAGCTCTCCTAGTTACAGACTTCAAGTACATAGGCTTTCTCCCTCTGCCAAATGATGATAATGTTTTAGAAGACATAAAACAATGTATTATGCAACAAAAAGTTTTCCCTGTTAAGTTGTATTTGATTTTGACACAGAGCAGTGCCATGTTAAGCTTAAAAATGTGGAAAAAAATTATTTTTGACAAAACCCAATGACAGGTGAGAATTCTAACAAAACTCTTAAGCATTATTGATAATAATAGTTATTGTCAATATCAGTAAAAATTATTGTCTGAGACTATTTCTATCTCTATTTAAAAGAGGAAAGATTTCCTATTGATGTAAGAGGGATTATATTCAGGTGCAAGATGCAGTTATTTATTATTCCCCAGTGCTAAAAAGCTTCATTTACTGTTTGGAATATTCAGTAATTTTTTCCAAAATACAGTTTCATTTTCAAATCACTGTGTTCTTTGCAAGTACAATTCAGCCCTATGTGACTTGATTGGTCATATATTGCATCATAGCACTGACAAATACATTCACTTGGCAAAAGTGGAACACCAAACATTTCTGTTTCAGCTAATGTGTTCTTTCTTGAAGTTCAGTTTCTGTATGAAATAAGACTTAGGTGACTGTGCCCTGTCTTCATCTGTCATGGATGACAGGTACTTTTGAACACATTGCTCGATCTCAACAGGATTTGACAGAAAAATGTGAAGACAGAGAAATGTGAAGCCCCTATCTTGCTTATGAAAACTGACAGCTGAGTGAAATGTATAGGCTTAAATTAATTTTGCAGGCTGGAGAAGGCAAGTAGAATTCAGTGCCTAAATCTGCTCATTTTGGAAAGCCATAGTGTGAATTAGCTGTCAGCTGCCCAGTCAGAACAGGGGCGCAACCAAACAATCCACAGCAAATGACTAATTTTACCCAGCAAAACATGTAAAGTATATAAGAATTGACATCAAAATATTAGGTAAAGGATGGCCTGGCAAAAAGTCAGTCATTTTAGCTTAATTATTTCTGGAAATGTTTTTTTCTCTCTTCTTCCTCCCACCAGCCTTTTCTTTCCTCATTTATCAGACAAAATTCTGAGAACAGAATTAGCTCCTTTGTGTTAATTTCTGTACACCATCTTTATCTTACACATATCTTTATATGCAGTACATATGGTAGATAATGGGAGGGGAAATAAAAAAAGATTTAGTTCTTGATCTTGTCCTCTAATGCATCTCTACATCTCTAACTTTTCACTGGGCAGATCTATTGACTAAAAAGACATTGCTTCCGTAATCATGTAACACAGTAGAACTGGTGTGAATAAGACAGGAGACATAACCTTTGCCAGCAATGATGCCATAGGAAAGGAATTAGTTTGATTTTATTATAGAGTACTCTTCCAGTGGAATATTTGACTTGAGTTTCTTAATGAAGCTTTAATACATATCTGTTTTTAGACTAATAGCTGTGCACTTACACACACACTCAAAAGATTATTTATACTTTTTATACTGAGACAATGTCTAGAGGGGGTATGGATTTATGTATATGTGCCTATGATAGAAAGATGGACCCCTAGGAGCAGAGATCTTAATACAAGGATGAATGAAATATGTGGCTCAAGAAGAAGCCATCAGTGGAGGTGGCTGGGCCTGGCACTTTGCTTGACATGGCTGTCATGATCCATCCTAGTGAACGGATGATGTTATGGCTCTTAGGAGTGATCTCAGGGTGCAAAAACCCGACACGGTACAAGGGGGTTTGTAGTAATAATCAAAACAAATGCACCTTTATTGAATGACCACAGCAAAATGCGATAGATGGATTAAGGGAGAGAAAAAGATAGAGAATGAGAGAGAAGAGAAAGAGGGGGGAATATGGCTACCAATGTAGAGACTAAGTCCTTTGGTCCAGTCCACTTGAGAATTCACCTGTTACGCTGGGGAGATCTCAAAATCTCTAGCTAACTCAGAGGTTTTTGTTATGATAATTCTATTGAAAACTGGGGGGGGTGGAGGGGGGGGGGAAACAGGTACAATAGGGAATAGATGTAACAGGTAGTCCATATTCTCAGCAGTAAAGGAGAGCCATTGTTTTCGTGGTCCAGTGGTCACGACTTGCCGACAAACATCTCGGTTTGGTCAGTTTGCCTCCCCCACACACCTCCCCTGGTTTGGGGGTTTCAATCCCAGTCCTTGGAAGGAGGAGAGGGGCCTTTTCACATAGGAGTTTCATGTCTCAGTCCTTGATGGAGAGGCTTCTTACATCTCAGTCTGTCTGTCACAGTGGTTGTAAAGCAGGTGAGGGTCTTCTGTGGGAGACCACCTGAAACTCAGGAGAGGTCCAGCCAGGCCGAGAGATGGGACAGCTTCCAAAGCTGCTATTGTTGCAAAAAGGGCACGGTGCCCCCTTCATAGCATACAGCAAACACTCCTGTGAAAACAAATAACTTAACACTGAGCTTTCAGGTCTCAGGGCCTTTGGCATGTGACATTCTCCTTCAGAGACAGAGATTCTAGACAGGGGGGGTCTTCTCTTCAGTGGTCTCCCAAGGACGATCATGAGGCAGAATGAGGGAAAATTCGGACAGATTCTCACAATGGCCCAACACACTGGCTACAATTTTAAAATAATTTTATCTGATAGAATCCCAGACATGCAACAGAAACAGCCCTGTTACTGTGAAGAAATACCTTTCAAGAACAGCAAAAATTAATGGAGAAGTTCAGAGGCAACCAAGCTTTGTTATGATGAACACCTCTGTGGATATTCTGATGCTTGGTAAGAACGAGAATCCTGCAAAATTTCTGTTATTGGGATGTTACAGAGTGTCTCTTTGCTCTATCTGTCTATTTTAAGAAAGTATGTCTTGAGACTTGTGGGTTTTATTTAAGTTTGCTTGAAAGTGGTTAGTGGGTCCAAGTGGTTAGTCTGAAATAAAAAATGGGGGATGAGACATGAGAGACAGTGCTATTACATATGCCTCATACCTTTAAGAAACTGTATTAAAGAACTTATTATTGAGATTTCAAGGTAATAAATTAAGATATATATGTCTTTAGTGAACTGAGATACAATATACCTTACTATGTCCTTTAAGTAATACCAAGATATGATCTCCCAAGGAACATCTAGTGTCCTTTACTGAATAATCCCTTCAATTCAGTTTTGTGGCAGCAGTTATGAAACATCTTTTGAATATTTTCCAACAAATGTTCAGCTGAGACTCAAAATAATTGGGAGGAAAGGAATCACAATTATTTCCCTTGACCTTAAACATCAGTTATGGTGACACATACCCAATCCCTTCTCTGAGTCAGGGAATTACTTCTTTTTTGGTGAATCAGTCTCTGTAATGGTAGAACCCATAGGAAGCACAAACTTAGCATCATCTGCTAAGGTCTCAGTAAAGGTAAAGGCCTCAGTCCAGTAACACACAGTAACCTTAAGGACAGCCTTAAAGGATTTGCTGACTAAGAGTGGATCTACATGAACAATTAAATTTGGACATGATCATATGCTTGGGTGACTTCAGCTTTGAATGCAATGCTGTAAGGGTATGAAAAGAGATTGTCTGCCCACGTAGTTGAAAGATTAGCCCATCTGAATACTGATGTCATTAACCCTGGAAAGATATTTTACATAAGGACTGAGGTAATAATGTTCTATATATGTATTTGCTATATATATGTCTGCATCTATATCTATATCTATATCTATATCTATATATCTATATCTATATCTATATCTATATCTAAACATACAATATCATTTTACAGTCATAAATGGGAGAGATACCAGAGGCTTTCAAATATAAGAATAGAAAAGGTAGCTTGTTTCAAGTTCTACAGATACACCAAAATAGATATGCAGGATATCATTATGAAACAAAGTGATCAAGCTACCATCTGAAAATGTCACCCACAACAAAAATAAATCTGCTCTGCAATTGACTATATTTAGATGAATTATGTAAAATCATAAGCAAAATGCTAAGTAGTCCTTTATAGTATCTTGAGCTGAGATTATTTATAACTCATTAAGAGATTTATGGTAAATGGGTATGTGTTGGGGTTTTTTTTTCTTCCTTAATCATCCTGGTGAAGGAAAGTACTGTGAAGGTCTTATAGGACCTTCAAGGCCAGAAAAGTCAAGCATATACATTCATCATAGCATATCTGTGTATAGTCTCACACTTTCAGTCTGAAACATTTCACTGCTAAAGGGTTGCAAGTGTGAGTGGAATTTCACAATCTATCTCTTCTGTGCTTACTCAGCTGCCCTTAGTATAAAGTAGTTGGTCAGAAAAATCAATGGGTTCCAGAAGTATCAGGATAGACATAATTAATGTTATAAATAACTGTTAACACTATACTTGAAATAGTGGCAAAAAGTATCTGTTGATGAGATTTACTGAGATTGTCAAAGTTTTTCAACTCTGCTTATCATTCATTCTTGCAATGGATTTTATCAGTCTTATGATGCACCAATTGCAGCAAGAATGCAATAATTAATTAATTGTCTAATTATCAGCACTCTTTCTTTGGTCATAAAAAAACAAACAAAAAAACAAAAAAAAAACCCAAAACAACCCACAACCACAGAACAGCCTAATGTCTCCCTGTTTTTAAAATAATCAAGTCGCTCTTTTTTGTAGCTTGTTGACCTTAAAGTCCACTACATCCAAATATCCTGACATCTACATGTCCAGTCATTAAATTGGTACTGGATAGAAAACATTTTCTGATCACTGTTGATTTTCAGTGAATAATACACACAGGCATAAGTGGAGGGGTCATGGGTAGCCTTGCCAGTTCTTATTGTTATTCAGTCAAACTCAGAGGCCAACATTTTACCATATTACTATATGGTAATAGAAGACTTTCCTCTTTGGCTACAAAATAGATAATAATGCAAGCCCATCAGTTGTGTTTTTTGTGGGTGCAATATAAGCTGTGCAACATTAAACATTATATGGCCAGAATTTAATATAACTTGTTTAATTTTCTGTTTCTTTTCTTTTGCGGTGGATGCATGGAATACATGGCATAAAAATACATCTATTTTTTATATAATTAACAATTTCAACAGAAAATTAAAAGCAGCAGAATGTTTAAAGTAGAAGTAGTATTTTAGCATTTGCAACTATCCCTCATAAATCTAGTTTATGGGTGTAAAAACTGGTGGTAATATTTTTGAATAAAAAACTTTGTGCTCAGATTCACTACTGCAAAATCAGAATTACAGACACAATTCTTGCCTGTTTACTGTCTGCCAGTTTTAATATGACCTGGTTTAGGGTAAAAACGCAGGGATTTTTTTTAAATTTTATTAAGTCAAATAAATGACACTCTAGGCATTTGAAAGGATGGGATATTTATGCTGAAGACAAAGCAGAAAGAGGTAGGGATGGGAACTTTCTTCTATTTTCCATCAATTCTTTTTGGCTTTTTAGATGCCTACTATCAGCAAAATATTCTGGCTTCCAGTGGAGTGCTGAGACCTCATCTGAAGGTGTAATATGGGAATAGAAATTCTGGGAAAGAGAAGAATTCTGACAGAAAAGTAGTGACTTCAAAATCTTGCTGTTAACCTTTCAGCCTAGGTCGTCTTTGGAGTATTTTCAGATTCCCTTATCTCTCCTCGTTGACAGACCTCAGGGAGACACCGTGGTGTGGTTCATACTTCTAGAACTAACAGGATTCTGTTTTCCCTAAGTTTACAAGGTTAATTTAACTATTTTTTGTCTAGATTTTTTGAGCTGGCACTTGATCTTTGGTGATCTTTGGCACTAACTTAATCCTTCCAATCCTTTTATGAGAAAACTATTGTACACATCAGCTTGCCAAAGAAGGAAACAAAGGCTTTCTAGTGTCATGACAGTTTCTTAGATCCTACTAGCCAACTACACAATTCCCAGCTATTAAGCAAATATGTAATCCAGAACTTTACTGAGGAAGGAGCTGTAGACTTACTGAGAAAATTATTAAAATACTATGTGATGGGACAACCAGTATTTCCCTTTAATTTCTTGCCTCCCAGGATTATTATTGCATTCTAACAGCTCAGAGTCTTAATAGTGAGTATTTTAACTCCCTTTTTTTTTTTTCAGAAGTATTAAACTGGATTTCTAAGACAAAATATACATTTCTTCTTGCTCAACATTTTGTACAAGAAGTAAGGAGAAGGGAGAAAACAAATCAGCTTGTGAATTTTAATAAGTACATGAGAACAAAGAAAAGTATTTCAGAGTATACATATCTGAGCTAAAAATAAAAATTAAAAAATTAAATAAAGTCAGCTTGCTGAGAAAGTAGAACAACTTTTATCTGGACTTCAGAAAATCCTATTTTAAGCTTTTGCAGGGAATGAGGCAGTCCAGGCATGTATGCTGCCCTGCTCTTAAGGGGAAAACAGCACCCAAGATATGTAGATGCCTGTGGTCAAAAAGGAGTGGCAAAAGTCAGATGGTCTACAAAAACTTAAAAAGTTTTATTAGGAAATTATACAGTTGGCATGGAAATTGGTATAAGTAAGTCTCTTATCCTGTAGTATAAAATTAATTACAGCAGATTTGGAATAAGGAATAGGGTGAAAGAGAGACAGATTAAAAAGAAGCAGGGAGAAAAAAATGAAGAAAAGATCACCACTCCTGGCTCTAGTGTTGATGCAGATGGTGGGATGTACAAGGTTCTGGGAGCACTGCCCAAGTTTCATGAGGGTATCTCTTTGTAGACAAGCTTTCCCCACCCTGGACAAGCTTTCCCCACCCCAAGTTTCTCATGTTCTATGCAAATTAGTTATCATGTACAATTCATTCATCTAACCCTTTCTGTAATGGGTTGAGGGCTTCAGGGGTTTTTGATGGTCTTGATTCTCCTCTACCGGATAAGCCTTTTCTCCAGGGCCACTCCTTGACTTCATTCCTGCTCTTGTGCTGTACTGTGTAGTGCTTATGTCCAGGAGCTATAACAAGGATGTTTGACACAGAAAGAAGCTGCCCTATCTCTGTGTATCCCCCTCTTCAGCCACATTCTGTTCTTCCTCACAGTGTGGCCTCAGCAGCAAGCTTTGGCTGGTTCCATGGCTATCCACCTGTTGGTGTTTGAGATACAGATCAGCCCCTTTTCTTCTGGCCCTTTACACCCTGTCAGTCCTCATGTCCCATACTCAAATTATTTTCATATGAAATGTATTTCCAGTGCTTTGAAGTTATGGAGTGAAACTGGATGACTTCTGTTGTGGTACTTTGTGTACTGCACTTCAGTACAAAGGAAAAGACACTAGTAGGGTGCCAGAACTTTTAGTCTAAACCTCTGCCCCACTGAAAGCATGAGAGGACTGCAGAAACAATAGTAAACACCTTTACAAGTCTAACAGCTGTCTCAGCTTGGAGCAGGAGCCAAGTGCCATTGGACAAATCCAAATCCAGCAATGATTTGCACATGCTGCAGCTTCCAGCAGTTCACTGAAACAATTAATTTTATTCTGAAATAAAATAAACCATTTATTTAACTGTCACTGTAGAGGAAGATTAAAACAAAAATTCAATCCTGTCTCTGTTTGTAGTAGTTTTACTTAAATAAAATATTGTCAATTAAGATATTTCATTGTGTGGGATTCATGCAAATATAAACTGCCAGGCATTTGCACCTGGAATATTATTATTCCTAATTTTTCTTTTGTACAGCAAGGTCTGTCATAGCATGCCATTGGAGATGCCAACCCTTAAACTCATTGAATTAAGATAATCCTCCCACTCATTTGCACTTTGGCTTCTTGATACCAGATGTTCATTTATGAAAGAAATCACTTGGTATTAAAGTCTCATTTCCAAGCATTTCTAACTTAAAACATTTTTGTTTAATAACTCAGATTTCATCATAAATGAACTTCCATACGGTATTAGTGAAATGTCAATAGTCAAGAAATAAAAAAATTCTAATGTAGAAGCATCAAGAACTATTTGAATTGAACATTTCTAAACCCTCTCTCTCTGTAGTCTGTGGTTTTCAGAGCACCATTCCTATAACCTTGGGCTGACCACACACAGGATAACGAAGGGTAGCTGAGCTCTGGCTCCTTCTAGCAAGGTCAGAACTGAACAGGTAATAGACAGAGTCTTTCATGGAGTCAGGAGGAAAGAATGAGGGAAATAAGAAAATATTATTGATGATTCTGCATGTTTCAGCAGTTCTGTTTGGAGAAATGATACAGTCCTGGCAGGTGTGTACGCCCATGGGTGTGTAAGTAGGATTCAAAAAAAGGTAGAAGAACATTTATGTTATTAAATATGTGTCTAGATTCTTTCCAATATCTTCCCAAGCATGCTGCTCCCATGGGATATTTCCCACATTGCTGTGTCCCAGGGGTCTCATCCAGGAATCCCACCCAAAACAAATAAAGGCAAGTTATAAATATTTTGTCTAATTTGAGTATGTTGAATCACTGTTCTGACTCAAACCCCTGAAAATGTAGTTAATTACTACACAAACTGCCTCTTTCTTCCCAAGAATCAGCACTGAATTCCTTGATCTTACTTCCCTCTTATTCTAGTATTGTGGCAATATTTTTAGTGTGCATGTAGCACCAGATGATAGACTGTAATGAGATTTTAACTTTCTGGCACATAAGAACAGATAAAGTGCTGATGACATTATTGGTTTTCAGATACTGCCAACACTTTAACAATATTCTCAAGTTAAAAGGTTCTTAAAATGTGAGCCACTGTAGGTGCTCTCAGTCGAGCCTTCAACACAGGTATAACACCCATTCACACCTTCAATCTGAGGCTTGCTAAACTCCAGGGATATCTTGTCATGCACCATTGGGATGGCCACAAGTCTACAGTTTGACAAGGTATACTGTTCATATTAAAGAGTGCCAGACACCTGAGATTCACACTGATTTCACTGGCAGAGAGAAGAAAAAAGGTGCTTGACTACTTCACACACTGGGTCAGGTTCTGAAAGCTTTTTTTAGACATTAGAACACTCTGAAAACCAAATCTACAGCAATTGCTGTAATTGTAATTAAGGACTTTTTTGGCCTGTAGGCCTTCCTACTTAGCAGTCTTGTACAGTCATCAGCACAAAATTTAGCATTAAAAAACCCAAAGTGCAAGTAAGCTGACAACCTGCCTTGTCTGAATAATTTCAAATTATTTCACTTTCCCTTACCCTTTTGGTAAAGGTTTGAGACAGATGAAAAGCCAGACAGCCAGCATGACTCCTTTCAAAATGAGATTGGGCAAAATAATCACCTTAGAAGCCTGCTTAGCCCAATGCAAATCAAGACATAGTGTTTAAAATTGATTTAAAAATTAAATTAGAATGTACTGGGGGACAGAAATAGTTAGTTCTTCAAACAAGATTTTAAGTTTTAGGCAGTGGCATAATGTCTGTTATGCAGAAGCCTGGAAAGTCTGAAGGTTCTGGTAGACTACTTTCTTAAGCCAGGATTTGCTGTGAAGTTTGGCAAATAAAGTTGGAATCCAGTGAAAGAGTAACAAGTAGGCTATTCAGGTGGCATTATTTTTAAGCAATATTTTCAAATACCAGTACAGCCTAGATTTTCAGTTGGTATATTTGATGCAGTTCTCTTTCCTCCATCATTCTTTCCAGGTACAACACGCATGATCAGGAGTTCATATTTATTCCAAGACCACTGAGCACTGGAGAGCAGAAGCTAGGTAAAGTTAAGGAGAGTGAAAAGAAAAAAAGTTAGTGTTATTTGTTTACCCTTTCTAGACTCAGCAGATCCTGATTATATTTGTTCTGAGCTCCTAGCCTTTTCCTGCTGCCAGCTAATATATTTTCTGAAATTTAGGCTCCTCTTGGGGTTTGAATCTGTTCATTCTGCACAGTGTAGAGTTTGCTTCAGTTAGAAATAACATAATGTACTTTACAGACTTCTAGATTAAGCTGTAATTTAAAATACATATTATGCACTGCAATTTCAGCTAGAAGCTCTGAGATGTCAGATACCCTTGGATGTCAGATACTCTTGGATGCCCTAGATTGGCCCTGTAACACTGTGATTTCAGGTTCACAATTGCCTGAAGAGCTGTCCACGTCCCCTGCAGGTCATCTGGACCAACCACCCTGCTCAAGGAGGGCCACATAGTCCACGTTGCCCAGGGCAATGTCCAAATAACTTTTGAAAATATCCAAAGATGGAGACTTGACTACTTCTTTGGCAGGCCTTGCCCAGTCATCCTCACAGTGAAAAAGGGAACCTCCTGCTTTTCAGTTTATGCTCATTACCTCTGGTCCTGTCACTAGGCACCACTGAGAATAACCAGATCCCGTCTCTTCACACCCTGCCTTCAGGTACTTGTAGACATTGATGATATTTCCCTGAACCTCCTCTTTTCAAAGCTAAATAGTCTCAGTCTCCCTGCTTCATGGGTTTACAGTTCCATTTAAATGGTTAGGTGAAGGAACTGAGTCAGTTTCAGACAAGGCTCTATGCTAATAAAACCTCAATGCAAAAAGCAAAACATCTTTTATAAATGAAAAAAAAAATAATACAAGTGAACTTGATGATACTTTAGTTTTTTCTGAAAGGGTGGATGCTGAGACTGCATTTGAAAAATAAAGAAAAATAATTTGTCATACAAATAGAGAGCTGTAGAATTGAAAGCTGTTGACATTTGGAAAAAAATATCTCATATGCTTCTGAATACATTGGAGTCCTAAATTATGCTGGGGTTTTGTATTTAGACAGAAAAACAAGTGTGTTGGAAGTAATAATAAACAGACCTAAAATCACATTTGGATTAAATTTACCAAGATGCAGAAATGTATATTTTCTAAATTTCATTATTTTTCTTTTCCCTTCAGTCCTCAAGGGAAAGCTATTGTTTGTTTTAAGTGGAAACCAAGACTTGCAGAATACATTGTTATCCAGAGGAGCAATGGAGTCTT
This sequence comes from Melospiza georgiana, assembly GCF_028018845.1. Taxonomy (NCBI): domain Eukaryota; kingdom Metazoa; phylum Chordata; class Aves; order Passeriformes; family Passerellidae; genus Melospiza; species Melospiza georgiana. The sequence continues at coordinate 75,822,100 of NC_080430.1, forward strand.
CTGAAGGCAACAAGGAAGACTCCCTTACAAAGAATCTCTGGATTTATTTTGCTCTCAGAAAAGCATGAATGCAAAGAATATTTAGGATTTTGAGGGGACCTCTCTAACATAGTTCTCAAGTCAGTTGATTTATAAGATTAGAACCAGAAAACCCAACACTTCCTGCTAATTAAAAGATGACAGTTTCTTTTTCTTTTTTACTCTGTGGCATGTACAGACACAAAAACTCAGACTTTCAGTATTTGTTGCTCTGAGACTTTTTCAAAATATAAACAGGTTTACAAATTCAACACAGACTTCAGACAGGTGGATTGAATGTTCAGGCAAAAATCCTGGGGAAACTCCACTGAAATAAATGGAAATATTCAAGGAAAAAGGTGCAGTCATAATTCAGCAAGTATTTTCCATGAGGTGAATGTTTGTGGGTGAATTGTTTCATTTCCACAGTAAACAAAAAATGAGCTCATTTTCAGTAGGGTAATTAATTTTGAGAAGCTATAAATAACCAGTCCTTCATTTGGTTATATATTCTGAGAGACAGTTCAGGAATAGAAGAGTGTTCTCAAAGCCGACATATAAGAGCTAATAACTTTCTATTCACAAATAAGAGCTAATAACTTTCTATTTGCTTGCATTCTTTCTCAACTGAACAATATGTGGGTTTTTTTAAGTAACAATGCATCATGGACATTTGTCTAAGCAACCAGTCTTAGCTGGTTGGAATTGCATTGATGCTGCCAACATGTGTGACCCAGTTGCCATGAGGCCCAAGGAACACAGATCAATGAGCAGCAAGCTTTACAAATGCAAAGTGCAATTCCTGTGTAGGAAAACTCACTCAACTTTTATAGTTCTGCCACTTCAAAAGGGTCATGGGACAAGCAAGCCTAAAATAGTTCAAAGCCACCGCCACCCAATGCTCTAGTGCAACAAAAGGGCAAAGACTTGTTTTGCCTTCTGCTAATTAAAATAGCCATTCACTGGAAGCTATTGTGGGAATATACTATGCTTACAATAAAGTCTGTCCTCAGTTTGAGTTAAGCTACAGGATTGTTATAAAAGAACTTCAAATAGGGGAAAGAAAGGCACTTTTCCATGTTCTCTGTAGTTGAAATGCAGTTTGTAGGACTTCCTGTAAATTTGTTTTGTGATGAGTTTCATACAGAAAATTTAAGCAAATATTAGTAATGATGCATATTTCACAAAAACAACAGATGTGCCTCCAATGGAGTTCCTGAGATTTGAGATTTTTATCACAGAATGATGCTCTGCAATTCACCTGCTCCCAGCCTCCTCACAATTCAGTTTGGTGTATGTTGCCTTAGGGTTTTCAAGCACATTACTTACTGAGAAAAGGCATTCCAAAAACTGTGGTACTTGAAACATTGATTTAGAAAATCTAATTTAAATATCTAGTATATCTGATGTTTTAGTTCATATAATTTCTTTAAGAAGAGGTACGTTTGATATATTTCTCAGAAGCATTATTTTTATTAGAGTTAAGGCCAAGTGATAATTAATGGAGCTTGAAAAAGAATCTGATACACCAGATTTATTTACATTTTTTAAAAGAAATAATGAATATTTAGATGTGTGTGAGACACAGAAATTTAAGATTTAGACTCAAATTTGTTTTGACATTTCGGGAATACTAGATTCTGAATTCTGTACTTGTTCTTTTTAAATAGTCCTACCAGAAATTTACAGTGCATTTTTAATTAGATTTTTTTTTAACTTGTGCTCAGATCCCTGAATAGAGTGGCTTATCTCTTTTTCAATATGATAAAAATAGGTTATTCTAGCTGCACAAGTTCATCTTTTGATGTTCTTCTAGATGTCAGTCTTGATAGATCACTGCTCAAGAATAATTTTTTTCTCTTCTTGGATGTTGACATGAGATTTTGTCCCATCAATTTTCTCCATATTTAGTTAGTCCTAGGATAGCCATTGCATACAAGAACCAAAATTAAACAATCAAATTTGCTTATTACACCAAGATGTGTGGAGCAGTTGACATGCTGGATGGAAGGGATGCCATCCAGAGAGACCTTGACAGGCTTGAGACATGGACCCATGCAAACTTTGTGAAGTTCCACAAGACCAAGTGTAAGGTCCTGCATATTGGTCAGGGCAATATCAAGCACAAATTCAATCTGGATGGAGATGGGATCCAGAGCAGTGCTGAGGAGAAGGACTTGGGAATCTTGGTAGATGAGAAGCTTGACATGACGTGTCAGTGCACACTGGCATCCCAGAAAACCAGCTGTATCCTGGGCTGCATCAAAAGAAGGATGACCAGCAGGTCTGATTCTACTGCTGTACTGCACTTCTGTGACACTGCCTGGGGTACTGAATACAAATCTGGGGCCCCCAAGACAAGAAGTGTGTGCACCCATTGGAGGGGATCTAGGGGGGAGGGTTATTAAGATGATCAGAAGGATGGAGCACCTCTCCTGTGAAGACAGGGTGAGAGAGTTGGGGTTGTTCAGCCTGAAGAAGAGAAGAGATGTCTCTGGAGAGTCCTTACAGCACTTTACAATACCTAAAGGAGGCTACAAGAAAGATGGAGAGGGACTTTTCACCAGGGTATGTTGTAATAAGACAAGGCTTTAAACTGAAAGGGAGTAGTTTTAGATAAGATATAAGAAAATAATTCTTAATTAATGAGAGGGGTGGTGCATTGGAAGAGATTGCCCAGAGAAGCTATGGATGCCCCGTCCCTGGAAGTGTTCAGGGCCAGGTTAGATGGGACTCTCAGCAGCCTGATCCAGTGGAAAGTGTCGCTGCCCATGGCAGAGGGGTTGGATCTAGATAATTTTTAAGGTCATTTCCAACTCAAACCTTTCTGTGATTTTATGATTATATAAATGTCTACCTCATTATATAAATAGCATACTTAATACAGCCAGCTACTTGTTCTTTATTTGCAGCTTTTCCTATTAAAAATCATTTTACAATACACTTTGACTCCTAATTTGTGTGTCTTACAGCACCTTTCAAGGAAAACATTGATCACTTTATCAGTAAAAATGATATTTCAACTATACAATCTTTTGTTGTAGCATGTCAGTAGTGGGGGTCTAATTCTTGCTTTATTTAAGAAATTGTTTGCATATTTTTCCTGTGAGATGGTTTATTTTAATGTTGATCACAGAGGTCCCTATGAACATTAGGTACCCGAAAAGTTTTGGCATCATGACTGTTTTCTAATGGCATTGTTTGACACTTCTATTCCTCCTAGAACATTCCTTAGATCAGTCTTTGATGTTGTTGCATATACATGTTGTGTATGTATTGTATGAAAATATTGAATGTTAATTGATTTTAAATAATGTTATTTCTAACATAGTGAAAATATCTTGATTGTGAAAATAACAAAATGGGCAATAAAGAGAGTCTGCAACTGGGTGCATGGGCATAGTGATGACAGTTCAGAATCTATTAGATTATGAGTGTCATAGTGTTTTGCATCTGTGATTACATTCAGAAGTTAAAAAAAAAGCAGGCAGGGAGGAAAACGGTGAAAAAAAACCAGGATTGAAAAACCTGACATCTGCAGAGGGTGAGGAAGGATCTACAGAGAATTGTGTTTCTGTCAGTAAAGAATTATTGCATGACAGCAGACCATAAACTGTAAGGTAAGAACCTTTACATTTTTCGGTAACTAGAAGCACAGTTGTGTCTGTTTCTGATACTCAGAGCCAGACTTTCCTGTCACCAACTATTTTCTCTGAACATATGTCAAGTGCTGCTGAAGGTATCAGCATAGCAGACTGAAAAAATCTGCTTTGGAACAAAAGCATCAAGTGTCTTATTCTTTGTAAACAATATCACAATGAGGTTCCTACTTTTAACTCACAAAAAGGTGTGGCAACTTTTGTAAAACATCATAGGAAATGCATCATTTATGAAAGGTACAGAATTTAAAGGATGTTGTATTTTGAACCTCTTTTTGTGGTTTTTTGCAGAATATAGAAAATTCTGATTTTTATGCTCTCAATTATTTCTAATTTTTGGTAACTCAAAATTTTGAACTTGGCCAAAATTTTAGTTTATGTGTTAACTTTTTATAGTTATGCAAAGATGTTCCAAAAATCATAAATGACAATAATTTTCATTATTTTATCTTTACTGATGCACTGCAATGTAGTAGTAGTAGTAGTAGTAGTAGTAGTCGTAATAATAATAATAATAATAATAATAGTAATAGATACATACAAGCCCCAGATGCCATTTGTGTGAACTGTCACAACCTTCTGTGTTTTAACATGTTCCAATCAAAATAAGTTCATGTGATCTGTGAAACATATATTTGATAAACTCTAGTTTACATAACAACAAAGACATTCAGGATACTGGGCACAAGGAACTCCTAACCATCTATTTTAGGTCTGCATGGTCAGCTTTGTTCCAAATGCCATATTTCCTATTCAGACTCAGGTGAAATAACTCATACACCTAAATTAACAAGATAGTCTCCAAACCTTTTGTAGGCATTCATTGAGGAGGCAATTGTCAAAAGACAATTCGCAGCTAGGGACCAAATTAGATGCTCTAAAAGATTTCTTGAGAAGCTATTTTTCCCTGATTATGTCTAAGAGAAACTCAGGAATGTTTCTTGGGATAGGAGCCCTGAACTTGTCCTGGTTTCATGATAGGATATAACATAGCACACATCCCTTCCTTTCCTAGTTATCCCAATCTATATGCTAAGGGTTTTATATTATTTTAATAGAATAAACATGTCATTCAGGATATCCTCCAAAATAAAGGGTTCAAAAGTTCAAATTATTAATCATACAAAGAAAGTTATAGTACAAATACACGAAGTTCAAAGGAGCATTTTTATATCCCTTTTCCACAAAATATGAATGGTCCTTGAGAAGAAAATCAAGACTAGAAAAAGACTCCAGAGGAACACAGCAATGACATCCATTTGTTTAGTAAGCTTTGTTTTGTTACATAAGTGACTACTATTGAATAATTCAATAAATAGATATACATTCTTAGGTGAGTCAGTCTACTTCTGCTCATCAAAAATGAATACTGACCTGCTCTTATAAAACTTGTGCACTAATTTAGCTTCTGAATAACTTTTCCATAGAAGTTAAACCTTTTTTTTGAGTTCTCCATTTTCAGTTAAACTCAATTTTATATCTCATTTTCTTTTTAATACTTCTGATTATATAAGATTCAACTCCAAAGTAAGTTGCAAATTTTGGACATTTTGCATGACCTAATAGTCTGATTTTATAAGACCCACTTGTCTTCACTGACAATTAATAAAACCTGCAAAAAGTCCCACAAGCTGACTTGTATTGGAAGACATATCTAGAATTTACTTCACACTCACTATGTGAAACATGACCATCTCCATCAAATGTCTGGAATTCAAGAATGAACTTCATAAAGATTCAGACAGGTCCTTGTAGTTACATTCCAGTCTGCACTGTGTCCCAGGGAAGGACAATGCCGTTCTTTCAATGAGATTGCTACATTTGTATTTTATTGCTTTGAACTTTGGAGGACAAGATGACAGACATCTAAACAATACCAAAAATGAACAAATGGATCAGTTAGTCTGAACTCAGGCTAGAAATGCTCCAAAAGTAAATTCACTGAAATTTTCTTTATGGATATTTTCTCCATAATTTCGCTGATTTTTTTTTCAATCTGGATATTGACCAACGAGTTTTAATTTTGGCTGTTGCAATAAGAAGAATCTCATGGCATAATGACAATCTCAAAAATTTAAAATGGTTGTACTGAATGTTATCTATATAAAGACATGAATTCTTTAAAGCAATTAATCTCCAATGGAAATAATTTTCTTAGGTTGAAGGGCTATGATACATTTTCCCCAAGCTGTGTAACACACCCATGCCAACAGAAGAATAAGGCTTGAGTAAATTTTCAGGGGAGGAGACATCTGTTAATGCTGAAATATCACCCCTATAAAAAAGACTTCAGCTACAGCTTGCAAGTACCTCTCTAACACATAAGGTAGAAATAAAGACAATCTGTCATCATACTGGTCATGAGCAAAAAGTTATTTCAATTGCTCTCCTTCTGTAATACTCAAAATCCAATTCTAAACATATTTTATACCCACCAGTTTAACCATTATTTGATAACTCTATTGTAAAAATCTTATGAATTGTGTACATAATATCAAAGCCCAGGACTTTGATTTGGTATAATTCAGGTTTACTGGAAATTAATAGGCTTTGGGTTCAAGCTTGCCTAAACTGTTTGAAAGCTGAGTTCTGACCTCCCCAGTTAACAAGTCATGCAATCCCTAAGCTATCCACACGGATCACATGCTTGCTAACAGGAAAATTACTGCTTCCCTCAACATCATTGGCTATTGAGAATTACCTGCTTGTGAACAGAAGGCACATGTCTACAAATCTGTGACAAAACCATTGGAATTGAAGACAGTATAAGCTAAATAAAGTGATTGTGTCAGCAAAACACCTTATTTGTGTAAGGAATAACTTACGTATTACAGACTTAGAATGAAGTGTATGACACATTTCATTTTTTTCTTTCACAATAATAAATGAAATACATTTAGTAAAATGGTAGACTTGGCTGAACAAATAACAAATAATAATGATGATGTCTGCAGAAAAATCCATAAAATTTAATTATTCTGGCTTTTATCCAGCATATATAAAAAGCCGGAAACATTTTTCTTTGCTGAAGCAAGATGTTTCCAACAAAAAATATCAATAACTTTATTGAGATATTTTTACTTCACATGTGAAATAGTAATTCCTCGGAAATTTATTTAGCAATGAATTTTGTTGTCTTGATAGAACTACTTTTAAACTCCAGACTTTTTAATGGAAATACTTAACATGAGAGGACTATAACAAAAATAGAAGGGGCACTGTACGAGCCAAGAAATAGCACCACATAGACAGTATAGTATATGTGAATACTGTATGGTTAACCTTTATTTTATTTGACATAACACAATTAGTAGAAGTTTAAAAAGAAGGAAGGAAGAAAACGGAAAAAGGAAAAAGAAGGAAGAAAGAAAAAGGAAAAAGAACAACTTGATTTTTAAGAGTCCAACCAGTCAAGAAATAGCATAATTTTAAGAATCTATAAACTAGAAGTTGATAGTAATTTTCTCAAGCGCTCAGACACATTGCCCCTTTATATTACTATGCTTTATGAATTATGAATTTTGGCTGATGAGGAAGCCTAAGGGTGACAATGTAGCTTCAGTGTCAGTAATGCATTGTCATTTCATGCTGTGTGAGTTCCTACTATACCTAGATGAGTTTTTCAAGCTTAAATAATGTTATTGACTGCCAAAGATTTTATTAAGAGGTCTGATGATATTATATGCTCTGCTGGTAAGATACTAATCCCTATTAACGAGAAAAAGGTCAAATACTTTGAAAGATTGCCAAGGCTTTTTTTGTCTGCCTGGGGTGTTCAGATGTTGTTATACTCCCCCACCACAGTTCACCTATTTTGAGTCAGATAGTGAAATAGAAAACCATTTTTCCAGCATCAAGAAGAATGATTTTTGAGTAGAAAAGACAGTTGTTCTGTGAGATTTTACATGGCTCCTGTTACCAAGGAAACTATTTTGGCTTTGGAAGGTTTGGTAATGGTTGCCCTAGCTACAATTCAGGCAGTATAGAACAAGAGGGGCTATTTATCTCATGTAATTATGGATACATACACACATAAACACACTTACCCTCACGTTGGGGTGGGACAGATCTAGTAAAATGGAATTATGAAACCACTGAAGTTAGGAAAACATCCTGAACGACATTCGATGAATGTGTTGCTAGAGGAGACACTGGCAGTGGCTTAAGTCAATCCTATCCCACACCTGAAAATATGATGTTCAAAAGTTAAAAAGAAAAAGGAAAAAAGAAGATGAAAGATAAAGTGCAAATTAGAGAGCTTGTACATTTACTTAATCAGGTACTTAATATTTAAATTGTAGAATCAAAAAATGATTAAGAATATAGAAAATTTCTAGTTTTGAACCAGTGGAAACAATTTTTTTACCTTAAAATCTCTGACTGAATTTGGATTGGAAAATCAGATCCATTATTTTAAATACAACTTTAATATTTTGCTGATACTTTACAGTAAAACATTCTTTGAGTTAAAACAGAAAGGACAATTCCTAAGGATGGACTTTTAGACATAGGAGGTGAGTAAAGTAATGATGCAAGACACCAAGTAGAAATTCATCAGCTGATTGGAAAATTGATTGATTGTACTGAATCACAGAAGGAGAAAGTTTTGCAGGTGTTGATGGAGATGAAAAATTCTCCAGGAATATCAAAATAACCTATTTTTTCTATGTAGAAAATACAAATCCATTTTTAATGTGATCACATGCAAAGTTAGGAAAAGTTAGGGATATGGGCATTAAAAAAGCTTGCATAATATTGGGTACAAACCTGTAGTAACAAATCAAGAACAGTAAGAAATGAAGACAAGAAAAAGGAGGAGACGGGTACAAGTATAAAAGGAAGAAATGCATGTCTTATAATTCATCCAGCTGACGTCTGGATGAGTATCATAGACTCTACATTTTTTAGAACAAAAGGATATTAAATGATCACCAGATTTGTGGAGAAAAAGGAGACTGATTTATTTGTTTTCTTCTTATGAAGACCGTGATGGTCACTCTAGAAAATATGAAAAAAAAAAAAAAAGAGAGAATTTTAAAAACATCTTCTATGTGTTTTTATGGATTAGTGTATTTTCTGATATTCATTTATCCCACTTAGATTTAACCTTGAAAGAAATTTTCTTTATCCAGAAGTGAAACTTTTTATAAGGGTATGCAGTGATAGGACAAGGGAGAATGGCTGTAAACAGCAAGAGGGTAATTTTAAATTAGGTATTATGAAGAAATTATTTACTGTGAGGGTGGTGATGCACTGGAACAGATTGCCCAGAGAAGTAGTGGCTGGCTCATCCCTGGAAGTGTTCAAGGCCAGGTTGGATGGGGCTCAGACAAACCTTCTTTTCCATTTTTTCCTGTGTATTTGCAAACCAGGTGAATTTATTTTTTTATAATAGTGGAAGGTCTAGTGGGTAGTGTCCCTGCCCATGACAGAGGGGCTGGTACTAAATGGTATTTAAGATCTCTTCCAACAGAAATCCTGAAATCATTTTATGTTCCAGAAAATGATTACTTTTCCTCTTGAGCCAGAAAGAATACCTGGGGAGTGGGGGGCGGGGGTAGAGGGTGGGGAGTGGTTTCTCTTTGTTGGTTGGCTGTTTGTTTAACTTCTGCTCTTGAGTTTTCCTTTCTAACAGCTCATTACGGGTGAAAAGTCCGGGCTTTTTCTGTGATCAGACATGATGCTGATGAGAAAGTAAAGAACTACCCATTTATCTATTTTCATGATGTTCTGTCAAAAAGATGCAAAATGATAACTGAAAAAATGTTGTCCAATATCAATACAGTTCATCATGGAAATAAGAGATAAATTGTGAAGGTATGAACTTCTATTTTCTGAAATACAAACTCATCTCTCTCAGCATCTCCAGCCAATCAGACTTGAGACTACATATTTTCTTAAAAAAAAAAAAAAACCCAAACAACGAAAAGAGCCAAAACAAAACAACCAACCAACCAAACTCAAACATTCATTTGGATACTAAAGCTTTGGAAATACCTTAACACAGAGTTGAAATAAAATGCTTACAGTTTTCAGGGAAAAACAATTGAGTCTGTGAGGGGTAAGTCAGTTTTAGGAAACCAACTGCCTGTTTTGAGTCTTAATCAAGTATTCAAAGAGCTCATATAGAATGAACACACTGTATCTGTATTATTATCCTAAAATAATTCATGCTGAGCTTCTTTTAAAGTCAGACCCAAACAGAAAACAGGGAATATTTACACTGCTCTAAAAAATCTAATGAAGTATTAAATAACCTACATAGGATTTTAAGAGGCAGTTAAGGAAAACAAACTTCTGAAGTTACAAATATTGTGATCATTATCTTGCTTCTCTGTAGTACAAGATAATATTAACAAAACACTTCAAATATTATATAGTTCTCAGTGATATTGTGGTTCTTAACTAATGAATATGTTTTATTATGCTTTTTTCTATGTATCTAGTAGTAACAAAATTATTTTTGCCATTAAACCAACAGTAAGACCAACATAATAAACCAACTAGACTTCCAGAATACAGTCTCCCTAAAAATATTAGCTGCTTGTCCCAACTGCTTATCTGAGTCAGCTTGCATGCAAACGTTTAAAACATTCTTTTGCTTTGGTTTTCTTCTCACTTTATTATCCATGGGAAACCTACACTACAATTGAGGAAGCTTATACACTTTTAGCTTTTAGAATGAAGTACACACTGGAAAAAAAACCCAAAAAAACAAGCTCTAAACTTCAACAGGCTCAAGTGAGTATTTCTTTCTGGGGGCATCATCAAGCCAACACATTTCCCCATTCATTGAGTCAAATGATACATTTCCTTTCATCTTAAGTGGAAGGAAATGGTCTCCCTCAGACAGGAACAATGTTACTTCTTTTTGGTTGCACATTATTGATTACTGCACGGGGAAATATTACTCCTGCTCTTTTGAAGAGCTCCTCTCAACTGAATAGGACTCTTCTGCTACACTAAAATATAGACTAAAAAAAAGGCTGAGGCACATAAACACATTTTTCAATTTTGATTAAAAAAAATACACGTGAATGTTTTTATCCTTATTGTAGGCACAATTGAGATCAACATAATGTAATGTAGCGCATAAATAAATTCTGATTCTGATTCAAACAGGTGTCCATTCCGTTAAAATAAAATAAGGAAGAAAAAATAAACACATAGAATTCAAACCACTGCTTCCAAGAAGTGGACAGGATTTGAAGTAATACATCACTGCCTATCCACAAACAACATTTGATTTAAAGCCACTAGGTGTCAGCATATAAGTATTCCTAAAGAGATTTATCTGCCAGCAAAAGTAGTTGGCAATAAACAAATATGTAAGATTGTAGGTGGTTGATGATTCCTTATAAAGTCATGGAAGAAAGCTATAAACTTGTCAGGCTCACTGATAAATATTAGGACAATTGAGGAATGTTTGTCCACATGATAAATGAGACTGGAGTGGCACCTTCTGTTTTTCGATAAGATACTCTGGATATTTTAACTTATATAGACCTTTAGTGGTTTGACTTCAAAATAAATGACTTTCCAACCTAAACCACCTGATAAGCGCAGGTGGCCTTGTGGTTGTGAGACAGATTCTTCATATTGACATATTTGTGAGCTGTTTAGTTCTTGTACTGGAATTCCTCAGTAAAAATCAAGTTATTGTCTAGTAGTATTCTGTTGTCACTAAGACCCTAAAGGAGCCCCCAGTGAAGAAGACAAGAGCACAGAAATGAAGGACAAATTTCAGTCATTTATCTTACTAATGGTCTGTTATTAAAGTAGAGCTAATAACTCAAAAAAGCAAGATGCTTAAGGCAGGTAATACTGCTTTAGCAAGAACACTGAGATGACAGTGAAATGAAACTTCAGTCACTGTGGACTGCTACTTTTGTGCTTGTTCTTCTTTATATGCTGGGGGGAGTCCAAGTGTCTGGGCACAGTATGTGACCAAAGCTGATTAGTACTCCTGACTCATCCCTAGATTTTTAGCTATTGGCAGACTCCTGGAATGTCTCTTCATGTAATTCACTTAAGGTGTTTTGTTATGTTTTTGTTTTAATAAGTAGTGACATTTCCTTGAATTTACATGATACTGTTTATTGGATGTACTGTAACTACCTAATGAAAACTGTAGATACACCTCAGAGGATTCGGGAAGGATCTGGAGGAGTTTAATAGCTATTTAAGTATGATTAATGAAATATCTAAAAGACACACTAGTTTGAGAGGGATCTAGATTTCATAGCCACACTTGCATAGAGCCATAAAGATTGTACACTGATGTTAAAAGAGTTGGTGTGTATTTTATTCCTACCATTTTCTGCATAACTCTCCAGACTGTGTGACTAATCATAGTGAAGATATTCTAAATATAAACAAGGTGGCTCACGCTGAAACCAAGCATAAATGTCTCAATTTTTGTTAAAGTATGGGGGATGCTTTTAGGTAAGGAGCAGCATGGTGATTGATGAGAAAATAGATGAAATAGATCTGGCATAAAGTTTAGCTCCTTTATTTAATCTTCTAACACATGGTAAGGATGTAAACTAGACTGTGTCCCAAAGCTGGCAAATAATTAACACATAAAGAGAGGTATAGAAAGAGAGCATGAGAGTACATGCAGCTCTGACAGATGAGGAACAAAGTCAGAAGATAGCTACCATCTTTGGCAGCTTGAAGTGAAAATCAGGCAAAAAAGGCACAGCATCTTGTTTTTTCCCCCTAATGTTGACCAGAACTACTCGTCAGTGTTGTGCTCCTTAAGTGATTTACTGTATATGTGTATAGTAAATTCAGCAGTATAAAAGAGAATATTTGGCCCTCGGTCTTCAAGAGATCAGGTTGTTCTACTGTCCCTTGCCCCCAGAAATAATTCAGAACCGTTGCCTTACACAATGAAACCATGTAGCACTGATTGATGATACAGATCTACAGAGAAACTTTTTAAAGAGAATTGTAATTTTCAGGCAATAAATTAGCTTTTATTTTCCAGAATTTTCTTGAAAATTTCCCACTCTTAAATGCAAGGATGCAGGCAACATTTTTTTTTCCCATTGGAGAAAGAGTCAGAAATAATAGCATTCTCCTAGAAAAGGCTTTTGCACTTCTTTCTGCTTCTAAAATATAATGCTGTGCAGTTGTCCCTATGTAAATTTTCTGACAGAAGCCCAAGTATTGTTCTAAAAGAGTTCGAGTATCAACAAATTAAGCCTTCAAAAACATAATGGTTCTGAAAAAGTTTGTGGAGAGATCTCCTGTCACAGGGTCTGCTGACTCCTGAGGGCAGTTGTTGGCACAATGTATGATATATTGAAATGAATATCAGAGAGAGATAGTTTTCCTATCTTGCCTCTTTCAGCACAGAACCAAAATAGATGAGAGGGTTCACAAGATTGTGCAGTTCTTTTGAGGTAACAGCAGAAACCTCATTTCACCTCTGTTTTCAGAATGGCATCAACTGAAGCACTGGGAGGCTTGTGGATCAATGCTCTGTGAGTGAGAGGGGCAAGGAGCCTGCTGCCATCCTCGGGAAGTGCCTCACAGCCCCGACCCCACGCTGGCCACCAGCCTTACTGCCCTGCTTTGCTTGCTGGGGCACAGTGGGACAGTGCTAGCAGGGAAAGGGAGTAGAGGGAAGAGAGAAATGAAGGAAAGCGGTGGGAGGGAAGCAGAGAGGAAAGGGGTGTGCATGTACAAGGGAGTTGCCAACCTGAGCTCACCTCTAGCAAGAAGTAATAAGATCTAAATGGCAAAGAATTCATCAGAGAAGCTGAGGTTGGTCATATTTTGCAGGCTACATGCAAGACAAAATGGTGTCATGGCAGATGTGTCATTCATTGCATGTCTTGGTTCTGTCAGAAAAGCACAGGTTTTTCAGTGCACACATTTAAATAAACCTGGGTTGATGAGGACATTACAAATGTAGGGCAACATGCACTCTCCAGAAGCCTAGTAGATTTGAAGATAATTGCCTTGGAACTTCTGGATGCAAATGCCTCTCCTCTGTCCCCACCCTGTGTTTCTGTCCACTCTCATCACTGCTCAGCTCCTGAACCAGGAAGCAGGAGTGCAACTGGTGGTGACTAAAGGAGGCAATCTTTTTCTACTAAGAGAATAAGAGAAGGGGGCTGCTGCTGTCCACTCCATTTCATCTGAAAAACTCAGGAGAAGGAGACAGATGACAGCAGCTTGAAGGAAATGTAATGCATGGCAGAGATATTATGAGCACATTATTTAAATGATCATGTGTACTTGGCAGGAATATTTTTAACATGTCTTAACTCTTGATTTCAGAGTTCTGAAGGTATTCTGTTTCTTAAAGCCCAAGTAGCTTGATTGTTATAGAGATGTATATCTTAGTTGTTTCTTTAAATTTTTAAAATGTGTCAGCAGCTGCAATACATACCTACCTACATACATACATACATGCATACATACATACATACATTGGTAATTACATTTCCTCAGCATGGTGACAAGGTCCTTTACCAAAGGCTACACTTCAAAATTATTTAAGGGTTACCATCAATTCACAGAGCTATTACCTCTTTACACAGGAATAATTGAATTGTTTTGGTCTAACTGGTCAATAGGTACCCTTTTGCTTCTGAGTGGCGAGAACTTTGTTCATTCTGGACTAGTATGGACTGAGAAATTCCCAGAATGCCAGACTTTTCAGTTGTACCCCAGCAGCAGTGAGAAAAGATGCACTTGTCATGAAAATCCCTAGCATCTAAGATGTTGTGAGCAGTAGCCAGGTGGCCTGTGTGAGGAATTTGACTGAATTCTTCCACCAATAATTAGAGGTAATGCTGACCTTTAGGTGCAGTGCAAGCCACAACCCTTTCCTTATTTATTGCTCCACAAGGAGTGAGAAGAAGTCTGCTTGCTGTAGGCAATTTTTATTTTCTTTCTGACAGATGTAAATATCAAAGGATATCCGGGTTGCTCTGGGTATCATTTAATATCATCAATATTTTTGTGCCTAGCAAAAGCTACTGGGGAATCCATAAACGTGCAACAACCCTGGAGAGGCCAAGAGAAATAGGGAACTAATTGTGTGAATTGGTTCACTCTGAGAGTTAGTCAGTGGTTTAAAAAAAAATATTAAAAAAATGAATTCGTGATGCTGTTGGCAAAGGAGCACTGGACCTATCTTCTGACACATTCAGAAGCTACCTGGAGGGAACTCTAAAATTGGCTGCCTTTTATCTGCTAATGCCCTAACCCAGGAGAGCACTGGATCTGACCCAAGCTGGGAGAGCTGGCTTTTTCATTCAGAACGTCTCTTCAGGAGGCATGTGTGAGGTTAATAAATCTGCCTCTTGCTGGGATGCCATGTGGTGGCTTTAGCTCTTCCTCTAACACACTTTATAAAATCAGTGCCCTTTTGTATTTTGAAGCCTCACAACAACAGCGCAAGCCCTTTGGATCAAATGCACGATAATTGTAATTTTCTCTTAGCAGAGTTGCAAGGAAAACTGTCTGTCACAAGCAGCTGTTCTAGAATGCATAATTACACCTGTCTGTCTTAGCCAACATGGTCTGTGTAAGACATGACAAATTATTTTAAACTTTTTTTTTATTATTATTATTATTATTATTATTATTATTATTATTATTATTATTATTATTATTATTATTATTATTATATGAATTGTGAACTATATTTAAAGTGTCTTTCTTGAGCCTTGTTATGAGGTAGCTGAGACAGCCTACACTCACCATTTCAAACATTTTTACTCAAATAATTTGTGCTACAATTTAAGAAGCTTATTTCTATTTCTATCCTGAAAACATATCTCTAAGTATAATACTGTTAAAGTAATATGAAACTCTTCCATGTCACTTGCTTACTCTTGGTTTGGATCTGTGTGCCTCCTTATATCTTCTGTTTCACCTAAATTTCAAGGTTCTCTATACAGTGTTTATATTTTATTTTTCCCATTTTTACATTATATAAAATGTAAGTACCTCATAAATATAAGGATGAATTATGCATACAGTTTCTTGAAGAGGAAGAAGGTAATTTTCTAAAGGAAACTCAAAACAATAGAATCTCAGTAGCAAGAAAATAAATTAAAAAGTCTTCATCTGTAATTTCATCTCAGGGAAATATTGCTATAACTGAATTTTTAAAGCTCTATTTCAAACATGACTTAAAAAGATGAGCAAGCAGTGCATAATCAATAAGATAAAGTGAGACAAGGTGATCCTTTCCCTCCTAGTGCTCACCAGAAAGGAGAAATACTGTAATTTCAAAGCTGGAGATGTGCTTTAGGGGTTTTTTAGCATTGCAAGTTTATACACTAAAGCAAAGACATCTGGTAAAAAATACTTCACCAAAGCTCAAGATTCATAGCAAGTTATGACAAGAAATACAAAACAATTCTTTTCTTTTTCAATAAACAATGACTCAGACAACTTTTATTATGTGTAATCACAGTTGCTTTCTTCTAATAGCGTTCCCAGGGAAATAAAGAAAAAACACATATTTGTCAAAATAGTCACTATTAACATAAAGTGACATAGAGAAAAACTTCTAATAATTCAGCATAGAGGAAAAATATGGTAAAACTGACATCATAATTAGACATGACTAGGAAGATCATTGAGAAAATTTTTCCCAAGAAAATAATTTAAAATTTGGAGGTAAATTCCCTGTCACATTTGTAACATTTTTGCTTGTAACGTTTTCTGCTCGTTTTCCATGAAATACAGGCTTGTATGTTATTTCTAAATCCTGTCTTCTGCTCCAGTAATTTGTTTCTCAGGTATTTTTATCTCCATTTGCAGAGAATCCAGTGCAATATCATCTTCAAACCCACAAGGAATTTCTTGGACTTAATGTGGTATAAATGTTTATTTGTAATCAAGGAAGCCCTTTTAAAGAAATCACATAACAAATTATATTTAATTTCTGATTATCTGCCATGAAGTATTCACAGGGCAATCTAAGAGGGGAAATATTTCCTAATTAAAGTTAAGAAAAGAGTTTTGTGCTTTCACTCCAGGCAATTAAATGTAACATTTGCATGCATATAATTCCATGAGAAACAAAACCCAGGAAGCGGCTGTTTGAGTGTCTATTAATTAAAAATATCTTGCACTTCACTGTTGTACTGGCTGGCCTTTTATACATTCTCTGTAGGCCAATAATTGAATCAAAGTGTGCACAAAATGACACCAATAAAAGGTTTCTTAAAAAGAGCCAATCTCTGTTAATAGTAAGCATATAACTATTTTTATTTCCCTTAATAAATATGTGCAATTCAAAGGTGCATATGATTCCATAATAAAAGATACCATGTATCAGATCAATCAGGTCCCTGTCGTGCGCACAGTGACAGAAGAATTTGGTAGCCTGCTCTTGGTGCTGTGCTTTTCTTTTTTGGTGATTTCTAGCCTGAAAAATGAAGCAAAGCCAGAAACCATTATCAATATAGAGAAAGCATTTACTTTGGAGAAATCCTCCTGTAACACAAAATGGAAAATTGTTGAGGAAAATACTGCCATTTGCTACTCAACCTGCAGTTATCTGTAGATAGAAAGCAAGTTCAGCTAAACCCTATGAAGCTGCAAAGCACAGAGCCAACAGTCCATTAGTGTAGCTAGATCAATATAAAGGAAAGAAACATGGCCTTCATTTTGCTTCAGCCCTTTTGAAGATGACCTGCTGAAGATTTATCAGTTTTATATAGAAGGATTCGCCATCCTCCTCCTCTTTATTTCCTGAAAAAAAAAAAAAAAAAACTGTACAAAATGAAATACAGGAAAATATCTGGCCAAGAAAAGTACAGTTTGAAGACATGAGGACATTCTTGCTCTAGATTCTGTCAATAAAAGAAAATTGAGGGTTGATTTGTAAGGCTAAGTGTTTATTTTCACATTATAACAAACCTTTATGTGTTCTGTAGTTCTCCTCTGCTCTTCCAGTGTGCTAGAGATTTTAAACAGGATATCTTTTAGAGGTTTACTTAATGCTTAAACTTAATAGGTATTATTTTATGTTCATTTTACAATGGTGCTGTAGCACTATGCCTCATTTGGCACAAAAACCCCAGCAGTCTTGTTCATGGTGGAAAATGAGAAAGTAATAACGATGGAATTAATGTATAATGTACACAAGGAAAGCATGGAGAGAAAAATGGCAGTCAGAAAAGAAAGATGAGAATGTTGGGATAAGAGGGCAAGAGGGTGGTGCACTGAAACAAGATGGAGGAAAGACAAATGGAATGGCTAGAAGCATCCAGGAAAAAAAAATCAAGTTAAGACCAAGAAGATGTTTAGTTGATTCATATTTGGAGCTAGTCAGTAAGTTTTTGATCAATCAAAATTTCAATGATTCAATAAACTCTATACCTGTCTTAGGGAATTCAAACCTATTTTTTTTTCTCTCAACAGATATTTATCACTAGACATATTATCCAAATATATAGGAGAATGACATTTAGGATAAACTCCAGAGTTGCTCTCTGAGCATTGTCTTTGTACTCTAACTTGTATTTGGGGATGAAAACTCCTGACAAGTAGCAAAGTATAGGCAAAAAGCACAAAGGGTTAGCAGTTCCAGCACTCTTAGACATTTGATATTGTTTCTCTGCCTGATTAAATCCTGGGTTAGATTTGACAGAGACAGGGCCTTCATCTCCCTTTCTCTTTTTTAATACACTAAAACATGATTGAAGCTGAATTGTCAGTATTATTTTACTGACATTCAAGTGTTTATCCTGTCTTCTCATGTAAATGAAAAAAGCAGTTTTCTTAGAGCAATGTACCACTTAAATACTACCCATATCATCAAAAGACTGCAGAATTAGTCTTCTTAAATATTTTTTTTTTTGTCCAGGTAGTGTGTACAGAATAACAATTATGAGAGGGAGCTATATAATTAGTAACTACTATTACCTTCTATGCTTCAAGACCTTTCCTAAAAATTCCTTGATTTTTTTTTTAATTATTCTCCTGTAAGAAACATTTGTTCAGGCTCTTCAGGTTTTTGGTGGTGGCTTTTGTTGTTGTTTTAATTTTTTAAAACTATTTTGTTTTGTTTTTTTTTTTTTGTTTTCGGGTTTTTCCACTGGTTTACAATTTTAAGTGGCACCTGCACTACTGGAAAATTTTTGAAAATAATTTTAAGAGTTGTTAAAAAAGAAGATTATTTAAAACATGAAACAGGGAAGATGTTAATTTAATTCAATTATCCTGTGAAGGATAAAAAAAACACTATCACTCTTATGCTACTGTAAATGGAGCAAAGATGTAAGTCAGTTTAGACTACAGAGGTCAGAAGTTTTAGTAATTAACATCTACAGGGGCAGCACACTATGGCTGCAAAAGAGAAACTTGCCTTTTTTTGATCAGGGGAAAAAATATTTCAGAATGTTTCTAGGTATCATTGAACAGCACATGACATCTTGCTAGGCCTGCAGCAAAATAAGTAACAACAATATGTTTGAAACAGTTGTCTCTGATTTCTAGATTCAGCAGCTTTCAGACATCAAAGAGCTGCACAAAATTAAAGATGATAATGTGAAAGAAAGTGAATGTTAGTATTTGATTACATTAAATTGATTAGGAAGAAGCAAGCTCTTGATTGGGAGCACTTTAACTTCTGTCTGTGTAGCATACAAGGTAGTTTGTTAGTGAATATACCTTTTAAAAACATGAGAAAGCTAATGATGAAAACTACCTCAAAAGTATTTGATCCAAGGCCTACACAGCTTTTTCACTCCCTTCTTCAGTTTGGCAAAGAAAGGCATTTCTCAGGTCTTTGAGATGTAAAAAAATGCATCCAGTCACAGTGAGGAGAAATGACGTATTCCTCTCTATCACGGACATGAACTGAAGCTGTTTTCCATTCTTTCCATCTGCTCATGAAAATTGCTTCTAAAAAAAAAAAATCTGCTTTTGACTAAAATAGATATCTAAGTTGTGATTTCAACATATGCACAAATCATTTCATTAAACATAAAATGTAATGTGCAAAATATATATTATATATGGGAAGCAATTTTTTACATATTTGTAGCATTCCACAGATTCAGTCAGAAATGTAGCATTGTTCAATATTTAAAATACAACACCTCAGCTAAGAGCACATGCAGCAGGCCTGGTATTAGAGATAGGGTACAGTAAATGAACCTGGGCAAAAAATGTATCCTTTGTTAGCCACAGTTTTTCAAACTATGAAATAGCAGAGTAAATATGTTACTCTGGAAGGTAAATATATGCCTTAGGGGGGATATTGTGAGGTTTCCTTTTCTTGAATGACTGCACAGGGTTCCTTGCTTGGGAAGAAGCAGAACAATGTAAGGTACATGATTGATTATTTCAGTCTTTTCTTCTGAAAATAGCTTGGTCATTATATTACTTGATATTAATTATTCTTGTTGTGATTTCAGTGAACAACTGATATTTTTCAGATTTAGTATTACTCAAGAATAGTGTGCCCAACGTTCAAGACAAAATGTGGAATCTATAACACCTTTTGAAATGGATTTTACATCTCAAAGGAGCCTCAGTTTGACTGATGAAGAAAAAATATCACCATGTTCCATTGAATCTGTGAGACTAGTAAATGCAGACATTTATGTGCTAAACAGTCTCTCTAAACAGTCCAGTAAAGAAACTTTAGGTCCAGTCTTTAAAACCTCAAAGTGGCAGCAACTCATTTTTTTTATGTTATGATTTGTTATATAATGACAAGAATAATCTTTATCACTTAGTTCCTTACTTGGCATAAAATTACTTTTTAGACTGATCAAACACCTAAGGCTTTGCCTTAGTGTTTAATCAGTTTCAGCAGCTGTTCATAGCTTCAAATACTACAGAGCAATAAAATTTAATTGCTTAATTAAACTCAAACCACAGTTGTCTTTTGAGCAGGCAGAGGCCTGCCTAGCTTTTGGATACTCAAAGACAACCAGAGAGCAAAAATGACATTGCTCTTCTCTCAAGGATGGTTGATCTAGTAGTTTTATGTAGGTGCAAGGAAAAGCCAAAGGCCTCTTTTGAGAAACAATTAGGAGTCTTCTTTCCCATTTTTAACCTATTTTTTATCAACTCTGCTGCTGTACAGACAAGTGCACATAAATTAATTAATCAGTATGTATAAATTAATGGGAAAACTGAGCAGTGCATGTGAGTTAATTGAAAAACTTGGGGACGGATCTTTGAACCGAGTACACTGACTTGTTGAGTTTGATTTATCCTAGTAAAAGTTCTGACTCAATGGGGCTTTTTAATTTCATTTTCTGCCTCTGGTATTCAATGTCAGCAGTTCTAATAAGCAGGCACAAACATGCACTGAAGTGGGGTGGCCACTTTAGCTATCAAATTGGAAGAAATAAGCAAATTTTGTCGAATTTTGTGCTAATGTAAATGAACCATGGTGAGATCTACTACCTTTACTTTGAGAACGTCTCTCTTACTTCTCGCTCTTTCTTAAGAATTCTTTTTTAAAAATTGTCTATTTGCAGGAATCCTGCCTTTTATTTAATATAAAAATCTAGTAAGACTATTAGTATAATATGTCAGATTTGGTTTGTCATGTTAATATTACAAATTATTCTATCCTCTATATATTACAATTAAATAATTATAGTTTGCAATACAACTAATTAGGGCGTGGAGAAAATATGAGAAGGGAAAGAAATTGCACTTAAGAAGCATGACATTAACCTAGGTAATATTGCATAGAAAATTTATATAGTGAATTTGTTAGCCAGCTTCCCAATTACCATAAATCAGTATGATTCGGTTTATTTCAGTGGAGCATTGCCAAGTTCAGTAATACTTTACAATCAGATGGGGTTCTAGGTATCTGAGGATGCATTGTCTAATGTCTAAGACCTTAATTTCTTTAAAAATATGTTCTGAAATTATTGAGCATGTCTACATGAGATTTCTTTAACACAGAGAAAACTGGAAATATCTACAGAATTATTAAGGTCCAAAAAGTCAGCACTAGATTTTGAATATGCTTTGCTTTTATTTTAATATATTGAAATTCATAGGGCTTGTGAAAAATATTTACCTCCTTTTTCCTTAGTTCCCTGTTAAATGTCTATGAATATAAATAGCACTTAAACGCACATACACAGGTAAATAATTCCAAATAATTTTTCACATAGCAATAGATTTTGATATTTGATCTTTATATCTTGCAAATTTTTTTCAAGTCTTTTAAAAGATGCCCAAAAAAACCAAAACATTAATTTTTAATAATGAAGCTACCATCGATTGGGAACTCTCCTTCATAGACTGTTCCTCATCCTGCTGGTGCTTCAATTTGGCAACAAAGGTAATCAGAATACACCCTGTGTTGAAGAGGCCAGTAATTTGATACTAAATCATGAAAACCTTTCCCTGAAAAGACAAAAACCTAGATGAAGAACAGTCTTCTGTGGTACATGTCAGTGTCTTGTGGGGCTCACCAGCAACCTCTAAACTTCATAACACAAAGCTTCAGATAGAATTTTCAGAAGTGCATTTATCTTTTATTAATGTTATCACTGTCTTTTCCATATGTTATGCTTCAACCTTGTTTTATACAAAATGGTAAATTTCTTTCAGGTGATCTCTGATATTTTAACTCCAGGATGTACTCTTAATTCTTTCTAGCCTTAAAAGTATTACCAGTTTTAAATTACTGCTTGTATATTTTATTATTTCTGAAAAGTAGCAATAGGTTTGACAACTATTTCACTAATATTGAATTGTTAGTATCTACAGCTTCAATTTGGCCGCCTTGCATTTCAGAGTAGCTGTAATCAAAGGCATCCCTGAGTAGCAAACTACATGTATACTTACACACACTAGAATTACTATCCTCCACGCCTCAAATATAACAATCTGGAGCCATGTCTTCTGTAGAGAGACAGTGAGAGAGTTATGTTGGATACTGTATTAATTCCTCCATTCAGACATAAAGTGCCACAAATGTATGTTCACAGACTTAAACAGTTTCCTGAAATGTACTTCAGTGGTACTCATGAGTAAGAAAAAAGCAGCAATTCAAAGATAACATGCAGTACAGGGAGGGGGTCATGTAACTGTGGTTGTTTCTCATTTTAAGAAGTTTTCTCTGAAAAGGCTGTTGCAGGGAAATACAGAGGCTTCTAGGGCTGCCAAAATATCACAATATAGGAACTGAGTGGAAGAAAGAAAACCACATTGCTTATTTAACAGGGTAGGTAAGAATATGACTTTCATTCTACAAGAATGTGGACATTCTAGGATCTATTTTCAGCATTAATTGAAATGGGCATAAAATTCATAAGTGAAATGTGAGAAGAATCCACTGAAAACCACTAAAACTTCTATAAATACACCACAGGACTAGAGACTGCAGTAAGATAACTAATAGTATCTAAAGTTACTAATAGTATCTAAAGCAACATGGAATGGGTGATATATCCTCTCCTGTTTCAGTGTGGGGAATACACAAAATAGCCAAAATCTAACTAGAAAGGATTTTTTTTCTTCAAAAAGGAGTTTTGCTATCAACTTTTGACCAGGCTTATTGATTATTCTTTGGCACTGGGAACCTAAGATTGAGGATCTTACATGGAGCCAGACTGTATCATGTTCTTGGCAGACCTATTAGAACTATGATGACAGGGAAATCAGATGGACTGCTGACAGCTGGCATTGCAGTGAATTGTAGGACTTACATAAATACCTCTGTTCAATATTCAAAGCCATTTTTTCTCCTCCTTGGAGATAATGGAAAATTCCTCCTCTCCAAGTGTTCCAAAACCAGGCATTATCAGAAGTTGCAAAAAATTTTATGTAAATACTACCCCTTTTCCTGATTGTGTACCTGTGATAACCTGGCTGTACTCAATGAGTGAGTCTTGATCTTATTCAGTCTGTCTAGTGAACAGAAAATGTAGTCAGGAAATTGGTCTGGATATACCAACAGTAGCTTATTATGCACCACTCACATGGAAGTGGTATGAAGATCAGCTGCAGTTCCTATTGAAATTACTGACATTTTGTCATAATCATCTTCAAAAATATGGTAAGTTTTATAGATGTCTGAACTACAGACTTCTGTGGCTAACTTTAACAGTCATTTTTTGGAAATATTTACAGAACCTGTCCCTTATTTCTTTAAATAAACATTCAGGACCTCTTTAAGCATTTGAAGTTGTTCATAAATAGAAGTATGATATTAGTCAGGAGACCTGGTGAAGAATGTGTTCAAAGTGCTGAACTCCTACTGTATTTTGACACACTGTACATACTGTTAAAACCTTGCATGATGGTTGACTCCCAGAGAAGTACAGCAAATTTCTTTCCAGAATAAAATTCACATACACTCTTCCTAGCAGAATTATTTGAACTGTCTTCCTATCGTATCTTTTATTTACTCTAGGAATACCAGCAAATGCAACATCAAAAGAATTATTAAAACTGATAAAAATTTTGATAGAGAAATATATTTGAGGAGGTGGATAGGATCTGTAATTGTGAAGCTTTCCTTTAAAGGGAACCCTTTTCTCTTTAATTTCATGGTTGACTGGAATTTTCAGCTTGAAAATATATCCAGTGCTCCATGAAATTTACTTGTCTATAAAATGTCTACTCCTGTTAACATGAACAAATAGATTTTCACTATATTGGATATACAAAATTAAACAAGCAATAATTCTGGTCTGTTCAGAATCTCATCCTTTGACCTCAAAAGAGGAATACATGAAATGCTTCTGTTTAGCAAGGAAAGGTACAAACTTTTATGCAGTGGCCTTACTTTGTCACTTCAGAAAATTTTCTTTTTTTCTTTCTTGCAATGTGCTTTGGCAATAACCCAGAAAAGTAGAAGCCCTCTAGACATCTAGTATTGAGACAGAAATTGGAATCTAATCTTTACCAATATCACTGTACAAATTTAACCAATAACATTAGTTAATGAGGGCAGCAAATCAAATAATATTTTTATGACAGAAAATGAAACATCCTATCCAGAAATCTACTCATTAAAGTGTCAAAACATCATTAAAGCTTCTTTTGATAAGCACGTAAGTCTAGTCCTGTCTTTTTGCGAGGCTATTCCAACTGCACAGGTAAGCACAGAGTTTTCATCCAACTAGCCAACCAGAGAGCTAGGATCTCCCACAAATGCATTTCACCTCTGCTTTGGAGATTAGAAAAGTGACAGTAAAGTCAGAAGAATTCTGTTTCTCTAAGAGGCAAATCTATGCAGTCTTCCAGTCTGCCAATGCCATCCCCTTGATTTCTGAGCTTAGTTGGTTTCTCCCTGTGTTTTATTGAACTCTGCAGGGGGAAAGGGGGTTAGGACTAGCAAAATAAAAAAAAAAAATAAAATTTCCCCATTTATTATATTGCCTGCTGCTCTTCTTCCAATGAAATCTCTGAACTTTTAAGTTCCATAAACAAGAGCACATATCCCAGATTAAGATATTCTAGGATCATAATCAATACATATTGACATTTTTTGATTAAATGGCCATGAGGTTACTATTGTCACATAATGACAAAATTAGTATGTTACCTCTTTTGCACTGACAATCTAAAAATGGACCTACTACAAAGTTGCATGTTGAGTTCAGAATCAGGTCCAAGTATTGGTACTTTTGGATGAAGAACAGAGAGAACATAGGCCCTTCTTGATATAAAAACTTAAAATATTATCTATATGCTTAATTTTAGGCAGAACTTGCCATATGTAAAATCAGTACTGGTATGCAGAGGTTTAAATGTGTGTAGGGCAAAAGCTTAAGACTGGATTGTTCCTTGGTCACCAGATGTCTCGTTTTAGTGCTTATGTGCAAAACACCAAGTTCGACTGCAACTTTTTACACAAAATATCACATCACATGGCATTGTTCAAGCAGCATCAATGATGATCTGAAGAAGGTAGACAGGTAATGGTGATTAAATCAGAGACTGTATCGTATTCAGGCATGGGAACCACATGAACAGATTTCCACAAGAACCAGTGAAAAACTTTGCAGAGAACTTTGCCATGCTGTGGCCCTGAAAACACATTCCCAACTTAAAAAGGTTGAGCTTTTATATTTTCTTTTCTTTTTAACGGAGAATGCTGTTGCTTGCAATATTTTTCTTACTCTGCAGAGTTTAATTAGAAACAAATAAACTGAGTAAAAGAAATTTTTGTTGGTTACTCAGACAAGGATATCTTTGTCCTCATTAAATCACATTCTCCATTTTCAAAGAACCTTGTCTGTGCTTTGTTTTTGACTGTAGTTTTCATCCCAGCTCATGCACTGGTGGCACTCTATTCCTTACGGTATACATTCTTTCATGTACTTTGGTAAAAGCATAGTGAAAGCAAAAGACTAAGCAACAGCCACATAGAACAAGGAGTTATAATTATTCACAAAAAAACAAAAGGAAATATAATGGTCTATATTTTAGCATGTATAGGTAGAGAACAAAATTCTAATGCCTCTTGCCAAGAGAGTTTTAAATCTATATAAAATATTCTAAAAGCCAATCTTTCCCTACTGTGAAGTTCCTAATTACTGATCTTATTAAAATACCTGCTACACTATAAAAATTTCAGCGCAGCTGTTCTGCTTCAGGACTTAGCAACAATAAGTTGATTGATATAAAAATCACTGTGAATGTATTTTGCCCATAAAATCCTGGTTTATTTCTTTTTTTGGCACTTAATATATTGGCAGTATTGCCTGACTTGACAGAAACAGGGCAGAGAGTTGCAGACATAAAGCTGTACAGCAAATATTCACTGACACATGAACATTACAGGACAGGAATACCCTTTGCTGGGTTCAGAACTGGCTGGATGGCCGGGCCCAGAGAGTGGTGGTGAATGGTGCTGCATCCAGCTGGCAACCAGTCACCAGTGCTGTCCCTCAGGGGTCTGTGCTGGGGCCAGTTCTGTTTAATATTTTTATTAACGACATGGATGAGGGTTTAGAGTCTTTTATTAGTAAATTTGCTGATGATACTAAATTGGGAATGTGTGTAGATCTGCTAGAGGGATGTGGGGCTCTGCAGAGGGACTTGGAACGGTTGGATGGATGGGCAGAACCTAATGGGATGAAGTTCAATAAGTCCAAGTGCCAAGTACTGCACTTTGGCCACAATAACCCCCTGCAAAGATATAAGCTGGGGACAGTGTGGCTGGACAGTGCTCAGGTGGAAAGGGACCTGGGGGTGCTGGTTGACAGTCGGCTGAACATGAGCCAGCAGTGTGCCCAGGTGGCCAAGAGGGCCAATGGCATCCTGGCCAGTATCAGGAACGGTGTGGCCAGCAGGAGCAGAGAGGTCATTCTTCCCCTGTACTCAGCACTGGTGAGGCCTCACCTGCAGTATTGGTCCAGTTCTGGGCCCCTCACTTTAGGAGGGACGTTGAGTTGCTTGAGCGTGTCCAAAGGAGAGCAACGAGGCTGGTGAGGGCTTGGAGCACAAGC
The DNA here is from genome assembly GCF_028018845.1 of Melospiza georgiana. NCBI lineage: Eukaryota > Metazoa > Chordata > Aves > Passeriformes > Passerellidae > Melospiza > Melospiza georgiana. The sequence continues at coordinate 75,849,206 of NC_080430.1, forward strand.
CATATGAAGAACGACTGAGGGAGCTGGGGTTGTTCAGCCTGGAGAAAAGGAGACTCAGGGGTGACCTTATCACTCTCTTCAACTTCCTGAAGGGTGGCTGTGGTGAGCCGGGGGTCGGTCTCTTTCTCCGGGCAACAACAGAGAGAACAAGAGGATGCAGTCTCAAGCTGCGCCAAGGGAGATACAGGCTAGAATTAAGGAGGAAGTATTTTACAGAAAGAGTGGTCAGATACTGGAATCATCTACCCAGTGAGGTGGTGGAGTCTTCATCCCTTGAAGAGTTAAAAAAAAGACTGGATGTGGCACTTGCTGCCATGATCTAGTTGAATTGTTAGAGCATGGGTTGGACTTGATGATCTTACAGGTCTCTTCCAACCTTGAATTTCTGTGATTCTGTGATTTTGCGATTACGGTAAGTTCATTACTACATGCTCTTTGCAAAATAAACAATGAGAATTTCTTCATGCCTTTTTCCCCCTCATCTTTTTTTTCACAAGTAATGAAGACATTTGGCCACAAAAATTGCTAAATACACCATTATTGACATTATAATCAACTTTCTGTTCACTGGCCTATGTTTTAATCTTGCTGTGCTCTACTGCTCTTTTTCATTTGCTTGATACTCTTGAATAAAAAATTTCAGAAGAGTGGCCCTTTTATATACATGAACTCTTAACTAGCCATTTTCCAACCCTATTTTCATTTTCAGGAAAAAATTCTCGTTATCAGCATGCATTTTTCTTAAATCTACATTTGAATTAGATGGTGTTTCCTATCCCAGCCCATCTCCTGTATCTTATTTTACAGTTGGGGTAGAAAGGTTGAATCCAGGACAATATGAAGCTAACAATTCTAGAAAAATCAGGAAAAAGACGGAAACAAAACTACAACCAACCAGCCAACCAAAACAATCGACTTTTGAAACTGCTTTGAAGGAAACTCGTGGTTCTCAAAAATTTTAATTGGAATTTAACTGTTTGCAAATATCATTAGAAACTTGACCTTAGGTAAAAATCCATCCCTTGCTTGCAAAATGGAAACAACAGCACATTCCTTCTTTAGGTTCAGTCAGATGATAGTTCTGCCACAGGAGACAGCAGCTCCCTGGGGTCAGGCACCAGGAGGGTAAGGGGCTCCCTGCATAGGGTAGCCAGGGCTCACCCCATTTATCTGTTTTGTCTTGAGAACGTTGGATTCTGAGGGAAGAGCTCTGCTGCTTCTTTTTCCCTATCTCAAAACTGCAGAGCTATTAAATACCAACAACAATTATGAACTTTAATATCAAGTCTTTGTGTTTCATTTCAGAGAAGCCCCTATGGTCCTCACAGGGACATACCAGTGGTAAAGGTAATAGTCTGCAGTCTATTTATAAGTTGCATGGAGATAAAGAATGGATAGAAGGGTATGTTAAGAAACAGAGAGGCGGTGGAAGAGTAGTAAACATGAAAATAAATCAGGAAAAAAAGGAGCTTAGTCAAACTGTTGGCATCAGGAGCAAAAGACAGAGAAAATAAAATGAAAATTAGAATTTTCCCATAAATATAAGTTACCTTAAATTTGCATTTATTCTTGTTTTCTTCTCTGCAAGTAGCTCTGTACTAAATATGAACAGTATTAAACTCAGCCATCCAAAATGCTAAAATATATATATATAGAAAACACATTGCAGATAGCTAAATAAAGTTTGGCAGAGTAGCTAAATTGGAGCTTAGGCAGATGCATTCTCTTACCTTACAGTGTTATCTAGAAATATCATCAAAGTTCATAAGATAATGTATGCCCACCAATACCAGTGGAACTTTTTTTTACAATGGACATACTATGGGGAATAAAGGACTGGGTTAAAGCCACTTTAGTACAATTCTACAGCCCGGTGCTAATGATGAAAAACATCTCAACACTTGCATGGCCTGGCTGAATGCTGCTGCAATGTCCCTGCTTTGTATCTATGGAAACATTTTCAAGTTTCCCAACACCTCCTACACAGGAATCCTGATGGATTCAGATTGAAGTAGATTTTCCATGAAATATGGCCTAAGGATAGTTCCAAAAAAGCAAACAATCTCATCATGCAACACATTAGTTTTACACTTCATTGGTGAAACTCACAATAAATTGCAGTCAATGCTATTCTTAAGCAAAAGAAATCTGTCTAATTCAAGACCAAGATTTCAGCTGTTGCTTTCATTAAATGTCCAAATGCAGAAAAAACAGAAACTCTGCTGGCTCTGGGCCTTGCTTAGATTTCTGGAGGAGGAAATTTATCGAACTTATAAGGACAAGGACGTTTTCACTAATTGCCTATTTAATAACAGCTCCTTCCATAATTGATGGAAAATTCCAAAAGTGTAGTTAAAATGGCAAGTCAGACCTAATACAGCAAATTAAAAATAAAATTATCCACCAACTCATGAATATGTAACCTTTCTCATAATAATATCAGCATTAAAATAGCCAATGTTCTCTAAATTTTTACTCATCTAGTAATCAGAAACAGATCAAATAGAATCTTATTTAAGGAAAATTGCTTTGATGTTGGTAGAGACTACTGTTGGAAAACAAAAAAAAATATCCACTATTGAGTGATATGGTGGCTGATCTGATGCCTAACAGAAGGAAGATGTCATCTTCACTCCAAAGGTGACAAGGATTATCTAGTGAAATACGGAACTGTATGTTTCACAGACAGACCTTAAAATTGCAGAAGTCATGTCATATTAACCATTTAGAGACATTTCTCTCTCTCTTTATCAGTAAAAGTGAGAATGTTAATAAGCTTTGTCAACTTATAAACTTACATTTTGATAGCCTAAATAAAATAAAATTATATATATCATGTAAATTTCCCACAAAGTCCAGGTTATGTTTCCAGTAAACCTATGTGCGCAAATTCCTGTGTGCTAAGGTTAATGAAATGCAGAAAATATATATCTATAGATGTTTGAGCTAAGAAGTGATTCTTAAAATTTGATTGAAATTAAAAACAGATGCAAAAGATTGTTTTTTATCAAAACCATCATTGCTAGTAACTTTGCTCCCTCCTTGGTTCCATCAGTTCAAATAAAAAATGAGCTTCTGGGAGGGAGAAGTTAAAAGATAATGCTTTTCAGTTTAACTCTGCCAAATTCATTCTTTCTCCTGTGCTCATGAAAACAATAATCAATGATAGCCTCAATTCAGAGAACAACTTCAGGAAACTTGGCTGGCAAAACCAGGAAAAATAAAGGAAATTCTTAAAATAAAGGACTTAAATTATTTTAAGTTCTTGTTGCTGCTTCCTGTTACTAGCTTTAGGGCAGACGCTATTCCGTGGCATTATTTAGGCAGTTTGAAATGTTCTTTTCATGTCATTAGACATGAATGGATCTTACCAGTGAACAAGTACGTTGATTCTGTAGGTACTCAGACTGGATTTGGTCTGAAGAACTCGGAGAAACTTTGAGAACTTAAAGTGATAGGAGGGAATGAATACTGAGAAATAAAACAATACTTTCCAAAAAGTAAATAATTGCTGATATTCATCAACAAAAAGATCTTTATTCAAAATACTTCTATCTAAAAGTTGTCTTCTTTTGCTGAGTACTTGAGTTTTGATCTAAGAAGTCCTGGAGAAGTTAAATGAAATAGGCCAGAGACAGCTTATGATAGCTGCCTGAGCATGAATAAGCACTGAATCTAAACCCCATCCTCACCTCTACCAGAGAACACACATCTTTAAGTAGAATGTGTGGAAGGAAACTCAATAAATGAACCCTTGCAGACGGTTGTTGGAAAAGATATGTGCAATATTTACATATTCTCTTAACCTCTTATGAAACAAATATTTTCTGTAGAAGTATTCTGCAAATATTTCAAGAAAAAAATTTGACTTTTGCATAAAATTGCAAAAACTGAGAAACTCAGTTTCTTTTTAATTGTGAGGTTTAAACAGAAATTAACATACTCACTAGGTACAAAACAATTTAATGTGTATAGAATACTGTACATAGTTACAGATTCTCTGAGCTCTCTCTCTATATACATGTTCCTGTGAGTACAAATGAAATATTGTACAGTGTACAAATGAAATATGTTATTACGTTATTGGATGAGGTTTGAGATTACTCTTTCTTCCCTGAAATCAATCCTAAACAAATTCAAATAGTGACCTCCTAGGGTTTACAATTTAAATTCACTTGAAACAAAACACCATTCCTACAGAGTCTGCTAGAATAAACAGAGGATATTCCATTTAAAATATTTTCTTTTGATTTTGTTTCAAAAAAGGACAAGTGCAGAGACAATTCTACAAACTGCTGTTCCATGAGAAGCCAAAACTGAGAACTAAAAACTGAAGTGTGTGTAGATGGTGATGGGATTAAACCTGAAGGTGAATAGTTGAGTTATTGATTTTAAAAACAGAGGTAACTCAGTGGAGGTCTCATTAAAACCAACACTCCTCAGGTATTTTGGAGCATTAAACATTCATTCAGATCACTAATAAATTGACAATAAGAAATAAACTTCATTGAGAGGAAAGTATACTTTGCCTTTATGTTCTGTAATTTTTCTTTTTCTGTAATCCAGATCCACAGTACAGGTGCTTCACAGTTCGTCCTCTACAAAATGTGTCTGATTGAAAAGCATGTGTGTTTATATCACTCCTTCCCCAAATGGTTGGACACAGCCATATTGTTTTTCATGTGCATCTGAACTGCAGGGAGGACAAGTCACAGGTGGGGAAAAAAGGCAGAGGAAAGGAAGAGCTTGCCTATATAATTTCAATTAATTCCATTACCATTTTGTACTCTTGACAGCTGGAAACACTTTCTGCTCTCTTGCACTAAGAGATCAAGTCTTTTCCACATGTTACCTTGCAAGAGGTTATATGAGATTTGCATGCCTTCTGTCCAAAGCACCCCAATGAACAGGTGGGAAACAAAATATGGAACTTTTAATGCAACATTTTGAGACAGAACAAAATTTCATAAGAATAATATAGCAGGCAGATAAATGGACATTAGATAGAAAACTAAATTTTGCTTGGATATTGTGAGAAGTTTAAATGAAATGTGAAATATTTTCAGTTAGTTCCACGCTTTTTTGAGCCTTTGGGAGAGACAAAATTACTCTCTTATTTTCCATACATTCAATACAGAGCTGTAACTGCAGTGCATGTCCTATTTCTTGCTACAAAATAAAAAGGAAATAAAAGATACTGTTGTTTCTTTCCAATCTCTGACCACTCCACTTGTTTACCCCGGGGCTGAATTTGGCCTGTATCTCATCAAATGATCCTTATCAAATATAACAATCTTTTCAACAGTATCAGATTGTCATTTCAATTTTGTTCATGTTTTATTCTGATTACTTTTCCCTTCCTCATGCAGCTTTATATACTGATAGTGCAAGCTCATCTTGTCAATGTAATTTTCAGTTTCTAGTACATCTGATTGAGTAATAGTAATTGAAAAACAATTCAAATAATAACTTCAAATATTCTTTTCATCTTCTCTCTCTCTTAGAGAAATGATTTTTTTTAAACATTCACAGCATGTGAGCCAATGGAAAACAAACAGATAATATAAAAGTATAAATGAAAAAAAAAAAGAAAAAGTATTCATTAATATTTTGTTTCATTGGCAGGTCCAGGGAAAGACTGAGCCCAAATTGCCCTAAGAAGGGGAAATTATAGGCAGAAGTGCCTGAGAACACATCTCAGAAACAGGGAGTTCTGACTGTGCTTCCTATCCTGCATAGAGTAAGGAGTTTCCAGGTAGCTTGCCTGATTTTGAGTGCTGTGAGAGACTGAAATGTTAATGGCTAATGACTCAAACAATCAGCCATTTGCAAAAGGGGCAAGTACTTTGCTGACAATGTGCAAGGGAACAGTCTGGGGGCAGAGGAGGTGAACATCCACCACTGGAGGCTACAAATTGGGTTTTGAGCCAGATAAGCAAGGAGGTTGATGAGGAGCAGATTCTTTGAGGCTGGATAGTGCTTTTTGTCATGCCAATGTCCTCCTTGACACAACTGGCTTGGTCTTAAACTTCACCCCCTGGGGAAGTATCAGGACACTCACATGTAGGCCTGAAAGTATTAATACCTCCAGAAATGAGAATTGGGTCAACTAAGCTGAAATGAGAGAAATTGTCATGTATTAGAAGGGTTCATAAAGCATCAAAGACCTCTGATGTGGCCTCAGACTCATTTCTAGGACCTTCCATCAGAGAAATGCACATGAGCCACAGTGTCACATTAGGCAGTGTAAAACTCCTCCCTCAGGAGAGGTACTTGGGCATCCCCACATGAACCAAAATATAAATTAACCCATTGAACTCTATGTTTCATGGGCTTTCCCCACATCAGACAAATCAGACTATGACCAACCCTTCGATCAATTGGCTGCTAATTTTCTACAATCAGGTCTTATAACTTGATTCATGGGTGATGATATTTTCCTCCATTATCTACTCTTATCCTTTCTTTTCCTATATTTTCTTAAGTGATATTTTTATACTTCTATATTGTTGTATTACTATAGATAATAACCAAAATACTGTCAACATACCTACTTTCCATTACAGCCAAATTGTTCTAAATAACACGTACATATCTATCTATCTATCTATCTATCTATCTATCTATCTATCTATCTATCTATCTATCTATCTATCTATCCATCTATCTATTTCTGTTCTGTCTGAACACTGGTCATTCCCTGTTTTTTCACTCTAACCTGCCCCAATGGATCTATTAACAAGAATCTGAGTTACTCTCCCCTTCAGGGGCTATTTGTAATAAGCACCATCTGCATTACTGTGTGCAGATATTTATATGAGGATTTACTGATGGATTTAGCCTGGCATGTTCATGCCATTCATGTCTCTACATCCAACCTCTTTGTAATCATATCAGTGTCTTTGAACCATTAAAGAGAGAGATATATTTTTGTAAGAATGGCTATTTCATTAAACTCAAGTTGGGAGTAAATGGATTAATTCCAAAAATTGGAAGTATGGATTGCTATAATCATATACATTACATTATGATATTGTGCAGCATGGCTCCTGTGATAGCAGAGACTCATATTCTCTCAGGGCACCAATATTCTGTGCTTTTAGAGATTTCAAATTCAACTTTCCACCTGAACAGGAAAATATCTGCTCCATCACTCTTGCAGTGCAGTGGCAGGGTAGGACTTCAAATTAATTAGAAACATTACTCTTCAAACTTTAGAAGGAACATATTGTTAACTGTCAGTAATCAATGTCTTACATTCAACATCTGCTTTTAGGTCTGATAAGGGACATGAATTTCACCCATTTATAAAACTGACCTCTGGTTTTAATACATATACCAGTTTTGAGCTAGGGTTACAACATACAAATTTCAATAGTTTATTTCAGATCAGTGTATTTTACAATAAAAATCTTCAGGTACATGCTTAGTCAAGACCATAAAAAAGAAAGATATGTCCTCAAAAATTAAAGAGTGAAAACATGGAAAAGATAGGAAAAATTTGTTGCTGAATATATCCACCTAAAGAGAGATAGTTGTCCAAACCTCTGCTTTAAAGGACAGCTTAAAGAGGTAAGAGCTGAAAGAAACCTGAAAAATAGAACACAGTTACAAACATAAATGCAAACTTTTTTATTATTTTCCCCTGATTTGTCCTACTGAAGCTCAGCCTCTTCCTAATGTACACAATTTTCCTGTTTTAGTCTTCCTTAAATCTTGCTATTTCACAGATAGTGTGCACCAGGGTGGAGGGAGGACAGTGGGTAGTGCAGGCTTCTCTCTAGATCTCAGTAAAGAATGGCATGACAGAAAAAAGCATAATAAAATAGCTATTACAGTAATGAGATAGAAATAGGAAGTAGGATAATAAATCCTGCATTCCTTCAGATATAAATACTATACAAAGGATAAATATTTTCAGGACAGTTACAGAAGAGAATCACATGCAGGATTGTGAGGTATAGATGCAGATGTGAGGTATAGATGGCTATTTCACTATCCCCTTTGTCAAATCCTGAGCTGTTTGGAAATAATGGTCTTGGAAGAAGCTCTGGGGATTTTCAGTGATCAGACCTACTGAGCATGGAAAAATGGTCTGATGGTACAGAGGCACAGGAAAAAGTGTTTATTAGAAGTATAAAATTTCCCTGTTTCTCTGTGAGTCACATTGACTTACCTGGTAGTAAGTAACATCCATTTTGTCAAAACATTGCAATAAATGGTAGACCTGTATCATTTTACTGCACTGCCAGTTCATAATTTTTAAAGACAATGTCTGAGCCTCAGGGGAAAAGAATTTTATGAGTGTGGGATGCAGCCCCATGGGTTAGATTCAGAAGAGCTGAGGGAAGAGGGTATATGATGAGAGTTACTGGAGGAGAATGGAGCACCCTCTGCTGAAGTACATGCCTGGAAAGGCTTGTGGAAATGAAGTGGGACAGAGATTCTGGAGAAGGAGCTATAAGCTCATCCATCACACGGCCCATCTCATTGTTTAGAGCTTAGAGATGGTGGAAAGATTTCCTTAGCAACACAGAATGGGCCACAGACTCAATAGTAACTCAGGAAGCCAAAGAAAGTTTCTGCAGTAAATAGCAAAACAGAAGAAAAGAAAAAGTATCTGGAACAACTTTTGTTGTGCATCTAGAGCGTAAGGGCACTGCATTTTTGATTAGTTTATCAATTCTTTCTGATGATTGGGACTTTGTAAACATACTGTGCCAAATTTTCCCACATATCTGATAATGATCTTCTGCTTCTAAGTCTATGATATATATTATAAATCATTGATATTTGTCTTTTCATTGGTCAGGGCACCACAAGGTCAGGTGCCTCCCCTGGGTGTGTGATTGCAGTATTGGAGGGAGCTGTAGGCACTGAAAAGGAACAATCAGAGCTACTGATGCCTTCAGAGCCCTGGACATTGATTTGTTTTAGTTATTCATTAAGAGAATTAACATTTCTCAGTTCAAAGAAATATCTTGTTTGAGATAATTCTTTTTGTGCTCCAATAAAACATGTTTAATAATACACCACCAAGCTATGAAGTTCTGTGGCCTCCTGGAATGAATGAAAGCTAAAGCTTTTCTCATTTCAAAGCTCTGTTAAAACAGAGTCTCAGTGCTATTGCTAATAATTTTGAATAGCATAACGACACAGGCTTATCATCAAAAGGAGAATATATTTTTCAAAGGTTGTGCATAGATGAGGATATTTTCACACTTTATTTGGGATAGTAGCACCCACTAGGATAAATCAAGGAATCATTTGATGTCAAAAAATCTTCAGAGGAAGCAAAGGCAGCAAATTTGTTCCTGTGAACGCTGAGGATCTGGAAAGATATCATAACAGCATCAGAGCTAAAGTACATCTCTGAGATCTTGAGATGCTTTCTAAGGAGCTGTCTGTAAGTCCTTGCTACCCATATGGTAAAAAAGGGTAAGTTTTAGAAGCTATAGAAACTGAACTGAGTAGCCCAATGATACACATCTACACATTGACACTTCAGACCTCTGTAAAAGAGTTTCAGAGAGAACATCTTCACTTCTCCATCTCAAGATAAATACCACAGTGCTTGCTGCCTCTCCCTCCCTTTCCTCTTATGCTTTCTCTTTGAAAGCTTTCACATACTTATTTTATCTTCTAGACATCAGGTGTAACATTTGGATACAGTTTAATTACTGTGCTGCACTTCACACATTACCCCAGCTCAACAAGTTTATATTTCTGGAAAACGGATTTCATATTTTCGTGCCTTCAAAATTCCCCCTTGCACAGATAAACTTTATTCATCTGTTGTTGAAGCATTGTGTCAGCCTTAATTTGGATCAATACTTTTGTCCTTAATATACTAATGGACAATTACTTAAATACATGTACAATGGAAAAAGTTACTATAGTAACTGAGTACTAGGAAAACAGCAGGAGAAAATGGAAGAGACAGACAAGTGTCTTTGAAATCTGTCCTTGTGGAAGGGATACAAGTGTTTGGGGACCTGTTCTGGTTGGAAAGCAAAACCAGTGAGAGACTCCAAGTCAGAAAATACAATTTATTAGGAAAAGGGAAAAGAAAACCAAAATACATGCAATAATACAAAAGAAAAGCCACTGACAAGGTCAGAATACAACCTGACACCCTGTTGGTCAGGGCATTGGTAGCAGTCCAGTTGGATTGGTGGCTGCAGTCCTCCTGGAGTGGCAGATGGGCTCTGTTAGAGCAGTGATCCTGTAGAAAGGGTGCAGTCTTCCTCTGAAAATCCCGTGGAAAATATGGCTGTTCATCTGGGAATCCAGTGGAAAGACTAACTGGTTTGTCCCAAATCCCAGATTATATCCAGGTGGGGATGCTTAGCTCCTCCCTCCTGGGCAGAGCATTTTACAATGGACTGTTGTTATTCTGTGAGACATGAGGTGGGTCCATTAAACAGAAATGGCTCCCGGAGGGAATTATCTCTGAGTCATGTGGAAAGGCATTGATGGGCCCATTAACAGGGGATAAGGAAGAAACAATAAATCACAGACCTGTTTCTGGTTTCAGCAGCTCTTAAGGATGGGAATAGAATATATGTTAATATTGTAACCTAGGACTGAGTCCTTAGAAATCTAAACAAAACTAACCAAGCAAAAATACAAAAAACCACAAACCCAAATACTTTCTATGGTGGATGAGCTTAATATTCAGTAGAAAAGCTACATCTGGGAAATAAGAATCAAAATATATAAAATTATTAGAATAATTATATTGTACTATAAAAAATAGATTAGAGTGGCAGTAATAAATTACTTTTATTTAATAGATACAATCTACATCATAAGATTACTGATTGTCCTGGCCTGTATCTCAGCTTTTTTCATGTAAGACTCACATGGAAGAAAACTCAAATCACAAAAGAGCAATTTGATTGGTGGGTTCATTCTTCTCAGTTTCTTTTCTAAAGCTGTCAGGAAAGGAGAGCAGTTAGTGCTAGTGACTTATGCAGATACAATTTCTTTTTATTTTCCTTTCGTAAGATACAGCTTGAAGTAGTATTAATTATATTTCTTTTTTTATAACTTCAAGATATTTTCTTTGACTCTATCAGCAACTTAAAAGTGTAGATGCAATAAAATAAATATAACAGAAAATAAAAGGTCCAAAATGTTTAAGGTCACAAAGCTTGTTTTGAACAATAGTTTACAGTGAGGCATTTTTCCATTTTAAGCCAAATAAATACTGAAGAGAAATTTTTCTGAACTGTATTTACAATACTATCAGGAAAACATTGAATGGGTTTTCCCTAATATATGTAAAACAAATAGCAAAAACACTAGCAATAAAATATTAACACTAAATAAAAATTGATTAGAAATCCAACTATGGACTCCTTTACACTCAGTGAGAAAATAAACACTTGGACCAAATACCATTGGCATTACCAGTCTTCACAGAACTGCCAATGCAGCATTTTAAAATCTTACTCCATTTCAGTTATTTATTTTTCTTTCTTAGTGAAAGTTGAGAGAAGAAGCAAAATTTTCCTTGGGAATAAAAAATACATACGATGGTAGTTTCTGCTGAAGCTATAGTGTATTAGGTGTTCATAAACTTATATACTTTAATTTACTTATACATTCTTAAGTTGTGCTTTTTAAATGTTGAACTATTTCTTACTTAAAATGGAGTCTACGGCTTTAACACATAATTTAAAATATGGCACAAGAGATGAAGGATTAATGAAGCTTTTCAGAATGTCGGGAAACAAACTGGATTCGCTTCAGTTTAAATTTTGATTGGAGATTAATTTGGCATATTAGGATTTGGAAATTTCCGCCTTTCTTGGCTCACCAGATGCTAACTGACTTCATCTGACAGACTGCATGTACCTTGGATAGCAAATGACATCATGATGTGGCATATCCAAGGTGAATGTCACCACTCTCTAGCAATAATTTGTGCTAATATAATACCTCATGCAAAACACCAGACACTCCTTCAGCTATAAATAGTGATGCCAGACTATGGTAGGCAATTTGACTGACAAGCAAGGTCTTGCAGCAGCAGCAAGACGCATCAGCTCAGCAAGGGCACTGAAGAAAACTTCAGCAGAGTACCACTGATATCACAAATTTACTGAATTATACTGGCAAGAAACTCTTCCAGACTTTGCAAGGAAGTGTAAGCGTTGAAGTTCAACAATTTGTTTTCCATATTCTTGCAAGTAAGGAAACTCAATAAAGGGATAACGACCTATCATTCAGTGCTTTGTCCCTCAAGATCCATTTGTCTGTTCCTCTTAGTAACTCTACACAGAGTTAGACTCCAAAACCTTTATACAAGCCAAAGGAAAACTCAGGTTCTTCATAATGGCACAGTACTGAAAGTGAAATGGTGTAAATTGTAATTTATATGAACTGTGGTGTTTCAAATTCTGCTCTTAGATGTTTAGTGAACTTATTGTGGCACAAGGAGAACCTCCAAGTTTTCAACAGTGTGGATGTTTTTGATTAAACCTTTTCTTTCCCCTTAAGAAATAAGAGAGACACCATGCATTTCTTTCAAAATGTATTTACTGTTCTATGTACCTCTAGAAATCTAAACCTTCTATTTTTGTTCCATGTATGAAATTATAATAGCTATTGATTCAGACTTCAAAGTGTAGCAAAAAAGAATCAGTGAAGTGCTCAGAAACATGGTGAATTTCGTGTACTAATCAATTTGACGTGTCATTCTTATTCCAGTATTCCCTCCCAAAATAAACAAACACTTTCCTATACACATTTTTTAATTCATCCTGAAACATTAGAAACAAAAAGCCTATTTAACACAGAAGTTAAAGATTCCTTAGTATCAACCAAAAATTCCAATGTGCGACATAATTCAATTCTGCAAGCCTCATTCAAAATCAGAAAATCTGAAATATCTGTTTGTGCAATCTAAACCTTATAAGGCTAACCTGTCTGCTCTGTGCATTTAAGAAAAAAACCCAAAGGAATCACAAGAATGAAAGTATATCTTTCTAAATTTAACCTAAGTCTTGCTACTGCTTTGCTGTAGACTTTTCTTTTTACTAATGTAAGAATAAGAAAACTGGCAATGTACAAAATGTGGAAGCAGTACTGGTTTTTTGACAGGTCAAAAGAGTCAGTCAGCAAGAGCTTTGAGGTATATATGGCTTCATCTATTCCTTAAAAAGAGCTACATAAGGGAGATACATGGGGAAAAATCAAAGTAGTGAGAGTAGACTAGACAGAAATAAAGAAGGTCCAGTTCTGTGACTCATTCTCATCTTACCTTTGCAGGTGGGACTGTGAAATCAGTTTAGTGGGCTATCAGCAGCTTCTTGAGCTGCAAGAAATTTTGCACAGATCTCTGCCAATTTTCTCTTTCCCCCCCCAGTGAAGCCTGGTTTTCTGCTCTCTGTTCCTCCATGCAGCTGCTCTCTGCTCATCTGCAGATTTTCAGCCCTTTGATCTCTCTCGCTGACTCTTGTTTGTTGTCTCTTTCTCACTGCTTCTCTGCCTGAAGTACCTGAATGCACTTCTCTCCAAGGAAGTTTTGGTGACTGCCCAGGGAAAACGTGCTCCACAGAGGCTTCTGTCACAGACATGTTTTATGAAAAATCCTTTCCTTAGGATTTTTTCTCCTGAGAAGCTGAGAGGCCTCAGGAACAAAATGTAAACAATGATTATCTGCTGCTGTGGAATGCAACAGGTGGATCTGTGATTGGTCTCATGTGGTTGTTTCTAATTAATGGCCAATCACAGCCCTGCTGTATTGTCTCTCTGGTCAGACACAGGATTTTGTTATCATTCCATTCCTTTGCTTTCCTTGCTAGCCTTCTGACGAAATCCTTTCTTCCGTTATTTTAGTATAGTTTTAATATAATAAATATCATAAAATAATAAATCTGAAACATGGAGTCAGATCCTCATCTCTTCCCTCTTCCCGGGACCCCTGAAAACACCATCACAGGCTTCCACTATTCTTGCATTTCTTCCAAAATGGACTTTTACACACACACTGGAAAAAAGCCATAGTTAGCAGCAGTCACCCCCTGTAATGGCAGCAGTTAAAAATCCAGTATCAAGAGAGGTCTGTAAGTGAATGGATGAAAAATCTTTATCCATGTGAGTAAAATTGTCTTACCAGAGGGATCTTTCTGTTCACTTTGACAAAGAGACACCAGACTGCATTACATCTCTGAAAGGAAAAAAAATCTGTTTAAATGAAAGTTTGCTTTTAACACTATATTGTAGAATGCATAAACTGACTCCAAGAAATTAATTTAAATGAATTGTACACAACCTCATAATTAAAATTGCTCTAAATTGCAGTGCTGACTGTATCTCATATGTCCATTGGTGTCAAAAAGCATCTCTGTCTAAATACTTCTTGGCAATTCTAAGAAACTTATGTCCCTGCTGTCTGATTGTGATGTTCCTCTGGCTACGACAACCTTCAGAAAAGAAACTCAAAACAGATTCCTCCCTCCCCACTCAGTTCTGCTGAAATAGGCCATTTAATGAAAGCTCTGGTTGATTTAACAATTCTGACCTCTTATGCTGAACACAGCCAGTCATGCTGCATTATGTAACATGCAATGAAGATTTTAATTTTTTTTTTTTTTTTTTTTTTTTTTTAGAAAGGAAACTTATAAACAGTAAATTTGAGATTTACTGACTTATCGAGACTTTTTGTAAGAAATTTTTTAGGATATAAGAGTCCTGTAATAAACAAAAATCTATTTTTCAAGCTTTCTTTTACTGTGTAACGCTGATTCTTTTCTTTTCTAGTTATATATATAGTCTGATACAAAGAGCATGTGTAGAAGAAAAGGGCAATTTTGACTTAAGCAAAATTTATCCAATCTTGGAACAAGCTAGTGCAAATTCAGTGGTTTAAGAAAGGCCATATCCATCTCATTCAGTCTGGCATCCAAAAGAATGGGAATAAAATGAATTATTATCCTCATATATCGTGAGTACAGCCTTAAATAAATAAAATGAAGTGATTACTAAGATTGATTTATATTGGAATTTATTCCATGCCAATGTGTCTGGCCATGGAGAAAACTTCCTACTTGCACATATTATTGGAAGATTTATTCAGGATGTTCATTGTAACTGTGAGCAAGTGAACAAATATGTCAGAAAAAAGTTAGGAAACCTTAAAATACATACATAAAATACAATAAATCTGTTCCATGAATATCAGGAACATTTAAAGATATTTTTTCATTAAGGTTCCAAATAAACAGTTGGCTCCTGTTGGCTGATTAAATAGAGACATTTAGTTTCTCTGTTACCCTTGTTGGTCTAGATTACATTAATTGCTGGTC
Organism: Melospiza georgiana; assembly: GCF_028018845.1. Taxonomy (NCBI): domain Eukaryota; kingdom Metazoa; phylum Chordata; class Aves; order Passeriformes; family Passerellidae; genus Melospiza; species Melospiza georgiana. The sequence continues at coordinate 75,864,523 of NC_080430.1, forward strand.
TCAAGCTCCCATAGGTATTCTGCCTTGTGGCTGTCTACCAAGAACCTTGGAAACCTGTCAAATTTCAGAACTATGTCATTTCACACTATTTACTCCACACACTCATCTCCCTACCTCTTCCTCACTCCCTCTTCCAATCCATACCTAAGCCAAAATATAACCCATCTACAGTCTCATGCCGTAGTTTCTCTCCTGCTTCAGGACTCCATTTACACAAACACATTTTTATTCAGCCAATCAGCTACTGGCTGGAAATGAATGTTGTAGATTGGCAGGAAGATAACTTCACCCTGAAAAACAAACTCATGGACTCCTTCGAGTGACATGGCATTTTTCTCCTAAACCTCTTTTACTACCATTGTCCACTACTTTCTATGCCAGAAAAATTAATATATTTACTGCAAGGTGTGCAGACTGCTGGTGAGGATGGACTTCACAGTTCCCAGTGTGGCAGCTGCGCCTCTCCATTCTTACAAGTGCCCTGATGGTTATGTGCTCCAAAACTGTGGTCTAATGTGGCAGCCCTGTCCCTGTTATGTGACAAGTATGGAGTACTGAGCCCAGTTCAACTGGAGAACCGCAGGGGCAGCAGGGGTCTGGAATACCTGGCCTGAAAGGAGAGGCTGAGGCAAGTGGGTTTGCTTAGTCTGGAAAAAAGAAGGCTGTGAGGGATGAAGTAGCTGCCTTCATCTACCTATGAAGGTGTACTGAGAAGACAGAGACTCGGAAGTACACTGTGAAAAGATAAGATGTAACTGCTGCAAGCTGCAAAAGGGAAATTCCGATTAAATGGGAGGAAAATATTTTGTAAAGAATGTAAAGCAGTGAAGCAGCTTGTCTAGAGACAGTTTTGAATCTCTGTCCATTGGTATGGTTGGAAGTTGGTCAAGGGCTTGAATAACACCATTTAAATTTGATTAATTTTAATTTGCACTTAGCAGGTGACCCTCAGGCTTCCTTGCCAAGCTCCCCTCCCATATGACTGTGTGCTTCGTCCTCCTGTTCTTTTCCATGGGATTAGGGAGCAGCCTAAAAGATTTTACTTTAGTGCATTTAATCTTGTAAATGTGTTAACAAAATGCTCCTGGATGAAATATTATAAAGGCTATCAGATACTGGACTCTGCATCTCCTACTAAAGAGGCTGTCTAGAGGTTATTATGTTGTAGGAGGCTGTAGAAAAATGAGCTGCAGTGTGGTAAAACAGGCTTTGAATTTATTACTGAGAGGCTATACTGACAGTTTAGAAACCTAATCCTGCTACTATGTCCATTTCATAGAGGTGCTTGAACTTGGTGTGAATTTTCCTTGCACCAAGTAAATCTTGCAAGCCATTTTAAATTTAGCGCTGCAGAAAGAATATTGTAGTAATACATTTGGAAATGACAGGCACATAAATAATTGCGGTAACGGTTATATTAGTAAGGATGTTGATCTTGTAGATTTTTTCTTTCTTAATAAGGGTTTAAAGTAAAAAAAACCCCAAAACAATAATGAAAAAAACCCCAAACAAACAAACAAAAAAAAAAACCTGAGCTAGAAAGTATACTAACTTACATTTTCAAAATGGAAAGAGGATCACAGAATCCCATTACTATGTTTTAACTGAAAATCAACGTAGCCGCACATTATTTATTTAAAAAAAATTATATTACCAAGTTGGAAGATAGAAGAAAAAATAAATCTCTTAGTAAGTCAGTGACATTTGAAGCATTGGCATGTGTACTGTTCTATTTGAATGAGATAATGTATCACTGGCAATGGCCATTGAGCAACTTTTTGCCTTTTTGCCCTCCTACTAAGCATGAGCTAGGTCTAAAATCAAAACAGTAACTAGCAAATAAATAAATAAAAAATCCCCAAACACATAAGTGAAATCAGTTATAACCTTTATGTCATTATACTGACATAATTGGAAAATCATAAACTATGAGTTCGAAAAGTAGAAATTAATTTAAACTTGGGTTTCAAAAATGGATCTACAAATACCTCACATTATTGAAAAAATGTCTTAATAGCACAAAATACTTTTCCATATGTGGATAAAGTAAGCAAAGCTGTATTAAATAATAAAGAAAGAAACAAAAAAGTGCTGCTGTACTAGATGACTGAAAATGTATACTTTAAAGAAAGGGACTATAAGTGAGGATGTGACAGGTTCTGACAATGGAAGAGCAGTGATTGATATTAAAATGTATGCTCACCTAAATGCACGTTTCAAGTAACTTCCATTAATATACTCAGTAGGAACAAGAGTCACTCCAATCTATTTCAGCTAAAAAATGTTTCCACTCACTGTCAGTAATGTCATTCCCAACACACTGCTAAAAAACAAGTCAGTAGCTACTCCTACAATACCCTTGCCTCAGGTTAGAATAACTATGAAATTATCAGTCTCTCTGTATTGCAGGATTCAGGATGACTTGGGTTGGAAACAAATGAGTGCAGCTGAGACTACACTAGCAAGAATTTTAAGCCAGCACTTATGTATTTCCTACTCAGTAAAATCAGGGAATTATGCACTTACCCCCTGGCTCAGTTTGCTCCTGTGGTTGTTCATTATTATGATGTCCTTCTTTACCTTAGCCGACAGACTGTAATTTAAAAAACGTTTTACCTTAAGGGCCCTAGGCAATGTTCTGGTGTGGATGGGGCCCCCTGCAACATGGGTAAATGTGCCACTAGTACTAGCAGTTTTTCCCAATTGCACTTAGTCTGATGAACCATGAGAACCTCTGCAATTTTCACAGTTTTTCTCATTCCATTAGGTTTGACTGAACCTTGCTACTTACAGGATATTAATTTATGCCAGTTGAGAATTTAGATCACACTTAGGTATTTAGTCCAAAAAAAATTGCAATTACATACTAATCAATGTTTAAAAAATACAACAAATTGCAAATTTCAGAATAATTCGGTATTTAAAATTAAGCTAATTTTTTCCTACATTAGTAAAATACTGGATTAATGTCAGAAGCAATACTAGTTACAGTGCTGAAATTTTAGCATCCAGACACCACTGAATTTCAGAAATTAGGGCATTAATGTACACATGCAAAGGCGTGCACATGCAAAGTGAAACTCTGGCTCTAATTAAGTCAATATCAATAAATTAAAGTGCCAGAATTTCAACAAATAGCTATAAAACCTTTCCAGGATAAGAGCAATTCAAGTGGTCAATATTATATCTGAACTGAAGCTGTATGGAGTAGTTGTTGACACAGTATAGAAGGTAAATGCAGAAAAATCTTTGAAATTGTTACCTGTCATTCCGTACATGACAGCCAGGTACAGCAGCTTTTACCATACTTGATCTTCATATTTTTATCCTGTCATGGCAAAACAACAGTCTTGATGCAGGGTTAAATTTCTTACACCTGGTGAAGACTTAAAAAACACTGGTAGAAAGAAAACATTTGTTTTTTTACAGCATACTCTTTGTAGTATGGAGTTTGAAAACAGGGTCCTGTCATGCTGATTGCTGCACAAACATAGAAGAGAGTGATTGCTTTTGAATGAATTACAAAAGAAGAAAATACAGTCTTATTCAGAGGGAGAGGACAATAAAACAGAAGTTCTTTGGAACAGAATAGTGAAAAAATATTCTGCTCACTCCACAAATTTACTTATTTGCAGGTGGAATGTACTGAATGCCTACTTTCCCATGTGTGCTCTCAAGTTGAAATATTAAAATAAATTTAAGAACAACAAAACTATTATTTTGACTCCATTTGTTTAGCCATGTTCACTGTCAAATTCTTAGCCACCATTTTTTTCAATTGGATTCTCATCCGCAATTTTTGGTCAAAAAGGAGGAAATCTTAGCATAACTAGGTAATTTTCCAAATCCTGAAACAGAGCCATAAGGACACATTTTAAGAAAGAAAATTATTACATTTTCAGTTTAAAATATTCCAATTAAAAAAAAAAAAAATCCCAACCAAGGAAGCACCATAAAATTTATATGAATTAAAACCATAGCGACCATGGCAAATTTTTCAATGGAGAGTCCACTTTTTTGGAGACTAAATAGTGACTTTTTCTTTTTGCATAAACTTATTTAAAATAGATCTTTTGATCTTGCATCTTAGACACCTTTTAGTTTCAGACAAACTTTGCAGCAGTTGTATTTATACAGGCAGTGTTGAGTGCTTTGAAGTAAAAGGTATTTAACTTTTTTCAAATTTAAATATCTTTCTCACTAAGTGGTTTTAGTTATACACCCTCCCAGTTAATACCAAAAGTTTAATTTGCCTTTCATCTTGAAACAGTAATGGCATTAGTGACACTGGAAACAAGGCTGAACTCTTTTAGTAAGCTGGATGAGAGTCATTGGTATCTCCTGTCAAAGGCAAACCACTGGAGCTTCTAAATCCATGGAAATAAACACATTCTCACCATGGTACTATTAATCTAATCAGGGGAGCTATCAGAGGTCCTGGGAAGTAAGTCTAAAGAGCAGAATGGAAATCTGTCAGGCGTTTCAGCAACAATATGCTCATGAAAGCACCACTAAAACCTGCTCTGTGTTCTGGGTACAATGTTTGTCACCTTGTCTGCTTATAAGTGAGGGATGTTACAGTTACCTCACATCCATCTTTCCCGTCATAATTTCAAAGGTTTTTAGTCAGCCCTAGCAAATCATGTAGACAGTTGATATTTTTATTCAAACATTCACATGCAGTCCTTTGCTTTCTAGAACAGAAAGGATCACTTTTCAAGGAGCAATCAGTTTTGAGTCTCTCAGTCAAAGCAATTATTCAAATTGTGGCTGCTGATCTTGAAAGACGGAAGGATAGGACTCCTTATTTGTCTTGCTGTACCCCAAAATTCCCATTAAGATATAAATCTCTGAAAATCTTAGAGGATTTTATATGGAACCAAATTGGAAATTTAAAGGAATAAAAATTATTTTTTGAGATTAATATATTTCAGATATGCTTCAGGACTAGCTTTTTTACTTGAAATTTGAAGTAAAAGTTTTAAAATCCCTTCTAGGATAAAGTGAGAAACAAAATAAGAGTAGACAAAATAAATAGCTAAACATGCTCATTTAAGAAAAAACCTAAACCAAACAAACAAAAAACCAAATACAAAACAAAGACGCTCCCTTGAAAACAGTCAATGACCACTTTGACCTTGAACACCCCTAGTTGTTCAGCTGCTACTAGCAAACCTTATGTCTCAAAAGCCAGTTACTTGAGCAAAGACATTAAATTCAGAGGCTAAAAAGTGAAGTTACATAAACTGCATAGTCTTTAATGAAAGGATTATAAGACCATGACATGGTAGCAATAGCACTGGTTTCTGGGAAGGGTGATGTGAAGAAATTAATATTTGTTATTCTTGGAGTGTAGCCTGGCTACATGGGATTATTGTAGATGTTTGACAGGCATTTTCTTTAAGATGGCCTACGAGGATGACCACAAACAAGTGTCTGCAGATTGAGAAAATTAAAATGTGAGCATCTGCACCAAAAATAAGGCTGCATGTTGGATGTTGGATGTCTTAAAAATACCATATATTGTCAGGTTTCTGACTTTGGTATTTGAAGAACATGGGCTACAAAGCAGTGCAGCAAATAAAGAGGAGAAGAACTCCCATTCAGTGGAGTTGTTGGAAGATTCTGACACTGCTTAGAAAACACAAGACTTTTTCTAGCTCAACTGTTCTGGTTATCAATTTACAGAACCTCAGTTCAGGAGATGAAAAAGAAAAACAGGTGTGTGCACTGATAAATATATTAACACATTCCTTCTGGAAGTTGAGATTGGAAGTATCCTTGATAGAGACTAACTTAAATATCTGGTTTTAGATAGTCCATAAACAGGTCTCATAAGCATGTCCTCATAAATAGGAAGATGAAGTGCGGCAAAGAAAGTAAAATAAAGAAGCCAAAGTAGCCCTCTTGTATTTGTCAGACAGAAACCATTCTGAAGTTTTGCAAATCATTTTTAAACTGAATGTCTGCCTACAGGTGCATACAGTTCTACAGGAAATGTTTTGTTTTGTTGAGGTTTTATTTTTTGAAGTGAAAAAAGGAAACAAATTCTGACTAAACATAATATGGTGAATAGCTCTTCAGTCGATTCACAGGAACATGTAGTTAATAAAAAATCTAGAAGCTCAAAACATGTTTTGTGACATAGAATTTCAGAAAAGAAGAATAATAATTTTAAACCTGAGACTACTGTGTTGCAGTTGTTTTTGTTGTTGTTGTTAATAAAATGAAATTCAGCTGAAAATGTATTTTATTTATGCAAAACTTGACAGTTACGGTAGGATACAATTTTCCAGGTGTTCAAAAGTGATCAAGTGGAAGTGAAACGCACTACAAGACAAAATATGATTTCAGCTTTTCTCTCATATACAATGAATGTTTTTATCTAAATTTTTAGGAATATATATTCTTTTGTAGGATCCTTCACTTTGTGTGTCTACTCTGTAACTGTTAGTGACAGACTAATGAATGGATAACAGCACAATAAGCTTATATATTGGCCCTGGTGTTATGTTAGAGGATTTAAGACTTTTCTTCACTATCTGCTTGCATAATCACTATATTCCAAACGTTTTTTCTCTTTTCTGAATAGTTTTAACTATTATGTTCTTATTCAACTCTCAACTATAAATCAATGAAAAAAGCCTTAGAAAGAATAAATTCTGTCATGCACAATTCATACATGCTCAAATTGTTTCCCTCATGCTTGAATTATTAGTAACCCTATTTTAATATAATTAACTGCTTATCTGACATTATTTCATAATAGCATTATGATACATTTGCTTTAAAAAATGTTCAAATAAATTAATTTGAAATCTGCTTTCAAAAAACACCCAATAGTTAAGATCATCTCTCTTCTGAGATACACAGATTTGCAACTCTTTCCCTCACAAAAACAAGTTCTCTACCTTGCCTACCTCTTCCCTTGTTAGGGGTGGGAAGTTCTGATACAGAAAATTTCTTCAAATTTTAAAATGGACAAAACAGGAGAAAGTGATTTAAAAATTCTCTACAGAAGAGCCATACACTTCCTCTATACTTTTACTAACACTATCAAGTCTCCAGAATAAGGAATCATAATACATCATTTAACTAGCATTTTTTTTTTTCTCCATATGGGCCTCTCCGGTTTCTATACCCATTTACCTTTAAGGAAAGTTGTAGTGCTTTATTTATCAACCTATTAATAAATCATCTTCAGAGTGAAGAAATCTCATCTGTCTTTCCAGATTAGTTTTCTCTAAGAGAGCAGAATGGGAGATTCAATGAGGAACCCCCCCCTCTCAGTTCCTTCCTGTCTTGGGAATTTGATTTAATGCAGTTCTGGTTTTTGTATCTCTTCTTCCATCTTTAGATGCTGAGAAGTTGAACTTCTCATTTTGCTTCTTCTTCCCTAACCTTGGAAGTGATTTTCTGCTAGTATTTAGTCATTATCACTGTCTTTCCTTTCCCCATAGACATTTTGCTTTCCCAAAACACTGTACACTGTTGGTTTTTTTTTGGTTTTTTTTTGAAAAAAAATGATAGATATGGAGAAGTCATATTAGGGAAAGGAAAAAGTACAAGACATATATTTTAGTAATACAATAAAATATGATTGCCTTCTGTGCTAATTCAAAGCAAGGATCATAGTAAGCTTATCATGGTTAAGATTCTTAAATTTTTAACTTCTTATTTAATCTTCACCTATTATCTCCTTTCAGGGATAATTTGATATTGGTGCTTAAAATGCCAGGTCATGGGTTCAATCCCTGTATGGGCCATTTACTTTAGTTGAACTCAGCGATCTTTGTGGGTCCCTTCAAACTCAGAATATTCCATGATTATGTGACTTATACACACTCAAAATCACAGTGTTTACACTGTTCAGTCAAAGATGAGGAAAAGAGAAAAAACCACCAAAAAAGCTCTCATAGACTTTTGCATTCTACATACCAGGTAAATTAAAGCATCCAAACAAGAAGAACAGTCCCATGCTCCCTTTCATATACTGTAATTATCAATTATTAATATTCCCAGTTAGTCTTAGCAGACACTAGATAACACTTCACTTCTCTGAGTGATTAGAAAGGCTGATCTCATCTAGTTGAAACATTTAGCAATTTTCTTTCAAAATCCCTCAGAATTCCTCAGTATAAGTGTTTCTCTATCAAAATTTCCTGCCACCAGGCAGTAGTGAAAAGCTGTGCAATTCACAGCAGCAGCAATTTTGTTAATAAATCACAGAAGTTACACATACTTTCAAGATAGAATACGCCTCCAGAGCCTGTATAACAGTCTCATTTAAGAAGCTGATATCTAGGAGTTTGCCCCAGTTCAGCCTAAGGGGAGTCTGATCTTCTTCCTTGATCATTGGTGAGAATACTCTAATAACTTGGCAGAAATGGTGAGAGAACTGGAGACTTTCTCCTGCCCAGTATTTTGTAAAGTGAGGAATTGGAATTCTTGAAAATGATGAAAGAAAAGAAAAATTTAGAACAAAATCATTTTGTCCAGTTGGTACTATACTCTCTCAGAGGAAGAAGAATGATATTTTTACTTGTGATCTCAGGACTTCTTCGGAATTGTTAATTTATAAAGTAATTGGCTAAAATATATAAATATATATAGGGACTCAAACACAGGTGGTATCCTCAGAAGCAAGGAATATATTTACATTCTGCTGCAGCAATATGTTTTTGCCAATTCTTTTTGCCTTTTCTGCCAACCATTTCTCCACTGCCAAAAGGGTCAAGTTGAATACTTATCTTCAGGAAAGAGTTCCAGTTAATGCCATTCTGTCTGAAAATCCAATCTTACCAGTTGTGTCTGTCCTACATTAGTTATGGTTGGTAGGATTTCTCAGTAAGTCAGTAACAGGTAAATTCATTTCTGAGTAGGTTTACAAACATGACATGTTTCCCATTTTCTAACAGGGAACATGGAAATCTGCAGTACAGTATGGTTTCTGTGTGTGACCAAATGTGCTATGCAGATCTTAATCTGAGACAGACTAAGATTCAAACTGAGATAAAGACGTGACACAGAGTTGTCAAGTCCAAAAGCTATGCAGTGAGCTAGAAGATAAAAAAGGCAGACTCCCACAGGAACCCAGCACAGCAGCAGCCATAACATTTTCCCATGGTAACAGGTATAACACCACACACACACTCCTTTTCATATTTTTTTTCACCTGTGCCTCTTGACATAATAAATGTTGCAGGCAAAGAGTGATAATGTCTATATACATTAAAATAGTAGTACATTAAATATAAGGAATGCCAACTTCTTCTGAGAAATCCAGAAAGGATTATAGTGTATACAAGCAAAGTAATTATATTGTGCAAAAAAATTGTCCAGTATTCATTTTTCACCAAACACTATTACCCTTTTTTCCACCTAGCTTTTAAAGCACACAGTTGCAACAAAACCAGTTATATTACACAAATGGTAAATGGTCTATTTGTCTTAAAACTAAATCAAATGAATAATGGTTCTGCATATTTGAAAGGCAGAACTGAGATTGCCTTTTTTCTTGTGAATGAATGCAGTTTATAGGTTAGAAAATATTATATGAATTGTTAATAAAACAATTAAAGTAAGTAAAACAATGCACCAAAACTTTTTTTTTAAAACACTCACCTTAGCACTGCAATTGTTTTATATTTATGCTCTACTTCCCTACTATGAGATGTGAAGGTTTTCTAGTTGTCTTCAGTTCACTGATTGTGTCTCCCCAGCACTGTCACTCCTTATTAAGTATTGAAATCTCCCCCGCATTCAAATCCACACTGTAATAATTCCTACTTGAGTAATATTCTTATCTGCCTCAGACCAAATATTTGCCGTCTTCATTGAAGAATTACAAAAGAAGAATAGACTGTACAGGTTACGTCTTCATGGAATTGTACTTCCTTCAATCTTTAATGTGGTCTGATCTTGCAACACATTCTGTGTGTAATAAGGCCTGAAACCTCAGGTCTTTGCACATTAAACAATCAGACAAGGTGACCCCAGTACTTTTTAATTTAATCTCTCTTTATGTAGGCATTAAATGTAAATCCAATTTTCATTTCCAGCTCCTAATTATCAATAAAATATTGAGTTTGCATAATAATTCAAAGATTAGTAGAAGCAGAAGAGAGAAAATGCATGTTAAAATACTTAACCTATCTTCATTCTTTGTGAACTATATCATTCCAGTCCACTGAGTGCAAGGTGTCCCAAGTTATTATATGTGACAGTGATTAGAGAAGGCTGGTACCAATGAAGCCAGTAATACCTGTGATAAGATAACTCAAAGAAAAAAAAAAAGGCAATTAAATATTTTTTGGCTTGAAAATTTCTGGAGAACTGTGAGGTTACACACCTTTCTAGTGTAAAAATACCTTGTCAGAGATATACTGTAAAATAAAATATAGGATGCTAAGTTCAGAATCAACTGTCACTGTCTGTCTTTGTACTGCCACTGTACATACTAAAGATTTGTGGAGCTTCTCCTAATTGCATTCATTTGAATTCAATGCTCCAGCTGGATATATTACATAGTCCGTGTAAACAACCCTGTGAACATTTTCTCTTCCATAGTATTAACCAGTTTATTGTAAAAGGAATATTCTCAGATCTGAGTTGTACAAGAGTAATGCAGAAAAACTTCAAGCTGCTTGCCCAGACTTGGGCTCCACGGGAGCTGAGTGTTGGCTGTTCACAAAGACCCAGTGTGTGACTGATGAATAGAGCCCTTTAGCTTCAAGGGAGTAATGCTCAGCAGGAGCAAAACTCTTCTCATGTTCAAAGTGTTTCCAATCTGTTTCTTTTTCTCCACAGCGTGTTCTGTCACTCTTTCACTCTGTCAATCCAGATGGGAAGATAAACATAGACAAAGCAAGTAGACACACAGAATTTGGCTCCTGTTTAACCAGTAGAAATATCCACTGGAGCCAAATGGAAGCTATACATTTTGGTTCCTTTGGGCACATAGTTTCATACATTTTCAGACTACACAAGATGTAAGGTTCCAATAAAAAATTCCAACACATGGGTTGGAATTCTTTTAGCGTTTTCTGTTTTCTTTCAGTCTTGCTTTTGTTTGATGACTGTTTTCAGAAATAGACATTCGAAGCCTGTAGGCACATATTTATGCATGGAAGAAAGATGTAAAACAGCAAGTACTTTGTTCTGCAAATTACTGAAAACACATAGGCTAAAGAAACAACAAATCTTAATGAGCATTTAATTTTTCTTTTTTTGACAACAAGAGACACCTCATGAAGGAAAAAACAAGGCAAAAGATGATCAATTTCAAGTGTATGTGCACAAACGTCTGAACATGAGTAAGTATCAAGAGGAAATAAATATTTGTATGTAGTTCAAAACATCTATGAGGTTTTTGGAAGAACTGAGATACACACACAGCCTAAGTAAAGTTAGAGACAGGTGCAAAATATTCAGGGAAGACAAAATAAGGGGATTGTGCTATGTGTGAAGAAACCTAAAATGTGTTATGTCATTCCACATGGTAGACAGTGATCTAGCTGAGAACTCATGGATCAGGATACAAGAAGAGGTCAGTGAGTGTAACAGCGTGGTAGGGATATGTTACAGACCACAGTTTAGGCCCAAGCATTCTTTAAACTGCCTGAAGAAATCTTGGGATCATGAGCTTATGTTCTTGAGGATCTTGAACCTTGGTGACATCTGCTAGCATAGCAACATGGTGGGAAGGGAGCAGTCACGGATATTTCTAGAGGGTGTGAGAAACAGTTTCTTGATCCAGACACTTGATCCAAGTCGGGATGACACACAGGAGACTGTGCTAGTCACTAGAAAGCAGTTGTTTGGGGATATGGTAATCAATGGCAGCCTTGGCTTTACCTAACAAGGAGGAATGAAGCTGAAGATTTGCACACAGAGGTTTTTTGGGTTTTTTTGCAAAAGATGTCAAAAACAGTAAAAGGACTTCCTATTGTGCATTAGTATTAGAAGGCTGAACTAAGAAAATGTATTCCGGTTGTTTAATTGGCTTGATGGTTCAGGCACAGAAGACAAAGCAAAGACTGATGTTTTGTATCCAGTGCCTTCCTTAGCTCAGACTTCACCAACAAAATTTCCCAGGACTTTGTGCTCAGACAGTCATCCTTGAATTGCTGTTCTCTGTTTTCTTTGAAGAACTGTGGAGATCAGGGGAGGTCCACAGCAACAGGAAGAAGTGTTGCACTCGCTTCAAAGAAGATTAAAGCTCAAGCAAGCCTTGCTTCAGTCCCTTGGGAAAACTTTGAGTCAGACCTCTGGAAACACATTTCTTGGCACAGAAGGTGAAGTAGGTGTCTGGGAACAATCAGCACAGAATTACCATGATTGAGTCATCCCTGCCCAATTCCTGATTGCCTTCAGTGTTGAAATTACTTGTTCTATGGATGGGTAAATATAATTTACCTCAGCTTTAGCAAGGCTTTTGACACCAACTCTCATGTTATTCTTCTACCTACAATGGAACTTTATGGCCTAGAGAGGTGGAAAATTAAATGCATGGAAAACAAGTTACCGAGGTGGGAAAAAGGGGCACGTACTGGAAGCCAGCAAAAGTGGAGTATTGCATGAGTCTGAAGGAAGTGATGGAGTTCTCTCTTATCAAGCTTGGAACTAATGTCAAACTGTGGGAGTGCGGATATGTAATCAACACACTCAATAGCGGAGCTGTCATTCAGAAGGACCTAGACATGCTAGAGGAATGAGCAGACAGAAACCCCCATTTCTGCCAACATACAAAAATTGCAAAGCTGTGTGCTGTCTGTGACACTGGTGCAGTGTCCTGCCTGTCTGGGAGCAGCTCTTCAGGACGGGGCCTGGGCATTTTTAAGCCTGGAGGAGAGACCATCTCCAAACAACCCACCCAGCCTCCAGTGGCAGGGGATCACAAAATGGTGGAGCCCCAGTTCTCAGCACTGTCTGCTGTGAAAACAAAAAACAATTGGTTTAAAATGAAGCAGGGTAGTTTTAAAGAGTGTGTTAGGAAAAACATTTTCACTCCAAGTCAGTCAAGTTGTGAAGCATGTTGCCTGAAAAGTGTGTGCAATCTCCATCTGTAGACTATAAATCCCTGAGCAACAGAGTCTGACCCCACAGCTGACCCTGTTTTGGGTTACACTAGAGACCTCCTGAGTTTCCTTCCAGCTTGAATTGTGCTGAGATTTTTCAACTATGCCATAAAGGCTTTTTTCTTTATGACACTTGAACATTTGCCCTAAGAACTGTACTGTCTACCAGCACAACTACAATTTTTCTCCTCTTTTTGATGTGATGCTGTTTTAGGAGACAATATAATAAATCAACACATGAACAGTAGAATCCTGCAGTTCTTTCCATTGGTCTTTTCCACTCCTCTGCAATAGCTATACTACATATTGAGAGAGTTGTCTTCCTTTTTGAACACCCTTGTGCCAGGAATTCTTGGAAAGGTAGACATGAAGCACCTGGAAACTTTGCTTTTGCTTTTGTTGTTAAGCTCACCTCTATGATAGGCAAATAATAAAGCATAATGTATAAAAAATAAAAATAATTTATAAATCTAATACTTACCTTCCAATTGAATAAAGGCAAGGATCAAACTTACATTAGCTTGTGAAATACCTGAATAAAATAATAGAATCATAAAATATCATGAGTTGGAAGGGGCTCACTAGGCTCATCAGGGTTTAATTACTGTTGTAATGTTGCTGAGGATAGCAAGCACATTAATCTTAAGATTATTCTTTACATTTAATTTCAAACTTTGTGCAGGTATTTCTAACTCTGACCACAGTAATGTGTGACCTATATTTATCTGCAAATAATTAATAAACTATCCAATGAGAACCAAGAAGAATGTAGCTAGTTTGGATGTTTAGAAGAAAAAGGCCACGTTTCTTCAGGGGGAGATTTTAAAAATATAGCTAAATTATTGCATCCTGAATAATTCTTGAATGTGTGTCATTTGGCATTTTTAGGATGAAGAATAAGTTTTAGAATCCACAATAAAAACAGCAGTAGCTGAGCAGTCCAATGAAGACCATGAAATCAGAAGACACCTTACTAAGCCCCTACATTGGGTCTATAGTTCATACTTTATATTTGTACCTAAATGTGTATAAAACTTTTCTTTTGAACTTTCATGATTGGCAAAGAACTATCTGGAATAACAAATACGTTGGAGAACAAATAATAGTCCTCAGCAGTGGAGGAGTTGTTATATGCTATCTTGGTCTAAGACTTCCAAAACTTCTAAGGAACTTGAATGACTAGGTCCCTCAGGAAGCTTTAAAAAAATTCTCTCAGTTAAAATATATGAATTTTTCTGTTTTTTTCTTTTTTTTTTTTAATTTATCTATTAGAAAAGCAATACTCTTGTAACTGACTGGCTGAATATTTGGTTGAAATATTTTTTTCAAGGTAGTCAATCATAAATGAACAAAAAACCCCAATAATTGTTTGCTGTCAGTGAGCCAATTTTTATCATTAATAAAAATTAAATTGGGTTAGTTAATTTTTTAGAGTTTTTTTGTTTTTTCTGACATAGTGACAATAAAACTAATAAAGATATCAATGGTGAGGGAAGGCAAAGGATGAGACTGTGAAATTCTGCAAAACTTAAAGAAAGTAATTACATGACAAAATGTATTTTTTCCAGCACACAGTATATATTTGAGCATCCAGTTTTCAAAACACCGTTTTATGCTTTATTTATGTAAGTTACTTGGATTTGTACCGAGTATATTAAATACTAATATTCTATGTAAACATGTCACTGTGTTTCTTCATTATGTCCAGGAATCTGAAAGGAAGCAGCGCAGATCACATACAAAAATTATCAATGCAGTGTGATAGAAAAAGACTAATCATATTTATGGGTGTCTGATGCTGTTCAATCCAAGTTGCTGTTTTTCAGAGACGGCTTAGAGCCATGATGTTAGTTAAGGCAATAGAGAGTGAGGTGAAAACAGTGTTTCTCCTTCATCTGTCATCTTCCTCCATATTCCTGCTCTGTAGTTGCAGTTTCCCTGATCACCCGTCATAAACCTCCTGTGTGGTGCTGACCTGTCATGTTATTGAGACTTCAGCATCTATCTCCAATTATATTTGACAAGCTTTTTTCTTTCCAGTGATGTGGGTTTTGTTTCTTTGTTTTGTTTTTTTTTTTTTAATTTTTTTGAGGGGTTTACATTCATGCCATAAATGAAGTTAATAAAGGAGACTAATTCACCAGTATATAGGAAGATCACAGGAAACCTGGTGCTAAATTATTTACAGGCAATCTGGTTTGGGTGTCTGTTACAGATAGAAGCTAAGCCTGTTCTGAAATTCTTTTGTTCAATTTAGATACTTAGCATAAATTCTAATATACGTTGTAGGTTGTAAACAAGAATTTTCTCCTGCTCATTTCACAAGTCATAGTCAAATAAATTTACAATGAGACAAAAAGCAGCACACTGTGAGGAGTTGAAATTTTTTGTGTAACCAGTAAAAAAAATTGAAAATGAAGCTTATGTTCTGAAGCATATGGAATAAAAATTGCAACATATTCATTTATGTGAAGTCAACTATAAAACACATTGAAATTTTTCATTCAGATTACATACTTTCAAATCACATAGCTGTTTGGCTTAAAAAAAACTCTTATTGCACGCATCTGATTATTCAGGTTGTACATTCCTAAACTAGTGTGATTTACATTTGAATGAAGTTTCCAATTTTACTGAGTGACATGGAATCTAATTAGATTCTGTAGGAGAGGAGTGTCAATTATAAAAAGTAAGGTTCTGGAAAATTAGCCTTAATAAAATTTTACTGAACAGAACATGCAATTACAATATACATCAGAGTGCTTCCACTATTACTTGTAGATTATTATTATTTTATTTCATTTTCTCATGAAGAAATGAAGAGTCAGCATCTGGTCTATCAGCAGTGACACTGATGACATTAGAACAACTCCTTATATGGTGCAATATGGTGCTCAGTTTTAGTGGCATCAAATCTGAAAAGTCCTTCTGCAAAGGCTTATTATTAATGGAACCTGAAATATACAGGATTTGATCCATAAAGTTAACATGTAATATGCACAATACTGTTGTGGGTGTCTGCTACACACTACTTGATTGGGAAGAAGTGAATGAGACCTTCTTTATACAGTTGGAAGAAGTCTCACAGTTGTAAGTCCCGGTTCTCATGGAGGACTTGGATCTCCCCAGCACATGCTAGAAGGACAACACAAGAAGGCAGGAGTAACACAGGAGGTTTCTGACGTGTATTGTTGGCACCTCCCTAACAGTGGTGATAAAGATGAAGAGGGGAGATGCTCTACTGAATACAATACTCACAAACAAAGAAATGCTTAGAATGTATAGGCTGAGAGCTGCAGGGACCTTGGCAGCAGTGATCGCAGACTAGAGGAGTCAGGATCCAGAGAGGGAAGAACAAGGCAAAAAGCAGCATCACAAGTATGGACTTTAGAGATCTTGGCCTTTTCAGAGATCAGCTTAAAGATTCCCATGGGATACGATTCTGGAGAGAAAAGGAGGTCAGAAGAGTTGGTTGATTTTTAGAGGTCATCTCCTCCAAGCTCAAGAATGGTCCATCTTGGAGTCTGCACATTGGAACAATTTGCTGCTGACATGTAAAATATAAAGTGTATGACATATGTTAAAGTGGTCAGGTGATCTACAAGGGGCATAAAGATACTGTCTTATGTGAAAACTGGAAAAAAGAACATATCACTACTATCTTCAAAGATGGTTAAGACAGAAAATCCTGGGAGCTACAGGCTGATCATTTCAATCCCTGGGAATAAGAGGGAGAAAATATTCCTGGTAACTATTTCCAGATATATGAAGGATAGGAAGTTGACTGGAGAAGTCAGCAAAATTTATGAATGGTAAATCATGGTTAACCAATCTAAGAGCCTTCTGTAATTAGGTAACTGGCTTGGTATATAATGAAAGAACAGCAGATATTTTTTTCTTGATTTTAGTATGACTTTCAACAATCTCCCATAACATCCTCATTGACAAATTGATGAGGTATGGAACAGATAATCGAACAGGAAAGTGAATTGAAAATTAGCTAAATTGTGAGGCTCAAAGGTTTACAATCAGTACCAAAAAGTCCTTGACTAGCTGGAGAAATGGGATAACTCAAATCTAACAAACTTCTGAAAAGCAGCATGTCAAGACCTGCACTTGGGAAGAAATAATCTAATGTGGCATTAAACACTGGGGGTGGACTAGCTGGACAGTAGCTTTTCAGAAAAAGACCTGGGAGCCCTAATGAACAGTAAATCAACCATATGCTCATGGTATCTTTTCTTCTTCTGAAAAAAAGGCAAAACAATATTAAAGGAAAAAAACAAAACCAAAATCCAAAACCAATGAGTGTGCCTTCATGGTAAAGAAGGCCAACAGTATCCTGCATTAGATTGCATTAGGAAGAGCATTCCCATCAAATTATTAATGTGCAAAAGTGTATTACAGTCTTACTACATGCATCTAGCACCTCCCTGGGCAACCTGTTCCAGTGTTTTACCATCATCATTATTTCTTCCTTAGGTAAAAATTTCTTCTATATATCTAATCTAAATCAACTCTTCTTTAGTTTAAAACCATTACCCCTTGTCCAAACTCAACAGGCCTTGCTACAAGGTTTGCCCTCATCTTTCTTGTAGGTCTCCTTTAAATATTGAAAGGCCCTGAAAAAAGTCTCCCTTGAGCCTTCTCTTGTCCAGGCTGAACAACCTCAAGTGTCTCAGCCTTTTCTTAGAGGTACTCCATCCTATCTATCATCTCTCCTCCTCTGGATTTGCTCCAAGAGGTCCATGTCCTTCCTGTGCTGAGGACCCAGTGCTGGATGCAGCACTCCAGATGGGATCTCATCAGAGCAGGGTAGAGGGGCAAAGCCACCTTCTTCTCCACACTCCTTTTGGTCCAGCCAAGAATAGAATTGGCTTTCTGGACGGCAAGTGCACATTTTTGGCTCAAGTCCAACACCACATCTACCAGTAACCTCAAGCCTTTCTTTGAATCCCTCAATCTGTTCATTTCCATTTACAAAATAAGTGCTAGATGTTAGTGTTTTCTCTGTTCTTTATTTGAGTGATGCCATCGTGAAACTGCTATCAGCTTTTAAAGGCCATGGTGACTGGGAAATATTTCTGGCGACTGGAAAAGTCACATCTATCTTGAAGGAGAGGAGAAGGACCAAGGAAATGTCCTTTGTTGGCCTCACATCAGCCCCTGTGAAGTCTGTCCATCAAAATCCTCTCTGAATTTATTTCTAAGTAAATGAAGAGCAAAAAAGACAGAAGGGATTTAGCAAGGGCTATCTAACATGGCCAACCTGATTGTTTCCTATTGTAAAATGACAGGATCTGTAGTCAACAGGGCATCAGTGGATGTCATTTACTTTGTCTTCAGCAAGTCTTTTGGTATGGTTTTATGTAAAATGAGATGAGATATGAACATGATAAGGCATTGAAAATTTTACTATATTTTCAGGCTCCAAGGGTTATGACCAATAATTCTTAGTACAAGTTTCAGACATTTACTAGGATCTGTTGTCCTCAAGAGTCAATAATAAGTCAATATAGAAGTACTTCAGTATCTTTATATTACATGGATCTATCCATTTATGAAGACATCTACATATCCAGTTATTGATATCATCTATCTCTCTCACTATCTCTTGCTATATGTGGTTTCTCCATGAAATTGCTGAAAGCACGCTCTGGACTTTGATCCATGTAGCAGACACAAATATATGTCCACAGATATAGATACACCTTTATAAATAGACGTAGATACAGCAGTCAGCAAAGTGCCCTGACTGGAAAGGAACCTGACTGTGTACTGTGATGTGTGTTTATTTATGGGGTCTCACCTCTATCTGACACTTGGGAGATCACATCTAGAGTTTTGTGTGCAAGTCGGGGCTTACCAGTACAAAAAATACATCAACATACTGGAGTGAGCCCAACAAATGACCAATGAGATTGTTTTGTTCTAGAGTAAAGCAAAGCCTGGAGCAAAGCCTGAGAGAGTTGGTTCCTTCATCCTGAAAATGAGACAAGACTAGAGGGACTCTAACGAGGGATACCTATGGGAACAGTGTAGAAAATTTGAAACAGAATCTTCTTGAAGATGTATAGCAATATGACTAGCAAAAGAAAACTCGTTTCAGGAAAAACTCCATCTGTATATGTAAGAACAAAAGACCTTAACTCTGAGGACAATTGAACAGTGGGATAGGCTGCCCAGAAAAGTGAACTAAGTTTTCTTGTTGAAAATATTAATGACTCAGCCAGACAAGGCTAATCTAACCCATGGTCTGCCTCTCAACAGAGAGGTGAAACTGGTGTTATCCAGAGGTTCCTTTCCAAAATAGATTCACATAGAAGACATAGGATTCTGAGATGAAATATGAGAAATTCCTCTTAAAAATATGAAAGAAAATTTTTCTCTGTGAGACTGATTAAACACTGGCAAAGATGTCCATAGAGCCTGTGAGATGTATACAAACTCAACTGGACAACAACCTAAGAAAGAGCTCTAACAGGACCTAATTCAATGGGGAGGTTGGACTAAATTACTTCCAGAGCCCTCCTAACTTAAATTGTCTTGTGATTCTGATATTCCTCACATGATGACCACTTTTTTTGATAGTTCTTTTCTGACTTTCCCTATTCAGGTTGAAAACAGGCCTATCGAATTTTCTGCACTTTTACACTGTAGGTATAGCTGTTCATTTCAAAGATATTTGACTAGGAAGGTGATGTACTCCAGAGGCAAGCACAAATTAATTTGATATTTCTTCTTCCTTCCATACAAACACTAATGTAAAATGATACAATAATTTGTAATTATACAGATTATTAAATTAAAATGTTGAAGACATTTGCTTTCAATTCCTATCAGTAGAATGTGCCCTTAAACTTGACATCTCTTGCATTTCGAACATAAATTGCCAAACAAAACAGAATTAATTGCCCAATTCCTTAATAAAGTATACAAGTCCAAGGTCAATATGCTGCTATGTTTATTCAAATGTTAAAGAATTACGTATTCATTGTTGCCTAATGTAAGAGATTCATCATCCTACAATGAAATAGAGAAGGGGGAAAGTCAGGTTAAAGTTGAAGGCATTAGTTTAGAAATTTCTAATAAAGCTTTATCTTGTCATCACTTTCAGTTGCTTCCTTTGTAGTCATAGCAGCTTTTTCAGGAGCAGCCTCTTTGTGCTTATGCACCACACAGAGTCAAATCAAAAGCAGAAGGATTTTTACCATTGTGTTTACAAAGTAGCCCCAAACATGAAGGTGTTGTTGCAAAATTGCTCTTATAACTAACAATGAGTGTTAAATTATTGCAAAAATAAACTGTTTAAGTAGCTTAATATCAGCCTGTCCAAATGCAAGAGACAAACTCAGAATTGTGGTTTTGGGCTTTTTTCCCCCCATTTTTTCCTCATCCAGAATGTTATATTACAACACCCTGCAGACAGTAAACCCTTTCTTGCTGTGACACGTTATTGATCTTGTTTTCCTCTGAGAACCCTAACAAGTCAAACTGCAGCTTCCTGAAAGATGTAACTTCAGCTGTACTTTGAAAGGATTTTGAGAAGAAATTTTTTCTCCAGTGTTTAGCAGCAGTGTTTAGCAGTGTTTTATACTAATGTGTTTCTACATTAGTATAAAAGTGTGTGGTTCTCTCTGGGAAGAGTAAGGATTTTCTAAATCTTAGCAAGCCTATTTAGTCCATCAGTGGTGATAGCAGCTACTCCTCTTTCAAGGGTAATCCTGACATTTTATCCAAAATTCTGAGAAAGAAGGAGAAGGTAAGGAAACAGTGAGAAATTATTCAATTCTGTCAAAGTGAGACAGACTCCTGGTCTAATAGAAAGTTAAATTTACTCTGAATGCTGCTATGGCCCCTCTTTATTCCCTCAGATCACAATCAACTGTAATCAGCAGAGAGAATGTGATAGTATGGTGTAAATGTGATATTAACAGTGAAAGGGAATATGATTTGAGCTTCAAGTTCCCCTTTTGGCTATTAAAAATCTCCTAATCCTTGTCAGTAAATGATCTCAAGGGACAGTCAAGATGTATTGGCTTTTAAAACTGCTAGTAGATTATAATTTTCAGTTTCCGTATAAAGTCTTAAAACTTAGCGTAACTGACTTACCTCTATTTAATCATTACAGTAGCAAATAAATTGTATTCTGTTTACAAATCTGGTGCCAGTGCTCAGCTAAGCACACATATACTTTGCAGAGTTTCTGTTGGATTTTAATTTGTGAGATTAAAGTTCTAAAGTTCTGTTGCTATTATTACTATTATTACAGAAGTACATATTGTCTAGTCACTACAATGTACTAAAAACATATTTGTACATCTTGGAACATTATCAGGTGAGAAAAGGTCAACTATGAAGCAAAAATGACCCCAACTATTACTAGTATCTCACAGTTCCTTTTGTGACAGTGTGCCAGAGATTGATGATACAAGCACTTAGAAAGCTTGATATAGAGAGATCACAGAAAAGACTGTGAAACTAATATTCTTCACACAATTCACTAAACAATGTCCTCAACTTGCCTCTACCTGACTGTACTACATGATTTTGAAGGCATTGCCACAGTGAGGAATATCAAGGAAGGATCTGAGGCATGATAACAAACTTGTGTTTTGCATCTCTAAGAGGCATTGGAGGCGAAAATGTTTTGTATTCTCTGGCAGGGAAACCTTCTGCTGTTTTTTAAGGCTGGAGAGGACCTATTTGCAAGGGCTTGTATTGATAGGACAAGGGGAAATGGCTGTAATTGAAGGAAGGTAGGTTTAGGTTAAATCTTGGGAGAAAACTCTTTACTGTAAGGATGTTGAGACACTGGAGCAGGATGTCGAGACACTGGAGCAGGATGTCCAGAGAAGTTGTGGATGCCCCAACCCTGGAAGTGTTCCAGGCCAGGTTGAACAGGACTTTCAGCAACCTAGTCTTAAGGAAGGAGTCCTTGCTCATGGTTGAGGGTTGGGAACTAGATGTTCTCTAAGGTGCCTTCCAACACAATCCATTCTATGATTCTGTGTTTCTACAGACACTGTAATTTTGAGTTTTGGACAGCATTTGACTCTATTAATCCCCAGTATGATTCATATTTTCCTGCTAGGAACAGATTACAACAAAACGTTGTGTTCTAAAGACTAGTTATGTAGACTATCTGTGCTATAGATACAAAAAAAAATCCTAACATATTATTTTGTTCACTCAAGTTTCTAGGTTATTTGTTCTTATAGTCAAGTGACTGTTTCCAGACTTATTCTTTTCCTAAAAATATTATAAACCTAAGGAAAAAAAATAGAAGAATAAATATATTTTTAGAGAGAAGAGAAATTTCTATTCCTATCTAAATTGGTAGAAAAGTACTCATAAAACTGTATTTTTTTAATATCTTTTAAATGTTTTGTTGTTTTCTAGGAAGCTGAGGCATAAATCTGAGTGAGATAGAGGAGACTAGAGCAATTACTCCACACCCCTATGTAAGTCAGAGCTGTAGTCAGTTAATGTTCTCAAGTCAGTAGAACAGAGAACTTTTGGAGCATGTGGAGGAACAAAACTTTTTGTACTAAATAATATATTCACTTTATATTTCACTTGAAATTATATTATCAGATTTAGTCTTTTTGGTACACTTCAGAAAAAGAAAGCATGAGGTTCTAACACAACTGAGTTCTGGGTACTTAAATGTACAAACTTTTCTACAAGAACTCATATCAGGACTGTGAACAAACCAAAGTAGCAGAAATTCTAGCCAGTGTGAAAGAGAAGGAGAAAAGGGAAAAGTAGCTAGTAATGAAATTAATATTAAGAAATTACCTTCTGAGATTTGAAATGTGTTTACATTGATGAAATACAAATAAAATAGGAGAGGGAAAAAATGAAACAATGCTGCACCCTACTTCACAAGCATTCCTGTAATGATGATGCATCTACCATCAAATCCCAGAATTGATGGCAACAGAGCTCTGAATGTTAACAATGGGAAAAGTGTTACCATAAGGAGGAACATTTGTCATTCTGTGAGAATCAGACATTTTAGCAGTGCAATAATTAAAGGCACAGAAAAATCCAAAAGAGATTATAAACAGAAAAGATTTTTGATAAACTTTTGTGCTACCAAGAATTCAAAACTTGAGATCAAACTTGACTAGAAGGATGTAATAGACATTTCGATGTTTTTTTCCTTGAAATGGCCATTGTGGAACAAGGGAGAAGAACTCTGAAGAACAGGTGTGCATAATAATATGCTTGTCAGCATACACAATAAACAAATGGAAAAAAGAGTAATGATGCAAGGGGTTTTAAAAATCAATTGATCAAATCAATTCATCCTGCAGAGAAATTACATGTTCTTCATATTTTTAATTCTTAAAATCTCTGAAGACAAACAAAAACAATTGAAACCAAGGAAGAAATTAATTTGAAAAAAGGAAACATTTTCATGGATGTAGGGAGTCTGAAAAACATATGGAAAGATGTAAAGGTATGGCAGAACAATAAAGGAAGACTAGAGATTAATTTTGTTGGTTAAACAGGAACAGGCATACTGAAAAAAATTGAAGAAAAAGGTAAAAGATTTGAATGATATTCGAATGAAACACCTGGTATAGAGCTTTGAAAGAGGTGATAATTCATTATTCATTTAGTCATTCCAGATACCAGTTTAAAACTAATTTATTCACACAGGTGTGTCCAGTGGCTGATAATTGCTGTCATGTGTTTTTTGTTGTTTTCCAATAACTTTATCTAGCAACTGTCAATCCAGCACATTACTCATACACAATTTTTACTAGACACAGGTTTTGCAGTGAGTTTTTTGTGAGCAACAGAAGACATGTCTGAAAAAGTCTGGAAGTTTGAAAAGGATTGATTTTTGGCCATAACAAGCAGTCTGTGCTATCAGCAATCCAACAATCAGAGGGGCTGAAAAAGATGCACAACTAACCAGATAGCAACCAAATTAAAAAAAGAGCCACAGAACTCCTTTTCATTTATCGTGCTTTTCGATCACACCATTCAATACTTCATATGTGTAATTAATGAATGGTTAGTAAAATTTTAAAATCAAAAGCACTTACAAAAGTGGGGATTTGATTGTTTGTTTGTTTATTTCTTTATGTTCTTGCTTATATATCCAGTAGACTGAACAACAGAAGGCAGAAATAGAAGGAATTCTGTTAGGATAAAACAGTATTGAAATAGTTGATAACACCATGATACAGTAACTGAAAAAGAAAGGACAGGTGCTTTTATAGATTCTATACTAGAAATTAGATAAGAAGCTGGAATAACTCTCATTTGGGAAACAGGGGAAAAAAATGTTTTCCAATATTTTACAGTTAATAATCAATTATTTAGGCTGGTCATTTGGTAGAGTTGTTAAACCTGAATGTGCTGCAAAAATAATAGAATGCTTCCTTTAGGTATATCTTCCTTAGATAATGAAACAGGTACTCTGACTAAGAAATATTGTCATGTAAGTTATACACATTTTATTTACTGCTTAAAACACTTTAATACTAAATATAAAATAAATATTTTGGATACTAAGAAATGTATCCATGTGTATGAATTTTTATTAAGGATTTTAGTCACAGAGCTACTTGGTTAGGTGAACCAATTAATAGCAATAAATCAATGTCTTGGTCTAATGAACCTAGAGCATCTACATTATTTTAATAACTAAACTTGTGACCCTTCACATGTAAAAGGCTTGCAGCCTTCTGGCAGCAGAGTTAGGTAGAGGACCGGATTGGGCTGCAGAAGCACTCAGCTGCTGCCCCCCAATTGCCAGTGCACCTCTGGGCAGCTGCAGTTGCTGGAGCAAGAAGGTCATTAATGAGGTGAGTGGGTCTATAAAAACCAGTTCTTAAGAAGCAAAGAACAGTATCAACAGGTCAGAACCAGCCAATAAAAAAACACAATACCCTGTGTTATCTACACTATTTCTCAACTGTTGTATTATGTAAACTGATACAGTAATTCTGTGCATAAATGAGCTATCAGATGTCAGGAGACAGAGGATTTGTTCCTGCTACCTTTCAAAATTGTGGATCTGTGATCTCTCTTCCAGGCTGAACAAACCCAGGTCCCTCAGGCCCTTCTCACAGAGATGCTCACATATCCCATCCAGTTTGGAAGCTTTCTGCTGGACATGGTCCAGCATTTGTTCATTATTTTGCCTGTACTGAGGGACCTTAAAATTTGGACAAAGAATCCAGACAGGATCTCATGAATGTTTAGCAGAGGGGTATAATCCTTCCTCTTGATGCCCAGGCTGTGTCCCTATGAGTACTTTTGGCCATATCTGCAACTGCATGAGCACTTTCCTGGGCTTAACTTTATTCCTCATTCTCTACCTCCTTTCCTCCCGTGGTGCAGAGGACAAGAATGGTGTTCGAGGTCAGTCATTAGACATTGTCTTTGCCTCTCCTTCCTCAGGAAGAGGAGTCCTTCCCCTGCTCTAATGTTGGATCCCTCCCACCAGAGACAGTCTTCCATGAAATTCAGCAATGTGAATACTTCTCGCAGGCTGCAGTTGTTCATGAACTTCTCTAGTGTGTGTCTCCCCAGGATCAAAAGTCCTGCCAGAAAACCTACTCTGGTGTGAGTCCTTTGAGCCCTTCTCTGCATGGTTCCACAGGTCCTGCCAGGAGCCTGCTCCTGCATGGGCTTCTGCCGTGTTCACAGTCTCCTTTAGGCATTCACTTGCTCCAGTGCAGGGTTCTCCTCTCCATGGGCTGCAGGAGGATCTCTGCTCCACTGTGGACCTTCATGGGCTGCAGTGGGACAGCCTGTCTGACCATGGTCTTCACTCAAGCTGGAGAGAAACCTTTTCTCCAGAACCTGGAGCACCTCCTCCACCTCCTTCTTCAATGACTTTGGTCTCTGCAGAGTTGTTTCTATTTTTTTATTTTTATTTTTATTTTTTTTTTTTTTTTTTGTGCTCTCTGGCTACCATTTGCTTTTGCAATAACCCTGTGTTCCTTCTTAAATGTGTTGTCACAGAGCTGTTACTACTCTCGTTGATGGGCTCGGTCTTGACCAGCAGCAGATCTATATTGGAGATGGCTGACATCCTCTCTATCAGGCAAACAGGAAGCTTCTTGCTTCTCCTTCATCATGATCATCTCAAGCATAAAAAGTAAATTTTCGTGTCCTGATACCATGTTTCTTTGAAATCTGTTGTGGCTTGCCTTATCCTAGTGTCAAGATCACAGTTATTTATCATCTGCTGTTTCTCTCTCTTCCTCTGTCTCATATATATATATTAGAAGAAAATATATGCAACTATGGATAGGTTCTTAATAACAATGATTTTAAAACTGAAAAATGACGATTTTCATTTCAATAGTACTCAACATGGCCCTGCACTTGTAATGGCACAATTCAATCAAATTTTGATCCACACTCCACAGGAACGTTTAAAGTTTCTCAAGTACAATTATCTGGTGCCACTACAATTGCCTGTATTTTTCAGGCACCTGAATTGCTTCCCATAATCACTTTGCTTATTTTTCTGTAGTGTATTACTGCAGTGGAAATCATATCTAACTTTGACTAATATTACCAGAATTTCTAAAAAGAATCCTCCTTTTCTTTAAAAACTCTTCTCTAAAAAGTCTTTATCAGAATAATGAGCGCAGACTTTTTTTTTTTCCCCTGCTGATATTTCTTCAGTAATGTTCCATCATTCCTCACTGCTTCCACATTGCTTTAAATTTATTCTTAGAATAATGTCTCTTCATCTACATTTTCTCCAAAAGCCTCGTGGATCCCAACACTGCAAGCCTGCAGTGTGACAAAGCTATACTCTTGAGCCCTAGCTGATGAACAGATGGGCAGAGAAGAGATGATTTCTCTGACTTCTCTCACAATCTCCAGAGATACTCCCTCCCTGACTTCCTTCTGCTGTTTCTCCTTCTCTGAGGATGGAAGTGTCACTCAGAGATACCACACACAATTGCTGTGAAGACACCAAGTGCTAAATAGTCTGAGCTCAGAAGACAAAGACAGAATAGTAAGCAGTACCTAGAAGCCTGCATATAAGTACAGATTACAAACCAAAGTGGAAAGGTTAGCTTAAATTTCACACAGATTGTATCCATGATCCAGGAGATGTGTTCTCAACAGAGATATATTCCCCTGAGCAATCTTTAGTTGAGATATTTTGGTCAACTATAAATTAAAAATAGGATGCCGTTGACTCACTCGCCCAAAGCTAGAAATCTAAGCAGGTTTTCCCAGCACAAACTGAAATCTCTCTGTAGTTTGTAATACATAATTAGAATTAAGGAATTCTTAAACTCAGTGATTTTTACCTGTTTAAATAAAAAATAGACTAATGACTTATGAGAAGTCACTCAGCAGAGAGTAAAGGTCATTTCAATGGAGTAGCATAGAACTAGGTGGCAAAAACTCACCAAGTTCCAGTGGGACACAAATAGTTTCACCAGAATAATGAAGAAAGTTTTTGTTGTTTCACATAAGTCTGCTTCAATGCTCTCTGTTCATGAATAAAAATGTAGGTGGTGTAACAGTTGTTCTTTTTTCATTGGTTTCATACACGCAGAAGAAAAAGAACCCAAAACAAACCAGATACAAAACAAAAACTTCCACCTCCTCTCCACAACAGAAAAAAAAAGATAAATTACAAAGCACAGTGGAATCTGGAATGCTTGGAATCAGAAAAAAATGTTAATCTCTTTTTTGAGAACATATCACTGAATATATGCATGGTAACCATAATGAATATGTGAATAGTATGTAAGTTTTCAAAACTTTTTCTTTTGTTACAAATGTAATGGTTCTATTTTATCTCATGCACTGTTTGGAATTAAGTATTGAAGACAACACTGTACACAGAATTTTTTCAGAGAACAACTTTTAGAAATAAATGGCCATTTGAAATGGATGCTAAATGGCAGGCTTGAATGCAAACAAAAATTAAGAAATTATCTTGGATTCAGGAGATATTTCATAGATATACATACATATTTCATCAGGAATAGTGACAAGATACCTTTTTGTGTGTGTATTTTTTGCTGCCATAGTAACAACATTACCTTTGTTAACAAGCAAATGTTGAAAACTTCTACTTTGGCTTGAATGGCCAGACTCCTGAGAGACAATTTCTAAATTGAAATATCCCCTCTAAAAAGTGTTTTGTGGTCCTTCTATGAAACATTTTTGGTAATTTTATTTTACAGACATTATTTTAATTGTATAGATTTGTTTTGTTCAATCATGTTTTAAATCCATGTTGCTAGAATATGAACTGTGTAGCATTGGATTAGACTGCTTAAGAGAAAATCTGAAAATAAACAAAAGGAAAAAATTAAACCAACTGTTGATATTTGTGTAATAGATCTCAATTTGGTTCCAGTTTCGAGGCTTGTGCACATATGTATTCTGGTCTGATATCTTTCCAAAAAGAAGTATAATAAAAATCAAGACTCATAATTTCCTACAAAGAGAAAATGCAGAGTGGCTATATTGGACAAATTAAAAAAATATTGACTTTTATGTAAGTCT
Source organism: Melospiza georgiana (assembly GCF_028018845.1). Classification (NCBI taxonomy): domain Eukaryota; kingdom Metazoa; phylum Chordata; class Aves; order Passeriformes; family Passerellidae; genus Melospiza; species Melospiza georgiana. The sequence continues at coordinate 75,893,121 of NC_080430.1, forward strand.
TCCTGGCCTATTGTGTTCTTGCAGGCAAATCCTTGCTATTGCCTTTAGTTTTTTAACTCAGCACAAAACATTAACCGTTCCCCTGTTTCCAAGGAACTTTGCATTTCAGTTAGTTGTGAGACATGTCACTGATCTTTGCTACTTTCAGTAATCCCTCTCTTCTACCTGACATCCTGCTTCTTTCCATGCTTCTTTCAGTGCTGTGTTCTCTCTGCCATATCCTGCAAACTCTAGGAACATTTCTCCTCCTGCATTTGCTCAGTTGTTAGCAAGCAAAGCAAAAATATCTCTGTCTCCAGAGAATTCCCCCAGAGCAGCAATTGTATTGTAAGGAACAGAATGAAGCTGAAAACAGATCAACCTTACAGAATTTCACACTCCTATACATCTGACCAGAGGCATATGTTCACTCAACTTGAATGTCACCATTTGCACAAGTTCACATAGAAGTCATGAACATAACTCTGCTCCAACGAGGAAAAGAAAGAATTTTCTAGATCAGCTTGCTGAAACTTTACCCATGCCCTCTCACTCTCTATAAGCTTCTCCTTACATCATCCCTCCTTGTATGTTATTCCTGCTGTACCTGAATATTTTCTTCAGTTCCTGAACAGAACATATGGTTTATATGGTTTGCTCCTTAGCAAGTTGGTTGGTGACACAAAGCTGGGAGGAGAGATGGGCAGAACTCAACCATCTGAACTCAAACAAAGGCAATTGCAGGGTCCTGAACCTGGGGTAGAATAATTCTGTACAGCAACTCAGGCTAGGCAAATGCATGCGCTGGAAAGCAGCTTGGCACAGAAAGACCTGGGGTTCTGGAGGACAACAAGTGGTCCATGAGCCTTCTTGTGGCCAAGAAGGTCAAAGGGATCCTAGGGTACATTGGGAAAAAGATTGTTGCCAGCAAGGGAAGTGATCCTGCTCCTCTGCTCAGCCCTGGTGAGGCCACATCTGGAGTCATCTGTCCAGTTCTGGGCTGTGTGGTACAAGAGAGACATGAGGTTCCTGGAGTTGGTCCAGTGGAGGGCTGTGAAGATGATCAAGGGATGGGAACACCTGTTTTATGAGGAACCAGTGGGGGAACTGTGCCTGTTCAGCCTCAAGAAGAGACAGCTGGGAAGGGACCATCACTGGAAGTATCTGAAGGAAGGGTGTCACACCAGACTGAGGGAACTGGGTTCATTTAGTCTAGGGAAGAGCAGACTGAGAGGGGACCTCATCCATACATATAAATATCACAAAGATGTTTGTGAAGCGGAGGGCGCCTGACTCTTTTCAGTGGTGCCCAGTGGTGGGACAAGGAGTAAGGTCCATAAACTAAAATACAAAAAGCTTCACCCAAACATCAGAAAGAACTTCTTTACATTGAGGGTGGAAGAACAGTGGAACAGACTGACTCCAGAAAGGAATCTCCCTTTCTGGAGATGTTCAAAACTAACTTGGACATGCTCCTATGTAATCTGCTTAAGCTGACCTGGCCTTGGCAGAGGGGTTGGACTAGATGATCTCCAGAGGTTCCTTCCAACCTGAACTAATCTGTGATTCTGCAAAGAGGATGGAGCCAGACTCTTCTTGGTGGTGCCAAGCAGTAGAACAAGAGGCACATGCAGGCAGAAACTGATGTGCAGGAAGTTCCACCTGAATATGAAGAACTTCCCTGTGCATGTGACAGAGCACTGGAACAGATTGCCCAGGAGGGTTGTGAACTCTCTGTCATGAATTAGCACAATTGTGCAGTGTTGCATTAAGACAGCAAAGAATTGTTCAGGCAGATTGAAAAAAAAAACTCAGCTGAGCCTGTTGCTGATCTTGTACCTGCTTGAGAAAGGGCTGACAAGTGAATGGTGTCTAGGGTGAAGCAGAAGCCTCAAAACCCAATTTTGTTTCAGTGAGGCACAGAAGAGCGCCCATGCACCTGTACCAGCCATTAGAGTCACTCCCTGTGCTGTGCTAAAAAAGCCTTGCTAAAAATCTGGTTTCTTAAGGAAAAAAGGAAGCACACCAAGACTCTGCAGTGAAGGTCAGACAGCCTTTACAGCTGCTTCTGTGCATAAGGAAAGACCAAAGTGTTTATTGTACATCTTATCAACTATAAATTCTCACCAAAAGTAACTAAGAACCTCATTAAGCCCCATTGACATATAAACTTATTCATTCCTCAGGATGAAAACAAGGGAGAATATGGGACCTGTAATTCATTTATGACTAAAATCACTAAACCTCATCCAGAATATTCCATTATTTCATCCTACTGGGATGGACCAAAATTAATATATAAGAGTAGAGCTTTGGGGTAAAAGGGGCTGGAGAGGAAAAGTGTTTCTGTCTGCTTGGAATCAGCTGATGGACTATGTCTCTCCTCCTCTCCCAACATCCTCTCTTGAAGCCTTCAGGGAACTTCACACCTCCAACTGTTTTGAAGAACACCTGGGAATATTTATTTACATATATATGTATAAATATCTCACTCTTAGATGTTGCTCATCTCTTGCTACACTTGCTGTCACAACATTTGTAGCACTGGAGTTAGTGCATTTATCATGGGCAATCCTGAACTTGCTTTCCTATTTTTTCAATGAACCGTATTGATAATGAATCTGAATTGTTCAAGTTCTTAGTGGATGTGATGAGACCTGATTGATAAATTGCTATATTTGTGCATCTATGCTCGCACAAGGTCCTTCAAACATGACCAGATTTATAGTGGTGAATTGGGTATAATCAGAAATTAAACCAGGCCACACAGCTCCTCTGATCTCTGGGGACCTGCTGGAATACATGGGATTTATTTTCTGCTAAATTCCTGTAAACTTAATGCAACAGTCTCTTTCAGTGGAGATATTCAAAAGACATCTGGACACAGTCCTGAGTAACATGCTCTAGGGAACTCTGCTTGGTCAGAGAGGCAGGGCTAGAAAACTTCCAGTGGTCATTTCCAACCTTAGCCATTGTGGTATTCTGTGAATTATACTAAAAGGAAGCACCAAGATTAAAGTGAACAACAAATAAAGACCTCATCCCAACCATTTAAAAAAGAAAACACCTTAGTTACAACTGATGAATCATTACCATTATTGGTTATAAGGAAAAAAAAACATTAAAAATCCGTTTTACCATATAGTCACAGTTAAAGAATGGTAGTACTATGGAAACACAGAGGGAGAGTAAATTTGCCTATGACAGGATAGACATGCATACTGTGAAGAACTCAGCTGCAGCTGGATGCAGAAAGGTTTTAGTTCAGGTAGCCCACAAGAGCCAATAATGTTCTTTCTGAGGGAAAAGTGGGAGGACTGTGATAAAAAGAGAAACAGAGAGAAAGTGAACTTTTATTGCTGAGGATATGTCTTAAGTGTGTTGTGCTCTTAAGGCTGCATGGTACGGCAAAGACTGTTTTTGTGTTGTGATGTCTTTTCTCTGCTGCCTATTGAAGTCCATATTCTCACTCATGGTATGTGTGACATGTGCTGCCACATTTTAAATGGGTGGTATTCATGTGCTGTAAATCTATGCTCTAGCCCAACTAATGATAGTCTGAGAGAGTTCAGGAGGAACATGGCTGTGGCTTTGTTAACATGGCATGTTATAACCAGAATAGTATAAGGAAGCTCAAAAAAAAAAATAGATCCAAAAGCCTTTTATTATGGTACAAAGGTGTAGGACTGATTACATCTCAGCTAATGCAAATATTCTCCTAGAATATTTTATTTGTCTAAAACATAAAAAAACAGATTAAATTCAAATGTAAAAAAATCATAAAATTATTTTCATAGACTAAAATTGTCTCAGTTAAATAAAAAGGGTTACATGGTCATGCTTATTCTAAATGAGCTACACAAACTGCATAAGCAAGTCACTTTTTTGTTAGACATAGGGGAAGACAATATCAGATGAAAGTGTATCAGGCTGGAAGTGCTGCTATTAACCAGAAAGAGAAAACATAAACACATGAAAAATATCACACAGCTACTCTGTGTAAGCCCTTTGAATCACTGGCACATCGCTGAAATAATGAAAACAATTGCTTGAGATATTACAACAGCATCTCTAGAGTATCTCAATGCCATTTATCCTAGGCACAAAATCCCATGACATCCTGAAACACGAATAATTCCCATCCTGGGTAGTTGAGTCCAGGTGAGTTACAGCAGTTCAGATGAGCTGAACTAGTAAGAAAAGCAATTACACTTGAAGTTCAAAGTAGTCCATACATGATACAACAAACATTATATTGCCTCCTATGTTGTTTTTTTTGGTCTTCATAAAGAGTCCACACTGATTTCAAGTAATAAGACTGTTCTTATGCCAAAATTTGCTTTAATAAATGATTTTTAAAGCATTTTACCTAAATTTAGTTTCTGTATTATGATTTTAAAGTCATTTTAAGAGTACTTCTGTGACATAATGTTTTGGAGTTTTTTAAACCTATAAAAATAAAAAATTTAGTTGTTCACATATAATTTTTTACTAGTCATGTCACTTGTCAATCTTCCCTTTATTTTCTAAGCGCTTGATAAAATAGCAATGACTAATTTTTTAGTATTTACTCATTCTGTTTTCTGTCTAAATTGAAAGCTCTTTCTTGCTATTAATCACCACTTACAGGTTGGGAGCTTTTTTTCACTACTCTTACAAAGCAATAACTCACACTTTGAGATCAATGGGACTACTCGTGTGAGCAATTGCATCCCGGCTGGGAGTAAAGCTGCACCATTTATTTCTTAAAGTGCAATAGAAGTCATAAACAGTGCTTTTGCTCTCCACAAAATTTGTTTCATTGGAGAAGTCAAAAGCTACAGTGTAAACAGGAATTAGCCATTTCATTGCTCTTAAATCCAAACTATTCTCAGAGCAGAGATAGGCTGTACAATGAATTATGAGAACGTGCTTCTTTTGGGCACTGTGTCCTCTTCTACTGGCAACGTCTAAAACAAAATTGGGGGTGCACTTTTTGGTCTTGTACTGTTCCATTAAATTTAATGGAATGTTAAAATTTATTCTGTTCATGGGCATCAGTAAAGGGTTTTCTCTCTGCATACCTTGTAAAATTCACAAAGTGAATATGATGAATATCAGGCTAATATTAGTAATGTGATGAATGGAAAACTGACATGAAAAAATACAGAACTACAGACAGACAGAGTTAAAGGAATAGTTTTCCTTAATTTTTCCGTAAGAATTATAATGTTACACAAGACTACTATCATTACAAATGGAAGGTGCTTTCTGAGAGTGTAATAAAATAACCATTTTCAACTGGAGTAAGGACATATAAACAGTTTCCTGGGCAGTTTTATAATATAATCAGAATTGAGTGATTAAAATGTTATTTGAAACTGTAGTTATTCAGGGTGAAGAGGAATAATTTCCAGTGGGAGCCACCTGCATCAAAAGTCTAGTAGGACGTTAAGAAGCAAAATGAGCCTAAATGATGGCGAGTGTGTGCGTGTGATAAATCTTCAATCTTCATATCTATACTCTAACAGACTGGGGGTTGAGAGAGGATAACATAATTTTTGTAAGTAAACAAGGGAATAACAGTCAAGAGGTTACAAGAAAATAAGAATTTGAGTAAATTGGGCTGTGGGTTAAGGAGAAAATTGAATAATTTGCATCTAGGGAAGTGAGTATGCACTCTGGAAGAAGAACAGTGGTGTCTGGTGTCTGCATAGAATTTGGCAGACAAATGCTGTACTGAGATTGTAAGACATACAAGCCTGAAAAGTAGTCTGGAAATCAGAAGAGAAGTTTCAGAGCAGCCATTCTCTAAGTGCAATGGTGTAAGGAAATCTAAGCAGTTTTAAGAAAACACTCTGTGAAAAAGTGTTATATGAGGGAGCTGTATTACAGTCAAAAAACCCATTATGGTTTAAAGCAGATTCACAATGTATAAGGACCTACAGCATTGTCCAGATAAAGTCTTTACAGACAAAATAGTTTTTATTATTCCAGCTACGACACTAGTGTCACAGTCTAAAACAATGAGGAAAAATGTAATTAATATTATGCTTTAAACCCTGGCACACAAACCATATTTCAAGTTTCTGCTCATTTTCCTTGGACGTGTTCTCATTCTTTCAGGGAACTGTGTGGGTTGTTCAAGGGGTTTTCCAAGTCCTGAACTCTTCTTGAACAGTTTCTTGCTGGTGCTGGTGGTCTCTTCTTTGTCTGTTTCTGCTTTTATTTGCACATTTTCTTAATACTTTCTTCTTCCCTGGTTGCTACCTTACAATTTGGAAATAAGACACTAATTTTCCCAGACTAGACATAAAAGGATAGCATTTGTTCTACAGTAACTACTGAGGTTGGTCAGACTTTTGAAATATACATGGTAGCCACAGAGTTACATAAAAGCAAGTTAAGTGATAACAAGTTTATGATTAGACAGTGATTATCATGGCCAAAACAAGGGAAAACCTCTGTGGCCCAAGACAGGGAAAGACAAATCTGAAAAACGCATAGTATAGGTTTAATACAAATACTATGGTCTAATGGCAAAACCATATTCCTTGCAGTAATAGGATACTGAATAACCTGCATGAAACAAGTGGATCTAGCTTTATCCTTATGCATGGAGACAAATCCAGTTTACCAACATAAATGAAATATTTGCATTTTGTGATATATAGACTGTTGTATGTGTGAGAAATAATGAACAAAACTGCTTAGATTCTCTTTGTTGAACTTGAGTATTTTTACATGTGATCATTTTTAGCCCTTCTTTGTCCCATCACCACAATAAAAAATAAATTTTAGTTTGCTGGTTATAGAAGATGCGATTGTCCACTTTCCTAAATAGAGAAAACCTTGAAAAATACACACACTAAGCAGACTAGCACACAAGGTTTAAATTCCTTTGAAGAGATGTGTATCTGTTTATATCATAAGAATTTCTACACTTCTATCAAAAGTCCATCTAATGACATCCCCTCTTCAAGAGTAGGCAACACTTTTATGTTTGCAGTAAACATCACTCTGTTTCTTTCTCTGTCTGTGTACATTCAGCCTTTATTTTGGAAGTACCACAACCTTTTCCAACAGAAGGATGCAGAGGAAAATTCTGTACATTATCTCTAACAAAAGAACTGAAGCATTAGAAAATAAAATGTCTGATAGGCATTTGTTTTGATTCTGCCCCTAGCACAAAGTGATTGTATGTGGTGTCTAAAAGCTAGAGAAAAGCAGAAATCTCATTGTATTCCAATTTCAGATAAAGCTCATCTCAAAATAACATGTGTGGCACAGACAGCATCTGAGAAACATTTCAAAGCCAACTTCAAAATATTATCACTTTAAAATTGGACGGCCAGTTTTAGTTGATTCTGGAGAGTTTGTTGCACTTTGAGTAGGAGAATTTTTTATTTCATATCTTGGAAGGGATTAAAATAAATAGGATGAATTAAAAACAGAAATATTAAATGAAAAAATGGTGATTTACAAACTGGGGCTTTTTGCCATTCTCTTATACATTTCTAAAGCATTCTATTCCAATATAGAATAAAAAGGAAGCAATGCAGGATAAAAAGGAAATAGCATTGGAGAAAAAGGAAATAACATAAAAATAAAACAGCTTTTTAGATTCAGATAATTTAAAATAATTGCAGAAAGAAATAGTTAGTAGTTCATATATTTCTGCTAATGTGTGTAGGATTTGTATTATTATTTTTGATTTAGAGAAGGTTATCATCAACAAATGCAGAATTTTCAAACTAAGGAATCATCTCCAGAATGAATTGTTCCAAGTGAGTCAGTCCCTGGAAACATATCATACTGTAGTGCTAGGTAAATTGTCACCAGAGAATGCCAGAGATTGAATCAACATGGCAAATATGTTAAGTTTCTTAAATGCTGAAAAGTATATTGATGAAGGGTAATAAAAGCATTCTTATTTTCTGAGGTGAAAATTATATAAGCTCCAGAAAGTTTTGTTCATCCTCTACAAAATATCAAAATATGACGAAGAATAAATTTAATCTCTTGAAAGATTTAAACAAGAAAAACTGCCTGTCAATGTCATTTGAGAAAAGTGTACTAGAAATGGGAGGAATTAGGAATATTTATAATGCAGGCTTTTCTAAAGTTTGTGTTTAAGAAGCTAGTGCCTAAATGAAGAGAGATATCTAAACATTTCAAGGGAGGAACTTCTGCAAAGATACATAAAAATGTCAAACCTGAGGTAAAGAGATAGAAAGAAAAATAGAAAAGAAGAATTTGCTAGACAAAAATTAGGGCTGTAATTTTAACTAATATTCAAAAATTTGGAGGTTATCTAATATTTTTGGAAACTAGTAATTTATTAAACATTTCTTCTTTCTGTGTTTCTCTTTCTTCTCACTTATTTTTGCTCCACAGAATTTCTTAAATATGACAAGAAGTCTGGTAGCACCAAAACTTTTATTCTGTTGTAAACTAACATGGGCAGAACAAAGAAAGAGAAAAACAAACTGCAATTAAGGATTGATGGCAAAATGCTTCTATAAGCCTTACTCAAAGGAAAACATGTTGGTGTTTCTGCACCTTTGGTAAATGGCTGTGAGAGGGAAAAAAGCAGAATGAATGGCAACACAGTGGGGGCATGGTAGACCATCCAGGTCAGCATGAATCCAAGCACAGGAATGTCATGGATTATATATCAGAGATGTCAATGTCCATTGTCTGGTGTGATTTGCATCCCCACACTGCCATGGTGTCACTGTGTCATCCATCAGGAATGCCACAACACTGAAAAAATCTCCCAAACTGCAGTGAGGAGTTTGTTTCTTTTATTGGAATGCATTCGGTGTGCACAAGCTTATTTTCATCAGTTCATTTATTTTTGAGAGATTTATGCTGACTATAAAATCAACAAAATGCCTTTAAAGGCTTTGTATGTCAGTGTCTGTTACATGCCATGTGAGTCTTTATGAAGTGATAGGTACTAAATATATCAAACAGAGGAAACTAATTAAAATAATCATTAGAATTTGAGACACAATAATGTAACGTGAACAACTAATTAATAATTAATTTTTCAATGGATTTTTTTTTCTAAGTGCTCTTTTTTTGTACCAAAGAAGTTACTCTCAGCCATTAAAAGTCGAAGACAAAATTTTATTTTAAAAAGAAATGTATTTAGCTAAGGTTTCACTAAAATCTTATATTGCATCAATTAGACCTGAAACTTGTGACTAGGTGAGTCTGCAGAGAGAAAAGTGTTAAACTTAGTATGGAGAACTGAAAGAAAAACCTTTTCTTTTCTTCTAAGATAGCATCGACCTAAGACAAGGAATGATAAAAATGAGTTCATATCACATGAAAGAGAAAATGCATCCATTTCGATAACTGAAAATAATTTTGAAAATGTAAATATTATTTGAAAACACTGTGTGAAATTCCAGCGAGGAAAATGATTCAGATTTCACTTTTCCCCCTATTGCATGCATTTAGTTGATAGCTGAAAACATGGCTCTGGTCCATGACAGACATACTACTATCTCTGAGACTCCGATAGGTCTTCCTACATTTGCACCGTTCTCTACATACTTTTAATAGTAACAGTTACTTTAAAAGGTAGCCAGTGAAATACCTGTTTTTTAAAGAAGAAATGTGAGGGTAGGGCTGGTGAAAGTGACAAAGAAGGGAGCTTGCCGAGTGTCTGGGATGACAGAGCTCTGCAAGGTAAGGACAAAAACACACAGAATGAAGTACAGCGATCTGATGGGGAGGTTTAGATGTAACAGAGATGCAAACTAGAAGGAGAAAAGGAACCACAGCGAAGTCCCTATGTCCCATAGGGACATAGCCCACATGTAACTTGCAGACAGGCCAGAGAATGGGAAACTGAGGGAGCTTTGAAGTTTTACACTTGATGGATGCCCTAAAAGCATGAAGCCTAATAGGCAGCAGACTATGCTATATTAATATGTATGTAAATACATATATGTGATTTCTTTGCCTCTAGTTTGCATGGCTAATATCACATTATATACATTAACATATATATTTATAATATAATTTGTTTAAGAAAGCTGCATGCATATAAAAATGCATAAATTGATATATAGTTTAAATATTCATGTACTTTACTTCAATAACTTTTTCTTTTGTGATATCTGTGTTAGCTTGAAAAAGACCACATATTTGGCTCTTCTGAGTGCTCATCCTAAATACAGATAGTGTTGCAGAGGATTTTCTATTCTAATGCACCATATAAATAAGAACTTTTTCTATGGTGGGATGGCTGCAGCAGTGCAATCTCTCTGGGGAAAAACTCCAAATATATTTTTTGCTGGTGTCAGCTCTTTTAAAACCTATACAAAACAAAAGTAACCATTTTCTCACCAACTACCATTTTCCAACTACTATTTTCTAAACTAATGTGCTTCTTGTTTTCCAAAATAAAAGTGACATAGCTGTTACTGACCAAAAAAAGAGATCAATAGAGGCAAATACTAAATAGCTATTGTTAAATCATAAGATTATAATATCTTCCACTGTTCAAAAGCAGAAGGATATAGAAAAAAAGGAAATTTCAGGAAGAATAGGCCTTTAGGCAAAGTGGTGCTTCAAACATTCAGATGAAAACACATTTTGGTTAAATTCTGCCTATTTAAGTATTGGTTTGTGTATGCAAATTCAGTACTTGGGAATCAGTAGTATTTCCATTTGTTGTTACATTAGCTGTGTGCTTAAAACACATGAAAATTCTGTCTTTGCAGAAGTATGTAAAGCACAGTTAGTAATTAGAGCTAAATTTCATTCCCAGAAATGCAAATACAAGTTTAATAAATTGCTATTAGCAGCAAACAACCACCCTGGTAGAAATCCTTCTGCTGATATCCATGAGAGTTCGAACAGAACTCTCTTCATTAGAGTAGTCATATGATCACAAAATTTTGCTAGTCATACACGAGAGATTTCTAGGAAGACTATCGAGTCTTCTACAGTTTGTTTTAATTTTTAAGAGGACAAAGGTTACATTTCAGAGATTTGCACATGTGCAGCAATTGAAGTTCAAGATCATTAGTGTCATTGATACAATGTGGAAGCTTGAGGTAAGGACATCAACACTGAGGAAAAAAGATTAACTTCTTAGCGCTAAATGCTATTTATTTCTGGTTTCTTGTTCTTGTTTTACACGCTGCCTTTTGTCTGAGATGGTGAACTTTACAATCATGATGCATTTAATCCTTGTCAGGACACATTAAGCATGGGCTGCTCCTAGAAGACAGGGAGCCAGGAGTTCAGGGTGATCCCAGGGAATCCAGTGCTTTAAACCCATGCCTTTAATGGGAACTTATCAACAGCTCCAGGCATGGCAAGTGACCTACCAAGGCTCATCAAGCAGCAGGAGACCAGGACAGGGCTGGAGAGTTGGCTGCAGCCAGGGTCAGGGTCCTGTGCAGGGCAAAGGGACACAGGTGGCACTTAGCCCAGGCACTGTTACTGCATCACTGGCGTGGGGGAACAGCCAAAGCTGAGATGGGGCTCCGCACGGTGGGGGTCAGAGGAGTTCTCAGAGGTTGATGGGCAGGGACAAAAAGTATCTCTCTGAGAGCCCTGGCAATACCCCTCAAAGTGATGGGCTCACCCTTTCTTCTATTAAAAATGTGGTTTATATGAATTTCCATACAACCACTCTAGGGTGGAAGGAATTTGCCATTTCTATTCCAAAACTAGGCAGCTATTTGCTATGAACAGGTCATATAGATAGATCACCTACTGACAGGGGTGGTAGAGAGCAATTGCAGTTACAGCCAGTTTCCTCTATTCTTCCTTTCTTTAGTTTCACCTGGACACTTACTCTGAATGTGAGAAGACCAGATAGTTGTGAATAGAAGTTCACTATACCCAGTTCCTCATGGCAAGTGACCCATCACTGAAAGTCAGAGCCTGTAGATTGTGGCAGAAGTGTCTGTGAACATGTAACATAAATGGGGGTTGAAGTGAGCATGAAGAACAAAGGTATCACTGCAGGTCTAGTAAGAACCTTGCATGGCAATTTTGCTTTATGAATTTAGAACTTTTTGCCTGCAGAGGTTTAGCTATGCAAGAAAATATTGACATAGGAGAATAGTTTGAACTGCACATAATCCACTGTAGAAGCAGATTAAGCTAAATTGTAAATAAAGATACTTGTCCTTGAGAAAGTGTGTTCACATTGGGAATTGCACTGCAAAGCTAATAGAACTGATTGGATACAGTTGAAGACATTGTTTAGGCTACAGCTCAAGCAATTACTTTATTTTGAATGTAGAAAAACCCTTCATGAAGCACAGCTTAGGAAAGAAGATAAACAGGAAAAATTAAAATAAAATAAAGTATAATTAAAATAAAGTATAATTATAAAGTATAAAATATATAATTAAAATAAAATTAAAATAAAGTATATCAGAAATAAACTTGCAATGATATAGCATAATGATTGTATAGAGATTTTCTTTGTTCTGAGCTGGATTTTCTTTGCCAAGCAGACCAGACAGCACAGCACAGCATCTGGCAAACTACTGAGAAACTGGTATGTTAGCTCAGAGCAGAATTGTTGTGGGACTAGGTCAGCTTTGGCAGTGGGTATAATTAAATATAAATTCATAAATATATGCCCACGTGGGCAATAGTCATTTGCACAAGTACTACTGCTAGGAGCAGTGAACCCAAGAACACAGAGGGGCAGAACACTCTACAAGTATTTAGAGAAGCTTGCATAGAAATGTTTCCTGCTCTCTTGTTCTCTCATTCTGAAAGCACAATTTTCTCCCTCACTCATAACTATTCCAGCATATGAAAGACAACGTTAGGGTGACATATCTGTAATATACTTGCTAGAATATTGCCTCTTTTTAGAAGTGCTCAGCATCTGTGTAGGGATTCTGTAATATTCAGCATTTACACTAAACAGACCAGGGCTGTGGTATGTAAGTTGAGGGTCGGAAGAACTCATCTCTGTTTTCTCTCCAACTTCTACATGAAGATTTTGAATCCCATTGGATTACGTGAGTGAGGCTCCCCACTAATGCTACACACGCTACTTGAAAATTAATAAACTCACATACCTTCAAAATGGCATCTGTGTTGCAGAAAGATTATTAAATTGGTTGAAATAATTGTCAGTGTTTTTATTATTAAAATTATGAGAGAGTAAAACATCAGTGGATATATATAAAACAAAAGGAAAACATGGGGGAGCAGAAAAGGAGAGGAAGATTTCTTTCTTCAAAGTATATTGTGTCACAAAATACAAAACTCTCAGATGAACTTTTAAAGTCTGTACCATTACATACAATTGCAGGGTCTGAGCTAACCTTGACCCATGTGAATGTTGGTGAAAGGAGAGACAAATGAGTAAGCACATGTAAAACTAAGCAAAGATTATTTTTTTTTTTTTAATTTGAGCTAAACTTTAGACGACTTTGTAGGGTAATATGAGTGTAAATCACTAGTGATCGATGAAGTTACTTTGGCATAAAATTGCTGCAAAATCAGAATTGAGCACAAGGTGTTTACATACCGTCAATTTATAAAACAACAACCATCTCTCTTTTAGGTGTAAAAGGTTTACCTGAAAGCTGTCTGAAATTTTTCCAACTATTTGATTCATCTTATTTAACATACACTTTTTCAAAAGATACACCTACAGGACTCAAGCAGCTCTGACATCTGCACAAGTGAGCTATACTGCTTGTGTGAGGGAGGCAGGCTGACATTGATATGGCTCAGGAAGGACTGATCCTTTCAAAAACATCAGGATTTCAAAGCCTCTACCTTATTTGCCATGCATGCATAAACCAGAAAACAGCATTTTCTCCTCTCTCTGCTATTTCCAGGCTGGAAAAAAAAAGGAAAAAGTATGAATTTACCAAAGTGACCTAGAGTAACACCCCAGATGGTTGGGGTCATTACATAAAGAGTAAAACTGAGTGGGCTCTCTGTGTGCATGAACTTAATGAAACTTCATGCTGGATTCACCTCAATTATTTTCACAACAGAAATAAATCAGGCTACATTTTGTGAAAAAAATATTCAAGGCCAGCCAAGATTCTACTGAAAGTTACTTTTTTATGTCTCTAACGAATCAACTTATATTTTTTGTTCTTAAAACAACAAGTGGAATTGCGTCAAATTGGCAGTTTTTCTATGCTAATTCATAATTTTTACTTTGAGATTCTTTTGTGCCACAAAAACTTTTAGTCTTCTTTCTTAGTCCTTACATTCACCTGTAAAAGATATTTTACAGGCATTCTGCAGCATGCCTGGGAGGAACCCTTTTCCCTTTCACAGCCATCGCAAGTGGCTAAATAAAGAGACTGGAATTGAACCTATGCCCTGGATGAAAAAGTCTTATTTGCATAGCAAGTAGAAAAGTTTTAGAGGGGCATAGAAAGAGACTTTAAATATTTAGTGTTCTTAAGGATCATTCTGAGTGTAATTTTTTATATTACAAAGTCTCTTATATATGATCTTTCATCACTGATCATAACTACCATAAAAGTCATTCATGTCACTTAGAATCATAGACTTCAATGTTTTGTTTAATGTCCAAATAGATACAGAAGTGGAGATGAAAAAACAACAACAAAAAAAAAAAAAAAACAGAGTGAGGCAAAATGACTGAATAAAGCAATATGTAAAAAAGATATAAAATAGTAGGTCTTAGAATTGCTGGGGTCTTACTGTAGTATCCTGCCAAATTCTCTTTCAACACAGGTTTAATATTATGTGCATTTATAGATCTCTACAGTGATTCATGCTTACTTTCCTATTTACCTCAAGATTCTCTCTAGTTTTCTTATTTAATGAAAAAAAATGATAACCTTCTATATTTACTCAAATGCACACATCTTGATATAAAATTTGAACATTTTAAATTTGACAAAAACACCTGCATTGAATATAATGCACACTTTATAAAACACATCCTTTTTATCTTTCAAGGAGATTTATTTTTTCTAAATTGTCAGTAGTAATCCAGATGCATTAAATGATTAAAAACTAAACAATATTTCTGAGTTATATTTTCTTAATATATACATGTGTTAATAGCAACAATGTAGTCAAAGATGATTGAAAAGATGTGGTGCTAAGGGATATGGTTTAATGGTGGACTTAGCAGTTTTAGGTTTATAATTGGACTTAAAGATCTTTTCCAACCTGAATGATTCTATGAAGGTGTCCTAAAGTCTTCAAAAAGCTTACTGTTACAAAACAGGTCCAGGTAGCTTTTTTTTTTTTTTAAATTTCATAATTTAGTTGTCTACAGAAACGACATTTTTAAGACATCTACTAAAAGAGTAGATTGTTGTACCTAGTTTATTGGAGGGTCACGTTTTATATAACTGGTGAATAAGTATAAACTAGGACAAAAGAAAATCTGGACCAGTATTAAAGCTGTGGAAGACAACATACCATTGTTACTGTTCCACAGGCTTTTGAAAGAAAGAATTGTGCAAATAGTCCTATGCTTCTAATAAAGTACCAAACATCAGATGTTCTTTGTATTCCTGCATACCCTGATCTTGTGCAATATTAGCCAATAGCAATACTACTGTCAATTCAAATGAGAATTGAACGATTCTTAGATTTCATATTTCTTTGTTGTTTTCTGGGCTACTGAGTTTTTCATTTGTTGATAACTCTATTGCAGAATTTTACTGGGTCTTTCCTCACACTTCTTTTATGTGTTTGCAGGGTACAAATCTTTATGTCATGCTAAAGGACTTTTTCTTTTTTTACTGCTAAACTAATTCCCCTTATAATCTGCTGAAACAAATCATTTGTCTAGAAGTATTAATTTTGACAAATAATTTTTAGCATCATACTAGGTATGATATAAAATCTTTTATGTATACTTAGATATTCTGTAAAATTCTTAGATTGCTTTCATATGAGAAAAAGTATCTTAACTTGTGAAAGAGAACAATTAGCAGATAATTCTGTGTATTTGTCTGATGTGGGGAAGGGCAGATGTCTGAACCCAAGTATTTGACCTCTCAGGCAGAGTCCTGTTGCTCACTAGCTGCAGCCAGAAATGATTTGATGTAAATTGTTCCAGTGACTGGCCTAAACCAAAGCAGTACCTTCTTAAGCAGACATGAGATGGAAGCACCTAATAGGAGACAGATCAGGCATTGTTCTTCACTCAGACTTTTGGCTAGAAACCTGAGGCCTTGTGTTATGGTTTGGGCCTGGCAAAGCCAGAGCCCCCATGAGTATACCTCCTCCCTGAGGTCTGCTGTGAGATGTGAGCAGGAAATAAGCAAAGCAGGCTCCAACTTAAACATAAAGAAAAGTTTATTAACTAAACTACACACACAATTACTAAACTACACACACACAAAAAAAAGAAAACACAAGGAGAATGAAAACTACACAGAAACACTTCCCCCTCCTCCTCCAGATCCCCAGTACAGTTCATTTCCCAAAATTATCCACACTCGGTCTGGCACCACCCTTTAGAAAACCAAATCTTCAGCTCATGAAGAGTAGATGGAGTCCTTCCTTGTACCACGGACTTCTTGCCACATTAGCACCGCCCGGAGTCCTGCTATCTTGTGACATCTCCTTTCCATGCCAAGGTGCTCTCACCACCAGGCATGGGATGGGGCAGAGGCCTGCTTTCAGGGTGGGCCTTTTAAGGATGCCTCGTCTCGTTCCAAGCAGAGCACAGATTCACCTCTGGGACCTTTGTCCCCCCCTCATTTCTTCTACACCCCCTGGGGCCGAGGGGTCTCAACAACGAACTCTCCTGGCTCCGAGCCTCCGCTTCCCCCTGCAATGCAGCCTCTGTATCACCAGGAAACAGTCCATGGATCTACAACAAAAGAGTCCAGCAAAATTGCTACTCCATCTTCCTCCATTCCTTCAACATCTCCCTTTCTCTCTGCCAGACCCTCTTACTGGCCTATTTCTTCCTTCATCTTCCACTCTTATCCCTTTCCTAGGAAAGGTAATGTTCCGTGAAGTTCTCACTATCCACAAGGGTTAAAAGCTCTCCCAGGCCGCTGGGCTGCTCGCCCCCCGCCCCTTCTCCTCCCAGCCGTGCTGCCGGCACATGATATCAAGTTTCAAGATAACAGTTCCAGCACGGGCTGCATTCTCTCCGTCTCCAAAAAGGGGGGGGGGGGAGAATAAACAGGTCGCTCGGTGCCCCCTCCACCCTTCCACCGAATCCGGGCCTACCGCAGATGGGCCACGTGGCTTTCCCCTCCCCCAGCCCAGTCAGCAACTGGGCCGGAGGAGGGAGGCCCAACCCTTCACACTGGAAATCCCAGGAGGGCTCTGAAGGACAAGAGCCCTGCTTTTAACTCCTTGGGTTTGTAGTCTCAAGAGGCGGATACAATGCCCCACTGGTCAAACCAGGTGCTCATCTTAAAATCCGACCACCCATTGGTGACTACAGCAAAACAACATATCCCAGATGTCCCATTTCCGGTCAAACCACAACACCTTGAAAAGAAAATTAGTCCTAAAACTATTATTGATCCTAAGAAGAAGATGGAGAAGACTTGCTTTGGTGAAAGTGTCTTGACTGTCTTTAATCACTTCCCTTCCTTCCAGAAGTTTTGATATATCTTTCAGGAAGATTGTTCTATGGTCTTTCTTGGAATGGGTTTGAGGCTGATCTGTCAGCAAATCTGAGAGTCCATTCTGGCATTTTAAAAATGGGTGTGATATTCACTTTTCTTTCCACTCTCTGGGGACACCAACCAATTGCTGCAACTTTTAAAATTAAATAGAGATTGGATTGAGAACAACACTCTCAAGTTCCTTCAGGACCCATCTCCTTGGATTCCATGGGACCACTGGGAAATTTTGAAAAGGAGGGAGGCAGCAAAAATAAAAGTCAGATGGATTTCTATGTTCTGTGATTGTTGATATCACTTTTGCATCTTGTTTTCAGATCAAAAAACATTCAAGTGTGATTAATCTAAGAAGGAAAATTCCTTAAAAAAGAGGTAACAAATTACATTTGAAATGTTATAATTTTTGACATGACATGAGAATAGCTCTTAAAATATAGATATTAAAGTAATTTATTTTCAAAGAAGAATGAGTTTAGGGCTGCAATTTTTACACATTATGATTTTTTTTTTATTCACAGTTTTCAAATAATTTATAACAGGGAAAATATTTGAGGTTTTTAAAGAATGTCTCTGATTTTTTGTCTGCACATTTGAAAGCATTTGAATATAACAATTTTCATTGCATCACTTCCTAGAGTATGACTTAAAGTGTTTTGAGATCTTTTCAAAGTATGCAGTTAAAACGTCTAGACTATCCATTTCATGGTCACTGAAAAGGTCCTGTAAATATCAGCTGTTAAGTAGGAGATCCTTTATAGCATATTTAAGAATTTTAAAATACCAATAGACTACTTTAAAGAGGAGATTACTGTCTATCAGAAACAGGATTATGAGAAAAATAGTCCATTATAAAAATTCATGTTCTTTTAATCTTTTAACTTTAGCCTAGACTTGACCCATTCAATTGAGTCTTTTAGATATTGTGTATAAATACTTCTTTTTGATATCCAAAAGGATTTTTTTGATCCCTGATGTTTTATAAAAATACATGGATGAATAGCATTTTAATAAAATAATCCTGGTTTGAGTTTTTTTCCCAGAATTCATTCACTATTTCTAAAATTATTTTCCTGGCTTAACAGCTTTCTAATTAATACTAACATTTGTAAAATATGATTAGCAACTCTGGCCCAAAGAAGTAGCTATACTAAATGCAATAGGCAATATTGTTTGTCCACAATATCTGCGGAGCTATATCTTTCCACAAACTTGGTTTTTGGGTTTGAAATTGATCCTAAAAACGTTTGAGTGGTTTGCGATATTTTGTGCTTCAAGGCTGAATACTTGTTGTTCACATATAAATGTATGTAAGAAGAGATATAAATTTTTCAGTGACTTTCTGGCTTGCTGATGTTTCTCATGCTGCAGTCTGGTTGCAATTATACATCAGAGAATTTCTTGCATAAGAGAATTCTGAAAAAATGAAGGTTTTGTCAGACACTTCTTCATAAGTCAAGGATCTGTGCCCACATGGGGGTTTGTGACATCTTAATACTAGGATGTGTAATTTTTTCAGTCACAGGGTCTCATCATGTTCCTTTGAAAACAGGAAGACTCTACTATTATTAATGGAAATATCATATAAGGCCCTAAACCACTTTATCTTGAGACTCATCCAAGTTCATCAGCTCCTGTGCTTGGAGGTTATTAATAATGACAACATAGAAATAACAATTCTTAGGAAATGTTGCAACTAAAGGAAAAAACACTATCTGTGTATATTTTCTTTTATGGAAACTCACACTGTTGCCTATATTTGTGGATGTTGTGTAAAAATATCCATTCCTTACCGTGGTTCTCAGTGCA
Organism: Melospiza georgiana; assembly: GCF_028018845.1. NCBI lineage: Eukaryota > Metazoa > Chordata > Aves > Passeriformes > Passerellidae > Melospiza > Melospiza georgiana. The sequence continues at coordinate 75,912,488 of NC_080430.1, forward strand.
TCTGAGGCCATAGTTTTCAAATGTAAATATTATGCTAATTGAAAATAAGTATCAAAACTAGATTCTTAAAAGAAAAAACTGTACTTGAATATGTGCTTGAATTCCCTTTTTCATGCAAAGAAAGTGCAATTAAGTATGTGCCATTGTGAAAAGTATGTGGCAATGTGATTGCAATCATCACGAAGGATGTCTTTTCTGCTTTTTTTTCTTCTCTCTTTTGGGCAGGTGCATTTTTTCCAGTGTTTTTGTTTGGTTGATTCTTTGTTTTGTTTCTTAAAAAAGAGCATAATTTCCTTTGCCTTAATATATATTTAGGAAACTTTGTGATCACACTAAAAAGGTGCACAGCTAGAGACAGTGATATTTCTGATCATGTATAACAGTTTGAACTTTTTTTTTTCCTCTCCAGAACAGGTTCTGCCTTGACCTTTTAATTAATCCTTAGGAAAAAGGGATTTTCATATGAGAAGCTACTAAAGAAAAAAGTACCACACTTCAAGTTTCAGATTTGGGGGGGGGGGGGGGGGGTTTGTTTATTTGGTTTCTTTTAATGTTTGCACATTTCTCCTTGTCTAGAACAAAATGAGGAATAAATATTTAATATTTTATGTTTTGTCTCAAGTGCTCTGTGATGGCTAAAAATCTACATACCATAATACTTTTTTGTATCATTTGCTTCCTAAATTTTAAGCTAGTTTTGCAAGGACTCATAGCAAATTCAGCCTCACTCTCCACCTTGCAGGAAGTAGTTGCTAAAGTCATTCAAGGATATATTATCTGACTACCAGGTCTGATGAAATTTCTTTAAATGTTAGATATACTCGATGTCAGGTGTCTCTGGTTCATATCAGGTAGAACAGAAGTATGAGCTGAAAACTGTATTTTCTGATCCTAACAAAAAATCTTAACATATCAGAGTGCTCTGTCAACAGAAGAAACACAAGAAGCCTTAGAACTGCTTGTGTAAAGCTTTGTAACCTGTTTGCTTTCTCTTAGCCTGCTTGTAAGCTGAAAGTTAGGAGGCTGATATATGAGTCCTGATCAAAGTTCCTTGTTTTCACATGAGGAGAAGTGGCAATTCACATAACCACACCCTATGGCTCTGATGGAGGAGGAATCTTATTTAGGTTATTAACACAGAGGTTAATCTTACAATCACTAATACAAGAGTGGATAAATTATCTTAGAAGTTATTTTTCTCCCTTTAAGCTGGTGACAAGACAATCATGCTGGCATGAAAAAGGAAACAGAAAGAAAACAGAAACAACCTGGAGTGATGAGAGTAATGGCATGAAGGGAGTTAGCAGTGAGAAATAACACCATTTGATTTGATGGCTCAGAAAAAATTCAGAGAAAAAATGAAAAGAAGCATGGAAATGTAACACACAAAATAAGAATAAAAAAAATATAGTCTGGTGTGGGTTTGGCTCACTGAAAAAAATGCAGTATTTTTAAGAACCTGGGTTGTTTGATTGCCAACACCACAGCTAGCACAGGATACTTCAGTGGGTGCAGTCCTGTTCTACGTCCTATTCCGAAACACAACCTATTTTGGCATGGCTATAATTGTACTTATGCACAAAATGGTTCTAGAATACAGACACTTGCTAATCATCTACTAGTAAGTCATAGAGTCCTGAAGAAGATTCCTTCATTGAACAACCACTCTAATGTCTATTTCCAGTTATCAATCTAGGCTGAGGAATAACTGTATGAAAGCTTTTCTCCTTAATCCTTCTTAACAAGGATTTTTTCAATCTTTATGAAAGTTCCTGCCTATTACTTGCCAAAGTACACTTATTTGGGACTGAAATACTTCTTAGAGATACACAGTTAGTAGTTTATCCTATTCTAGTCTCCAGTGGAGAAATGATATGATTTTGTTCAGTTATTTGCATGCACACAATCATTGGGAAGTTCAGGTTGGAAGGGACCTGGTGACTTCTCTTGTCCAATTTCCTGCTCAGTGTAGGGTCAGTTATGGAGTCAGACAATGCTGCTCAGGGTTTTTATCCATCTGGAGCTGTTGAGGGATACCTTCAGTGCAGGGAGATGGCAGTGCCACTGCAGAGGCAGACGCAGGTTGAGCCCTGGGTGGGAGCCCAGGCAAGAGGCGATGAAGTGCTGGCCCTTTGCAGAGCAATTGGCTTGGGGACATGTGGCCCTGTAAGGGAATTGGGCACTAGGGGACGTGGCAGAAGCTGAGGACTCAGCTGAAAGACCCAAGACTGTGGTGCTCTTAGATTGTGTGTGCATGAAAAGTCCAGGGGCTCCTTTTTTTGGGGTCCTTCTCAGGGACACCAACTTGGACAGTGTGGGATCTCAGCACCTCAGGATGAAGGTGCAGAGTGACCGAGACCACCCTTGGGGGGCTCGGGAGTCCTGGAATGTTGCCAGAAGTGTCTGGTAGGACTTTGATCCTACACAGGAGATGACACCTCTATGAGGACTGGGAGGATTTTACTGGGTGAATGGCGAAGGGATAAGTTAATTAAGGTGTAGAACACAGGGTTTAGGATTTCTGTACAGGGGGGTCTAAAGAAGTAAGATGGAGGAATTGGGGCGTGTCCTGTCCTTCTTCTTCTTCTTCTTGGCCTCCATCTTCTGTGGTGATGGTGGCACTTTGGGATTGGTCTTTACTAGAAGTGCACCGGTTAATAAGAGTAGAAGGTATTGGAGAAAAATTATAAATATTGTACACGTAACTTCGGGTATAAAGATAAGTGACCGCCCCAGGGGCTGCGGAGTGTGCCCATGGCTGACTTGCTGTGCAGACCTCTGTCGGGCTGAAAGAAAATCTTTTAGATAAACAATTAATAAACACCGAGACTGAAACAAGATCAGAAGTCTGTCTTCGTCCTTTGAAGCGCCGGGCTGCCCAAGGCCACTCTGGGCCTTTCCAGGTCTTTGAAACAGCCGAGAAACCGAGCAAGTGGCATCCCTGAGCTATCTCCGGACATAAAACAGCCAGCCGGGAGAAACAGAAAACCGACAAGCATAAATCAGCCTAAGAGGGCAAAGAGAAACATGAAAATCTACAGGACAGTTTCTGTCTAACTGTGCCATGAATAAATGGCTTTAGGAATCAAGTTGACTGAGACTCTGCTGTGGGAAACCCAGGCCCAGTCAGTCAGGAAAGCTGGTCTGGCTGTGTGAGAGTGTGTGCGGGGAGTCAGCAGGGCACCCTTCACTTGCTGGACCTGCCAGATGTGTATGGGAGTCCTTCTTTTAATATACGACAAGTGCCTGTTGTTTTCTCTCAGTGTTCTTGAATTAAAAAAATTCCATCTTACGTTTTCTTTTCACACATCTTTCTGTGCATCTGTCCTTCTCTGCAGCCTGCTTAATGGCAAGTCAGAATGATGCCTCCCCTGGTTCTGTACTTTGAGTTACTTGCTTTTGTCACCATCCGAATAGACAGGGAATTCAGAGTTAGGAATCTAACTTAGGTCAGAAGCTGTGGAAACAGCATATTTTGGAGCAGTAATCAGTGGTCTACATCACTCACCTGGAGGTTTACAGGAATGGTGGCATAGCCAGCATAATGGTGGCATTTTCAATCTCATATATGAACTCATACGTTAGTTTTCTTTAGCCCTTCTGTCATGTTTGACACACTTGGAGGTAAAGTTTCCAATTCAAGGATTTGGCCAGTGGTTACATAATCAACTGCCTTTCTAAGGAGGTTTGTAGATCCAAGATATGTTCCTGTCTCTCCAGAGCTCTGAAAAAACACCTCAGCAAGAAGATCAGAAGCAGAAGATCTTGAAGAAGTACAGAGAAAATCTAGGGATATAATTTTAGAAGCAAATTCCATCTTATCTCATTAACCAATAGTAAAATATATTTAAAAGGCAGGTTATCTATTCAGTTAGCACTAATATTTCTTATTATTATATGATCTCTTAAAATAACTTCACTTTTGGTGTGCTCAGAGTCAAAATGGATAAAATGTCCTCAGCTATTACATTTATACACATTTTAAAAACTATTTCCACTTAAAATTTGTAAAAGCACCTTCTGTAAAGAGAAGGTTAATTTTTTCTTCAAAGGTTGAAACAAAATGTGCCGCTTTTGCATTATTTATATTATAGCACCTCAGTTTGAAATAAGGAGAATTCAAAAATATCCTGTTTTTTTTCAAATTATAAAGCTTTGCTATTTTTTTCTCCTATCAACTTTGCCCTTCTTTATTAATTTGAGAGCAACAATCTGTGGTAATTTAAAATCTGTGAATCTCTGTTTACATACCACATGCATTTCCAGGAGAACAGCAAAATTGTTCATTGATGCTATTTAAACTGGAAATATGCAATGACAAGTGCTATAAAATACAAGGAGTAATGCATTAATAAATTTTTTAGCAAGTGGCTATATAATGATGACACAGTGAAACAATTTTTTAGCGCTTTAAGAATAAAGGAACTAAACAAAAAAAAATAGGAAGTAATATTAGAATGTCTAAAATAATTTGAAAATTATATTATCAAGCGAGTTGTGTAGGATTTTGTAGATCTTTTTTTCATGAGATTAATGGTCTTAACTTGTTCTGAAAAAAAACCTCAAAATAACTTTTTGAGGGTTTTTTACATCAAGCTGTATATTCCTTACTTGTTCTCTTGCCTTCTTTCTTCAACAGTGTTTCCATTTGTCCACTGTTAAGCTTAAAAAAGAAAAAAAACAGCTTAGCAATACAAAACAACTAATAAATATAATGGATGCACTCCCAAAAGAACTATGTTCTCAATGTTAAAAAGAATACAGTTTGTACATGTAAGAACTGCAAAAAAACTGGAATTGGTCCTTATAAGAACAAATCCTTGTTCAACATCTCTTATTGAATATTTCCAAGTCCCTGTACTGAGTGTTGTGAAGGTATTTCAGTTCCTCCAGTAGTTCAGAAAGTTTGTCCAATAATAGATCCCTGTTCAGTCTGGGGATGCTCCTTTAAATCTACACTGTCAACACTCAACCAAGGAGTACAACTGGCTTTTTTTTTCTCCTCAAGAAATAAAAACTCCTGACAATCTCCTCAGTCAAGCTTTGGTGCTCTCTCCAAAACTTCCTGACTTCATTGAAACTCTTTGGTATGAGGAGTTGGCTGCTACACAGAAGAAATCCCATGTAGCCTGGCCCAGTTTTACTAATATTTAAAGGAAAACATTTAAATGTAACATAAATGTGTCTATTTTCAGTAATTTCTGTAATGCATGTGCACACTTCCTCTTGCAGGCTGTGCAAAGTGCTCTGCTTAATGAGGATTTATAATTACCCTTTTGGAGGACTGGTCCACGTCTTACTTTTCAACAGAACATTTCTTAACACCAAAGTTGTTTCATTACAGAATTAGTGCTCTAAATTCACATGAGGGATGAATAGTCATTTTTGAAAAATAGCTGCTGTGCATTAGCAGATATTGTTTCAAACAAAATTAGAGGGGAATCTGAAGCCAATGGATATCTTTGTATAGCATCTGCACATTTTTGTTTGAGATCTGACGACTAAGTAGCTACCTAATAGAACCTGATACTATTCTGTAGCCAGAAGCTATTGAAAAATAGCCATTATGTTCTGTCATGTGGGAAATTTGTGTACTTAAGGACAGTTTCCAAGGTAGCTTTCACACAAAAGTCATTAGCCAGCAAGTCCCCAACCATGGATTTCTATGATAGAATGCAGCACTTCTGAAGAGGCTGTTATGCCCTATTGGGCCAATAATTTGCATTTTAAGCAGGATCTAAATAGGTATTTCTCTGTCAGACTGGAGCTGTTATGGCTTACTAGGTCAATAATGTATTTTGTAAATACTCCCTAAATAGGCATTTACATAATTTGTGTATTTAAAGCTCTGTAATTGAGTATCTACACAACAAACCATAATATCTCCATTAGAACTAGTAAAATCCATTTTCATGTTGCTTGGGAAAAAAACCAAAAAGAGATGAAAAAGAGTAAATGATAATATTAATGAATCTTACAGATATGAAAAATGTTGGAAAATTGAATTCACTAAAGGCTTGTGTTTTTCAGGATCTTTTTAAGCTGTGCCCCCTTTGATTTACTGTACTGTAATAGCACAGTAATTAATTAATAGTATATTAATTAACTCCCATTCTCTGTTTTTTTATTGGATGGAAAAAACATTCTTTGGTATGTCAAAGGTCAAGGAACACATGAAAAAGATAGTTTTGTCCAACACACTTATTTTACTTGTTATTTTGCCTACCATTATTAAATACTTTAAAAAAGGTTCTCTAAAATAAATCCAGAACTGACCAACAGACTGTTATGTCTGAATAGGTCTCTTGCTTTCTTGACAATTTAACTTCTAATCCATGCTATCATCTAAAATACCTCGACAGTCAGAGAAATGAATACAAGCATCCTAGAAGATAGTTCACCCTATCTCTTTTGGGCTGTCCCACTAAAGAAGATTATTTATTCACAAGACATATCAATAGTTTGTTCTCTCTTTGACTGCAGAAGGACCCCAACTGGTACTTTACGGTAGAGACCTACTCTTTAGCTGACTACCATTAGGTGATATTAATCCTGTCCTTACAGAAACCCATTAGGTGAACCTATGTTCTAATCTTTCATGCTTTAGCTCAAGAAGAAAATAGCTAGGTAATTTTCACAGGAAATTTCAAGATTTTTTCATATGCTATAGCTTAGAAAGTCCTTAGGGCCATATTGCAGTTATCATAAACACTCTGACGTAATATTTTACTTATATACATAAATCAAAAATCTTATGCAAACACGTATTACTACCACATTTTTCGGAAAAATATTTAAAATCATTTTACTATTCATCTTAGTTGCACAGAGGAAGAAATTGTATTTTTAACATTAAACTCCATTCAAAGATTGAAGCAGTCTCAAAAGAAAATGTTTTTTCAAATTGTCACTTTCTCATTTCAAGCATTTACAAACAGTTCAGTAAGAACATTGAAGCTGTGGGCTGATGTAGGTTGGTGACAAGAGTCACGTGGGCTTTTTGGATTTAATAGCTTCCGCAATAAAAAGGAGTTTCAATTCAAATTCAATGGATGTATAAAATTCAAAATAAGCAGTCATTGTAAGTCAACTAAGCACTTCAGCATCACATTTTCAGCTGATGTATGAGTAATTCAGATTCAAAGTAAGGATTCATGGTGTTAATACTGATCATGAAAGACAAACCCATTCTCCATGAAGAAGGTCAACACAAACACTAATTAAGCCTTCAATATGAGATTAAGCAAATCTTAAATAAGATATAAATCTTGTCTGGGTTTCTGTGTAGAGGATAGTATCACCTTCAAAACTAGGTGGAAACACATTGGGACAAACTCTTTTTATCTCTGATTCCTATGTTTCAGTATGTAAAAAGAATGAATGCATTTCAGCCATTTCTTATTTGCAGAATGGAAAAGGAATTTCAGGTTCATATTGCCATATTTGCTGTCCATTTTATGCATCATAATAATTACACCATGAAACTACTGAAAATAGAAAATCACAATTATTCAACTAAAAATTTCATTAGGACATAGCTGTGTCATTGGAGAAACATGTACAGAGCAATACTTTCTAGATTTTAGCTGATTTCTTTTACTAATTTGGCAGAAAAGAGCCAGGCCCTGATTCATACAACTGTCCAATTATAACTTCCCTAGAGTGATAATTCATAATGAAATATAAAGGGTGATTAAAGCTGATCTTGCCAGAACTGTCATTGATGGTACTAGATATGGACAGTTCTGTCCCATTTGAGGAAATAAGTGACTTTTGGTTCCTTCAGTGCACATACCCATGGGTATGTGCACTGATGTGTAATGTGCTAGAATTTCCATTGACTACCTTAGATAGCTTAGTTATAAGATTGAAATCTTGGCAGATGAAATCTGAACTCAGATTAACAGATGATGATGTTGAGGGTATGGAAAACAAGAGACAGCTGATTGTGAATCGATCCAGTCAGAGAATCTGCATTTGCAGATAATGCAAAAATCTGTGATTCCACACTGCTGATAGAGATTTGCACCACACCAGCTGGCCTGTGATGAAACAGTAGTTCTCTACAACCTGGTTGAATGGTAGAACTGCATAGAATTTTTTTACATGATAAATGAAAATGCTGGGTATCAAATAAAATGAAATAAAAGAAAGTCTGTAATTACATTCCTTTTTCTTTGATTAAATGAAATATAAGTTTCAGTTTATGTTTTAGAAATGCAAAGGGACTCTCAGCAATATGTCTTTTAAGAGATAGATTTATTCACTTGTGCAACTGGAAGTTTTAAGCAGTGTATATATTTCTATATTCCAGTCATCATTATTTATTTTCTCTCTTGTGCTTCCTTTTACAGAAGCAATCTTCTCTAGGTCTCTCTAGAATGTGACCTGAAGTATTAGACTATCTCTGGTTTTTCTTCTACCTTCTATTAACTACCACTTTAATTGATCACTATTTTTACCATTAAGGTATCAGGATCTTCTGTTAAAACAACAAATGTCATAATAATGATTACAATATCTTACACCTTTGATCAAGCGAATCTCCCTTTCTCCACTGAAATGACTTATATAAAATACACAGATCAAAGAGACACATCTGAATTTAAAAACTATAAAAATATGGAAACTTATTAAAGTCTGTAATATGGAAGGTTTAATACATGCATTATGGAAACGTTACAAAAAATTAATCTCTTGTCACCTGAATGCCAGCAAGGGATGCAGTCAAACTATGGGGCAAATTTAACCTTGAGAAATAGAGAATTTATGTATAAATACACTCCTTCCTAAAATGCTCTAAAGAATATCTCTCTGCAGCTCTCATGAGTAACATTACTGATCCTAGCAAAGGCAATGAGTAAAACTTATTCTGGCATCAAAGAGGTCTGCCTGGAAGTTTGCATGCTTTATTTTGCAGAGGTAGTGCCATTTATTTTACAGCAAATTTCTAGACTATTTTAAAATGGCAAGAAAAGAAAATAAATAAGCCAGTCTTACTTTTCTTAGAATAATTGCATAGTATAGCCAAAAAGTACTTGCAGTTTTGTTGCTTTTTATGTACAATCTGTATTTTCATGAGTGAGATTCTTTAGAGAATGGAACATGAAAAGACAAGTGGTGTTACTAAATATATATATATTCATGCTAGCAAAGCAAAGCAAAGTAATCAAAACTCCAGAATTAGTATGCTGCCTAAAATATCTAAAGAAAGGGAATAACTCAGTTAACTCATTCCTTCAGCAAAAGATCTTCTTTGGCACCTGTCATATGTGATCATAACTTCTCACAGCTCTGTATTCCCTGTTGTCCTAAACAACTTTCCTGGACATTCCTATGTTATTGTTTGGCACCTGTTGCAGTAAAATAATTATATCAAATGAAAAAGATGCATTATAAAATAATTTAAACACATTTGAAAAGCCTTTAAAAACTTTTGGGGGTTTTTTTGAGTTGCATTTAAGGCAGCAAAATAGCTACTTGCAAATAATTATACCAAACACAATATTCTTAAACTCACCAAGAATTAACTTTGTTTCTGAAAACTCTACCTCTATATAGTCGCACCATTGCTTTATGTTGGTCTTCAAAGGCTTGGAATTTTCCAAAAGCAACAATTTTCATGTCTTACAATATGTGACATCAATTTTGGCAATTCGTGTGCAGATAGCAAAAAAAAACAGATCAGTAACCCATTGTCTTTCTGAGGAAGAGTGGATGGGGATAATGGGTTGTGGAAGAAAAGAACTGTGAGTGAAAGTAATCAAGTAGGTAATTATGTAGATTCCTATATATCATATTTGAACTTCTTAATTAAGAATGAAATTCTTGGGCTTGAGTCCAGCAGTATTACACAAGAATGATTTTTAACCCCTTTTCAGTGTCTAATCTGTCTAATCATAACAAAGAATTGTTCCTCTGCATCCTTCACTTTCACACCTCTGGGATGGAGATCTTTGCCCCACATGGGTGAACTATCACAGTGACACCATAGTTAATAGCTATTTTCAATGTATTTTAAAAGTTTCAGTCAACTGAATATTTCACCAGTGAATTATGCTTCCAGAACTTATTTTCTTAAGGGTACATAATTTATGACAGCTGTCTATGAAGAAATAGTGTGAGCTTCTGACTTTCTGGTGTTGTGCTCAGAACATCTTAGTCCTTGTTCAGATGCAGTTGCTGAAAAAAGAAATTTCAAACTTAGAAACATCAAATACAAATCTTTATTTGGAACAATACTTCATTTTCATATTATTTGCCAGTAGTTTCTTATTGTTATTAAGATAGACTTTTCCAAAGAGTAACTAAATGATGGCAGAAAGAAATTCCATATTTATTGCTCCTTATGATTTCCCTTGTAACTACAGTCTATGAGTTACACAAAAGTTATTCAATTTCCAGGACTGGAAATTCATTTAAATTCACTTCTGAATGGAAAAAAACCCATGTCATATCTTTTATTCATGCTGTCTCCATGTATGACTTGTCATCAGAAAAAAAGTCAGGATGTAAAAAAAGAACAAAAAATTAATCAGAAAAAGAACATCCAAGACACTTTTTCTTTTAAAAAGTAGAAATATGATTCAAAGATTTCTGGATTGGTGCATACTTGACTCTCAAGCATTTGTGATTATTTCATTTTGAAAGTAGTGACTTTAACAGTGCTCTTTCAAATGACTCTAACAAAATTCTGATTTCCTCAAAACTTTAGCTTATCGACATGACTTTTATTTCTTTCCTTTCAGAAATGTTTGTGTTCTTTGTTAATTTACACAAATGCCTTTAAGTTATAATTCAATAAAGCAATTAATTATTTTTAATCCTCTAGTTTTTCTCATGTTCAAGTACATGAGGATCAATCCTGCCAAATGGAAAAAGATCATAGCAATAATGGTCAAAAATAAATGTATTTTCAAGGTTACCCTATAAATGCTTAGACTAATTCAGTGTGAGGGTTTTTTCAAATATTTTAAGTATGTAGGAATACAAATAAATGCTTTATAAAACACCAAGTAGCTCCTAGCATCTTTTCAATTTAATATCATTTGCTCATTTCTGTTTTGAAAAGCTAACAGTTTTCTGTCTGCCTTTTTATAGACCTAAAAATTTGGCATGCTCATGAACTTTTGGAAATAACAGTTACTGCTTATTAGTCATGGACCTTTACCAATTGAAAGCTACAACTGTGTCTCAGGTTGACACATTTGGGCTGGTTGTATAGGCAGGTCTTCAGTATAAATTAGGGTTTGGGCTGTTATGCATACCTACATTTGGAACAGCCAATTACATTTATTCTGCCCAAAATCTTAATTACATGTCTTAGTTGCTATATGAACATGATTTAAAAAAATTTTGGACGTACTTACAGAATCTCTCTCATAAAGAGTGTTTTCCAGGACATGGTCTAGTTGTTTCTGGTTTATGTTAAGAACTCATGGCAAATAAGATCCAAAATATCTTATTATACACATATTCTTGTTATCTTTCCAACTCATTTCAGTGAGCACAGATTCTTAGCTGTTTTTACTGGGGTCAGCTATCAAGAAATAAAGAAAAAATGCATTCTCTGAGGAGAGAAATTTTTATTGTATTTATGCATACAATTTATTTCTTAAAAGAGTTGATAGAGAATGCTATTAAGTAGAATCTTCTGATATTCCAATAGAGAATGCTATTAAGTAGAATCTTCTGATATTACAAGTTGAATGTGAAACTGTTTCAGATTTTTTTTCAGCATATGACTGTCAGGGTTATTAGCCAACCAATGAGAAATTAAGACACATTCTGAAATACCAGACATTGTTTCATTTTCTTGATAATATTTAAGTTAATTTAAATACTGTTGCACTTGGTTTATTAAGTCCTTATGGAACCTATTGTCCCCTAAGAGTGCAATATAAGACATGGTCTTTTTAATGCTCAGTTTTCACTGAAGTGCCGTCAATCAGAAGGTAAGTTTTGAAAGAGAGGAACAGTTTATCTTGACCTCTAAGTGACTAAAGAAATCCCTATGCACTATCAAAGGTTGTCACAAAACTGTCATTGACAAAGGGTGCCGTGCCAGCTTCAAAATGTGCTCCAGCTTCAACTGCATATATTTGAATTAATTATACTGTTTTGCATACATTGCAATATGCATGTACTATGAAATGTATGTTGAAAAATATGCTTTTCTATATAGACTAAAAACTCCCAGCAAAAAGCCACATTCTGTGCATCTGTATTCTTTGCACTTTAACCTTATTTTTTTTTAATCTGGGTCCTCAAGGTAATAATAAAATGGTAATTTCATGCCACGTATTTTTCAGTTTACTCAAGCCAACATTTCATGCCTGCTGCTGCAAAAGTTCCTGCAAGCATCAGTGAAAGATCATGCTGCACTGCTGTAAGCATAGCACAGATAAACATCCCATGCTGACAGAATATACCACCTAAAGGACAGCAGAAAGACAAGCAAAACTAAATGAACTGAAATCAAGATCAGAGAACCTTTTGACAAAATTATGTGGTACCTATTATACATGGATCCTAACAGACTCTGTGGGTATCAATGCTATAAATTTATGAGAGGGAAATGTCTGTGGAGAACAAGGTAATAGATTTATGACATTAGTAACATACACTGGATGTTTTTAAGGAACTAATCATTGATGTTTTACAGTTCTGCCCTCCATGGTTTCTTTTGATAAACAGTTTTATATGAAAAAGGGTGGAAAAAATTTATTATTTGAAGCTTATTTTGACTTTATGTTACTCTTCCAACTTCTTTTCTTTTCCTTATTACTTTTCACAAATCAGATATTCTAATTTACCATCTCCTTCTGTTAACCATTTTAATACAGAGAGAGCACTATTCAAAATGATGCTTTAATATGGGAATGCAACTTTTCAGTTGTTCTGACACCTTTATTTCGCTTCTTTTCTTTCTTTCCCTGTACTATCAATAAGAAATCTTTCATATGAGTCTATAGTAAAATATATAAATTAGAAAAGTTGTTGAGAAGGACTTTATTGTCTTTATTTAATCAATTCTCTTGGAAATTTTTAATAAATTCTTTGATTAAATGGAAAGGAAAAAAGTTTTCAAAGCTTTCACTGATAAGTAGGTAAAGAACAGCCTTAAGAACATCCCTATAAGCTTTGGTGTGTATATTTGGTCACAGAAGTTTTTGTCCAGCTATAATTTTTGCAAGTTAAGTTCTACATTTTGTCTTAGCTCAATTTTGTGGGTTTGGGGTATTTTTCCCCCTCTATTCCATCAATTCACTCCTTTTTTCCACCTTTACTTTAGAAGGAATAAGAACAATAATAACAAAAGGAGCATCTTACAACTTTTACGGCAAAGAAATGTAGTAATTGCTAGATATGGGTTTCCATTAAGGCTGTGGTCCTAGAGGAATGAAATTATTCCTGATTTTGAAAGGTCTGACCAATAGCTTGTGCAAGGACTAAACATTTACATCTAGGCCATGAAAAATCAGATTTGCTAAAAAAAATTCCCACAACTTTCTTCTGGGATTTTGTATGCCACAGTAAGCGTTCATGTTGTTGCCGTACTAGAAGTTGATTCTATAATGAATGACCAATAGTTACTTCTATGTTATATTTTGCAGGTTTTTAAAATATTAAGTTTTAATGATACAATTTATGAGCACTACCACTGAAAAACCACAAAGCAATATCAAAGGAAAGTAGCTCTTCTGCCTGACCACAAACACTTGCTTGATTTTACTTCTAGAATTCATATCCCTAAAATTCAGGATGTGCATTACCACAAATCAAATTTTAAAATAGCCATCACCTTTTCACAGATTCCCTTTAGCATGCAAGTCTTAAAATAAACTGTTTAATTTTTTTTTACTACCGTAAATGGTGCTAAGTCTTTATAACCAACTCTCACCATCTAGTTCTGTGCTAGCTAGTAATACATCACAGGAATGATGATGCTCTGATAATGTACTACACTAATAAATCATCACTGTGACAATACTCTATGATGGATGAGTAATACTTCTTCCAGACAAAGATGTCAAATACAGATCTGCTTGGAAAAGGAACAACGCCCTTCCCTGTGTGTTATTCTAACTTTATTATCTTAAAAGTTTAAAAATCATTTTAAAATTCTACTCAAATCATTCATTTGGGCAGCCAACACATTCCCACATAGACAGGGAGTTTGTCACAGCTCTGAGATCTGTTGATTCGACAGAACTTTTCTTCACTTTCAGTGTGAGAGATGATAGAAAGTAGCTTCCTTTACATGCAACATATGGTGTTGCATAAGGGAATAAATGCTGCCATATAGAAGCTCATTACTGGATTAGAAAATAACTCACTGTTTAAACAGCCTGTAATTGCTTCTTCTTCTTCTTCTTCTTCTTCTTCTTCTTCTTCTTCTTCTTCTTCTTCTTCTTCTTCTTCTTCTACTTCTTCTTCTTCTTCTTCTTCTTCTTCTTCTTCTTCTTCTTCTTCTCCTTTTTCTTCTTCAACTCAATTTTTCTCTTCTTATTGCTAAATAGAATAGAAACAGTGCTTTCATATGAGAAAATAGAATAGACATGGAAGTAGTTCTACCTTTGGTTTATCTCCTGTTTAATTGCATTGCAAGAGATATGATTTAACTGAGACAATGTATATCTTTCTAATATAATTCCTGTACTTTTAATTTTTAGACTACCATAATTACGCGTTTGTTGAAAGACACATCTTTGATCTTTTTTTAACTTTGATGCAGAATTAAGATTCTGTAGAAAATGAGGTTATACAATTACACCAGAAAACGTACTGTCTTTATATTTTAAACCATCAGCCTGACTAATAGTAACCCTTCTGCTGAAAAAATGGGGACATGAGCTTCAGAAACCCTGGGTTAGCCAGATGCTGTAATATCAATAAAGGAAACATTTCTGAAAGGCCCAGACTTTCTCCCCTCTTGTTGGCTCAGCAACATCAGTGAGAAAAGCAGTGAAAATTAGTTGTATTAGATATTAAATAATATATAAATGAATATTTTGAAAGAAAGATTAATTTGCACTTGAATACAGTCCTCAATGAATCTTCAGTTTATTGGGATTCAATTGTTAATTCTGCTATGTTTTGATTCTTTTGTAATCTTATTTTGAAACCTTTCTAATAAGCAACCCAGAGCAATGATGGCCATGATAGAAAATTTAAAAAAACCCAATATATACTTATAAGAAACAACCAGGATATTGAAGTTACTTTGATAATCTAGCTAATATGGTACCGAGAGATATAAAGTTAGAAGACTCTGTAGAGTCAAGTAGGAGGCAACAGACAGGAGAGAACATACAGGAATATCTAGATTGCTTGGATTTCCTATCGTAGCAACACAATTTTCTCCTCACTATGATAATTTCTTCTAAATTTCTCAGAAGTGCAGTTTCTGGGGTTGTTATCAATTTGAGACAGACATAGAAGATTCAATATATATCAAGAAAACTTGATTGTGGTATATCTGAGAAATAAAATAGAAATGGCTGTAGAAAATAGGAATTTTTTATTATGTTCTTTGAGTCCCTTTCAATGCCCATTATGTGAATGTCAGGGTACCTGCTCTTCATAGTCTTATGTAAAGGAATGAATCCTAGTTATTTTGTTTTGCTTTGTCTCTTCATATTGAAAATCAAAGGGAATTGTGTTATATAAAGCATTTTGTACTGAAAATAAAGGAATAACCAACATGGAACTGAGAAAACTAAATTTTTAGAAATTCAGTAAGCTAGCTAATGTAGAAACATACTTAAAAGATAAGTTCACATTTCAGATCATATATATAGAATCTAAACTTATTAATTAACTTTAGAGATAAAAATCTATCTTTATTAATGCATAGTCTCTTAGAGGAATAGAATTTTAGTAGAGGCTAAACAAAAAGTTACGCTGTATGAGTAGAAAACAGTCCTTGCAAATTTTTCTGACTAAAAATACATTTAATCTATAATTCTATTCTCTTAAGTTATCCAGTGGTATTATATACTAAACTTATTAAATTTGTATAATTGCAGCAAGTTTAAATTATTTAAGAGAATCCATATTTCATTTAGTTAAACATTATTATTAAATTTAGAATCTCTTTAGCAGAACTGAGATCAGATGTAAAAACTCTCCAAGGAAAGTATCACCTCCTTTGAGAAATGCTTCTCAGAGCTTGCCATGAATAAGGACAATTAATCTGCTCTTTTAAAATGAGTCCAGATCCTAAATCTTATCTTTTACTTTGTATCAAAGCAACAAATGTTTTCATCACATTTCAAATTTTATAAGATTTGGATATCTAGTGTCAATTTAAGGGTTTAATTATGTTATATTTATATATTGTTGATCTTACAAGATAATGAGTGCCTACAAGAAATATTGAACAAATTCTACTCTCATTAGAAGTTAATAAGCAATTAAGAGCAATTTGTGCTCTTTTCTCATCAATTTCAGGGCCAGACCTATAGTGTTAGAACTTTATTTTCCACTTTAGTCTATCAAAGACTTCGTATTCAAATTTAGTTGAAATGTCCTTTTAAAAAATTTTATTTTCATCTGAGTTAAGCTTGCCTTAGAAGTCAATTTTCATTTGCAAAATTTTAAAATTAAAGATGTAAACTGCAAAATTAAAGGTTATATTATTTGTATGTCACCTATATTTACCAGTGACTTCTCCCATAATCTTCAATTCATCTGAAGTCTTGGCCCAAGGGAAAATGCAAAACAACAAACTAAACCAACCAAACCAAGACAAACCGAGCAACCAACCAACCAACAAAACCCCACATCAAAGAAACCCAAAATATATAGCTTTCAATGCTAAGTTTTCAAAAATTTACTGCTGTGTTTTAGATTATAATAATTTTAAAAAGGTATGAACACTGGATACAGGTGAAGGGATTTCTTCCAAATCCTTTTCAGAATTCCTGCCAAATCTTTCCCAGTCAAAGAAGGGTTCTACAATCCATGAAGAACTTTTCTAAAGTTATTCCATCTTGGGATGTACTCATTCATCACTATATGTTTGCAATCTATTGTTGCGCTACATCTGTAAATATAAATCTCTGCTGTAGAAAAAAAAATATTATAGACACTATCAAGCCGTATTTTAGAACTATAATACAGAAAAGCCCATTTATTCTATATCGAAGAAAAGTTTTGCACATCAAAATATTTTCTGCCTAATTAAAAAGAAGCTTGATTATTTAAATTTAGAAAAATGTTACATATTTTTGTAAATAATTGTAAAGTAGAGATACTACTCTTCCTTTACAATCCAGAATTATTTATCTTTAATACTCCTTCCTACACAAATAGATAACAGTAAAACAATCGGAAATAAATTCAAATACTGTTTACTCGTAAGGGCAGTAGATTGTTCTTATTTAAGTTTTAATGGCTGGCAATTTTCTCATTCTTTTAAATCTCTCTTCTACGTGTGAGAACTCTTCTTTTATTTTAATGGTTAATGTAAATACACATAATTTGTCTCCTGAATGTTTATATGTTCGTTTTTCAGAAGCTGTTTAAGTTCCTAATTCCAAATTATTTTAATCGCATACAGTATAAGTAAAGCATTGTTATATCCTATTTTGAAGCAGGTGACTTATGAAAAAAACATTAACTAGAATAATTATATATAATTATATATAATGTGTAAATAAATGAACATTTGTGTTAAATATTACACAATATTATAGGAATAATTAAAAAAACCCACAAAAACCAAAACCAAACACAAAACAAAAAAACCCCCACCTTAATTATGGAAGATGAAAATATTTTCAAAATTGCACAAAATACCAGAAAAAAACCCTAGATTTAAAGTTCCTGAAGAATAGAGAATTTTAATTAAGGTAAGGAATCAGTTTAAAGGCCATACATTGGAATATAAACAGCAGATTTAATTGGTAACTCAGAGTTTGAGGCAGTTTCCTCTTTGCTCCATCACCTGAGGAAAAGATTAAGGATCTATTTTTTAATCATGTTGATAACTGCAAGGATTTCAATTCATGATTAAAGAGTGGCAATTGGGTGGTAAGATGTGGGTGTAAATGTCATTGATCTGGAGATTTCCCTTCTGGAGAACATAGCCACTGAGACTACTTTCCCAGGCTTCTTATTATTATAGATGTAGTAAAAGTTACTTGTGCAGCATAAATTAGGAAAAAAATCTTTAGGTCAAGAGAATTTTTTTATAATAGAAAGCATTCCATATACAGTTTTGGAAATTGCATAGAGAATGCAAAAATGCATAGGTGTCCGCATGTTTGTATCAACATTGGTTTCCATGTACA
Organism: Melospiza georgiana; assembly: GCF_028018845.1. Taxonomy (NCBI): domain Eukaryota; kingdom Metazoa; phylum Chordata; class Aves; order Passeriformes; family Passerellidae; genus Melospiza; species Melospiza georgiana. Next base: position 75,930,787 of record NC_080430.1, read on the forward strand.
AAAACTTGAAATTTAATGGCACAATGCAAATGCTTCAGTGAAAGACAAATGAGAATCTACTAGTTCTGAAGATATGGAAAACTATTTTTCTCATTATATTGATATTTAAAAAAATCTGAAATTTCGATTACTGATAAATAAATTGATTAATTAATCATTTTTTTAAATACATTTGTCGTTTGAAAACATTTTCATAGTTATGCAAGGCAGAAATATTGTATAATTCCCAAGGTATCTGAGGCTTCTTTCTTTGCCTACGTGCTTGGTTGGTGTTTCTTTTCAGCACATCTAAATGCTAAAGACCTCCCATTGAGCAAGATTTCTAGGATGCACTTAGCAAAGTCTGGGTTGTTTATGGATAAAAAGACAAAGGGAACTGTTCCAAAATACAAAGCAATTGTCCTTTGAAGTATATGAGGTCTGAATGGTTGAAGAGCTCTACATAATGCCTCAGTAACAGGAAATGCAAAAAATATATGGTTACACATATGAAAAATAGCAAGGACTAGTAGAAGAGTGAAAAGAGCTTTAATTTTATAGCTTCTAATGTCACTGGTGAAATAACACTTAGTCTTAAGAGTTTAATAATTTTTAGTTTTTAAAAATATAATCAAGTAAAAAAAGCAAGAGAGAGATTGTAGAAAAAAAAAAACAAGAAAAGAAGAGCCATGTATTGCAACCAATCAACAGAAAAGAAGATCCTTGGTAAGGAGTACTATGAGATCTGTATGTGTTTTTTTATTAAAGAGAAGATTGTTTGATATCTGTATGTAAATATTTTTTTACAAGAACAAAAGCGCTATGTAGTTCTACTACTATCAGAGAAAGTAATACAAAAAAAAATCTGGGAGCTGAAGTCAAATAATCTCAAATGCTAAGAATATCTTTTCCTTTTGAATGAAGAATTTTTTAAACAAATGGGACTTTTCCTGACCTGTGAAGGTTAGGCATACAGCTTTAACTGTGTGAATAGTTCTTGCTGGGATGTGAACATTAAGAGAATTTGTGTTCATAACTTGCATACTCCTAGCCTTTCAATTTTTATGTACTCACTTGTTGTTGTTGCACTGTCTTTAAAGAACTGTTTCTTTAAGAGACAAATGGTCATGGGAATAAGGCATACCTTCCCCACATGGAAAAGTGTTACAATGCAAAACCTAAAACAAGTTTTGGCCCTGAAAACATTTTCAATTGTGTATTTATGTAATGATTTTGAAAGAAACAAAATTATTGAAGTACCAAAAAGCTCCAAGTGCAACACCAAAAAAATGCATATATTGATGTGACAATTTCTCGTCACACAAGCAAAAACAACTAGATATTTATTATGGTTTTTTTGAAACAGAATTTGTTAAAAATGAGCTGTCAACACTATGAACTGTGAATTTGTCTTTTTTATGCTCCTGTGACGGTTTTTTTTTGGTATGCACAGCTATCATCAGTTTTTCTGCTTTGCATTACAGTTATGACATCCTCTACTGCACTGCTGTTTGATAGAAATACACAATAATAATTTTGAGGCCCAACAGCACACATTGTACTTAAAAAATATGAGCTAGATTTCAAGATGGATCTCTTATTACGATTCCAGACAAAGTTAACCAAATAGCCCTCTCATTTCCTTAAGAACCTGTTTACCTGAGCAGGTAGAGATTGATATAAACTCTTCTGTGCAGATTTCAAACAGGTCAGGGGAAAAAAAATCACCTGTAGCCTGGGGTCTGTAAAACTTGATTACTGAGGTGTTTTGACAATGAAAATTTTCTGGTAGTCAGATACAGTAAACACAATCATCTGGCTTCCAGGCACACAACTTGGAGTATGGACCCACCATTTTTTGAGATGAGAAAGAGAAGAACAACCAACACTGTCTGTGAATACTTTAATGAGGAAAAAAATCCCAAACAAAAACAAACCAATAAGCACAACCCCGTAAAACAACAACACCTAAAACCCCCAATAAAATAGAAAAGAAGCTAAAATCTCCCTAAAAATTCAGTGTTACAACTGATGCTTCTTAATGTTTTGATACAGGCAGCCATCATTAGGAAGACAGGGAATGAGTAATAGGGCTATGATATTGAAACAGTGTTTTTCTCTTTCTTTCTACAGATTTTCTACAAATGCCGCAAGGAAGAGAAAATGCAATGCAGTTAAGACATTACAAAATATAAGTGGAAAGTCAGTCTAAGCAGTCTGATATGGAAATTGCCAGACTACCTAAAAGTCACCACAACAAGACAGGAAAATATTTTGAAAAGAATTCTTCTGCAAAAGCAAAGAGATAGATTTCTATGGATCTTCATCCTAAAAGTTATCACCGTAAATGTTCATGGATTTACCAATTTATCCAGCATCTCTTACTCTTTATCACCAAAAATTTAATTCCTCTCAAATTAACTCCAAAGAAATGAGGAAATATTGCAGCCTGATATTGATCCTATGACAAAACAGTACCTATTGTGTCATAGTTATCATCATCATCAATCTCTCTTTTAGTTTTCATGGCAATGAATTACGAGATTTTTATCTCTTCAAAATAATTCTGGGAAAAAGCTATCATGCTTGAACAATTTGCACTGATTTCTATATTTCTATGTGGGTTTTTTGCGATTGTAAGGGACAACGGCTCAGTTTTCCACTACCTTTTTTCCATAGCATCACATTATATCACACATGCAAATAAAAAATAACAGACCCTTGTTAGCCATTTTGTATGAAGAAAGTGATACACATCCTTGACATCATTCTCTGATCATGTCTCTGATCAGAGTAGTTTAATACTGTGCTATTAAAAGGTACATAGAAAAATTGTGATATAATTTAATGTTCTCACATCACTGCTTGTAAATGCCTTAATCTTCAAAATTACAGCCAGATTAAAGAGTTTGATTCATTTTACAGTTTAGCAGCATTTATGGCTGTAATTTACATGCAGAAACTCTTTAACAGATTCTTGTTTCCCCCTCCTGCATATCTCTAATTTTTCTATTAAAAACATGTATCTTATGAGAAACAAAAATAAGCACTTACACTTATCCTTACTTGCCTTTTAAGTTGTACAATAAAGCTGTGCAGGTTTTCTGCTACATGCAGTGATTCCCTAAGCTAGAAACTGAATGTTCCTCCCACACCAAATCCTGAACAAACGCTATAGAAAAATTTCTTCTATAGTGCTGCAATATGTCAGCTGTCATGCAAAATGTACTTATTTGGAGTATATTTACAGGACAAAAGGTCACAACTCAAACATACTTTATACAGCAGATCTGTTAAGTCTGACACAACCAACCAGAAAAATCTGAATTTACCTTTACTTTATCTTACACCTCTTTCCCCTCATGATTCATCTCTTGATAAGTCTTGGTGCAGTCCCTGGTGTAGGCTCACCATGTGTGTAACCCTAAAATCATCTCAGGACTGAATGTGTGCCAAGGACATCTGGGTAAAAGTAACAGAATTTTATGAAAACTCATATCTCACATTCATTCATCCCTTCAAATGTTCATTTGTCATCCCATTCTTTTAATACGAGATCCATCCCACACCCGAGCACTCTATTTCAGTCTATCTACTTTGGAAAAAAAACAAGGAGACATGCAAAAAACTGTCACCTGCAGTCCCAAAAGACAATCAAATGATTAAAAATAGTGCCAAATAGAAGTACTGCATGGCAGAAAGGGACCCTCAGTATCAAACATTTACAAGATTTTATGATTCTTTGAAGGGAGGAGGGCTAGGGAGGGAAATGTTTAAATTTATTCATGACTTTGCCAAATAACTCAAAGCTAATATTCTGACTTAAATATCAGTATCTCAATTCAACATTTTCACTCTTTGTGCTGACAACATCATGCTCATAGTCTGAAGGACAAAAGCTGACATTATTCACTCAGTAGGCAAAAAAATTACCAGAGGAACTTTTTCCTTGTTTTTCTATCAGATAAAGCAGAGGACCTGATGCATTTTGTAAGACTTCTATCTTCTGTACCACAATACAGCCAAAGTAATTTAGTTCTCTCTAAATAAAAGTGTCTCTATACATCTAATAGATTTCTGGTTGATCTGATTTGGGGCAAAAGGTTACCATGTTCTTCTGGCTGGCAGGCTGAACTTTGTTTTCACTTCACTAGAATCTTGTTCAGAGGACATGGTTCAATTGAACTGAACTAAAGGGTTATGATCATGAATACTACAGGCACACTCCCTGATAGTAACACCGAGGTAATCTGAAACTGCTTCTTCTACAACTTTGACCTTAATATTGTGCAATAACATTCTGAATTTCTATAAATCTTAAAAATTCATTATCATTCATACAAGACCTGCACATGGACTTTGAATCATTCAGTGTCTTTTAATATTAACTCATGTTTTTAATTAAGATATGCACGATGTACGAAATTTCACTAAGTGTCTTTCAAGGAGCTTTGATGATAATAAAAAATGAGCAATGGAAAGGCTTTTCTTTTAATAACTCCAAAATTATATTATTCTGGGATATATTTCTAATGCCTTATTCATTTTGTGGGAGAGGGAAGGAAAAAATTCTTTTAGTATTGTTAATTAAGATGAAGATTCTCATTAACTAAAGCAAATATTAAATGGCCCACGGGAGTGCATAAATAATAGGCTTACTAATAAACTGTAGTATATTGAAGCTGAGGAAAATAACTTTAACAATGCTTTTTGCAGATTTACTAATTACAATAACTTCCAGCAGTGCCAGTTCAACCTGCAAAGGATCTAAACTACACTTGTTCTGTTTTCAGAAGTGCTTCAGAATAATTAAACTATTTTGAATCAAAGTTGTTCAACCTGTCTATTAAAACAAAATAGGCAAAATAGTTGTTAAAATATTGTGGGCTCTTGGTGACTATATACTTTATAATTGAAATAGTTTTTCCTAAATGGATAGTATTTCTGAAATTAAAATACCTGAATACATTACACTTTATTCTAATTAAATGTAGTGGTTAGTAAGTGCTTTACTCTTCCATGAAGACCATTTTGCTATTATGAAAGCTATCATGTGGGAAACAGTGGCACTTATGAATAGTTCTAGTTCAGAATGACAGCTTTATAAAAAATCAGTGTTAGGCTTGGATCTCCTTTACACAAAAAAACCCTAAAGGATGGTACATGTTTCATAGCTTTTTTTCTGAAATGTATAAATATATCATTATTGTGGGCTAACCCGGTAGGCAGCTGAGCCCCACACAGCCACTTGCTCAGTCCCCCCGCCTGCAAGGGGAAGGGGGAGAGAATCATAAGGGTAAAAGTGAGAAAACTTGTGGGTTGAGATAAAGACAGTTTCACAGGGAAAGAAAATGTTGTGCATGCAAGCAGAGCAAAACAAGGAAGTCATTCACCACTTCCCATCAGCAGGCAGGTCTTCAGCAGCGTCAGGGGGAAAAGGGCTTCATCATGGGCAATGGTCACTTGGGAAGACAATATCTTAGGTCCAAATGTCCCCCCGTCCCACTTCTTGTCCCCAGGTTTTATTGCTCTGCATGGTGCCATATGTTCTGGAATGTCCCTTGAGGCACTTAGGATCAGCTATCCCCACTGTACCTCCTCCCAAACTTTTGTGTACTCCTCAGTCTAATAATTTCCAGGAGAGTTCTTGACACTGTGGAAATACTATTCAGTAACAATGAAAATATTCCTGTCTCATCATCACTGTTTTAATCACAAGAGTCAAACAGCACCCAGCGAGCTTCCATCAAGAAAATTAACCTCATGCCAGCCAAAACCAGTAAAACTATAAAAAAATCCTTTAGCTGTAAATTTCTCCAAGTTCCAACAGGTTCAAGAACACCAAAATAGTAGAATCAAAGTACAATTTTGTTTGAAAATATCTCTGTGGAGATTATCTGGTTTAACCCCTTCCTCAAAGCAGAGTCAGCTCAATGTTAGATCAGGTTCCTTCAGGTATTATCCAGAACAGTTTTGAAAACCTCCAGACAAGAGTTTTCAGAGTCTGTTTTACAAACTTGATGCAGTATACCACTCTCATCGTGAGCACTATTTCAGCATATGGAAGAATGGATGGATTTTCTAGATGGATTTTCCTTTTTTACAACTTTTGGCTTTAGCCTCTTGGCTATGGCTTTTTACTCTGGGAAGAGGCTGTTCTATGACTCACCAATATGATGTTTAAACCAGCAAGATCCCCACATCCTTCTCATCTCCAAGATAAAAAGGGTCACATCTTTCACTCTTTCCTCATGCATCGTATTTTCCAGACCCTTAACCACTTTACTGCTACTCTATAACTCTTTCCAAATTTGTCAATATCCCTCTGGTTCTGGCAGAGTGCCAGAGGTCCACTTGCAATTCTTTCCTTCCTTCTGCCTTCCTGTCTTCCTTCCTACCTTGTAACTATGCATTAATTGTGTGTTTATGTCTGGTTGAGAGTACAGGATCAAGCTTCTCTTCATATGAGTCTTACTGTCAATGTGATGGAAAAAAAGGGAGAGAAATTTCTTTTTTTACTTACTTTCCTTATTTTGTTTTGAAACGCAATCATCCATAATCATCAGTTAGCTAACCTGCCTTTTTCAGCTTCCTATTACCAATTTAATAATCCAGTTGTGTCTCCCCATGTCTCTTCCCAAAAAATTTAAAGTAACATCTGTTGCTGCAAACTTTTGGATATCTACCTACAAGATAAATAAGAAAGAACAAAAAGTGCAGAGACGTTTTTATTCTTCCTCTTTCCATATGATTAAAGCTGTCTTGAAACACTGTCTTCTGCAAACATGATTTTCAGTATTTTTTGTCTTTGATTCTTCTCAAACTTTTCCTACATTGACTAAAAACAATCAAACCATTTCATTAATCTATTGCTCCTTTGGTAATTCAGTTTGTGTCTTATGTTTTGACCATCAACAGGGCATTAATAATCATTAACAGATACACTATGGGAATAACTACCCTCTCAGAACTGGCTGAGGTTCTCAACCACATAAATGTTCCTTTAACTTATGACACCCTCCTTAAGGACCACTCCATTCTCTTTTAGTTGATATATCTGGAAGGCTCAAATAAAAACTGTTGTGCAAAGACCTTGAATACAAGTATTAACAAAAACTTTTCATTTAGTTTTATATTTGAGTATAATCTTTGACAGCTGAAGAATTCAGAAAAACTTACAAATGCTGATGAAACCTAAGCTGAAATTTTGATGAAACATCTCCCTTTCCCACTATAGAAATATTAGGGTAGTAATAATTGAAGTGATCAGTTTAAAAACAGTCATAAACTTCACTAAAGACACCTTTAGATATCTTGAAGCAGGAACTTTATCAGTCACTATTTTGAGAAATAAAAAAATAATAAACAATTATTTAGGAGAAAGACCTCCAATAAAGAGCATGCCTGCTTCCAGTAAAGCAATCAGACACATCTGCATTTCAAATACCTGGCTGTGTCTCAGTGAGGCAGTAAAGAGAAACACACATACATGTAAGGAAAGCATATGGCTAAATACATTCTTAAAATGGATCTCTGTATTGGATGATCTCTCAAGGGCCTATAATATTAATTATATATTATTATCTAATTATTATATATTATTTCATTTTTACATTTTTAGAAATAAAAAATCACTGCATATAATTAGTTTGCCTGTGCTTCTTTAGTTGTCATTTGACTTTGTTGATTGCCTTTTATTTTTAGTGAAAGGGAATGTAGAAGCAGGATGAACATGTAAAGCCCAATCATAGGTGTGGATGCCCACATATTGAGTCATGCTGCATCATAATATTTAACCAGTGAGTATAGCAGAATTCAAATTTGCAGCAGCTCATCACCATCAGAGGAAAAAAAAACAAACTAAAGACAATGCAACTAGACACATTTCTTGGCATTATGTAAATTACAAATTAGTAATGAATTTGCAAGTATCATCTCAAGTAGGTATCTATAAGCCCCATTCTGTTGGTAAACTACATTATAACTAGTTTAATTATATCTGTGTGCTAACTTCATGTCTACATCTAAATGGGCTGACTGCAGTTGAATCAACAGCTGTCTCATCTTTTCCATTGACCTTGGTCTTTTTCAGTTTCTTAATTGGGAGGAAACTGATGCACAAACCTCTAGCTTTGTCTGCATAGTCAATGTGTTTTCAGCATGGGATCTGAAACAGACACTCAGGTCTGTCCTAGCCCTTTTTCTCAGCTCCAAATCTACATACATCAGCCGTCACTGGCATTCTGCATAAATAAGATTCACTTAGTACCCATTGTGACAAGACAGGTTAATTATAAAATATTGTGTGTTGTGGACTCTTGAAGCAGCAAAGAAACCAATCAATGTAAACTAAGTTGAAGAAGCACCTGCTGTGTGTGTTTTGAGTGGTCTTCTCCAGGCAATTAATTTAGTTGCCCAAAATGTAAATATTTGAGAGGGTATGCATATCAGCATATATAAACTTTTGCTGTTCTTACTGCTGCTTTTTCTGTCAAATGTTGAAACATGCTGAGGCACATTCCCAGCTGGTGTGAACTCTATCTACTTTACTGACTTCAACTGATAGTTTGCCCCATTCAATATGTGACTAATTTGGTTTTCCTTGCATAGGTTGTAAGCCAGAATAACGAAACATGAATGTATGTATATTCGTATAAGTAGGAAGAGGAGCTGAGGAATTTACCAAACCTATATATTTGTTACCTTTGTCTATCACTATATGTACACAAAGTGTCATAACTCTGTGCGTCCCTTGCTTTGTCTTCAGAACCGGAGCATTCTGTGAAGGTGGCACACCAGGAGACTTGGTAGGTCATGTACTCCACCCTCCTGTCAAGACAAGGGCTGTGTTACATACAAATTTCAAGCAGGTTTTTACTAACAGAATAAAAACTGGCAGTGATGGAAACTCCATCCGAAGGAAATCTAGGGAAGTGACTATTGTATCAGTAAAACAACAATAGCGCTGTAAGTACAAGTTTTACTGTGAAATGAATGTAAGAAGAATACACTAACCAGAGGACTATCAATCAGGGTGAAAATCAATCCATGATTTAATGACACTGAATGCAGTGGAAAACAGCACTGAATTGTATCTGTATCTGCAGGTGTAAAATTTATTTAAACACAACAAAAACAGCCAACTAACCAAAAACCAAGGTAAGATGATGCTGTCATATCTAACACCATTTTCAGAACAGGAGTTTATTTTGTTTCTCCAGTAATCAAGCCTACATAGGCAATTAAAGCATCTCCCCATGTCAGCCCACAAGGACACGTCTTGCAAAAGGCACTCCCCTCCAGGGGCTGGGCTACCAGGGCTCAGGGACAGCGCATCCCTGCCCCAGGCCTCCAGCAGCTACTCCTGGACAAGGTTCTGTCACGGAGGCATTTCCACAGCCCAAGTTGAGGTTGGGCTGCCCTGGTGCCCTGGGCTGCCCTGCTCCTGTCTGGGCAGAGAGAGGGCCCCAGCCTGCAGGCTCTGCCACCAGTCCCCCCCAGAGGAGCCCCCAGCGCTGCTGGTGCCCAGCCCCAGGGAGCTGCTGATCCTGCAGTGCCCGCAGACACCACTGTCAATAAACCACAGAGCTGTATTTTTAGATTGCAAAGTTCCCCATTGAGTTACATGTACTACAACAGCAGTGTTTGCCTTGCAATTAAAATGAAACAAATACCCACTAAGGAAACTAAAAACAAAGTCCCAGGGGAGCAAATGAAAGCAAGCTTAAATAACCTTTAATACCAGCTCCTGGGCAATGAGCATTTCAATTTGTTTTACGTCTCATCTCTCCAAAATTTTATGAGAACCTATCCTATACGAAACCTACGAGAAAGAGTTACAGAGTCTTTTCAGCCTCATATTCAAGTGGAAAAATCTCTTTTTGGAAGAGCTTTTGGTATTTGATAATTTATTTCTCAACTACTGTGTTTAGTCTCCTTCTTTTTGCTGCTACTGTCTTACTGCAAATATTGTACTTACACAAAGCAGTGTGTATAAAGAACTTTAAAAATTATGTTTTCATAAAATAGTTTTGTATAGAACAATCAAATTTTCTTTTAGCTTTGCTAAGATTAGGGAAGAAGCAATGGTATAGGTTTAGATAAGAGTATCTCTGTCAGTTCAGCGCACAGCTAGCAGTTTGCAGCATAACAGAATTACAGTTTGCAGGAGCATGTCATCAACAAGATGCTCCAGGTTAGAACTAGTTGGACTCAGAAGTTCCTGTCAACAGTTGAAAGACTCATCAGAAATGCTGACTTGAAGGAAGATTCTGAAGAGGGCTTATATGAGATATCTTTATGATCTGATTATTTCTTCCTCTTCTGTATGCAATTTACATCATTAAAATCATTAATAGGGTCTTTTCAGTATCTGTAATTCTTCTAAAGTCCTTCCTTGGTCTCTCCTGCTGACTAGATAATTCAGACTTTCTGTACTCACAAACAAATATCTAGAAGCTACCCTGATGGGGAATTGTCTGATCACTAATTTGACCACTGTTTTTGAAGATACCAGTAGGGCTCTAAATAAGATGAAACACTGGTGCTGTGGCCTTGGATTTTTATTTTTTTTCCTTTAAGAACAACACTTTTTGTGTTCAAAGGAGCTGAAATCTGCATTTACTCTCTTTCTGGAGACTGCCTTACCCACCAGGCTCCAGGTTCTCTCAATTATTGTTGTCCCACTTTTTTCAACCCCTTCGTCACAGTGGAATGAAATATCCTTAGATAGAGACTGGATGCTTATGTAGGAGGAATGTCTTTGCAGCTGAATGAATGGACACTTGCATGTCTTTTGACAATTTTGAAATTTCATCTATCTGTATTAAGTGGAGTTTTCTCTGTGCAGTTTAACTGTATGGAAGCTTTAGCCTTCTCATGAATTCACTGCAGTGAAACAAACACCTGCTGTACATATAACTACATATACTTCAGGAGAACTCTGTTGTTAATCTGATGTCTCAAAGTTCATTATGGCTGAACTACCAATTTTTTTCACAGCATATGATAAATGAAGTGAACTACATGTAAAAATAACTTCTAATTACATATAATAACAAAAATTATACTACTAATAAATTTTATTAGTAGTATACTACTTATACTACTAATTATACTACTAATAAATTTTATTATTAATAACTATTATCTGTAGTAGCAATAGTATACTTCATCCTTGCTTCTAAACCTGAGGGACCTGTATTAAAGTGTATTACCAGGAAAAAAAAGGCCAATATAGGGCTTTGTTAGCAGAGTGATTCATTTACACTCTAGCTTTACTGCCTATTCCCTAAGGTACCTCACAGAAAGGAAAATTTGAAAACATAGCAAATTAGGAAAAGTATAAAAATCTGCTGTAGAGAATATGCCAGCAAGGACTCTACTGCTTTGCTGCCTACAAATCATCATGTGCAAAATCACAGATGACAAAGGCATTGAAATTGCCAGCAATTTATTATTGCCTTTATTTAAAAAAAAAAATCATTATCTTGAAAGCTTGTGCAAATATGCAAACCAGCCAGTAGGTATGACTGTAGGGTGATCTTTCAGTTCCCTGTGAGTGCACAGTCATGCGCAATGAGAACCAGATTATCATGGATCCCAGCTATGCCCAAAGGAGTGTTCAGTGCTGGGAGAAAGTAAAAATAACTTTTCCATTCCCCATTACTGTCATCTCACACAGTGACAAGTCTTTGAAAGCAAAAGCTAAAACTCCTCATACATAATTAGCTAGAACAAACTAATGAAAGAATTAAATATAAAGCGTTCTGCTCAAAGACATGATCATCAATCTATGGTTCATTCCATCAAGCCTGATTTGAAAATTCAGAGAGATAGGCAAATTATCCAATTCTCCCACAAAGCTCTTAAGGGGCAGAGAAAATGGTCTCAGACCTATCTTGATCTTTTTTTTTATTTATTTATTTCTATTTTATTTTGATCCAGTTATCTTAGTTTGATTAGTGCAGTTCCAATTACACTGTATAGAAATAAAAGGACTTCTAAAGCTTTATGATATTGTTCTGAGAAACAAAATAAAGCACTTAACTAATAATTTAAGATGTGCTGACCTTTCATATGGTAAACAATTTTAGGTGCTCAAAAATACCAGTTTGTGCTCTGATTAATGACACCCAATATTGGAAACTTTTTGATCGGATCCCTGGCTTACAAAACTTTTTTCTTGTTTTTCTCAATAAAGTAAAACTATTAGTTCAACAACACAATTAAATGTTGAGGTGCAGCCTCTGCCCATTTTTTTTTTCATTTTGCTGTTTGCCATTTTCTCCAGTGAGGTGAGAATTTTACCTGTCTGCTTTAACTTATCAGCTAAAAATTTCAGACATAAACTGTTGAAACAGAAGGTGAATGTGAATAATACTTTTAGCTTAAAGTGTACATTTTTCATAATTTTTCCTCATTTAGGCCACGTGTAATGAGACTGGACCAGATTCTGTTCACTGTTTCATCAATAAAGCTAAACCAGCGAATTCCAAAGATGGAAGAAGGGTAATTAGAGGTATATTTCACCCCTAAATGCTTCTGTAGCTAATCTGTCAGCAGAAACCTGCATAATTTTCCAATAAATATGCAAGATGAGCAGCACTGGCTGGATGAATTAGAAAAACAGAAATGCCACACTCAACAATCAGCTTGTTTTCATCTGCTGCACACCTGTAGCAAGAACATTTATAATGTAGGTGGTGTATTTGGTGAAATGAAAAAAATATCAGTAGTTAATTTCTGATCCTGAAAACATATTTTTGCTTTTCAGGGTATATATTCATTTTCTAGAAGTTTGTAATTATTTTAGCTTGAGATATTTCTATTTCCACTAAAATAAAAAGTATTGGATGGATAGAAAAAAATGAGATAAGGCTTCACAAGATGAAACTCGTAACCCATGCTATTGGAAAGGTACCTAAGATCATACCAAGCACATCTGTGTAAACATACACTAATTGTCTCAATAAACTGTTCAGGGACACAAGGTTCATAATTCTTGATAGTGAATTTTAAACTAAAATCTGATGGGCAAATGCTACCACATGTGTTTCAACTTCTGTATTATTTTCTGGTGTCCACGGAAAAAATATGAGAATATATGTCTTTTCCAGACCCCATAAAGATTTCCTATGGCCTCTCAGAGAATCAAGTCTGTCTCCTTACTTCTCTCTCTCTTTATAATTAATAAATGAAAATCTTAAGTTAGAAATAGAATATTTCCATAGAAATAGCTGAAAACCTCAGTTGCCCCTCAGTTGGCCCTGGTGTCGCCTATTTCCACCAGTGCATGATTATTTCTACTTCTGCGGAGAAAAGAACACCACAAACACATTTCTGAAATTAGGAAGACACACCAATAGCAGTCCAGAAACATAGAGAGAGAATAACCATTCATACATTTCTTAGTTCCCTGTGTGAATTTCATGGAGGATGTTAATTTCCTTATCAGGACAAAGCTCAAAACCATGCAGAGCAGAGACCAACAGGGCTGAAGCAAGAAATCAGCTTGATCTTCCATTGTTAAGATATTGTGGTGACAGGCATTCAGCAAAATCTTATTTAAAGAAATTGAGGGAAAAGAAATGATTACTCAGAGTAGGAATAGACTGCATCTCATCCTGCCACTTCCATTTGGCAGGTCCTCTCAACAGACCAATCCAAAGATTACTTTCTTTAGCATGCAGCAGAGTTCAATAGTTTATTTAGCATAACTTTTTTTCTCAGTTATTTTGCTTGGGTAAAGATCCTAGCCATCCAATGGCTAGGATCTTTACACAAGCAAACAAAGGATCCTTTTTCCTTTTTAAAAAAGGTCAATTCCATCAGTCCATCCCACGTAAAAACACAATTCATATGATGTAAGTACCAAAACCACAGTGCTGAAAATGCATCAAAAACTTTTGACTGCTCAGCTCTATCAAACTCTGTCCCAGAAGAGAGATATTCTGTAAGGAGTCTCCTTGAGGTTACACCAACAGATTTTAATTAAAAATGTAATGAAATAATGTTCTATAAAATTATGTTGGACTGAAACTTACAGTATGTGCCAATTATAAAAAAGTTAATTGCAATTTCTAAATTAAATCAAAGTATATTGAATTTTATTGACAAAATAACAAATATAGTTGCTTGTTTATGACATTTTATAATTACAATTATAATTAATTTTTATAGAGGAATCAATAGCTTGTTTAAGAATTCTGAAAAATTAAAGCTATCAGAGATATTTTGAAATAATAGAAAAAATTGTAATGACATCACATCATGCAAGAAATTTATTGGCACTTAAGAGAGAAAGTCCATTGCAGATACACTAAGAGTTTGCTTTGGAGATTATATAATGGTTTGGTTTGTAAGGAATTTTTTGACTATTATCAAGTTCCAACCCCATTACCATGGGCAGGGAAATCTTCCACCAGACCAGGTTGCTGAAAGCCCTGTCCATCCTGGCCTTGAACACTTTCAAAGGGTTGGGTACCCACAGCTTCTCTGGGCAATATCTGCCACTATCTGATCACCCTCAGAGTGAAGAATTTCTTTCTAACACCTAATCTAAACCGACCATCTCTTAATTTAAAGGCATTTCCTCTTGTCGACTACAGGCCCTAGCAAAAAGTCCCTCTCCAGGTTTCTTGTAGGCTCCCTTCAGGTACTGGAAGGTTCTGTATGGTGACTCCAGGCTCTTCTCTTTTCCAGGCTAACAATCACGTCTGTCTCAGCCTTTCCTCATAGGAGACGTACTATATCCCTCTAATCATCTTCACAGCCTTCCTCTGGACTCACTCCAACAAGTCCATCTCTTTCCTGTGCTCGGGACCCCAGAGCTGGAAGCAGTACTCCAGGTGGGATATCACGAGAGCTGTTTAAAAGGACAGAATCACCTCCCTTGACTTGCTGGCTGTGCTCCTTTTGATGCAGCCCAGAATACAGTTGTCTTTCTGGGTTTTCTGCAAGTGCACATTGCTGGCTCCATTCAGCTTCTAGCCCACCAACACTCGGAGTCCTTTTCTTCAAGGCTGTTCTAAATTTATTCTCCATCAAGCTTGATTTGTGATTGGGATTGGCATGACCCAGGTGAAGAACTTTGCACTTGGCCTAGTTGAACTTCGTGAGGCTTGCACCACCCCACTTGTCCAGTCTATAGAACCTCTGATAACATCCCTTCCTTCCAGCTGTGGATATTACCACACACGACATCACCACACAGCTCAGTGTCATCAGTGAATTTGCTGAGCATTCTTTTAATCTCACTCTTCATATCACTGGCAAAGGTGTTGAACAACACCAGTGTGGTTATGTTTCCTCTTTTTCAGTATGTGGGAACTTCACGGGACTGTAACAGCTTCTCAAATAAAATAGTAACTCAACAGTTTCCTCTTACAGCTCCCTCAGGACCCATGGATACATCTTCAGGTTTCTCAGATGGATATTCTACAGCAGGCAGTTCTTCATTCTTCCAGTTCCTGCCTTTGATTTTTGCAGCTCACACGGTGTGTCTGAAGCACTTGAAGAATTTAGCAAAGAAACCCATTGAGCACCCCATCTTTCTTTATATCCTGTGTAAGCATGTCTCTTCTTTCCTTCCAGAAGTGACTTCTTCTCTAGACTTGCTTTTATCCCCAACAAGCCTATAGGGTGTTTTTTGGTTTTTTTGGCTCTTGTTGTCACTGTCCAGGTTTAATCCTATCAAGACTTTAGCTTTCTTATTCTTCTTCCTGGCTGCTCAAACAATTTCTCTGTAATCTTTCCAGGATATCTGTCCTTGTTTCCACCCTTTATAGGTTTTCTTGTAATTTTAGGGTATGTCCATGTACTCCATGGCCATTCTCATAGGCCCTCTATAATTTTTGTCTGATCTCCTCTCTTGGGATGTATCATTCCTGATGATCCTTGGATATGACTCATATATCTTGGCCTCCTCTTTCCTTACAGGGCTTTATCCCTTCAGCTACCAAAGACATCCTTGATGAGGCCAAAGTCTGATTTTCTGAAGTCCAGGTTTGCAAGCTTTCTGTGCACCCTCCTCACAGCCTTAAAGTCTTGAACTCCACCATTCCCTAGCCACCACCATTCCAAGGTTGGTTTTGAGCTTCACATTCCCCATCAGTCCCTCCTTGCTGGCAAGGGTCTATCGCAGCACCTCTCCTAAGTTGTTCTATTACTTGGAGAGAGAAGTTATCAACAAGCATTCCAACATCCATGAATCCATGAATTGCTTGTGCCCTGCTGTGGTATCCTGCTAAAAAATAATTGGGGAAGCTGAAGTCATACATGAGGACCAGGGCTTGTAAACATGAGGCTGCTTCTGCCTGTCTACAGAGGGTCTCATCTGCTCAGCTTGCTGATCAGACACCAAGTAGCAGACTCCCCTATATTATCAACTGTTCCTTCCCTCCCTTTAATCCATAAACTCTCAGTCAGCTCCTCATCAGTCCTCAGGTAGACCTCCCTGGACTCCAGCTGCTCATTGACCATGAAGCTGATAACCCCTGACCATATTTCCTGACTGTCCTTCCTTAAGAGCCTGTTTTTTTCCATTCCAGCACTCAGCTACAGGAGCCCTCCCTCCACATCTTCGTGATGCCAATAAGATCATAGCTCTACAGATGTGTGCACATGAACTCATCTTGATTATTCCCCATGCTTTTAAGTTTAAAGTGCTCTTCATCAGCTTGACAGGCCAGACTGAAGATGCTCTTCCTCTCTTCTTACTGATGGACCCCCGTAGAACAAGTTTCCCAAAGTGAGTTCCATGGCTTGAGTAGCTGAACCCCTGCCTTGTGGCACCAGTCCCATAAACACCTGTTCATTCTCCAGATTCAGCTATCCCTTTCAAGTCTTTTTCTTTTGGCCAGGAGGATTGCTGAAAATCTACCAGAGATCCTCACCACCATTCCCAGGGTTTTGCAATCCTTCTTGATACTCCTGCAATATACCTACTATGCAAGGTGCTATAAAGAGAATTAACACTAGCCCAGTCAAACCCAGTAAATTACTTTAGTGCAAAGGAAATTACTTAGACATTGTAATTATATTGCTGAGTACATTTCTTCTTTGTTTTAGGAGGGATAAAATTCTTCTCCAGAAAATTCTTTCATAATTATATTGTATAAGTTTAACTTACAGTGTTTCTTCCTCTCCTTTAATCCTTTACCCCAAAATGTACTTCTTCAGTTAGGATACATATAAATTGTGAACTATGCCTGTAAATTTCAGGTACTTTAGCATTAAAGACACCTTTGTGCTTATCAGTCAGCACCTCTGCTTTAACCCCATGACTCTGTCAGACAGATGCATAATAGGACCTCTGTCTTGCTGTGGTATTAATCAGATGAGAAGGATCCTGCTGGGAGTTGTGGTAATTACAGTGGGATAGCTCATCTCTTCCTGAACTTTCTATGTGCCTTCATTTCTCTTAAAAGCAAAAGAGATACTAATAGAAACAAATGTTAATTATGCCAGGTTATAATACCTATCTTTTGTGACAAGTTAGTTTAATGGAAACTATCAATGTACAAGAATTCCACTGGCAACTTTCCCAGTTTATCTGTTCCCTCCTTTCTTTGATGTAACTACCTTGAGTGTTTTTTTATGATAACACATAGGGGAAAACAAGTACAAGATTTTCACATGTGTCGTTTGTTGATATTCAGAGTTCTCTACTGAGAACTCACTGTGTCTTTTACAAACTCTCATCTGGTATTTATACCATACCACACCACCAGAGACCAGTTTAGCTGTGAGGTTTTAGGAAGCACAAGTTGGAAACTCAGATATCCACATTTTATCTTAGATCTCTACCTAGGTGAAGAAGCTGATGTGATTTGCACATCAAGGACGAAGTGAAATTTTAATCTAGGGTAGGACCAAAATAATGTAAACTACTAGTTCAAGTCTTTTCTAACAGCTTGCAATTTAATTTTTACCCTGATTCCCTAAGTTAGCATAAATAATTCTCACTTATAAATAATCACTTGTGATACAGCTATACCTTAAAGATAATAATAATTAATATTTAATTATGTCTTTCTCTTATTTAATTTAGATTTCAAAACTTTTAGTTCTTAAAAAACTAGAATTTTTTAAAAATAATTATTCAGTTATGTTAATTCTTCTAAATAAATTTAATGACAATATTCCACTCATTTGTTTCAGAATTACTGTTTAGCAGTACTAAAATAACCAAGTTTATGAGGAACATTTTGAGAATTCAGTTCAAATATCTGAAGTAATGGCACTCAAATAATAAACAGAAGATCATAAACTTTTAACTTCATCACTCTGCATGTGAATTCTTATAGTGAAAGTGATAACACCTACAAGCAAAGAGGTACAACAGTTGATTGTGACCTTTGCTGGCACTTGTGAAATATTTGGTAGAAAAGGATGAACTTTTTTGGAAACAAATAACCAAATAATTTGTTTAGAAACAAATTATTTCACAGCTGCAGCTAAATTAAAAAAAACCAAACCAAACCAAAAAACCCAAAAACAAACAAAATCCCCCAAAACACAAGGAAAGAGAATCTGAAAACTTGCAAAACTTATTTTGTGTTTTCATATTTAGACTTTTCATAATCAAAGCAGATTCCAGTGATCTGATTATTTCATCTATCTTTTCACCTGTGAATTTAATTTCATCAGTTTATCTATCAACTCAGTGTAAATACTTGCCAGGAAAAACACATATCATATTGAAATGGAAGTCCATTGTAGGCAGTCTGAATTACCAAGATTGAAATCCAGCTAAGAAATTATTATAAACAAAAGTGTCAAGACTATTATACCTTTCAATTGGAGGCACAATATAATCACAGTACATTCTGGAGTGTTTTCAATTATGTAATTAAAAATGTAGAAACATATTTATATTTAACAGTAAATGTGAAAACATGGCACACAAAATATTCATGAATATAAAAATAAGACAATTATCTTTCCAGAAACTCTAGAATTAAATGATCTAAAATTTTGTGACTAATTACATTAGGCTGTAGTCATATTTTATAAGTAATTATTTTTGAATGATTCCTGAGACCACAGCTGATTGTCCTGTCAACTTTCAGCTCACAGAAAGGTTCAGAGTTAGTAAGGTTGCTGAGAACTGTGAGAATGAGGCATACAGACAACTGAATGGATGGAAAGACAGATAGACATGTGTAAATTTATGACTTTATGTGGGAAGATAATGTATAAATGATGCTTCTTAACAGAAAAAAATTAATGGTAGAAATAAGTAATTATCTATTTTTTCTTTGCAATTAAACAAGTAGATTTTTTTAAATTGCAAATGTAGAAAACAGACACCAACTCAATTTCTAATCAAACAGATTTATATAACAGGTCCCCTTTCAATCATTTTCAGATTGACTTAAATTTGCAGTCAGCTTCTTTCAATTTTTTCCTCAAATTAAGTAATATTCAACTGCACATCTGAGCTCAGCCCACAGAAAAATGTGCTTTACCATTGAAGAAAATCTGGATAATCCAATCATTAATTGCAATGTCTTATAGGTCATACATGTTTCAAAAATTCTAAAGAGTTTGAGAGTTAGAGTCACTTACCAAATAATCCTTTGAGACCAAATAAGATTGGGCTCCTTAATGACTTGGACACTTTTGAAAATGGAACTTCTTGCAAGCACTCTGCTAGAATTTTTGTGACATTTTTGTCAGGGTCAAATTTCATGCTTGAGGTTTAACCTTCATTATTGCACTTTCATGTCAGTGGGATACTGCTCATATAAAAGATATTATACCAGTCTAAAACTAGTATGTTGAATTAAGCATTCAGTCTCCAACTGTGTGCATATTTTTTTTTGTTCCTTGCTTTTTAACATTGAATTTATTTGCATAGCAATCGAGATAATCATATCTTCAATCTTAAGTTATTTTCTTAATACATTTTTAGCTTTTTTGGGTTTTTTTCTTTGCTTGTTTTGTTTGGGGTTTTTTGCCTTTGGTCTTTTTTCCTATGTCTGCTTATTCCATTGGCACCAAATCTGCAGCTCTCTAGGGGCAGACTTTACCTAGAAATGGGGATGTTGTGGTGGATTAACCTTGGCTGGAGGCCAGGTACCTCATAAGCCACTCTATCACTCCTCCTCAACAGGACTGGGGGAGAAAAAAATTGACAAAAAACTCATGGGTTGACACAATGGCAGGGTGATCATTCATTAATTATTATCATGGGAAAACAGACTTAAATTTGGAGAAATTGTTTTGACCTGTTACCAAGCAAATTAGAGCTAGATAAGTTGCTCAAAGACAAATCTTAAAACATCTGTCCCCTGCCTCTGAACTTTTTTCTGAGTTAGCTTCATTCTCATTTTCTTTACCTACTTTCCATTAGCAGCACAGAGGGATGGGCAATGAGTACTGTGGTCAGTTCAGGTTGTCTCTGCCCCTCCATCTCATCACTATTTTCCCTTGCTCCACGGTGGCCTTCCTCCCAAGGGAGATAGTCCTCCCATGAATTTCTCCAGCACTGGTCCTTACAACAGGCTAGAGCTCTTCATAACTGCTCCAGCACGGGTTCCTTCCACATGGTGAAGTCCTCCAGGGTTGGACTGCTCCAGTGTATGCTGTCCATGGAATCATCTGTTCTGCCAGGACCCTGCTACAGCACAGGCTCTCCATGGGATTACAGCTCCCTTCTGGCACATCCACTTTCTTCAGCATGGAGCCCTCCGTGGGCTGCAGTGTGAATACCTGTTTCACCATGGGGTTCTTTGGGCTGCCTCAGCCTGGTCCTCACCACAGTCTGCAGGGGAATCCCTGACACCTGGAGCTCCTCCTGCCCTTCCTTCTTTCCTTCCTTTCCTTCCTTTCTTTCCTTTCTTTCCTTTCTTTCCTTTCTTTCCTTTCTTTCTTTTCTTTCCTTTCTTTCTGTATCTGCATAAGCTATTTTTCTCACATATTCTCAGTTCTCTCTGCCAGCATTTGGTTGTGCAGTAGGTTTTTTCCCTACCTTTAATATGTTATCACAGAAGTGCTACCACCACTATCTATTGAGTTTATATCAAGTATATTTTCATATAAGTCTTGACTGGATAATTTGTACTTCACCTTGATCTCAGAGATCCCTTAAAGCTTTTTTTTTTTTTTTTTTTTTTTTTTTTTTTTTTTTTTGTTGTTGTTGTTGTTGTTGTTGTTGTTGTTGTTGTTGTTGTTGTTGTCCATGGCAAATTAAGAAGCTGCTTCAGTAATCAGAGGGAAAAACTCTTTTTTACTTCTGGAGACTCCAGAGCAAACTGATCAGTTAAATTTTGAAATGAAAGATTGAGAAGATGAACAGTGCATTTCTCTTAATATAGAAATAAATTCAGACAATTTGAAGAACATGATAAGCAGGAGGGAATGTGATAAGGTAGACAAAAAACCTTTGCCCAAAAAGAAATAATAATTTCAAAGTATAATTTAGGAGTTTTTGAACACTTCTGAAGTAGTGAATCATAGTGGAGAAGACTACTGAGTAAACAGTCTTGCCTTAATACCTTCAGTGGATAGGATAACAAGAAAAAGCACCAGAGCACTAAAAGCTCCAAGAGAATCTAAAGCCCTACATAATATTGCTTAACCCTTATGAAAGCTCCCTTTGCCTTTGTTTTGTCTGTTCACAGGAGACATCGTGTTAACAGACCCTGCAGCTCTAGATAATGAACTTACCCTTTAGTTGACTGATGACACACTTGATTTCTTTTTGTGCTTTGAAACATTATGGTAAGTCAAAGGAGTTATTTACCATCACTCTATGGGTTCTTGTGCCCTCTTCCTTAAATTATTCCTTCTATCGGATGGCCTGATTGGTGAGTTGCAGGAATCCTCAACTGGTGTGTAACATAATTTGGTTTTCTTTGACTGATCAGTATCAGCATTTCTTAGCATTATTATAAGACAGTGATGAAATTTTATAAGTCTTTTTATCTGGTGGTGAGAGGAATGACAAGTCTTCAGCTAATATAGAAAGCTTTACTTTTCTAAATTTAATGGAAGATGTATATGGTAATTGAAGACCTGGACTTACCGTTAAAATAAAACACATTCATAGCATAATCCTTCACTAAGCCTGGTTTGTGTGAAGTATTTTACCAGCACAATTTTGGAACACTGAAACCTTATTTAATAGCAAAGCAAGTTTTGAAGAAGGTCTTTCCTGGACTAAAACTGAGTTTTGCTAGGATATGTGAGGCTGACATACAATAATCTGCATTGCAGCTTTGGAATCCTTGCACTTTTACTCACTAAAAAATGAGATGGCTGCCCATTTCCAAGGTTGTACTTAATTTCAAGGAACAGCAAATGAATTATTGGAAAAATAATGTAAGAGTACATATTCCTCTTCAACCAAATTATCACTTTTATCTCATGAAGAGTAGAATTTTTCTTGCCATCCAGTCTGCTACAGAAATATACACTATTCAGACAAAGGATTTATCAATTCATAAAATCTAACATATTCTGAATTGAAGATGTGTGCAAATGACAATGCACTCTGCAATTTCCCTTATGATTTTGATAATATTAGTAAGAGGATCTAGGCTAAGTTAAGTATCATCACTGTTCTCTTTCTCAGTAAAAAAATGTCTTTCACAGTGCAAATCTTCTGCAACTCAATTTTTTGTTGTTCACATCAGTCAACATTTCCATCATAAAAATGGTTTCATAAGAACTTTAGGTTATTATATTTACTTAATTCTCTAAAGCATTTTCTGGATGAAAATGTTTGCTGGTTTGCCGCTTTCTTTTTTTTTTAATTTGCAAATAATAATCAGAGACATCTCATTTTAATTTGCTTTTATATTTTGGAATGTGAAAAGCAAAAGTGTAATATTGATTCCCAGGAATTTCTTTTTGGCTTAACTAATGGACAAGAGTTCTTTAAAAGAATTTTGATCAGTCTCATTTAGTGGGAAGTGTAGTACATGTGGTGATCCAAAGGCAAGATGTGTCCCAGACATCTATACCTAACTCACAAGGTAAGGACAAAGAAAGCTCATATTCTAAAAGTGAGATGATTTTTTTGTGAACAAACAAGCAAGCAAGCAAGCAAACAAATTTGTTGCTATTTCTATAATCAACAACTATTAAATGCCACAATATTGTTTAAAAGGAAAATTGTTGGAGTTTGACCAATAAAGAGTTTTTTAGACAGTCCAGATCTCCCTGCAACTAACAGTGTTTATTATGTCTATTACTTTCTATAGAATTAATTCTCTTCATGGTCCCAGTCAAAGGAAATCTTGAGCATAAGACAAAATTTGTTATATTACTAATATATTGTTAAATCATACAGACCTTTAGGAGCTGTATCAGCCACAATTAAGACATGAAAATATAGACTTTTAGAGACAAACTGTATTTCTTGCTAAAGCTTTAAAGCATTACACACCTATGAATCATTTATCTTAAAGACGTACTGAATCATCCACTGTGTGAAATTTTGACTGGAGCAGGGAAATACATGTTTAGTAGAAGAGAAGACGGTGTTTTACAAAATGTATGCTCAAATGCTACCCAAGATAATCACACTTGCCTTGATTCTTGCATTCCATTAAGAACATTTTTCTTTTTATAAATTTTTAAAACATTTTTCCTGTTTCAAGCATCAAAAATCCGCTGTATTTTTAAACTGTGGATTGAAGGCACATTCTTTCTCTGTGCTCTTTGTCTAATCTTGCATGGTGCTGGTTTCAATAAGCTTGTAACATGTATTTTCAGGTACTGGAGGAAAATCAAAAGGCTTACATGTTCATATATATAGATATATAGTTAAAGATGAGAGGACAGGTAGTAAAATCCCTGTAATTTAGAACTGTATGAGATGATTTATATAATTAGATGTTGTTATTACAGCAAGTATCAACAGCATAGAATTATTCTAAATTATTATTTAACTGTGACTAGAACAGACTGAAATATTTTGCAATAAACAAAAATAATGCTTCTATGAAAATAAAGAAGCACATCTCTTGGAAAATCTTTCCAGTAAGGTAAATTTTATAATATCTTTCCATAATGGGGACCTTGACTAGGCCTCCACACAGCTAAATAAGAGTAGTCACACAGAGGGCCTCAAGATTCTTGGAATGGCTGTTTCAGATCTGGAAATGTGTGTGTATATGTGTATATATATACACACATATGTGTATGTATATGTACATGTATTAATAAAATACACTATTTTTATTTTTACCCTTCTGTTGCCAGTTGTATATTTTGCTTCTTTCTATTTACAGTTTTAATATGAAGAACTAGCTATGCTCTGATGTTAAGAGCTACATTTAAAAAATTGACAGTGTTCACTGATGCTGCTTTGGGTCCTGGTGTGTGTTCAGTATTGGGGATGGAGAGTGTTGCACAGTTCCATTTGGATCTCAGTAAGAAAGATAAAGAAGTAAATAGTGTAATAAGACATATGATTCAGAAAGAGAAAATAATGCCAGAAATATAAACAGTGAGTAAATCTTACTTCCCTTCAGATGTTGGGCACCTTGAGTTCACACAGCATCAGACATCAGAGAGCCCAGATGGATCTTCCCATTGTGCACTGCTCAGATCCTGCCTATGAAAATATTCAATTTCCTTTCCATAACTTCTTTTATCTTGTGTAAGAAAACCATGTATCTTCTCCTGATAGACTGCTGTCCCATTTCATCTCATCTCATACCACCCATCAGTGCAGGCTGCTGTGTGGCTTCCAGGACATGGTCCTGCAGCAGCTCCTTGTGCAAAATAAGCCTTCTAAAAAAAGCCAATTTTTTTTAAGATACATATTTTTCAAACTGTACTTCAAAGTGCAGAAATATTATTGATACTTTTAAAATTTCTTAGTAATTATATATGCATGCTTGGAATTAGCAGTACTGACTTCCAGAATTATTTCATGTCTTCCTCCTGAGTGTTTTGTATTTATCATCAGAAAGATTTTATATCAATACAACAATATGTACCAGATACATCTAATTATGACTCTGTTTCATCGAGCTTTTGAGTGTTTCATGATTTTCAACAGCTGTGATAAAAATGGTAAGACAAATCAAAACTCAGTGGCTATTTTACTAATAGAACAGCTTTATAAATTTGGCCAATATTGTGAAAATCTGCAATATTTAACAAGATATTTCCTTATCAAACCTGGCTTTTCTCTGAAGTACACAGACATAAAAACCCTACACCATTATGGGAGTATTTTAGTACCTTATGAAAAAAAGATGTTCAGAATTAATGGAGCAACTCCTTCTGTTTGAGTATAGATATTTCAGCTGTACATATAACAGTTCTAGAATTCAAAGTAAGTTAGGTCATGCTACCAAAAAGACAACTGCCCTGCCAGTGAATTAATAACACTTGAACCAGAATTCTTTTCTTTCAGGTCCCATTTTTGTACTCAATGTTTTATGTGTCTGCATATTTCAATCAAAATACATTCAGATGTTGTTTTTTTATTACAATTATTGAGATTATAAGCACATTAAAAGAAAAATATTATTTTCAAGGTGTTACAATGTAGAGGAAGCACCGGGACTTACACCACTTTCAGTCTAATTAGACACCATAGGTAAGACAAACATATGGAAAATACTCATTGACTCGTGAACAGCCACAGAGATTGTGAAGGTAATGTTTGATTTACTGATATCCAGCCTTTCTCACTAGCCAACACAGCAGAGGTTTTCATGAGGGCTCCTCCAGTGCAGATGCAGCTGGATGCAGAGCTGTAATGGTAGCAGCCAGCTCCTCACTTTTGTCAATCTTATAAAAGACCCAAAGCTATGGTCCTACAGCCGCTGCCATATACTGTCACCGCCAAATCGAATCATCCAGTCTTCAGCTTATTCCCCCAGAGCTGGAGAGGCAAATAAACAGTAGGAATAGCCTAGGTGTCTGTATTATTCTTCCTGCTGAGCTATACACAAGAAAAGGCTCAATGTTGAATATCATAGCCTGCCCTTAAGATTTAGGCCACAACACAGCATATAGAATTTCCATGGAATTTTCTTTTTCATATATTGCTCATGTGAGCAATATATGAAAAGGAAACATTTGCTCAACTTGTTGAGATAACAAGCATAAGTGGAAGTTCTCTTCCAAATATCTCTCTGGATTCTTAATGCAAGTCTTAATGCAATAAAAGTAACTCTTCTGTAATTTATTAATTCATACCAGTGGAGGATTTGTTGCTAAATTATTTTCTTAAGCTTTCTCAATTCACATAAATATGAATTTATCTAAACCACGCATCTGCAGAGGAAATGAGTAAAGAGAAATTATAGATATTTGGGGAAGGGGGTGGGGGAGAAGAAGCATTCCAGTGATGCCTTAAGTTTTAGCTTTCATGTTTCTCAAATTCTGTGCTGCCTAGGGGCGTAGCTCTGAGCTTCATATTAAATGTTAATAGGTTCTCTTCACAGGGTAGGTGGACAAAACAATCCTTTTCCAGCTTGAGACCAAGGACAACTGTTACAAGGTTCAGGCCCAAAAAGGATAAATAACAGGGAACTGAAGAGAGCAAACAAGGAGTGTGGGACTTCATAACCTGAAGCTATAATTTGACCATTAACTCCAATATGCAAATAGATCAAAGCTTATAAAAGTGTGAGACCTCATGGCCAGTCATCCATTTTATGACCATTTTGGGTCCCTCTTGGGTGTAGCCTTGGCCATGCCCTCGTACTGCCCCAGATGTATCCTTTAAAGCCTTTTAATAAATAACCACTTTATTCTTTTAGCTCTGTCTAGGGTCTGTTCTAGGTCAGCCTCTCAAGGCATTACCAGTTTTCCAGAGTTTCCTGGAAGATAGATATTTTTAAAAATTGAAAATAGAGACACCCATTCAAGTCTGCCTAGATTTTGTTAGATTTAAAACTAGCTGGATTCAAGAGTAGTTTTTACATTAAATTTGTAAGAAACTGGCTATTTTTAACTTGTAACTGCAGTGACCTTTACAGGGATTTCTGAATGGGTTAATTACCACTGGAAGTAATGTTCAGCTAGAACATACTTCCCAAGGCAAATTTCTCCAGTGCAGTAGTGGAGGGACAAACTGAGCGTTTCATGGACATTTGTTCAATTGCCCATACGGCCACAGCCAGGTCAAAGGCCAGAACATACAGGGACCTGAATTCCCATTCTTCTTCTCCAAATGGGAATAGTTAGAAATGTTCAATAATCTGGGAAGTAGCAACCAGGAGTTGAATTATGCCAAGGATGTACTTGTTTATTTCAAATTAAGTGGCACCTATTATAGTACTTGTGTTCATCCCTTAGAAAGCTTTTTCTTTTAATAGCAATGTATTCACCTCAGATAAAAGAGGTCAGTTCACTTGGGAGACTTTCAGTAGAAATGTTCCTTTGTGTTTCCTCAATAACACTACAAAAACTGGAGGAGTGGGGTATTTGTGTTTCAAATGTTTGTTCTTCTGGTACCCCATTGCTGTAAGGCTTCCAGACTTAAGTCAGCGATACTCAAAAAAGCTATCTGAAAGATAATGAGAATTTTTACAAGGATAATCTGAGGATATAAGAATTTGAGCTGTGATCTGGACAGAAAAATATGAATACAGCCAGGGACATGAAGCAGGAAGGTAGAATATCTCATCTAGAATAAATTTTGACTCTTTCAAAGATATATTGTTACCCTGTTTAAGTTCCAAAGCTCTTGTTTCAAATTCCACTTTCCTAAATGCAGGAACTGAACAGTTTCTAAAAGATGGTAGAGATTTAAAATACCATCAATACATTCAAAGGAGTGAACCATTAAAATTAGTGTTTGGAGGCCAGTTCTCATGATTCTGTTGATCTACAAATTGAAAAACAGCAGTTTTTCTTTGAAGTCCTGTTTTCATACCATCACAGGGTAACAAAATATAAACCCACTCAAACACAAAGCAAAATTGTGCACTGACAGTCAAATTTCTTAATCTTGAAGAAGGGTAAGTACTTGCAAGTAATTGTACAGGATTTAAAGGATCTGGTGTCTGATTAACTATTGGCCAGACCTATATTTCATCAAATAGAAGAAAATCAATTATATTTTTATTAATATCAATAAATGATTAATCACCTCTGAACACATGGTTTGTCAATACTGTTCTTCCCAAATAAATCTCTCAATACCCAAACTTCTTCCTATCCACATTTTTTGACAACAGGCATCTTAATCAGAAATTTGTTGTCAGGAAGAAAACTTCATAAACCACACACAGCAGCTAATTTCATGATATTAGATGTGGGAGCCTTGTGGCAGTCCGTACTTTAAATAATATCACTCCAAAAACCCATCAGTATCTAATAAATTTCAGAGGTAATCTGAAAAATGTTTTACAAAGTGGTGCAACTTATTAATTCAAATATATCTTAATGTAGCTTTTGAAGAGATGATAGCAAAGCATATTTTCATCGGCTTTAACTTAAGTTAGACAGATTTCAACTTTTCATTATTATTTTAAGGCAAAAGTACTTAGAAGTGCAGTCTTTGTATCTGGCACCATAGATGCAAAGCTAATTGACAAAGCAGGTCACTGACCATTTTCTCTTAGATTACAGGGGCTTTATTCTGCTCCCTGTCCCTGTCTTCCAGCTCAGGGTATCCAAAACCAACTGGTCTTGCTATTAAAGCCTGAGAAAAAGAAGCTAAGTACCTCAGGCTTTTTGTGTCATTCTGGAAGTTCAGGGTAACAATTCTGCTGGCTTTCCTCTTTACTTCTCAGGAATCAAAAATTATCAAGACAGCCTCTAACCATCACATCACTCACTAGTCCTTCTCTGTCCACAAACAGGTCCAGTAGCACATCTGCCCTAGTTTGCTAGCTCACCAGCTGTATCAGGAAGTTATTTTCTACACACCCCTCAATTCCTCCTACACTGTCTCCTCTCTGCTGTGATGCATTTCCAGCAGACATCTGGTAAGTTCAAGTCCTCCATGAGAGGTCTCCCATGAGACTTCTCCCAGCTCGGAGAATATTTCTGCTGTCTTTTTATCTTGGTTGGGTTATCTTTTTATCTGGGTCTATGACATGCTCCCACCAGGATATCTGCCTTGTCAGCCTTCCCCTTGATTCTTACCCCTAAACACTTGATTTTCATCACCATCATTAAGCTCTAGATACTCTAACCTCTCCCCAATATACAGGGCTACCCCACTGCCTGTCCTTCCTTGCTGGTACTTTCTGAAGAGTTTATAGCCATCCACTGTGGCATTCCAGTTGTGAGAGTCATTCCACCATGTCTCCACAATGACAATTCATGACAGTTGCTTGCTGGCCAGTGTCTTCCAGCTCCTCCTGTTTGTTGCCCATGTCTGTGTGCATTGATGTTCATGACAGGGAGTTGGAGGTCAGAAAATGCTCAGTATTTCCTGTCTTTGTAGTAACAAAACTATTTGCTACGTTTTTATGACTTGCTTGTAAGATTTTATATGGTTGTCTTAACATGCAGAAGAGGTATTTTTTCAGATGGGTTTTATTGACAGTAGTTAAAAATTTGGATAGGTGTTTAAAGCAGCAGATAGGGTACTTCATTGCAAAAAAGTGGAAGCTGATATAGTAAAATGAACTGGGCAGTGTGCAAATCTAAATTTCCAAAGAAATTAATAAAATCAGGTACTTATCTCTACTATGTTAGTATCTGACCACTGTTAAGAGTTAATATTGATGCTTCTTAATCACATGTGAAGGGAAATTTTGAGGCAGAACTATAATTTCTGTGAAATATTGAGTGGCCTCCCTTTGAGAGTTATTGTCAGAACTGATTGTCTGAG
Organism: Melospiza georgiana; assembly: GCF_028018845.1. Lineage (NCBI taxonomy): Eukaryota > Metazoa > Chordata > Aves > Passeriformes > Passerellidae > Melospiza > Melospiza georgiana. Next base: position 75,960,533 of record NC_080430.1, read on the forward strand.
AATTCATTGGAGATTTCATAGAAATTTATCACTAACTTTAAAAATAGAATAACTTAAAATTGGTCTAGAAGTGATCTAGTCTTCTCACTGTCACCAAACAGGATTGCTGTGGATCATGTATATTCTTGACAGAAACTTGTCCAGCCAGGTCTCAGGTCTCCCACTTACAGGGATCACAAGACATTCTAGACAAATTATTCTTGTGTTGAACATTTTTACTTATATGAAGAGAGTTCACATTTAAATTCATTGTTTCTCAGAGGGATTAGATGTACACATAGTGTGTAGGAGGCTATACCACTGGAAGTTATGCATATTACTTTGCAGAATGTAGCTCTAGAAAAATATCCTCCAAACTGTCCAGAAAAGCGTGTATTATGAGTTTTAGGCTGTAGCTCTTCATCATCTTCTAGATCATTTCCTGCAGTAAAACAGCACAAAAATCTCTCATAAAAAAGATTATTTAATTCTTATAGAGTATGATTTTTAACCTGTGGACCTAAATACACAATTTTTGAATAATCTTGGGGGAAAAAAAGACACAAAATGTTGAATTAATGGAAAAATGTAGTGTTTACAATTTTTAAACAAATCCTTCTCCCATAACTTTTTTAGGTTAGGAAACAGTTCAAAGTAATTTTGAATATCTGACTATCTAAATGATACAAAGATTATTTTTTTCCTTTAAAATTTATTCTTCATATTTTCTTTCTAAATCAAATATTTGTATAGTATCCATTCTTTTAAATTACGAAAAATACTTTCATACAACTGCCAAAATCCTGATAGCTCCTCTCTTGAACAGATGTAGTAATTGCTAGAAATTTCCTGAGAGAGTCAATTCTCCAGATATTTCCTATGTATTTGCCAATTAGTATGGATAGTTGGATAGGCAGCCAAATATTTGTGATGTTTATCTGAAGCATATCAGAGAGCCTGTTGTGGTTCATCCATTGCTAATGAGAGAATTAAATTTACACAGATGTATGTTTACTGTTGAGAATATTATTGGTAAAATCTGTAGTGCTCAAAAGGCAGGGTCCATTTTGTCATTAATTTCAATGGCACCATTGTACAAAAGCACCGCATAAAGCTGGCTATTCAAAAAGAAGCTACAGACTGCTGCCTGTACTAGAATTCCACAATCCTGAAGGAAAATAAAGCATATAAGAGGAACACATCAGTGACTTTTTTTCAAATTCTCTATTATCTTACACATTGCAAAGTTTTATAAAAAATGTATATTTGACAGATGCAAAGAAATTCTGTTCTACTTAAATGATGTCAATTATAGGTATAAAAAAAACTAAGATCTGAAGGTATGAAGTAATAAATTATAAATAGACAGCTTTTTTTTTTATCTTCTCACATATCTTCTCACATTACTAGTTTTTTGTAATTTGTCATAAAGCTACAAGCTTTATTTGAATTTTGAATTTTGTTCCACTTGTTCTTATTTAGCTTCCAGTTGTTAATTATAAAATCAGCTGCTCTCCAGGTTTTTCTAAACATCCCAAAATTTTGTCTTTTAGCAATTTAGCTGTTTCAGTAACTTGGCCTTGGAGAATTTTTTGGTCCTATTTTTGATCATATAAATTTATATTCACTGTATATTTATACAGCCTATTCTCATTATACTCTTTCTTCATCTTGAAACGTCTTCCTCCCAACCAGCTTGATTCCACTAGTCCAACTACTGCATGCCTTTGCAATGCCCTTCCGTGTGAGATCACGAACAGTGGATTGGCTGTGTTTTCCAGTCAGAATTAAAACCCCATTTGTTCAGCTTGACTTATGCTTAGTGACAGCTCTGTGTATTTCTCACTGTGATGAGAATACATGAAGGACACAGTATAAAGATGCACTAAATTGTATTGGGTTGTGTGGAAAATGTGGAAAATGTGATTGTAGTAATTACCAGTGCCCAAGTTTTTATCCTTGTTTTCATTAAAGTTGCTTTTATGTCAATGACAGAGATAAATAATAGAGTTATTTTATTAGTATCTGTTTTGTTAAAATGTGAATGACAAAAAAAAAAAAAAGGATAAAGGAGACAGCAAAAATATAAAGTAAAAATGACAAAATCACTTCTTAACAGGGCAGGTATATATGTCACAAATGAAGCAAGACCAAATATATTGTGGTAATTATTCTTAGTTACGTAAGTTCAGTTCATGATATAAAAAGTGGGAGATGCTTACAAAAATAGATAATCAGACAAAATAATCATTATATTGTGTCATGCTCTCTGCAGAACACTATATTCATGGTCTAGAGCACTTTAGAGCGTGTTACACTGCATGGGCTAACTTGACTGAAACATTGCACATATATGTAGGATTATTTTCTATTTCTATGGTGTTTACAGAAACTTTAGGTTGAAAAAACCTGTCTGAACAAGTTCCAGGCAAAATATGGGTTTTCTTAGACTGTATATCACAGAGGTACAATTACTACTATTTACTTTTAGTTGCTAATTTCTTTAGTGTTGTTAACATTTTTTTCACAATCACATTTTACTTGTGCAGCGTGATCCTGAGCTTACTACTTGTGTCTCTGGAGGAACTATAACATTACAGCCTGCTTTTCATTTTCCATAGTCCTTCTCCAGCTATTGGGTAAATATCAAAGTTTGGGCTACACTTTCAACTACAGACTCATTATTCCAGTCTGGGAACTTGCTGTTCTTTTATGGGGGATGCAACTATATTTCATATTCATTCATAGATCACAAAGCTTCATCAAATGCTCTATCTACAGATAGGCTTTGTAGAGTAATCACCTTGCAATATATGAACGTATCTATTTCAGCATTGTCTACATGTGGTGTTTGAAAAATTGATAATTTCTGAAGGGGTTATTTTTATTTACATGGAAGTCATGATTCAAGAGTTTGTTTCAATTCAACAATGCAACTTTACATGTATTCTTTTAGACTTTTCCAAATTGAAGATAATCTGAAATTTAAATTATTTTAACTGTTCTAGCTCTATGGAAGTGAGTTGAGCTAGGCTAATTTTCACCAGTTCAGAATAAGATGAAATATTTATGGTTTCATTCATTAAATTATCAAGACATGCTGATTTTGCAGAGTGATTAAAATTAGAAGTTGATACATTTCGAGAAGAAAGGAAGATAAATTTTTTGAAGTTTGAAATCAGTACTTTGCTTTGAAACAACTCAGCAAGGAGCAACTTCTGCAAGAAATCACCAAGAGTAATTCTTATAACAACAATTTATTTTCCAACATGCAGTAAAGAATCAATATTTAAAGTCTACTCTTTGTAAATGTCATTGTGTAATGAACATGACAATAATTAGTCCCATGGAATGTCCTTCACACTGAATGGCAGATAAGAGAGTCACAGCACAAAACAATAATACTGTGAAAATAGTCAACTTATGTAAGTAGAAGTAATGCTGTCAGAAATGTCATTAGAACACTGTAGCCTGTGCCATATTTGGGAAAAAATCTTTCTTAGATGACTATTACAGCACAAAATTGATTCAGTATTCAAAATCAGTTTTAAAATAATTTTTAAATTAAGCATCGGTCATACAGAACTGCAAGACATTGACAGTGAAGTGTCATAACAGTCAGAATTTACTATCTCATGCTCCCAGTATTATAAAAATTGAAGTTATTTAAATTGTAAACTACCTATAATATTTTTCTACTAGTTCTTTTTTTTCAATGAGGACACAGACTCATGAAAATAAGCTAAAAAGAAGTTTGTCATTTCATTTTATAGGAAATGCATAAAACCCCCCAACAATTCTCAGAAATAATGACCGATGTAGAGCAATATTTTATATATAATTGAATTTTCTAGAAGAAAATAAAAAGGTAAATTCTTTATAAACATAACAATGAGTGGTTTGAATATTGAGATCCATAAAATTTAATTCCTTGAGCCTCTGGGAATTTCACAGCCTCACAGGTATCTAACTCACGTTTTAAAACTTCCCTTAACTTTAAATCTGTAAGTGAAAGTTTCTTACAATTTCTAAATCATTTAGATGTGTTTGAAAATGTTACTTCTGGCTAAAGAAATTCCTGGAGTTATTTCATTACAAGGATTCGTTCTTTGACTGCTTCTTTTTTATAATGTAGTAACAAAAGAGCAGAGAGAAGATGTAGGTCTCCAAATTAATTTCAAAGTTAAAAGGTAGATTTTCCATTTCTTATCAGCTGGACATAAAAATTTCTGCTGATCTTTGACAATGTGAATCTTTGAAGTATATTGGCTATTATTTTCTTCATTCACAGGAAAAACGGAAAAGTACATTAACTGGTGCTTTCATTTTCAATGTGTGATTCCAAGTGCAGAACTCAGTCTTATAAAGATCTGTAGTTGCTGATAAGAATTAACAGTGTGAAAGATACGCTTGGCCTGTAGTTATGCAGCTTTTTATATCTCATGCAAGATACAGACAAGAATACACAATGTTCAGTCCAGTATTTTATTACTAGGCTGAAAAGCTGATACATTAGTGCGGAAGGTAAATGATAAGATTCAGACCTTTGAGGTGAACAGAGGAAAAGGATGAATCAAAACAAACAGCAGGCTGCACATCTCTTCTAACCAAAGGGAAAAAAGCCACATCTATATTAATCCAAATACAATGTAGACTGATAAACTTATAATCTCAGCAGACATGATATAACCTTTCTTTTAGAGCTAAGGAAGCAGAGGAGGGAAGAAAAGAACAATAGCATAGATTATGCGCTGTTTATAATTTTTAGATACACATAGCTGAAGTTAAGAAGAGAAGTGCATAAAAGCTATTCCCTCTTTTGTGGCAGACATTTCCTTTGCTGATTTCAGACAAGAGAACCTTGTAATATCTGAAACTCCAAATCCTACTCCAGAAATTGAACTCACTAGAGCGCAGAGGATTAAGGACTGAAGTGTGATCACCAGAAAGAAGGTCTGAAAGAAGACTTAGGAGAAAGAAAAAAAGACAAAATCAATTGGTTGATGCTTAAAACATAATTAGTTGATTCCTCCGTCCTTTTTCCAGAAAATAAAAACAACTTCTACTCTGTCCAAAAAATTGCAGAACTTTTCTTTAATATCTCAATTCCTTGACTGTTAAAACTGATTTTATTTCCCACTGATCTGCATGCACACCAAATTCTTATGATAGCTAAGCATAGAGGAAGCTCATGGCCAGTACACATGGCCATGTCAGCTCCCAGCTTTTTACCAAGCAGTGCTTCTACAATGAGTTGGGCTAAACACGTTCACCACTATGGTGAAAACCTTAATTTTATATAATTTCCTACTCTCTGAAAGGCTGTGCCATTAGAAAGGAAGCACAGTGCAATTCCTGCAGTTGAACAATTGAAACAAAAGAAAGAGGAGGCTCATATACATATATATATATATGACGGGTTATAGTCAGCTGTGTTGACACTAGCTATATGTATGACTAGTCATAGAAAAAAAGAAGCTAATGCCACAAAGAAAAGCAGCATTCTTTGATGATTCTTTTCTGGTGAAGCCAATTTGATCCCAAATTTTGGCCTGTTAGGAAAAAGAAAATATTGGAAGACAACTTAGGTAAATCTGGACCCATACTGGTGAAGCCAGAGTTCTCTTGCTTGAGAAGAACATCAAGCAAAAGAGTGCAGGAGAGATAGATGTTTAAGACGTGTAAGGAAGTACTATATTCTTCTGTGTTTGTATTAATATCTTGCATTTTTTCTTACGATTTTATTTCTCAATTTCATTTTACCTGAAAATGATTGGAAAAAACCCAGATTTTCAGGAAGTCAGTATTCCCTTTTAAAACCTTGACTCCTCTAAGGCCTCTATTTCCTTTCCTTTAAATCGGAAAACCAGAAAGAGAGACACCATGAATCGTTGCCTTAAGTTTGGGAAGAAGTGAAAGCTTTGTGGCGGGGTATGGCTAGAAGAATTTTATTTCTGTATTATAATATAGAAGGTCATGTTTAATTTAGAAAATGAAGCACAGACAGGAAAAGTATCTAACCAAAATAAGGAACCTGTTAAACTAACAGTTTCCTAGTGCTTTCCTCATTCCTTCAACTCTAAACATTATATCATGTTTCTCTTATGGAAAAGGCAAAAGCAATAAAATCATTATATATTGAAAGAGTAGGAGCGAGGAGCACATAATTGTTTATGACTACTACAACTGGAAAAAAGTCCCCATTATACTTCTGATTCATTTTCATGTTCCATTGACCAGCTGGTATGAGAAGCACCATTAATGAAGCATGAGATTTCATGCAGTTTGGCCACCCAGCAGGAGATATGCTTCACCTTATGCTGATTCTCTTTTTACTGAGCTCCCACAGCCAGGAAAGTCGATATGTTAAGGACACACAGAAAAAAAATAAAAAAATAAGGATATGTATATACAATTCAGTCTTCTTTGGATAACACTGACAACTATCACACTGCTTCTTGGAGTGACAGCTTTCAACAGAGCATTGCCCTGTGAAATGGAGTACAGAGCCACACACTGTGAAAGGAAAAGTGTAAAATCAAAGGAGTTTTGTAACAGCGACTATTCAGAGAGGTTTTAGGTATTTTTAGCAAAACCAATCCAGGACTTTTGCTTTCCTGTAAGAAGTCAATACTGGAAGCAAATTATATTTTATACATCTCAACTCTCAGTAAAATCATTAAAAACACATGAAATAATTTTTAAAGACTTTCACATTTACACAAACATGACTATATGGACATATGTGCTTGAGTTTTTCAGCATGCCATTGTATGTATTACCTACATTTTCTTCCAAAACCAATCTCATTATAGAAGAAACCTCTATGATGCCTCTGCACAACAGGTATGAAATAATGACCAAAAACCTAAATCTAGTTCAGCTCTCAAGACTCTTTGTCAAGTATTTCACTACTGCCCTCTGCATATCCTGGTCACTTAAGATGAGGGATGAAATGAAGTTTTGTTGAACTGTGTACGAAAATTAACAAATGGTCTCTAAGTACATTCTTATTTAATTTTGGTACGCCTTTCCATTTTAAGATCCCAAACTTGAATATTTGGGATGTTAAAATGAAATAAAATACTACTGCTGAATTAAATAACTGCTGAAACTGTAGTAGAAACATTGGCAAAGATACCACTGAGGTGGGATTGGGCATCTGAGGATTACACTTCCCCATGTTTACATGTCTGATTTGGAAGTCAAGAAGGCACCATTTATTTCTTTGTTCACTGAAATAGGAAGAGAGGATGATAAGTGCCCTGTAGGACTGCTTCTTAGTGGTTCAAAGAGCAACAGAAAGATATAATTTCACTATAGTAAGAAATTCTAAATATACCCTAGGCTATGACAGAGATTATTGTAAATAACCCATGTTATTACACAGATTAATGTTTGGGTCAAAAGGAATCCAAAGAATAAGCAGCAAAAAACTTCATAAAGTGGTGTTAATAAATAATATGGGAAAATATGTGCAGACTAGTAAAAAGTAAACACATTCTTTATGTTACTCTATGGATATCCATTATCTGACCTCCATTTACACTTTATACCAAAAATTATACCAAAGCTATTCCTACCACTGTTGCAGGTAATTTATATAGGGTCAGATGGTCTAAGGGGAAAAAAAAAGACTAAAATTCAAAACAACTCCTATTGTTCTTTGGCATGACAAACCTGTACATATTTTTTCCTTCTTTTTTAGCTCTGCTGTGGGAATAAGAAGACACTTTAGGCAAAAGAAAAAGCTGGGAAAAAATAACATCCCAAATTCTGGTTATGCAGAACAGAGTGAGAAATTTATAGCAATGAAACCAGACTGGCTGCTATAAACTAAAACAAAGTCTAATTCTCTGAGTAACTGAAAACAGAGAAATTTGGATTGTTGTAAAAGCCTTTTAAAGATTGAAATGTGGGGACTAAATATTATTATAAACCACAGCTGGGTCATTAGGAAATTATGAAATCATATTAACTCACTAAAATCACAAAGATACGTTACAAAACCACAGGAAGCAGTGATGGTAATTTATGTCATATTCTCAGCTAAAGATTTCTGAACAGCTATTAACGACAGTACTTCCACCCTGATGAAGTTTTTAATTTTTTTCCAGTCCCCCTTCCTTCCTTGAAAGGCAAATTGTGCCAGAAGACTTTTCCAAGTTAATTACTTACTGAGTGAAGCACACTCACAGGCTGGCTACAGCTTGTCTCTATTTTTGGGTGCCACTCACCACTCCAACGTGTTGTACAAAGTATTGAGTCTGAAAGTATAAAATGAAAAGCAATACCTTCCATTTTATACACTAAAATACCAGGGAAAACAAAATGTAGCTTGGAATCTACAAATGAAATTGGAATTTGCCAATTTAAATCTACCTGAACACTGTCATTTTCCTAAAAAATGTTGCAAGACTTTAAATGACCATAAGTAACTAGTGTCCCAGTTTTCTCATCACTAAAATGTGCCATTTATTATCTACTCTGTATTAGAGTTAATACATGAAGTGGTGGATAGTGAGTGTTGGGTTTATTTCAAAATTTTTGGTGCCAAAGAAGGTTTGTCACAGCTGTTGAGGTTAAGAAACATCTGCCAGAAATTATATTTTAAATAAATTTTAATTGTTCTATAATAGGAAGATATTAAGGATGTATTATAATGAAATTCTCTTTAAATTCTTACATTTATGGAATAAAATAAAAGCCCCCACAAAAATAAGGCAATTGTTAATATTAAATGAAATAATAATGAGATGTCATTTGAATTGAGTTATTAATTGGGTGATAAGATAAAATGATGCACATTTATACATATAAAAATAATTAATTTTCCAACAGAAAATTAGAAAACCTGAACATGCCATCAATGAATTCAGGGGCTTTCTTTGGGAGAACAGTGAATGGAACAACCTTCTTCGTTGCTGGAGAGTATGAATAGCTTTCTAAATGCGTAAAACAATGAAAAATAAACTGGAAACCTGAAAAACCCTCTTATTTAAAATATCTAGTCTCTAAAAATCTACTTCAGTAACATTTTCAGAATACTGGCAAAAAGCCAGATGTATCGAGTTTAGTACTGTACTGAAGATAATCGAAATTCGGAACTCAATTAAAGTTGAAATATTTTAAACATAAGTTTCACTACAGTGCTATTTAGATAACAAAAGCAGGTATAATGGTTCTGCAAGGTGATGGAATGAGTCTTGGAAGAGAATTGTGAGTCTGCAAACATAATAACAAAAAGGTTTGTCTGGTTTATTAAATAACCCAGGCAACTCCCTGGAGCCTTGAAGTAATCAGGAGAATATTTTGGTCTGTCCTTTAAATTTCAAAGGTTTTTGTTCTGCAGAGAGAATAGAGTTTCAAAATGACATTTTTTAATGAAACACTCTTTATCTTAAAAAAATTATCAACCAGTTAGTATCTTCATATAAACCTATCTCAAAAGACATCTCTGCATCAAGAAAGGAGGAACGAAGGTTGCCCAGACACAAATGAAATTATAATGAGACAAACAGTGGAAATTGTTCTAATTCTTTCTCCTGTAAATACAGGCCACAAAGAAAAGGAATTTTTGTCTGCAGGATGGAACAAATGATTGGGGTGGAAACAGGAGACAGAATGGATGCACACTGCTGTCAATAAGCAACAGGCAACTAACTAGTCCTAATAAGGATATCTAGCATGCCTGACCTTACCATGGATATAAAAAAGGAGAAAGAAATTAGTGGGAGATAACATTAGCCAATTATCCTTCTGCAAGAACTTTTACTCATAGAACCATGACAAACCCTGGACGAATCCAAATTATCCAGACTGCCTTTTCTCCCATGTGCTCATGTAGTGACAGAACAAATTCCATAGCACCAATGGGTGCAGTTTAGAAGTTAGGAAATAGTAAATAACAGTTTTATTGTCTACTTTTATAAAATATTCACAGGCCTTGAGCTGCAGAACATGGTAGAATTTTATGAAGATATCCATGTTCCAAATACCTCTATATTTGGCACATATAAATGAATAAAGCATTCCTCTTCAGTGAAACTGCTTTGGCTGCCTATAGCAAACACGTCTGAACACAACTCTTTTTAATGAGATCACAAAAGCAATCTCAGTTCTACTCGGATTGCAAAAAATTGATTAAAATCTCAGGCTTCTGGTTCACTACAAATGTAATTTTTGTTCATATTTTTCTGATTTTTGGTGAATGGAAGGATGTTAGATCTGTCTTCATTGACAACCATGAGAAATTTATTCATGCTGAGAAAAAAATTATTATTTAATTAAACTTTAGGTAAAGAATTGTAGAACTTTATTTGCTAATATGCTCAAAATTTTTCATAGGCCTCCTTAAGGGTTATGAAAGAAGTCATCAGACACAAAAATTCTCAAACAGACAATTAGAAGTTTAATAGACCAATAGACAAATATTGAATATTAGATGTAGAATGCCTAGCTTTCATATTATGTTTTTCTTGATAGTTTAGAGTAGACACAGAATTCAGATGGGATCTAACAAGTGCCAAGCAGAGTGCTATAATTGCTCCCTATGGTGCCCTCTCCATTGCCCTGTGAATATCTCCAGGCTGCCAGGGCACACAGCTGGATTATGCTCCGTTTGTGTTTGCCAAGACCTCCACATCCCTCCCTGCAGAGCTGCTGCCAGTCAGGCAGTGCCCAGCCTGTGTCCCTACACCAGTGCTTCCTGTCCCAGAGTAGCACTTGTGTTTCAATTTTCTCTATACTCTACTAAGATGATAATTTCCACTCCTTTGTTTTATGGTGGTGCATTCAGTCATGGGAAATATAATTGTCCTGGCATCACAGACAGCCTACCTCTCAGCAGACAACCAATACTGAGACGCAAGTTCTAAGGAGAACTGACATGTCTTTCAAAAGGGTTGGTTTTGGTTCTGCATAGGATGTGGAAGATGTCTCTTCCGCCTCCTGAAGAGTGATCCAGTGTCGCAGACATCTTTACATTAAGAATCTTTCCTTAAGATTTTTTCCTCCTGAGAAGCTGAGAGGCTTCAGGAACAAAATGTAAACAATGGTTATCTGCTGCTGTGAAATGCAACAGGTGCATCTGTGATTGGTCTCATGTTGGTTGGTTTGTAATTAATGGCTAATCACAGCAGAGTTGACTTGGACAGAGAGGCTGAGGCAGCTGCCTTTATCATTTTTTTCTTTTTTATTCTTAGCCTAGCCTTCTGAGGAGAACTTTTCCTTCTATTCTTTTAGGATAGTTTTAATGCAATATATATATATCATAAAATACTAAATCAAGCCTTCTGAACAGGGAGTCAACATTCTCTTCCCCCACCTGAAAACCCCTGTGAACACCGTTGCAATCCAGAAGCCATAGACAGCTGAAGGCCAGACTGCTTGTCAAATGGTTAAGGCAGGATGGGTCAATTGTGTTTCAGAACTACGTTGTTATCTGTGCTATTTTAACAGGAAAATCTAAGTGACTACACTGACAACATTTACCCAGGAAATGAATCTCCCTTTGAGGACAGAAATGTCTGTATGACTTTATTAGCATGAGGTTAGGTTGAGAGTACTGCGACATTTATTTAGGAAATATATTTAAGGTTTCCTAAATGCTTATAGTTTCTTTCTTCCTAGCTTGAATTAATGACAACAAGAACCACTTTATCTTAGAAGCAGAAGAAAACAAGCAAAAGGACTTAAACAATTTTTTTTTAATTTTAATTTTAATTTTTAAATTTTAATTTAAAAGGTGTTTGTTTCTTTGTTATAGAGGATCTGTGTAGAGGGTCTGGTTGGGATGGAAGTAAGTTTCTTCAGCACCTCTACAATTCAGCATTTTAGATTTGTGAGTACAAGAGGGTTGATAGCATAGATATTTTAATTATTGCTGAACATTACTTGCAGAGCATCAAGGCCTTCTCTGTTTCTCACTCTGCACTCTACCCCAGGAAGTGGGCTGTGTATCAGCCACAGCTTAGGAAGAGATGGAGCTAGAGCAATGAACCCAAACATTCCAAAGGGATATACCATACCATACAACATCATGCTCACCTATAAAACTTGGGTGGGAGGCCGAGTTCTTATGAAGTAACCATTATTCAGAGACAAGATTCTATCAGTCTGCCGGCAAGAGGTGGTTAGTAATCACATTTGCACCATCTTTTGGATTTTGGGTGGTTTTATTCACTCACTTATTAAAGTGCCTTTATCTTAATCCATGATTTTTTCTTGCATTTGCCCTTCTAGTTCTCTTCCCCATCATCCTGAAAGTGGGGAGAGAACAATTGGCTGCTGTGGGCTTAATTGCGAACCGGGATCAATCCCTCATACTCTGGGACCAAATAAGTTGTGCTTCTGTAAAATTAGATGCACGTGCAAAACAGAAGATGTTATATCATTCCATGCACAAATATTTTTATGACGCAGTTATCTTACCTTGATCTGAATAATTTTGAATTTTCCTTCTTTTTCAGATATGATATCTTTTTTTTTCATTATCTTAGAGAGCATTTTTGTGTTTTTCCTAAGGCATCTATGTATTAGTTGCAGTCATCTATGTAGTCAGAAGAATTGTAGTCTTGATCTCCCAAGTACCATATGATTTCCTGAAAATAAGAATTGCAATTCAATATCTTGTTGGCGTTTTTAAAGTACTTCAACTATAGAAAACAAGTCAATATATCTAAGTCTTTATCATTAACTTCTTTCAAACTTCTGGAGAATGGAATTAACATTCAAAGATAAGACTAGACTTGACGCTGAGATGTTTTATAGTTTTATGGTCATTTGAATTGGAAATGAGAAATATTTATTTTCTAGCTTAGAAAGGGTGTCTCATGAGGACATATATATTTATAAGTGTTCTTAACTTTAGAGGTTTGAAATGTCATGAAAGTAAAGTCATAAGCTCTCCACTGGTGGAGAAAATAAGCCTTATGTTATGTATTGGCATGAGATCTAGCTGTTATGTAGAATTGAAGTCAAATAAGAAAAATTTTCCATCTAATTCTTAATCTTGATTTGGGTTTCAAATTCTTTCTGAAGTTTCATGTCCCTGACCACAGTGACAAGATCGAAATTTAATGATATGTCAAATTATAGCGCTTTCAAAATGAGATTTAAAAACCTCACAGAACAGTCAAAACACTTTTCGAGTGTTTCCCAAGGCTATTGATTCCACAGAAGGTGATAGATCCCTCTAATATATTTTCAAATCAATGAAATTTTGTAAGACACCTTGACATTTGCTTCAGCAATATGAACAGAAGTTACAGGGTAATCTTGCCCATCTTTCTTACCCGTGGAATATGTTTTCAATCTAAATGAAGGGTAATTTATTCCTCTGTAAACTCAATATTCAAATAAATTATATATATTTGTCCTCAGACTATGTTCTTCCCTGTTTCAGTTTTGATTTACTTGGCTGCTCTTTGATGTGATTTGCACAAGGTTTGGCAATTCACTGACTCACCATGTCTACTAATGCCATAGTTCAAAGATTTTCCATAGAGGACAATTTTCTAGAAATTCATACCTTAACATTTAACAGCTTCAGATATGAAGCAGTAATTTGGATTGTTTATTATGAAGATATGTAGTTTTATTAAGAAAACCCTAACTGAAATTCCATCCACAATTTGCTTTCTGCTATTTAAAGGTCTTGTTGATACGACCTAACAGGGAAATAATGTTTGTTCAAATGACAAGTACAGATTGAGCAACCATATTTATCTTTTAGAATGATATTTGGAAGTCTTCCCTTGTGAAAGAGAACATTTTCATTGTAACAAAAACAGAGGAAAAGAGCTTTCCAGGTCTGGAGGGAGTATATCAGTAGGTGTCACCTGCTAGTAGGTATTGTGGACTTCACAGAACACTAGTCCTTCTGAAGGTAACCAGTAAAGTGCCTGCAAATAATCCTTACTGTCATGTAAAATTCAAAAGACAAAACTGTGAAGCACTGAAAAGTTGGAATGTGGTAAAAGTTCTCACTAATTAAAAGAAATATGTACCGCAGCAGCAACAGGAATTGTGGAAGGGAGTCTCGTACATTGAGGCTGTTCTTTGGTTCTTATTCTAGGAACTAAAACCCCTGGGTTGTCACTTCTCAACAGAAAGTCATCAAAGCTATTGGTGAGTATAATGCTGGGGCTTTTTTCCACAGAAAAAAAAAAAAATCTTTAATTTCTGTTGACTCTTTATAATTGATTCTGGTACTTAAATGTCACAGCTCTGAACCGGCATCACAGGACGCAGAGCTGCACTGGTGTAAAATAATTAAAAACTTGTGTATCACAGAGCTTGCATTCCAACCTTTAAACAAGAAGTATGAGAAGAATAAGATAGAAATTATGGACACGTTCTGCCCTGGAAGTCAATGATTTTGAAAAATTACCTATCTAAATAATGTCATGTTTCCTGGAGAAAATTTTGACAAATGAAAACAAAAGAAATTAAATTTTCTTTTTGACAAATAATGTTGCAACACATGGACTTGCACTTCAATAGTGCTGAAACTGTTAATTTCAGTGTTTAGCCAGAAAACAATGGGAGATAATGCTTTATCTTATAATATGTTCCAAGTAGCTTTTGGTAGAGAATAAAGAATGGTAAGTAGAGTGAGAAATTGTGATTGGTGCCCTTAAAAGTGATACATTTTTAGGCAAGTTCTAGAAAGGTAAATTTGAGGAAGAAGATGTAAACAAGGAAGCATTTATGGCCTTGGTAACAGAGAATATAAATAAACTTTGTTGCAGGATTTTATATAAGTCCCAGGGGGTAAAAAAATCAAGTGTAGGAGGTATGGTGTCTCAGTACCTTGACAGGAGTTCAGCTTTGCAAGCATCCATCAAAGGAGTTGTTTCAGAGGTATTATACAGAAAGAAGTGAAAGATTTGTAAATTTGTGAATTAATGATGATATACAGGTGGAATTGAATGCCATTCATGGTAAGGATGTCAAAAGCAAATAAAAATACTCTGGGTGGATAAGAACAGTTCAGGACAAGTTTTTAAATAAAGAATGTGGGAAGAAGCTGCAAAAATATGGTGTATCCACTGATTTTAATGGTAGAAGAGTAAACAGACATGAGATGGTTATCAAAGGAGCAAAACAGAATTGCCATAAAGAAGGTCAGTAGAAGAATGTTCTTGAGGCAGAAGAAGAAAATTAAGACATTAGAGGGAAGATAAGATCATTAGAAATGGATGGATAAACAAGGTGTGAGAATTGAAGCAAGAGACAAATGCAAAAAAGTCCCAGAAAACCAAACAAGCATCGGTTTGATGAACCATGTAAAACAGGGACACATCAGATGAATTAGCATTTCTTAAATGAAAGTCTTTCCCAAAACACCCTCTAAATAATGCTACACAAATATATATTTATTCAGTTTTGAAGTTTTCAAAAATTTTCTGAGTGGTGATCTTTGAAATTGTGTGATAGGCAATGCTGCCCATCAAACCACTTCCCACAGTAACAACCACTCCTTTTATGACTCTGTCTTCATGGCTGACCAAACCCTTACTTTTAGGATCATTTTAATAGAGTGGCATTGCTGCAGAAAAGAAGTGAAAATGCTGGAAGGCAAAGTCCACGTACAATGTGACTTCAATTAAGTTTCTGGCCAAGCATACTTCAGCTTTCACTGAAGTTAAGAAGACTGTTACTGATTACTGAGGAATGGGATCAAAAATGCATGACAAGATGAAGATTCCATGAGATTTCTTTGTCCTCCCCTCCCTTTAATAGAGGGGACAAAATCATTATTTCTCTTTTAAGTTTATGTTAAGGTTTGGACCTATTATCATAGATTTTATGCAGTAAAGATATAAAATGGAAAATAATACATTTTATTTCCTCTGCTTTGTCAGGTTTTTTTCTTCTTGTTATTTCACTAGACTAGAAAAATTAGTAGGAAAAAAATTTAGAAGAGTCTTGAGAAAAATTAATCTTAGATGTCATTTAAAAAAAATACTTACCTCTCCCCTTTTTTTTTCCTCTTTTCTGCAAATATTTCTTCTGTCTATTGCATGGTAGGAAGGTGGTTTAAATAGTTGCAGTACTTTCCCTGCATGGAAAGAACTAGGCATGTGTGACATCTCTGCCCTTTTTGTTGAGTTTAGGAAAATGAAAATTCCTCTGTCTTATGCCTTTTACTATTTCCTGAAACATCTGCCCCTGAATTGAATATAAATGAGAGAAAACTTTTCAATAAAGTGGTGTTAATCAAGAAATTAAGAGTTCTTTGGCAATGTCAGAACTGTGGTCAGAAAATTTGCCATTTTTGGAGGTATACTTGGACTGTTCCATTCCACCAAGCCCTGGTGATCAAGAATTGTACAAAATACTCTCTTGTAATGAGTATTTCTTTATGGCTTTTATTCAGGTGGAAAGGCCTTCTGGGCTTCTGATTAGAGTAATGGGAATTGATTTATCAACAAACAAGTGTGTAAATAAAAGAATAAGAATACTGAAGATGTCTTGGTCAAAAGTAATTAATATGTGGATTGCTGGACATTATCAAGATAAGCTATTTAAAATGAAGTTTCTTGCTGATTCTTTAACTGTACAAGCACATAATCCTCAATTCTCCTTGCAAGACACAGACATTAGAAGAAAATCAACTGGAAAAACAGCTAGTCAGTCTGTTAGAATCACTTCTGTTAGCTCAAGAATAAAAGAAAAATCACCAAGCTATTAAATATGGGGAAAGCCACACTCTGTAGGATGAATTGAAGATAATTGCAGAAGCATAGGCATCTCAAAATGCCAAACCTAAAAAATTCCTCTTTTCCATCCATCAGGCTTTCTATTCTCTGCATCATTATTTCCATATCTTCCAGAATACAATATATTGTGATGAATTGGTGTGTCCTTACTTTCTCCCTGCTTGCCTTGCAGCAAGCACTAAGTGGCTTCACTACTGGGTTCAAGTAATGTGAGGACAAGACAAGGTAGCTTGTAATTTTCACCTGAGTAAACATGTCAAAGTAAGCTCTTTTCTCCTTCAAGACTTTAACTTCCACTAGTAATTCAGATTAAAGCAACAAGCACCTTTGCTTTCACTGAGTTTTTATGTTGTATCTTGATTCCATTGAACTAAAAAAGAAATACCAAACTTTATATTTTAGTTATGTGAAAACCAGAATTATTCTGAGGTAAATGATTCAGCACTGCATATTAAAGAGAAGAAAGTACTTCGTGTGTCACATATTTCTTGGCTTTTACTATATTTCCAAGCTGTATTTATCTACTTCTCTCAAAAAAATTGGTGTCATTTATTGTCACCCAAACAATCACAAGTTGAGCATTACAGCTTTGCCTAAAAAGCAGCTGAAATGAGCTGAAAATACTACTATGAAACACGTTCATTTATGAGATGGTGCTTTACAAAAGGCAGGCTGTCAACTTTGTCCTGTAGTCACATTTGAATTTGAAGAGAACTCAAGTAGAAGAAGAAATGAGAAAGGTGAGGAAAAAGTAGGTTAAGATAGGAACAAATACAGGGAAGTCTGGGATTACATAGGGCCAAGTAACTTCTATACAAGGAAGGATGTTTTTTTCCTACTATATATAAAATAATTTGGCATAGGGGAGTAATTTTTAAAGCTCTTTGAGTGACAATAAAGTCTTAAGCTGTAGCAGTACAGATAATTATAATGCCCCATACTTATTTAAATAAATAGGATTCTTTATTTAATCATTCTGACCTGAGACAACTAATAGCTGCAAACCCTTCTAATTGCTTCCTTGAATAGGATTACGTTCACCTGACTGAGTAAACTGACATTTTAAATTCCCTTTTACAATATAACGTGATATGTTCTGTTCAGTGCTGCATTTCTAATGTCCCCTGTCTGAAAGAAGCATATTGTGAATTTCATTTTAAGTACTGAGGCAGGTGTTCAAGTAGATATCTCAAACTAAAAGAAAACACAACAAAAACTAGGATTTAACTTTTGATGAGGAAGGGGAGGCAAAGAAACCTGCCAACTTGTGCAATCCTTAATAATCAGAATAACACAAAAGCTATATAAACTTGCATCAAATTCATCCACCTAGTATGCAAACTTTTTCCCAACGTAATTTTTTTTTTAGAGTCACAGTTTGCATGAAAAAAATCACACACACATTGTCTGCAGGTATTATCTCTGCTGAATGAAAATGCTCAGATACAAATCCTGATGCTACTGGAGTGGTAAAAATGTAGAAAATACAAAGACCAGAATTTATGATATACAAACAACTGTTTGAAGTTGGAAATTATGTAGGTGAGGAATACAGGAAATATTATACATATTTCTCAACAATGCAACTCAGTTACAATAACTGAAACTGCCCTTGACATTTAGAATTTGTTTTGGTTACTCAATTTGTTTTGGTAACTTTTCCCACCAAATCCTTACTGAATAAAAAATGGATCTTATTTAAGAACTTGAAATATAAGGTAGAGAAAAAAAATCTTCATGTATATCAGTTTGTGAAGGTTACATATAACTTTGCACAACTGAGTCATCTCACAAAGTCAAAGGAACAGCTTATGTTAGAAGCCTAACATTTGAGATTAAATGCTACCTTACTCATATGTAGGGTAGCCCACTTCTTTCTTAAAGTTCCTCATCCAAAAAATTATTGCAAAATGTTTTTTTTTGAGGAGCTTTTGTAGAAGCTGCAACTTCTTCCATTTAAACCCACTAGCTAGACAGTTGACTCCAGAGAAAAACAAAACAGAAGGAATGAAAAAAAAAAAAAAGGGAGAAAAAGTCACTTCAGACAAAAATAGGCTATATTTACTGTATTCTCAAATCCAGAGAACCTGTCCAGTGGCAACATAGGATCCACATGTTGAAAGACTGTTCAAACTATTTGAAAGCAGTAAACTGGTATTCAGGTGAACGAAACCCCAAAGCATCCTTAAAATTGCAGGTTAACACAGCAGAGAGAGGAGAAAACTTGGCTTCATAACAGTAATATAATTTTTTCTGAGCTCTGGTGGAATTAGAATTTCAGTCAGCAAGTTTAAATATCCTTCAGAAGATTTTCAAAATTAAAAGTGATCTCAAAAACCCATTTTACGTTAATATGTAAATGTTTTTCAGGCCTTCTCATGAGACATTCATTACAATTTTTCCTCTCTAGCCCCATTGCAAAAGACTTTTGCTAGTTTAGATTCAATGTAAATATTTTAACACCACTTCTTACTTCTTTTAATATAAATTTTAGCATTATGTTTTCTGAAAGTGTAATGCTTGATTTTTTGACAATTGTATCAATACAACAATTTCTTCTTCAAAAGCATAAATATGCACTTCTGACTTGTCCAAACTTCTTTGAGAACTTTCCATGAAAATATTTTAATCATAGAGAAATACAAATCAAAGGCACACTGGAAGAAAATTTTGTTATGGAATATTTATCACAATTTAAGGATTTGTGTTATGAAACTTCAAGCTAAACTGAATATTAAAAATCCCTACTGCTTTTGGGTTATTTCTATTATCTGGATCCTTTGTTAACTCAGAATAATGGGAAAAAAAATAAGGCATGCTGACCAAATTGAAAAGTTTCTGCATCTGATTTAGATTTTCAAGTATACCTTTTGGTTCAAGGCTGAACATTCTGTTATAGTGCACTAGAAATTGAAGGCATATTTCTTCAAACACTGTAGATTGCACATTATTGGTTTTATAAGGTGATTTACATTGTAAGCATGTAGTAGGGGGATAGCTACCTCCGTTACGTCATATTTGGGATGTTATATGCAGTTTAGACAAAGAGATATTCTCCTGCAGACACATCCAGTTCTGTTTGTTCAGCAATTCCATCACAGTTACATGCAATTTTATTGTGAAATAGATGTAGTTTTCCCTGGAAAAAAGCATCAGCTGATTTCCCAGTTGATTATAAGGTAGCTGGACTAATGAAATGGTTGCTGAAGGCAGAGTCACAGATGCTGTGAGAGGAGCAAAGGAGTAAGAATGGTTTGCTAGTGAGATGGGAACATGCATGCATCTAGTGGATTAATCAGAGCTCTGCTGGCAGCAGAGTCCCATATCCCTATCTCTTGATTCATCTGTCAAAGACACTGATAAACAGTGGCCCATGGGAATGTCACACCAGAGGGAAGAGCAGCATCAGTGTAAAGTCATCATGACATTTAATAGCATTTTACAGAATTTGACATCTCCATAAACAAGATATTTATTTATTTTTGAAGGTTAACTATTGATAGGTTGCAAAAACAAAACTTTTAAATATTTTGAGGGTAAATATAATATATTCAGGGTCTTTAAAATATTCTTGATTGGTTAAGACTCCTTCAGTGAACAACTGACTTTTTTTTTCTGTTAACTTTGATGCAAAAAATTTACTTCAAATCAAAAGTAATTTCCTTGGAAATTTTCGGCCTTCTGGATTTTTATTTTTGTTTTAATTAAAAAATTCAAAATGTAGGAAACGAAAAGTGGTTTTAAAAAGTAGCAGGATTACTTTGTTAAATAATTTTCAAATTTTTATTTAAAATAAAAATGCTTTTGTTTGTCTCATCACTTAAATTATCCATCAACATAAACAAATTTTAGATTACATTTTGATGGTCAAAAAATACTTATTTGGGTGGTTTTTTTGGTAGAAAGGCATAGTATGAGTTCTACCTAGATGATTTAGCCTCCCATATTTTTGCTCATGATTAGGAAGCTGCGCTAACGCCAATGCTGTGCACGTAGTTCTTGTGCGCTCGGCAGAACTGATAAACGTGGCACACACCATCCACAGTCAGACGTGCCATTCACCATGCAGCAGCAGTTTGGCTGTGTCTGAGAAGCCTTGGAACTGGAATAAACATACTGCACTGCTGATCCACTTGTGAAGAATAGCACTGAAGCAGCCAGTCAAGCTGTAGCAGACGTGACTACCCCAAAAGGCTTCAGGATGCCAAGAAACCATGGACAAGGGACTAAACCTCTTGAATTTTGTGTATTTTTTTTCCTCACACAGATATAAACCTTGATACACTCTTGTTCTGCATGCAATTGTCCTGATGTAACCATAAAAAAAGAGAAAACGTGCATCAACTTAGAAAACACAAGTAAAGTTAAATAAAAGAAACATAGATTTCTGTTTCTCTCCACAAAGAGGCACTGAGTTTCCCATCATCACAAAAATCATGCATCCACTTTCAATTATTGACATTTCAGCAGCTATCATTACAGTTTATCAGGACTTATCTTCCTGACATAAGTAACACTGTGCAGGAAGTGCTCCAGTGCTGGGCAAAAAGATGGGGCGGTTTGAAGAAGGATTTAGTACAAGAATGTGGGAAGGAGAGAGGAGCAACACTGATATTTTAAGGAATCTGGAATTGCTCTGCATAATGCAGTCATAGTGCACACTAAAACATTTGAAAGTTTCCAACTTTTCTATTGGGGAATTCACTTCTTTTATCACCTTATATTCCATGGCAATGCTGCAAAGTGCTAATGTGCTTAGGTGATAAAGCATTAACCAGTGAGTATTCAGGGAAGAGCTGGGTGTCAAGTTTCCTCTTTAAAGTTTGATGTCTAAGCATCAAGTTTTCATTACTTCATAAATAAAATGATTCTTGAAATGTATGGACTGCTTTCTTTGACCAGTGTGAAAATTGTCCTCTTTTGGCAGCCATCTGCTCACTGTGTTTTCTGTATTTACATTGTCATCTTGATCAGTTGTTTGTTTTCCTTCCTTTTTTTTATAAAGGTTTGCATCTTGAGAGGGGCTGTCCTGGAAGCTAAATAGCTGAATCTTGTAGGATGCATCACCACAAAGCATCATAGTAATATGTCCCCCCTGGATTCTGTTAAAAACATGCCATCTGATTTTCTAATGTACTGGGAGACTGAAAAAACACCACAGGAAAACAAACAACCCCCTCACACACACATTGCAAAGGCTCTGAATTTTCTCACTGAGAGATCTGAAAACATTGCATGCTTGCTCACCACACAGAAGATTTCTCAGTCTATTTTCACTAGCATCCATTGTTTCTTCTTTTGAAGCTCATGCTGAGTTAAAAGACATTTTTTTGTGTAAAAAGGCAATAATTAATAACATATTTGTATATGAGAAGAGAGTTTTATTATCTTGAAACAAGCAATTAGATTGGAAGCAATGATAATGTCACACAGACAATACTAATGTGCATAAAAAGGAGAATGAGCTAATCTTTCAGTGTCAAACACAACTCTGTTATTTTAATGTTGTACCCCACACACTTAAATATTAACACTATCATCATGTGAAGTTTATGTTCAATTTCAATTATATACTAAAAATATCATATTTATTTAGTATGAATATACTTATTATTTTTCCATGCTGTTTTGAAAAATTTTCTGTAATATCATACACCAGTTTCAAAGAGTTGAGAGGATAGCTTAATTTATAGCCTGAAGCTATACAAACTTGATCATGTCAGTACAGCAGTCAGGAACCAATTTACCTGTCCTTTGAGAATTTTTGGCATATCAAAATTTTCCCATTCAAAATGAGTCCAGAAAAACCGAAATCCCTAAAATAAAACCATAAGAGCCAACTAATCCTTCAGTCCATACCTAGTTTAATTTCACATATTGAATCTTGCATAGGCAACAAAAAAACAACAACAAAAACTCGTACTACTGACTGGTTGTTTTAAAATAATTTTTTTTACTTTGATAATTTTCATTCGCATCATCTATTGGCTTTTAATTAGGATCTTTTAATACCAAAAAAAACCCCATCCCAAATAAAGAAATATTAGCACTATTAGAGTCAGCTCTATTTGCTAAATTCCCAAATATTAACAGAGAAGGATCATGGAAAATTGATTTCTCACCAATAAGAAGATGAGAATTCTGCATCTGGGTATATGCTTTAAGGCAATTAATGAACTTAAGAAACATCACACTCACATACACACACACACGAAAAAAAAAATAATCAGAGTATTATTAATTTCTCATCTAATTATTAAAAATCTGCTGGCACTCTACATCTTTTTGGAAGCCAAACTCATATCCTTGGATTTGTAATTCTAAAAAATGCATTCATTCTGAGAAAACGGGGGAAACCAAAATATATATTCAGTATTAGGAAACACAAGTCATGCTAATAGTAAATCCTAAGCAAACAGTTCCTTAAGTATGTTTAAGAGAGTCAAAACCCAGTTATTTTGTATAAAAATGTGGACAACTGTTGGTAGCTCTTTTCCTGTTTGCCCTGTGTTTATTATTTACATTTTGTGCATTAAAATCTTATTGTTTATTAAAAATGAATTAGTGAACTCAAACCTTATGGCATCAGAAGAACACAACAGAATGAAACAGAAACTGTCAGAATAGAGCAAATCTGCCCTGAAGCCCTATTAATCTGAGGCTTTATGACTGCCTGCTGCTTGTGCTAAGATGTCAACAACTGAAGTGTTGTAGGCTTGGGATATTTTTAATCTCTAAATGCAACAACTATCAATCAGAGGAGAAATTACATTTGACTAAATGAGTGTGGTTCTCCTTTGGGGTAAAGGAAATGTGTCAGAATTATCACAAAGAGGCTGGCATAGCGTCTGGGCTGCATTAATTTTTCTTGGAGGTCTTTAATGTCTCCAGAACAGTAGTTCACACAGACCACATGCTTTTTCTGAAACACTGAGCAATTTCCCAGGAGACCTTGTTTTGCTCCACAGTACCACAAACAGTTTTAGGCAGCTTGACATAGACTGAGTTTTATCAGTGGTCTAATTTCTCTAGGATTTATATTCTCCTTAACGCCAGCACGGGTATTTGTCCTTGGGATAAATTGCACATAGGTGGAATTTTTAATAAAAAAAAAAATTTCATTAGGATTATGAATGGCACTGTGGTTAAAATTGCAGTGATAATATATATTTTAAAGCTAATCAGTAACATGTACAATATTATCAAATTCTTTTCTCACTCTCCCTTCATCCCTAACTTGAAAGAGGAACAAATTCAATTTAATCTTTTAAGAAGCTTGGCAGAAGGTATATAAACTGAAAGACAACAAGACAAATAATTTAGAATTGATAAAAGAGAAGTGAGCCTTGAAAAAAATCCCAGAGGTTAGTTTTAAAGGGATGCAACTTACACTAGGGAAAATCTAGCAGCCCCTGGTAAGCTATTCCCCCACTGATTCTGGCCACAGGTCTGAAGGATAAACAATCATCTCATTTTTCCTGACATGAAGGACCCTTTGGGTGCACTAGTTTTGCAGCTTAGCACAAGAAAATTAATTTTGCAATGCAAGCTCTTCAGACTCATGCAAATGAAATTCATTTAATTGAGCCCCCTTTTTAACAATCCTATCACTGTTTTAGTGTGCTATAAAACATTCATTTGCAAAATAAAGAGCAGCAGAGTGGTTCTTAGGGCTTAGTTGCAGGAGAAGAGAGTGCAGTTCCCCTCATACCTTCTCAGAGGGAAAAGGGCAGAGGTGTAAGAGGAAAGCAGGTGTTGAAGCAGGATTGCACCAGGGATCTTGTTTGAAGGGACCAACAAAAGGGTGGCTGCTCCTTTTTTAATCACAGAATCACAGAATATTTTGATTTGAAAGGGACCCACAAGAATCATCAAATGCAGCTCTTAAGAGAATGGCCCATACAGGGATCAAACCCACAACACCTGTGAGATTATCACTGTGCTCCAAACTGAGTAATCTCAGAGAAACTGAGCCAATCTTCCTGTCAATGTGTGAGGAGAGGAATTGTGACAGGCAGTATGGTAAGACCAAGCCAGTGACTGCGAATTTTATGGCAAAAGAATTGTTAATGGCACACTGTATGAACGCTGAACGCACTAAGATTACAGCACAGGCATTTCTTTCATTCTTTTCAGTACTTACACTCTAAGCTTTGCTCAGAGTCATTTTCATAAACAACTGCATAAGTTTGGAAAATTACATTTACAACAGAAAATCAGCAAACCCTATGTCAAAACAGTAAAATAACACAGCTCTATAAAAACGCTTTGTTATCTATTTGAACAGATAAGAGTGCCTCAAACCTGTGGATTTCCTTAGTACAATACCCTCAGCTCTGCTTGACATGACAGGATAGAAGAGAATCACCATCAGATCACTAAATACATCAGTTTATCCTCAAGGCAATGCTGTAACTTATCTGCATATGATGAGGGTGATTTCTTAGTAGCAACTGGACAGCAATGAAGTTTGAAAATTTGTACTGAAATTTGAGCAATAACAATTCTTAATAATTCTTTAGTCTTCATGTTATTTGACCAAAATATCTACAATCAAAATTACAGACAGAGTGAGTTTCTAGAAATAACTAAGGTTGTTAAAAATGTTATATTGTTATTTGTAAGAGATAGAAATTATTTGTTAACAAAATCAAGAAAAATGTTGCCGGCACCTTAATTATTGCAGCAAATTACTTGGAGCTTGCATTGCTTATACCCATAATTTAACGTTTTCAAGAAAGATGGTTTGCTTTGTTTTAATTTATTTATTTAGTTTTCCATACTGCTACAGCAGAGGTAGTTTTAATTCTAAATTTTCTTCTTTATTTTTTCAAAAACAAACTTTTAAATGGGATGTGCACAACAAGTGAGGTCCGAAATGCTACCAGTTAGCTTCTGTGGCTCATCTTTTCAGAGCAATGACTTTGGATATATTTTATTTTAACTCCAGTAACTTCATGAGTTTTGCTCTTCCAGTGGGTGCATGCTTCTGGCCATTCTTTTAATTAAGTAAGAATATTTCCTAAAGACAGGAGAGCCCCATAGAGAAAGAAATGGGAAATTGGTAGGATTTGAATAGATTTATGTGAGTGCTGTGATTTGCAACTTGACAAAATGTGCAAGTCAATGGAAATCTTTTATTATTACTTTACCTTCCTGACCAATGTGTGTAACAGTCGTTAGACCTGAATGCAGTGGTTAGAGCTGGGAAATACTGAATGTCTCCTGACAAGATGGAAGACAGCTCAACATTGTCAAAGGTGTGCTCCATTTTTGCAAATGGTTTAATGATGTATGAGGAAAACACACTCATTTATGCACAGGTGGTACTTGTACTTCAAAAAGATAGCAGCAATAACAAAAACAAGGAAACCAACAAAAACAAGCAAAAAAAAGCCCCAAAACCCCCCCTACCACTGCCAGCAGAAAAAACCAGAAAACAACCCAAAAAAACAAAAAATGTAAATAATACTCCCCTTCCTACCAAAAAAACCGCCACAATCAAACATAAAGATACAAAATAGATCCATAGGAAAAACTCCTGCTGCTCAATTGGTAGGCAGTGCACTAAAGTTCTGCTGTTATGTCAAAGAGCAGAAGGCACACATTGCATTCCCACCAACCAGGGCAAGGTGGCAACAATCTAGCTTGGAACAGGTTCCTGTTCAAAGTGGTCTGAGATCCATTATCATCTAGGGAAGATACAGCACACAAAGGGAAATTCTCCTCACTTATATGACTGAGACAAGTAATTACAGAAGTCTCATAGTGCTGTTCTTTCCCATTCCTTCCACTCACACTAAGAGATCTATGACTATTTAAACTGCAAAAGGGAACCATAGAATAGTTTAGTTTGGAAAAAGTCATCAACCATTAACCCAGCACTGCCAAATTCACCACTAAACCATGCCCCTAAGCACATCTCTATAGATTAAATACCTACAATCTGCTTCCTGGGGCAGCCTGTTCCTGTGCTTGACAACTCTTTCCATGAAAAGTTTTTTCCCAATATCCAACCTAAACATACAGCCAGTAATGTAAATCAGTGTCTTACAGCATGCTTTCAAAGCATCTAGCATAATATGTTGCCAGGTCCTACAAAAGCCCACTATTCACCACAAAAATAGAAACAGGTAAGAGTAAAGGCTGATTGTGACAACGCACTATTGGAGATTCACTCAAACACAAGTTAAAAAAAAAAAAGCTGCATCTAAACTACATCTTGTATGTCTGCTACAGCAATTTGAATATTTTGCTGTTTAGAGGGACTCAGAAACAAAGTACTCCAGCACTCCATCTGGCCTCCATCCAAAGAGGATGCCTATTCAATACAGGATGATATTTTGAAGCTTGAGTTTTTCTGTGCCTCCTAAAATAATTCTGTGCCTCTTTGAGCAACCTATATTGCTTTTCACTAAGATGCTAATATCTTTTGGATTTTGAATAAATAAATTTGAATCTGCATAAATTTTGAATGCTTTATTAGACAACAAGATAACCAGATGATCAGGCTGCACATTTGGATACATTTATCTAATCTGTTTTCCTCTCATTTGCCGCTTCTTTTTATTCTTATTGTGATCTATTCTCCCTCCTGTTTGTTTTTTGTTTTTATTTTTCCTATCCTTATACCTAATTTAAAATGTTTGGAAAGCAAAAGAGATACTGAATCCATGTCGTGTAAAGACAATATGTAAACAAAATATGTAGCACTTTTTTATTAACCTTTACAAGTTCACCTGCTGCTATGTGCACACTTACAGAATGTGGTAATGAGGTTTCTATTAACCTCTTGTAGTATCCAGAAGTTCAGTATAATTTTGCCAGTATTCCCTGTGATATTTGCAAAGAACACTTTAACTTACATAGAGCCTCCCAAAATGGGAACTCTTTTAAAAATTGTGCTCCTCTGTCTGCAGTAATATTTTCCAAAAATGCATGTATATTAGAGAAAAATTATTTCATAGAACTTGAGGCAACATATTTTTTCTAGTTAAAATAAATCACGTTAAATCAATCAAAGCTTTATGAAAATAAAGTACGGGAAAGCAAGCACTCTGTAGTTTACAGTCCCATAAAAGAGAGTATAGGGTTTTCATAATAAAAGAATAGAAATGTAAACATGAGAGCACATAATTAATTCTCTTGCTTCTCTTCTCCCACCAGAGAGGAATGCCAGAGTTGACTGAAAGAGAATTTTTGAAGATGTTGGGAGTGACTTTAAAAAACAATCAAACAAAAATTAAGGTCAAAAAAGATAATAATAAAAAAACCCTAGAGGAATAAACATGGTATTTTTCTTTCAATGCTTTGCTTATTTTCTACAAAAAATATTTTAATATTTATATTTTATTTAATTAGCAAAATCTCAATCATATGCATATATCTTATGCATGCACATCTAGTAAAATCTATCTATGAATTCACTAGAATTAACTGTTTTGACCAGGTCAAACTATTTAATATCAATGATTTTTTCTCTCAGTATTGATACATTTCTATTATCTACATGGCTATCTTGTAATTCATCAATATGGCAAACCCAAGCTCTGAGGTAAAACTGCCCCTGGTATGTTTTAATAAATAACAAAATGCTAAAATCTTTTTTCTTTACCTCTTTTTTGGCTGCATTTTCATTCTTCCCTCCCTATCATGATGACTAGGAACATACTTGGGTAAAAACCTGGGGAAATTATCTACCTTGGATAATTGGCATCATGGATCACAGTCTTTTCAGACCTCTGGGACCTAGAGGACAGGATTCATCTCACCTACCATAAGCAGTTGGAAGGTAGGCAAACAGTTGACTTTCTCAGCAAGGTTCCCTCCATAGTCTGTGAGAGCAAAGAAATCCAGATGAGGTTGCTTAGCAACTTGAATTTTCTTCAAATACCTATCTTAAAATGGGATGAATTTTCCTCTGGAGACCTCCTTCTCCTTCCACTGATTATCCATGAAATAACTTCAAGTGGCTGTCTAACTTCTGGACCAGAGGAAAAGGTGGAATTAATTTCATCTCAAGATCCAATTACAGCACAATCAGAGTTCTGGTTGTGCTCCAAGGACTACAGTGGAAGAAAACTTGAATATTGCTGCTCAGAAGGTGAAGAATTTAATCTAGATAACCTCAAGTAAAAAGAATATATATTTCCCAAACTGGGGAAGCACAATGGCATGTTCTGAGAAGATTATGCATTTTGGCACTGTTTTACAGCCATAAAAAGAGAGCAATCCAGAGGAGGTTTGGGAATTCTCTGCGCCGACAAAGATCATTGTTAATAGACTTATTTATCCCAATTTAAAAAGAATGAAAGACAATTTATTCTGTTTTGGTTTCATCCTTTACCTTGTTGTATCAAGGGGCAAAACATCATCTGACAGAGCTTTGTTTCATTTTAAAAAAAGGTACTGCTCCTGCTTTTTACTGTGTTTGAAACCAGCTTCTTCTCCAATGTTAGAAGAAAACAACTCTCCTCCCCCGATTTTCAGTAGCTTTTCGCAGCTGTCAAATGTCACACACTCTGAGCAAAGAATTTAGGCATGAAGTTTATGAAGAAATGACAGTTAAATAGTTAGCAGTTTGTCTTAATCAATATTTGAATGCACGTACAAAGCTCCTAAGGACTCTAGCTATGGAATTAAGGATGGAAATTTCATGTGGAGCTAAAGTGCTTTCTAACTGCTCTTTAGCAAGTCACAAATATTGCAGCATTTATTTTCAGAAATTTTCACTCTGTCTGTAGTTAGAAGGTGATGTTTACACTGCAGAGCACTTGTGCCTCTTCTGAACCACAAGCATTTCCACAGTTGCCCTGAAAGGGTTGGGTGGAGTTATTTATTTTGTGTGTGTGTGTGTGTGTGTGTGTGTGTGTGTGCGCACCTGCACGAGGCTGGGAGCACTTTTGGATCAATGTGTCTGATCTAAGATGAGGGATTTGCTGTGGCCCACTAGAGACATGTTTCTCTAGCAAGAAAGGTAAATTGGCTTATGTTTGTCCATGTAAATGACACAGTTTCTAAAAGGCATTTCATGCTTTGCTCATACACTTCTTCGTGGGTTTAGTCTTCTCTTCTGTAAGCAGTGCACATGGAGGTCCACTTTGTGCTGCAATGTATGCTCCTTTGTACTGCCCAGGAAAATTTCATATTTTTATCAATATTTAGGAAGCCTTATCTTTTTAATATTTAGAGGTGGGGGGGATTTTTTTTTTTTTTGTTGAAATTGGACCTAAGTTATCCAAATCAAATTATTGCCTTGGCTTTATTTCTTGTACCAAAAGAATATATTACTTCCTTATTTCATCTCTGCAGATTAAGCTAATTTGTTTTACAAGAACACTTTGAGAAATTGTATTGCTGTTGCAATTAAGTGGTTAATTAATGTAGAAAT
This sequence comes from Melospiza georgiana, assembly GCF_028018845.1. NCBI lineage: Eukaryota > Metazoa > Chordata > Aves > Passeriformes > Passerellidae > Melospiza > Melospiza georgiana. The sequence goes on from NC_080430.1 coordinate 75,990,629, forward strand.
GCCAAGAAATTTTCCATTCAATATGATTTTTCGAATTTCTCTGAAATGAGAAGTCTTATCCCCAAGCATAGCAGTTTCAAAGTATTTGCAGAATAAGACACAAACAATATCTAGATCAGGTCAATTAAAGCAAAGTTAATAATTTTGAAAGATTTAATTTCAGGCAGGAATCCTATGATCACTGTTTTGCCCCCAAAGCATGGATAAAGAAAATGAAAAAAAAAGCAACCAAGATTTGTCAATACTTTCAGTGAAAGAGCATTTCCAAGAAAAAAAATTGTATTAAAGACTGTGACCAGGATTAGTTACCCATGCAAAAAATCATTATATAAGACCAAAAAATAATTTTCTAAGTCAGTTTATAAAAGAATTGTGACTGGAAATTCAGCTTGACACTCATACTTTCATGTACACAGCTTTTTTTTTTCACTTTCTCTTCATGTATTTGTACTTTCCATCTAATACTTGTCAATTTTATTTTAGTATACTGCACTTCACTTTTTGTGCATGTAATGAATCATTCTTCTATGGTCATTTTGGCAAATTGATAGAAAATCTGAACAGTTAAATTTTTATACATAGTTAGATTGGGTTTATGTACTTTCAGAATCTTCACCAGTTTTAAACTGATTGAATGCTTGGAGAACATGAGGGCTTTGCTGCTATAAAATCTGGTCTGATGTTTTACAACTTCGGTTCAGCAGAACCTAACCCAGATTTATCTAATTTTAATATTTCAAAACAGCATATAGGCAGACTGAGGAAAAAAAAAAAGCAAGATAAGAATGATCAATACGATTGATTTATAGATGACTAAAAAAAAAAAAGAAAAAATAAATTTGAAACTACTAGGTATTTATATGAATTTTTTAATGTATTTAACCCACAAAATCAAAGTAACTGTCAAGGTAACTAATTCTTGAATCTTGACTTACTGAGATAAACAAAGTTTCTCATGGAAATAAAGGGACAAGAGGTTCATGTATGTAAATATGTATCTGCATGGCAAATAAATCAAATAATTTCGTGCCAACTATCTAAATAAATTATTGGGTTTTTAAAAAGCTGAGGAAAAAAATCACATTTCAAGATTTAATTTACCTTAAAATGCTGTAAGGAGAAAATACTTATTAGGCTATAAAACTGATTACTGCACATGTTCATAACTAAAGCTTTTAGTACTGTATTTTTCAAATCAGAAGTACAAGCGACCCTGGAGATATCATAGCCTAATCCAATGATCTGTGTGACACAGATTGCTTTATGCATATGTTTTTACTTCATTGTTTTTAAAAACAGCTCAGAGTTTAGCAATGTCTACTTGTTTTTTATCATGTTTTGGTCTTGATATGGGTTCCTTCCCACGTTCATGCCTTCCCTCCTCTCATGTCTTTTTTGGGAACTTGAAGTCATATACAGAAATATAACTCCACTTCAAACAAGACAGAGTGGCTGTTCCTTGCATAATTTTATCAAAGGAAGAGGCTCAATTATGGGAAATAGAAGATTTCTTATTCTCTCTTATGTCCTATCATTTGGATAGTATACGCATAGGCTGGGGGAGCCAAAATCTCATGCTGATTTAGTGATAGTTGGGAGGAAATTGTTAAAAGCAGAAGAATGGTGAGGAGGAGGATATAGATTCTCCCAGGTGCAACTGGGAATGCCAAGGCCTAGAGAATAACAGTGTGGGAAACCTCTCATATTACGCCTACTGCTGTTTGTCCTCTCTGTTTTGAGAAGAATCTCAGTGTGGAGATGATGTAGGTGTTTTGAGAGACTCAAAGGCATTCTCACAGACATGTTTGAGCTCCTTGTCTTGGGAGAAAGAAGCCCAAAGCTGAGGAGATTTCAGGATGGTGGCAAACCACACATGCACAGGCCCTTGATAAGTGTGTGCAAACAACAGGCTCACTGCTCACTAGGATAAGCCGAGCCCGATGGTGGCTGTGTTCTGACTTGGATGTCGCCGTCCAGGTGATTTAGATCCTCTAGTCAGGGAGTAAAGAAATAAATTTACTCTGTGTTTGAGCCGTGATTTTGTGGTTGTTCCAGCTGCCTGCCTGTGTTGACTCACACAGTAATGTTCCAGCAATCTTTCTAAGTCATACACTTGATCATATTTTTTAACAAACGGATCATTTAAAGACTTTCAAAGAAAAATAGAAGAAAGCTTGGGGAAAAGCTGGAAAAGAAGCTAATAGCATTCTTCTAATTAAAAATACAGATTTTTTTATGACTAGTTTTTAAACTAGTGGTAATCATTCAATCCAGTTTCTTTATGTTTCATAATCTTGAAGTCTCTGGTGAAAATTAGCAAAGCTGAAGTTACAAAATTTTTGGCATTGTTCTTGTGAATCTCTGGAAGCCTTTATTTATCTATATGTTTCTTGATTGTACTATTCTGTTCATCACTGTTCTTTTTTGTCGTCACACAGTCTCTTATTTGAGAAAGATTAAATACATATTTAAGATTTATAACAAAGGAAAAAACTCATATTGAAGTGTCATAATTAAGAGAAGATTTACTACCAACTGCAGGCCAAGTTTTCCTTACAGATCCTAGGACATGTGGGAACAGAGATTTGTGAAAATTCAGGTCTGCCCTGGCTTTTCAGAAGTATTGGAAAAGATGAAATAGCAGTCCCACCAGCAGACCTAAACATCATATTCTGACTAAATATAGATGGAAAAACCTAGGGATAAAAATAGATCATTACTCTCCCCTTCTGAAGTTTTATTTGCACTTAGTTCTGCTTAAACAAGTTAAGTGTAAATATGTCAGGAAAAGAAAAACTGATGGGAAAAAGTGATTGAACTCAGAATGATTTAACATGGCAACCAGCCCAACTCCGTGTGCTCTTCTGAGTGATCTTAGCCTCTGTGAAACAAGGAAATGTTTAGAATTTCAATGAAGATTAGGTATGTAATCACTGCTTCCTGCTTTCCATGGATGCTAGCAGACAAATCTTTGTGAAGGTAAAGAAACAAAGATGAATAGGGGTGAAAAGAGAAGAGGCCTGATTCCAAGAGACTTCATAAAATATAAAAGTGAAGTACAGCCTGTCTTGCAATAGAAGTGTTCCTGCCTTTTCCTTTTGGTGCACTTTCTGCTTTTCCATCTTTTTCCACTGCCCACTCTTTTTCAGAAGGAGAATTTTGTATTCCTCCCCTATACAGAGTAGCCTTCTGTGTGTCAGAGCACAGCCTTAGATTTCCACCCATCTCTCCCTATTTGCTGTCACACCTACGCTTTTTCCTTTTTGGCCTACTTTTGATGTATATTCCACTTACAGTGTATATTGCAAAACTTTTTATCCCCATCATGCAACACTATTTGCATTAGAAGTGCTCCTTTTTTCTGTAAATATTTCAATATTTCCTCCCGATAGTGGTTACAGTGCTGCATTTAAAAGACAATAATAAATAGCTATGAGAGAGCAGGCCTTATGCTGTCTAATAAAGTTGTTTGTTTTACTACAAACTTGTAGATGGCATCAGCATCAAATGGAGCCATTTCCATTTATCTGAGTGTTCTATGACTGGTATTGAGCAGACGTATGCCTACCTTTAAACAAGGGCCAGTTCCCCAGATGCCACTGAATAACCTCAAGAAAATATTATGAAAAGGTACTTTGTTCATCTTTGCAGTTTCAGGGATTCCTTAATATCTGGATGGTCTCCTAATATTGATTAGAGTAGCCACAATGTTCCCGAACAGAAGCCAAAAGAATGAAAAAAAAGCAGTACAATGAAAAAAAGTAGAGCCATTACTCATGCCTTTTTATCATCCAGACATCTTCCTATTAAGAAAATACCTTTTAGGATCTGCAAGATTTAAATCTGCACCAGGACCTTAGGACATCAGAAATATACACTTGTCAGTAGCTTTCCTTTTTGTTCTCCCATATATTTACTGGGACAAAAATTCTACTAAACATTTTTTTTACCAGTAGTTCCATTGCTGAAGTGGACATAATGTGGAATGAAAATACTAATTAGAACTTTGCTTTATATGTTTTACCTAAACTACAGTAATTGATTTTGTTCTAGTTCTGGGTTTAGCTTTCTGATATTCTAATATTAGACCCAATTCTGCACACTGTAACACATATGCAAATATTACTTTCATGGACATGCAGCATTCAGAGAAGACCTAGTTTGTTCAGATCCCAATTTAACTGCCATTAAATTCAATGGAAAAGCTCTGACTGGTGTCTGTAAATTTCATCAACCCCTTAATAATTTCACATGGGATCTAATCGTGAATTAGTTCTCACTTTGTGCAGTGCACTCTGAATGTGAGTCTGTTGAGCTCCTCAATGATAGTACTAAAGCAATAACAAGAGCCTAAATAAACCCTTGGATTTCTCACTTGGCTATTTGATGCAAATCTTCCTTTTGTTGTAGTACAGTTTCAGCACCAGATTAAACCCACATCTTTTTTCACTCCAACTACTGAAAGCACAGCCCAAATAAAATTTCATAACTAGCCTCATGATTCATCTTTTTAAGAAAGTGTTGGTACTAAATTAATTATGCTACAAGACAACTGCACCTTGCAGCATTTCCTGCTATTCTGCTGGTGCCCACAACAGATATCATCAGGGTTTGTCAGTACAGAAAGTAATGGCAAGCAGTTTCTAGAAGTTCCATCACAAATTTTTATCTTATGTCATAGACTGTAATAGTCTTTAGCACCCAGAATCCACAAAAAAAGCACAAATAGCAAAAAAAAACCCGAAAAAAAATGAAAAACAAAACAAAAAAAAAAAAAAAAAAAAAAAACAAACAAAAAACCAAACCAAAAAATCCCTCAAAGCTTAGGATACTCATTGTTCTTTAGTAAACAATGTTATTCTTTAATTGAAAATGATAGCTCAAGCAAACCACAATATTGTGTAATATTGAACATCCAGTGTCATAGTAGTGATCAGCGATTACTTGTACTCAAACAGGCTGCACCAGAAACCAGGAAATTCATTATTGTTGCTGGCAAAACTGTTTATTTCTGTGAATGACTTGAACATTATTAGTCACAATTCCCAAAACATCCCTTGCAACTTCGTATTATGTTCACTTTCAGGTACAGTGACAAGCCTATCATTATCATTAGCTGTAAGTGACGTTAGAGCTGTAAGACTATTGAGCACACAGGGAAATCTCACACACGTTGCTTTCTTTCACCTTAAAATCATTTGTCACTGTAGTAGCATTAGACGATAATTTTGCATTCTCCAATGTGTATTGCACACCAATGACACTGTGTTGCTAGTATAGATGTTTAGAGTAATTTGTTTTTCTCCATATGATCCACATGTTAGGGGGTATACCTTTACCCCTGTTATTAAAACAGACCAAACTGAGCTGGTTACATGAGCCTCTGTATTTAAGCCTCAGTTAATAAGTGGGTGCTTAACAAAGCCCTCCTCTCTGAACCCTCCCACTGCATTCACTTGCAAATCAGTGTTTGGCTGGCAAAGCCGCCGTGCTGTCCCCCCAGCCCCAAACCTGCTCCCGCTGAGCACTGCGGCTCTATCAGCAGCAACATCTCTCTCGGCGAGGGGCAGCGACGCCTCTCCTTGCGAGGGACGCTTTTTAATAATCAGGGGCGCTGAATGGAAACCAATCAGACAGAGAGTCCCTTTGGCTCCTGCTCGCTGCCTGCCTGACTTAAAAGTGATGCCGGGAGAGAGGGAGCCCCGGTGAGAGGCGAATGCGTTCGGCGCTGGAGGCACGGGAACATGCAGAAGGCTGGATGCAGGTAGAGAAGCAGCGCTGAACGGACAGAACTGGGCTCACACAGACAGCCTGGGTGAGTACATCAACTTTCTGTAGCATGAGAACTGCCGGCAACCAAAAGAACAGATGCTTTCTGTAAGAGTGTGCAAAATGTCGAAGATGCCGTACAGATACTTTTTAAGCAAGGGGGAGTGGAGGGGCAGTGTCAGCAGAGCACACTGGGGATATTTCTCTTACAGAGTTCCCAAAAAGATCCCAACTCATTAAATTGCTGAAATCTAAACTTCTGATACTGTAGATGTGATGACTACTTGTGTACATTAAAATATTAGCAATGTATATGCTGTTTGGAAATACTGTTTGATATTAATCAGTTTTTCCTGCCATATAGTAGTAACAATATAGCCTAACTTTCGTGCAGGGTGCTTTTTCACCTGTCCAGATAGAAGCTATTCCCCTTTTCTTTTTTTCCCACAAATGTGTTTGTCAATACATCTAATAAAAACAACCCTGGTTAAGAAGGATGAAAAAATAGAATGTCTTTGTTGCTACTAAGAATGAAGTATTAATGTTTTTTTTGGATTTTCTTTAGTGAAACTAGCAAAATTAGTGGGGTATTTTTAATATGTTTTACAGAGGGAGGTACAGCTCAGGGTTCAGAAAGATTGAGAGCCTAGGCAGATGTCCCTTTGGATATCTGTGGCAGAAAGTCAAAGTCAACAGGCTTAAAGTGCAAGGATGCTTTCCAGAAGTCCTTCCAAACTACCTTGTCAGCCTAACATGTATAATCAGAGAGTCCCGCAGAAAGCAAGGCAGAAAGCATAAAAGGTCATACTGACCACTTGACACTGAAGTAACCAGCAGAAAACAAATGAATGACATTTTGCCTTTTCACATGCAAGAAACATGCTGTCACATGTGTTCAATTTCACTTTTTGAGCTTGAAAGAAAGAATGATGTACATGAATTAAAAGGTAATTGATATCCCTTCCTGTTGTTAGGCAATATGGATACAGCAGCCACTCACCTTGTCACAGATTTAAGTCATAGCTCAGAAAACAGAATGGTATTTTCTTAAAATACTTCCCATTTTCAGCAGACAATTTTGCAACCAATGTATGAGTCTTGCTCTGATTAAAGGGATAAAAGTGATAAAACTAATATTTTACTGAAACCACAGCAGGATTATGCTTCATTGCTCAGTACTACACTAGCTACCCTTGCTAGGGATAAAAAAGGATAAAAATGCAAGTGTAATACTTGCACTAGTTTTGGAGATGAGATCAAAAGGTTTGTTAAGTAATATTAGTCATAGTGATGGGAATTACCAATGACAGATCTTTAAAAATCATTGTCTCCAAGTAGTTCTCCATATCTGAAAGGATAATTTTATTCCAAAAATATAGTGAACTAATTAAATATTCAGAAGATTTGTGTTATAATTTGTCTATGACGATTAAGAAATTTATTTGTGAACAATGTTAGTTGTTTAAAAAGGCGTATTGCTATCTGTATGTCAATCTGACAGATAAAATATATTGTCCTGTCATTTGTGCTTCACTGTGTAATGTAAATTCAAGGGAGAATTATATCTGTTTACAGCTAATATGATTTACTATTAACAAAAATATAAAACATTATACAGTCAAATGTCTGGGAAATAAATAATTCTTGGTTTGGGCTTTTTTAAGTTAGGTAAATTAGATTAATTTTAAATGGAAAAATGTAACTGTATCTGTATCAGTGCTATTACCACTTGTACCTAAAACAGTTGCCAAGTCTTTTTGAACTTGATGGAGTGAGTTCAAGAATCAAAGTTTTTCATATGTTTATTGCCTGAACAAAGTAGAGTTTTTCATTTCAGAGATTGTCTTGTAGCCATTATTGTAGAATGTTATGCTTTGTGTGTAACTGGTACATCTCACCTAACCACAAAAAGAAGTTTGGTGATGCAGTTCACAGAGAAAATGTGGGGACACCTCTGCCATATGCTTTGAGCAGCTCCATGTTAAAATTGCTTGAAGCTTTCAGAATTTTCATGCTTTTCTGCAGAAGTGACCATTCTGAAAAGGGTGTCCTCCTCTCCAGACAGCAACTCACATACAGGGATTTCTGCTCTCCTCTCACCTGGCTGTTGCTCCACAAGGATGCTGATCTCAGCAGCAGTTGCATGGAACTGGCAGAGACGCCCTCTCATCATGGGATCAACCAATAATGATGATTTCATTCCCTGACCTACCCACCAAAAAAAATGTAATAATTGAAATCCACTGGTTTAAATGTCATGACCCATAACACTGCTGAAAGTTAATTCTGCTTACACAGCTTACAACTTAATTCTGACATTCTCTTACCTCTGGCATCAGTAATTGTTATCTGAATCTGCACAACATGGGTTGTAGGGAATCTACTGACAGAAGCATTTGAGAAGTAGAGCCAGAGAGAAACAGGACTGACAATTTTCTCTGAGGATGAGTTTGTTCAGGAGATATCATATAAGAAAACTGGGATACGTAGGCTAGACTATGAGACAATATAGATGTTTAAAAGTATGTGTTTCTTCCATGCAGTCAGAGCTATTTAACTGCAGAAGGTAACTGGAGCAAAAATCTAGAGAAAAATGCATCTCCCACACATACCAGAATGGGTTCAGAATTTCTAAGGCTTGCAGCAGGTGTTATATTCAAATGTTATCTGCAGAAGAACTAATATTTTAAAATGAATAGAGTTGCCCAAGTAAAAGCTGCCTGCATTCTCTGTGTGAGGGAATTTAATAAAATAATTCATAGGAATAAATCCAAAATTTTGTGAAAGGTGGTAGGAGGAGAAGGAAAATAAAGCAAAGGGAAATGAAGAAAAAGAATTTTTGCAAAAGCAATCAGAGTAATTTCTCTTCTTGCCTTTTAAACACATAGGAAATTGCTGAATGTTAAAAGAAAAGTTATTTTCCTGACTTTCAGTGACTGATCCTGATAAAAAATACCCCAGTGGCATCAAGGACTACTTGCCGAGCATGACTGAGCAGGAGAGGCATACCTTGATCAAATCATACTTTGTGTCTGCAGTGCAAAATCCTAGCAAAACTGAGACTTGGTTACTTCTGGGAAAATGCTACTAGCTTCAGGAAAGAGGAAAAATGTTGCAGCTCACTGCAGCTCAGAGGAAGGCCCAAAATATTTTAGAAAAAAATTATTTTTTAACACACAGTATGTAATTTTATTACAGAAATGTCAGGAAGTGAAGTATGATGTTTATAATCTCTCTTCTGAAATCTTGGGAAGATTACAAGAGGACATGGGTGGCATTGTTGTTATCCCATAAACACACAGTGCCACACAGAGACTGTCTCAGTTACAGAGTACCTCTGTGTCAGAGACAGGAATAAAATGGGGGATCCACTTTTCCAGTCCTCCAAGTTCTCTGTAGGATTACATCAATGTTCAAAAAATATATTTACCTTGAATCCTTAAATAACACCATCAATAACCACAAATGTTTCTCAGAAAATATATTTCTGCAACTTCAAAACTGAGTGCTTTAAGTGGTGTCCAGTGTACTCCTTTGCTAGCACCTGTTAGCAGTAACAGTAATAGCAACATCAAGACATCATCACTTTGGATTCTGTTTCCCTATCTCAGAAAAACATTTTTTTCATAATATGTTATCTCTTGATATGCATATATCAAGGAGGTTTAGGTAAGTACAAATTTTATAGATGCTAGATGGTGTTCAGGTTGCTTTGTCCTCAAAGGCTGTATTTGAGAGAAAGAAGGACCATCTTCATAGAAATTATGCCTGTAATGATATTGCAATTTTGGGCCATGCATGTTTGCATGTTGGTACTAAAGGATTCAATTTTCTAAAAAATACTGGCAGCATCTCACCATTGTGCATAAATATGTTGAGAAAGAGCTCCTAAAGCACTTGCCCAGATTCAAAACATGATCTTCATAAATTACACCCAAGAATAGATTCTGTGAAATATAGAAAATTGTGGATAATGCATTTGTATTTGGGCATAGAAAGAGTAGGCCCTTCCATCATTTAAACAAATTGCACAACAGCTCTCAGAAGGAGATTATCTGAATTTGTGCATTTTTAATAGTTCGATTGAAGTCAATTAATGATGTATGCAAGCCTTCTGGCAATATATACAGGTATAATTAGATTTAGCCATTATTTTCAAAAAAATATGATCTATTATATTGATAATCAATGATGCACAACCAACCAGTGGCTGACATTCATATTCCGACACCCCTTAAAAAAAGGATTCAATAAAAACATCAAGTTGTATAAAAAGTGTTCAATAAAGGAAATTTAAAAATATAATGATCTAAAAAACTCAGCTTAATATCTTACTAGAATAATTGGCTTTTATTTCCTTTGTACTCCATCATTCAATATTTGCTCCTAAGGAGATGAAGAGGCAAAGCAAAAATGGGCTGAGTTGGGTATAAGGGTGAAGTTAATCCCATTGCTTCTGGTTTTAAAGAAAAAATAGGCACAGAACAAGTGAAATTTAGCATTTTAAAATCCAGAAGTTTTATGTTCTGTATGATTTGAAGGTTTCAGTGGTCTAATCACATCCGATTTTAACAGATAAAAATAGCCCCAGTGTATGAACAGAACTGTTATATATATGCACCTTTGTACATGTACACATGCATCTAGAGACATAAACTGAAGTATAACTCATGCAAATGCTAGAGAAAAATAATGCAATATTTGTAGAAAACGATATATTACAATGGGTTTGCTTAAGTTTATAGTGCTACATTCTGGCTGAATTTTCCTGCTTACTTTGTTGTTTATTCCAATACTTTCATATGGTTTGCATTATTCTTTGTTATTAGCTTCCATACTAGTGGATTTAAATATCAAGCTTTGCACTGGGAAGCTATTGTAAAAATGTTCTTAATTCTTAAACCGCAGATGCTGGCTGCAGGTAATCTCATGGAAATAGTTTTGCCTGTGTAGCAAAAAGAAAAAAAAATCAGGAAAACATACTTATTTCAAAAGGAAATTCTTGTAGTTGTTTAAGCTATTTGTCAGGAGAACTGTTTGTGCTTGTGCTGTGTTCCAGAACCTGTATTCAGACCGGGTAACATTTTGCAATAAGACTGGTCCCACTGAAACCAGCAAAATTACTTTTGTGCATTTCCCTTACCCTGAGTAAAAATGAGTGTGGAATCTGTGTTCTTATGCTATCTGATAAAAAAAGATTCTATTTTCCTCAGAGTAAACATAAAAATATTAAATTGCAGAAAATATTTTCCCATTTCCTGGAAGATTTACAACAATCCTTACATTTGTTTCCAAGATATAAAAGGTAAAAATGAGAATTCAGACTTGTAAGAAAAATGGATTTCGATGTAAATAATGTAGTCTCTTCATTCTTTCCTGTTATCTTCAATCTATGGCTTTACTGCAACTGAGCTTGATCTTGCTCTTAATGGCTTCAAATTTGTGTTATATATGACTTCTTTCCTAGTCAAGACAGCTATCTCGTTGGATTTACATCTTTTCTAGAGTAAGATAATAAGTAAAAGCCCCTGTGTTCTAAATAAAATTAATTAATCTCTTCAAGTTCCTTCATGGAGATAGAACAATATTGAAGGTAATTGTTCTTTGCTTAGTAGTAGTAATAATAGAAGTAGCATCAAGGCTTAAAACTCACATATTAGTTGAAGTACTGATTTAGTGATACTTTAATTACATTTGTCCCAAGCTTCTGGTCCTGCCTGCTCTTCCAGTTATTGTCTTCTTGAAAAATCTACTTATGGTACCAAACCATCCCTGCAGTAAGCAGAAGGACCTTCAAATTAAAAAATGTATTGTGCTTAGTGTTCTTATAATCACTTTTAAAGGCAATTAAAGAAAGGAAAGTCTCAAAAAGGTTGGTACAACTGCTGTCAGCTATCACTGGCCAAAAGAATCTACTGGTTGAGAATCTTTCCCTGAAGCTTTCATTCAGGAAGGGAAAAAACATAATTTAGCTCAAAAATGGGAGTGAATTAGGAAGTCGCTAGATGCACCACAGAGTGCAGCTTTTGCAAAAAAAAAAAAAAAAAAAAAAAAAAAAATTAAAAAGTATTTATCCCTACAAGGTTGAATCTAAGAGATAAAGACTTAGGAACATGCCTAGTGTTGCACATTTAGACACATAAATGTGAGTACAGCTAGAATGAAAGATTTAGCACTTCTGACAATGACACTCTAATAATTTATTTGCCATTTGAATTTGTGTTTAGGAAATTCACATTTACATTGCAGAGGAAAATTTTCTAACACCTCCATACAATAGAGATACAAAGAATTTAGAAAATATAGGATACAGAAAAAAAAACCCTAAATGCAAAGAATAAACTTCTCAAATATACAAAGGCCCTCTATGGTTTTTTTTCCTCTCACCGATGTGTTGAGACTCTACATAACGGTGCTCCCCAAACCAGAAGCCTACAGGCTGAATAGTTTTTATAACTATTTTATGTTTGCAGAGCAGACATATGATTAAATAGAGAACTTCACTGTTATATAGAGACCTAGGATCATGGTTCCCTTGATTACCCAAGAGAAATACTGTGTAATTCTAGCAATACATAAATCCTGATTTCAAAGGAATATACAGCTGAAGATTTGCCAACAGTTGCACACAAGAACAAAAGGTTCCTGTGCAGTTTGTGTACTGGTCTGTGTGTGTACCATACTAGGAGCAGAACATACTCATAGTTTAACTGTTGGTTAGAATGAAAATGAGTCTTAAGGATTACCCAATACAGGATTTAAGTTCCTGATCTCATGACTTGAAATGAATGTCAACTTGTATTTAAAAAGTATTTCACTATTTTTAAACTGGCAGATAAATTTTATAAACTCAGGATAAAGTGATATTTTTCTGCAAGTGTGTGTAGTTTGAAATAGCGGCTATGTCTTAGGCATCTGACTGAGAACTTTTCTAAGATTTACATGTGGGGGTCCCAAATAATAAAAAATATGGGGCAGAAACATGGATTGAGTAACCCAGGGTAATTGTTGAAGAACATGCCTAGAGCTACTGGAAGAAACCTTTTCAACCTGATTGAAAGCATCTCTAGTTCTCGGAAGGAAGGAAGGAAGGAAGGAAGGAAGGAAGGAAGGAAGGAAGGAAGGAAGGAAGGAAGGAAGGAAGAAAGGAAGGAAGGAAGGAAGGAAGGCGTCCTCTCCAAGAAGAATGGATTCACAAAGCTGAAGCAGCATAAACATTTCTGGATTACTTATTTTAAGTTTATTTAAAATGCAATACTGTGGGTAGCTACAATAATAATAGAACCAAAATGATTGTTGTAGTTTATGTCTTTTGTTCACAAATAGTATCAGAATCAATATTTTTTTGGACTGAAAGCTGAACTCTGAAAATAAAATATTATAGAGGAACATAAATAAGGAGACATTGTGGTGGAATGAAAAAATAAATGAGTCACATAAATTTTCTGCTTCCTTCACCTCTAGTTAATTAGCACTAATTAAACTTCATGCTAGTCAGCCTGTGGGTCTAGTAGAAAATTTAAAAAATCATGAAATTCCATTGCCTGTGGTGAAAATTTACATGTATTTGTGTATATATGTATCTCTATCAGTATCTGTGTTGATATAGTTTTATCATTATTTTGATGTAATTTTAGAGACTCAGGTTAGATTAAAAGATCTAGGGATCTAAGTATACTTATATCTCTATATATATCTACATATATACCTACATATGTCAGTGTAAATATAGCTGTAATGCGTAATGACAGATATGTATTTTTAAATTTTTTTGTTGTTTTACATTGTGCACAACATCTCTGTTATGAAAGTCATGCATATATTTGCATTGTAACTTTTCCAGAGCTATATTCTGTAGTTACTAACAGCTAACCAATATTCTTATGTGCCGAGTTGAGGAGGTCTTTGCAGGTCCAGATTTTACTCTATAACTTCAGACCTAGAGTGGTAAATATCAGAGAAAAACACAGAAAAACATCTGCTCTCTCTATGCTGCCATTCCAGAATTATAGAATGGTTTGGGTTAGAAGGGAACTTTGAAGTTCAACCACCTTGCCATGGGCGGGGGCAGCTTCCTCCAGGTCAGGATGCTCAAAAGTCCATCAAACCTGGCCTTGAACTTTTCCAGTGATGGAATATCCACAAATTCTTTGGGTAACCTGTTCCAGTGTCTCAACATCATTGCTGTAAAATATATTCCCCTCATGTCCAACCTAAACCTTCTTCTCTTTCAGTTAAAAGTCATTATCTAATATTGAGTTTCATCTACCAGTGTCCTAAAGTCTTTATCTACAAAACTGTTCTTAATCTCTTAATCCCACAGTCTATAGTCATGCTGAGGATTGCTCCAGTCCAGGTGCAGCACCTTGGACTTGGCCTGTTTGAACTTCATGAGATTTGCATAGGCACATTCCTGAAGTCTGTCAAGGTCCCTCTGGATGGTGTCACTTCACTTGGGTGTATCAACTGCACCACCAGCTTGGTGGCATCTCCAAACTCACTAAATTGTGTGCTGTCTTCTCACCATCTGTGTAGTTAAAAAAGGCATTAAATGACATCGGCCCCAGTAGAGACCCTTGAGGGACATCAGTCTCTACTGGTTTCCACTTGGACACAGCCATTGACTGTAAATCTTTGAATGAAGCCAAACATTTGATTCTTTCTCCATGTAACAGTCTAACCATCAAACCTGTATGCCTCCAATTGAGCACCATGACTCTTGTGGGGGTGTCAGGGGCCTTACAGAAGTCTAGGCCTTATGATATCAGAAGGTACCTCGTCCACTGATGCAGTCAGTCCGTCACTGAAGGCCATGAGATCAGTCAGACCGTGAGATCAGTCAGGAAGAGTTTGCCCTTGGTAAAGCCATGTTTGCTGTCTCTAATCACCTCCTTGTCTCCCACATGGTTTAAGACATCTTGCAGGATGATGTGTTTCATAATCATACCAGGTGCAGAGATGAAACTGATGGGCTGGCAGTTCCCAGGGTCCTCCAGTTCTTTCATGATTTCTAGAAAATAATTCCACTTCATTCAACAGATTTGTTTTGAGGCAAAAATTCCATGAAAGAGGAACTTTTGACTAAATCACATTAATAAAATTACATGGCATGACTTTCAGTGAATTACTTAAATACCTCTGCACTTTGTATCTCAGTTAAAATATTGACAAAATTTGCACCTTCACAAAATTTAAGCTATAATTTTGACATAGAGTTTTAAGCTTCCTTTCCAGTTTCTCAGCTCATTGAGCAAAGGTTCAAGAAACCTGAAATCTTTTTTCTATGATGGAGTTTTTTTAATACTTCATCCTTACTGTATGATCATCTAAATGATCAGCCCCAAGGTAAACAATACCTCTGTTAACTTTAATTTTAATGTCCCTTCACAATGCAAATAAAAGTTGTCTTCTTATTCCTATTTCAATTAATTGGTCCTGAAATTTAGTTTTATCCTGATAATTGAAAGGTCAAATAATGTGAGCATGCTCCTTTTAAACAGAAATTTCCATCCCAGTGACCAAGTATCTGAAGAGCAAGAAGGAAAACATAGACATGTTCTTTGGTTTTTTGCATGTAGTCTGTAGTGGCTCATTCTAAGGCACACTGAAGGAAGCATGAGGTTTCCAGCATTGCCAAAGAGCATCCAAGATTTTTTTTTCTATTTATAAAAAAGAAAATGGAAGATATTAAGATTTAAAGATAGTGTAGTCATAGGACAGAGTCATCACCTCCATATACATGCAATTATTTTTCCAGGTGTGGTTGACAACAGCCTCACCAATACCACCAATACCAGGAAAAAAAAAAAAAAAAGGTATTTACCCTGAAATATAATGGTGTTCATCTTTGAAGGCAGCATGTTTTGTTACTTATTTCCTCAAAAAATGAAATGATACCATATGGTATGTTAGACAGTTGAGACTGGAAATTGATTTATCTTAATAAATTTTAATACTTCACCAGCCACATTCTTTAATGCTATGAATGGATGTTAAAACTTCTTGGTTATCTCAGTGAGAATTTAAAAAGTATTTGTCAATGTTCATTTGTTTTACTGCTGACAGTTCTCTGAAATTACATGCGAAGGGTATTTCAACACAATCATGGTTAAAACCATCAATATTTAAAAGCAGAAACATACCAATGTTTCCCTTAGGTTATATGTGTGTGTATATATATGCATGTATCTATGGGCTTAAATAGGTGTAATGAAGAACTTGAAGTTGAAGGTCTTACTTGTGAGAGTCAGGCACATTATAACCTCATTGAGTTCATCTGGTAGTGAGCGGGAGCACCATGAGATCTCAGTAGAAACTTAATATGTGTGAAGCCAGTTACAAAAATTATTACCTGCACGAATTGCAGCACTATCATAGCACTTCCAACATTTATCTCTTTTCATACTGTGTACCCTTCCCTAGGGTGTAGCTTTACTACCTTCTTGCACAACCAGCAACTGGTCTCTCTGTGTTTCTGCTGTGGTTTGAGCCGGAGGGCTATTCAGTTTTTTGGGGTCAGAGGAATTTGTTGATTTGAAGAGAGGACAGTAAAGGGTTCAGATGTATCTGAGTGATCCTCAACCCAATGGAAGTGAGGAAAAAGAAGGTGGAACCCTTCGCTAAAGGATGATCTGTCAGCAAAAATTCCTTTTCCTGTGTTCTGGAGACCAAACGGGTTTATCAAGTACAAGAAAAGATGCTTCTCCCTGTTCCAAGTCTTCCTGACCTGTTGTCCAAAAGAATTAATGCCACTATCATGTTTGTCTTAACACTTTATTGATGCTGAAACCAGGAAAGAGTGAGAAGGGTAAGGGTAATTACTGACATTTGTACTCCATCATGAGGAGGACTCCAGAAAAGGAAGGGGATCGGGCTAAGCATAGGATCCCACCTGGCCTAAGGACATGCATCCATATCACTGGATATCCATAGCTTGCTGTGCTATTACAGCAGTCATCAACAAGTCAAGTTACATACTCCTCTATCACATTTATTCCCAACAATAGTGACTACTTGGCACAAATTATAACTAATAACTACTAGAAATATTGTTAATATTTCTTTATTCCCCTGCCATGGAAAATATTGCCTATTACTTAAATGAAAGTCAATTGTTATTTTTATATTAGACGCTGAAGCCAGCTCTAGTAGAACAACACAGCACTACCTAGATGCCTAGGGATACACTGGTTTAAGCAGTTCTTACCCTGTGAGTCTGCAAACTTCTCAGGAGCCTGTTTCTAAGAGAACTACACAAAAAATATATAGCCCAATTACAAACAGCTTGAAATTTTTCATACAGAATTGCACTTTCCTGACAGAAAATATTTATAGTATCTGTAATCTGTAGGAATCAAAAAGGAGCAATTTAGAACCATATGTGGCTACTGCATTTTCAACAGATTAGAGGTTTGCAAAAAAAAAGGTATGTGGCCTAAGTAACCTTTTTTTTTTGTTAGACCATAGACTGTAAAAAAGAAAAAGGAAGAGATTATAAAAGAACAGGGAGTAGAGAATTTTTTATTCATATTTTTGTTGGGATTGTGCTATCACTAAGAAATCTGAAGGACAAGAGGATAATGAGGAAGTCACAGACAGTGCAGCTTTAAAAACAAGCCATTTGAACCCTTCTAATTTTAAAATGAAGCTATTAACAAGTTCCAAAGCTTGCATGGATATAATCTTGCATTGTTTAAATTTAGATTTTGCCTTAAACGCCATCTTTTATAAGAATAACCAAATGATTTTACTTTTGAAGTCCTGTTAATTTACTGGTACAATGGGAGAGTGAAAACAGTCATAGTTTATTGTTCAGAAAAAAATATTTGCTGGCTTGAACAACATGTTTTTTCATTGACCTCAGACTAAAATACTGAATTTAAATCTTGAAGCAAGAAATAATACAACATAAGAAAATCATACAAATAATATGAGGACATCACATGCATTGTCTTTATAATAATACAGTTCTATCTCACGGATCTGAAAGAATATAGCTGTTTTATTAGAGACCACAGAAATTAGTATTCCAGTGGTGACCCTCAGAAATTGCCAATTACCAGTCAGTAATTGCAACAAAGTATTTTAAAGTGTTCTATGACAGCAATCAAGTATAAGCTTCAGGTAAACAGCAGAAGTGCGCATAGTTCTGATGGAAAACTCATCATGTTCTTGCTGAATATTCCCATGGACATCGGTAACATTTAGATCCAATCTTGATAAAGGGAGGAAATATTGTCACAGTCATTAAAAGGCCAAGCAGAGGACTTGAGGGCTGCAAAGGGACAGAAAGGGCAGAATGCACTGCACAACTGAGCACCAGCTTTTTCACAACAGCTGAAGTTCCTGCATGCACCAGGCTCCACGAGCTCGGCAATAGCAATAAGTGGGGAAATGGTCAACATGGTTGTGCAATCATATTAAACTATTAATATTAAACTATTACAAATCTTCCTTTCTGGTCTCTTCACATCCTTCTCCCTGCATAGGGATTGGTATGTGCACAGAATCCACATTATTTGTATCATGTCCATGTGTATGAAATGTGAGTAGATAGATAACATTAAATGAAAAAGCCAAATATATTATATATATTATAGTATATATTATATATATATACTATTATATATATATAATAGTATATATATATTATATATATATACTATTTGGATTTTTTTAATGTGTTTTCTTCTGCGCAGAAGTCATCAGTATTCAAGCAAACAAGTGGAAAAAATCCATGTTGCTTTCAAGGTAAATGTCAGACAAAACTATTGCAAAATGCCAACAGATAGTGATTTCTGATACAGCAGAGGATAAAGTTAGATGAAAATACAGATAATATAAAGAGGCTTCTTTCTGCATAGGCTGGCAGAGAAAGGGAAAGTATATCTTCTCAACTATCAAAATGAGATTGCAATATAATTTTAATGTAACTTTAAATGAGATAAATATAATATAGTGAACATAGTGTTTATAAAAGTAGTACGTTCTTTTGTTAAAATAAAATAATAGATTGAAAAAATTGCTATACATGAGTACGACATAACAAGAACAATAGACAAACACAAATTAAACACAGGGCTAAAATTCATCAGTTTAAAAATTCAAAATCAAATGTATACATTACTAATGTGTTGAAGAAGCCATGACTTTAAAAAGCATTAGAATTTATAAATTTTGAAAAAAAATTCATTAAAAGGTAGAGACAGAGGCAAAGTGAAAAAACCATAGAAATGCAACAGCAACCTGACTGCAAGCCATTGGAGACAGCAGAATGTTTTTACTGACTTAGCTAAGAAGAATGTTCTCAAATGTCGTGCAAACACTAAAAGAGAGAAAAATATCAGCGGTATTATGCACATGTGGGCAGAGCAAATGCAATACATGTAGGTAAGAGAGAAAAAAAGAACAAAATTCCCCTACAAAGATTAATTGGTTATTGAAATAATGTCCTATGTAAGTGATGAAGAAAAAGAGAATGGAAATAAAGAGCACCTTACCATGTTTAACCTTGAAATGCAAACCAAAATGGGATCTACTGAAATAAATATGTTAGAAAAATGCAGAATACATGGCTTTCAGAAAGAAAATATAAAATTATAATTTTATACATTATAGAAAAATCACTAGAAATTGGGAATTCTGTTTATGAAGTCACTACCTAAATTCCTATTAAAGCCACTTTTTAGTGTAGGTGTAGATAAAACCTGCATTAGAATCAGAAAATAATTAAGTAATCTTAGTTCACTGTATGACAGAGGACTTTTATCATTAAAACAAGATGATAAATTGAAAGTATGAATGTTATTGACTTGATTACGGAGTATTTAAAGTAGGTCTGATGATACATGAAAGAACTTTGTTGAACATAAAGTAAATATGAATATATTTCCAAATGCTAAGAGGGAAAACAAAAAGTGAAAACATGGCTAGAGTAAGCACTTTTGTTTTAATTACATTCCCAGTGATCACACACATCCAAATGACGAAAGTTTTACACATAATATAATTTTCTACGTATTTTCTTTTATAATTTTAGCACGTTCAGGGTGATGTTAGCAGAAGTGTTTTCTTATGTATTCAAGACAAAAAGGGAAGGCCCAAGACAAGAAATAAGTTTACCCTCAAATTCTTAATTTATTTTGTGACTACTTAATGACATTTTTTATGGTATGAAATTATCGGCTCTGCAAGATTACTCACTTTCTTTATGACACAAGTGGGAGATGGATCCAATATGGAAATTAGATGATGTATTTAATTTTTGTATTAGATAGAACTGATTTTATTGTTTCATATGAATTATTAAAACATTTCATGTCACTATGAAAATGACAAAGTCGAAAGTTGTTTTCATATTGTGAGGCCATATAATAGAAACTCATAAAATATCAATAGTAAAACTGAAAAATTTGACTTAAATTTGAAAATATACCAAGTGTAGAATTTTCCTTTCTTGGGAAATTTGAAAAAAAATACTGGTGATGAGAGTAAATTATGGTGAATTCTTTATTTTGTTAAATTCTTAACAAATAATAACTTTATGAAGATTAAAAACTTCTCATTTTTGTAAATTTTGAGTTCAGATATGTTGGTGGAGAAAATTACCTGGAGGCCAAGTCACAAGCTGTTACGTCAAGGTGCATCATAGGCTGGATTGACTGCTTGCCACAAGAAGATAGGAGATAAGCAAAAACTGTCTAATGAATTTCAGAGTGGAGAAGAAAATGCCTAGATGCTTTTTTTCTGCTTTTTTCACCTATTTTTAGGTGGAATCATGCTTTATCCATTTTCTTTTCTTAAAAAAATCTGCAGTCCTACTTGTCTACTTTGCAGTGAACTCACATCATAACCTCAATAACATAGCAGTTTTCCTAAAAGTTATCTATATATTTTATTAGAGTAGAAATTTTTATGTGACATCAGATACAACGGTGGTAAATACCAATTTGTGTGACTGATGGTTATTCACAGACAAATGTTATCTTTAAAGTTTCACAGAAAGTAGCAGAGGCTCTAAAAATACATTGAGAAAGTACTGCTGTTCCAAATATTTCCAGTAAGAAAAATCTTGAAACAAATGAAACAATAGGTCCAGTGTAACAAAGACTTTTGTCAGAATTTCTGAGCATGTATAAAACTAGCTTAATTCATGGACTTGCTGATATTTTGCAGCTATGAAAACGTCAGACCCACATTTCTTGAGGTGTGTAACTGGAAAGTGTTTCTAACAGACAGCCATGATTCATCTAACAAATAAATGCTACAAATGGAATGTTTAACTTTATACTCTTCTCTGAAGAACACTTATTCTCCTTTCCTGCACCTTTGTTGTTCTCAAGTGTTTGTATCCCCTCTCTTCTCCTTTTTCCTCATCTTCTCGGTGCTTTCCTCATCTTCTCACTTGCTCTTTCCCTTTCCGGTACTTGCCTTCCTCTTTTTCTTATTTATTCAGCATTCATCTCACTAAAGACAAAAAAAACAACAACCAAATCAAGAAGAAACTGAGGGACATAATTACATTTAAATTACATAACATATTATTCTATGAAGTTTAATTTAGGCATAAGAAGAAACATACTAGAAGAAATCGCATTCCATACAAGGGGGAGCATACTTTTACATTTACGCTTTCATCCACAGAATATGCATTTGGACTTGCATCTCTGGAACTTTAACTTGGCATGTCTTTTCTCATTGGCATGTCATTCTCATTTACAGACCAAATAGGTCTGTAAAATCAGCATTTATTTCCAGCCAATACATTGCTACAAAATACTGAGATGTAGTCACAGACAAACCATAAAGAGAGCTTCCCCTTTGTAAATCAACAGGAAAACCAAACTGATACTTTAGTCAAAAAATATTAGAAAGGGATTAAACAACTATCAATACTCCTCTGATGCTGAGAATACCATAAGTCTTCCCTCACAAAGGGTTACAAGGCTGTGTTGGAATCCCAGTGTGGCGCATGAAACTCATGAAAAGAGAATGCTGTGAAGAAACTGTGAAAGTAAAGCACACATTATTGATCGCTCTGTGCTTTTCCATTCTACTCCTTCAGATACATTCTTGTCCACTGACCTTTCAGATATGAAAGCAATCTAGCCTATGTTTTCCAAAATACAGGCAACACCTTTATAAGTGCTGTGTTCCTCTAATCAAATGTTTAATAACTGGAAGTCTTGTCAGTTATATAGAGTGATATTTTAAGTCAATCTCACTTTTTACAGAGACACGTAATCAAACTATGTTTAGAAAACACCCTTAGGCACTTTCATTTGATATTTATATGTATATATATTCCATTTCAAAAGATGTGAAATAAATAAAAAGAGATTATACTTTTTTCTCAAAATTGGTAGAAATGCATGTGGGTGAAAGCAAGAGCAAGAAAATTTATTTCAACTTCTTCTTTTTTCCATGACAGGATGTTTGCTAAAGCATATTTGTCTTTACTGTAAACATTTCACTCAGATGCAGTAAAATTATTAGCATGTATTATCTAGTTCTGAGTTACACTTATTAATAGAAAACAAACAAATAAAAGACACCTCAAAGCAAGCATCATCTTTAAGAAAGAGGAATAATAAGAATTTAAGCAGCTTCACTGTCTCAAAAAGTGCAAAGGTATAGTATAATGTTATGGCTCCCTCTTTTGGATAACAGATATCTAGTATGCAATAATAAAAAAACTCATCATGTCTTTAACATCAAAAAAAATCTCCACAGGGTGCTATTTTTCCCAAAGATTTTGCTTAGAAATTATTAATGAAATCAATAAAAATATGCTTTTATAAGTTTCTTGCAAAATGCAAATATATTATAGGTGTCAATTTTATAAAACAGACACACATTTCCAAGATATCTCTGTAGTTAGAATATTTTTGAAATATGTTAAACATTAGTCTATCAAGTACCTATAAAAACTGGAGCATGAAAATCTGATGGATTGCTCCTTATTTTAGCAGTCTTGTTAATACTAAATAGAGAACAATAAAAAGATGATTGATGAAAGCACTTAATAGAACTTACCTTCTAAAAAAGTGACCAGAAAGGGACAAATTTTACTCTTACACTATTATTACTTCATTTTTAACAGTGAGTGAAAAATGAAATGAATGGTCACTTGGGTTCTTTTTTTGGAATTTCCATTTTAAATGCAACATATTTAAAAATCCACACATTTATATGCATTCATTTTGGGAAATTTTTGAAGATACCATTGAAGAAGAAAAAGAAATTTAACATTTTTAAAATTTAAAAAAAATTATTGTAAAACAAAATTCTTTTTATTAAGTGTTAAGAGTGAGGAAAGAGTAAAACTGTTGAAAGGCATCAGTTGATACAAAATAGGGACTCCTGACAGAGGTTAAACTTCCATGGCTTAAGATCTTTTTGTAATGCAAGATTAGCAATCATTGTTGGATTTATAGATATTGTTGTATTTAATTCTGAATTTGGATTTTTTTTCCCCAAGTATTGGAAGCACACCACCATTCTTCTGCATAACTCCAGGCTCAATTTTCTTCATGTATCTCTGCTGCTGTGAGACAACTGGAAATGTTTTTTTAAAAAAAATGCTTTTGCACAATTCAGCAGCACTATTCAATTACTTCAGCAGCGTCAGCTAGAAGGCAGAGTTTATTTCACTCAAACCCCCCTCCTATGGCTTCCTTATTGCCTTTATTAAAAATATTGATGTTGGGCAGGAACATATAAATGAATGGATTTAGAGGTTTTGTTTAGCACTTTCTATTACTAAAATATCCATTCCTTTACATTCATTAAGATGTTAAGCTGTACAATTATAAAATTAACTGGATTTATATCAACTAACTTAAAATTATTGCATGATGCTCATTTTGGTTACACCATTGCAATGTGTTTTCTCTTCTCAACACCAGAACTGCAACAGGACAATTGCATTT
This sequence comes from Melospiza georgiana, assembly GCF_028018845.1. NCBI lineage: Eukaryota > Metazoa > Chordata > Aves > Passeriformes > Passerellidae > Melospiza > Melospiza georgiana. The sequence continues at coordinate 76,014,328 of NC_080430.1, forward strand.
GATATGCTGGGTCATTATTATTCATTCTATTTGTTAGTAACAGTTGCTATAAAATGTTTATTTTATAATCAACACTGCAGTAATGAGATTTAGATGAAGGTATATCTTTCCCATGAAGAACTGCCTGTGGATAGTGCATATAATGACAGTGTTTCAGAGTTAGGATAAACAAGGCAATTTAGCAACCCTTATTGAAAATAGAAATTAGGCTGTTTCACTAAGTGATGCTGCATACTCCCAGCCATACCACTGAAACAAAACAGCAACATTTGGCTGTAATAAAGATTGCAGAATCCAAAAGATAAAAAGAGGGAAGAAATTCACTTGTACAAAGCATAAGTTTGTTTCATTTGCATTATCTACTCCTATTTAAACCAAGAAAAGATTAGAAGATTAAAAACTATATCCTGACACATTGCTATGAATAGATTAACTATGCACCTTTTTTTCCTTTTATATGCTTGAGTTAATTTGTTTTCTATGAAGTCACATATTTATGACTTGTCTTAGCCGTATGAAGCCCAGATAAAGATATGTCTCCTCATATATCAATATCCCTTGATTTTTTAGGAATGAAAGAAGGGAGCGAGACTATCACAGGCATTTGAGCTTATGCAAAAAAGTTTTAAAGCCAAAGGTACTTTGCCTTTTCAGGCAAAGCTAGGCCAAAAGTACTAGACCAGAAACCACAAAGCAAATGCTTTGCTATATAAACTCTTTTGATCATATTTCTACTCTTTTTTTTACTCTGAAACTGCAAGCATATACATGGTTTCATGTAGTTATAATTTTGCTTTTTACTGACTTTTAACCAAAAGGACAAGTACAGGAGGCAATTCTGAAGTGCTGTCTGAATAGCCCTCTGAGTGTTTTGAATTAATCCAAATAAATCACATGAAAGTCTGAATGTTCTGGAAATTCATGCTGAGATATAGATTATTAAACTCTCAGTTCTGGTTCAGGCATTACTAAGGAAAGTATGTCACATGCCATTTTAAAGTTGACTTGTATTTTAAGAGAAATAAGCTAGTTATTTCCTTCTCTGGTAGCTAGAAACAAAACAAAATAGCAAAACAGATTGCAAAATAGTTGGTATAAGCAATAACAACTACATCATCATCAGAGCACAATTAATTATTAAAGACATATGCAGGTGACATATTTTTCTACCTTTAGATTCAGTTCCAGGTGGGTCTGAATTATTTTGAAATTTCCTGCCATGGGAGCAACAAATAAATATGTTTATAAACATATGAAGGCTTCACTAATCATACAAATTTGAGGAGGCCAATTTCAGAAAACACTACAGGAGATCTCAAAACCTCATGGGGAAAAATATAATCAAATTTTCATTATGAAATTGAACATTAAAACCAAACTCTGAGCTACTCATTTTTCTTGGTAGCCTTCTCTGCAGGACTTTCAAACACCAGAGGGCCACAGCCAAGCTATTAGCCCTTGGGAGAGAATATAAATATAACCTCTTAGGGAACAAATTGCAGAACAGGCTCCACTAAAAAAAGCATATTTACCTAATGTCCAGAGCTATGCATTAGTGTGATACCCTTTCTGTCGTTTCATCGGAGAATGGAGAAACAATTTAACAAACTGCTATGATTAAAAGCTTCTTTGAGAAGTTCCTTGAAACATTTTACCATCAGCATTGTGTTTGTGAATACCCAGTGTTCTGCGGCTCATTTGTCACAGTTTTCAGGGGAAAAAAGACAAGGAGTATAATTCCTAAAGGAATAAATGCTACATAGGGTTGTTTATTTGTTTATTTATTTATTTGACCAGGGGCTCAGCAGAAGATTTCATTTCAGTACAGTGGGATTTCAAGTTGGCAGCCACTTCACATATACTACCATGAATCCTAAAAACGTCAGTGTTGAAGCTGCTAAAATATTCATTATTTTCTCTAACTTTTCACTTGAATTTCTTTGTTACTTGAGTGTTTCAAGGTATCAAAAGCAATACTAAGTTTTAAAAAACTGTTCCTGCAACTTGTTCCTGGTAGAACTGAAACTACACCTGGGCCCCAAATGAGTGAAACTGTTAACAATACTCATAAAGAACATAATAGTTAGACACATGGGGTACTGGGGAAAAGTCAGTGTAGCTCTTCAATAGGAAAGTGCTGCCTCCCAGACCTATTCAAGTTCTCTGAGGCGTCATTAAGCATACAGGTATCTTTGATCTCTTTGATATGATAGAGTTCTGCTTCCAGAAGGCTTTTCACAGGGTGAATCACCAAAAGATCTTAAGCACCCATGAGCTAGAAGTGAAGGTCCCTGCATATATCAGTAATGCATTATATAACAATTATTTTATAAGTTATTTTAATTTAATTAATAAACAATAATTAAAAAAAAAGATAATCCATTCATTTGATTAAATGACAGAAACTGGCAGGGAGAAGTAAATAATGAGTTTTGACATTGAAGTATCTGTTTCAGTGTTCCACAGGGACCTGTACTAGAGCCAGTACTGCACATACCCATAAATAAACTGAAAGCAGTCTTGAATATCAAGGTGAAAAGCGCTGCAAGTGACATTCAGCATGTGCTGGGATTAAATTAATTTTCTTTACAATGGCTAGTATGGAACTGTGTGTTGGATTTGTGGCGGAAGCAGCGTTGATAATGCAGAAGCATTTTCATTACTGCTGAGCAGGGCCTACCCAGGGCTAAGGCCTTTCCTGCTCCTCACAGCCCCCCAGCAGTGAGCAGGCTGGAGGTGCACAACAAGCTGGGAGGGGTCACAGCCACAACAGCTGACCTCAACTGACCCTAGGGCTATTCCAGATCATGTGGCATCATGCTCAAGATACAAACCTGGGCGGAGAAAAAGAAAAAGAAGGGCGTTCGGCATAAAGTATCTTGTCTTCCTAAGTAACCATTAAATGTGGTGAGATGGAGACAGATCTCCTGGAGATGGCTGAACGCCTGCCTGTGGGAAGCAGTGAATTAATTCCTTGTTTTTCTTTTTTTTTGTTTGTAGCTTTTGTTTTACCTAGTAAATTGTGTTTATCTCAACCCATGAGTTTTCTCACTTTTGTATTTCTGGATCTCTCCCCTGTTCTAATTATGGGTGAGGTTTAGCTTCCACCTGGGGATAAACCACCACAGCAGAGCATCATGAAGTTAAGTGGGTGTTTAAAGGAATCTTATGACTGTGGTTCTACTAACACACTTCAACTCTGAAACTTTGTAATGTACTTTGTATGTAACTTTTCAATGCAATTATAGACTCTAACGTTATTTTATCTTGTACCAACTGTCACTCTCCCAGAAAACTCCCATCATGAAATTTGATAGACAGTATGGATGTGGTAGACACACCTTGGACTGAGGTAGGGAGAAAATAAGGAAGTTTAGTCATTGATTTGAGCCTTGCTATGCCAACAAAACTCTACCTCACAATGGTCTAATAGCTACAGGAGTTTGACATACCTACATTTGAAGTCTATACAATAAAATGAGTGGGCATCCAAATGATAAATGACACAAATTCTTATGAAACTACGTGAAATCACACACAAGGCAAAACCCAGACTATATGTTTAAAATAATAAATTCTTTCTACTGCCATTGGGGAATAACACCATAATGTGACAAGAGATAATACAGGAAAACTTTGGCCCAGGGCTGTGTGGTCAATAAAAAAGCAAGGTATGCCATATATCATGATGAAATTAAGTAGAGAAGGCGATTAAGCTGCTGTTTATAAATTCATGAAGCAACAAATTATGATTGCTCATCTCAAGAGATATAAAAAAAAAAAAAAAAAAAAAAAACAACAGAAGAGATTCAGAGGAAGGCTACAGGTGCAATTGAAAATCTGGCACAGCTTCCATACAAAAAATGATTAAGCAGGAAGTCCCAGAGCTTTCCATCTTGGAAAATGACAGCTGAGGGAGAAATTGATTTAAGTCCATACATTCATCAGTAGCAAAAAGAGTGGAGAGGGAATAACTGTTTTCCATGACTTCCAATGGCTGTACTCGTTGTCTAATGAAGATGTCATTTACAACGTTCAAAAACAAACAAAAAGAGTTTGTTCTTTTCACGGGACTGGTAAATATGAGTCGCTTTGCAGAATATTGTTTCTCTGAGACACATATATGCTTTCAAAGGAAACTTTGAGAAAGTCATGGCAAGGAGAATCTATGGGGGACCACTACCTTGTATTTGGAGACTAAGAAAACACAGAAGTAAAACTATTATAGGCTTCTCCACACTTAGGTGTTATCATGAGTGTCTGCTTGTTGAATATACCCCTAATTGTACTGTCAGGTTACTAACAAAATAGGCACTACTTTATTACACTGATTTTGAATTTATTCATGTTTCAGGTTTGTTTTTCATTAAAATGACATCCGAGTGAAAGATTTTTTGGGGTCTTTTTTTAGGGGAATGTTTTTAATTTTTAAGAAGAGATTCAGACCTAGAAATAAGAAAAAGTAAATTTATCAAAATTTATATTTCCAAATTTATATTATTATCGATTTTATTCTTGCAAGTGAAAGAATAACCATTTGTAGGTATTTTAAAGTGTTTTTTATAGAAATATAGGATAAACCTCAGCTGCATCAAACTCCTTTCAGACTACCTGAGATAAACTAATAGCAAAAAAATATGTTAAGGTTATTTATGAAGAAATAAGCATTTCTGTGTACGAATTCCTATGCTTGCAAGAGTCCTGCTGAGCTCTGAAAATAAGACTTTAGATTTTGTGATCCCATTGGAGACAGCAGAAGGACATAAAGGAGGCTGATCTCTAATAAATGACAGCGTTCAGCAGCTGCTCAATTCCCTGAGGAAGGAAGCAGCAACAATGGGCTACAATTACATTCTGAATTTGCTAACCACCTTTAATTGGTCAGCAACTCAGTTTTTGCAGTCCAGAGGAGTGAATGCATAATCCCTTGCAGGCAGCAATTAAGTCCTTCTCTATAGGAACAAGATTTCTTATGACTCAGATGTACATGAACAAACAAAAAAGAGAATGTCAGAGATTGAAGTTTTTAAAAAGACCTTGAGATACTAGCTTGAAGATATATTTATTCTGAGAAATTCTAGCTTGTATAAACCTCTTGTGCCATTATACAAGCTGTAGACTCAGGAAGTTTAGCAAGCTCTCGTTGTGGTACATGCCATGCTCAGGAGATATGCAGAGATAGGAGGCACCAGATGTGGAATCTCAGTACGCTTCGTTAGGAGCTTGATGTGTGACCAGAGCAGACTGATACATAATGAAGCAGTAAGAAAAGGAAATTTAGAGAAAGTGTGTAGTCCCAGTTATCAGGAGAACTGGTAAATCTTGTCATTAACAGTGTTGCCATAGATGAATCTCATCTGTTTCATGCAGAGAGAATAATGAGAATCAATATGTCTGGAAAATAGGGGCCTATACCTCCAGATTTGGTTTGGGTTTGTATCTGGCAGATAGAAAGCTATGCTGCTTATGAAAAAAACAAGAAAACAAAAAAACAAGAAAACAAGAAAACCCCAACTCCTGAAAACCTCAACCCTCAATAACACAGCAAAAATAAATGCCTTAATTTAGACACCTGTAGAGTATCAATGTCAAAGTACAGACAACCAGGTTCTGAGTGAGAATATGTGAAACAATCCTTAAGGGGAGGAAAAGAGAAAAAAATTTGCTTTTATGATAGCACTTACTTTTCCTCATGTTTCTAAAGGCTGTTCTTTAAAACCCTGAATGTGATGAATGTGTTGCATTTGTAAATAAGGTGTGGCATAAAAACATATAATACAGCTTAATTATGTGATAAGAGTGAAATGTGTTCCCTGTAGAGAAAAATCAATACTAAAGATCAAAGGAATATCTTCAAAAGTCCTTGCTTTAAGGGTTCACAAGTGCTATATTTCCTTGTTCTCCTCACATTGATGAAAAGGAGATCCTGTAAGAATGTTCATTATTGGAGAAAAAAATATTTTTTTATTGCAATGAGAAAATGCACATTTCACATGCCTATTCCAGTGGCCTGCCTGGAAGCAGATATTTTAAAAGTCACTTTTAGCTTCATTTAATACTATTGCTAAGAATTGAGAGGCCCTTTTGCATGATGGGTTGGGAATACTGCAGGCATCGTTCTCAGCTGAGGGAAGGATGGTTGAGCAAGAAACTGTCTAGAAAAAGTTTCATCTGCTCCTCAGAAGATACTTGTTCCAGAGAAGGGCAGATGGTATTTGCATTGCCCAGGGAGAGTTGCTTTAAACCACAACTTTGCCTCTGCACAATTCTGCGAGTGGGGTTTGTCCAAATACGAATCAACATGTTCTCTTGCCAGATCCATCCACCCAGGGGATTTGAGTTGCTCACTGTGAGTGCTATTGAGAGGGTGACTCAGGCCATGATGAGGTGAATTTCGACCTGTATCTCCAATTTAGATACCCAAGAGTCTGGAAAAACTCTAAAATAAACGCTAACTCTCTCTTGTCACAGCAAGAGAAATGTTTATCCTAATGCACCTACAAACCATAGATTCGTTTGCCTAAAGACATTAACTCAACAGACATTCCAATACAAATTGCTGTTAGTTCAAATTCCCTATTATTTTTATTGGTATGACTCATGTAGCTGAGGGAACCTGCACTGATGTCCCAGAAATAAAGAATTGCCTTCAGCTGTTTCCTGGCAAAATTTTCAAATGAGCTTCACCGTATTCAGTGGTGAACAGATAAGCAACCCGATAGGCAAAAAACAGTTCTGAAAGTCTATTCTGGCAGGTTTGCAGTGGGAGATGGTGAGTGGGAAAGTGTTTCTTTAGTGTGGCCCATGTTTCTGTGCCTGAAGAGGATCTGAGTACCTGTACTCAAAGCATGGGCGTTCATTACTTAAAAAACCCTGTCCCTTAAGCTTTGGGCATCCTCAAAACCTGCGTCAGCTCTCCTAGAAATAATTTCTTGGTTACCTCAAGTTTTGCACATTGGTTGTTTACTTTTAATCTTTTTATCCTTAGCTCAAACCTCATCTTTATCCATGAATAGAAAGAGGGAAGAAAAAAAGTTTTTGGACAGAAGAATGCTAAAACATAATGCTTTTTTTAGAAAACCATACATTCAAAGACTATATTCCGGTCTGCAGTATGACTGCACTCAGAGAATTTGAGTGCTGCAGCCAGAGGGAAGCATGTGTATGCATCCTGGGATCTCTTTAATTGGTTGGGGAAGTGATAAAAGTAAAGCTACAGTGGCACAGATCCAGCCTCTTCCTAAATCTTGGGATTATCGGTGCCAGTGTGCTGTTTATAGCACAGCCTTTTGTTGCTGCAGCTTCACCATTCTGAGTGCTCAGTCTAGGTAGATTAAAGTTGCATTCAGATATGTTTTTTTCCAAAAAGGGCTGACAAAGCCAATGAGACTGCTCCCATGCATGCGGGCTACACAAGATTTATATTCGCTATATCTCGTTAAAATACATACTTAGTTTTACAGATTGTTCGGATCATCCTGACCATTAGTTACATCTTTCTTATTTAGAGATAGGAGTGCAAAATGAAGCGCTGCTGCTGCAGTTAACTCTGCTATTTTTAGCTATTTTAGCACCAGATTTTTTTCTTTGAGAACACAAATTTTGCTTCACTGTTAACAAATGAAACAGACTAATGTGGGATACATTATCAAGTTGCCGAAGGTTAGCTTTTCTTCGTGTCACGCTTAAGAGTGACTGTGCTGCACTAATTAAAAACATTACCATGGCAATTGCTATAGAAACATTTAAATTGGCATCATCAGTAACAAATCCGTGCTATTGATCCCAGCAAGGCTTATTTCACACTACACCTGAAGAATCTAAATAGAATATTTTGCATTCAAAAGGACTTCAAGAGATAAATTTTTTCCAGTTGTTACTGTGCTCAGGAGAATAGTGTTTTTCATACAGAGATTATTCATTTACCTAGAGCTGTTGTAGGATTCTGATACCAAAGTCCTTACTGCAAGGAGAGACTGGAATAGTTCTATGCTACCACCACATTTCTCTCAAACCATACAAATAAAAAATACTTATTACCTCCACTCAGATCCACTGTTTTGCAAAATGAGGAAGAAAAGCAGGTTCTCAAAAATGTTTGGCATTCATATGTTTAACATATTAATGCCCCATCTTAGGAGAAGTTTCCAAGATAACTAGAAAGAAAATAATTTTCTATTGTTTGACAAAAACAAGTAGTTGACATTTTACTGACTAAATGATGGGAGCAGAAATAAAGTGAGAAGAGATTACATGTAGAATATTGATTGGTCGCTTGGAAAAAAATAGATTATTCTCTAAAGATCTTTGGTCCTCTTAGAGGGGAAATCAAATTTGATGTTTATCATAATATTCAGTAGACACATTGACCCAGAATAATAAATGCTTCTTTACACCTAAAAACTCCAGTCTTCTCAAAAATAAAAAGCAGGAAATCATGGGCTGTAGCTTAATTTTTTGTTTTTGTTCTTGCTTCATTCTTCTTGACATTAAGGATGCTACCTTTATGTAGAAAAGTTCTACTAATTATCAAGGAAATCAGTAGAGGGCAGCGCTACACAGAAAACCACATGTTTAAAGCAATCTCAGTTTAACTTCTGCCCTGGCTGGGACAAAATATGGGAAACTAGATTCCTTTCAGAAAAAGACCTCTCTGAAAAATTGGTGTTGTAAGAGATAATTTCTTCTAGCAGAGTCAGAACATCTGTGCATGATGCAGAGTTCCTTTGAATTGTAAAAGTTGGTCTTACTTTTCCAGACCATACCAGAATCCTTTGTTTCAGCATTAAACTCCACCTTCTGAGACTACAGAGCACAACTCCTGACCCCTTGAACAGCTGACATGAGATAAGATGCATAAGCCAATGACAACCTTGAAGTATTTCTCTGAGTACAAAGAAAAGAGCAGCATAAGCCCCTCCTGCATTTAAATGAGTAGGGCAAATAGTCTTTGGACAGAAAGGAATGAGGGCAATTTCAGGAAATGAAAAATGTGCAGTTTTGAAATAACAAAAATGAAGCATTTGAAATTTTATTTATATTTTAAATTATCACCAGACTGAAGATGCAATCATACATCTCTAGAAGGCCAAATGAAAATATATTGATGTCACCCACTCTCTGTTACAAAAAGAATGTAAAATCAAAGTAGACTAAATCATCTGAGTGTTAGATTTGTCTAGGTTTTGAATTAAGGACAATTTGAAGCAAAAATGTTTACTCTTTGGCATTTTTTAATACCTTCTTTTCCACAGCAGTCTTTCAAGACTTAGAGGTTTTAGAAGATCACTTTTAGTATTTTTAATAATTTTATGGATTCAACTATGCATTGAAATTCCACCAAATATGCATGTTATTTTAGGAACTTTTGCTTAGTTTATGGCTGGTTATGCCTTACTGCAGAAAAGATGGTAGGGCCCAACCAATTAGAGAATTAAATCAGTCATGACCTTAAGTATATAAAAACATAATCTTTATCAGAATAGTTACATTAAAACACATAATTCATATCAAGTCAAAAGTAATCAAATCCAAAATTTGATTAATATGAACTTTTGAATATAATCATTCAGAATGTACGGAAGAGGATTCTTGAGCTACAGTCCAAATGCAAGGGCAAATGAAGGCACTATTTGAGGACACATCAAGCAAGAATATCTCCAGAAGAGATAAGAGACTCAGGAAGAGTCAATGGACAAAGTTGATTGTCTGATTTCTGAATACAGTATTTCCAAAGGTTCCTGTTGCTGCCTACTTTATTCTGCAGTACCTTAAGCAGGATCTAATTTACAAAGCATGAAGAGGCCCTTCAATCTGCCTCAGATGATGCAGAGGAAAGGATTTGAAGTACAAACAACTATGTCTTATGCTCTACATTAATAAATAGCTTTATTCAGTGATAAAACCTACTTCAGTCTAGTATTATACAAGGAATTCAACTCATCAAACTTAAACATGGACGGAAGATTGGCTGACTTCAAGGTTTTTTTCTTTTGATCTGTATCCAGTAAATTTCAATCACAAGACAGGATCATCATGTACTAAACATGTTCTTCAGTTAATGTCAAAATTTCCTGGTATTAAATTAACCACAGAAGAGTTGCACTTTGCCCCTCTGCCTGCAGCAGTGACATACTGAGCATTAAAAGGGAGAAAATCGGAATTCAAATAAAACACATTCATGAATGCATGCCAAGATCTATGTACCTTCATGATTTTATGCAAATTAATTTACTTAGTGCTTTGATTCTTCAATTAAAATAAGAAGCAAAAGAAAACATCTTTTCCTGCATGATATACATGATCTTCTGCATAAATACGACACCTATTAAGTAGCTTTCTTTTTGTTTTCTAACATGATCTTAGAAAGTGATAAATATTCCAAGCCTTCACTTCTTGCTCAGCTAAAACTCTTTTTGAAGTTGCTAAAATGCTTATACTTTGATCCTCCTTCAGAATTGCTGGTTAAGACACTGAGTCCATGCAGAATATCATCATTTTAAGACAATTTCACACAAGGGTACAATTCCAGTAATTTAATCATTAAGGCCTTTAGAGTACAATTCAATAAATGTTTTCCATTAAATCGTCTTTGTTCTCAACTGACTAATAATTTTCACAAAAGCATTTTATTTCCAAAATGAACTTTTGTACAGAAAACATTACCTTCCCATCTTCTACAAAAATCCCCAACAGAGTGAAAATAGTAGTTGGCAATATTGGGTTGCAGAAGAAAGGGGGATAATTTTGTATGCTTTTTTTTAAATTTCAAAATATCTGAGTGTTGTGGCCTCACACTACTATCACTGTTAGTGGACCAGGACTCTCAAACAAAACGTACTTTTGCTTCTGAATTGTTTCTCTATGATTTCTGTAATATACAATGACAGCTCAGCTAAAGATAACCTAAAGCAAAACTAGAATTAATGTGAAAAAGTTTATGGAAAACACTGGGACATCAGGCACTTCAGTTGCACTGTCAGATAAAGAGTATGAGATTGATTTTGTTTGAATAAATATTGCTTACAAGCTTCACAGAAAATATCAGAGTAATTTTCAGAAAAACACTAATTACAGTAAGGTTCTTTATAATGAAAATTCCCATTCATTCAGACCAATTCAGGGAAAAATGAAATACATTCCAAATGGAGAATTCTTTTCCAAATGCAGAGTTATATTAACCCCAGCAGGATTCTTATGAACCTACAGTTGTCTAACAAGTACTTTTTGTTCTTGTTTAAAGCATCTGTGGAGGGCATCAATAATACTTAACAAATTTCATTTTATGACTTCCTTTCTGCAGAAATAGAAGATCCTCTGGACAATTGGGGGCTAGCAAAGGGGAAGAACGGGATGTATTAATCATAAAGTAACAGAGAATTTAGATTTGTAGACAGTTCTGAACAGATACTAAGGGAAGATAGCATCAGGCTGAGCTGGAAGAGATTAGGTTGGAGGAGTTCTTATTTGGGCTCTTTCCTTGTGTCAGGATGCTGCTGGGAGCTAAAGATTTCAGAGAAAGTATTATACGCAGCTTGTGTTTTAAATTAATGTCTATGTACTGTGTGAGTGAACTAGTATGAGATGAAAAAAAGACATTAAAGAACTTGACTTAAAACTCCCTGAGTAATTTTCATGGTTATTTGTCAAATATTGGAAAAAGGCTCCCAATATTCCCATGGGTTATTGTTGGGATCACTAGACTGTGTTCCTGTTTCATTAGGGAAAAGAGTTATTGCAACTTACACAAACACTTTTCTCTGTCCCCTAGGTTTTTCTTACAAAAGGAATATAACATTTGAAAAATTTGTTCTGGTGAATTATTAGAGGAGTGGAGGCTAACAGCGTCTCTGGAAATGATGAGGACTCACTCTTTTCTGACAGTTTTGCTTTGGAGCTCTGTGTTTTATGTGGTTCGTATGACGCCATCCCAAAAAAGGACTAACAAGCACTCACACAGTGAAAGGATAACAGGATTGTCAGAGAATGATGGCAAAACACTGCACCGCACCAAGCGTGGTTGGATGTGGAATCAATTTTTCCTGCTGGAGGAATACACAGGTCCAGATACTCAATACGTGGGCAAGGTAAGCCTTGTGTTTAAAGGATTCTTTAAAGGTGTTGCATCTAACACCCTTGGTACTTTCACTCCTTCTCCACAGCTGTTTTGCTTTTTGTGCAGCAGTGGTCCTAATTTCTCGTTATGTCAAAGCGCACCACAGATCACCTGAGGTGCCATGATTGTTCAAAGGTGTGAGAGAAACAAAGAAGTTCAGTGAAAAAAGAAAGGAAACTTTTCAGACTAAAAAGTTCCAGTTTCTTATAACATATGCCTATGCAAGTTTTATCACTTTCTCAGCTGTTAAGCATAAATATTAGATAAGAGAATATAAAAGCTATGATTTCATTCATCCACCTTATGGTTTTTTGCCAGAGTGCTGGGCTGTATGCTTTCTCAAGTGAAATATACAATTCTGTTAACAATAAAATTACTGTCTCTCCATGATTCCAAGTAGGGGTGTAATGTTTGAGGGGAAAAAAATCTGGAGTTTGTGATTTCTGAAATAAACTGAAAATTTTATTAATTAATTGTAGGGTCTTACATTCTTTGAGATCTGTCTATGTCAGATAACATCAACAATGGCATCTCTGAATTCCTGTTGTCTCCAGTCCTACCTTTTCTGATAACATGACACTCAAAAATTTCTAGATATTTAGCCCTTTTGTCTCAACATCCACAGATCTGACTTATGGTCTCGTATAACCAAGTCATCTTTATCAAGATCTAGAATATCAGAGACCTAGAATACACTCAGAGTGACTTACAATTAAGGAAATGTTTATCTTAATGGCTTAAATAAATAAATGTCCAATTCCATTTCTGTCATTCATCCACAATGCTGTCACTAGTTCTTATTATCAGCTAATTCTCATTTTCAGATGCCTAGCTACTAAACTGATTAGGACATTTGTAGATAAAACCTCCAAAATATTTTGAACATTAGCTAATATCTCTGGTTCTGGGAGACACGATCATCTGGAAACCATGAAAATCATCTCCCTATATTAAGAAACAAATGTCAAAGAAGTCAGCCCTTGTAACTAAAAACTTGATTCTTACCTTGTTCATGCCAAGACCTGTACAATTTTGTTTTCTATTAAATAAATCTAACGTGAAGTAGCAGAAATGAGACAAAGGCAAATAATACAATTGGTACATCTGCTTATCAGTGTGTAAAAGTTTTTTTGTAGGCAAAAGGGTCTCCAATAAAGGATGAACTAATTGTATAGAGATACTTCTAAAAACAACATATTTACAAGTATTATTGAATATTAAGTAGACTTGTGAAGAAGATATACAGAAAGGTACACAATAATTCAAACTCCATATCTGTAAATTTACCTAGACTGACAGAAATAGACTGATATTTTAGCAGAAATCTGTCAGAGAGGAGAAGGGAATGTCAAACATTAGGGTTGCTTCTAATTGCAGTCCCACTGACTATAGATGAATGACCACAAACTACTTTAACCCTCAAATAAGTTAAGCTTACATCAAGACCATCACCACCATCCCTGTTTCACAAAAGGAATGCTTACATGTTATACTGCAACACATGCAAACTTATCAGAGTAAAGTAAGATTGCATCTTACTTGTTCTAAACTAACAAAAAATTATTGGACCTTATTACCGTAGACTTAAGTCCAGGAAGAAAAACCAGAGGGCTGGAGAGCAGACGGATCTGAGATGTCTCACATCTTTTAACTCAAATTACTTGTTGATATTTTTTACCCTTCACTACAAAATATTACAGAAAGACCCCTGAGAGAGGTCAGCATCATTGATTCTCTAAACAGGTGAAAATTACCCCAAATATTATCCTGTGTTCCAAAGAGGAATTGCATTGAACTGATGAACTCCATGTGTTTTCATTGATTTTATAACAGTTTATACCATGGTGAAATGATCCCTGTTCTTTCCTCAGTGGTATAAAACCACAGTAAATCCATTTTTAGTTAGTTCATATTATCACAGGTACATGTGACATGTGACAGCACCAAGAGGGAGCTGCTACAACAAGAAGGATTTTTTTTAAAGGAATAAAAAGCACCCCAACAACTTCATTGAACAATATTATTCTGAGAAAGGCTTAAATCTCAGGTTTAGTATTCTCCTCTTCAAAGTGATGGTAATTAGCAAACTAGTGTGTGTGAAGTAAGAGCACTTTTATTCCAACCCATGGGGACTAGTTCACAGCAAGCATTCTTATCTCTCCCCTCTTTAATATGGATATGCACAGGCAGATGGGTTTCTGGGGTAGAATAACAAATCTGGTACTAAAATTTAAATAAAATGAATTAAGAAACTTTATCATAAAATAAACTTCTAGGGGATCATAGCCATAATAATAAAAAATTAGTAATTTTTACAGTTGGATTGCTTGCAGCCACCCTGCAAGGATGGGGGATACATGCAGAACAATTGCCTTGTGAATGTGATGGGAGTCAAGGTAAATCCAGACAATTTACAGTATGCCCACCTCACATCCTTCTTTCCTTCTGCAAACTCAGAGGATTCATGTCTCAAACACAGGTGAATGCATAAAATACATTGTTTCTAAAATGCATAGGGAGATAAACATTGCTCTAGAGACTTTACAAATGAAATATTCAGTCAGACATGTGTAAGGTAAGCAGTAACAGAGTCCTCTTTAAAAAATTAGATAGGAACAAAAAATAAATTCTAAAATATAAAAATGGTTGCATTCTTTCAAAATGCCTGTTGCCTAGTGAGATGCATAGCTAAATCAGATTATTAGTGGGAGGAAATTTCAGAGGATGTAGTGAGAGAAACTTTAAAACCTGATTCTGCCTACTAAGAATTCACAGAAAAAGTGGATTACAATATAGTATTACCAGTTAAATTTGTGAAATTATTTTCTTTTTGAAGGAAGAAAGACAACCTGATAATTTTTTTGTTACAAAATAAGGTGTTGAGAAAATAAACACCTGCCTGTATGTCATATCTGGGAATCTCTTTTTCTTTTGCATGGGAGGGGCCATAAAAACAGCCTCTTAGCTGCTATTAACTTTAAGCCCCTTGCAGAACCTGAAAGTCAAAACACTGATCTTTTATGAGAAAAATTTACCAGATCAATTCACTTCCTACCAACCTATCCAAAGACATTATTATCTTAAAAATGGACAAGTAGTTCAGGAAGTATTAAAATGCTGATGAGGAAAAAACTTGCACAGAAGGCTCTAACCAAGTACCCCTCAAGGAAAAATTAGTTTTATTTTCCAAAGATAATATTGATTTTATGTGTCTCCATTTCTAAATGACGTAAGCGATACCCACTGAATGGACATCACTTGTGCAAAATTCCAAGTACCTTTAACTCCACTCCTTATGAAATATCCGTGCACAGGAATAAATAGACCTGATCAAAATCATGAGCCATTTTGGAAAATATGGCTTTATGTTTTGCAACAGTATATTGAAATGATTTCAAGAGATGAGATTTTCCCTCCTTTAAGTCACCCAATTACTTTTTTTTACATGGAAGCTCTACTCTCCCTGTATCAAACAGGCACCTTGCTAATAAAAGGCTGCTAATTTGATGGACGGATAATGGGTGAAGCACCATGCAATATATGTCAGAACCAATCATAAACATTACAACCCTACACCTGCCATATCCCAAAATTTTAAAAAGGAAGAAACAAACAAGAATAAAAATATTTTTTTCACACCACCTGCAACTCTTATTTCTCATAACATAGGAGGAAATACAAAATAAAAAATAAATATCACGGCTCAATTTTAGCTGCTCATGAGTAACCTCCTGTTTAACAACTTCCATACAAACAAATTAACTAGGTTCTGCATCTCATAAGCAGCATTTAAATTGGGTGAAAACTCAAGAATTATCTCTCTTCTATCATCAGTTAAACCAAGTAATTTGTTTCATGACATTTGTTTGTGTGTCTTAACAAGATGTAAAAAGTGAAAAGAAAAATAGTGAAAGAGTAGTTTTCTGGTGTTTTTTTTTTGTTTGTTTGTTTTTTTTTTTTTGTTTTGTGAGCGGGAGGAGGTGTTTGGTTTTGTTTTGTTTTTGGAAGGGCAGGGTACAACATATATTTAAATGCAGCCATTTCTTTCTTGTAATCTACATTTATAAATATTCAGACATCTGCAATAAGGTTGTATGCTATAGCAGTCTCTCTTAAAACAGAGAGACAAAACCAAAAGAACTCAATTAAACTCCATAAATAATTACTTAGATAATAACAATTTAACTTAAAAGCAATAAAAGAGGTATCACTGAATTGCCAACCTCACCAGACTTGGTTATTTTTTAAAAAAATATTCACTCAAATGCCCCTTTGTACCAAACAGTTTTGAGGTTTTTTTCCTTATTATTTAATGGAATTTGATAGCATTTTCTTGTAAATATAGACTGTAAACATATTAATGGCTGAAAATATTGTTTCACATTACTTGGCTCTCTGCCTTTGGTACACCTACCAGTCCAGAGCAAGCTCACTAATAATATGAAAAGCAGCAGAGAAGTTGGAAACCTGAGAGCAGTAAAGCACTTTCTTCATTAGTCTTATCCTCATTTATTCATGTCCTCTGAACATGTTGCTGAGGCCTTGGCAGCAGGGAGGAAGGAGCTTATGGCCACCAGAGGGGACCCAAAAATGCTGGCTCTGGGCAACACTGCAGTGCCCAAACCAGCAACAACCTTAGCTGCTCCATCCTGAAACATAATGTTCTCTTCTACAGCAGTTTTTACTTATTGCCTAATACTGTTTTCTTTGTGTTCTGAATTTTTATTTTTATCTTGCATTTATAGTGAGAGAGAGAAGTTGCTTTTTTACTTGCAACCTAAATCAATTTATGCATTTTTTCCTTAAGGATTTCTTTATAACATTTGCTACTTTTCCTCTACAGAGACAGTTTAAGAGTGACCTGTAAGGATGAGAGAATATAAAGACGCACAATCCTTTCGGTGTTTCAAGTGTGCTCTCTACTTTGCAATAACTACAGTCCATTTGTCCTCCCTGTAAAACTATTGCAATCAGGACATCAATAAATGCAACTAGAAACAGAATGGTTTTTGCTATCTTTTAACTTAGCACTATGGTAAATTATAAAAAAAAAATTACAAAAAACCCCACAGAATCATAAAAGAATCATATGCTTCTACCATTTAAAGATATAATTCCACTGGGGGAAGATTTCATCATATTCTTATTATATTCCATCTAGTATGCACTGTATCCCAAAGCCATCTAATAAATCACAACTTTTGAAGAAGGGATAATAAAATATTTTCATTAGAATCTTTGTTCCTAAAGTAAAACAAATATTTTAAGATTTAATAAAATATGAAAATTAGTAGGGTCTCCTTTTGTCTTTCCTTTCTCAGACCTCAAATTTTTCCTTTTATTTGAGTAAATACAAGGAAATAATGATGTATCAAAACAGAAAAGGGGAAAAAAATGAAGACAGTAAATGCCAAAGAATTATGAAAAACAGTCTAACCAATATTTAAAAAATACAAAAGAGAAAACTTCTTTGATTTGGAAATTAATAAATCATCTCCATTTACACTGCATTCTTCAGTTAGCACATTTTTCAATAAATATTTGATCTAGTTTCAAGCAGCCATATCCTAGGCAGATGAACCACCAAAATGAAGCTAAAATTAAAACAGACAAACAGAAGGAGAAAAAAAAATTAAAAGTGCCACAAGATGTCCCTGTTTTAGACACATTCATAAATTAATTGCGGGCACCAATACGGAGCCATAGTTTTACTTGTTTAAATATTATTTATTTTTTGGAGGCTTTCAACATAAAACTTATTGAAAAATTCTGGAAGTAAAATTTATTTTTGTCAAAAAAAAATAAAAAATAAAGCCTTCAATAAATTTTGCTATTTTAAAAAGAAGGCTGGAGGGCCAGGGAAGAAAATGATGAAAGACAAATGTTACATCTTCCAAACAAAATGGGACTCTTTTTCTAGAAAGGGCAGCAGGAATTTCTGACAACACATGTTTGATTTAAGTTTGAAAAACAGTGACAGAGATCACTAATAGTGATTAGAGATCTAATCACATCATGCATAACCCAAGTATAAACTGTTTAAATAGGAAGATCTTGAATGTTACATTGAAAGAATGGGCCTAAGCTAGAATTTTGCTGTCAAATTTGAACATCATATTTCACATAAAATAAAGAATTATTTTTGAAAACAACTGCAATGATCAGAGGCTTCAAAGACGTGAATAACAAGAGTGAGTTGGCATTGTTTGGTACAGATAGAGCAGCTGTCATGAGATCTGACAGCTTCTGTTTCTTCAGCTACATAAAAGGCTGTTAAAAAAAGTTCTTGTCATGTTCAGGGTGAGAAGTTGGGTTCATATTGTCATAAAGTTGATTTACACTTATCATCAGGAAAAAGTTTTTTGACGGTAAATACTGTCAATACAGTTAAGTACTAGGTAAAGAGCTCTCAGAGAGACAGCATTGTATTGATAATGGAGGTTTTCATGACAAACCAAAAAAAACACACATGCCAGAAAGGTGTCAATGATACTACCTGGAGGCTGAAGTCTGTGTTTCTCTTTAGGGCCCTGGCTGTTCTGTTCTGTTCTCAAGGCTTCTGTGCGTGTTTTTCAAGTTCAACTGCTGAATCAGCTAAATTTGTTTTGAGGCGAAAAATTTAAATAAAAATAAAAAATAAAAAAAAATCCCCCAGAAATATAAGAAATGAGGAAATCCTCAAAGTTTTCATTGCAAATTTCCCCTTTCTCCTTTCCCTTGTTTTTTCCATTTCCTTGTCCCTTCTTCTTCTCCTCTTTGGGGACAGAACATCCAGACTGCAATGATTTTCAATTTAAAAAGAATAAAACAGGAAGCTACAAAATACACACCTTTATGGATATATAATGGAAAAAGGGGAGTTTTCAATGTAATTGTTGAAAATTTAGCAACATTAACTGAAAAGTTCACCCACAGCAAAAATACAGATCTTCTAAAGAACTACTAAGCTGCTTTTAAAGCTAAATTCATGACAATTCAACATAGGTAAAACCAGCAATATTTCTCCAATTCTTTTCCCTTCTCCCTCTCTCCCTCTATGCTTCTCTCAGGTGTGGAAAAAGTTCTGTTCACCCAATACTGAACCTAGCAGCAATGGCATGGAGTCTACTTTATAGTTCTCCTCAATGCTTGCTCTTGGCTTAGTCACAGCCACCCTTCCCTGGGGATGTCCTGAGTGCGCTCAGAGCACCAAAGGGGTGGGTCCAGGCATCAGGAATGAGAGGCCCTCCCCTGTAGAGTTCACTGGAATTGAGCATGTTGACAAACTAATAAAAAAAAAACAAGGTTTGAAGTAAAACCACCTATTTTAAAGACACGGTGGGCATGGAGAATGGAGTTGTCTTCTGTCTTCTGTCTGCAGTGGTAATTTCCAGCTGCCAGTTAAAACATAATTTTCATTTTAATAAAAATGCTTTTTCTGAGCTTAAATGTCTCTTGTTCTTGTCAAGGTCTATATGTGAAAAGGCCTAAGAAGGTCTGGCTTGAAGATCTGTCTGGCTCAGGAAGTTGGCACAATAGGTAATTGTTATCCGTAGAATAGCTCTATCTTATTAAAGATCCTTGGCTAGTATTTCTAAACCTTGTAGCATTAAGCCTGGGAAAAAAAGATTAGACCAGTGGCAGTCTGCAGACCTATCATTATTTATTATCAGGCAATCATTTATTGTGCATGAAAAGGTGGGAGGCTGAGGAAAACACGTTTCGTGAGATATTTTTCATTAGGTTGCTTATTTATTCCCTTGATTACATTATGGGAATGATTCTGGAGAGGGAAAGTGCTTTGACTACATTGTGTTTTACTGGTACCTGCCAGCCCAGTGATAAGAGTGCAAAAGCCATCAGAGCAAAAGAGTCTGTGACTACCTAAAAAGGTCGATTTGGCAGCATCAGAGGATGGTATTGTGCAATGTCTTGTCTGTCAGGGAGAGGATTATGAATAGTCATCTTGACAACAAATAGCGAAGCTGTCAACAAGCAACTGCCAAGAACAGCAAGTGTTTTCTTCCTATATGTGCCCAACACATCAAATAATGTGTATTGCAGGAATCATCACACATTTCAATCTTCTGGAAACTGGAAAAAAAGAAAAAATGTTGATCTAGTCCATGCAATTGGTCAATTTAACACTATGCTGGGTATAAATCAAAAGAAGAACTTGTGTGCTCTTACCAGTTTTGGAAATACATAACCATGGTCTGATCGTTGCTGTATGTATTTCTGTAACAGCACAAACACACTGGGCAAACTTCTGCTCACTCCTACATCAACAAAGGGTCAAGAAACACTGCTGAAATCCCTCTTTTCTGTTTTTACATAACAGAATGTAGTAAAAATAATAAGAAAACATTACAACCTCCATGAACATTTCAGAAGTCACAGTTCCTCTCTGTCTTTCTTCACATTTCAGACACAATTATGCCCATTTCAGACGGAAGCCACTATAGCAGTTTTTTCAAATTTTGAAATCAAGGAAATGACAACCAGGGTGATAATATTAATTGAATCATTTAAATGAAAAGAAAGTTTTGTTACGCATTCTCCATTTCCATTGGATGAACTTAAGAAGAAATAGCACCAAATTATCTCTTACTTTAGTTGTAAAGCACTTGCCAGAATCTCAAAGAGGTTTTAGAATGGTTGATTCTAAGAAGGAATTTTTATCCCATATCTTGCCATAAAAAATATTAGTAGTGCTGGAAAAAAATATTAATAAAATTTGACTAAATTTTTGTTGTATGTAAATTTTACTTTATTTTTTCCATCTGTAAATTGTAATTGCCAACAATTGTCTAATGAAGCATTTCCTCAGAACATGTCTGTGTACGAGTTATTCCCACAAAATATTACAAAAAAAAATTCTGGAATAGAATGACAAACGCTATGAAGAATTGGGCTAAATGGTATACCAATATCAGGGTATACTACGAAAAGAATGAAGAACCAAATATATACTATCTACCTGCTTGGGGAACAGTACCTGAATTTGTGATATAATTGATTGCTTTAACTTTATCTAAAGGATAAGGATAACTAAAAAAGATACTAAATGTGATATTGTTATACTTCTACTCAAGCATTCATAAAATTAATCTAACCTAAAATTTGTATTTGCTGTCACCACCTGTAGCCATTTTTGATGTTTGAACTTCTAGCATTTACTACATATTTCTGATTAAGAGATGAATTAAACTACATTTCCAAATATTGAGAATAAATTTGCTTCTTTTAAAAAGTTCAGGTTTACATCTTCTATGAAGTTAAAGCAGAATTAAACACTAATATATCACACTGATAAAATTTTGTAAGTACTGATGTAACCTTTAAAAATGGTGCTCTTCAGATAGCTGAGTCTTGCAGGGATTGTGGAAGTAAACATATTTTTCTTTTTAATAAGCATTTCTGATGAATGAACACTGTCAAATACCAGGAGGAAACAGAGCATTAAATGTTTATATACACCAGGTAGCTGACTGATAAGAACAAATTAAGAAATGAAAAATCAAATATCAAAAGTATTTTCTTTCCCTTTCTCTCTACCATTACATTATTTGCATTTAAAAGATGAGATTAACATCCCTGTAAAACAATAATTTTTTAAGAAAGAGGGAAAAATAGACTGCATGTTCTGTGCATAACAAGTGACTAAAAGAAATAAACATTTGTCTTTCATTTTAAACCTATATAAATTATATATAAGCAATTGGTGTGAACAATAAAATGAATTTAAAGAGGAATTTGGCATGGAAACAAATATTTCTGTATCCATCATCACTGAAGCAAATGGAAGGAAGTTTGTTGCAAGAAGGAAAAATAAATCATTAAAGTATGTTGAGTTATTTTTTAACTCTAAATTTCATGGAACATGCAAATACATTAATCTCTGTAAAGGCTAGTAATTATGAAATGGAAGAGGTCATGGTTTGATTGCCACACACTCCATATAAAAAGTTTAGAATCACATACAGAAAGGCATGAAGTGAAGGGAAAAATATGAATCTGTAGAAGAAGAAATTATTCAGTGCCTCAAAAATACAGAGGGAAACAGGAATCACCCGTTCTATTTTCATCTTACTATAGATACTGCAATTAATTTTCTTGGTAGCTCTGGTGGCTAAATCTGGTCTAACTCCATGTTGTGTAAAAGAAAAAGAAGAAATACACCCCCCCCCCATAATTTAAAGTCCTTTTATTGTCATAAAAATTTTGAAAATATATCTGTGCGTATATATCCATGTAAATCACTGGTTTGTCTTCAGGATAAAGAAAGGATTTACATTGATGCCTTTGATGCAAATATAAGAGAAAAGGATAAGTCAAATGTTAAAATAATGTTTCTAGGATTAATAATTTCCACATCCATAAGTATAATTCAATGAAATTTATCAAAGTACTTTACATTAAATGAACATCACCTATGGTGAGACAGACACTGACAAAACATCTCTTCTGAGGAGGAGAAAACTGCAATAAAGTCGCTGAAACAGTAATTTGAGGTCACAGAACAAGTCAATGACAACAGTTTGATGCAGAATGGAATAGGGACAAATTCACAGAATGGCAAGGCTTATCTATTTGGAGAAGTCAAGACAGAAAGGAGAGCATTCATCAAGAGTGAAAACAATTTGAAAAAAGCACTTCTGTTCCCTTATTTTATTAATAACAAAAACTCAATTTCTATCCTAAAATCTATTTTCAAATGATTAACAAGGTCATGGTCAACATTTGACTCCAGTTGAAGATGCAGGATAATTAACAAAACAATCAGTTTTATTATGCGTGTTGTGTCCTTCTCCAAAGGACAGAGAATTTTCTTAGACAAAAATAGATTTCAGAAGAGAATGGAGACAGTCATCATTGAATTCTCCAGTTCTCCCCCTACAAAATTTTTTCATAAACTTCTTACAACATTAGCATCGATGTATTCAGAATTTTATCTGCCTTAGCCATATGCAAATGCTTTGACTATCCTTGCTGTTGAACTAATAATATAAGTATTCTCTTATGCGCCTCCTGCTGTTTTTTTCTTTTTCATTATAATTTGCATTAAAACACTTTTTTTTTTTTTTTGAATCCTTGCTAAATATCTCCTGCACTGTCTAATTTCTACTTAATCTCACTTCATCTGACCAGTTTGCAGATTCAGCTATTAAATTAAACATGAAGCAACACTGCTGGTTTGCAGGGCTTTAGGCTTGGTTTGGGCCTTACACTTTGATTTCTCTAGGCACTACTTCTCTTTCCTGGAGTTTTCATCTGAAGCCCCAGGGAGCTTTGTCCTGGCTCCCCTCTGAGCCACAATCGTCATGTTTGATCAGACAGGTACAATCAGCCTGTGGCTTATGCAGAACATGAAGTCCATCTCAGGCACCCTCCAAATGCAGTTGCACTCACCAGTTTCTGTCGTGCCATGGAAGTCATTAAGGAATTTTGATAACTATTCCAGCCACTGCCTTGTCTTTGCCCTCATTACAGTTATGACTTTTCAAATTTTGAAACAAGATTTAAAAGAACTAAATGAGTAAGTAATGCAAATTTCAAAAAATGCAAAATGAGTGACAGACAATAATAAGAAAGAGAAAAAAATAGACTAAACATTTTTTTCTTAACTACTGGTTTTCATGACACTCTTCTTCAAAAAATATCTTCCCCTACGAAGCTACCTTATTATAATACAGATTCAACACTTGGTTCTTATTATGTCTTTTCCTGATTATAAACTTTTTCTTTGATATACCTATTTTTGAGACTCTCCCAGATTTTTCCAGGGGTTTGGGCATATGCCTATCTTAGAGCAGACATGGGGCAGGGGAATTGCACTCACACTGATGAAGGTATGACATGGATAACTCTACAGGATACTTTCGCTGACTACTCTTGAGTTGATATGACAATTTACATTTTCGAGACAGCAGAACAGAGAAACAGTATTATTTAAAAGAGTTACAATTATAAACAGTTAATTAAAATTAACTTCAGTTTGTGCTTTCCTTTTTTTCTTTGTTTCTATCAATGCTGTCAATAAATAAGCAATAACAAAGTACCTTAATGATAATTTCAACAATGAAAAAAAATGACATTGCCTTCTTTCAAGTACTGTTCATTTGAAAATTTGTTTTTAGGTAAACATTTAAGATATTTAATGTACCACCACATAACAATGGAATTCTGAATTAAGTATTGAAGAATGAATTAATTTCTTCTTGTGAGGTGTGCACAGTGTCCACAAAATATTTTGTTTACCAGTTTGCAAAGCAGGATCTTAGGAAAAATATATAATTTTAGAATTAATCTTTGTGGTAGACCTCATTTGGAATCAATAAGCATGAAAAAACATAATAACTTTTCAGATTTGAAATGCATTCATGTAAAAAACAAGTATGTTTTAAGGAGAGTAAATAATATATTTTGAGTATTTCTGGAAACTACATATCTAGGACCTTAAAAAAAATTCAGTCAGCAGACCTATAGTCTGGTTTTGTTTGCTTGGTGCTGAAATCCTGGATGTCTGTTTACATATTTAAGGCCAAAAAACGTCTGATCATATTGGCTTACATCTCAATATCCTACTATTCCATTATACTGTATGACTTCCTAAAAACCATGCAGTCTCGATCAGTGCACAACTGTCTATATATATATATATATATATATATATATATATTTATGCACATGAAATTATGATCAGAAGTGACAAAATACTCAAATATTCCTATTAATGATATATTCTTGAGGTTGTTGTGGATGACCCCATTCCTGGAAACACTTAAACACTCAGTATATTCAGTCAATACAGTCCTTGTTCAAAGTTAGGGCAATAAATACCCAGACAAGTTAAAGGGCATCATATTCCTGAAAGAAAATAGAACAAATCATGAAACCAAATACAGGTCTAACATAATCTAAAAGTTCTAAATTCTGGGGTCAGGGAGGCAGGGACACTAACATAATCAAAAAATAAAATGGTCAGAATGACTGCTCTCTTAAACCAGCACCTCCTGTTGCCTCTGAGATAAAGTACTTGGCTAAAAAACCATTGGTCTCCCCTATTAGAGTATTTCTTATAAGCCTATTAGTATAGAGCTGAGCTCAGAGCAATTAGTTCTGCAGAGAGTAGGGGATAATCCATCCATATGACAAACTCATGCTCCTTCTAGGCCAGAGCTTTTATTCCTGCCAATCTCTGTGCACATCTTTTGGAACCAGAGGACATTTTGAGTGCCTCTGAAACAGCAAGGAAAGTCATGCACGCAGACATTTCACTCAGGAGTTTCTGGTGAAAAAAAATTGATATCCTCTGCTATTGTGAAACGTTTAAAATAATGATGGATTTTGCACCTTTTCCAGAGATTGATTAAAGTGGCAGTGGTGGTGTTATGATGTCATAATTTCTGACCTATGGACACAATTGATGACTGGAGTTACTTCCTCTAAATCTGTACCTTATGTTATGGAACTGACAAATGTCTGTGTATGGCAAGCCATAAATAATAGTAAAAAAAAATTGGCTCTTTTCATCAGTCTGAAAACCTATAACTCAGGTGTTGATTTGGAGAGTAGAGAGAAAAAAATTTTGTGCTCTGAAATCCAGTTCTTTGTGCAGGAGTAAGGATGCAACCATTTTTGCGGGTTTGAGTACAACTTATAAAGGGCACAAGAGACACAGAAGGTAAGAAGTGTAAGGAGGTGCATGAGGATACAGCTCTGATTTTCAGGATTCCTTCCTATGTATGCGGAATACATATATGGAATTTCCCCATCTTATGTTTGTGTCATTCTAACCAAAAGACTACTAAGAATTCTGCTGAACTCCTCCTGAATGGAAACAAGATTTGCCCTTAAGTATTTAGCAAAAATCAGAACCTGCAGCTGATGTTAGCGGTGTTTTTTGCAATATCGTTCTTTAGAGAATTGCTAACAATAGACAGCTGAACACAAGAACCAGATGCTGGAAAGCAGAAGATAAGGAAAGTAAATGTCATTTGTCTTGTTTAATATACAGTCACTTAGGTTACCATCACACAGAGAGTCTGGTTGTTTAATTAAGAAGTTTGTGCTGATGTCACAAATTCAAGTCAGGTAAATACATTGCCATTTAGCATATACATAAAACTTTTGATTAAACACACATAAATAAGAAATTAAAGCAATTCATGCACTGCTACTTCAATCCACATTGAAGAACTACTGCAGCTATTAAGATGTCTTTAGAGTTTTTAATTACTTAAAATGCTAATGAAAGAGAATATTGGCTGAGCTGCTGTTGATGTTGTATCCTAACTGCTGCAGATCTCACTTAGGTCTGAAATTATACAGTAGGGGCACTAGCTAATATCCTGCCTGTCACTAGCACTCAATACATTGTATGTGAGATTTTAGGTTTGGCTGAGATGATACCAGCCCTTATTTCAAGCACACCACTTTCATTTTTTGATTAGAATTAAATTATTTTGTTTCAGGTAATACTTATCCTCTTTCACAAATACTGTCGTCTTTCCTACCTCTGTATACGCAACCTTCTTTAATTGGAGCAACCAAGAACGATAATTACAGTCAAATTCCCAAGCTCAAATCAATTTGTGTTTTAATACATACTGGTATAACTTGGAAAACTCAATTTCTTTCTGTTTCACAGTTTCAGAATAAATAGCACTGTATAATCACCATATATGAATAGAAATTTGATGTCAATAGACACATGGCTTTGTAGAAGAAACATACACACATTTTCCTTTACTTAGCATGTTTTTTCCTTCAGGCTAGGAGCTTTAGCTAAAAACTGTGATTAAAAGATTTTTGAAGAATCCTACAAATAGAGAAAAATTCTTAATTTTTCTCTAGTTTTAGAAAGGGTCACTTTGGACACACCTGAATAGCGCATGCTTCCATGTGTCTTCCCATTGTTTTCTATAATACTTAGTGTTTTAAAATTTAAACAGATATAAGGATATTTCAAAGAATCATGATAAATCTGACAGTTAATAACATAATTCATGTTGATAGTTCATTCCATGTACAGTCTATTCTTCTTTCTCTACACATTTCCCAGATCCAGGAGTTCTGGGCACATAAAACCAAACCCCAAAACTTTCTAGCTATAGAGCTATTGATATAATGCTTATGGCTTATGAAACATCTGAAATTTCCTCCCACCTTTAAAATATTTCTGACTTTAAAACTCTGCACCTTTTCAGCCTCCCATGCACATCTCTATTCTAACTTTGCTGTGCCACGCAATCCTGATTCATAAACAGACCCTTAAAGAGGGTGTTCACTTGTGTTGTGGTAGTAGTTTCACCAGGACAATGTGGAAATTAGTCTGATCTTTGTCTCCCTAAAATATGCAGATATGCCAATTTAATGACACCAAAGAGTTTGTTTGCCCACAAAAACCCCCCAGTGTATTTTCTTCACTTTAAAAGTAAGGAAAGAAAATTGTTCTCTCCTGCTAGAAAGTATTTTCAGGCAAATAAACCACAGGATTCCTCTGCAGGATGCAACTGTATGGGTGGAGACAGTGGAGGTAAGAGATCTGTAGTAATAGATCTTTTTCTAAGCCAAGATACAGAGGCACACTGTAAACCTCCTAATTTGTAAGCATTAGCAGAGTGCCTACCTAAACATAAACATGAGTCTGCCCTCTCCCAATGTGTCTTTGTCTCTAATTTCCCCTCTCCCTTCTCCACAAAGGAGATTATACCTCTTTTCTGAATTTAGGCAACTAAATAAGTGTTTTCACTGTATTTATTCATAACCATCACTAGTAATAAGTAGCTCTTATTACTTTTTTTCCCTCCTTTTCTTCTGCTACAATAGTTGTATGGAAGAAAACTGCAAATAAAATGAAATCTAAATGAAGTCTGGTGATTTCTTTCTTCTCAATGCAGTAAATGCATTCATATCACTATATAATTTGTTAACTGTGTCCATTGATTCTCTCCTCTTCCATTGATTATATGTCTGCCTAACTTGAAAAGAGTTACTGTCTATTAACAACAGTTAAGAGGAGATCAACTGCAGTTTACTGGAAATTTAGTAAATTAAAACAGAATTAATAAGAAACATGGACCTTTAAGGAACTCTTTTCTAAGATAATATTCCCTTTTTTTTCTTACACTATATTTTGTTTGACATTCCATACCAATTCCTGAACTTAACAATTTGAGATAAATTTTCACTTCAAAGAATACTGATATCTTGTCTACTGTGCATAACAGCACTTTTGAGAGAAGTCATAAATTAGCCTCAGACATACTAAGAATGCCTAGTAAAAAAAAATACTGCCTAAAACCAAAAATATATGCCATAAACACCTTTTTTGATAAATATTGTGTACTAAATAAGGATGAATTGTAAACTAGTGGAGCAAGGTACTTGATTTAGGGAAAATAGAATTATGCTTCAGAACTCTGAGATAATCTCTGCTTGCTGCTTGCTTACTCATTTTTTCCTTGAAAAATAGAATAACAGTGATCCACATAAAATTATGTCAAGATTTTTGAGAATATCAAGATTTCAATTATCCCATCACATAAAATTTAGTTCACAAAACTGGATAGATAGCCTAATTTGAGAGACACACTTCATCTGGGTAAAAAAAAAAAAAAAAAGAAAAAAAAAAAAGAATTGTGAGACTATTTATAAGAGTGCCCATATTCATAAGATATACATTATTAAAAAATAGATGATTGCCATTCCCCTAATCATTACTAATATCTTTGTGCCTGGTGATCCACAGGAAAATTTTTGTTGAGAATTTTTTAGCCAGACACATAGAAGACTAAAAAGAGAGCAAAGTGTGCAAAGGAATTTTAAGAAATCCAGGTTCTCAGCAGTGTATCTAGGTTATGTCTTCATTCCAACATGCTTCAAATTAATTATGGGAGTGGCTTTTGTTATCAGCAGTAAATATGTACTATATATACATATTAAGAATCAAATGTATTATCTGCATTTGTTTGGGATTTTTGAGCAAGGTTTGTTTGGATTTTTCTTTGTAGGTTTGATTTGGGGGAAGCAGGGGTGTTGGTCATGGGTTTTTTTTGCATTTATCAAAGTGTTTCATGTTTCTGACTTGCAGAATGATTAATTTGTGATATGAGAAAGGAAATGTTTGAAAAGTTTGTGCTCCACCCATGTGAAGTTTTTGCTTTCTAGCCTACCTCAATCCAATTAGAGAAAGGTCATGTAGAATAAATAAAAGGAATGATGCTTTGCTTTCTGTGAATGGTGGTCATTCCCAGACTTGCTGAATCTGCAAAAGGTAGAAGGAGATTACAGCAGTCAAGGATTACTTCAGAATCATATGTATTTTTCCAGTTTGAACATCTGATCCTCTTTCACATGCCTGAACAGCTTACGAATGAAAAAATTCAACAAATTATTTTGTATGTAAATTTATTTA
The DNA here is from genome assembly GCF_028018845.1 of Melospiza georgiana. NCBI lineage: Eukaryota > Metazoa > Chordata > Aves > Passeriformes > Passerellidae > Melospiza > Melospiza georgiana. Next base: position 76,043,844 of record NC_080430.1, read on the forward strand.
CTGTAACAGGAAACAGGAATTGGAAAATTCTTATGTTCTTGTTCCTTGGTTTTAGTCAATAAAAAGGCATGATTATTATAACACAACAAATTTTTGCATGTGATTTACTGCAGGCCATTTTCTGTAGATTTTAAGTAGAATAATTAGTATTTGAAAAGCTGGAATTATGTTTTGTATTACAAATTCAAAATACTTAAGCAGGTCATACAAGATTACTCTTCATCAAGAAAAAGAATAGATTAGTCAAAATTACATTACAATCTCTTTACAAATATATATATATATCAGTATACTAATTTTGCATAAACCTTCCAAATGCTATTTGAAGTCACTCTGTCTCAGAAGTTGAAAGCATATTTTATATTTATATAATTCTAAATAGTAAGAAGATGGTTTGATTGCTCTGTTTTACACAACTAGTATTTTATTTTTATAAGATGCTAGATAATATTTTACTTTATTTATTATTATATAAGAAAATGGTCTCTTTTCTTTCTCACAAGTTATGATGTTGCAAAATTGCTTCACAGATAAATGGAGATCCCTCTAATGTGAAGAGCAAAACAAAACATTGATAGGAATTGGAAATTGTCACATTTAGGACAAGCGATAGCTTGCAAACATCCTTTTAGTACTTCCTAATAGTAAATTGTCAACAGGTAGTAGAACTCTTCATTGCTAGGAAATCACATTTTAGTCAAAGTTTCATCATGCTTGAAAACTCTGTTTATCATTTGGTAGAAACTTGAGACAAGTAGGAAGCTTAAAATGCCTATCAAAGTTTGAGTTACCTGACCTCTTTGTAGATAGTTTGAACAGCTGGATAAAATAAATGAACCTAATCTCTGGAGGGTGTGTATATTGTTAGGAAGATGGGTAAAGGAATGACAATGGACAGATATATTTTTTGTATTGGAACCTCTTGTTAGAGAAAAACACTGCTCCCACCATTTGCTTATTATTGTCCCTTTCAAAAGGTTGTAGACCCTGGCTGATGACCAGAAGAGTTGCTCATACAAGCAGTCAAAATGAGGTTGGCAAGTTTGTAATATTTATGTTTAGAGCCTGCTATTCATCTGCACCTTTTCATGTATGGAGCCTTTTTTTAGCAGATGACCATGCAATCCTTAATAATTTTCATGGGTAATTATTACAGATAGACACTGAACGCAGTAGGCACTAAAACTTACTATGAGACGACCTACCTTGGATGGTTATCTCATCCAGTCTTATCTCTGGAAGACCAAAACAGTAATCAGATAATATTTGGTGACTAGTGTTATGATACATTGTTAAAAGAAAAGGAAAAATTAAAGTGAATAATTTGGACAAAATCTACTGCAATTATTCTTCATACAAGTAGAATAATAAAAATGTTCAATGACTCAGCTATGAAACATGGAGGTAAACACGGACAGGAATACAGAAACAAGGCAAGAGGTGGCAAAAATACCCTTATTGTTCTAGTGACTCTCTAGAGTGACACCATTATTGATACTGAACAAGATTTTCTCAGGTTGTTGATACACTACATTTTTCTATTCAGAGAAGTAGAAAACATGCCAAGATAAGATTCTCTCTGTCCATGCTTGAGAAGCACTCAAGTCACCAATTTGTGGCCAGATGTGACTGTAAGGATTTATATAAGGAAAATTTACTGCAGAAGCTCATAAAAATGAACTACAGGGCCATGTAAATGAAATAAGAGGAATAGACTCCTGAAGAAGAGCATTATGTGAGAATTTCTAGTGCCTGGGTCAGATTCAATGTCTTGTTTTGATTTTTATTGTACACACTTTTTCATAATGGTGCTGTATGGCAAATCAATCAGTGCCTGTAAGTTCATAGGGACAGAATTTTGAACTCTTACAGAGGTTGAGTAGGAAAAGATTGTTAAAGCCCTCTCTATGCTTTGAACATTTACCTCCCAGTGCTCTTGAAAATTATTTCTTCTGTGTGGAGAGAACTAGAAAGAAGGAAGTAATCAGCAGAGGCAAAATGTTCCTTAAAAAAAATAAAATAAGAAAATAATACAATTAGAAACATAAGTTACTTAAATCAGAACATTTATAGGTGATTTGGAGAAGTTCAGAATCTCTGATACTTAAAACTCTTTTTTTCTATTTGGTTTCAAGGTAACCAATTGCCTTACCAACAACCAGTAAATACAAGGCAAGAGTTATTTTACAGATAGAAATTTGAGAGGTTTACAGTTCCTGTCATTTTCTAAAAGTAGAATTCTGGTAGTTTCTGGTCAGACTGTTAAAAGAAATAGAATTTTTTGTTATAAATTTGTTATTTAAAATAGCATTTCAACATCCTCTACACCTTCCTCTGTCCTTATGGGTTTGTTTGCAGCTATTTTTTTGTGTATGACTGAGCCTAAAATTTTCAATTTTTCCAACAGACTGACAGAAGATAACCACTACTGACCCCAATTATAGTCAAGATTGTACAGACTTATTCATATGTGCTGAATTATTTGATCTGTAATAACAATACATATATATTTATAAAATTCTTCTTTTCTACCTCTCTGAAGCTACACACTGACCAAGATAAAGGAGATGGAAATTTAAAATACATATTAACGGGAGATGGGGCTGGCAGTCTGTTCATTATAGATGAAAATACAGGAGATATTCATGCTGCAAAGAAATTGGACAGAGAAGAAAAGTCCCTGTACGTGCTACGTGCCAAGGCTATAGACAGAAAAACTGGAAGACAAGTGGAACCAGAGTCTGAATTTATCATTAAAATCCACGATATCAATGACAATGAACCAAAATTCACCAAGGACATGTACACCGCCAGTATTCCGGAGATGTCTGGAGTTGGTAGGTAAAAACTCTTTATGTAAAATACAAAAATATTTTATCTGATTGGGAACTTATAAATAATTTATTATTTGAGACATTTGCCACTAGCTGCTCTGAATATCCATGGAAAAATTTCTGTTGCCAGCAATGTACCATAAATAATTGATTTCTGCTTTTATTAATTTGTTTCATCTTTATCCCCTTTTTAATCCTTTTTCCATGCTATAAACTACACTTTAGTCTTTCAAGCCCACTGGGACCATCAAGAAATGCAGCTTGTATGGCTGTCTCATCAGTTACTACATAGTTTTGTCACAACTGACGTTATCACTTGCATGAAGAGTATCATCTTTGTATTTTAAGGTCTAATTTTTCAAAATCATTTGTACCTTTAGACTGAAACAACTTTAAGTGTGTAAGTATGTAAATCAATCAATACATCAAAGTGGTGAAAAAATATGTTTTTATGATTTTTTCCCTTCTTTTTTTATCAGTATTAATAGTCCTTTTTGGCAGGTTGTTTGTTTGTTTGTTTGTTTGCTTGTTCATTTTAAGATGGACATTTTTATATTATATATTATAATATATTTAGAATATTATTATTATATTTTTCTTTATGGGTAAAAACTTACAACTATTTATAACTGCTGAAATGAAAAGTAAAAATGTGGAGTTACAGTAGATGTGAGAAATACAGGATAACAGGAAAATAATTCTCTGAGTTTTTTTCAAATAAATAAAGTGATAGATAGTATTCACCAGCACACATTCATCAGAAGTTATCATGATTACCTAAGTGCTTCACTTTTTTACAGCAGAGACAGTTTCTCTCATAAGATAAGTAAACATAAAATCCCTAGGCTATGGGAAACAACCAACAGAAAATTTTTCAAGAGTTATTTACTTTTCACAATTTACTGTAATGGTTTGCAAAATCAGTCATGAGTGATGGCATTGTTAAGAGAAAGTAATATAAAATAATCTTGTGATTAATATGCACCTTCACAAAATAATTCCCAGAAGCTAATATCTCTGAGAGCAGTAGAAGTATAAGAGAACTAGAAATTATTTTACAAACATGAGTATAAAATACTATTTTTATTTATTTTATAGGATAAAATAATTTATAACATACTTATAAAATATTTTAAAATAATAAAATAATATTTTATAAGCATGAGAAAGGAACAAATACACTACCATGTACAATGTGTGGAGCCCAAGCATGCTTCTTTTAAAGATATATGGAAAACAGGGTAATCCTTTTCATACAAAATTTACTTTGCTGATAATCACTGAGAGAAAAATGTTGGCAGATCACCTGTCATATTTAATTTGAAATATATTTGTAAGAAGGGAACTCTATGGGAATAGATGGTGAAAAAAATGATGTTCATGTTTAATATTATCACTTAGTCCAACTTTATTAAAGTCAATGGAGAGGCATGAATAAAAGAGACATGAATACGATCCAGTGCCTTGGCAGTGCCTGAGAAATACTAAGTCTATGAAATGTTTATATATGAGGAAGAGGATGACAGCATAAATACCAAAATGTACTTTAAGGTTGGAGAGTGTCCATAAAAGACACAAGAAAAGGTGAGTTTTACTTTGAAAAAGAATTTCCTTAAGAAAAAGAATATAAACATAAAAATGTCCTTTAGGTTCTAATATGAAGACAAAATAACGGATCAGGGTTACTCTTTCCTCTGCTTAGTTGACATTTAATTGGCATTTAGGAATATAAAAAACACTGGAATGGGATGTTTTAGCTTTTGAATTTGAATGAATAAAAGTAGTTTTGTATTTTTTTAAAGCGGAATAGAATAAGAACCCAAATCCCAACCAGTCCATTCTAGAAATAGATATTCTATATTTCTGAATTTCAGTCATGGGAATGCTAATTCAAGAGTCAGGATGTACATACAGATGTAAATAAGACTACAAACATATATATATTTCTACTTGGAATCCCTTTTGTACAATTTTTTTTTTTTTAAAAAATCAACCTAACTAAAAGCCTAAAAGTTAAAGTTTTTAAAGTAGTAGCCCCTAACATTTTACTTGCTTCTCTCCTGTAGAATTTAAAGTGTAATTTGAGGTTGGAGTGTTGTGTAAAACAAGTCATAGAACCACAGTATCACGGACTTTCCTGAACTGGGAGAGAATCTCAAGTGTCATTGAAGTCCAACTCCTGGCCCTGAGCAGGACACCCCAAGAACACCTTGCTCCTAAAAGCATTGTCCAAATGCTTTTGGACCTCATCAGGCTGGTGCTGTGGCGACTTCCCTGGGGAGCCTGTTCCAGTGCCCAACCACCCTCTGGGTGAAAAACCTTTTTCTAATATTGAACCAAAACCTCCCCTGACACAATTTCAGTCCATTCCCTCAGGTCCTGTCCCTGGTAACCACGGAGAAGGGATCAGTGTCTGGCCCTCCTCTTCCTCTCACAAGGAAGTTGTAACTGCAATGGGTCCCCTCAGTGTCCTCTTGTCCAGGCTGAGCAGAACAAGTGGGTTCAGCCATTCCTCATGCAGCTTCCCCTCAAGGCCCTTGTCCATCTTTGTTGCTCTCATTTGGATGCTCTCTAATAGACACCTTCTTTTTCTTTTCTTTTCTTTTCTTTTCTTTTCTTTTCTTTTCTTTTCTTTTCTTTTCTTTTCTTTTCTTTTCTTTTCTTTTCTTTTCTTTTCTTTTCTTTTCTTTTCTTTTCTTTTCTTTTCTTTTCTTTTCTTTTCTTTTCTTTTCTTTTCTTTTCTTTTCTTTTCTTTTCTTTTCTTTTCTTCCCTTCCCTTCCCTTCCCTTCCCTTCCCTTCCCTTCCCTTCCCTTCCCTTCCCTTCCCTTCCCTTCCCTTCCCTTCCCTTCCCTTCCCTTCCCTTCCCTTCCCTTCCCTTCCCTTCCCTTCCCTTCCCTTCCCTTCCCTTCCCTTCCCTTCCCTTCCCTTCCCTTCCCTTCCCTTCCCTTCCCTTCCCTGGAGATGCTGTGCCTCATGCACCCTCCTGACGTGGCTGGCCCTCCTGGCTGCCCTGTCATGAAGCAAGAAAAAGAAAAAATATTGATTGAGCAATACATATTAGGGCTATTGCTGGTTTGAAAGTAATAAATCTCAAAAAAGCGAGAACATATAATGTGAATATGAAGAGAAGAAAGAAAGAAAGAAAGAAAGAAAGAAAGAAAGAAAGAAAGAAAGAAAGAAAGAAAGAAAGAAAGAAAGAAAGAAAGAAAGAAAGAAAGAAAGAAAGAAAGAAAGAAAGAAAGAAAGAAAGAAAGAAAGAAAGAAAGAAAGAAAGAAAGAAAATCCCAAAATTGCATTTCAAAAGCCAGAAGATTCCAGAATAAAAATTACATGCTTTTTAATTCTATATTTTTCTCTATAACAAATGGATGAAAATAAGAATAATATAATAAAATAAAGAATCTGCAGAAGAGACTGATAATTTTTATTAAGACTAACTGAAATGAAAAAGTCAAACTATTTCTGCATTACCTACATAAACATTGGAAATTATGAGGGACATTTTTAGACTGTATATAGGCATTCTTGTATACCTATTCAGTGAAGTTTTCTGACTGAAAATCACGATATGGTTATACTATACACACTATAAGGAATAGATACACTCATGAAAAGCAGGTCAAAAATTTGCAGGAAAATCCCAGTTTCATTAAACTTTTTATCTCTTCCCAATTTTCTGTCTCAAACCAATTTTTTTTCCTTAACTATTATATTTATTATGTTTGCCAAGTCCAACAAACATGACAGCAGATATTTATGAAAGCTCTGGGAAATGTCACTAAGATTGAGAAATTGAAGAGGAATCATCTCTAGCAATGTTTCCAGCTGTGTGTATATATCAGTTATTCAAATTGCAATTATACTATGAACCTCTCAGTGTGTTACTGAGTGTTTCTTGGAATAACTATGTCTAGAGCACACAAGGGAAAATGGTAAGTCAACACCTCTGACAGAATGTGTGATTTTCAGTACCAATGAGCAAACTGTTGTCATGTTTAACTAGTTTGATAGTAAGAAGAGTGAAAGCATAACATGGATTTTCAGCACAACCTAGTCAAGCCCTGGGGAAATATGAATGCTTATTTGTGCACTTGTGTATGCAGTCATCAAGTTATATATAAATTAGCCCTGCTACGCCTAAATAGGATCCAATCCAGCAGTGTGATGGGTAAACCTAAAATGCTGTGTAGCAAAGTTAGTACTGGGAGTAATCAAAACCACTGAAGTGAGCTGACTGCAGAGTCATTTTAGATAAATTTTTATGGAAATGATCATATTAAACTGATATTGACTTCAAAAGTTGAATGAGAAAGTTAGTTTAAAACATTCTAAAACTCAATAACATGGAATTTCTCATTAAAATCATCTGCTGTACTGAAGTGCTCAACTATAATAAATGTTGTAGCTATATTTTTGAACAATACTAGAGTGGACTGGAAGAATCCTGTCAATCATGTTAGATTTAGTAAATTGAATAAATTAAATATAATTTCAAAAAATTAGAAAAAGAGGCTAGGAAGACCCATAAAGGTTAGTCAAAACAAAATAAAAGAAGAAAATTTTAAAAAAGAGGTTGAAAATTTTAAACTGTTAAAATGCCAAAGTTCTATGGTATAGCCTTGGTCTCAATGAAGAATTGGTGGATTTCAAGCATGACCTAGTCTGAACTACCTATCCAAATCCCCCAATACTTCAGAAAAATTAAATATATATTATGCATCATGAATATTGTTTTTATTTTCACTTCATGTAGAATGAAAAATACAGCTTTAATCACACTTAAAATCTACTCTTTTCATTTTCAGGGCTTACATGAGCATAAGATCATTCCAAGTATTTTTCCAAGCGAAACATTGCTAAAAAACCCTAAATAAAAAACCAATCAAAAGAAACACCACACCTCACTGAGTAAACTACTTTTCTCAGGCTATAAGTAAAGTTATTATGAACTTTTTGAAAACAGAAGTTAACAGTGAGATGTTCTATGTATTTAATCCCTTTTGGCATCCAGGTCAATATTATTACATCCCTCTGTACCTGCTTTGCTAATTTTAATGAGTAAGGCTTACCAGTTTTATCTCATTAAGCTTCTTTAGCATGCCACTGATGAGAATTTCACAACAAATTTAAATCTTTGCATTGATTCTATTAGGAAAAAGGACAATGACTAATTTAGTTTACCAGTCATTTCTTTAAAATGCTACTATCTAAATTTATAGTTGAAAGACCCCATAGTTCAAAGACACCTAACATATTTTAAGATTTCTACACAGGAGGATTTCTACACAGCATAGAACATTTTAAATGGTTAAATTTAGAGCATACAATTTTTCCATTTTATCATTTTTATTGAAAATAATCAGAATACAAGATTTTTTTCTTTAGCTAGTCAGTGGGGTTTGTTAGAAGTATGTTATGTACAAAATATAAATATAGCTATTTTCAACTGAGGTGTAGAGGATTGTAGCAAGACTAAACATTTCTTGTATTGAACAGCTATTCTAAATAAAATATATAAATAAAATGTATATGTAAAAGACATACACATGAATAAAAAGGGAGATGAACATGCAGTAAAACCCACTGGGTAATATGCATTAACATTGCCCTTCTTACTACTCTGCTGTTGTCTTTGAGTACATTAGTATATCCTGAAACACCAATAATACAATGATTATCTTAAAAGTTCCATTATCATTGTTCAATATTTCTATAGTATCTCTTGGGAATCTAAAATCATCATGACTACTACTTCATTTAAGTAAGACTGTGCTCCCTTCTGATATTATTTTTAGTTACACCATATTTTCAGCATCACATAATCTCAAGTGTATTTCTCAAGAACAGTTTGTTATTTTGTATAGGAAGCTCTTAGAAGAAGAAGTAGGACTTATGGTTAAAAAAGTTAAAAAAAAAAAAAAACAAGAGAAAAGGAAGAAAATGAACCAAATGTGGTAACCATCACATTTTCTATTTTTGAATTTGCTTATGTCAGTAACCATTAATCTACAGATGTGTAAAAACAACTAAAGAGAAGCAGCTCTCATCTTTCAAGTTTCAGCAGGAAATATTTATATTTTCTCTTTTACATATTTTCCCTAGTTTCAGATGTTTATAAAAAGAAGCTATGAATGACTGTTTTGACTTTGACACAAGCTTAAAAAACTAGTTTGCTCACTTGCAAAACTTCAGAATTCTAATTGTTTATGTGCACTCTATTTTAAAATGAATTATTGAGTTAGCTTTAAGAGAAAGATATATTTCAAATAAATATTTCATCCACAACTTCATATTTTACAAGATAGAATTAGAATTCCTTTTAGTCAAACTAAGCATGATGGCAGAAATTCTGTAACTAGAATACTTTCAATATTTTTTTTTGCATTAGCCACTATAACTAAAGAATTTCAAATGTCAGAATCTTTTTTAAATTCAGAATTTTTATCCTATTTTCTTTCTTATTTTCATGCAATAAAATTTATTTACTATGAAATAAATAAAAATATAGAAAATAAGATTTCAATGTCTAGCAACATTTTCTTAAGCCATCAAGTTAAAAGTCAAAATCCTCTTTTTATTAAGTAATCAAAATCATAAATCCTTCCAGAATATTTTCAAAGAATTTTGGAGAATTTGGGTTTTTTTCTTTCATTTTTGGGCATGTCTGTTAAGGACATGAATAGTATTTTTATTAGGAAAATATATAGAAGTATTTATAAGCAATTGGCATGAGGCAGAATTGTAAAATGAATGGATGCTCAAAATCTTCATATTTCTTACATTCAAAAGAAAACCACTAGAACACCAAAAGAGTCTTATTTAGATCATTATTAAATTCTTCTATTCATTGTCTACACATTTATCTACGTACGTAATATGGACAGCATCTTCCTAGCAAAAAGGATGTCTGCAAGGAACCAATTACAGCTCTGGTACTGTAAGCAGGTCATTTTGAGCTTGTACAGCTCCACTGATTTCAAGCTGTATGTTACAGAGGTGTTAGGATTTTCCTGTATGTTCTTCATTCCACAATCAATGTATATAATTTCTGTAAAATTTAAATATCCATTTAAAACTGTAATTTTTCTTTCTTACAGACTGAAGATAAAATAAACGCCTAAAATACAATATAAGTATTTTAATCACATCTAAAACTGATATGTATGTATTGTGTACATAATGGAATCACAGAACAGCTTGGGTTTGAAGGGACCCTAAAGGTATCTAGGCTCCTGCCATGGGCAGGGACACCTTCCACTAAACCAGGTTGCTCAGACTCCATCCAATCCAGCCTTGAATACTTCTAAGAATGAGGTAACTTCTCTGGGGATCTGGTTTCAACTCCTCACCATCCTCAAACTAAAGAATTTCTTCCTAATGTGCGATCTAAACCTACCCTTTTTCAGTTTAAAATAGTTCCCCCTTTTCTTGTCGCTACAGACTTGTGAATAGTCTCTCTCCCTCTTTCTTACTGGGTCCCTCCAGGCACTGGAAGTCTGCAATCAGGTAGCCCTGAAGCCTTCTCTTCTCCAGGCTGAACAATTCCAATTCTCCCAGCCTTTCCCCACCGGAAATGGGCTCCATTGCTCTTATCTTTTTCATGGCCTGCTCTGGACTTGCTCCAACTGGTCAATGTTGTTCCTGTTCTGGGGATTCCAGAAATCCCCATGCACCATTACAGATGGTCTCTCACCCTGCTTTTGATGCAGACCAGAACATGTTTGGCTGTCTGTGAGTGTAGATTGCTGGGTCATGTCCAGTCTCTCATCCACGAGCACCCTCAAGTCCCTCTCAGCAGGGCTGCTCAATCTGTTCATGCCTCAGCCTGTGTTGATGTGGGGCATTGCCCTGATCCAGGTGCAGCCCCTTGCACTTAGTGTTGTTAATCTTCATGAGATTCCTGTGGTCACAGTTCTCAAGCTTGTCCAGATCCCTCTGGATGGCATCCTGTCCTTCAGATGAGTCAATTACATTACTCACTTGGAGTCACCTACAAGTTTGCTGAGGTTACCCTCGAGTCCTTGGCCTATGTCATTAATTAAGACACTAAATGACACTGGTCCCAGTAGAAACTCCAGTGAGACACTGCTTGTAACTGATGTCCATTGGAGCACTGAGGCATTGACAACTACACACTGGATGCGTCTGTCCAACCAATTCATTACAGACCTAACAGTTCACCTATCAAATCCCTCTCTCTGCAATCTGGAAAAAAAAATGTTGTGGGGGACCATGTCAAAGGCTTTACAGAAGCCCAGATATAAAACACCTGTAACATTGTGAAGATTTCAAATAATTCACAAATTTAAAGTTTACAGAACATTTTAACATTGCAGATAAGTCCTCAAGCTACAGAAAAATGAGTGGCATTCTTTTTCTCCTTTTTGGTCTCTCTGTTCTCTCCCAGGTCTTGTGTTTTTGCCACTGTCCTCTGAACCCAGAAGAAGAAAGTTTAAGGAGATAAATCATCATAAAGATGAATTTTTTAAGATCAATATTCCCTTTCTACTACTTCTGTTCCCTGCTTCAGATAACATGAGGTTAGATGCTAGAGCTAGTGTTAGGGAAGTATCAGGAATACGCAAAATATAGGAGGTAAAAGCAGGTGATACTCTTTCATCCAGCAATGTCTAACTTCAGCTAAATAATTGCTTGACATGTCCTTTTCTCTTCAGCTACTAAATCCTTCTAACCTAAACAGGATTCCCCACTTTCTTTCTTATTTTTTCTTTTCTTTTGAGATGGGGACAAGTTCGATTTCTTATTAAGACACCACAAATCTGAGCCAGCACATTGGGAAAACCAGAACCATTGAGTCACCTGCTATGAGTAACAGCTGCCTCTTGGTGCTACAAGAAATTGGGGTTTCTTAAAAGTGCTGTCAGCAAGGGAAAGTAACTAGTGTTTGCTGCTAACACAGGAAGGTATAAACAATTTTTCTATTTCTGTCCTGTGCGAACTGAGCCGCTGTCAACTCACTGTCAGTCTGTGACCTCTGAGCTCCCTTAGACCTCCACCTGCTGACCTGTCACAGGTCTAAAATATTTTTCGTAGCAAGGAAGTAGGTGCCAGAAGTTCAAATGCAGCAATTAGTAAGAAGGATGGGTGACTTTTATAGCACTATATGGGACTTTAGGATTCATCAACTAATTGGTCTAAATTTTAGAGATGCAGTTTTAAGCTGACTACAAACTCATTAAAACTCAATTTTCTTCTACTTCATAGAAGACTAGAACAGCTCTACTCCATAGATATGCCATAATAAATTCAGCTACTGCAGCAATGGACATTGAAATGTCCATTGGAATAGCCTTGGAATGACAGCCATCTTGCCAAATGGAATGTTCAGATCCAGGTTGTGTTAAATGTGCCTCCCCTTTCTATCTCTTTGAAATGACTCATTGCAAAACTATTTGCCTGGCTACATTATTGCAACAAATGTATTATTTCCCATTGAAATAATACATTTGTTGCAATTTTTGCTTACATTGAAAGCAAAACAAAATGAAAAAAAGACAAAAAACACTAAACACCTTCCTCCCCCAAACCAGAGGCCTGTGCATCTCTAAATCAGAGCTTGAAACTAGCATTAAAAGTTTTTCTCTCATACCTACAATAAGTACTTTTTGATGCATTCATTTTCCTTACTTTTATTTCATTAGAATTTGAGCTACAACACCAAAATCTGTGAACATAATGCTCCCGGATTCTTCATATCAGCACTTTTGCTTGCACTGCAGGGAAATGCAGTGGGATATGTTCTGCCTGATTAGAGTGCTGTCCCTCTGACTGCATGTTAAATCCTTTCATCTTTCATGGCTTCCCATCTGAAAACCAAAATTATCACTTACATTCTGAACCAGCATGTTGCCTCAGCCACTGTGTAAACCTCTTGATACACCCTTCTATACATCCTGTGATACAAGCATGTTACTATGCACAACCATGCACAACCTGTTTTCAGAGCCACAGTAAATGGAATTCCTATGCACAATGCCAGTTTACAGGAACCTAATTTATTCCCCTATGAGTCTGTGAAGCTGCCAACCACCAAATAGTTTTCCTTGTTTCAAGACGTGCTACAGAATAAGGCTTGCAGTGAGACCCTTCTCACGTTTATGGGACCATATTGAAACCTGCAGCAAGTGAACTGCTGGTAATAAGGACTGGAATAGCTGGCACTAATTAACAGCACCAATATCAGGAACCCCTGTGTCTTTTTCAGAAGGAACATGTCAAACAGAGGCATATGTGTGTTATAGCCTTCATTACAACTAAAATATGCCAGACATTAAATTAAACAGATTAGTATTGGACAGATTATGCGTTAAAAGTGCTAACATTAGTGTCACTGTTTATATCAAGCTAATGCACAGAGTTCTTTTCTGAAACCATGTAATTATGCTCCTTTATGTGCACTTTTAGGTGTCTGAGAAAACTGCTTTAGGTGTCTGAAAAGTCTGAAAAAAACTCTTTTCTTCATTTAAATGGTTTTTGGGAATGGGATTTCTCAAGTGTTTTTGCAGTTGTATGGGAAGGCTGGTTACACAGATCTAAGTCAGGAATTGCAATTAACTACATAAAAGGTAAATGTGTTTGATTTTCTTTCATATGTAGCCACAAAAGAGATTTTTCAAATTACGTTGAGAAGTCTAATTTTTTTTTAATTATTATTGTTTGTTAAATTAAACCCCATCAGAGATGCTTACTTAATCTAATCTATTGAATGCAGAATATTTTCAGGTTTTTATAAAAAATTACAGCTTTCTGAATGCCTGATACACCTTAGTTGCTATTATTATGCAGCTGAGTGTAAAGTTGAGGATTTTTTTTTCAATCACACTAACACCTGCAAGCATCTATTTTGAAACTAAAACAGAGAACCATTTCCATTGCTCTGTTTTGTTTTTTTTTTTTTTTCCCTACCAGATTTCTGTGTAACTTCTAGGAATCTCTAAAATATATAAATAAAACACAATAGATCATATTTGGGTTCGAAGTATAACCCTTTTTTTTTTCAAATTAATATAAATTAGTTAATCTTCACACAGAGAGAACACACATAAAGATGTTTTGCATAATTTTCAGTCTTCCAAAGAGATTGCAGTCCTATCAAACAGATAAATCTCTCACAAAACAAAAGCCTAGATTCCAAAACCTTCATTTATCCTGCATACCTTTTTTTGTGAGCTGTCTCACTCTATCTTAATTCTCAGTTTTAGTAGGTTTACTGGGAAGTTAAAGCTTTATCTCATGTAAATCTGGACGATTTGTACTAATTCAATTAAAAATTATTTAGCTGCAGAATTCCAGCAGCCTAAGAGTAGAAAACAAAGGGAAAGAACATTACCTACCCCCAAGGAGTCCACTATTCACCTTAATAGATATGATACAATATCTGTCCATAATGGATACAATATTATTAAATAAGGAAATGTCTCACTTAAAATGTGCCTATATATGCAAATACATATATAAATATATATATATGTATGTATATATACACACACTAGATACATATGTTTTAATATATTACTTAAATTTGATTTTTTTCAATTAAATCATTAAAATAGGTATGATAATTTATTTGAAGTTTATAGCAACACAGAAGATGAATTATAGGAATGACAGTTACAGGTGTGCTTTTCTTCATTCAATTAATACTTCAGCTTGAATTCTATTATAAAACAGCATTTTTCCTTCCTACCAATCCTATAGTCATTTTGGAAATTTTCTGTACCATACACAGAATTCAGAGAGTCAAAAAAATGAAGGTAAGAAAAGTTTTATCCTGAACTCTCTTGTCTGACTTCTGCTTATTTGAAAAGTGCTTGATATTATTCCTGCTGTTACTCATATTTTAGTAAGCATGAGAATAAATAGGTTACAGCATTCCTCATGTATTTTTCTCAATATCTTGCAAAATGTACATCTGCAAGTTTCCACAGTGCCAGAAATCCTGATGCTCACATTTATTTAATTTTGTGCTACCTTATCAGATGCTTCAGAACACTTTCCAGAGCAGCTTTTTCCTACAACCTCATAGATGCGTAACTCTGTAAAATTAACATCAAGAATGATTAAGATCTGTACAAGTATCAGTTTTATTCCTCATAAAGGTTTTCCATATCTTCATATTCAAAATACATTGCTCACAGCTAATTGGAGATTAAAAGTAAACTATCCTCTGCACCAATCCGGAACAATGCAATCTAACTTAATGTTCCCAAAGTATGTACATGTGTGAATATCTTACATTTAACTGCCAATAAACTCCAAATTCCCATCAACCCTTCCTGCCAGAAAGGCAGCTCAATAGCAGTTACTTCATTCTATTCCAAGACCAATGATAAATAACCTGTGATATATTAGGCTATGTACACAGTAAAAAAAATTGAAAGCTTTATTTCCCCATAAAGTCAAAATATGTGACAGTCATGAAAAGAAATTACCACACATCTAAAGTGTAGCCACCTTTTTAGTTCATAGGTGTGGTTTAGGAGAGAGGAAGGTTAAAAAATAATATTATATTTCATGGTCCAGAAGACTGATACTTACTGACTTCATGACTACAACTTTAAAAGACACCTTGGCTATCAGGAAGGTGTGTCTACCTGAGGAAAATAAACAAACTGCTCAAATGAAGATGTCAAATTTATTTTCACTGAGTCTTAATCACCATAGCATCTAAGCACTTTCAAGTTGTCTCAGGCATTTTTAGGCTTATTTCTCAAGCAAGTAACTTGCAGTCAGCACCTTTAATTTTGTTCAAATAGAAACATCTCCATCTGTGAGATATGTGCAAATGAGATTGTCCCCATGATTATTTACTCCATGTGAGAGGAGTTTTGCACTAAATCACCAATGAATTTCCGATTGATTTGCAGACATAGTGAAAATTCAACAGTCTTTAGCAGAGCACTTTTGCCTTTGAATCATTTGACACATTATACTTAAAGCATTTGAACAATTTGAAGGTAAATGAAGTGCCTAGTGACAATAACAGCAAAATCTCTTGATTGGCCCTACTTGATATTCTAGACATATACCTACACCAATACACTCACACATATATATATATATATATATATATATATATATATATATATATATATATATATACTTAAAACTATGTTTACTTATATATACACGCATACACACTCACTCTAGAAGTGTTCTGATTTTGTGTGAAAATGGTACTCTAATAAATGTACCTTTAAAAAGAAAATAATTTATATAATCCTGGAATTTATTATTTTGCTTTGTTTTAGACTCAATATCTCCTCAAAATTACAGGTATTTATTGTTATTTTAACAGACAATATCCAGAGTATCTAAACATTACAGAAGCTAGAGATTTTCATGAATCATCTATTATAAACAAATGTAAATTTAGGGCTGCCATAATACTTCATTGACTGCATTTTTATGGAAATTGCTGCTTTCCAAAGCTGTATTAATGTTTAAAGAGACAAACTTTATCACTACCCATAAAGGAGTTCCAATAGATGACAAAAATGATACCAAGTAACATCAAGATGAGGCCAGCCTGTCATCATAAAAATTATAATGGTCATAATAGAGATTCACATGTGGCTTTTAAATGCACCTGTTTGCAGATCTCGCAAAAATACAAACTCTGTAAAGGTTCCCATTAATTTGTATTAGGGACTAATTTTGAAAGTGCAAATGAGAGTAAGATTCTAGTTCTTATTTATAGATATAAATTCAAAAAAGGAGGAGCTCAAAAAAAGCAGGAAATGAAGAATAAGTACAGAAAGTTAACTTGTTCCTTCTCAAAAAAATTCATAACTTTTAGTGTTGCATTGCCATATACAAAACAGTACAGGCATGTACATCAGAACTGAAACTTTAAAAACAGTTTCTTTTAAGCTTGCTTTTTTCTTTCTTTTTTTAGTTTATAGAATAATGACTTAATCATAGACATGTTATTTCTTTCTACACTTAACTTCCTTAATTCATATAGTACAGCTTTAAAATGCTCTCTGCTTTTCTCTTTTCTCAAAAGTATTTGTGGTCTTCCAAACAATTTCTAAAATTCTTACTTAAAACCCTATAAATAAAACTTAAACCCTTCTTTGAAATTGTTGGCTAGGAGTAGGGAATTTTAACCACAATGTAAGTGTGCTGCAGCCTTTATGAACTACTGCTTTTCTTAATAGGATCAACAGGGTGAACTCTTCCTATGTTTAATCATAAAAGCAGCAGAATGTTGTTTCTCTCTTTTGGAGTATTCCAGAAATTAAGATGGGGCATGGGGTGAAAATTTCTGCTCTCATCTTTAAAAAGGAAACAAGCTGTGGAGCTGTTGTGATTGACCTGCCAAGGAGGGCAGCTGCCAGGTCATACAGGTGGCTTATTTCCACATTCCCTGTGGGCAGATTAGGAGTAATCAGGGTGATCTATGGCCATATTACAGCATTGCTTGTGGCTCCTTCAACATGTCGGTTTCATTAGCAACTACTTCTAGTTGGATCAGCCCTCTGTACATACAGCAGCTTCAGACGCAGAAGCATATTACCAGTGAACTTCATCATTATTTTGAATTGAAATTTTGAGGATAATTCTGTGATTTGGTATTTTAATTGGAATTTGGTGTATTTATAAACATAGACAATTGTTCTGCCTTAAAACAGGTGTTTCCTAATTGTAATGATGGACAGAGTATTGAACAAAATCAATATTTCTAAGATGTAGATCATTTATTAAGGATGGCAGATAATTTTTTTGCTGTACCTCTTTAGTCATTAGAAAATGAAATGTAAATGCTAATCTGTGTTGACACTTGAAAGAGTCTGACTACTCTTTTCTCTGTTTCATTTCTGCCATTTGATTGCATCAGTATTACTGTTTCAGAACTGACTTTATGGTGAGAAGGAGAAAAAAGGAGCTTCACAAAATAATAAACTTGCACAGAGTTGTTCACTCACCAGTCCTTCATATTATTCCTCATTCTTTTTACTCTTTCCCACTTGTTATTTCATCCATAGTGCTTTTCAAATTCTCATGCAGGGCATCTTATGCACTTCACAGTCGCAATTACTGCCAAAGGAAAACTAAAGTTACTGTATCAAGGTATCAAACAGCAGGAGGGTGAGCGCTGAAGACTTTGTTCAGCTTTGGCCGTTCTTTCCTAGTTCAGTTTCTGACATTATGTTACAACGGTATATGTATTTTATTCACCAGCAAATGCAGGCAGATTATAGACAGAGCAGTTTAGTCACATTACATCTCTCTGTGTGGTGAGACTATCACTAGTGCTTGGTTCCCGCTCTAATGCAAGCTCTCATAACACAATCTAAAAGGGGGTTTCTTTCTGTTGTAGAAAAGGATGCCGTAAACAAAACCCCAAATCATCCCAATGCAACGCACACAAGAAATTACGAGCATTGTTTTCTCATTTTGTTTACAAAATATAAAGTACTGTTTTGGAAGTAAAGGTGTGCAAAACCAGCATCTTGTATTTCTGAAATGAGTGGTTTGGCCTATATGCTTTTACTGCTATGGACTGAAATGGAGAGGAAAAAGTAGTTCTGAAGGAAAGGCAGCATAGCTTGGTTTTGTTAAGTCTCTCACAAATTACTTTTAGTAAAATTAGCAGAGATTGCAGTGACTCTTTACCTACACCACAGTGGTTCAAAATTTGTGATTCCTGGGTTGGAGGTCACTGTTTATCAAAAACAAGGGCAGAGTAACCATGTACAGTAGTTAGTATATCAACTGATTTCTCTATCAAAAACTTTGTGAGACAAGATACATGAAAAGAAGACAGCATATTTTCAAGTTAAATTAAGCTTCACCTCATAACTATGCAATAGATTATTAAAAATTGTTAAACTTGGTTAAATGTAATTCATAAATTATTTACTGAGTGTCCTCTTTTATGCCATCTTTTACCTCCTCTCTTTTGTCTTCTTACAATATTTCTTCTCAATATATATGGCTGAACTACATTTTAAAGTCCTTTCTACTTTTCCATTTTAACGCTCTTTGGGTCTAGCTCCTCAGGTTGCTTACTTGTTTTAAATTGGCTTTTTTTATTTTACTTGGTCATGCCTATTTACTCTTGTTCTGCCTTGGATCACGTATCTATTTACCTGTTGAAACTTACTCCTTTTCTGCTTTTATTTGTTCTTTTCCTTTGTTCTACAAAATCTTTCATGCTACCAACCTTCTGGCTGTTTCTAAAAAAAAGGAAGACCAGTCTAGTGAAAGCCCCACTAAATAGTAATTATGTGCAAAAGCGCACAGTTCACTTTGTGGTTCACTATTCTTTCAGCTTTTTAGGTAGATTTTCTCTCAATGAAAATATAAGAGTTGTATCTCAACCTTATTTAGTCCTGTCCTTCACACAGAAAGTATTCAGAAGGGATGTCATCCAGCTGATGTGGTAATGAGGTACTTGATGGCAAGCACAATGACTCCTTAAACTTTTTAGACTTGGGTTAGTGCCACATAGCTCCTATGCCATTGTTTGTCCAGTTCATTGTCTTGTTCTCCAGGGAGACCAACCTGCTCTCAAAGACAAAAGTGGTTTAAAACCCCTCAAAATTTCTGTAGCTCACTTAAAGTTTCATTCATGTTTTCAGCAGGGGCATCTCCAGGCTACATCTGCATAATCTTGGACAGATGTTTTCTAAGCAAACTACATGTCCATTCACCTTCTTTAAGGCTTCTAGATATACAAAATTTCCAATTTTGCCTCCAGAGGTTTTCCAGAGCTTACCCAAATCTTTTTTGCTGGTAAAAGTAATCTTCTTTTAAAATCTTCCCTCTGTAAATAAACTTGACAAACTGCAGATTTCCATTGTGTTTGAAAGCAGGAAGCAAGCATAAGAGCTTCTCCTTTAGGGAGATAAAGCCCTTCCTGCCTCTCCACTTACCCCAGCTGGTTTTCTATTTCTGAAAATTAAACAGACTTTCTGCACATACACAGACAAAACTCCTCTGTAAAAGTCAGAACTTTTCAATAATTTCCAGTTTTGACAGAAGTAGACTTAAAAAAATAAAATAGAAACAAAGCTGTGTCATAATGTGAAAACATCCTGTTTCAGCATTTTCAGACTGTTGTGTTTCCAAACAACTTTTTGAGTACTTTATGCTGGCCGAAGAAAGTCAAAGTCTTCTTATTTTTTTCTTTAAATCAGAAGTTTGAATTGTTCCGAAATACAAGTTTTATAAAAAATGTCAGAATCAAAATGCATTTTGAACTCTCAGATTTCCCTTTAAAAAAAAAAGACCTGATTCTGAATGATATTTAAATCACTGTAATTTTTTTATCCAACATTCATGGTTGAATCTTGAAGCATGCATTACTAACAGCATAATCTGCTCATTTTCTTCTCCCAAGATGGAGAACACTGTTTAAAATGAAGGTTACAGAACAAGTTATCAGTAAAACTAAAATTTTCCAGTAGATGTAGATATATCCTTCTGACTGGCAGAAATGGTTGTAATTCGTGTCAGCAAAAGGAGCCAAGTAGGAACAAGAGTTGCATGCTGAACAGCATGACTTCACATGAAAAGATAGCAAAATATGTGCCTGTCTCATCTAGTGGAAGACCTCTTTTCCAACAATTGTCCTCAAGCTATTTACTTCAGTTTTGCAGTGGACTCTGGTATCATGTTGGGAGACCTAATTATACCAGAGGGACTCTTTCAAACACTTAAAAACACAAACGAATGGAGAGAATTTTAAATATAATTCATAAAAGCATTCTCATTTCAAATGTTGTGGGGGTTTTTTTCAAATTTATGACTCACTCTTCGTGATTTCTAGCAATCTGTGTTAGTGACTCTCAATTCTGACACTTCTTAGATATGAAGGGATGCTCTTTGTAACTCTAGTAGTTTTCCTTTATGGGTTCTACATTTTTACATGCACTTACATGAATTTTTATGCATACACAAACACATGCAGAAGCACTCCTTACACAGATTTAGATTTGTCTTCTCTCAGGTTACCTTCAAAGTTTACCTTGTGCATTTTGCTGCCCCTACATTAGGGCACCATACATCATGCAACGTACATGTTATCAAAGTGCTTAAGTTTCCATTCTCAAGACACAGAGAAAGACAAGAAAAAGAATGAGAAAAGAAAAAGAAAAAGAGAAAAAGGAAAAGGAAAAGGAAAAGGAAAAGGAAAAGGAAAAGGAAAAGGAAAAGGAAAAGGAAAAGGAAAAGGAAAAGGAAAATGAATTATGGGCATTGCTCATAATTGCTCTTGAGAACTCTGCGATTGCTCTTGAGATTGCTCCTGAGAACTCTGAGATTTAGTTACCATCCTAAAATGGATTAAACTTGCTGGGTTGGATTGGGTTGAAGTGGACTTGGCTTTGCAGAAGATTAATGTTATCACTACTTAGACTGTTATTGCAGTTATTCTCACATTTTCTGTGTCATTCTTCACACCAATTTGCTCTGTGGCACGTTTGATCATGGCTGACTGCCAGAAGCCCACCCAACTGCTCTCTAACTCCCCTTCTCAGCAGAACTGGGAGAGAAGAGAAAATGGAAAACTCATGAGTTGAAGCAAAGATTGAGTGATTTCTTATCAATTGTCACAAGGCTGAAAACAGACTTCACTTGAAAAATGAATTTATTGCACATTAAAAATAGAGTTGGATGGTGAGAAACAAAGGTAAACACAAAAATAACTTCCCCCACTCCCTGTTCTTCCTACACTGTACTCGTTTCCTTCACTCCTGCTGTATTCATCCAGACAGCCTATTTGTACTTTAAATCAAGCTGATTTCCTCTGACAAATGTGGTAAGAAGCTGCTTGTGAGGTAATCTGGAGTATAAATAAATAAATAAATGAACAGATCACATTCAAGTGGGGCAAAGATAAAGCCTACTTTTCTTTGATTAAAAATTTTTGCCCCTTTACCAATTATTTCTAACTAATATTTAGTTCCTTTATTTAATTGCCTTTATTTCACTGTCATTTCTGATCCAAAAAGTGAAGAGAATTTCTTATCTCATGAAAGAAAGTTGCACAAGTACTGTCTATCATTTGTGAGCATCCTTCTTTTTGACACAGCAGACAAAGAGATTTGGCAAAGAGAGTTAACTGCCTGCTGATATTGATTTTTTTTGAGGCTATACTCTTGTTAATAATTTTTCACAGTTGTACAATTATTTTAATAGAAATAAGGAGATTTGTAATACTATCTTTTCACCACACAGAAAGTTTCTGTATTGTTACATCTTCTGTACACTCCTCAGCAACCACAATTATATGGCACTTGAGCCTCAGGAAACAATGACAGACATTCCAATGAGACAAACACAGAAGCCTCCCAAAGACTGCCCTAAGTCCCGTAATAACTGCTCTAAAAAAGAAAAAACAAAAACTAACTCAAAACAAATTCAGCACTTTTTCTCTTCACAAAACAGTACACTGGGAAAATAAAAAAAAGAACATCAATGTGCATTTGGTTGCTAAGACCATTCTCAAACTTCTATGTCAGTCCCATGACAGTGCCTAGATCAGGAGGCTGCAGAAAAAAAAGTTTTCTGATTAAGGTATTTTGGTTGGATTTTTGGTGATAGACAGATAAATTACTCTTTCCCTAGATTCTACAATGTCACACAGTATAAGCAGATTATTCTATTGATTAATGGTTTTTTATAGGCTAGCAAGAGATATTGACTCTTTCCCTGTTTGCCTTGAGGAGGCAGAGAATTTAACTTGCTTTTCTGAAAACAGATGGGACTAATGGAACTTTATGATTATCAAAGAACTGTCTTGACTTTTTTTGTCCAGATGAGCAGTTCTGCTGGGCACTGCTAGTGATTAAAAATTCCTTAAATATTCACTTTGTGATATCCTTTACAGCTCAACTTGGCACAGAGATGACCTCTAGCTGTTTAACCAGGCATAAAAGTAATCCAGATACCTGATGGCAAAAATAATCTTCAGAGTCTGATGATTTGTGACAAAGCATTTTTACAACTTTTTTTGTGGTGGTTTGTTGCAGAGAGAGAAGTATTCATCCTCTCTTTACATGCTCTTCAGATAACCTAAAATATTGGTAATTGTTGTCTAGGTAAAAGTATTATTTGTAAAGCTGTATTATGTACTATGAAAAAAGAGTTGCATCGAACAGGACCTGATAATAACATACTGTCACAAATTGGTTTTGATAACTCTGGATTTCTACTTTTCCCAATCCCTGGAATATGCTCAAAAACACCAGTACAAATGATTCACTACTGTGTCATTAATCACCCATAAATTAGGGTCTTTTAAATTTATAGTCAAGACAGACATTTGCCTGCAAGTTATCTGAGGGAACTTCGATCTGGAGAGACTGAAGGTATAGAAAAATAGGAATAGGGATATCAATTAAGTTGACAATGCTAGAACTAGAACTTTTCCTTGCAAAGAAAGTGAGATAACAACAACAAAAAAAGAAACAAAACAAAAAACAACAACCAAAAAAACCAAACAACCCCTCCCCCCCCAAAAAAAATGGCGAAAAACAAGGTAAAGAGCTTCTTCTCAGTCAGCCTTCTCCCCTGGCAAGGAGTCAAGCACCTTTACACCTCTAGCTGTTGGACTGCCTGCATCTATCTAGACATTTGTCAGCTCTAGATTGTGTGAGCAAAATGCATTCTGACATATAAGTGCTAAGGAAAAAACCAAAGCTTGTGAAGGATACCTTTGTGCTTTTATATCTTATAAGAAAGGCTTTACAGAAGCTTTCATTTGCTTCCAAACCATAAACTGTACCAAATGTATTGGCTCAGAGTACTCATAATCCCATATAACCTATATTTTCTTTTTTATGATCACAGGACAAGGGTAAACTATTGTCACATAAAATAAGTGAATGTCAAAAAATCATCAGCAGCATTCAATGTCCTATATTTGCCAAATAACTTTGACCAAGAGAGAAAGCAAGCAAACAAAATCCCACAAATTTAATTTCTTACTGCAAAATAAATCTTTTTTTTTAAATAGAACCTCAAAAATCAGTTTAGGATGAGACAAAGTGTTCTATTGAGCCAAAATTCATGACATTTGTCATCTGAGCAGAAAATGAGTATGGGGAAATTTGCTTTAGGTTGGTTTATTAATTAAACCAAACCTTTAAGTAAACAGCTTCAACTGAGGTTGTATTATTGCCAGAGAACAATCTTCATATCTGTTTGATCACCAAAAAAACTAATGCTGTGTTGTGTTTCAAAGTCCCTGTCAGTCCCTGTATGTTTATCTTGTTAAACTGAAGCATGGATCTTAAGTGATAATGATTTTAGGTGCAGTCACCAGGAAGATGGGATTTCATTTATTCTCTTGAGTAGGATAGCTCTGGATTGCTCCAGTGGATGCTGTTTGATTTCTAACTGAATTCAATACTTCAACAACTGTATATGGTTTACAAGAAGTAAATGCCTTCCTAAAATCTGCTGATTCTTTTCTTGGTACCTATTTAGGTACATCTGTTATTCAGGTGACAGCCACAGACGCTGATGATGCCAACTATGGGAACAGTGCCAAAGTGGTGTACAGCATCCTCCAGGGACAGCCGTATTTCTCAGTGGATCCAGAAACAGGTTAGAAAACCATTCTGTCTCACTGGAATCAAAATAAAAGTATGTTTTTTTCTTTTAAAATAATAATAATAATGCAGAAAAATTTCTTTTCTTGGTATAACTAAGATTTTCAGAAGATGATTGCTAACTGTAAAGGCCAAAAGTTAAAAAAAAAAAAGTGTAATATACTGTAAAGGGTCCAAAGACTCGTCAAAATTAGTCACAAGCCTATTTTTACACCAGTTTCTGGGAATTTCATCTGTTTACCTTTAAAAAACATAAATAGGAACTGGACATTTTCATACTATAAGGTAAAAAAAAAATCTCACAGGCGATTACGTATTTCTAAAAGTTTGGAATAGATCCCTGACCACTGTTTTTTCATAAGTTAATTTTTAACGTAAAGGTTTTTTGAAGCTGTATTATGCTTCCAAGAGTTATAGGAACTGAAGCAAGTGTCATTAATGCTTTTAAGTTGAAAAGAATGAATTGAAGCCTTTTTCACATTTATGCAAGAATTTGAATGAGACAAACACAAGCTAAAAAAAAAAAAGTGTGAATTTTGGGCATCTATAACTCAAAATTAGGGTTCAGAAAGGAAAGATGTCACCAGAACACTCTTATTCCAAATATCTGATCCTAAGGCACTCAAGACTCAATAGTCATTGCATTAGTTTTTCTTGCATGTTATCAAAATTATTCTGGTTTTCTAATTGACAATTTAAGTGCAACCCTGTCCAGAATCCCTGAAGTTCCTGATCCACTGAGAGTGCTGAGATGATGGCTAACTTTCTGTTGCAACAATTTGGGTTTTTTTCTAAATACAGCAAAGACATAATATGCAAACAATAATTAATGACAATTTTAAAAGGGAGCATAAAGATTTTGCATTGGATAAAAGTGTTTGAATTTCCCCCCTTTTTCAACCTCTCTCTTTTTTTTTTCTCTTTTCTCCAATCCTCTACTCAAACATCCTCACCAGGCATGAGCAGGGAAACAGGACCAGTACCACATGGGCAATAACTGATGGCAGAAGGTGTTTAGGCGGGCAGGCAGTAAGGGAAACACCCAGCCTCTCATCTTTGGTTCAGGGATTAATTTTCTTATTTTAATCCAATTTGCTGTTTTATGTTACATGTATTAGTAAGTCTAGGTATGATAATCAGAACCTGGTAATCCTGGCTCAGACATGAATGTCATAAGCTCTAAGCTGCAAAGGTTTTTTCTTTATTTCCCTCACTTGCTAGAAGTGTAAATTTTCCAGGATTGCCTTTTTTTTGTGTGTGTAATATCAAACTGAGCCTATAATGAAAGCCTTCTTCTGAGAAAGAAAGGGAAGGGCTGTGAAACCTCCAAGCAGAAAAGGACACTATGTTTACATTTTCCCACTTCACAAAAGAAAGCTCTGCTCACTCCAGCTTTTAAAAGCCACTACTCTTATAAATAAAAATAAAAAGCTTTGGTTGGTTTTCAAAAAGGAACTTTAATGAAGCAGTGTACAGCACCACTTTTGGTTTTCTCACCCAAGACATTTATTTTTTTGTGTACTGAAAAATTGTCTGAGACATTCAAATTACACTTATGAAATCCTTCAAACTGGACACCCCAAAAAGATTTTCAAAACTAATTTTAGACTCTTCTCCAATTATTTTATTAGCTGTAGCTCCTGACTTACAGTGGACATCACTGAACATAAAAATCAATGATCTATTACAGCCTAGAGTAATCAATCGTGAGCATGTTAGACTTCAGCCTTGTGCTATAATATCAAAATGTCACCAGGGCTGAAGATTATACAATATGGTAAATAATGAATGAGGATAGAAACTGCAAAATTTCATTATTTCAATGAACGTATTGATATTTTTTGTCATTAAAAGAATAATCAAGTTGATTTAGCAAAACAAAAGCAATGAATATTTTCTGTTACATTTTTTTGTCTATTTTCTTAAAATCACATTAAAGCATCCATAGATTGAAAGGCTTATTGCAGTATACCTTGTTGTGATTGCTATGGATTATCATCTGCACCTTGTATCTGACATGAATCCCTCTAAGAGCTCTGAGAATATAGTGGATGGGGCTGCTCCTTCACCTCTCTGTCTCTCCTTTTTTTCACTCCTTCAAGGCATAATCAAGACTGCTTTACCAGACATGAGCAGAGAAAACAGGGAGCAGTACCAAGTGGTTATCCAGGCAAAGGACATGGGAGGCCAGATGGGAGGATTATCAGGGACCACCACGGTGAACATCACCCTGACTGACGTCAACGACAATCCACCTCGCTTCCCCCAGAGTATGGAGCGTCTAATAGTTTGGTTTTCCCAAGAACCCCTCAAAATCAGCTGGTTTGCTTTGTTCATCTGGAATTTTTGGGGTTTTTTTTAATTGCTGTTTTTGTAGTACTTACCCACAGCTGTGTCTGTTTATTTTGCAGCATTCCAAGGCAAATGGGAATCTCTGTCTACATTTTTTTAACATCAAATTCTTTGTTGGAGTGATAAATTTCTCATTCTTACTCTGCTTACAGAAATATAAACTCTAACAATATTTTAGGCCAACTGCAGGGACTTTAGAGGAATTTAGCTACAAAATATAAGGATCTGTTCTTTTAGTTCCCTGTGTTGAAGCAAGCAAAAACATTGCAGGTTTTCTAATGTTCTGAATTCCACAGGCAGAGTTGATCAGGTAATTTGTTCTGCTGGCAGTCTAAGCATTTGGTTTAGGTACTAGTAATCTGTGTTCAGTTCTTGAATGTTTATGATAATCTAGGCCAGTCTGACACAATAAAATAAAGTTTTTTAAAAGTATCCTTGTACAAGAAAAAAAATAGCAAATAGCAGAAAGCAGCACCACACAGAAAACTTCTGAGTAATACCCTACAAAAATCTTTTTATCCTAGGACAGTGTTTAAATTTAATCTCATGTTGTTACAGTCTGTGTCTGATAACTGTTTGATAGGCTGCAGATAGGAGAAATTTATAGCCTTGGTTCAGTGCCTGCCAGAAAAGTGTCCACATAATAAAATTTGAATTGCTTGTTCACACTGATGAGAGACCTGGCTCTCTTTACGGATCCACTAAGGACTGAACAAAGAGAGCTGATTTATAAAATGCTCTCCTGGACTTGAAAAGCACTTCAGTACCATGGCAATAAGTACACCCAGAATAGTACAAACTGTTCAATCTAGTGCAGTTTTAAAAAAAATATTGGAAAACTCTGACAGCATGGAAGAATGGATGTTTGGAATTATAAATTACTGCTTTAATCTCTATCCATGATAACACATTGCTTTAAAAGAAGAGAGGGGAGGGGAAGTACTCTCATAAAGAAATATAATTTCAATTCACATTCAGAGTTCACTTAATGACAATCACCTTCCCATGGTAAATTCAAACATCAATTTTTAACCGAACTTCCTGTTCAACTTCATGAGGGGATACTTTTTAAAAATGTATAGCATAATGCAAGCCTAAAATATTTTGGCAAATAGAAATTCTGGAACCTAACCTATAATTTATGGTGGCACATTGCATTGTAAACCTCACTGTTGAATAAAATCAAATAAGATAAAAGAAAGAATGAAGAATGTATAGAACTGCAAAATAATTTAAGGTTTCCAGTCCCCTTGGCCTGTGTTTTTCTGAAAAAGAATGCTCTTTCAAAATTAACTGAAACTTCAAGTCTATGAAAGCTTTTCTAATTGTTTCAATAAACTTTGGGATGGGTACTTTTTTGGAGAAATTTACACAATTTGATGCCTCAATGTTCTCCCTAGTATTCTACTTTGAACATCACTGAAACACACTGTGTGGTTTACAGAAGGCTTGCTGTGGGATCTTCCAATGCTGCAATTTCAGTTGTGCTGGTGATCCTTCCCTCTCATTTTCTTTCTCCTCAGCAGGGTGGGTTTTACACTTTCTAGGAAATCAAAGAAAGAGAAATATCAGGCAGATTTGATTTCTTCTTGGGTAGTTACGATGAGGGGTACACCTTCAAAAAACTATCTGTTCTGGAAGTTTGCTTTTTATGAAAGCATTTGTCTTCCTTTTTCTCTTATGTGAAGCAACAATAAGTGAAATTGTTGCCCAAAGTAGCAGGTGAACGGCAATTGCAAGCAACTCCAGTTGATATCAAGGTATTTAGGACTGAAAAATGGATTTCTTAGAGGGACTGGAGAAAGTGAAATGGCACTGTGAAGTAGTGGTTTTTCAGACCGCATCAAGAAGAAGCATTTTCTGTTTTGCTTTTTTTCCTAAAAGTAGTCGTGGAAAATTAGAAGACATAGGCCTAAATGGAATTTAAATGGTACTAACACATTTTGAATTCTATTATACTGCAAACTAAATAGCCATCTCACATCCTGAAATGTGTAGCATTCACACAGCACCACAAAAGTAGGAATGCTTTCAGACAAAAAAAGCCCTGAAGGGAGGTATTTATCTGGAAGGAGTAATAAGTACCACGACTGAATCTGTTCTTATGGTAGATCTGGCTCAGCTGCCAAACCCTTGAATTTTCAAGGGTTCGAGGCTTGAAACTCATGATTTAGCTGCCAGGAATCCTACCTTTCATCCCATTTGCAGACTGGTTTGAGGGAACAATATACATTTTAGTCTGTGTGGATCACAGAAAAATAGGCTGCTGCTGAGTTTTCACTTACAACCTTGAATTTGGAACAGCAATCACAATTTAGCATCAAGCATTAGCTTCCATTTTGCTACACATCTATATAAATACAAGGTGTTTTCAGGAACTCTCTTTTGTACTTAGTCTTTACAACTGGGGACAGAAACTCATTCTGCACGTAGAATTTTGATACATTCCTTGTATTAAATGGAACAGGTCAGGATCCTTTAGGTGCCTTAAAAGAGCGTGTAAATAGAGGAAATAGCGTTGTTGCAACAAGGAGAGTTGACTGTACTTTACTACAAGTCAATACAATTTATATGTGTCTTCTTTGGATCCTTTGAATAAAGGTTGTACCCTTTATTAGGCACTAATTTTGTCACATTCTTAAGGTATTTCTCCAATGCTACTACTTCACTCAGTAAAATAATATGAATTTACATGAAAAAACAGAACAAAAGGAACATTAGATTTTGGCATGTTATGTGCAAAATATGAACTCATCAGATGTGTTTGGATTTTTTTACATTTTCTTGGTAGCAAATAACAGAAAATACTGAATTTGATTATTTTTGTGTCTTGCTAGTGAGGAAACATCTACTATGTCTCCCTCTTCCTGGTGAAGAAATTAATAGTTTTTCTGCTACAGCATGTCTTTAAAATTAGATTTAAAAAAAAAAAGTTGTCAGAAAGTACATTTGAATTCACTCTTCATACACACAAGCAAGCGTAAAGGGTCTGTGTAATCAGATTTCTTTATAGAAGACTGATTATAAAAATAAAAATAGCATTAACATGAACATGTGTACAAATGCCCTTTACCATGACTCTTTACCATGTATTATCAATAACAAATGAATTTATTATTTTCAAACAGAACACTTACTGGAATATATTTCAAAGTAATTAAAAGAAAATGTTATTCTATTTTAGTCTCTTTCCAAAATCCTCACAGATTTCTACAGCTCTTATTTGAGAACAACCTTGAGAGAAGAAAACAAAATCCTTTCCTATTTCTAAATATATCTAGGAACATTTCTAGATAAATATATATATATATAGTGCTAATAATCAGGGTAAGAACTGGTACCTCACTGTTTTGCACCTTTGTCCCTTAAAACTGAAGAAAAAAAGAAGTGTTATATGGCTTTGAAGAAAAAATTGAATATTTTGACAGTTTGTCAATCAACTCCAAATCTTGTTTTAAAGTTTAGTGTGATGACTAGTGGCATTCTTCTTACAGTGTTTGGAACTTCAAGTTACTTTAAAAAAATCTAGTTGAAATTGAAGATAATTTTTATTCAGAAAAAAAATATTTCTCAAAACAATAAATGTTTGATTTTGCTCTTCTAGGCTCCTACCAGTTCAGCTCTCCTGAATCTGCACCACCTGGGACTCCTCTTGGCAGAATTAAAGCCAATGACCCCGATGTGGGAGAAAATGCAGAGATTGAGTATAGCATCTCCAATGGGGATGGATCAGACATGTTTGATATCATCACTGACAAGGACACACAGGAAGGGATTATAACTGTCAAAAAGGTTTACTTTTTCTCCCTCTCTTTTATATGTACTTAGCTCTTCAGGTGTTACGGTTATTTTTCTTTTTCCAGGGGAAGGGAGGGTAGATCTCACAAGGGGTCAGGCTGCCAAGGAGCTGTTGTATTAGTTTTGTTCTTCTCTTTCTTCAGCAGGTATCTGTTATTTTCAAGTCTCAAGGGAAATTTATTGGCATGTCACTTCACATAAAGCAATATTTCAGGGGCTGCTGTCTGTTCAATATATAGACTCTCACACACAGTACTTTCAAATTAGGGCTGTGAAAACTTGGAGAGGTTCAGTTCACAGTGGGGTTTATCAGCCGATTGCTGTGCTAAGACTTACAAGAGCGGTAGGCTTACCTGGACCTTGATGAATTTGCGCGTCTGAGATTAAACTCTCCCTCTCTAATCTGTTCAACAGCCAGTTATCCCTAGTACCTAAAATCTGTCTTGCTTTAAGTCCAGTTTTGGTGACACTTCAGTTGTTACAAATGATGTCAGTGAAACTCCAAAGAGCAAAGACATTTACAGAAGTTTAATTCAGAATCCCATGTCTGACAACATTATTGGTTCCTTTTCAGAATTCAGCCTCTTAAACTCTGAACCCTTTTATTGATTTTAATGTTATTAAATATATCAGTAACATTAATTGATAACTACCTATGAATAAAATACCAATCTATAAACATATTTGGAAACACATATACTTGTTTATTTATATGTCTCTAAGAAGGTCTACCTACATATACATATATGGATATGCATGATGTAAATGTCATATGGATTGAAAATCAAACTTCACAGATTTTCTTTTTACTGAGGAACATGGAGACCAGGGACAAGTCTGGTGTGTTCCTAGTGCCAAACTGTAGATGGTAATGGGTGAAAGAAAGTAAAAGATAAATAGGACAGAGATAATTTAAGAACTGGGATAATTGCTCTTTTTACTGCCAATGTGATGAGACAAATAAGACTTTACACTACTCCTTGTTGTGGACTGAGTAAAACTTCCATGTTTCTATATTTTTACGTAAGTCAAAGCCTCCTGTTTTTTCAGGAACCTGAACAATTAATAGGAAGAGGGATCATAACTGCCTTGCTATCCTATAATAATTCTTAATTTTAGTGTCTAGAATAAGATCTAATATATTCCATCTTCTCCAAGATGGAGTAAAATTTTGAGCTTTTGCTCCTAAAAATGTTTCATCTTTCGATTTAGACTGTAAACTTACTCACATTTTTCTTAAGGTGATGTAATTTTCTTTATTATTATTATTATTATTTGCTCCTCAGCATCTGGATTTTGAAAACAAGGTGTTATATACCCTAAAAGTAGAAGCAAGCAACGCTCATCCTGATCCTCGTTTTCTTCAGCTGGGGCCATTCAAAGACACGGCTTTTGTCAAAATCTCTGTTGAAGACATTGATGAACCTCCAGTGTTCAGCAGACCCTGGTATTTAATAGAGGTAGACGAAGATGCCAAGGAAGGAAGCATTATTGGGCAGGTTGTCGCCCAAGACCCAGATATAGCAAAGAACGCAATAAAGTAAGCCATTATACAATATAGAATTCTTTAGATGTGGGTCAACAGAGAACGATGAGAGTGCAAGGTAGAAAGAGGCTCTTTGGGTAATTAAGCGCATGGGGGCTGTTGGAAGGTGTCCAAGGGAAATGTCTGTGCGAGCTTGTGAAGGCAAATACAATTAGCACAATGAGCAGTGCAGAGAATGCTTTTTAAGAACAGTCTACAGGAACCAGGTAAAAAGAAAGGAGATGTCAGCACTTAATTGCCAGCATGTTTTAGTAGTTTCCCCAAGCTGTTCATAAAATTATTCTTTTATACTATCTAAAACATTCAAAATTTTGTATTTCTGAGCTCCCTGATGCTTGATGACAGTCACACTTCTGTACATAGCATCCATGTTCCATAATTTAACTATTTAATGATCACAGTATATTGAATAAGAAATGATTGCAAGAAAGTAATAACAATTAGAACTAAGAGTTCAGTGCTGCGAAATTGCTGTAATTGTTACCAATCTGCTATTATTATCTGCAGTGACAAACAAGGCACTTAAGTTTGTCTATTTACCATGCAAGTGATTATGAAAATTGATCTCTGCATTTCTGAACAAGCTTTCTATGTCCTACAGCAGTATGTGTTGAAGTAGGAGGTGTGGGAGGAGGAGGAAATAAAATATTTTAAAGAAAAATATGTATAAAATCTCAGTTTAACCTGATAATGACTGCCAGCTACTAGGCTGATTAGAAAACAGCTGTAAACCAAGTTTTTTCTCACTGGGTAAAAACAAAGCAAAAACAAGCATCACAAAACAAGATTTTAAGAAGTTTCATATTAAAGAACAAGTAATTGAAAGATTTTTCTCTCATGTTTGTGGTCCTTATGACACCTCAAAAATAGATTTTTTTAAATTGATACTTTCTTGTGTCTGCAATATGTGTCCTTTGGTGACAGAGTTCTCTCAGAAACCATTAATTTGCAAAAAATCTTACCTGAAAAAGTTCACTTTTAGTTATTAGTCCTAAATTTACTTTATGAGCTAAAATGTAATTTCAATTATCAATCTAAAAACCACCGACATTAAGTTTTGTCTTCATCCTCCTCACTAGTCTTAAAATTGTTTCTAAGTATTTGTAGTATGCAGGTAGTTAAGGGAAAACTTAGGTTATTTGGAAAGAAAACATTCTTGATCAAGCACAGTTAAAATTGGAAAACTTTTAGAGGTGGCTGTGAGCAAAACTGGAGACTGCAATGGGAGATTGTGATGCTCAATTTTACTGTGTCTTGACAGATATTCTGTAGATCGACACACTGACCTTGACAGAATATTCAACATCTATTCAGGAAATGGATCCTTATTCCTCTCGAAGCCACTTGACCGAGAAGAAACTCCCTGGCACAACATCACTGTCATAGCAACTGAAATCAGTAAGATGAAGATAAAATTTATCTCAGAAGAATATTTGAACTGAGAAAATAATTAAATTCTACAGTTTCTGTGACTTACCTTGTTTCATTAGTTTTGCTCTTATCCAGATATTATTGATAGACAAGACATCTTTAAACATACATATAAAAGTCCAATTTATATTTTAAGCTATATTTTGCCCATTTTTCATAAAGATATTTAGGAACTCTCAGGCTCAATAAAGCCATGTAAAATATACATTAGATAAGTTAACTTAGATCCTTGAGAATTCACATCAAATAATTTGGTGCAGGTGTGATGCACTGACTCTATCCCGAGCTAAGTCTTTGGGAAAATCTTTGGGGAAGAGGAGAAAAAAAGCCCCTGACATACAAATACATTGTCAGAATAACCTTTGTAAATGAGAAAAAAATTATGCTTTACCTCAGCTGATTTAACTTATCTCAGAAAATGGCTTTGTTTGAAGTCAAGACTAGGGAAATTTTTTGCCCTCCATATCAGAAGTAAACTGTGGGCTTAATCTTTCACCTGGATTCTTTACTATTCTCTTAGATACTTTCAGGCTAGATGTCTCTTGCCTACCTTTTTTCTGAGGCAACAGTCATCAAAGGGGAAAACATATGATTTTAGGGAAAAACTTTTCTGCCTTCCTTTATTCTCCTATAGATTCCCCTGGAGTCAATGTGCTTAAGAGTCTGGGAGTTGGGTAATGTGGAGAGATGAATCATATCCCCATTTTCAGAAAGATTTATATCTTTTACCTTTTCCTCTTAAATACTTTTCAATGTTTGGTTAAAAATGTTCTACATTTTCAATATGCATAGTGTGAGAATCCTCTCTGGCAATACCTTGAGTTTGGAGGTTTGGGAAGATTGATTGATGATCATATCCTGCATAAATCATTTTATTATTTTGTTTTTTATAGTTAGGGGAGAAAGGAAACTTTGGTTTGAGTTTTTTACGGTTTCGTGTTTGTGTGTGTTTTTGGTGGTAGAGTTGTTCACTGACACTCTTTTACTGCTTTATTGATTTGAAAAAGTAAATGTTCTTAACAGCTCAGCCTCATGGAACAACTTTTGCAATTAATTATTTGTCGAACTGATATAAGTAATACAACTCCCTAACAACTCAGTGATCTGTTTTTAATGTAAATCAATTTGAGCATACTTTATATGATATGTACACATATATATATATAAAACAATAGAAAAACTTGTTTCAATTATACATAGGACTTTTATGTATATGTAATGTATGTCATCAGAAAATGAAATATAATTGTTTTATTATAATCAAGAAAATTGAACATTTCTAATATCTTTTGGAAAAAAAGTATTGGAATTTTTTCATATACATATCTCTTTTTATTGTAATATTTTTTTCTTTTTTTCAGATAACCCTAAACAAAGTAGCCAAATACCTGTCTTCATACGAATTTTAGACATAAATGATCATGCACCAGAGTTTGCCAACTACTATGAAACATTTGTTTGTGAAAATGCAAAAGCAGGACAGGTAAACCAATACTGATATTTACCAAAGGAGTTGTAAGGAAACTATCCTGCAGTGCCATCATGAAGAATTCAACATATTAGTTTGAACAGCAGTAGACTAACCCAGCCTCTTAATTTCCTATCTTCTGCAAAAAATACAAGTTGATTCCAAAAAGGACATAAAAGATGAAAGATAATATCCTAGTACAATAGCATAGGATATAATAAAAAAATGATACTTTTAGGTGGTTTTTCATTTATAATACCAGAAAATATTTTTCAGAAATGGGTTTGCATAATGCTAAAAAATGCTTTATGCTGTACAATAATTACATTTATTTCTGGATTTTTATCATTGGCTTAGTTAATGTAGCAACACCTTCAAGTACATGAGGCAGGAAAATCTTTATTATGTCTCAGTTAAGAAGGTGTGTAAACCAAGCTTTTTCAAAAATAAAGGGCAGTGTAACTGTTTCCATTGTAGGTTATAACTCAGTCTGGCATTGTGTTGAGTCTGGTCAAAGATCACGTATATACTTTTCTTAACTGTCTCAGATTTCTGTAAAATTCTAAGAGACAAGAAAAAAAGTTAAGGATAAAACAAAGTGATTATTTGGATTCAAGTAAGTAGATAAACCAAGAGAACTCAGAGCCAGCATATTACAAAAATGTCTTAATATTGCTGCCTTCACGACATCATCTATTTATGCTAATGCCAGTCAGTCCTTCAGTATAAAATCTTGTGAAGAAAGATTTTTTGTTTACAAGATTTACCAAAGAAGTGGATTTTGTAACAGAGAGGGTACTCTAAGATTATCTCTCTAAAATGGCTCACACGTGAGCCTCTTCTCTAGACTGATTGATTTTTGACTGGAAGAAAAAAGTTGAGATCATTATTTTCACTTACACAAACATGAGTGGGTTTCTACTGTAGGAGAGCCAAGCCAGGATGAAGCCCTAAGAGGAGCTTAGGTCTATCCTCGTGGCTCACCAGCTTTAGGCTGGCATCATCCAGCAAAACAGTCTGGCTTCATGGAAAATATGTGGAAAGGATCAGAATGTATAATATTTTGTTTTTCTTTAGAGCACAGTGACCACGCAATATTCAAGGACTTCATGAAGATGGGAGATATGGATAGGCATCAGGAACCATGCTCATGTTTTACCTGATTTTTTTTACCAGTGTTTATTTAAGTCACAGAGGCCTCACTGAAGGTAGCATAGATGGTACCTAAGAGGAGTTTAGTTTTTCAGGTATTGCAGAACCCTATGCAGAGCAAGAACACGTGTTCTTGTTCAATTCTGATCCAATTCAAGTGATGTTTTATAAATTTTTTAACAGATAGAAAAATAAATAAAAAATGGAGAAAAAAAAGGACACAATGGATTATAAGAAGACCGCATAGAATTCTATTTATTTTTCATTCATTAAATATAATATCAGAATTCAGGCAAAATGGGTTAGGATGGAAGAAGATACCTTGATTAAAAAAAATCACTTCCCTTTGAAGAGGTATTTGACAACTTTTTTATTCTTTTTTTAAAGAATATTTTACTATTTTTCATGTAAATGATATAAATAGATGAATATACACTTCAAAGGAAGTGATGAATTAAATTAAAACAGTGGAAGGAATTATCATACCAGAAAATTGAAAAGAGAGTGCTTTTCACAACAACTAAGGTTTATAATCACATCGTCCTGTCTTAACCAGTGACATAAATTGCCACTTAAGACTACAGTTCAAGCCTTACAGAAGGTACAAAAATTCTCCAAGCTTTTGGCTGTTAGACCCATAGAGTTTTACTTTATGACTTTTAAGCTGAACGCATTCAGATAATTCTAGCTGTTATGTTCAAACAGATGCCGTAGAACCTAAATTCTGTTACTGTAACAATGTCTCATTACACAAGACAAAATTGAGGTAAATAAATTTTAAAATCTGAGTGTGATGACTGGTAGAAAAGTGAGTCATGTATTTTATTTGCATAACACAAAGAATGTTTCAAAAGCTGAGAAATTAAGATCTAATTGAAATTAATCTTGTGCAATTTCGCCAACCAGCAAACACAGGTTTTGTCATATATTTGAAGAAGTTCAGTTCAGTCCAGGCAGACTGGTTGTCAATTTCCTTAATGCAATTTCCATCTAGTCTAGCATACTTGGTGAAATACCCATGAATGTATGAAATATCATTTACCTTTCTGGTAAATTCTGTACTTACTTAATAGCAGATATGACAGAGACCCATTCAATAGGTATGCGTGTCGTTTTTCAGGCCTCCTACACATCTAATTTACCAATATAATTTCAGAAATTATTTTCCCTCATTGGAAAATCCCACAAAAATACTAGAAATAGAGTGTGCACCAAGTGTAGCCATAGAAAAATGAGAGATTCAATTTGGCTTTCTATTTCTTAACAGCTGAGGTCTTCAAGAGAGGCACCTGAGTTTGTATCTGAACATTTATGCATAATTGGCTTAGTATTTCAGAAGAGAGACTACCTTCAATACATGAGAGTACTTTTATTTTGGTGCTTAAAATAACAATGAATATAGATATATGAACTTGAATGTTTTGGCCAAGTGTGCTAAGTTCCAGAGAACCTGTACTGCTCATGCCTAGCAGTCCCTGTATAGTACAAGAAAAATGGAAACATATTTTCATTTATTACTATTCCAACCCATTTTAGAGATCTCCCAAACCAGCTTTTTGATTATAACCATTATTGTTTCCTGACACATCACAGCACTGCTTCTGCATCTGGTGCCATAACAAAAGAATCAGGCTGAGAAGATAAATATATTTAGGTTTTTGGTTGGTTTTTTTGTTTTTTTTTTAAACCAGGACCAGCTATTAGTCGCACACCTTTCTAAGTTTCAGGTACATGCATGAGAATGATCAAATATTGCTTCTCTGCCACCAGGCAACAGTACTCATTCTCAGCATCAACAGATATTAGATGCTTCGCTTGTGGTTTTCAGATAGCCTTAGGAGGGTCAGAGGAAAGAAAATCCTACAGTGTCTCCTACTCTTTTGTGTCCAAGCAACAATGGTGTGACTGGGGATAAACCTTATCATAAAAGGTTAATAAAAATGTGTGTTCATTAGGCTGAAACACTTTTGTCAACATGAGAATCTTATTTCATTGGCTAGTATACAGGCTAAAGAAAAGTAGGGAGCAGACTTCCTCTCATGCAATTTAGAAACCCCTAATCCTGAAGCCCCAGGGACTGTTGTGGGGAAGGCTTTGGCACAAGGTCTCTCATACCCTTGTCACAGGAATTAATTGGGTCTTTTTAGCTGGATTAGAGGATGAGTACTCTCCATGGAAACCAGGCAGATATACTCGAGAAGGAGACTGATTTAACTGAATAACTTGTTGGTAAAAGTTTAGCTCCATAGTTTATTGCAAAGTTTTTTTTTGGCAAAAATTTAGCGAATTTCAACATTCATCAAGAATACAACAAGGGTCACTACTTTTCCCCACTGATGCAATATTTTTCCTGCCATTCACAGGTTTTGAGACAACAGAACGTAGAAAGTTTGTTTCCTCCTTCAGAGACCTGGCTGATTTTTCTTTTCATTACTCTCCATACCCTCCCTCTCTTTTTAAAATGAAGCAGAGCGAGATCACTTTTTCTCAAGCCTGCATTGCTAATTATCAGTCATGTCTTTATATACATTGTAGCTGCTTCACTAGGTAGACGCCTTTTGGCTTATTTTAGTGAGAGACCC
This sequence comes from Melospiza georgiana, assembly GCF_028018845.1. Taxonomy (NCBI): domain Eukaryota; kingdom Metazoa; phylum Chordata; class Aves; order Passeriformes; family Passerellidae; genus Melospiza; species Melospiza georgiana. The sequence continues at coordinate 76,082,595 of NC_080430.1, forward strand.
ATGCTAACAGTCTTTCTTTTTAAGTAAGAATTGAAGTGAGAGTTTTCCAAATTTTGATAAGCATTCAGTCCTGCTTAAAACTGCCAACACATTTGTGGAACAGAGCCAAGCTCTGGAAACCAAACTGCTTTGCATTACTGAATGTGAAGTTTTGTGCAGTGACAGGCATCTCTTCAAGCTTGCACATGTGTGATGGAGACAGTTTTCTGCAGCTAGCACCTTACAGGGGTACAGCCTAGAATTGTGTCTGTACAAGTGTGATCACTCAGGCCGCATAATGGCAAGGTGGACATCCACTGACAGCTGCATTGATTTTTAAACACTCCTATGGGCCATACCATCGCGTCTTTTACTTAACCTCTGTGATGCTTATTTATGCTTGCTGTAGTAATACATTAAAGGTTAGCTAGTGATTGACCCTACCAGATCATACAGGCAGGAAAAGGGGTAAGAGGAGGAAAGGATAGGAGAAAAAATCTGTTCTTCCATTGTTTCCCCATAACATTTGCACATATTGTTCTCATGATTGCCATACATTGTCTCTCTCACAGGATTTTTTTCCCCCATAGTTTATTGCAGACAAAGTGGTGAGGTGTTACCAGATTCCTAGAGAAACATTTGCAGCACCAAAGAAGTTCAACAACTTTCAAGAAAGCCAGTGCTTTGAGATACAGAATTTCTGTTCTCTTCTATACCACTTCTTAAAAAATGTTAGACAAAAACCAACACTAACAGTTTCTAGACATTTCTTTCTCAAGTGCTTAGAGATACCTTTAAGTCTTTTATTACTTTTATTTCTCTGTTGTACAACGACCAGGTTTAACTAAGAGCATGATATAATAAAAAAATGAAAGCCTAAATGCTTCAAGTGGATTAAAAGCCTGGTCCTCTCTTCTGTTACATACAGAAACAACAAAAATTCAGAAGTTATTACTGTATCTGTACCTTAACAATATCTTTCTCTAGTAGTCTTTGTAAGTGGAAGTACAATTTTTATATGATAATCATGTTGTATTTAAACTTCAGGAAGGTGATCTACAACACAGACCATCTTTAAATTTCTGTGAAAGTGACATTACTTTTCACCATATATAGTAAATTTTGAAAGAAAGAATTTTGAAAAAGAAAAAGGTGTAGAAATAAAATAACAACCAACAATACATTACTCTTTTGAAAAGAAGTAGCAGCAAACTTCTTTGCAAACATTGTATTTGTCTCAGGTTTCGTTTTATTACTAGAAATGTTTAACCTGAAAATATATTGCATTTGCCCACCCGTGGATCTCATCTTGTTCATGTTTCTCCAAGGAACTTTTCAAAACATGTGGCTGTAGTTTTTAAAGAGTACACCCTGGAGCCAGTGTGCAACAGCCATTTATTTGCATGACATGCAAGCCAGCACACACTGAAAAACCCGTCTTAAAAGCGTCCAGATGGTGCTGACCTCTGTGCTATAAAGCTTAGTGTTTGCTTTAATGGTTCCTACATTTCTTTTAAAGGCATTCTCAAGGCTGAGCCTACAACCAAAACCTTCTGCTTGTGCAGCTCTCTGTGTGTTCAAGTGCAGCCTCAGGAACTGTAACAGCATGCTCTGAAGTGCACAGAGACCCTTCCAATTTCAGAATTCCCCCAGCCAGCTTCTACTTGCTTGCTGTCTTTAAAACATCTTGAAGAGTAGCCTTTGCCTAAGGATGTATGAGATACATGGAAGGAATCTGTTTTTAGGCCATTCACTCACCCCCAACCACTTTTTCAGACATGAGTACGAATAACTGTAAAATAGCCTGAACATAAACTACAATCATAGTTTTGACTGTGGTGCAAGTCCTAAAATCACAGCATCCAGGTCAAAAAAACCAAACAATATGAAACAGGACTGTAATTGAAGTATTTCCATGTTTGAAAAAAAAAAAAAATCAGTGGAAAATAGGTCCAAACCCTTTAGCAGAATCTCTGTCTTAATCATGAAAGAAACAAATAGAATCATGGAATCATACAATGATTTGAATTGAAAAGGACCTCAAAGACCACCTTGTTCCAACTCCCTTGGCCATGGCCAGGAATATGACCCATTAGACTGGTTGGGTTTTTCAGGGCTCCATCCATCCTCACTTGGAACACTTCCAGAGATGCATCATTCACAGTGCCCCTGGGAAACTTGGTTTAGTGTCTCACAGCCCTTTGAGTGAAGAATTCCTTTCTAACATCTAATCTAAATCTTTCCTCTTTTAGTTAAAAATCTTTCTCCTTTGTCCTATCCCAATCTGCCTGTGTAAGAAGTCAATCTTCCACTCTTTTATAAGACCTCCTAAAGTACTGGAGGATGACAATAAGATCTCTCTAGAGCCTTCTCTTCTCCATACTGAATAACCACAACTCTCCCAGCCTGTCTTTGTAGCACACATGCTCCGTACCCCTAACCATCTTTGTTCCCCTACTTTGGACTCACCCCAACTGGCTCACATCTCTATTATGGTTAGGACTCCAGACCTGAATTCAGCACTCCAGTTGGGATCTCACAAGGGAAGAGTAGAGCAGTAGAATCACTTCCCATGACCTGCTGGCCACTCCTCTTTTGATGCAGCCCAGGATACAGTTGGCTTTCCGGGGTCTTTGTTGGCTCATGTCCTGCTTTTCATCAACCAGAACCCTCAAGTTCTTCTCTACAAGGCTGCTGTCAATGACATCTTCTCCCATTCTGTGCTCTTGTCTAGGATTGTCCTAAGCCCATGTGCAGCACCTTGTACTTGGACTTGTTGAACTTTGTGAGATTCTCACAGATTTATTTCTCAAGATTTCCCAGGTCTCTCTGGACAGAATCCCTTCCTTCTGTTGTGTCAACCACACTACTCAGCCTTGTGTCTTCTGCAAACTTGCTGAGGATACACTTGATCTCACTGCCTATGTCATTGATAAAGATATTAAAGACATCAGTCTTTGTCAGAGCACTGTTAAACAGCATGGCTAAATGAGCACTGGTCCCAAGATCATCAAGAAAAGTTCCCATTGGGAATAATTCTTCTTGCTACTTTTTCACATTGTCAAACTGCTACAAATATCTTGTCCTGAATGTAAAAAACTTGATGTCAATGCCTATGTTTTAATTTTCATTATCTTCAAAGAAAAGTGACCCTAAAAACTTGAACTGACCCATTAAGATCCACTCAAGAGTATGATACTGTTTCTTTTTAAATACACAGAAGTGCTCATGCACATGCATAGGCAGCTCTCAAAATAGTGACAATACTGCTGTATTTTCTAAAATATGCTCATTCACATGGGAAGGTATGAAAGAAAGAAAGAAAGAAAGAAAATAATGAGAATGGTTTTGTTTTCTCCAAGCTTGATCTGCTTGAAATATATTTGAGTAAAAGTATTTTTCTTGAAATAACTCTTCTGTCATAAATCTTACAGCATCAGAGACGTTGCTCTTAAGTCCTGATGAAGAGTGATCATACCTCAATGTCCCTAAGTGCATCAAAAGGGGTGAATATATTACTGAAATGAAATCACAAAATGTACACAAAAGAATACTAAATTTTCTTCATATAAATGAGATACTTAAAAATAGCCAGACTACTTTCATTTCTGTGGTGATTATCACTGACAGCATTGTATTTTATTTACAGCTATAAAAGTGAAAAAGAAAAATCCTTAATTAGATAAGATTTCTAATTTCCTTTCACCTGTTCATCATTTGGAACAATTCACCTGCAATCATGGTTTCTCATTGTTCTTTTAATCTCTCATTTTTCTCTGCTAGGCAAACAGCTGGTTCTCAATTCACGTTGCCAACAGTTAGATCAGGTAATGAGGTTGGGTTTTTACCCTCAGCTTTACCCTCAACAATAATTATTTATTGTAATTAGGTTCCTCTGTGCCTGGTAAAATTGTATTTCTACATGTGATTTGCACATGAAGGGATTCAAATCTTACAAACACTGAATGATTACATCTCAAAAAGACCCAAGATGCTCGATTACAGTTTCTGATAGTTATTGCAGCAGGACATTTTCTCCTTGGGTTTTTCAGCAAGTAATTGTAAACCGCACAAATGTTGTCACTTACTCTAATTCTGTCTTCTCCCTGGTACTTTTCTATTTCTTCGGTATTTTCAAACTTGTGCTAATGTGAAAGGAAAATTTTCTCATTTAAATTTGATGTCGTAGCCCAATCAAAAAATTTTGGGTGGTTTTTAGCAGTATTTTTAAACTGTGGAAAACTAAACTTAAACCCAATCCTGGTCTTGCTTTCTGTACTAACACTTCCAGAGGCAGATTACAGGAAAGACAAAAGCAATTGAACATTGGAAAATTATTGAAATAAACTGCAATGTAGAAACCCTCTAAACAGGATACTTCACCATAAACAAGGATTTGATTAATCTTGTGAAGCAGCTAAAAATTATAAAAAAAAAAAATAAATCAAAATATCAGTGAACATTAAATGCTTTAAAAGTGAAATTATTATTGTAGTATATGTAGTTATTACTCTAATAACACTTAGAAAAACTGCATTATCCTGCTTTAAGCATAGTCACATCCTTTTGTGCAAGGCTGATATTTACAAATTACCATTCAAGTTCCTCAATATACCTCAAAAATAAAAAGAAATTATAAAAAATATTTTGTGCTTTTTTTAGAAAAAGGTGTTGGAAAGTGAATGAGCTAAGCACAGATCCCTCAGCTGTTTCTGTGTTGTGTTTTGGGTTTTTTTGCTTTGGGGTTTTTAAATTATAATTCAATATTATAAACTGCAATCCAATCATCCAAAGTTAACTAGAAAAAATGGGTCAAATATTCGTGGTGCAGTGCAACACTAGCAGCAGCAACTTTCTGAATGATAACAGCAAAAAAACACTTTAATAAAATGATTCATTCTGTGAGATACTACATACCTTCAAAAATTTAACTGTATCCTCAAGTCCCATTAAGGTCAATGTTCCAAGACAATATATATGAAAAAATAATTCCTTATTTGATAGCAACAAAGTTTACAGATTATATTAGTGCTACTTTTCAATTACTGTATTTCTGGAAGAAGTCAATCTGCGCCTTCTCTGGAAATAAAAGAAAAACAAGGTCTTTGATAACAAGTGGCTTTGATATCTGTGGGATTTCAAGACACCCTGAACACTGGAAACACCTGAAGACTCAAGACAGTCATTGGCTCTCATTGGCTTTGAAAGAAAAATGTTTAGCTGCTGAACTCATTCTGCCTTTAAGTGGCATAGTAATGTACCTGTACTGAGTTACAGCATCCTCAGTTGAGACTCACTCCTATTCTCGTGCTACCAGTTTTGTCATCTTGTGATTGAATGCAAGCCTGCGCTTGCAAGCCAAGGTGGACTATGGATTCTCTCTCGTGTGACACCCACCAGGAAGGGCAAATGACAGAACAGCCACTCCCAGAGCTATCTGGAGTTCCTGTGACTCATGCAGTGTGGCATGGTGTTAAATGTTGCAAGTCAATTCATAAATCTCAGTTGTTCCCATGTAACTTTTCCTTCCTCAGTTCTGTAGCTGTTTCCTTTAGCCTCTCTGTCAGTCCAGCAGAAGATAGATTAAAAAAATAGTCAAATTTTTAGCATTTATGTGTGTCTACATAAACGTGAGTACACACATTTGCACATTTTGATGCAAGAGGAAAGCTTATGCAATCCAGAGGTACTGCTGAAGCCTCTCCTTTTTCAGCCCACTCTGCTCTGACCCTATTCTGGCACTATTATCACTCCTTCCCAGCTGGGCTTGAGTGGCCTTGTTAGGGCAGCTATTAAGCTCCACAGCCAGAGGTTTCAATTTAGGAGGGAGTAAAGCTTCTCTTTTTATTACCCCAGGAGAATTGAGAATCCTGCCAGTGCAGTACTCCAATTTATCGCCAGGAGCAGATGAGGTGGACTGAGAATTAGACCCACTTAACAACTGGTTTACACAGCACTCTCTGTCATTGCTACATGAAGCCACAGGAGGTTTATGGCTTATTCAGAAGGGCAAATGTTTCTGTATCACTGCAAGATACTGAGTACAAATCAAAGCACATGGCTGTTCTGCAGTGAGGACTGGACTCTTTTTCATCCTTTGTTATGTGTTTAAACCATAAAATAATTTGTTTACTGTAACCTCTACTGTATTTATTTGGGAAACATTTGGCTTAGGACATCAGTTTTTGTCTTCAGATAGAGAGTCTTTGGATTTTTATGGGACATGAAAAGCAGAGAATTGAAACACAAGATTTCTAAAATAGCATGAAATGCTCTTTTCTTTATAGCTCATACAGACTGTGAGTGCAATCGACAAAGATCAGCCTGCTCGAGGACACAAATTTTTCTTTGAGTTGGTGCCAGAATTTGCTGTTCATCCAAACTTCTCTGTTGTAGACAACAAAGGTAACTGCTGACCCTAACATCTCCCTCCCCAATATCACATAAAACTTAATTCAGAAACACTCATTGATTCTGTGTTTCCATTCTAGATAACACAGCGGGAATTATGACCAGAAGAAACGGATACAGCCGTAGTAAGACGAGTACCTATCTTCTGCCCATCATCATATTTGACAACGACTACCCGATCCAGAGCAGCACGGGCACGCTGACCATCCGCGTGTGCGCCTGTGACAGCCGGGGCAACATGCAGTCCTGCAGCGCCGAGGCCTTGCTGCTCCCTGCCGGCCTCAGCACGGGGGCTCTGGTGGCCATTCTCCTCTGCATCATCATCCTGCTAGGTAGGTACCTATTACAAGATGCTTCCTTGACCAGAGAAAGAGCTAGTCACTTTGAGAGTTTTGATACTCTTAAAACCCTTATTCACATGACCCTCTAGAAAAATATCATTATTCTTTAGTAGCTTGCGTGAGAAGAGTGAGACTGTGCTATTCAGACTAAATACAATTGAAAATACAGGGTCAGTTTCAGTTACCATGCTCATTTGAGTAATGTTCATACCATAATCAGACCTTCATTTAAATCCAGAACTTTAAAATCCTATTTCTGAGGCTATGCTAAGTTTTGCAACAATGTTATGAATTATATTACCTATTTAATGAGGAAAGATTTGGATTTTTCCTGTACAGAAAATATTTAGCTCAAAAGCGTAGGATAGAAATACTCAATTTCTTGCAAGTGATAGTGAGAACTGCTGATTAAGTAAGTATAAGAACAGAAGTCAGACAAGTGTTTGGAAGGTAGAAACATTAGAAAGATATGGATACATATGAAGGAAGTAGAATAAATGTTAGCTCATTATCTGTGTTAAGAACATAAAAATTTCAACTTGCATGTTTCACAAGAAAAGTATCACCTCTACTTTCCAGTAAAACTCTGCAGAAAAGCTCTTTACTTTTCCACCTGTTCTAGCAAACATAGCTTGCCAAGGGGTCAATGGGAAGCTACAGGCGTTAGTTTATATAATTATAAGGGGATATATTTTTCTTTTTTTCAATTTTTACCCTAGATTCAAGATAATTCTGTGATCCTCCTATATATTTGCTATAGGTATTAGAAGAAGGGCAATATCTATAAAACATATCTGTACTGTGCTTAAGGGAGGGAAAAGACTTGAGCTCTAGCAAACTGATAAACTGCTTAGATTCAGGAATTGCTACTGGCCTGGTTTTAGCATCAGCCCCCTTGGATTCCCCAGGATGTTGTCCAGGCATAGTCAGGGAATCTGCTGATATTCTGCCAAGAGGCAGAACTTGAAAGGCACCATGCTCATGAGAAAATTATGGTTCAAATTCTGCCAGGCCTAGCTCTTCACCTTGCACATTTCTTATCATCATGTCAACAAGCTCTGCATCTTTAAAGCGATCCTGCATGCCCCGACAAGAGCAGGAGAAAAGGGAGCGTGAAATACACGCCCTTACTAGCTCAGAATGAAAACATTGCTCTGATTGGCTGCAATGCTTGAGTACAGATTGGACAAATCTGTACTAAACTTTGGACTTATCAAATTTAAATGACCCTTGGGGCCACAGCAACAAAATATGAGACTCAGAAGAGGGTCAGGGACCATTGCTGTGCAGGACAAGTTTGACCACTTCTTGTCTCAGCCCCAGGGCTAGAGGCCCTGCTCTGCTTAGCACTGCTGACGTATTTGAATTCAAATAAATATGTGGTTGTGGAGTATCTAAACATAATTTTTAGTCTACAGCTAGTGTGATACTCAGCATCCTATTTAATTTTTCAACAAGGTTGTGTGTTATAATAGTAAAGTGGTGCCAACATGCCCAACATAGGTGAGACATATTAAGTAACAGCCTGTGAAGCTCACTTTACAATAACCTCTCAGTGATCTGCCCTTTTCTCCTACATGGAACTCTTAAACTTACTAAAGTGTGTAGTTTAATCTAGTATTATGAAAAGAGCCTCTGTACAGGTGCAAGGAAGAAAATCAAAAGAATACTGAATGGAACATATTTCTATTAATTTTAGATTCACAACATAATATCATGGCATGTGGAAGATCTCTATTTCACTCTCCCCACCTGCAACATGTCAAACCTTAGTTTTTATTCACCAATATTCAGATGATTCAGAGTAAAAACTTAGCTCCTAAACCATTCAGCACTGTTGTAATTTATGGTTCAGCAATCACTGTTATGTCTCCTTGACAGATGATCTTTCTGGCCTCTATTATTTACTCCAGCTGCTGGAGAGAGAGTCAGATTTGTACATGCACTTAAGCATTGAATTGCTACTGAAATCAATACCATTTAGACACCAGAATGTATTTAAAAAATCCTAACTTCATTTTTTTATCTCCCCTTAGACAGCTTCATTTTTGTATCAATCCTTACCGCTTCAGAAGAGTTATTCAACTGGAGTTTCATAAACTAAGGGAATCATGTTTTTTCAAAAGAAACATTTAGTAACAAAGACTGGATTTCAATTCTTGCAGTCATTGAAGCAAAAGTAGTTTTGTCAATTATATTGATAGCTTAAGGTCTTCAGGTTCTTATTTTCAGAGGGACCTGTAGATTTCATATTCAAAAGTGAATTAGACACTTGGGAATACCTAAATCACTAGCTTTCAAGAGTGTGAATACCTTTTGCCTAGGAGATTCAAATACTTTTGATGAGAGGACCCTTAGTGACTGCCAGAAAGGTGGTACTTAGAAAAAGAAAATCAAAATCAGTAGTATAATATTGTATGGTATTGTTTACTTTTCAACTTCAGCTTAGTTGCAAATTTATTTAAAATATAAAATATTTTTATCATTTCTCCCATAGGTTTTTTAAAAAAATAAGTTTTTAATTGTATAAAATCATTAATACTTTCCCTTGTTAACTTGGAGATGGATTTTATCACTGCATTCCTACTAAGAATCCCATTCCAGCCTTAAAACCTTTCCTGGTCAAGAGGTGAGGTAAAATTTTGCCTCATTTATTTGCTTTCTAAAGATCTGTTCCCTCATTCACATTTTTTTTCCTTTTAGTATTAGTTGTATTGTTTACGGCTCTCAAGAGACAGAGGAAGAAAGAACCCTTGATCATCTCAAAAGATGATGTTCGGGACAATATTGTGACCTACAACGATGAAGGAGGTGGGGAAGAAGACACACAGGCTTTTGACATTGGCACACTGAGAAATCCAGAGGCAAGGGAGGAAAGTAAGATGAGAAGAGATGTTATCCCAGAAACAATATTTCAGATAAGGCGGACTGCGCCTCTTTGGGAAAACATCGATGTTCAAGATTTTATTCATAGAAGGCTAAAGGAAAATGATTCAGACCCAGCTGCCCCTCCTTATGATTCATTAGCAACATATGCCTACGAAGGAAATGATTCCATAGCAAATTCTCTCAGCTCCCTGGAATCCCTTACCACAGAAGGCAACCAAGACTACGATTACCTCAGTGACTGGGGACCGCGGTTTAAAAAGCTGGCAGATATGTATGGTGGAGAGGACAGTGATCGAGACTGAGGAAGTAATCTGTGACCTGGTCAGTGTTAGTGGAATTCATGTCTATGTTCCTAGATAAATAAAGTGGCCTACTCTCTTACTTGGGAATAAAATATTTACAAAAAATAGGTGTTGTCTTAGTAAGGGTTTGCTTAATCAATAAGTCAACGTGAATGAATATGAATGATTGAGATTTTAAAAAAACACTACAACCAACCTTCTATGCCTAGAAACCTCTGATGAAAGGGTTTTATAGGGAATGAAAAGACAATAAAAGGCTTTTTGTGCCTTTGAGAATTACATGGAAACTCCATATTTTTAAATTGCTTTGCTTTACCTTTCCTACTATGTTGGATAGTGTGCATCTGCATTGTAACTTAATCTCAAAAATATACTTTAAAAAGATTAATATTACTGCCATATTTATTGAGTTAAAAATGTCTGTGTGTTGATTCATCCTGATATTTTTATATATGTATATTTATATTTTTGTATTTTTATTAAATAAATTAGAATTTATAAAAAGACCACGTATGTAGTTTGTCAATCATAAAGAACTGTCCAATCTTTCTGAACAAAGGAAAATTTGTATTGTGCAACACTTCATTTTTGAATGCATCTTCTTATATCAGATTAGTGGTTGCAATGTACTGTGCAAGAACGATATGGAGAGAGGGCTCTGCAATTGGAATGCAGTGTAGAAGGCAGAAAGGACTATTTTGAAAAGGTGATTATAAATAAATGCAGTCTGACTCACAATTTGTATTGCTACATGGCAGAATAATACAGTTTCGTGGTGAAGCTCGCTCACGCATACCTTCTTACATGAACATATGACCACTGAGAGGACTGAACAGATCGATGCCTAGGGATCTAAGGAACTATTAAAGTTCATTCTGGCAGATATGAAAACAATTTTTAATATACCTTCAAAGAAACTGGATAATTGAGCTAGCATCAATAATAAAAGGAAGGTTATTATATACTAATCCTATTTTGGAGCTTTGACACAATAAGAAAAATCAGGTACATTACTGATAGTTTCTTTCAAATAAAGGGAACCAAGAAACAAAAACAAAGTCTAGCTAGTATTTTATTAAAGTTGTTAATGTTCTATTCCTTCAAAGAATTGTGTACATTCGCATATTTCCTACAGCCTTAATGACAATCAGCAACTATATTTTTTAAATATATTTGTTGGATATGGTTTTCCAATGCACTTATTTTTTCACAACACAGAAAAAAGGAATATAAGTGGACCATGTGATCTAACAAAGTTGAAGGGTTTATCCATATTTGGTAAAAAAAGAAGTATATAAAACCTCAAATTTATGGAAAAGGAGAAACAGTTTTGACAATATAGGAAGTACATTATCCATAGCATTTCCATTTTTTAATGTTGACTTTAAAGAAAATCAACACCTACAGATGTTTCAAAAAAAAAAAAAACACCTACCAAATAATAACGTTTCAAGGTTTTGTCTCTATTGATGAACCATTTTCCATGTCTTTTTATAATGAAACTTAAGATACACATTGACAATGTTATGTGGACTATTGAGTCACTTATCTCTTACCATAAAAATAATAAAGAGGATTCAACCTCAGAGACCCTTCAGCCAGACATAAGAACACACTCCTGATTATCTTTTTACTATGTTGACTTTCAGATTATTTATAAAAAAATATTTCTTTATTATTCTTTGTTTAGTCCTTCTACCATACTCTTCTGCCAGCCCCGAGGATGTGTCTCAAGTTTCTTTCGCACTGAACTCCTCTTTTTGCAGGGGAGGAATGTCTGTGTGTTTGTGGTTCCAAACAACCACCTGAGTAGCTTGCTGTGAGATGTGCATCAGGTCTGTGACGCTCTGTTGAAAACAAAAAACTTTAGTGTCACAGGAATGTCAAGATAACCTGCAAATATGTAGCAGCTATTTACATCGATGTGATGCAGATACAGGGCATTAGTGTATAACTTCATGACATAACAATGAATATTTCTGTTTTGTGTCTTTTGGAGGTGAAAACAAAAGAGTTATGGAGTCTATGTTCTCAACCTGTTCCTGGGAAAGTGAAAGTACACAGGAATCCATTAGTCTTTGAATTCAATTTCCACAACTTTAAGACATTACCTCAAGATAAGATAGAGGAAAAAGCAAAAGGAGAATAAAAACCCCTGTGCCTGAAGAGAAATGACTAGGGGAGAGGGGAGGAGTGACACCCAAACAAAACCAAAATAGAAGAAAATATACAATAAACTTTTCTGACTTATAGAAAGTGTACACCAAACTTCATCTTGCACAGTGCAGGACATCTTTCAGCAATCTTGTAAATTGTCATCAGAAGCCTGAATATCGCACAGTAAAGTGAAATGAAAGAGGAGAGAAAAATGAAAATCTATCCTCAAGCAAGAACTGATACATGCAAGGTATATACCCCTGGAGTTGACTAAGTTTATAAATTGTCAAGACCTGGTGCAGGACACGTCAAAGGATACCAGTGTGACTTCAAAGAGGCTACTAGCAAAGGCAGGAAAACAGGAACAGGGTGTGAGAAATTCCTCTTCCTTGAAGACACAAAAATATCTTAAGAATTATATATTCCACCTAGAAACAATTTTATTTCTGTATTTTGGAGGGTTGGGGATTTTTCTTGTTGTTTGTTTGTTTGTGGGTTTTTAAATTTGTTTTGGTTTTGTGGGTTTGTTTTATTTTTTTGGTTTTTTTCAGTTTTGTTTTTTTTTTTTTTTCTTCAGTAACAGAAAGCAGAAAGAAGTATAATAGAAGTCACCCTACAGAATGCTCTCATAGAGACAAGTGCTCAGTATCACCATGTCACGGTACCACTGCGGTAATTTGGAAGAGCAGAAAGTTCAGAAAATCAGTCAAAAAAGGTATCTCCCTCTCCTTCTCTCACCCTAGGTTTTCTCATCCCCTGAGTCATAGCCACTAAAGAGAGAGAGAGAGGCAGAGCCTTTGTTTTCAGAATGAGACTCTCCCATGCTTTCCGGTTTGTTCACTGGTGAATCCAAGAGCCCTGTAATTCTTTAGCAATATGTGTTTAAAAAATTACCTACATGGATTTACAGATCACAGAAATTCATGTAGTTGACATAGTAAAACAAGCAATTTCACAAAACTATTGGGAATTTTGAGCATTCATACAATACATAAAAGTAGTTAACAAAGTTGATTCCCAAAGACACAGAGGAGGAAAAGAAGGTTATGAGAAGTCTCTTAGAATTTGATGGCTATTGCTGGTTTTACAGGTCCATATTTGGAAAACCTGGATGTAGCATTGCAGTTCCTGGGTGAGCAAGGATAGGTTGGATTCAAATCTACACAGGGACACTCAGCCAATGTCATTCAGCCTTAAATGCAGATGCATCACAGGCCAGAGAGCTGGATGGTGCTAAGACCTCAACCAATCACATGTGTAAGTGAAGGAAATTGGAGCTCCTACAAAAGGAGCTGAGGGAATAAACTCATGGCTGTTTGTCACAAGGACCATTGAGTGTGTGTCATCTTTGTCTCTGACCACCAACTCCAGGTTACACCTGGATGCAGCATGGGTACTCCTACCCTAGTGTGGTGGAAGGAGCTAACTGACACAGAAAATGCCTTGGAGTTGTCCCATACAAAAGGTACTGATTAAGTTGTTAGCTTCCTTGACATTTCTAGATGAGTGACATTGATGTGTACAGTTTAGAGAAAGTACAACAAGAAAATAACCTCTAGAGACCAGGATTCAGCTGGATATACAAATAATATAGGTCCAATAATGGGCACAAGTGCTGATTGGCAGTGGGATATGCCATACTGGTTGAGCATCAAAAAACAAAGTGAGAGACGAGAGGGAGGTCAGAATTCCTTTCAGTGATACTTCTGCAGATTTTCCTTCCTCTGTGAGAGAACTGAGGCACTGAAGAGCTGGGCATTTCATAATTATGCCCCTCTTCATCCTCTGTGAAGTCAACTGTGCTTGTTGACCAAAGTTCTGGGTCCATGGGACTGACTAATATGTCAGACATCTCTCACTGGGGAGTTCAAGGCTTTGGGACCTTAGAAGAGGCTTAAGGGAAAGGGGAAAAGTAATTTTTATTGCCAATCTCACCAAGGATCTCTTTTCTACCATTCAGAACCACTCTCTTATGGTTCACTGCAAAGGAGAAGAAGCAGTTGGGAAAACTTGGAATTTACAAGACTAACTCAATCTCTAGCAGAAAACTTACTTGTGATTGCTAAGGACCGAGATAAATTTAGTAACTCCCAAGGAAATACTGTTAGATTTAGTGATCATTCTGAGCAAACTTAAATCGATTTTGAATGGGCTCTCTCCAGAGCTAAGAACAAATAAGCTTAGAAAAAGAAGTAAAAATGAATACAGAAAAATGTCAAGTGAATGTTCCAAGGAAAAAAACCCCAAACAAACATAAAGCTGTTCCAGCTGGATGGAGGTCTTTTTTGTAATATCGATGTATTTTCTATTTCTTTTTTTCACTTAAACTGCCTTTTGTGCTATTGTCATAAACTTACAAGCTTATTCTGATAAGTAGTTTTTGTACAAAATAGTGCTGGAGATGATCTCCCACAGAGGGTTACATTATTCAGGGAAATGCCAAAACAGGCTCCTCAATATGCCAGGTTAAGTAGCCTAAATGCAACCACAATCATGCATAAAATGCCTAAAATTTTTAGTCCTTTTATCATTTGGCTGTCTTTAGAACAGAATAATCACACAGAGAACAAAGAGAAGTATATGCAACTTCCATTGGCATATTTCTTATGCATTGATGACAACAGACATGAACGCCTTTTGTTCTACCAAAGGCATTTCAACTTCTAGTGGGGTAATTTACAGTGAAAGTCATATTTTAAAGTTACATTTACACTTCATTTCTCACTTGTGTTCAGCAGACAGACAGTGCACATAAGTGTCTGGGTCATGCCATATTGGAGTATTGTTATATTTTATGTTTTGCAACTGATTTTGTAGACAAACGAGAAGATTAAGAAGCAAAAATAAAAACCCAGAATGGGGATATCACAGTTTTTGCTTCTGCCATGGGAAGATGAATGGGAAATAGAGGAATTTTGGAAGAAGTTTTCAGGAAGAGGCATGGATTATATTTTATAGGCACCTGATTTTTTTGTTCTATATGCATCTGTGAATGAATGTATATACATATATTAGAAAAAATCCCCACTTTATCATCTAAAAGGTTTACCAACAGCAACTTTAGGTACCACATCTCATCAAATGGAGATGCCCATCTTAAAGGAAAAAATCCATAGCAGAACACAAGACACATTCAACTAAGTGCAAGATGGAAAATATAAAGTAATCTCATTTCACAGATTGATTTATGCTGTTTTAGTATTCTTTTGTTAGAAGGTATATTTTACACTTCGGTTCCATTTCAGTTCATGAATCAAAATTCAAATGAGGAGAGATCTGGCCTGAACTCTACTTAAAAATCACTTCCAAGTTTGGGATTTTTCATCTTCATTAAAATCTCACAGGAAGTAAATGCAGAAAAGAATGCTGTGAATATCAACGATCTTGTGTTCCAAAGAAATCACGTTGACGTTATTTCTACAGGGGAAGTGAGTGCCTTTGCTTGGAATCAACCCACTGGCTGTCACAGGGCGCCCTGCAGCACTGGAAATCCAGGAACACGTACTTCTTTCCTTTTATTATCCACCCCCCATCATCCCCACTCAAAGCAAGAAACCTTTCTCCCACTCCAGAAAAATTCATTAGAATACTTTTTAGAAAAATTTCAGATCACCAGTAAGAGCTGTAAAAGTGACAGTGTCTTGTCACAACTCCAATGTCTTTTTCTTGTGCACTGTTTTAGAAGGAAATACACTTTCATAACAGTCTTCTAACTTAAAATATGAGCACATTCCTGATTTGTTCATTTTATCATGGAATTTGACACAGCTCCTGTCATAACACATATTAATATACCTTTATCAAGCTTCGAATGAACTCTGTAATTTTAAAAGCATTTGCTTTTAGAGTCAGCAAGGCAAGCATTTCTCCCATCACTTCTCACAGGGGAATGACAGGCTGTACAAAGTATGCCTGCAAAAACATAGATCTTGATTTTAGTGGGAGTAAAATAATAACATTTTTCATTGCTTATAGTTCTGTCCTTCATTTTACTAGTGGAGTTAGGGGTAGATATTTAGCCCAGACTAGAAACAGTTTATGATCTGTTTGAGCAGTGCAAGGATATCTTTGGAGGAACACAGGATCCTGAAACCTGTCCAGGATCATTACAGCCTTCCCTTCCCTCTAGGAGCTGGAGGCAGAATGACCACCCCAGCCACCTAATAATGCAAGTAGATTTTTGGAACATAGTAGTGGAAAAAGGAGTGAAAGAGTTTCATGAGTAAAAACTGCGAGAAGAAATTTAGGAATGGGATTTTTGTCAGTTGAAACTTGCTCTTTCAGCTGTCAAGAAGCAGGCTGCTGGTTGCTAGGGTTGACGATAATAATACTTACTTCTTATATAATGCTTTTATCCCTAGTTTTTAAAGCTTTCTTACAAAGAAGGTCAGTGTCATTATCACTGTTTCACAGGTAGGAAAAGCTCTTATTTGTGCACCAGTTCCCCCAAAAACACCCAGCAGGACAATATTGAAGATAAGAAAAAACCTGTTCTTCTCTCCACAGGCCATACTGCCTTGAGGAGAGCTAATAATTTAGGAGACATTAGTTTATGTACCTCCACTGATAAAAGCAGTAATTTGATTCCACTGCCCCACAACTTTGAGACATCTTAAAAGTAGTAAACCTTCCATACGACTGTGAATCAAAGATTATTTCCAAACTAAGTTGCTTTTTGGACAAGTATGTGTTTTGGAGACAAATACAAGACAGTTTCAAGGGGAAAAATTCAGTTTTTTTCCTGGCCTTGCCTTGTGCATGAAGGTGAATGAAAGAGGCTTTTAATTCCAGGTACAAAGAAAAAAAAAGGAAAGATAGAGAAATGTGCAGTAAACCCTAAGGACTGCAGGACTATGCTCAGATTTGAAAAAGCAATAGCTCTGTCCTTAATCTCTCACTTAAAGCAGATTACAGTGGTACAGTGGAAGAATATCAGGTTGTAGTACCCAACACCAGCTGGTCTCCACTCCTTCAGAACTGATTGGACTTTATTCCTAAGGACTCCTTCCACGCCTTTTCATTTGATTTCTTGATGAGACATTATCTCTTGATTGCTGAAAAAAATTTAATTTTTCTCCAGCAATTTCAGATTTGTAATTTAATGACAAGTCTTTAGGAACAAGCCTGAACAGCGCTCAGCAGGGATGCAGAGAGAAAGCAAGACATGAAGAGGCTTTTCAACCCCATCCCCTCTGTAAATGAAGGGCTTTGTTTCAACTAATGCTCAAATTAGGATACAGAATGGGCACCAGGCAACTCAGCAACATCCAACGGGAGCCAGAGTGAGAGCCAAAGAGAGTAAACAGCTTCCCCACCTGCTAACACATATGCTGCCATCTGCAACTTACTGACCAAAGGGGAAGTTTGATCTTTTCCAAAGCAATGCCAGCGTGTTTTCTTCTGTGCCATGGATGAGTGCCTTCAGCCATCCTGCACAACAGTGCCAGAATATTTGTTGTCACTGATGTTCAGCCAACCCTGCTCTGTTTTACAGCCAGCTTTTGCACAGCAATAACAGTAAGGGCCAGAATTTCACCCACTGCATTTTTCTTCCCAAGTCATTGACATGCTGCTGTACTTACCAACACTAAACTCATTGCAAGGTGTTATAAACACTCTAATTTTTAGAGGTAAAAATCCCCATGTGTTAAAAGTCTTCCTCTAGATTTTATGAAAAGCCCTGAAAAATAAACCAAAAATTAGATTTTCATTACATCATTGATACAAGCACGTTCCTACTGGTGATGCAATCTAATTCATACATTTATACATTTGTGATAGGGTGAAAGCCGGAAGAAAGAGGTAGCATCTTTTATCCAGCTATATTAACTGCTCTAATGAAGCCAGACATGCTTTTAGACTCATGAATCCCTTCTCATAAGGGGATATTTTTGCAGTCTGTAGGGCTTATTGCACATTTCTTTGTCCATCTTTTTTCCTGATTTTTTTTTTTTTTTTTACTTTCATACAATAGTCATACTTGGAGAAGGAACAAAAAAGGACTATTTATATGTGAGTGTTTTACTAATTGCCGTGGATCACAGATTTCAAGTTACACTTTGGGAAACATCTGAATATATCATAAAAGAGAGACATTTTTCAGAATGATATCATGGAAAAGGATAGATGTGTGGGAAGATGAGAGATAATGAAAATTAGGGAGCAAAAAATCAAAAAAATTTTGGCCATATTTTAAGAGCAAGAGTCACAGAATGCAAATGGACTGATCAAAGGACCAAGAGTGGACTGTCAGAAATTTGGTCAGGGGCAAAGAATAGAAATTGGCAAACCAGAAATCTGTTTATATGTCTGCATTAGGCTATTGGTTTTAGCAATAGGGACATCCACAAAACTAGAAAAGACTAAATTTGTGAATTGGTATTGTTTATCATTGTATCAACAGCAATTGCTTTCTAACCTCTTTACACCATTAATCATAAATAAATTTATATAATTTGTATTAGAATATTTTTAATTATAAAAAAAACTATATATTTTTTAAACTAGCTTGGAGTTTTCTTAAGGATTTTGTATAGTAACTTCTAAATAATTTCAAGTACAATTTCTTCTAAGACAGTATCTTATATTTTGTGACTGTTAGCAGACAATATAGATCTAGCCTAGAAAATAGTTCAACAAAAATGGGAATTCCAAATTTTATTAACTGGCAATGTATTCAAGATTATATTTTCTCAGTATCCTAGTAGAAATATTGTTTGCATTCTTAGTCGTGCCTCAAATTCAGCACAGAAGAAAAAAGTCAAGTTGTGTTCCTTTCTGCTCGTGCATCACCCATAGTTCTGAAACTAAAACTTCTCAAGTGAAAAGTGAAACAGAAAGAAGGAGAAGATTTTGTGGCATAAAAATAATTGTAAAAAGATAAAGTCTCTTCTGATAGCACATAGGTTAAGAAATAACTTGGCCTGTTCTTGAAGTATAAAATGCTTAAAATAATTTAAACAAATGAAACAAGAAATGTCCTTAAACCCAAGCAACTTTCCACCGTCAAATTGCACCTTTGAAATTTGAGAACAAAGGAAAAAAAGTCTAAATAACAGAGTTGGTCTACAAGATACTTCTCTTAAGAAACAGAAGACATTCAATACAGAAGTATGAAGAGGGATATATAGATGGACTATAAGGAAATTAATATCAAAACACTGATATTTCTTGCACTATAGAACTATCTCCCCTAGAAAAATGTAGATGCTCATTTCCTCCTCACAGTTAAACTTACAATGATAAAATCAAATAGTAATTCTGTGGAAAACCATTGTACTAGGACATAAGGAATGGAAACAGAATGAAGGAGTAAAATAATATTACCCTTTTACAGAGTATCATCTGCATCATTAAATAATTGTACATAGATTCCTTTTATTTTATTGTATAGTATTGAGGTGCAGACCTGCACCTCAATAATCTCCAGTCCTGCAGAGATTCTCCACTGGAAAACTTTTCTATACATCCAAAATACCCATATTAAATTGTCTTTTCTGGTTAATTTTTCTTTTTTCTTAAAGAAAAGGGTCTCCATTTCTGAGCACTGGCACATAAACATGAAGCCTATGGGGCATGGGAATGTCAGACTTACAACCCTGCTGCAATTTTTATGTGTATATTTTCAGAAAGAAACGTCTATGCTAATACAGCAATATGCTCGAATCAGCCAGTATGTGTCTTTTATAGGTTCTCTTGCACTCCCAAGGAATATTAAAAAAAATATGATGTTTCATTTGCTTTAATTTCAACATTATACAGAAGAAACCACAAGAAAATATTAAATATTTTGATTATGTTTGAAAAACATTAAACATGACATTCAATGTATCAGCTGTTAACAGCATACATTTCTTGTGCTGCTTCTCGGGATGTAATCAAAGAAAAACAAATCACCAATATGTCAGATATGGAAATTTAAATCTCAGTACCATAAACACATTTCGTACACTACATTCACATATAAATATTATCATTCCCATGTGGACCTTTCCTTTATTCTTTCCCATTTTTTGTATAATATAGCACTGAAATTATTTGCTGTACTGCCATTATCATACTGAGATATATGGAGAACAAAAGTATGAAATAAAAAAAAAGAAGAGTGTCTGATTGTTTTCTGTAGGAAAAACCTAGTGGGCACAGGCTTCTGCTGTTTCTATGCCACTTCCTCTGTCACCCAGAAGGCTACCAAAAATATCACTCACAGACAAAACTGCTAACCCTAAAAACAAGAAAGGATGGGCTTCTGGATTCAGAGAAATAGACCCAGGGCTCGCTGCCCTGAATCACAGTCTGTGCTATGGGGAGGAGGGTGACAACAGTGAAAATAAAGCAGAATCTGAAAAACACACTTAGAAACATGGATTAGCTCTTCATGGAGCTTCCCACACTGAAAGCTGGGGAAAAATGTTCACAATTTTGTTGCTGTTGGCTTATATTGACAACAAAATATTTGAGGTCAAATCCTTTATTTGAAGCCTGTTTAATGGGGTGTGTTGTAACCCCACACTGGAAGATGAAGATATCTCAGTTCTTGTTAACTGACCCCTTAGGCAGATTAGAGTGAAATGACACTGAATGATCAATGTCGAGATATATATATATATATATATATATATATATATATATGTGTGTGTGTTTGTGCTTATTTTGGAAGAATTTTTTTGCAATGCAAACAAGGTAGGCATCAATTTTGGTTATTATTATCTAAATAATAGATATTTAGACAGATAAATAAAGATCCAGCTTAAGAAAATCTATATGGAAAAGACAAATTATGATAGTAAAAAGATCTGACCACCCATGGATACAAGAAGAAGAGCAGATTGTTGCAATTTCAATGTTTTCTGGTCGAAGTGATGGTTGCAGTCTTGATCCAGAGGGGGCAAAAATCTGCCTAGAGCAACTATCTGCCGTAGGACATCACTCAACAAGAATGTGATTTCTACAAAGCCTTGTGTTTAAAGAAAAGAAACTACTCAGAAACTTGCCATTGTCAAATCCATCAACTGAACTACCATATAACACCATGCTCAGCATAGAAATCTGGGTGAAGAAGAAGAGGGAGACACTTGCATTGATGGTGTTTGTCTTCCCAAGCTAATGTCACACATGATGGGACCCTGATCTCCTGGGAATGGTTGAACACCTGTCTGCCCATGGGAAGCAATGAATGAATTCCTCATTTTGCTTTGCTAGTATGCACAGCTTTTGCTTTCCCTATTAAATTAACTTCCTCCCCACCCATGAGTTTTCTACCTTTTACCATTCCTATTCTTTCCCCAATCCAGAGGGAAAGGTGGTGTAGTGACTTGTGTGGGGTCATTTCACAGCTGGGGTTAAACCACAGTGCAGAAAAAAACACAATCAAGGCCTAAAGCACCAACTTTGAGCTAAATTGGATGTATTTATGCTATTTCAATACATTTCTCTCTATTAACCTAGTCTCTAGTGAAGACTACTGCTTTCCCCTACCTTTCTGCAGTATTTCTGAATCTTTTTTTTTGACACATGCTTCTTACCAGAATCCATACTCAAATCTGTGATATTGTATCCCAATACAGCTTTCCAGTTGAATGAATATTTAGATAGGCAGACAACTTCAGAAATACATTGCAGAACCCACTGCGCCTGCTGTGCTCCTCAGAGACATTTGGCAGGATATGACATTCCACTCTGCCAGTTCCCCAGCTTCATGGAAAAGGATGTGGTTGCCCTTGGCAGGGCTGTTCTGCCCACCTGGAGCAGCTTGTCTGAAAATGAGGATACATGCCAAAGAGTCTGCTGCATAGCACCATGCAGCTTGGGCGAAAGGAACACGTGACCGATTTAGAGTGTGGTTACATCATCCTCAGAAATCAGAACTCTCAAATCCGAAACAGCTCCTCCACAGTCAGTCTTTATGCTTCCTTTTCTTCTTTTTGTAGAAAAGGGATGTTGTTTTGCGTTTGCTACATAAGTTTTATATGCCACTTCTCTTTTCCACAGGTTAAAATTTTGTTAGCTTCAGTCTCATAGTGGGACTTAATGAATAGAGAGGGAACCTGATATGAGGAGGCATTAATAGAATAAAACAAATATAATATTATATAAATAATAAAATATAAAAACCTAATTGGGATTTTGTAAAATTGTGCTACATAACTTGTTGACTCTTCTCAAATTAAAAAAAAAAAAAAACAAAAGAAAAAAAAATTATGAAATCAGCTGTTGTTAAGTGAAGGTACACCTAGATTTTTCTGTAAAATATATCTGCATTCTTCTTAGAAAAAAGTTGTATCCATCTGCATATGCATCATGTGGGCAACTCCCTTCAAATCTTTGTTCAATATAGGTATTGAAAAGCTCTGCTGCTAGAGAAAGTAAAATTTAATTCTCCATTTAGAAAGATAACACCTCCCAGTTCACCAGGAAAAGAGTGTAGATTTAGGGATGCATCAATACAACTCTTAGTCCTTATTGGTTCAGCAAGAATTCTTCCAGCATCTTGGTGATTTTGTAACACTGAAAGGATTTGTTGGGTCAACCTCTAAAACTGTTAAGCCTATGCTATCATAAATGTTACTGCCAGAACATTCATTCATTTATTCTAGAAGGCCATATGACCACCTCTTATAACCTTTCACAGTAACTCAATGCATCTATATATAAAAAAAAAAAAATAAAAGAAAAAAGAAAAGCAATGTCAGTTCACAGTCATTGTATGAATACAGCTGTGGTAAAATCATTGGGTTTTTTTCAAGTTTTTGAAAAATTATGTAACCACTTTTTTTATAGCTACTTTACATTATTTGCATGTTCTTTGCAAATTTTTTGTGATCTGATGCCTTAGTAATAATTATGATGCAAACAGTTAAACTTTTAACCTGGTACTCCTGTCCTTAAAACATGTAACAAAACACTAAGAACTTATTATTGTAAAACAATAATGGGAACTCAGTAAATGTAGACAAGGAAAGAGAGGAGGCTGTATAGCTGGAATGTACAGAGGAAAATCGTAATTCTAACTTTGAGGTGTTCTAAGCAGAAGGTTTTTTAACACAAAGAAGTGGGACAAAAAGGGTTTAGATTGGTAGGATAACTAGGATTGCTATGGAGATAATTAAGGAAGATCGGATTATCAACAATGCCAAATACTGAAATCAGGTTGATTAATCTCTACATTAGCAGAGAATGAGAGGACATAACTACTTCAGGGAAAGTGGTTTCAAAGGAAGCCACAACAGAACCCTTATTGAATTTGGACAAACAATTTGCCCCAGGGTAAGAAAACACATCTAAGAGCTGTGATGAAGAACATTAGATTTCACACCCCAAAATATCCAGACATTAAATGTGAAAGAATTTCATGGTACTATTACACACAGAAAGCACCCTGAGCACCATGAGCAAGAGTGAGAGAGGAATAATAAAGAACTTTCTCCCATGCTACTTTGCTTTCTTCTTGACCTGTCTTGTAATGTCCAGGAGCAAGTTTATAAGCAGGACATTGTTAACAGATAAATTAAGGGGGGGAAAAAAAAGTAAGAGACAAAGAGGTAAGAAGGAAAGGGGCTGGAGAGAAAAATGGTGCAAGCTCTTTATATTTTTCTGGGAGATGTAGCTATGGAGGATAGTGGGGTCAGAAATAAGTCAAAGGAAGACAGGCTATTTAATTTGTCTTTTTGAAAGAGTTGTAAATTAGATTTTGTAGTTCACAGGATATACCTGTGGGAGATTCTAGTAAAAAAATCTCACATTACTCTCCAAAGCCAGTTATTTTATGTCAGCATGAAAAACTAAAGCTCACAAAAGCCATATACATTAAATATATTAACTCTTTATTACACATTTGTGAACCACAATACAAAACATAAGGAAAATAATTGCCACCTGATCTCATAATTTCTTTGAAGTTACAGAATTTTTACATATAGTTTAATATTTACTTTTAAAAGGCTGAGAATGTTTAGAACAGATGTGTCAAAAAATGCCTTTGGTTTCACCCTCAAGCATGCTCTTTCATGCCCTAAGCAAGAGGGTAGCATACAGGAAATTCTGGTTTATTGGTAAAGCACCATGGGAATGTTCTCAGATACTGGAGAACTTCAATTACTTCTTACAGTTGAGGGGTGCAGTCTTCATTTACTGACATCAATCACAAAACTAAGACTTTTTTAACTATCATTAATATTATTATTGCTAGAAGAAAAAAATAGCAAAAAAGATGAAAGAAAACCTGCTACACTTCTGAAACCGTGGATAAAAGACTTACTATGTTGCTGCTTCCACTGTTAAGTAGCACATTAAAACTGACTAGGATAAATATACACAGGAAAACAGGATCTAATTTTCTGGGCTAGTTAGTTAAGTGGCAGCAACTTTACTGGTATTTTGTTCAAACTATGACCAGTATTGCTGACAGCTGTATAACTAGATAATGACATCAATGTTACACTTTATTTTTAGGTGTTTGTCTTGACTTAAGATGTTCTGCTCTAATAAAGAAAAATATGCAAACAAGAAACCACTTTTGTTTGAATTTTTGAATTTCTGTTAAGATATATTTTACCATTATAGTGAATGGCATCAGTAAGTTCAGGTTCCACAAAACCTGAAATCTTAATGTTTTTACAAACAGATCAATATAAGGGAGAATTTTGTCATAATAAATACACAGTTTTGAATGTCCCTGTGTATATTAAATTCTCCTATGATTTATCTAAAAGTACGAATCTGTCAGAAATGTGTTGCTCATGTTTACCAAAATAATGGTTTGTTCTAAACAGCAGTCATTAGTAACATATTTCTGAGAAAAGTGTCCTCTTTCCCATTGTATCTACAACAGTCAAACGCAGAATTTTTTTTACTTTTAATGAAAGAAAGTTATATTTTTTTGTAAAGCTACTCTAAAAAATATAGAAACATCTCTACTAAGTTTAAAGACTGCATACTAAAAATAAACTTTAAAAAAAGTAATAGCACTATTTATACTGTATATACATCTGCTGCTAATACAAATACAGCAGAGATCGCTATTGTTTTCTTAGGAACAGCTTCTTCTACCATCCTTCTTAAAATGTAGGCAAATTTATTAATTAAAAAAAAAAACTGTTTCCGATTTCTCAATAAAATATATATTTACTGTGAGGGTGATGAGGCAGTGGAACAGGTTTCCCAGAGAAGTTGTGGATGCCCCATCCCTGGCAGCATTCAAGGCTAGGTTGGATGGTACTCTGAGCAACCTGATCTAGTAGAAGTTGTCCCTGCCCATGCCAGGGGGATTGGAACAAGATGGTTTTAAGGTTCCTTTCAATCAAAACCATTCTATAATTACAGAAATTGCTTATTAGTCTGGAAGAAAGTCAGAACCATGGAGAGCTAGTACATGCCACTAAAAATGCTTGCAGAACTTACGTTTTATCCCCTAGTGTATATTCATTACAATACAGTATTTAATTTTTATTTTATTTTATTTTCCCAAAGGACTTTCTCTACCTTCCCATTTCATATATACCATTACTAGCTTCATAAAAGAAGACCTCTTTCATATTTTCTTATAATGTAACTACTTAATGTTTGCCACATAAATTATCTGCTGCATACTCCGCAGATAAAGCAATGAACACAGAATTTTAAATTTTCTCACTCTTGATTCACTGAGATGGATCTGGCATATCAGATGCTTTTATTCCAGAATTCTTACAGGGTAGAAGCCAATTTTTTAGGCTACCATTGACAAATGATATACTGTGCATATTATGCACTTCTCTATCTATAGCATACTAATTGCAGTATACCTCAGCTGTAGGAATCATCTTTCCAAGAGGGTTTGCATAAGCACTAAAAAATACAAGAAAAGAAGACACATTACTGTGGGATGCTGCTGTGAATTGATATGATGTGTCAGAGAGTTACTAGATATTCTGTTTTAATCATTCGGGGGTATAAAATCAAGGGCCTTGGAAAAAAAATAATTTAAAAAATCCCTAATATGAGGATTTTTTTTGTGACTTACTTGAAACGCTATTTGAGAAAATATAGAAAGTGTTCCGAGTCAAGAGAAGAATCTGAGCTTGCCCTTTTTTTAAAGAGATGGTCTCAAAAAATAAGCTTGTTAAACTACACTCCCTTCAAATCACTCTCTTCATCTTAGGAAACTTAGTTTTGGTTTGGTTTTTGTTGGTTTTCTTTTGACTAGTGCTGGCGGAGTTTCAAATATACAAATGAAACATTTCCATTCAACTTACTGTGTCCAACTTCTCTCACATCCCCTCCTCACCCCTGCAAAAGTTTTTTTGGTTATAGCAAGAGGTAGAAGTTACAGAATACCACATGCTATTCTCAGCATGTGGAAATAACACCTGGCCTTGGAGCCTGGAAATTTACTTATTAGCTTTTGTTTATATGTATATGTGTGTATATATATGTATATATATATATATATATATATATATGCATGTGTGCGTGTGGGTGTGTGTGTGTGTGTGTATTTATATGCACACACATATATAAAAGCTGCCATTACCTATCTTTTAGGAGAGAGCTAAGATCTCTGTTCAGTTCTGAAAAAGAGCGTTTAACAGACGGTACCTTTCCCAGCAGAGGTGGAGGAAGTTAATCTACTGAAACTTTGTAAGAAGATCTCCCAAAAATATATTTCGTGTAGCTCTGCATCCCAGTGCTGTGAAAGGCTTCACACTGCATTTGTCAGGTTCAGAGCTAGTTGAAGTTTCTATATGTGCACTGCATATTTAATAAATACACTCACCTTGTTGGACAGAAGTTTAGAACACAACTAAAAAGTTTATAGGAATAGAAGTGCCAGATCCATCCTACTTCCCCTTCACACTCTTCCTCTACTCCCCTCCTACAGAAGACAGTCCTCTGTGAACCTCCCCAAAGTGATCCCATCCGATGGGCTGCAGTTCTCCACAAACTGCTCCAGTTCCTTAAAAAAGGTGCAGTTCTGCAGGATTAGATTTCCTCAGCATTATTTCTCACAGGGTCATAAGTATTGCTGGCAAATCTGCTCCAGCATGGGCTCCTCTCCTTCCAAAATTCCTGCCAGAGGCCTATTCCAGTATGGACCTTTCAAGGGATCATAAGCCTCCTTTGGGCATCCACCTTCAGTGAAGTGGGACATTCCAGAGGTGCAGGTGGATGTCTGCTTGCTTGTGCAGATCCATGTGCTACAGGAGGAAGTCTTCCTCACCATGGCATGCACTATGGGCTGAGCAGGAGAACCTCTGCCCCAGCATCTGGAACAGCTTCTTTGACATATTTTCACTCCTCCCTTCTCTGGCTGAAGTCTCCCCTGAGCAGTAACTTCTCCCCTTTCTTAAATCTGTTTCTGCAGAGGTTTTACCACCAACACTAATGGTGTTGGCCATAGCCAAAGGTGTGTCTATCTTGGAGCTGGGTCTATCAGACCGGAGATGGAATTTCCAATAGTTTCTTGCAGAACCCATCCCTGTAGTCGCCAGTGTTACCAAAATGTGGCCATCCAAACCCAATACAAATCAATGGGTGGCATACACACACTAGCTAGTGCTGCATAACTCTGATAAATGTCATACAGTTTTTGTGCTAATGGAGTTAAAGTGCTGTCCTTTATCTTTCACTCTGCATATGCAGTGAAAGGATATTACAGAAATGATTTTGGCTTGATGAGAAAGGAACAATAGGCATGAACAAAAAGCAAGGGCTCCTTACTGTTCCTGAACACTAGACCACCTTTCACTGAACCATAATTTGTCATTCTGGCTGTTATGTTTCAGAAGGTTGCTAAAACGTTGTGTCTCACAGCAAGTGGGTAGAGAAAAAGAAACCCAAGAGCCATTTGGTCTGTCTTCTTGCCACAATATAGTTGTGAGCTTCTAGATTTGCAAAATGTCAAGAGGCAAACTTTTGAGTAGCTATTCAACACTTAGGAATGATTGTAATGATGTTTAATTCCCTATTTCATAATTGTTACTATGGCAACTACCAATTCTGATCTGGTGAAGCCAAAGCTGCTTTAAAATTTCAAAATATTTCAATAGTATGTTTGCTTTTTTTTTTTTTTTAATAATGCATTTAGACTTCATATGTTTCAAAATATGTGAATAATAAGAGCACAACATTATGTGGACATAGTAAACAGGCACATGATAACTTGGGACAGAATCATTGTAAAAGCCTCTGATAAGAGTGTTTTTTGGCAATTAGGACATGCAGCAAAAAAATCCTGTGCCTAATCGGAGCACAAGTAAGCACATCAAGTCTTTCATTTTTGTAAGGGTGGTCAGGCTAAGGAATTAATGCCACACTTTGACACCAGCATATTATTTTGTTTCCCTTTTTCTGCCTATATTTTACAAAAATCACTTTTTTGTTGTTGTTGTTTTTGTTTTTTTTTTCCAAAAATCATCATCCAATAATTTGGTTATGAGGCATCTGATGAGAAGTGAATTGGCTTGCTGCTTGTGCTGAGAAGTGCTACTTTATTGTCACTGTACAACCTTCGTCTTCTCCTGTAATGCTATTGCTTAGACTCAAAGTTGCATTGTAATTTTAAAGGCAAAACTAAGTATTCCCTCAGCATCCTCTGGCTTGGTCTATAACAAGAAATATTCACTTTGAGCACAAGTCTAGATTCCTTGTAAAAGTAACTTGCTTGATGGCTTCAGTGGGAGTGTTACTCGCAGAAAGAATTCAAGATAGAGCTTATAAATATGATGTGCAGCGCTTCTGTATTCCTCATAGGACAGCCAGAAATATGGAACTGTACATGCACATGCCTCTTTTCAGAGGCTACTTAATAGAATTACATTGAGTTTTAATAAATCCAAACTATGCCATTTACAAAATATGTTGGGATCACTCTCGAGGAAAAATACTGTAGTTTTTTGTAAGATATTATTAAACACAAGGAGAGAGGAAATGAGAGAGGAAATAAATGGCATCATAAAGCAATGCACCTCTCTTTGAAAACCTCAGTAGATCATGAAAAGCCTTACGGACATTTTAAGTATATAAAGCATCTAAACACTTTTACAGAGTTGTTGCTCATTTCAATGCTTTGATAATATTAAGAACTCAAAATATGGCTCTTACAGGTAAATAATTTTGATACATATGAGTTTGGGACAGACAATGGAAACAACTGGAATCTGTTCCGTATTTGTTTCTTTATGGTATCACGTCTAGCGTGGATAGCTGTAGTCTCTCAAACAGCTCAAAAATCTTCTTAGACTCTTCCTGGCTCCTCGCTGCAAAGCACCAAAGGACCCTGACTCAAAAGCAGATACCACAGACAAATTAGGGGGTCTTTCACGCTCAGTACAGTGTATGGTAAGAGCTGTTATGTGACTTCAGGTGCAGAAAGTGGCAAAAGAGACACCTCACTGATGGTGCCTATAGGTTTGACAGGAAGACTCCAGACCTCACAAGACAAAATCCAGTAAGCAGGTACAGAAGACTTTAGAGTGACAACATGGAAACAGTAAAGAAGCAGAAATTGGTTTGCTAGCAGAATGGTGTAGTAGCAATTGCTACTGACTGTGAGTGTTTGGGACAAATTGAATTCTGAACCAACAAAATTCATTCTCTCTCTGGGCAAGATAAGCTGGAGACAAAACAATTGTGACCTATCTGAGCACAAACCATGAATGGTTTTGAAAAAACCCATAAAGTGCAACAAACAGAAAGTGAAAGAGTACACAGAAATAAGTTCCATGAGAAATTCACTGCTGTTTTTGGGGAGGATTACTTACATTCACCTGCTTGAACAATAAATATTAGTTATTTCGTTCTCTTTTCTTAAAAAAAAATATTTTTAATCTCTCTTCAACACTTAACAACAATGTAATATTTCAGTTACAAACACACAAAACATCAAATATAACTGTGAGGCTATTGTTTTGTTTCACTTAAATCGGGGTGGGGGCTGTTGTAGTGGGTTGACCCTGGCTGGCTGCCAAGTATCCACCAAAGCCTCTTTATCAGTCGGAGAGGAATATAACAAAGGATTCCTGGGTTGAGATAAGGACAGGGAGTGATCACTCACCAAATATCATCATGGACAAAACAGGCTTGAATTAGAGATTAATTGAATTTATTGCTAATAAAATCTAAGAAAAGAGCAGGATAATGAGAAATGAAATAATACTTTAAAAAACACCTTTCCCACAACCCTCCCTCCTTCCCAGCTCTATCTCTTTTCCCCAGTGGCACAGGGATGAGGGTTATGGTACATGTCATCCCTTCCACTGCTCAGGGAGAGGAGTCCTTCCCCTGCTCCTGCGTGGGGTTCCTCCCATGGTGGAGAATTCACCTTTAATAAATGGGAGTCCGTTCCACAGGCAAAGGTTCGCCACAAACTGCTACAATGTGGGTCACTTTCCCTGGGTCACAGCCTGCTCCAGCATGGGCTCCTCTCTCCCTGAGTTTGCAGGTCCCTGCCAGGACTCTGCTCTAGCATGGGCCTCCCACAGGTTTACAGCATCCTTTCAGATATCCACCTGCTCAAGCATGGCTCTCCTCCCTGGGCTGCAGGTAGATCTCTGCATCCCTGTAGTCCTCCAAGGGCTGCACATCTCTGTCGTCATGGCTTGGACCATGGGCTGCAGGGGAACCTCAGAGCCAGCACCAGGAGCACCTCCTGCAGTGCCTTCTGTGCTGACCTGGGTGTGTGCAGGGCGTCCCTCCCACATATTCTCCCCTCACTCTTCCCTGGATGCAATTATTACTGCACAATTTTTCTTTTTCTTCTTTTTGAATATGTTATCACAGAGGTGTTACTGTCATTTCTATTTGGCCCAGCCCTGACCAGTGGCAAATCCATCTTTGGCGCTGCCATGCACTGGCGCTGCCAGACATGGAGGAAGTTTCTGGCAGCTACTCACAGATGCCACCCCTGTAGCCTCTCTGCTACTTAAGTTTGGCCATGCAAACCCAATACACAGCACTTTTTCCGTTTGCTTTTGTGACTTGCTTTACATTTTTAAAGAAAACTTCAGAAACGCAAATCTTGATCTAAATTTAACCTGACATCACCCCTTAAATTAAGGTAAAAAAAAAAAAGAAAAGACAGAAAAAGGGAGAGAAAGATGCAAGCTGAATACATAGCTCCTTAAATACCCCAGAAGACATTGTAATTGCTTAGGAGGGAGTGCAGTGAAATCCCAAGTTTGGCAGTACACTCACCATAGTAAAACCAAAGGAACTCTCTCACTGTCAAGTGCCACATTGTAAGCCTGCTGCAAATAATCCATAGAACATTTATAAAGGGACCTTTAGAAAATACCTAAATTTCACATATGGTTTTAGGCACCTAAAGGCAAAGGGTGTTCTGTTGTTGCATTTAATGACACACTATATCATATGCAAGTTATAGGTACACATCAACATCTTGCATTGTATAATCCTACCATACTTCACTGAAATGTTAAGCTTTCAGCACTTTCGCCCACAATATGATAATTACAGCCATTCAAGCACTAAAACTGGCACATTTCTTTTCCACGGAATATCATGGGTTGTTCAGACATTTCACACCCCACCTCCTTCTACAATTTTCTAAGTAGCACTAAGATAGATATAAAAAGTGAAGATGGCAGTGTGTGCCAGAGAAGACTGCAAAGCAGGCCTTTATCCTCAGTTCTGTTCTTCACCTGCGACACCAAACTCCAGAAACTTGTTCTCTCTTCTCCCTCCCTTCTCCTTCCTCCATCATATGATAATGTAAGATATTCCTTTTTGATCTTTCCAAACATATTTCAAGCTCTTTTGATGACTGTGCATATGTAGTTTTTATAAATCCTTTAAATTTTTTATAGTTTTAAAGGCTTTCTGAAGTATAAGAAGCTTTTAAAATTTAATGTTCACACACCCCATTCTCTTGTGTCTATGTTCCAGAATGCTGTAAAAAGCATGCCGACTGCCCTTGTTCTTTGTGTTACCCTCCTGGAATTTCATGGCTCCCTGCCTGCACAGAAGTACAAATTTAGTTAGTAAGGAACACCTTGAATATTTTCTGCTAGAAAGTATGCATCTGTAATAGATAGTCACTCTGATTTTAGAAAGCCTCTGAAAAGGGGTGTGCTATTTCTATTTGTATTATAGCAGTTACATGGGTTTACCAAAATATTTTTCTCCTTTCTTAAAAAAAAAAAAGGCGAGAAACCCCACATCACTATTATAAAAGTGTTCATGTGTAGATGGAATTGAGAAAATTCCTAGACGTGCTAAAGCCTTAGAGAAAAGGCTAGAAAAGAGTGATTTCATTATTCCTGCAATTAGTTTAGCTATTCATTCGAGTTTGAATTATATATCTAAGTGGTTTAAGTTATACAGAACATTATATTCTCAGAGATTCACAAGACCCTTGTGAATTCACTTAGGTTGGGAAAAAACCTTTAGTATCACTGAGTTCATTTGGTGTCACACCAAAACAGACCATCTTAAAATGTAAAAACATTTGTGATGAATTTTAGATGTCATATGCAAGGCAGAAGAACTGGGGTTAGAGAAATAGTGAACTAAAATTTTATGTCTTTTGGAATTCATTAAGATTTGCCAACAAAATTGCCTTAAAAATCTTAATAAAAAATATTCTATCATACTCAGAAATTAGTATGATATAACAATTCTCTGCAGCCTGACATCCACAACCCACACAAGAGCACAATGATGATAGTCTTCAGCATTGTGATTAAATTGACAGATGTAAATCAAAGTTACAATGATCACAATAGAGATGATAATTTTATAATTTTTTGGCAGAAATTGTGTTGTCTTCTGCAATATCCTTTCAGTAAATTTACTGAGATATAAATAATCACACTCATGCAATTGAAAGTAATTCATTGGTCTTGTAAAGAAGTAGAGGATTGAAGTAATGAATGTTTTCATGAATCACAAACAATGTTTTTCATATTTCATTGTTTTTACAATGACCCTTAACAGAAAATTAATTAGAAAGTTAGAATCTATGCAATGAAGAAAATAAAATCTTTTATAGCAGTATGGTGTGTTGATTTCGTATTTCTCCTAAGAATATACTATTAGGGTCATTTTGGTTTTTTTGTAGAAGTACTTCAAATGTTTGCAAAAACTCAACATGAAGGAAATTTGTCCCTGAAAAGCATTTCACCTATGCAAAAAAAAAGGAAATTTTATAGAGGTAAAGGGACTCAAATAGTAAAGTGCAAAGAGCACTATGCCCTTAAACTTGTGAAGAAAATTGTGCATTTTGAAGAAATAAAAAAAAATAAAATATGCTTATATGAATTCAATTTAATATTCAAAACCAGACCAGGACAAAGGCTTGTATACCCCTTTCTAGTTGCAAATGGGGCAATTTCCAAGGGTGAACATAAATAATTGGTAGAGAAGTGGCTCGGGTGAGATGACACTATTGTTTGAAGCCACCATTATCAGGGAATGCTTCTTCTTCCAAACAGCATGCAAGTAATCTACAGATCATTAAATTCAATGGCATCCCATTGCATATTAAGAATAGCACTAGACTGACTTGATGCCAACATTCTCTTTTTCCATTATACAATATATAACACTAGATCTACACAACAGCTTATTTTAGCTATTAAAAGGAATAAATAACCACGCTCCAAACAAGAAAGCCAAGTTTGCAGGACTGTGCCAGTATTAATTTTGTAAACTGTCCTCACACTTGCTATCAAAGTCGGGGTGATCCCTTGTTATCCTAATCATCTGCTGTGAGCCTCTTTACGGCTTTACTCCTCGTTCTCTCCATGCTCCACAAAGGGAACCAACTGGCCCTTTACCAGTGGTTTCTTCCCACTCCTACCCTGCCAGCAGCTTTCAGAAGCTGCACAAAAACACAGGGGCTGCAGGATTACAGCCCAAATAGTCAGGAACCATCTTTGCTTTGCCCTGCTGCCTGCTAGCCAAAACTACTATTAGTATGCACTCCCATGCTGTTTTAATGTGTAACAGACCAAGTAATCACGACTTTGTTTCAATCCAGCAATTGCCGTGATATTTGCTTCATTTTCTACTACTTATAAGAAATCCTCATATTCCTCATTTGTTTGAGAAACTCCTTCATATTAAACTATCAAATCAGAAGGTTCTTGATGCTGTCACCATAAGGGAATGGTAATTTACCACAGGGCAACAGTAATTTATTTCCACAGGATTTGTTTGAAATATTTCATACTGCAATGATTGCTTTTACTTTGCTGTTAGGGATTGCTGTCTGTCTTTGTAAGCTGAATCCTGATTTTTTCATCTCTGTACACAGATATTTGCAATGTGTCCATTGCTTCATTACCTACAAGCGATACTGACTCCAGCAATAAGGAAAGTGGAGGCGGTAGGATTTTCCTTTTCAGGCTTGGCAGCATCAGAATTGCAGGTATAAGCTCTGTCTATTAAAAGATCTCCTTTCTTTTGTGCTGAGGAGCCAGCCAACATTTGTCACTAGAGTAGCACAGAGATGGGAGCTGCTTCTTTGTTGCTGCACATTCAAAGGTATCTATTTTCTTTTCAATAGGTCCAGCAACTCCCACTAAAAATCAATGAGGCTTAAGCAGAGCCCCAGGATTTCTTTCTAAAACCAGTACCACTTCTTAACTGGACCACAGAAGAAT
The DNA here is from genome assembly GCF_028018845.1 of Melospiza georgiana. NCBI lineage: Eukaryota > Metazoa > Chordata > Aves > Passeriformes > Passerellidae > Melospiza > Melospiza georgiana. The sequence goes on from NC_080430.1 coordinate 76,117,275, forward strand.
TGGTTTCTTTTGTGTTGATTTCTTTCAAAAATTCCTAATAAATCTTTTGGGTTGACCTTGATCAAAAATACTGAATTTGCAAATTAATTTGTGTGGATAAATATACTTAAAAATACAGGAACTAGCAATTTACAGTATTATGTACTCATTTTCACTTCAATGATGTCTCTATGAAACAATATTAAAAAGGCTAACATATATTACAAATGAAAATTATTTGAAAAAAAAACATGAAAAAAAAATTGAATCCTTGAAGAATTACCTTGCCCCTTTTACATTAGAAACATTCAGTCAAAGAACCTTCATGAAGTGAGATGAGACTCAATAATACATCACAAGGACCTACACAGCATGGATATTACAAGGAATCAGGGACATATGAAGTATTTTTTTCTCATTGATAAAACCCCATATTTTACCTATTATAATCCATATCTTGTTCTTAGGTCAGATGATGGAAAACAGGGGTGACAGAAATGTAAGTTAATGTCTATTAGTTTCAAATGGGTTTTGTACATATTTAATTTGGTTTATTATTTGTCTAGCCCAATTCTTCCATTAACTTTTATTTACCTGTCCTCAATTCCAATGAGAATTGAATATACTTGAGATTATTCATGCATCTCTGCCTCATCAGAGATGAAATATAACAAGGCACAGAAGAGCTGTCTGTACAGGGAAAAATGAGAAGGCAAAGGAGGAAAAAGAACAAAGAGAAACAAATGAACTTTAATTCTGAACCTACTGTTGGAGAAAATATGAACAATTTCAGGCAATGATTTTTAGAAAATAGTGAAATACAGGAAACACTCTCTTGTGGAAAGCAGATTATTTTTTTCATGCGTATATTCCTTAAAGGTGATCTTTGAATATTTTGGGAATTATGCAGGACACTCTTCTGATCTGCTCTCAAAATTCATGCAAATGCTTTGCAATCTTGGAAGAAATTGTTAAAAGGCCTCAGCTGAATCAGTTATTGGTAGAAAAAAAAAAAAATCAGGTTTGTTCAAATCTTGTTGGATTCAAGATTTCCAGAAGGGGAAAAAAACCAAACCAAACATTTCCAATAAAACCTGTAATTTCTTTTTGCCCAAAGAACCCCATGATGCATTTTAGCAGTAGTTAGAGATGGGACCAGTTTGCACAAGATCACTTGTCAGACTGTACAATAAATGCAATTTCGACAGAAAATTTCATAAATAACAAAAAGACAGAAAAGAAAATGAGATATTGCGTGTAAGTGGAGCCGTGGAAACTCATGCAACGGTAGCAAAGATTGAGGCTGGGAATGGAAGGCTTTTAGAAGTTAGGACTATTAAAAAATAGAACTCCAAAGGAAGGAAAAGATCACAAATCTGTAACAAAAAAAGGATCTAGAGAGTGGAAATATTTGGCAGAAATGACAAAAAAGAAAGTCATTCAACTGATCAAACTTTTTCATCCATATTCATCTACTTCCATAGTCTTCCTTTCAATTGCTGCAGCATTAAGTCTTCATCCCCAGAGACAAGGAAGAACATTGCTGCCAGAGATAATTATGACATAGCTTTTTGGACTTGTCTCTGAACATGCTGAAGAAGTTGAGCATTTGGAAACAGCTAGTTGATAAAATTAATGGCTGCCTGTCTTCTCCTCACAGGTAGAATTGATTGACGAGTTCGTCTTCCAATCACATCTAAAATCTGGTTACAATTTAAGAACAGTTCAAAAATTACTGATAGATGAAATATGAGCAGATAACCTTAGTGCCACAGGAAATGCAATTTAAAACTCTTTCAAGAACAAAACAAAACCAGATACCATACAGGGACCTTCAATTTTACAGTGCAGCTGAAGTGATCACCTTGGCATTCATATGGTATTAACATACAAAATGCTTCAGAGTTTACAATCAATGCCATCTATGTCACATTGAGACCTAGAAATAGATGCTTTTGAAAGGTACCTGGAGAAGGAAAAAAGAAAAATAAGAACAAAAAAATCTATGAGAAAGTAGTGGAATATCTGTGAAATTACATTGGGGAAGATGGGGAGTATGCAATGCTGTACAGCATCTTTACAATTTCCTTTTTTTATTCCTATATCTTCCTCAAAATTTCTATCTTATGCTTGCGCTGAATGTTCATCTTCAAATAATTATAAGGTCTTTATGATGCATTTTTCCAACACATCTTTATTCCATTGGACAGGCAGGATTATTTGAATCTATATAATATTCTTATGTCTTGCAGACCACAAAGAGAACTAGGTAATTCAATTCAAGTTTTGTGTTGTTATAGATTGACCAAAAGATTTTACCATATATCTACTAAATATTTTTGAAAATAAGTAAATAAATAAAAATGCAACAAGATGCTGCATGAATACAACAGAACAAAAAAAATGAGTCAGACAGAATTAACAAAAGAGAACAGAAGCAGAGACTTTTCTATGTAAGGAACAGTTTCCAATAGGGCATTATTCCCTTCCAAAATAAGGCAGCTGTTTTACTTTCAGCTCTCAGTCTCCTCAGCTTCTCTTTAGTAGCAACTGGAATAATGAGTGGGTCTCTCCACAGAAAAACAAAGACCAGTTAAAAAATCCATCCCCACTCCCTCTTGGTCCCAAGAGACAACACTCCCAAACAGTCAAAACCAAAAAGAAAAAGCAACCACAAAACTGCCTTTCATAATCCACCCAACATCCTGCTCCCTAGTATAATTAGTGCATCTCCTTTTGCAGCCAGAAATTCGTGACATACTTATTAACGTGTCCTATATACAAAAGAGTTTTCTGGGAAAACTTGAGCTTCTCTTTGGTGTCCTTACAGGTATAGACATCCAAGTGGGTTTTGCCTTGGCAGAGTAGGGAGCTGCTCTTGATCAGTTGCTTCAGCAGAGCAGAGAAGGTGTCTCACTGAGGCCAAACGCGGTGGGAGAACCGAGATATCAAGTTATCTTGTGAAAGAGTGGCTATATTAACCAAACTAAGCAAGCAAATTTTAAAGTATGGAAAAATACAGCTCTTTAAGAAGGAATGTATCTTTTGCATAAACTAAACCAATGTCCCTCCTTGTTAGAGCTGTTCAAAAAATTAAATTTTCATCTCTCAGAAAGACTAGGCTTTTGTTTTGCCATTATTTGTCTGGAATCATAACTAAGCATTGCTGTTGAAGAATTTCTCATGCAATAGAAATTCCAAAACATTTAATACAGAGCCATCAAAATATATTGAGTCAGTATTGTTGAAGTGGGATCATAACAGAGCCTAAATAGAACTGATTACTTAAAATAAAGCATTATCACTTCATAGATTCATTACCATTATTGATAGAGGCATTTCCAGAAAAGCCAGCACATGTGCAACTGATCAAAATCCTAACTATTGCAATACCTGAGCTTCAATACCTTCTGAGTGAATCTACATGGCAGTGTGTCAGCAACCTTGAGGCCAAGATTTATGTTGCTCCAGAATATTTACTCTTGGAAACACAAGGGTAAGACCTAATGTGAATTAGATTGTATGCACAAAGTGAAAACCCAGGGTAAACCCTGTGTTTAAAAGGGCATGCTGCTACCTGCCACATAGGGAAGGTTCCAGAATGCGTGATCATGTCCTGCTATGCAATATTCGCAATAGCTTCATGTGATCAATATCTAGCTAGAAATGCAGACTGGCATACTTCATGTAAAGGCACAACATCATTTGCTGTGAGGAGTGGAATTTCAATCTTTTGCAAGAGCAACATTCTTAGCTGGAGTATGTCTTGGGAGTACAACGGGACTTTCTAGCCCAGAGATCCAGAAATTGTCTATTTGTAGGCAAACAGTCACTTATGTTCAGTAACAGTATATTTTTAACAACTACCAACTAAAATGTACTCAGCCATTCTTTCTGGAACAGTGATGCTTGAAACAATAAGGATTAGGGCAAAGCAAAAAAGAAACATATGCTGCATTGAAATGACCTTTTCGAACAATGTTTCAGTGTGTAAAGAGAACTCATGGTGCAATTCACCTGCAACTAATGGCTTTACTGTAAAATTAAAGCTAGTTTATAAGATAGCTGCTTTCCTGATGTGTGTCACAGCCTGAACACAAACATGAGAATGCAGGAACTGCACATTATGTCTGAATGTCACATTATCATGATTCTGCACAACTGACATAAAAGTTTTGACAAGGATTTGGAAGAAAAAAGAGAACTGAACCTTTCCCCCTCAGCTTATGGACAACCTCAATAACTGCTGCCATTGACATTGGCAAGAATATTCAGCTTTCCTCTTAGTTTTAGAAGTGAATCTTCAAGCACATTATTACAGTTCAAATCAATTCTGCACAGCTGGTAATTCTTCCCACGACTTAGCTTGAACTGGAGTAAAAAAGAGAGCAGCTCCAACAAGACTGAAAAGAATTGCAGTTGTTTTTTAACAGCATCCTTTGAACTGAACACTTTTGCAGCTGCTCTTTGAGGATGAACCATCAGCTTGTTTCACAAGGTCTGAATACGAATGGAGTGAGCAGAAAGTGGAGTAGCAGATGTGCTGCAGACCGACCCACCCCACACACTGAGAGCCACAGGGCACCCAACCACAGGAGCAGCTCCACAGGGGAAACTGGAGGACCATGAAGTGTGACCTCAATTTCCACAAATCAGTGGATACAAACTCACAGCAATTGTCAATGGTGCATAAACTGTGGTTTCAGTTACAGAAGGGCTGCATAAATGTCTGACTGAAGTGGGTGAACAGGATCAAGAATAAATGAAAAGGTTCAATTCTCTGTGCTAAGTGAAAAATGTGCTCCAAGAAGGGCAGATTCCTCCAAGTTACATGAAGGACCATGGCTAAATCATTATGACTAAATAAAAACCCCACAAATTTGATTCTGAAAAACTATATTCACAACTTGGTATCATCTTTTTCCATTTACTTGTAAAGGCATGGGAAGAAAAACCAAAAAAAACCACAAGCACCAACCCCACACCAGCATAGTTTTAAAGATATTTTGGAGTTATGGATTTAGCCATTTGGGTTTTGGGGAGAGGGAGTAGTGGTATTTTGATTGTTTGTTTTTTTTTGTTTACTTGTTTGTTTGTTTTTTGTATTATTTTGTTTTTTTGTGGGAGAGTTTTATCAGATTAAATTGAGGGTGAAAGTGAAAAGGGAAATTTTATTTCCACACCAAAAACAACTGAATATATTATGGTATATTACTTTGTCCCCATTATATTGAATTACCATGAGAATGACTGAATCTTTCCACATCCTTTCTGACAATATCTTTATTACGAATGACATTATCACAGATGGTGATTTTTCTGTTTGTGATCATATTTAGCTAGTAAGCTGATAATGCTAGAATTAAAAGGCAAATGTTTGGCACAGAGTCAAAAATTTAACTCAAATAGAAGTTTCAAGACATTTGACATGAGTTAAAGTTTATTGAAAGAAGAAAAATGTGATGTCTCTTTATATCAAAAGACAATAAATTTGATTTCCACAACACAATTTATTACTGTCTCAGAACACCATCACTACTTTTTTTTCTCTGCTTCTAAATTTTTGTAGTGCCATTTAAGTTGTAAGTAAGAAAAGTAAATACGCTGCTTCTTTACATCTATCACTGGCCTCAAGTGGGGAGAGTAGGGAGGAAACTCTTCCTTTCAGTAAGAATTATTTCCCAACAAGGTTACACTCAGTTGCAGAAAACACCTCTCCTTCTTTAACGCTGAAGTTCATTGTGTATTGTCATGACTGATTTAATGTACATTAAATACTTGCTGCATGCTTGTCAGCAGCTGAGTTCCACATTTGTGTGGCAGCAGCTCTCTGGCCACAGAGAGCAACAGGCACAATTTTCCCAAGCATTGTCCTGGGAAAGGCTGTGAGAAGATCAGAGAAAAGAATGAGAAACAATTCTTATCTTCATTTGCTGCACCTGTTGTGAATATGTGGAATGTGTTGTGGAGATTTGTTTACCACAGGGTAGTTTCTAGATTGGCCAATGGATTGAAGGACCTATTGGTTCCACATGTATTGTAACTATCTATAAAAGCAATGGGTTTCTTAATAAGTATAGTATAATAAAGTGATTGATCAGCCCGCTGTGAATCATGGAGTCAATGCTAATTATAACCCAGTTGGGGGCCTGCAATTACACATTTGGATCCAATTACAATACCAACAATTCTAATAATTATAGTGTAGGTCTTAAAATATCTGATCTTCTTAAAAACAGCTCAGTAAAACTGTTTACATGAGAAACTTATTTAAAACCCCACCAAGTGTCCAGGCCTCATGTTATCAGAGAAAAGTTCAAAATATGTTTAGAATCAATTATAAAACTTCAAAATAAATAAAAAATAAGTATCAAAATGCAATTCTAAAAATGTTTTCTTTAAATATACCTTGATATTTTATTATACCCTGATTACTTTTAAGTCACTTGGTATGTAGATTATTCTTCAAATTTAGTGCAACAGAAATAAAAATGTCATGAAAAATTATTAATCTGGGTATTTTGTCTTGCCCATTTTGTTGGATTTTTTAAGGACTTTTCCATTTGTCCAACATCTTTTCTCTAAAATATGCAGAAGTAATATCAGAGGTGTTGAATGGCAATTTCATTGAAGTAAGGAGCCAGTAGAAGGAAAGAGCCTCAAAGATGTAATATATCCTAATTTATCAGCCATTTAGGAGGAAGGGAGGACAGGTGTGGAAATCAATTAAATAACAAGCACTGCTAGTGTTTCACAGATTCAGATATTGTTTATGATAGGGGGAGATCACCAATAATAATGGAACTCTGCTGTTGTGAAAAATGGAGGAAAATGAGCCACTTACTTCAGTTAGCAAAAGGCACAGACTTTTTCAAACCAGGCAAGAGTTGCATTGTGTAAAGCTGTACATAGAGTGAACACTGTAGTAATTTGATCAATTAACTCCTTTTTATGGGTAGCCAGTACCTTGAAACTGGAATTCTTTAGAAAGCAAGGGGAATTAAGATACTTGAAATGTTACATAATCACAGTCCTAAACTACAGTTGCTTTTACCAGCAGAGGAATGCCAGGGCATGTATACACAGAGAGTGTCAGAGTTTCATTGCTGGGTCAGTTTCTTGACTCTGTCTTGATCAGAATAAAATGTGCTATGTCATTTTGAATGACAAGCTTTTTTGCTTCTGAGATTTATTGTGAAAGCAGCATAATGAATTGGACAATTCTGAAGTCAGTTGTAAGCACAAAGGCCAGTAATTAGTGCTTACAACTTTCGACTAAAGGAAATTTACATAGTCATTGAGCTGGCATTCAAGATTTCATGGCTGAATTAAAATTAAACATTTACGATGAGGTTGTTTGCATGTAAGGCAAAAATTATAGTCCCCTATAAAATCCCCTATAGATTTACTTGTAAAAAGAAAATATCATAACACATTTTTTTGTAGATTTCTGAATTTTTCATCAGCCTTATACAATTGGCTGCTCTCCCCAGCTAAAAGACCCTTCCACAGTTACAAGCTGCCAGAAAAATAGAGTAATGCCTTAACACCCCCAGTAAAACTAGTATGTAAAAGATAGTATACTGTGTTTTTGAAAAAAGGCTTTTCTTATTATATAAACACATTTTTCCTGTTGTTACAAAATCTACTTAGGATTATCATAATAAGCATGAACTTTAACACACTTCTTGACATTATCTCTATGCCACCAAATGTTTAGATCAAAATTTTTCAATATTATTCTCTCAGGATATCAAAATAAATGAAAAAATAAAAGAAATTCACTAAGTCACAAGCTTTGTTCAGCTAGAGAGTATATTTATTCATGCAAAACTTCAGATTGGTTACTATTTTCAGAAGATCTATTTGTAAGTGTGACACATTAAGATTTCCTACATAACCAAAAAAAAAAACCCTGGCCTTTGGACAACAGTGCTGAAAGAACAATATTTACAAAACACAGGGGCATACAAGCAGTATGAACTTGATAGGAATAAGAAAAGAGCAGAATTGATAATTCTCTCTGTTTTTCAGCACAGTTGTTTGACAGGAGGGTTCAAGCACTACAGCCTTTGACAACAGCAAGAGAGGAGACAATAGCCATCTTGGAGATGGATTTCAGAACAAAAGGAGAGGAACTAAACGTTTCCATGACAGATATGTTTTTCCTTGGCCTTCTGGCCTGTATTCTACTAGAGTAAAAAAAGCTAAAAAGAAATCAAAAAACCTTTTTCAAAAGGGAGTCAATATGGTTTTTACAAGTGAGAAGCTGTCAACAACAAGATAACTGAGATGGCTTTCACACAATCCCAAGTACAGCCAACTGCCTGTGAAAACTCCTCAGCAGTACTCCTCTTATGACATCTGCCTTCAACAGGTAGCCCTCACCTGGTTCAGAATTGCAATCCAGATGTGTCTGGCTCAGTAGATGCAGCTGTTTATGCTACTCCGTAAAATGTATCACCTCCTGTTGCTAGGGCCACTCTGATCCTCAAAGGTGGATTAAAGAATTGAAGAACACTTCAATACAGAAGTATTAAGAGGTGTTGAAGAAAAAAGCTCCATGTAGGAATGTATGAAATCTATTTCACCAATCATTCCTTGAGTGTTACCACACCTTTCTTTCATTCCTCCCATCCTCGAGCCCTTGAGCTCCCACTTGTATTTCTTTCTCCTTGCTCTTCCAAATTTTAGGGGTTTTATTTTTTTATTTAACAGTCATCAAGGCATAATTTCCCATAACCTCATGACAACATATGAATGTATACCTTATCTAAGGCAAGTCAATTACCTGCTTTATGTCACATTATTAATTCTTAATCACATAAAACAGACTAGGCACCTCGTGAAGATAAATATCTTGTAAAGCATGTTATACTTTACCCATCTTGCTATATTAGGAAGACATTAATTGAAGTGTGTTATCTATCTTTCCAACCAAGAGCAATTCTAATATAAAATAAATTATGCTCAATAGGATGAACTCTAATGAAGCCTAATGAAGTAAGTTAGGGCTTTTTTTGTATAGTCAACTCCTTAAGAAATCACTTAAAATTCCTCATAATATAAAAAGACTTGGAGTATTTTTATGGGGTTAATGACTTTACTGGCAAGCAACATCATGACATTAGAATATCTCAGTACACGTCCCATAGGTCATACAGTATTTTTTCATTTAAGGTTCATCTAATCTGATGTCAGCCTTTGGTGATTCTCCTTTTTTATCAGCCTGTACACAAGCTCACACATATTTCTCCCAATATTGCTAACTTTTCCAGAAGAGAATAATCGTACACTTTCATCTCAATTATTTCCAAATTACAAAAAAAAAAAAAAAAAAAAAACCAAGAGAAATTAAATTCCATTGAGAGGGGAAAAATCTATTTTCCTATTATTTTTGATGTATTTCTGAACCATCATTACTATACTAACTAAATACCTCACAGATTCTAACACGATTGTTTTCACATCACCACCCTAAAGTAAAGCTGTGATATTGCTTCTGTTTCACAACTGGGGAACCAGGGCATTGAAACTCTGCATAATCCTGCCATGCCACTGGGTCAAATTAAGAGTGTTGAAGTCCTTGTAGCCACTGCTAAGGACCCACCTGATGTCTGGCAAATTGGTCATCCACCTTATCAGCGGGCAACAAAGCAGGTTGAATCTTGGGGCAAAGACCACAATAACAAACAAGAAATTAAACTCCACATGTACAATGATTAGCTTTCCAAATAAGTGTTTTATCCACATGGGTCTGTGACTCTTGCCAAAGAATCCAGAAACATAATAGATAAACCACAGAACAAACTTTCATTTTACCCAACATCTTGTTTCTCTTGTACATCTGCCTTCTTTTTCTTAGTTTTCAATATATAAATTGAACATATGGGAAAGACTGGGAAGCCTGCAGTTTTTTAAATATGTCAAGACCAAAGGCAGCCAATTCTGTATCTGGGTATCAATCACCAACCCCCGCAAATGACACATGAAATGCTCTGTACACATAGGGCCCCAAAAGCCTGCTAAATGACACAGAAAAATGTTTTAGTTTTTTTTATTTTCTCTTGTAGTCTGCAAGAATGAAAAAAATTAGAATATGACATCAGCTAAGGGAGGATGCCTGCTGTTCATCAGAGTGCATAATCTGAAATATTTTTTTCTTCTCTTCTCTTCTCTTCTCTTCTCTTCTCTTCTCTTCTCTTCTCTTCTCTTCTCTTCTCTTCTCTTCTCTTCTCTTCTCTTCTCTTCTCTTCTCTTCTCTTCTCTTCTCTTCTCTTCTCTTCTCTTCTCTTCTCTTCTCTTCTCTTCTCTCTCCTTCTCCTCCTCTTCCTCTTCCTCTTCCTCTTCCTCTTCCTCTTCCTCTTCCTCTTCCTCTTCCTCTTCCTCTTCCTCTTCCTCTTCCTCTTCCTCCTGCATGAGTCCAGGAGACACATGATGTGGTTGTTGTAATGTTTTTAAAGAATGAGAGCAGGACTGGAAAACCTGAAAGAGATTCCAATACAATACCTCGTTTATCTTCCTATGTAATCTAGGATGATTTCTGTATCCTGACCATGACATTCTGAATGCTGACCGTCTCTTCACTGAATGTCAATTAGAACTTAGATTTTTATCCATAATTTTCACCCTTGCACATGCTACACTTCCACAAGTAATTATTTTGTGCTAAGATGCATACTTAAAGGTACTGCTTTGTTTAGCTCTTCTGTCAGTCTCTGTGATGGAATGAATGTGTCTGAAGACTAAAAAGAAAACTCTTTCTCACCCAAAAAATTCTTCTGCAAACAAAAGAGTTAAATGAGAACATAACATTTCCTACTAAAAACATATCAGTAGAAAATCCAAATTTCTTCTGAAAATAAAAAACCTTGACTGAAAATATGGTTATTATCCAAGCTGCTTTATATGAATGTTCTAATATGTTATAGATCTGAGCCTTAAAGTTTAGGAATGCTTGTAGATTTTGAAAATTATATCAGTGATATCTACCCTGGAAAATGGCTGATAATTTGATATATCTTTCTGTCCAGCATTACTGATTTTACATTACAAGCAGGATAACAAGACACAGAAATATCTCCACTCTGATATTGGGTCACTTTGCTCCAGAAAGGGTTACGATAAAGAGTAGATAAAATAAAAAGTTTGAAAGTGAGCTGAAGGAAAAAAAAAGTGAGGATCTATGCTGGTGCCTGGGCTCCTGGAGAAGAGCCCTCACCCTGCTGGGTCTGTACACAAGCAGAAAAGGCCACAGCTTCTTCCTCTCCTAGGTAACACCTCAAATGGAACTTGTATGAGCAGCACTTGAAAAGGTTAGCGTGTGGAAGGTTAGCCCTTGTGCAGGACACATGAAAATTAAGCAAATTCCTTGTGTTTGCTTTCTTTCTTACCTCTCAAGAACCTACAGAGTGCAGAATCACCATCTGCTGCTCTTTTGGGAGGAAGTGTAAAAGTCAACTTCAAACTTCAATGGCAAGCACCTGCTGTGTGTTTGCTCTAAAATACTTATCACATAAAACCAGTTTCAGTGGATTGAGGTTTAAGGTCTAAGCACACTGAGTGGAAACAGATTGCTCACAGATATGTTTATTTCTGTATAAATGTCTTTTGATTATTTTTGCTTAATACAAAATTAGAGACTGCATTGCTCTTTACAACAGCACTCTGCTCTTTTGTTCTTACTGTATTAGTCCAATTTCTTCTTTGAAGCAATTAAAAGCCTAACCTTTCAATTTGCGCCAAATTAGTAGGAAGATGAATCTTCTTTTACCCATAATTGGGTAGCATTTTCTTTGCTCCTCAATCTAAAAAAGTCCTAAACTACAACACAGATGTTTCATTATATGACACCTGTTTAATTGTTCCCATGTTGCTATGGGAAACTCAGCTTTTTATACCTTTGCAATAATTAGGACTCAAGCAATAAGTGTTGCTTATCATAATGCCTGGCTAGATAATGTTTGTCAAACAATTTAATGAATTATGCCATAATAATCCTCTGCCCGAGTTTAAGGTTGCTGGATTTTCTATTTGTTGAAGTGTGACAACCAACTCAGCATGATACAACAGACAACCATGAAAGTGTGAGATATATATTTGTATGTCATATTTACTGGGGTTACGATTACACCATGGAAATAAAAGTTTGCTATAAAAGGACAGATTCAAGTGGGTGATGCTGAAAAAATAAATCAGTGGCTCAGATTTTCAAAAGGTCTAATAGATTGGGTCCATTCCAAAGGTAAGTCAGGGGAATATGTGCTTAGTTTCTTTGCTTTCTCTCTGAGAACACCACTTATATCTCAAAAACAAAATCAAGACCTTCACTGGTATCCAGTCATGAGTCTCAGCAGTGGGCTGAGATTTGTCTTCTCATAGATCAAGTCCTGAATACATAGTCTTTGATTTTTTGTGGATATTTTTCATTAGTGAATATATGTTTCAATAATCATTATTGAACTTTGATCAACACCTATTGGGATTTTTTTAGCTCTGATTCTACAAAGATGGCCATCATTCTCTTTCCTTGTAGGAACAGTACTTATGTCAATGCAGCGAGCTACCTCTCCACAAATTAACCCATCACTGTTAGAGTAGGAACAATATGCATTCAGCTGCCTAAATTAAATTTCAGGATACCCAGAAGATTTTGTTACCAGGATCCCAGTTGGATTCCAAAGCTAGGTACAAGTTCAAACCCTGTGTTTTTTTACTGATTTCTCCTGTGAAACCAAAGAAGCAGTTTCATTCTGTCTGTATAACAACTTTTCATCAGCAAGAGGGAAGAATAATCTCCTACCTCTTATAAGCAGAGCAATTACCACATAAACTAGTTGATACACAAGAAAAATTACAAGACTATTTATGGCATTACTGCCATTATTAGAACAATTGCGTTGGAGGACAGAATTAATTAGAATTTCCAGTCAAGAATTTTTCATCAACATTAAAACCATGTTAAAAAAAAGAAAAAAAAAAAGAAGAAAAGAAATCTAAAAATCTAAACATAGCAGGAATTCTGGCTCTGTTCCTGCCCGAAGGAGTCATGAATCTAGATTCTTCTCTTTCATTAGAGCTACTGAAAGTAGCACAGATTTTTCTCATCAGCCCTGACAATATCTCAGAGAAAATCAAAGTATCTGTAATCTTTTTTTTGAATTAGGACTGCCTTTTTATGAAAAACTGATGCTGGAAATGCTTCAAATCTTAAAAGGTTTCAAGAGATGACAGCCTCAGTTTATTTGCTACTCTAATAAGAGTAGTTCTACTATTAAGAACTCTCTATAGACTTGAAGTTAACATTGAAAGCCAGTATAGACTACAAACTTGAGTGGAGGAAAAAAAAGAGAAAAAAACCTAAAAGACCTATGGAGGAATACAAAATTCAGGAAAGTTTACGTAATTTATACCATAGAAAACAAAATTCCCAAGATCTTTGCCAATATTAAAGAACCTGTTTTATTGATACAAAATACAAAGAGAAAAATTACCGAGGCTTCCCAATTCTTAAGTTTTTACACATAATATTCATTGACATATAAATATGATTTTATCAATTACCACAAGGTTAGAACACTTAAAAACTTCTGTATACAAAAAACATCAAACCAACCTAATAATAATAATAATAAAAAAACCCAGATAAAAAACAAACCTTTAAAAATAAAAAGCAACCCAAATGAACAAAAACATAAAATAGGTCAATAGAGACTGGAAGTCTGAACATCAAGAAAAATTAGAATAGTAAAAGGAAAAATTCAATCTGAATTGAATTCGTAAATGTTTACACTGAATCACTCAAAACATATATTTCAAGAACTGTAGACAAAATTCCAAGCTGAATTACATGTGGTTTTTTTGTTTTTTTTTTTTAATTAGACTTAGGTGTCCATTGTAGCTTTCATATTTCTCTGTGCAATTATCGTGTATTATTTTTTGTAGTTTTATTGAATGGATACTAAGTTATTCTCAGAAAAAAGGAACATACACTCAAAGACCTAGACTGATCTAGTTACTAAATTGAACCTTTAATTTAGCTTATATAAATAACAGAAAAATTGTGGAGTAAAATGTTATTTGCTTTTTCTTACTCCCGTATATCTCTCATATTTTTGATTCCACCACTTCAGTTTCACTGTCAGATTTTTTTCCTAAAGAATATAAACAGATCAATACAGTTAATTTTAAAATGAAAAAAAAAAAAAAGTAAAAAAATCAATTACAGACCAATGAGAAATAAATTTAATCAGTTTAAAATTACTTATGGTAAAAATAAGAGAGAAAATAAAAGCATTGTATCAGTTATCCCAAACAATGAAGACCTATTTTGATTGGACTAATTAAAAAAAAAAAAATCTTCTGTTCTAAGTTAATAATATCTAAAAGTTTTTGCCTGCTCTTGCTCTTTCTTTTTATTCCAAATTTGGTTTCAATCTTTTTCTTATAGAGGTACAGTAGTAAGATTGGCAGTTTGGGTTGGGGTTTTTTTGGGATTAAAGCATCTTTTTACTTCCTGGAACATAGACCTACTAGACCTTGATTTATAATTGCATATGACTTTTTTAATTAATTTATGTTTGTGTTTTCATTTCTCAATTGTTTTTTCAAACTAACAAATGTCTGTTTATCTGTTGCTCTTATGATGGCTCACTATTGATGATATTTTAAGTTTTTATTCCCATGTCATTCTTTCAGTGTAGAATTATGTCTTTAATATATATATATATATATAGATATATACATCTATATATATAGTAGTCCTTATACTGAAGGAAACTTTTTGGGTCAAATTCTCAAAAATGCTGTGAGCTTAGAGAAGAAACCTGTGACATGGAAGTGTTCCTGAGTATCATCATTTTTCATGACAATTAATGCAGAAATGTGAAGAAACTGTGGAAACTCTTGAGGCATGTCCTGGGGTGACTTTATGATGCTGAATTGCATCCCAATTTATCTGTTTAGCCCAGAAATAATTTCTGCACCTTTAAAGCCAGATCTGAGACCAAAAGGAGAGAGAAGCCATAGCACCCAGTTTGTCTGTCCAGAAACTTCATTTTCACTCCCCCGTAACTCCTTTTCTCTTGGTGAATGTTGTCTGCAGCACAGACAGTCTTCTTTGCTTTTAGTTGGTTTTTTTAGCTAGCTGAGGCAGAGATGTTACCTGGACTGTGGCATTTTCTTTTTCTTGGAGCTGATCAGTCCTGCTTTGGACTAAAAACTGGGGCCAGGGATGTGGCATTTCCAGCGCAGCCGGGACGGATATGAGACTGAGTGAGCTGAGCTACAGGCCACAAAAAGGACTTTCTGAATTTGCCATCTCTTCAGAACAGTGAGAGGCTTTATTGTTTAATATTATTCATTTTTCCATACTTTGCTTGCTAAATAAACAGTTTTTTCCACTTTTCTCAAAGGAGCTTTACCTTTCAAACAGGTTGGGAGAGGGGTGTCCTGAATTTGCTTTCTACAAAGGACCACTTCAGAAGTTTTTTGACAAAAATTTCCCTAAAACAGGGCAAGGCATTATGTTGTTGAAACTATGAAGCTTCAAAACCTTGAGAATGTTAAAGCTCCCTTTGAAATACTTAACTGGAAAATGGATGGCTTCCTACTTAAAAATTTTTACTTTTTTAATGAGAAAAAATAAAATCATAAAACAATTAGATTGGGAAATACTACTTAGAAATATCTTGTTATCTCTTGTAGGAGGTGAAACTAGTGTCTCCTGACTTTGTACTTCATAAAACGTTCCTAATCACATTTTTATTTCCCATAATGTATCCTGGCCTCATCTTTGAAAACAAATCACAAAAATCACAGAATATTTTGAGTTGGAAGGAACACAGAAGGATCGTTGACTTCTGCTCCTAAGTGAATGGTCCATGCAGGGGTCAAACCCAGGATCCTGCCATTATTAGCACCATGCTCTGAAAAGGAAAACAGAAGATATTTTTCACAAATATTTCCCTTGAACATTCAAAAAGAGAGACTCAAAACATTTAAATTTCCTGAAAAATCCATGCAGAGGTGTATTTTTTGAAAATCAATTATCTCATATATCTCCTGTAGTTCAAGACTTGATGTTGAATCCCCTCTTTCAGAACTAGTTGGATATAGGGATTACAATCTAGATGTGAGGAATTAAGATTAGTTTTAAGAAAAAAATCTGTTCCAAAATAGGCCTAACTCAACATCTGAATTGTATGTCCTGATTTAGAGTGATAAACTATTCCAGATTTAATTCTTCCAGATTTGAAGAATTAAAAGGAGAGCCTTTTCTCTTCCAAAATATCCTATAACATTCTAATTTAAGGCTTTGTAGAATTCAGACAGAGAGTGGATTTTAAAGATGTCTTCTACAAGTTGAGTTACCAAAATCCTTGAGTAACATATAAAAGCCAAAAATTGGTCTAGCACAAGTGAAGTTTAGACTCCTTATTTGCATTGGCTTTCCTTCTACTGAAAGTGCCTGAAACAAAATGCCTAAGCCTTGTTTCATGTAAAATGAAATCTATTGTCAGTGTGACACTAATTTATTTATGTACCCATTTCAGCTGGGACACTGCCTTCCCAGATTCTTCCTCTCAGCCCACAAACTTGCACAGAACTGACATCCATCCCATAACCCTAGTGAGAGGCACCAGAAATGAGAGTGGTTTTGTAGCTGTTCGGAAACTGTCAAAATGAAATTGTTTTACAGCTTGCTGCTGCTTTGTCTCCAAGCTCTCTTGGTTTTGTTCTGTGCTAGCCTATAGCATGTCAAACGTGGCTTAACCTGTTATAATTCAGCATTTTGTCTGTATCTGCTGTTCCTTCTTGCTCCCTTACTGCCCTGTCATGCTGCAGTGTCAGATCTCTCATACAGTTCAATCTACATGATGTGGACACAATGTGTTTTTATGTTCAGTAGTACACATCAATGCTATGCCAGCTCTAGGATCACACAAAAGAGCATTAGAGTAGTATTTCATTTTCACGTGTTTCAGATGATTGTTTCACAAGAAAAAACATACAAAGAAAATAGTATACTCCTCTAAGAAGATATTCCAGACCAAAAGGATCTGCAACACTGATTTGAGACAAAATGTTAATTATGCTTTTTTTTTTTTTTTTTTTAAAGAAAGGATGAGTACAGACCTAATAGGTCCATCCCTTCTGTGTTGTTCTTTATTCTGTGTCCCTAGTGAATGGAATTTCGTGTCCCAGTACTGTCAAAGTCCTTAGGTTCAGAGCTCTTGTTTTTCCTTCATGCTCATCATCATTTTAGATGTTAATTCCATACAACTTTTTAATAAAAGCCTCTGTGTTTCCTAGTAAACATAGTTGTTCAATACTGATTATGCAAGTTCAAAGAAATGAGTTGAACATTTCACTTTTCTTCTTCTCTTCAAAGAGACGCCTATTAAACTGGCAGTGATAGAATGATGGCACATCACTTGCATATATTTATTCAGTGAAAAGATCTGGCATACCATTTGGTGAGAAAGTAATTACAATCTGTGTTAACACAATATGCATGGTATGTCACTGATTGAACATTGAGTTATGTTTGGTGTCAGTCATTTCTGGATTTTTTCCTTTTCCTGACTGCATATATTATGAAAGCACTGAGAAAAAAAAAATGAAAAAAAAGTAAGAGGATAGGCATGTTATTTTTTTACATGTTTTAGCAACTTTGTGGGTTTTTCCCTTCAGATTTCCCATTTGAAGGGAGTGAGAAAAAATATTGTTAACAGGAATAATAAATTATATTTAATGACTTTTTCTTCAGAAGATTTAAACAACAAATGTAACCCAAAAACTTTATCCCAAGGGAGGAGGCACCCTACTGTGAGGCACTCTAATACTTTTGTTTCCCAACCATAAGTGGAATTCTTTGTAATGATTCTCTGCATCCTGGGAACAAGGCTGGAATGGTACCATTTCTATGCCTTCAGAATGCCTGAGAAACATGAGAATTTCTCAGAACTGCTGATTTATTGCTTAGTCCTTAAAAATGCTTATTAAATGTCTCTTTAATGATAGGCCCACTGTTAGCAATGCCTGTTTATTTTATGAAGAAAACTCTGTCTGGTTATTTGTCTGGTTATGATAAGAAAAACATCATACCTACTATTATTGACACTGAATTAGTTTTCAAAGTAACAATTTCAAATTATAGAGAAAAAAAATCACCAAAAAAAAGGCATCTCAGGGTTTTTTTTCAACTGAGACCTGTTTCATTCTTGTTTTCAACTGATAGGAAGGAAAGCACTGTGTACCTTTTCAATTTTCATATTGTTTAGACTAACCAGTATCTCCGGAGATTTCAAGGTTATATCTGTTTTCTTAATTATTATCAATAACTTATTGGCCAGCTGATTCTCTGAGGATATGTGGTGAGCTGAGATGCTCTATAAGCTAATGCCTTTTTTATCACTTAGATGCTGTGGTGGTGTCCTGGTCTGACTGCATGCAGCCACCCACTGGTGAGACGGTGAGGAGAATCACAAAAAAACCCAACAAACTTGTGGGTCAAGGTAAGAACAGCTTAGTAACTGAAACAAGGTAAAACAAAGCAAAACAAACAAAAGACAAAGCAAACAAAAAAACCCCAAACCCTGCAACAACTAGTAATTTTAAAAGTAAATGAAAACAAAAGAAAAAAAAAAATGCACATTTAAAATTGCTCACCACCTGCTGACTGGTATCCCCAGGCAGCAGCTGGCTCTTCCAGCCAAATTACCCCAGTTCATTCCCTGGGCATGACATTCTATAGCATGCAATATCCCTTTGACCAGTTCAGGTCAGCTGTCCCACTTATGCTTCCCCCACATTCTCGTGCAGTGGCAGACCACGGGGAATTGAAAAGTCCTCTGTTCAGGGTAAGCACTACTTAGCAACAACCAAAATTATCCAACCAAATTATCAACATTTATCCCACACTAAACACAAGACAACATTGTGACCAGGTCTAAGCCTGTGGAAATTGGAAGAGGTGAGTTAACCCTGGCTGGATGCCAAGTGCCCACCAAAGCCATATTACCAACCCCCTCTTCAGCTGGCCATGGGAGAGAAAATGTGACAAAAGGTTCATGGGTTATGATAAGCACAGGGACAGATCATTCCTGATTATTATCACGGCCAAAACAGACTTGACTTAGGGAAATCTGTTTAATTTATTACAAGTCAAACCAAGGTAGGACAATGAGAGCTAAAACCAACTCTTAAAACACCTTCCCCCACCCCTCCCTTCTTCTCAAGATGACTTTAGTCCCAAATTCTCTACCTCTTCCCCTCAGTGGTGCAGGGGCCAGGGACGGGAATTTTGGTAATTTTATCACATGTTGTGCTTCCTCCAACAGGGAGATGATTCTTCACATTATTTTCTCTGGCTTCAATTGCTCTTCTTGCTATCTCTGTTATCCCAGAAGCACTAACAGAGGCACAATTGCTGACAGGCTCAGCTTTGGCCAGCAGGTCTGTCTTGGAGCTGGCTGACATTGGCCCTATCAAACACGATGGAAATTTCTAGAAGCTTTGCACAGAAGCCACACCTGTAACCCTCACCATCAAAATCCTGCAACACAAAGCCAATAAAATTGTGATATTGTTTACAGCAACATTCGGTAAAATATTTTTGAAATATGATAAAATGGGAGTTTTTTGTCCCTAGCTTTTTTAAGCTAGATTTTATAAGAAAATCATGCTTTGGTAACTATGAAAATGTCTGATTCTCAGCGCAAAATCCTTAGTTCTTTAGGTACTCCAAATAATTTCACTTTTAAGCAACCAGACCCACTTGAAAAGTCCTTGAAGAGTCCTTGGCCACTTAGTATTACTACTTTTCCCATATAATGAGATTTCCTGTATATCACTAAACTCCATATCCCTTAAGACAGTCTTAAAGGATTGTCTTCTTCCTGTAACTGGGCTTTTTTCCAAATATCTAACAGAATGGGTTCTCAGACTTTCTGGAAAACAACCACTGAGCATATTTTGCTAACAGTCCTGAGCATGTGCAGGACATGTATTTAAACTGGCTGTATTTTCTTAATTTTCAAATGACACAGAATTTATCAATCATGAAATAAGAAATCCCAATGCTGTGCTCAGGACAATCAAAATTCTTAAGCTAAATTTTTTTGGTTTTCAACAGTTAAGACTTATGATTCATCCTGGTACTAAAAATATATCATGGCCAGTTCAGTTGAGAATGGAGATATCTCTACAAACTCAGAATATCTAGGATTCTCATTAAAAGTGATGTATTTATCAGACTTTATTTGCTCTGGTATGAGCAAATTGTCTCAAATTATATACATACATTGGAGTTTGAGATCACTCTTAAAACATATGGAACATGAATTTGTGTTATCTTTTAAGTATCTCGATGTACTGTGATTGACTGCCAACTGACCTTATCAGCAACATTACTCTTCAAATCCTCAGTTCCTCTGATCTTGCCATTTATTAAAATTCTCAACATTTATTAGAAAGGTGTGTGTAGAAGGTGATCAAATTTGACTATTTGAGCATAACATGCATCTTACCCTGTCACACTGCATTAACATTGTTGGTTTTGGACAGTTCATTTCCTTTCACCTCCTGCATTTCTTGCCCATACACTGTTACTGTGGTGTATCCTGTCAGAGGAACATCTTTTGTCCTCCAGAACAGGATGCCTGTCAGAAAGGTGTACCAGAACACTGCAGATTCCAAGAGCTAGCCCATTTTGGACCAAAAATGTTGTATTTACATGTCTACTGCAATTGTACCTGCCTCCCTCACTCTGAGACCAGTAAGACACACAGTAGTGTTTTTTTAACTTTTTCCTTCAGAATATTTTTTTAGTGTTTATCTATCTATGTTTCAATGCATTATTCAAGATGATCCCTTGAAAACACTCGATGTTTAACTTTGAATGTTCAGTTTCTGGATGTGATGAGCTTTGGGGGGATGATTACAAGACACCTAGCAAGAAACTAAGTACTTTATCTCAATGATCACTGTCTGGAGCTTCACAAATATTTTCTCTGCCATAGATACCGTAGAGCTTTATTATGTTTACAAATACTACAGAATGAGGAATTGTTTGTTCTGCCTCCTGGGACATTATTACACATCTCTACTGATCAGAAACTATTAAGATTTGGTTACTTTGGCACAGCATGACTCCAAATTGGCACAGAAGTTTAAAAAATGAATATATGTATTTATTTCATTATTAAGTTACATACTAACAGCAGTGGAAGAGTCCATAACTCAGAAAGTACTGTAGTGCTACTAATGACTTATGTTTTAGGTAAATGTAAAAACTGACATGTTTCATATTTTCACTGACTAAGACAGCAGTAGTATGCAAATAGGGGTTTGTAAATTTTAGCAAAACTCATGTCAATAGTCTTTATTTTTAGAGCAAAGCTTTAGTTCACATAGTTTATTAAAATTTCTTATAGTTTAATGGTTTTAAGAGTTACAAGTTTTTCATACTCATGTCTTGATTCCTTTTCAAAACATGCAAATTTTATCCTCAGCAAGGATTTACTG
Organism: Melospiza georgiana; assembly: GCF_028018845.1. Lineage (NCBI taxonomy): Eukaryota > Metazoa > Chordata > Aves > Passeriformes > Passerellidae > Melospiza > Melospiza georgiana. Next base: position 76,138,782 of record NC_080430.1, read on the forward strand.
AAACATCAGAATGCCTATAGAGAACAGCTTCATATCATCAAGGTTTACTTTATCAAATATAATAAAAGGACTCAGATTCAAGGCAGAGCTCCCAAAAAAGCCAAAGTTGATGTCTGTAACACCTCATAAATTTGAACTTTAATCTGTTAAAACACAACAAAAAAGCAGAATGCACACAGATGCTAAACCACTGCATTCCATCATCATGAAAGTCTTGATGAAAGTCTCAGATTCTTCAGCAGCCCCAGATCATTGCTCATGAATGAACCAGACACTTCTCTATGTGCAGCAAAACCTAAACTGTGAATAGTGAGATTAGACACATATTCAACTTTTCATGGTTTCCAGATATCTAAAATGTGGGTAGGAAGGGCAAAAGGTGCAAAGGAGTTTAAAAAGAAAAAAAAGGAACTTTATTCATAATTGAATAAAAAATTACTGCTACAAAAGAAAATGTTTGGATCATCAGCACTCATTGACAATATATGGGAGAGAATATTTGAAAAGAAAATGATTTATAATGGACAGAGATTCTTTATTGTAATATAATTTCAATTTATTTTAACTTGAGTCCAATGGTATGTTTCCTTTCTGTCACAGACATCCGTTTCATGAAAAATCCTTTCCTTAGGATTTTTCCTCCTGAGAAGCTGAGAGGCTTCAGGAACAAATGTAAACAATGGTTATTTGCTGCTGTGGAATGCAACAGGTGCATCTGTGATTGGCCCATGTTGGTTTGTTTGTAATTAATGGCCAATCACAGTCAGCTGGCTCAGACTCTCTGAGACAGAAGCTTTGTTATCATTCTTTCTGATTCTATTCTTAGCTTAGCTAGCCTCCTGATGAAACCTTTTCCTCTATTCTTTTAGTATAGTTTTAATGTAATATATTTCATAAAATAATAAATCAAGCCTTCTGAAACATGGAGTCAACATTCTCATCTCTTCCCTCATCCAAGAACCCCTGTGAACACCATCACACTTTTCTTTCAAGACTATAAAATATTGAAAAAAAATCTAACTAAGTATTTGTAATGGCTAGGTTCATTAGTATCTACTGTATGAAAGTGTTCTATCCTACCTTCATTATGTGCATATAATTGGGGTTGTGTTCTGTACTGTTATATTGAAATTGATAAGAGAGTTTTAAAAACATTAAAAACATTTTAAATGCATGTTAAAAATTTTTTACTGAGAATAGAAAACGTCAGAAATAAAGAGAAAATTTGCCAAGATAGGGGATTAACACTACACTTGTGTACTGTGCAGAAGAGCTGACAAATTTCTCTCCTCAATTTTAAGGTCTTGATTATAATTTGTATTGCATGCAGACTCCTAAGTGTGCATGCATGTACCTTAGAAACGTGTGCTTACTTAATTAAAGGAAGCAAGTGTGGCTGTGTGAATAGCCAGAAGTTGTAACTGCATTATGGAGCTATGTTTGCCATCTACTTTAAAAGGTTTAATCTAGGCCTCCTCATGTCACTTTGATGCATAGTGCAAAAATGTACACACAGGTAAGCAATCATAAAGACCAAAACGATGAGGTGATCAGCACACATGCTGGCATGATCTGCAGCAGGGTGATGTAACACAGTGCACGAGGAGATTCCTGAACCAGAGGAACCTCAGTCAAGAGGAGAGATTCACCAGGAGCCAGTGGTTCATGCAATAGTGACTCACAAGATGTAAGCAAGGCTAGAGGCAGTGGTGGCCAACAAACTCCACAATTGCTGCATGTAAAAGGAGCCCCTTGGGAGTTTTAGGGACCAGGGAACACAGACAGGGCGTGGTATGTCAGCCAGGGCTGTAGCGCAGGAGTTTCCATAGGAGCTCCTCTGGAAGAGTACACATAAAATGTTCTGAAGCCCTGCCAGCTCAACCAAGGAACAACGGTAACCGTCTGGCAGAAACCACGGCCACTGTGAGGTCTGTGACTGCACAACAGAGGCAGATTTGCAGACAGCCCCCCCTGGAGCCGCAGGACTCACCCCAGTGGCAGCTGCAGGGTGAGCCCTGCTCTTACACCAAGACCACTGGGCAGACATGAGCACCCCTGTGGGAGCTGTGCCCAGGTACAGGAACTCCCCTGGTTAGAGACAGAACTCCAGGAAGAGGTGAGTAGGCTCAGGAGTACCAGGGAGTCTGAAAGAGTGATAGACTACTGGAATCACATCGTACCATCCCTGGGAAAGGTCTCACAGGTAGACAGGACACATAGAATCATTAAGGCTGGAAAAGTGTCACGGGCACAAATCCTGTAGGAAGCAACTGAGGGAGTTGATGCTGTTAAGCCTGGAGAAAAGGGCTTATGGGGAACTTACTGCTGTGTGCAACTACCTGAAAAGAAGAATGTAGAGAGGTGGGAGTCAATCTCTTTTCTCTGAGTAGAAAACAATAGGAGAAGGGGAAAGGGCCTTAAGCTGTGCCAGAGGAGGTTTAGATTTAGGTTTAGATATTAGAAAAAATTTCTTCACCAAAAGGGATGCCAAGCCTTGAAACTGGGTCCCCAGAGAAGTGATTGAGTGACCATCCATGGGAGTGTTTAAAAGGACTGTAGATGTGGCACTTAAAGACATGATTTAGTGGTGGGCTTGGCAGCGGACTAACAGCCAGACTTGATCCCAAAGAACTTCTCCAGCCTGCACGATTCTGTGATTCCAGTTTCATCTAAACTGTTTGCAGGGCACGACACAGCAAAGGAGGTGCATTTGTAAACAACAGAACAATGTTGGTCCTTTTCTGCTTTAAGCAGTATAACCATGGCAAAACAGTTTGAACAGTATGTTAATGATTCAGACTGTTCATTTAGAACCTGAAATAAAGAAAAAATCAAAAGTGGCTAAAATCAAAGGTTTTTGCCTTATCTTTATTTATGCAATTGTCAGGTTGAGAGTGTTGATATCTTCACAAGCTACAGGACAACTAAATAATTCTCTCATATTTTTCTTGTCATTCAAAAATAAAGGGAGGTAAGATGAGTATTATATTTGAGGTATTTTTTCGATATACAGATATTATCTGTCAAAATAATCCTGTCAGAGGTTTGATTGTCTCAGATAATACTCAGCTAATTTAATCACAGTGCTAAAACTGTCAGTGGTACCCTTTGTGCAGTAATTGAATGGTGCTAAGGAGCTTCATGACCTTTAAAAATGCCAGCTCCCAACCAGGACCTGATGTAAAGTCTTTGCGAGCACACGCTTCCTTCCACAAGATGTAACTGCTGCAGCTGTCACACTCAATTTTTTTTTTAATGTCAGATTCAGTTTGTCCTGTGTTTGGTATTTTGAATTCTATGCATACTGGTAGATGACAAGTCTTTTTATTTATTTAATTTAACAGTTTTTAGAGACTTAATCAAAACCATAGTGTTGGAAAGCTTTTGTCTAAAGCATGAAGGATAATATTTTGTTTCTGACTATTTACTGAGGCTTATGTATTACAGGTCATGACCTGAAATGTCTGACAGTTTCCATTTTCTGTTAGAATAGTATTTCACCAGAAGAATTTCAACATTTATTTTAGAACAACATATAATGGAATAGGATATCTGGGTCCTAAAATTGTTTCTATTCCTATTACAATGATGTTCAAGAGGGCCTTCCAGACTAAGAGGTTTAACAGTGTAAAAGATCTATTCATGGTCCTATTTTATTAGTATCATACACATATGCTTCTCCACATTACTGTGCAATAAAGCAACAATTCCACACAGAGAGTAAAATACAAAATTACAAAGGAATGTGAATCACAGATAAAAGGAGGTGATATTTCACACATCAGATTCTGAGCTCTACAAGAGGTGTTTTATGTAGACCTCAGGCACACTGAAGGAGTCAATGCCTATTCTTACACATTGACACCTTTGATAAAGATTTTGAATTACCCTCAAGAAAGAATGCAAATAGGCCTGTGTATTTAATAGCAAAATGCATTATACAGAGAAGTATTCTAGCAGCATGTGAGAGAGACTGCACTAGAAGACAGAATATAGAAGACAAAATACAAAAGCAAACAGAGATAAAGTACTTTTATTCAAAATTATTATTCAAATTAGATGGTTTTTTGCATTTAAAAATAGGCAAAATATAGTGAACATAGACACATTTAATTTAACTCTTCTAGTTATTTGTTTGCTTGTCTTTATCCCAACCCATGAGTTTTCTTATTTTATTCTTAGGATTCTCTTCCCCATCTCTCTAGATGGGAGTGAGCAACTGGCTATGTGATGCTTAGTGACCAAGCTGGGCTTAAACTATACCATATCCCCAGTGGAGTTCAGTGGAGAATTAGAAAAGTAGAAGGAAAATTTCCATTATTATCTCTCCACACAAGGCTTTCCCCAGGTAAACAGCTAAAGTACTTTATTCATGGGATGTTCAGTGCTCCCAGTGGTTATAACATAAGCTGAGTAGGATCTCAGTTTATGTTATAACCACAGCCTAGAATGCCCACAGCATTTCACAAACCTTCAGAATACATTGCAGTCTATGAAAAAAAATTCTTAATTTTCCTCCACCCCACCCAGATCTTTTCAATTTTTTTGGAAAGTGAACATTTTTTGTGTACTATTACTACTGTAATAGACTTATATAGACTTTTAGTCCATATAAAATAGACTTATATCAGCTTTTTGTCTATATAAAATATTGATTATACAGTTACTCTTTAAAATAAACCAGATTCAAATTCACTTTTCCTCTTTACTGGCCGCTGTCTTTGAATTAGGCTACCTATCATTGACCTAACCATGTTGATTCAGAGTTTATTGAGAGCAATACTGGTTTTTAAATCTATTTGCCCTCTCTGCTGGGCTGTTCTGCAGGTTGTTTTCAGTGATGAAATCATGAAGTCTTTTTCAGTTTGAAGAAAAAACAACAAAGACTGTAAAGGGTTTAGAGAAGCACTTTCAAGTTAGGAAAGTATCTGACCTTTATCTAAGCAGTCCAAGCCATCCTCTAACAGTAAAAATTTTCTTTGGACAATCAGCTTTTTGGCTGAGATTTCTCAATTGTATTGTCCTCAGCTGAGTTAGAAACTCCTGCTTAAAGTCTCCTTTAGGCAACAACTTGCATATCTTCTGCCTTCCACATATATTTTCCTTTAATACATGTATGATAGAAACAAGTAAAAATGCTAATATGTTTATTTGTTCAGTTTGTAGATATAAAAGACAAGTTTATTGTCATAATTTTTTCAATATTGCATGTATATGTTCCTATTATAGTACAATTTGTGGTACAAAAAGTGCGTCACACTGTGAACAAAAGAAGGGAGGTCTGAGCTAAATTCTGGAACTGTGAACTGTACAACTATGTCAGTCGGCGTCTGTTGTGAGCTAACTGGAAGAAAGGCAAGAAGAAGGGACCTGGCTTTGGAATTTTATTTATAAAATTTTATGGCAAAACTCCCACATACATGTTGTGTACATAACTTTTGGTCTGTGCCAACTTCAGAGATGTAGTAGATACTCTAAAATTATGTGTTGTTATAATGGCATGTACCCAAATGTTTGGCTCGACATCATGTCCTCAATTTTGCCCTAGTATCTTTTCTATAGCAATCAAGGTTAAAGAACTAATAGGAGCATAAATCTCCAATACAAAACTTGTGTTTAACCTGACCTATTATGGGTCCAAAACCCTTTTTAATAAGGTAGATAAAAAGAACATAATGCATCCCAAATCCAAGACTCACAATGATGCAAGTTATTAATATTTTCTACTAGGAAGGTCTTGGTAGTTGTTATTTGTTTTAATCTATATAAAAAACAGAAAAGGAAAAATTTAGCTGTTTTATATACAGAGATATATAAGCATCTGCTAGAACAAAAAAAAATTAAAATTAGAATAAAAATCATCAGTCTTAGACAAACTGCATTTTTTCATAGCCCATAGTTTCTGTGCATTGACAACACTACTGTGTGAACTAACATGGAAGCAAGTTATTTATGCCTCAAACAGTACAGGCCTGATCAAAAACTTGATCAAGTTAATCAAAAGGCACTCATTGATTTGTGTCTTGGATCAGTTCCTTTTTTATATAAGTAACATTTCCATAGTTTTGCTCCTAGTCTTTGAAAGGTAATCTGCCTGTTGCTTATCAGAAAGGTTGATATATGAAAATTACTAGTTTCTGACACTGGAATTTATTTTGTAAGATTTTATGAACAGGAAAATGTTGCATCACAGCGACTTCCTCATAAATGTGACACTTTATACTTTATTTTCCTGTGATAAAATGAAAATTATACCTTTTGTGTCTGTATGTTTTCATGGTGAAAAACATTTCATCTGAAAATTTAGTAAACTGTAGAATGGAATTCTGCTTCTGCTGTTCTGCCAAGAGGCTATTGTTTTGATATTTACCACTACAGTGTTTGAATTCTTGCGTGCTGGACAACAGACATCATCTCCATGGAGAAAAAAAAATATTTCAGAGTATTTTAGAAAGAAATTTGCATTTCTCCATAGCCTCAGAGACTATTTTCTGTAAAACATATCTGGAAATCAAGAATGTCTTCTGAACAGAGTCACATTGCTCTGCTAGTGGTCTGAAAGCCATAGAGCTGAGAATGGAAGTTTAAATTATCTGATTAAAGGTATTGTCCCTGTGGAGTACATAGGCAAGCATCATACCCCCGAGAATTTCTTCAGAGGTAACAGCTGAGGTAAAATTCCTGCTGTTGCAGATTTAGTTCCCTTGAACCTAAATTTCCTTGAAATATTGTTTCTCCCTCACAAGTTTAGACTCCTACCATTTTGCCTAGATTTCTACTTCACTCTCTGTTTTACAGACCTGACCTAGTTTTAAACAGCAAAAAAATACAAAGTGGCCTTCTATGACTATATCTGCAAGTAACATTAAACCAAATATATTCAAGATATGTAACAATCTAAAGTTGCTGGGTTTGAGCCCCCAGATGGCATTATCTGATGCAAGACTACTGGCTGGTGGTGGACTCCCTTGTTCTGCCCTTTTTTCCTGGGGTTAGGAAAAAAGAGAAAAAAGTTAACATTTCCAAAGCCACACATTAAAAGGTGACAGAGCAAATTAAATGTCAGTGACAAAAGGCATACAGGATAATTGCCCCATGATGCATATCTAAAATTTTGGAAAATAAAACCCCAGACTTTGAGTTATAAGGTTATAAGTAAATCCAAATTTAGGATCTACTTAAGAAAGGCATGTTTTGAATAATTCCAAATTAGAAATGCTGCTCTTGACACAGATGACATCCATTGTAATTTTAGCACTATTTTTCCATTAGTAGTTTTCGAGAACTACTAATATCTCTTCAATATTATACTAAGCAATTGTGACTGTAACAGTAGACTTTCATATAACTTTCATATAAATAGTTGCTTCAATATAAATAATTGACATTTGTACAGGGCTCCTCGAGGTTTGACAACTTTTTTTCTTGCTTTCTCAGCAAACTATTTCAAAATTAAGCCCTACATGTGTTGCACATCTAAGATCAAAAAAATTTTTTCAACTCCAGCTTTAAATGGCCAGTTTCCTGAAGCTAACAGTGCTAACCCATGATTAAGACAAAGGCTAGTTCAAATATGAGTTCATGAATATAAAATGAAGATACAGCAAAAAAACGAAACCAACACACTGAGACGGGCATTGTAAGTGTTTCAGAATACAAAAATATCACTGAGGCAAAATCTTCTGTCACCAAGTGCTGATTTTAACTTCAGACCAGGTAAAAATGCACATAGATGGGCTGTCAACACTGATGATAAAGATGATACTCCTGTTCTCTTACAGTGCCTCATCACCATCACATTTGCTATATGTGACCTGATACTGTCTACTGAGAATTAATTGTGCTCCACTACAGAAAGTCATTTGGGGCGACCGATCTTCACAAAAGAGTCTTAATCAAGAGCATAGGTGCACCAGATTAATCAGTGTACATGTTATGCTACAGAAAGCATCAGACATTGCTGTACAGCCAAGGATAATTTTTTTTTTTCCAGCTATTTGTTTTTTTTTCTTATTGTACCCTTAAGGCATGGAGTTTTTAGAGTTCTGAATGCAGTCATACTTTCTTGTTTCGGAATGACATGTGACCGGTCAAATTATCATTTGCATGTATCAGAAAAAGCTTATGTATTAGTACCATCTAGCTCAAATTCCTAATTTTTTGTGTAGTTCGTAATGAAGGAAGAGGTATAATTTTAATTTCAATTCTAAGTTGCAGAAATAACTGAGAGAATGCAACAAACGCTGCACAAGGATTGACTGAAATTAGCTAGGGAACATAAACCCCATGGCTTTTAAACTTTTCTGGAAGTCCACACAGAATAGTTTTACTTGATTGCTTCTTGGTTTCTGTAAAGGTAGAAAAACATTAACACTGTGTGATTATTCAAAGTGCAGACCCCCTTATACTACTCTGTTAATGATCCTTAGCTGAGATACAAGAGTGAAAGCACAGACAACCAAGTCAATTTCTTTAAAAACAGCTCCACTGAACAAGCCAGAAGTAATATTATAAGTAAGAATGCAAATTTTCTTGTGTAGATAAGCTGGTCATTATATTTATACATAGCTCATCATGTATTTATTGGGTTTTGCTGCTACACTGAGGAGAGGACAAAAAGAAAGTAAAGATGACACAATAGAAACACAATAACTCTATAACATAGCTGTCTTTTATTTTTCTTTCTTTCTTTTTAATTTGGAGAGAAAAACAAAAAAAAAAAAAGAAAAAACTAAGAAATTGCAAACACAAACACAAGCAGTAATTAGTGTAAAATGATGTCCACAATGCCAATGTACCTCAAAACCTAACTTGGAAGGATAAGGTTTTAAAATGGAAGAATAGCTGCACTCATGTCCATTTTCTCTTTAAGCATATACTCACCTGTGTAGTTTCTGGATCTAAAGAAACTACTTTCAGGCTGGCTAATGAAAAGCACAAGCAGCAGGGCATAGGTCACCACCAGTATGATGCATGTTCAAACTTCCTGACCTGGTGATAATCTCTCATCAGAGCCTTCAGCAGCAGAGAGAAATCTCGCAAACTGGCTTCCCGACTTTCCTCTTTTAACTGGCAGAATTTCGTAAGACAATGGTGAAATTTACAGCAATAATAAACGACTGATGGTTTTTCCAGTAAATACCCTTTCCAGTATTCCAAAACATCAGTCAAGTAAAAGTGTTGGTACATAGTTTATACACACACACAGAGGCAAATATATATAAATACATCAATGCACCTCAGTGAGCAGGCTAAGGACTTCAGACAACACTCAGGGTCTTTCTTTCTTTGTCTTCTTTTTTGATAATGAGCTTAAGACACAGATGGGGGGGAAGCTAGAAGGCTTTTCCAGCCTTGGCATTGTCTTGAGGGACAAGTGATATATAGAAACCTGATAAATAGTCTTCACTATGTTTAAATATTTTCTATTTCTTGCCAGACATAAGCTATTATATTTCTACTGCCTTTTGTAATCAGTTCTTATTATGTATTTTAGTGTACATGAATTGAGCTTTGTTAGTGCTTGATTTAAAGCAGTTATAAATGGCCTGATCTAAACATATGTAGGTATGAAAATGTTTCATGGTTCTGATAGTACAGAATTACCCATGTGTCATCCCTAAAAAAATACTTTCCTAATTTGAAAAGTAAATTAAATAACATTATTATGACTTAGAAAGGAAGGAACTAGCATAAAAGAGTATTATAGTTTGTCATTCTTTTAGTGATTTTTATTCCTTCAATAAAGAGTGAACAATTTATCTTGTCTGAATTTAAAAAAAAGGCAAAAAGCCTACTAAAATATTTTTCAGTGCAATATAACATAGAATATTACAGCTTCTGTGTTACTCTGTTTAACACACACCAGTGAAAGGCTGCAATATAATTTCATTTGTCATTTATCATTTATCATTAGGCTGGTCCCAAGTAGTCTGAATGATCTTTGTGTCAACAGATAATTAATAAAGGGGATTTTAAGAAAGATTTTTAAAAATTTGTTTTCTTAAGTGGTTTTCTAACTATTGCATATTATATACTGTAAGATCTCATTAGAATAAGACTCTATGCATAGATTAAAAAACTATGAAAATAATATGCATATTTTATGTGAAATTAGATATATCATCCTACAATAGGTGAAATTAAAACATATTATCACTAATAATCTCTTTAAATAAATTATTCATAATTACTTTAAAAGCACAAAAGCAAACAGAGTGTCTGGGGGAAATGAAAGAGTAAAAATACATTAAAAATACTTATTTCCAAAGTTTCAGAAATGGGTTCAGTTTCTTATAGTGAAAACTTGGAAGCTGACTTTATGATACTGATAGGAGTGTGAAGCTGGCACACACAAGTCATAACTGCAAATGTCAACCTTTAACCTTCTCAGCTGAAATGACTTCAAAGTATTCACTTGACCAAGGCATAACCTGAAAGCTAAATGGGTTGAGATCATTCTGGCTCTGATGACCTAAAAGGCACATGCAGGTCATGCTTCAGCACTCAGTTGTTAGTAAAGCTTCTTAGCGCACATGAAACTGTGGGCATTGAAATCTTTATCTCAAAAAGAATTTTTAAAATTCCCCTGACTGGCTGAGTTTCTCTGGCTCATTTGCTCTGCTTCCTTGCTCTGTGCAGAGAGAAAAAGATAAGTAGAATTCATGCAGAACTGTGCTATGCTATCAAGGAAAAAGTGACTCCCTGGGACAGACTGTATGCATTCCTTTATGGTTTAAAAAGCCAGATACATTTTTTGCACTCAGTAAAGATCCCCTGCCACAGCATAGCCCCCATTAACCCCTCTGTTTCATAGAGCACTTATGCGTGGGGAGAGCAGGGCCTGGAAGGAAGACCTGAGTATGACCTAAGGCAAGTGAAATTATTTGCACTCTTATATGAGACTATTCTGGTGTTTTCTTCACATGTTACTGATGCTTTGAGCTGTATTCAATTACACTGTTTGCTCATTGACCTCCTAAGGAAAGGGGGTAGGAGCAAGAGCCTGAGGGATGGATGGATGGATGGATGGATGGATGGATGGATGGATGGATGGATGGATGGATGGATGGATGGATGGATGGCAGAATAGAGAAATCTCATTTTGTGATTGAAAATCTGCAGGAATTTTGGTGCCATTTTTTGTGTAACAGCAGAGAATACATGCCTGAGACCACAGGATAGAAGACATTTACATATATAAAACAACATTTCTCCTTTCTGGGGAAGTAAGAGTAGAAATGTTTGTTAACAAGTTCTTCAGGAAACAGAGATTTAACTCCTTCCAGAGGTTCAACTGCATTTGAGATTAGTTTTGGTTTCGATACAGGATAGTTAGGTAACTTTGGCTCAACTATCTGAGGAAAGGCTAGATTGTGAGAAGGATCTGTGAAGTCCAGAGGTGAGAGAAACTCAAATGAGAATGGTAAAAGGGCAGAAAGAGGTAAGACAGTTGAGACAGAAGTAGTTAGCTGCACAAGGATTCAAGAAGAAAATCACAGACATGAAAAGGTGTAAAATCCTAACAAAAAACCAGGGAGTCATAAGATGTCAACTCAGAAATACTGAGGTCTAAAGAGGAGTGGAATCTGACCCCTCCCAACAGACTGATGACTGCTTGGAAAGCAAAGACTCAACTCTAATATTAATGGTTACTGTAATAGCTCATTAACTCTAACTACCTATTGTGTGATTTTATTATTAAATAATTGTTTTGAAATTTAAGCTGTGTATATCCTTGCAGAGGTACTTTTCTCATTTTAAATATCTTCCACACAAAATGACTTGGAGAAAAATTGCAATGATCATACATCAGACTAACCTGGGGAAGCAAAAAGGGACAGAGTATTCAGCAGTACCGCAATTTATCAAAACCAGATGTAGCAGAAAGCAGCCATTTAAAAAAGCATCACATATACTCTTTTTATACCATTATCTACTGCTCCCTTGCCCAAGTGGTCTTCATGTACCTAACCTGAAAGAGATGAGCTTCTTTCTAGTTTTTTTTTATTATTTTCCTGGCAATAAAGACATTTTAATAATTACCTGATTGAAGGAGGGTTAGAAAAAAGACTTAACAAAACAACTGTCAGTAGTATTGCACAGTGTTACAAAGTCTATTCTGACTTGGGAGCTTTGTCTTGGACATTAGGAGAAAAGGTATATTTCCCATGTATAATGGGAAAGTAGAGCAGAGCTGTAACAGAGTAGGCAGGATCTAGTCTGCTGGATCCTTGTCCTTGAAATTTTCAGGATTTGCCTAGACCTGACCTATATTTTAGATGAAGGTCAGGCAAGATGTCCTCCAAGATCCCTTCTCACCAAAAATTCTATTAAATACTGTACTCCACATGTAAATTAAGTGAAAAATGTCAATTGTCTTTCATACCAAATGCAGAAAGGACAGATTGTAAGCAGAGTTATTTTTTTAGTTATCTGCACGTTTTGATGTTGATTACTGTCTATCAACTTATAGAGCAGAAAGCTTGGTAAGGATGCTGTTGGCACTAGCCATTTCTGACCTCAGTCTCTCCTTCTGGCCATCAGGGTTTCACAGCATGAATGTTAGACTTGGTCTTTCTACCCCACCCTCTGTTTTATATTAACGTCCTTCATGCCTTAATCCTTTCTGACTTTATTCTGTCCTTCCAAATCAAATAATGACAGAAGAATGTTAGCTTTGAAGCACACTGATTTCTAAACTATTTCTGCACCACAGAAGCTTAACCTGAATGTCACAGTGTAACTACAGTAAAGAAAAATGGGTATGTGTGTACCTATTTGAAAGCTGAATCTTCCCTTTAGGAATGTCTCTGGTATTTGAGGGAATATTATGAGGCAAATTCTTTTAGATATGATTCACAATTCACAATAAAAGTGTTCATACAGTAATAACAATTTATTATCTTCACACTTGGCCCTGAACAATAAAATGAAGGGTTACTAACACTGCCCTTCTTTCTTTGTACTAATACAAATTCTCAAGTGCTCAGCTTAAAAGTGCTACTAAAGAAGAATTTAAAGAGTAATTGGAAATTTACTTGCTCTAAGAGGAACAGGACATGAGAGCTTTTTATGAGGAATATGAAGTTCCAATATTGTGCATCCCATTTTTCCAAAATATATCCAAAAAAGGAAAAACAAAAACTAAAATCCCATATTTATGCAAAACGCTTAACAGATTAAAGAACATCACTTCTACCTCTGTTTTTTCATTTAGGTTGCCACTATTCTGTGTTTAAAAGGGGATTTACTAATTTTATTAATCTTATTATAGCTGATGAGTATGTCATTCACATGGGCATGCAGATTCCAAACACTCTAAAAACTGATAAGCAAGTATATACATGATAAATAAGAACTGATTCACAATAAATACTGAATCAGAGTTTGTATTGTGTTTTAATGACTATTGAATGTAGACTCTATAACAAATATGTTGCAGAACAAATATGTATAACAATCCAGTAGTAACAAAAGTATACAGTGCATAATTTTTCATTATCCATGAATACAATATAAACTTTTTCAGGCATCAAATTTTACCCAAAGTCCTAGAATTTAAGTGGCAAAAAAAATCAAAAATGTTGTGAATTGATTAATTTTTTTTTTTAAATAAGAATTGCAAGATTGTCTCATTAGATTCCATTTTCCACTGTTACTTAATTATTCAACATAAAACTTTGTTCCAAACAGTGTTAGAAACCTCCCCTAAATTCACTATCTCTTGCGAATTGCATTCAAGACAATATTATAGTCGCATAAACTGAATCAGAAAAGTTCAGTAGAATTTAGCACCCTAATTGTGGATCCTGGTAACTTAGTAAATGAAAATCCTGTGCAGAAAGGTGCCATAAAATTTTCCCCATTTTAATCCATGCAAATGGAACTCCATAAATAAATAAATAAAAGACACAATTAGGTGACAACGCAAAATACTCTTACAAGGTCAATCCAAGGGCCATTCTTGGTATTTACATTCTGGGCTGTGTGAAGAAAGTTCAGTTGAGCCCTCACCAGTGCACAAAGCAGGGAGCGAGGGAAAGAAAGCTCCACTCGCTTCATCCCAGCCCACAGGGAGGACACCAAAGACATATTTCCCTTTAAATGCCTCATATCATCCTATTCCCATCATCATTCCAGTGACATTTATTTGTAGTGAGGGATGAGAAATCAAAGGTCATGAAAATGAGACAGAATGGTCCCTTCTATGCCTACCCTCCCTTGCCCTTATGGCTCTTGCAACCGGAGACCCTTTTCCTCTCCCTCTCTCCTTCTCCCTCCCTTTTCCCCCCTGCCGCTCTCCACTCCCCTTTTACCATCTTCTCAACATAGATTTTAAACCTGACCAAAAAATCCAGTCAATGCCATGCTGAGTGCGTTATTCTTTCTGGATGCTCTAAAGTTTGCAAGCAAAGTTGCTTCAGAACTCTGCTCTTTCTTCCATGCACCACCGAGAGTATATCCAACTGCTTTCCCCCGTACCCACTAAGCAGGATGGGATATTTCAAGCATTCTCCTTTCTTCACAGAATAATTTAGGACTGATCTACACTTGAAAGGAGCTGACTTGCTATTGTTACTGCTGATGTGCCCCTTAAAGCAGAAATGTCTAACAGTATCATTAATATAGCAAGTGACTTAGGTTTTATTTGCAACACAACCACATGCACTGGAGAGAAGCTTTTAAATGAAAGAATCAACCAGTAAATGAAAATATACTGGAAAATATAGCTATTCATAATAAGAAGTCAAAGGAATTACTTTCTGACAGGTGAGTTCTTAGTGGAGAGGCAGTAAAAATTATTGTCTTCACTTTCATTTGTGAAGTGGGACGTCTCAAAAACATAGTAATTCCTTTCCTTGTCCTATGCACACAGAAATGTTGATGCAGAACCTAAACAGACACGTGAGCACTTCTAAGAAAATCATGAAATGCTAATAATCAAGAAAAGAAACCCTTCTATGGATAACCACATTCATAAACTTCACTTGTGAAGCTTCTGAAATATCCATATCAGCATATCCATATCAACAGAAGTATCCATATCAAAATTTAATCAACATTCAGTCCAGACTGTATATATCTGCCAGACTGTGCATATACTGCCTGTGAGCACTACAGAATGCTGCTGTAAACTCCTTTCCGCCAAGCCTTTAATATCACTGAAACAATGTTGGGACCTCCAAAACTAGCAGATATCTGGATTGATAGAAATGTTGAAAGACAATGACAAATACATTTTAAAAAAATAAAGGAAAACTAATCTTATTCCTGGAAACCATTTCTGTATCCTGGTGATGATTTCCCTCTCACTGAATTATTGTCTACATTGGTTCTGAGGATGCAGAAAACTTTTTTTTTTTATTTGGGTAATGGTCAGCCGCTGGGAGTAAGAGACTTCTTGGTAGGCAGAATGGGGAGCATCCTGGGGAGGATACAGCCAAGAAAAAAATGATGACTGAAAAGTGAGCCTGTAGTCTGAGGCAGTGAGGACTAGGAAAGAATGCGATATGACGGGAACAAGCAAAAGAAGGGTAGACAAATTGATTGGAAGGGTTTTCCCTGGGTGTTTCTAAAGAAGTATTCCTGTCGTCATACAGGAATGCTGCATCATACACATTAGTAGTTCAGCTTCACAGGGCACAGAAAGTTAAAGAAAAACCACAATATCAGAATATCACAATTCAGGCATGACATTTCTGAAACTTAGACAGAGCATGCAAAGGAGCAATACTAGTGGCATTATATCTTTTTACCTTCAGTATTGAAGTGGCCATATTCCCACTACTATGTAGCTGGTTAGAGAAGAGATGCTTGGAGAACTGTTTCGTTTAAGCCTGGCAAGCCGTTCAAACTTGTTTCCCAGATTTTTGCCAGGCTGTCTGACAATATTTCATGATCGCATGCCCCAAAACACATTCATGAATATATAAAACATTATCTGACAAAATGTTTCCAAGTTTTTTCAAGCCTGCTACTGAAGAAAACAAAATAATCCTATTAAATGTTTTCTGTCTGCCCTTATTGTTGTACAGCAACATAGTTCTCAAGCAATACGATTTTCTCCAAACTCTGTAATAAGCCATTACCAGCTTTTGTGCAGCTGCCACTGCTGCTGACTGGCTTTTGTACAAAAGAGTCATTGCCAATTTACTGTTTTGCCCTGCATTTCCCAGGGCAAGAGCCCTTACAAAGAAAAGATTCTGAAGCTGGTCATCCAAGCCTGTCCCAGGTCATCCAGAAGCTGGCCTATGTACAATAAATGACTGAAACCAGGAATCTGCTACCAACTTGTGGAAACTTACAGGAGTTAAGAGAGGTAAATTCAGGTCTGCAATAAATCAGGAAACAAAAATAAAAACAAAAACTAAACAAACAAACAAACAAAAAGCAATTACACATAACCTGAGGAATTATCTGTTTTATTTAATTATAATTGAGACCTGAAGATGCAGAATGAGAAAATGGTGCATTGCGCAGCCAAAGGACTGCATGAGTATCTCAATCAGCATACTTCATGAGCATCTTACCCTAAATGTTCAACTTTTCACTGCTGCTCATCATTCCTTAACTTCTTCTCCACTTTACCAGATTGTTTTCCTTTTTAATGGGATTGGGAAAATGGTAACATATTTTGAGAGATGTCTTGCAAACTTATTTTGAAAGACCTCATACCAGCTTGCCCTAAGCTTCAAAAAAACTACAGAAAAGAAACCCCAGGTTTTATCTGTGATGCTTTAAATCTCCATTTTGGTCGTACCATTCATGTTCCTGTTACACTATTTGTGTTATGAGCATAATCTGTCTTGGGGGAATTACAGCGTCTAATACTAGAGATACTGTGCACCAGCATGGCAAAAACACTATCTGAAAATAAAATACATAACTCTCATTTGATATATATTTATTGTTTTAAAAATCCAATTTCCTGCATTTAGCTACAACTCAGTGAGTATGTAGCTTTCTTGATTTAAGGAGCTAAAATTCTGACTTGTTACAATTATGGAAGCACAGGTGGTTTTATTTTTTTATTTTTAAGCAAAACACCTCCAATTTTTGAGGCTTTCAGCAGATAACTAGGAAATGCACAAGTACCAAAAAAAAAAAAATGGAGGGCTTGAACTTACATTGCTGTAGTTTGCAGGAGAGAAAAGGACAGGAAAGCTCAATGATGCATTAATGGTAGCCTCTAAATATCCTGCCTCTCAGCCAAACTAAGGCCCACAAAACAGGAACAGAAGGTAAGCACATAGTTTGTAATTTTTTTTTTTTAACCTCTAACGCTTTTGGAAGAATTGAATTCAAACAGTCCCAAATGCTTAGACAAAGACAGTGTTTCCAGAACGAAGACTGCAAAGATGGAGGGAGGAGCTGTGTGTGTATGTTAACTCTAAATTAACCTGCTTGGGACTAGAAGCAGCCTAGCTGTAAAGCACTGATCACTCCCCAGGCAAATTTGCTTCAAAAGTAACTTAGCTCCTTCATAGTAAGTCAGAAATGTAAACACTAAAATTGTGTAGACAGAATATTCTGATCATTCATCATCATTTGAGTCATGCCTTTTAATCTTAGTTTGCTGATTGCTCCTATTCTCTTACCCTGTTACTCTGAGAGAGGATTTATAAAACAGACATTTCTTATCAGCATATATCACAGCACTGAGGTATGAAGGGGTAAGTGACTATTTCTCACGTCATTTTCTTAATACAAAGCATAGTACCTCTCAAGTTAAAGCAATGTTGCCCAGGGGATGCATTTAATTGTTAACAATTCCATTTAATACAGCTAAGCACATGTTAAATGGTACATTTTCATCCATGTCCTTTGCCTTCATTTCTATAGGCAAGAACAAATATTAAGATCCTGAAGTGCTTGTACTGAAAGTGTTTCAACATTCACATATTATATTAGAAAATAAATTTGGGTTTTAGACAATTTTGGAATATGTAATTTTACTTGTTTCTAAGCCTTCCGAAGTTTATCTTACCCTAGTTATACCAATATATATTTTAGCTTCAGGCTGCTTATCAGTGAATTCCATTAATTATAAAAGAATGATCAAAGACAACAGTTAACCTGCTTATATGCTCTGAATGAAGATGGTAAAATATTTTCATCCTGATGGAATGAGAATAGGTCCATTCTTAACAAATTTGTGGCTGCGGAGAACAAAAATGTAAGTTAGGACAGTCTAAAACATAATTACTTTGCATTCAGACAATAAATGTTGCCTAAAATCTTATCTGATTTATGATGGCACGGCTGATCATTAAATGCAAGAAAAAGGAAATGAAATAATGGGAGATACATACCCAAAAAATGACTGATATCAGCAACCAATTCAACAAACTCATAGTCACATATAGACTTAAACATCATAACTATGACCAGGGTTAGGCAAATCAAAAACTTAGCTATATTTTTTTTCTCTTATTCAGAATCTTCATGATGCACCAGTGGTTCAGGATATTACAATCACACTATTGAGGAAGTGGAGTTCTTCCCGGTGTGTGGTTATATCTGTGCCTGCAGTTGTTCTCTCTTTCATACCGTCACTCAAAACCTGTCACCCAGGAGTGAAAATTGTGAAAGCTGAAATGGTGCGAGCCAGGTAAAAACACAAAGGGTAACAAAATGTGACTTTCTGGCTTTTCATTAAGTTCCTGTGGTTTTGAAAATTTCCTGACTGTCCATTATTACAGATTTCTTATAATATAAGGCACAATTTAATCAATAGATATGAATGGGTGAGGGCTTTTTTTTAGAATTTGATGATAGGTTCTTAATTTCTGAGTGTTTCCAGTACATGATATCTTTCCCTTCAACTAAAGAGCTAAAATGGAAATGTCACTTTTTTTTTTTTTTTTAGTCACTGAGATATACTTCGTTGTTTTTTTCTATTTCTGTAATTACTTCATGTCTTCTTAAAAATGTTATTTAGAACATTGTCCTTTATATTTTTCTTTTCATGGAATTTTCCTGTAGGGGAGAAACAAAAGTTTGACAGAGAAAGACAGCATTGACGACGTAAAAAGTTTAACAAGTCTCAAAATGCAAACAAAAAGAAAATAGATTCTTTAGAAGTTTGTCTTCTGGGGAACAGAAAAATTATGCTTCCTCTTTGCAAAAAAAGAGAAATTGCATACTTTTCCAGGTAAATAACAAGACAATATAGTCTTGATGTGGGCTAACCTGTTGGTACACAATGTTGTTTCTACTCAGAGAACATTTTGATAAAGCATTTATGATGTCAGCTTGTTCTGGTAGAAAGGGTTTTGATAGTAAAAGCATAAACTGGAGAAAGTAGATCAGGCTTTCAGTGATGAAAAAAGAGTAAGGAGGAAATAACAAAAAGAGGAATAAAGGGAATTGCACTCTATCATGAAAAAAAAGAAAGAAATTATGTACAGAGATGTAAAAATGAGGGAATTGGTTATAAGAAGAGGATAAAGGATAGGGAAACTAACAAGGTTATGAACATGTAGTTCAATTAAGTTATCAGAGTACACACTGAAACAGCAAAACTGCAGAAATTAACAAATACATAAAGTGGAGGTGCCTCAGTTTTCTGGTCTGATGTGAAATAGTTCTGTAAGTGCAGGGAAGTGGAATATGGAAAATTATAAGCTTATAAAAAATTTTAAAAAGAAAAAAGAAAAGCATTAAAAAGTCAAGACATAAAAATAGTGAATTGTAAAGAGAATCAGACAAAGGCAGGAGGGAATTGAAAGAAAACAAAAAGGGCAAAAAAGCTGGTGAAGGGTCTAGAAAATAAGTTGTTTGAGGAGTACGTGAGGGAACCAAAGCCATTTAGCCTGGAAAAGAGGAGGCTCAGAGGAGATCTCATTGCTCTCTACAGCTCCTAACAGGAAGGTGAGGCCTGGTCGGGGTCAGCCTCTTCCCCCAGTAACGAGTGACAGGACAAGAGGAAATGGACTCAAGCTGTGCCAGGAGAGGTTCAGGTTGGACATCAGGAAGAATTTCTTCACTGAAAGGGTGATTGAATGTTGGAATAGCTGCCCAGGGAAGTCATGGAGTCACCTCCCTGGACCTGTCCACAAAATGACTGGATGTAGTACATAGTGCTGTGATTTAGTTGGTAGGGTGGTGGTGGTTCAAAGTTGAGCTCAGTGATTTTAAAGGTCTTTTCCAGCCTGAATGAGTTTGTGATTCTATGAAAAGAAGTCACCACTACTGTTGTATTAAACCCAAAATAATGTGAGAAACCAAATGCAATGGAAATCTGTGTAAAACTATCTTTTGAATGTGTGGGTGACTGGATTTCAGGGTCGTGTTTCCATTTTCACAAGTGCCGCATTGGCACCTTTAAGTAGAGGGTCAAAACAGAGAGTTGATTGAAGGAGGAAAAGGGTTAATATAAAACATTTTACAAGAAAAGGGGAAGAAAATGAAAGCAATTCAAACAAATAGAATGAGATGAAGAAACTTCATTAATTCTGGCCAATGCAAGTGAAAAAATAAGATCTTTGTAAAGAAGAGTAACAATTGCCCTGTTTGCATTAAGGTTTTCTTATGACTTCCTCGTGTTTCAACAAGTAGAACTTTTTAAAAGCCTGAAGCTTGGATGACATTTCAAAAGCATGAGACTTGCAGTCAGATAGAAATTCATAGAATCACAGAATCCCTGAATTGGACAAAACCTTCAAGATCATCAAGTCCAACCCAGCCCTAACACCTCAACTAAATCATGGCACTGAGTGCCACATGCAATCTTTTTTTTTTTAAACACATCCAGGGGTAGTGACTCCACCACGTCCCCAGGCAGACAATTCCAGCCCTTTATCACTTTTTCCATAAAAAACTTTTTCGTAATATCCAAGCTATATTTCCCTTGGTGCAGCTTGAGACTGTGTCCTTGGTTTCTGTCAGTTGGTGCTTGGAGAAAGAGACTGACCCCCATCTGACTACAGCCACCCTTCAGGCAGTTGTAGAGAGTGATAAGGTCACCCCTGAGTCTCCTTTTCTCCAGGCTGAACACCCCCAGCTCCCTCCGTCATTCCTCTCAGGGTTTGTGTTCCCAGCCCCTCACCAGCCTCGTTGCCCTCTTGCGGACATATCCAAGCCTCTCAATGTCCTTCCCAAACTAAGGGGCCAGGACTGGACACAGCACTCAAGGTGTGGCCTCACCAGTGACAAGTACAGTGGAATCATGACCTCCCTGCTCCTGCTGGTCACACTATTCCTGATACAGGCCAGGATGCCCTTGGCCTTTTGGCCCCCAGGGCACACTGCTGGCTCATGTTCAGCTGGCTGTCACCAGCGCCCCCAGGTCCCTTTCCACCTGGGCACTGTCCAGCCACACCATCCCCAGCCTATAACATTGCAGGGGATTATTTTTGCTAAAGTGCAGGACTTGGCACTTGGAGTTATTAGACTTCATCTTATTGTACTCCGCCAATCCATCCAACTTTTCCAGGTCTCTCTGCAGAGCCCTCCTACCTTCCAACAGATCGACACACACTCCCAGCTTAGTGTCATCTGCAAATTTACTAATAAAAGACTCAATCTCCTCATCCATGTCATCAATGAAGATATTGAATGGAACTGGCCCCAGCACAGACCCCTGAGGGACACCACTGGTGACTGGTTGCCAGCTGGATGCAGCACCATTCACCACCACTCTCTGGGCCTGGCCATGCAGCCAGTTCCTAACCCAGCACAGAGAGCTCCTGCCCAAGCCACGGGCTGCCAGCTTTCCTAGGAGTGTGCTGTGGGAGACAGTGTGAAAGGCCTTGCTGAAGTCCAAATAGACAACATCCACAGCCTTTCCCACATCCACTAGGCCGGTCACCTGGTCATAAAAGGTTGGTGAAACACCACCTACCCGTCCTAACCCATGCTGGCTGGCTCTGACCCCCTGGCCATCCTGTAAGTGCTGTGTGATGACACTCAATATAAACTGTTCCATAACCTTACCGGGTACTGAGGTCAGGCTAACTGGACTATAATTACCAGGATCCTCCTTCCCACCCTTTTTGTGAATGATTGTCCCATTGGCCAGTTTCTACTAACCTGGAACCTCCCAGTGAGCCAAGATTGTTGGTAAATGATGAAGAGTGGCTTCGCTAGCTCATCTGCCAGCTTCCTCATCACTCTGGGATGGATCCTATCTGGGCCCATAGATTTATCAACATCCAAGCGGCTCAGCACTTCTCTGACTGCCTCCTCCTGGATAAAAGGGACCATTCTGCTCCCTGACACCCTCTGTCAACGCAGGAGGACAGTTGTCCTGAGGACTGAGGGACAGTTGTCCCACTAAAGACTGAGGCAAAGACGGTGTTAAGCACTTCTGCCTTCTCCTCTTCCGCAGTCACTAAGTTTCCTCCCTCAAACAAAGGTTGGTCTTACCCTTCTTTTTACCATTAATATAGTTGTAAAAACATTTTTTATTATCCTGTATAAAAGTTGCCTAATTAAGTTCAAACTGAGGTTTGACCTCTGTAATTTTTTTTCCCACATGCCCTAGAAGATCCCTTGAATACTTCCTGAGAGACCTGGCGCTCCTTCCAAGCATAATATATCCCCTTTTTATTCTTAAGTTGCCCATTCAGGCTGGACATTTTCCATGTGTCCTTGTCTTTCAGCACACAGGGACAGTCCACTATACATGTCTGTGTATGCAAGAAATTTCACTGTAGAAGCTCATGTAAAATACAATTAAATGCTATAAAGTGCTGTAAGATTTTTAGAATGAGGATGAAATAAGAGTGCAATGTAATTTATTGAATTTTTTGTTTCATGGAGGCTGTGAAGGACTGTTTAATACTTTTAAGTCTTACTTTTAAAAGAGTTCATTTATGGGTCTCATAATGTGGAAACAGAGGTAGGTGGGACAAATTGTCAATAGAGTTGGTCACATGGAACAATTATCACATCTTAAAGTGAAAACATAGGATAATTAAAGATAGCACAAGTTTTACCAGACAGAATATTTATTGTTTGGAAATGACCAATTACATTCTTGCCCATAAAAGGAAAAACTTGGAACTCAAAAATATTGCATTAGATGGCACATATTCCCTAAGAATGAAGGACCACATTTTTCTCATATTTATATTACAGTAATTTAAGCAATAGTTAGGACAAATATAAATAACAGTTTTAACTTAAGTTTGCTAAGCCAGGATTTACTGTCCTGTTCATCCTTTCCTCTTCTCACAGCCACAAGCAACTCAGGAATTTTGGGGACTGGCAACGGATTTACAGTGTTTGAAGATCCCTATCCTAAGAAAAGATTTAGTGTCTAATTCCATAAGAATAGAGAGGATACATCTATACCAGCTTTGACTGAAATAAGTCCATGCAAAATTGACTTTATTTCTAATGTGCTTTCTCCAATCCTTTAAAATCAGTAGTTAATAGCATGAAGTAAAAAATTTCTTTCTAAAATATATGTTTACTTTACACCTAGAAAACCATAATATAAAATACATGTGAGACTACTGCATTTTTTTGTGTCCCTTTGTCCTATCACTGACCTCATAAATATGTATTCATATCTATTCAGTACTAAGCACTTGTGATTGAAATTAGTAATGGTGCATATGTAGAACTGATTAAACAAGTGAAAAAAATAGAGATGTTTGTTATAAAGACAAAAAAATTAAAGTGACTTGAGTTCTAAGGCAGAAATATTCAGGGACTTGGGATGAAAACCCACACCTTGTAGGTATTTTTAGAATCATGTTAATTTTGCAGCTAGCCATTTTTTTTTCATGCATATATAGTTTAATAATGTTTCAAAATTAACAAGTAAACATTCTGATTAGAAATATATAATGATCTATACCTCTTCAAGATTTCAGAATTTCATTCTTCACTGTATATATTAAAGGCTATGTGATCTTGAAAGACTGCTAGAAGGACACATACCTACTCAAGATGTTACAGCAGGTTAGCATCGAACTTGTCAAAGACAGAGCTGAAAATATAACATGCCAAAAATCCCTTTCATCCAAATTTCTTTCAATGTACACGAAAAAAATGAGTGGAAATGTACTGTTGCACTAATTTGATTAAAATGAAGGAAAGTCCCATTTTTCCTGTGATATGTTGTTATCAGAAAAGTCAGAAAATCTAAATAGATCTTATTACAGACTTTAACTGTTGTGTAACATAGGGATTAGTATAATTAAAAGTTTTTAGCTCAGATAATTAATCATGTAATTGGTTGAAATAAAAGGACATCTCATCATTCCACACAGTCAGGCTTACTTATCTGCTCACTTCTGCTAGTCAGGAGGCAAAGGAAAAGGTAGGATGTATACCCATTACAAGAGAAGAAGGAAAAATCCCGTTGCAGACTTTCACCTAGTAGCTGCATGGGTGACTGAAAAATAAACCAACTAATTAATCTGACTTTTTGCAAATTGGTCCCAATTCATCAGAACCATTTTTCCTAGCTTTAAATAAATGCTAACACATTTGATAAGTTAACTGTCGTCTGTAGGCTGTTTCACAATTACTTTGTTATGGCTTTTGGCTAAACATTCCTCATGCTGTGTTTACTCATTGAAGTTTAAACTTCTCTTGCAGTACCTGGATCACTCAGGTTGCTTAGAACTGAAAGTAGAAGTAAGAAATATTTTCTGAAATTCTGGTGATCAGTGCTAAAATTTCACCTAACTTCAGATACAAAATCACATTTTAAAATGCATCCTTAATCATCTTAATATTAATAGAAGCACATCAAATACTAGATCTCCATAAATATAAAGCATATAAAACCATCTGTGCATCTAAAAGAGATTTGCTATTTCATTTCCACTTAGCCTATAATCTCTTATCAGTAATACAACTATACACATGCTATGTAATATATAGCTACATAGAGCTAATATGTGACTCTGTGCAGGGCTTTTTCCATCTGCTCAGCTGCTTGCAGCTAATGGACTGTAGCAATCTTCTTTAGCAAGGTGTTTGGAACTAACCCTCCCACCAAGTCATTTTCTCTCCCACCCTAACACTAAATATTGCATCACAGCTTAGTTATGAGTGCTACTTAGGGCCTGTCACAACTGAATGGTATACACCACAGAAGTCTTTTTCTGAACCAGGACTCTAGAACTGAAGGTTATAAACAAGAATGCAGCTCACTTGTAGTGCCACCTGTCCTTTCAAAATAATGTGGAACATAAATTGAGTGAATGTATGAGGGCAGAGTGACACCATTGAGCTGACACCTACTACACATTTTGGGTATTTTTAACCTACCTCTGTGAGGATGAAATTTTACTAACCACTGTGTCATTGGATCTATGTTTAAAGAATCAGAGATGATCAGCTAGGAAAGCAGAATTGAAAAATCATTTTCTGGGAAGTTGAAAGTGATGCTGTTGTCTCTTAAGGACTCTTTATTTCTTGAAGTTTCATTTATTTTCACCTAAATGCCTCCCTTGTTGTAAATAAAATATCTGTGTGACTTTTGACTAAACTTATAGATAGTTGCAACATTAAAGGCATTATTAAAAGAATTCAAGGCTGCTTGGTACATATTTGCCATTCTGTACCCTTAAGGTGCTTTTCTTTCATTTTGTTGGATTTTAAGATATTAACTTGAAATCAGTTTACCCCTCTTATTTGCGTGTTAGTCCCTCTAAAAAAATTGTAATTCTTGAAACAGGCCACAGAAAGGAATTTTTTAATACACTGTTGAGATGCAAGAGTTTGGAAGTATCTACAAACACAAATCAATCCATTGATCTGAGACAAAAGAACCTTTTTAAGATCAGTTTAAAATCAGTGGGGTTGAGAACCACCCTTGCTGCTCCTATGCCTTGTGTTTTCTGGAGTCTCTGAGGGCTGGGCTGGTACTGCCTGGATGCTGCAGAAGTGCTGGGTGCCACAAGGAGTTTGAGAGAGACAAGGGCCAGCCCTCACTGACCGTTTTGTGACCAGAGACCAGATCAAGAAAGCCCAAGTGGGACTTGTGGGTTTTGTGACCTTCCCAAGGACCTCACCCTTTTATTTGGATGAGATGTCAAACATGGCCTTTTTGGAGCTGAGGTTTCTGCTCGGGGCTCATGCGGCTCCATGTGTGCTCAGCACAGGACACAGTTTCCTGGCATGCCCGTAGGGGAATAGGAGAAATGTTCTAATCCCACACTCCAAGTCCTTCCCAAGACGGCAGGATGAAAAAGATAAAGTGGAAGATGAGGCTGGCAAATTTATCCCCACGGAGGCAGGTGGTGTGGAGCCTGCAGGGAAGATGGGTGTGGGGAAGGAAAATGGGAGAGAACTACTCTCAGGGAACAGAGGCATCATCTGGGCCTACAGGGCAGTGGCCACGCAGTGCAGATGTAGGAGCAGGACCCTGCCAAGGCTTGAAGCTTGGTGCCAGGGGATCTGGGGCTGCTTCCATTATGGATGTCTGCAAGAAGCAGAACCCTTGATCCCATCTGCAGCCCTGCTCTACCACCTTCCCAGGACTTCACCAGCACATCATTTGCTGCAGTTTCCTTCTTGCCTTTGAAGATCAGAGTGATTTCTGGGCTTTTTTTCAGACCTCAGGACCTTTCCTAACTCACCATGATGCTTTGCTTTCATAGAAAATTTTATTTTCACTTCTATATCAAAGAAGTAAACCGGCATGAGCTGTATGCAATAATAAAGATTTTGCCAGTTGGGCTCAGGTTGTTTTAGTTACTCAGTGTTCATTCCTTTACTTAGTTCAACACAGACACAGTCTCAGGTGAGGCAGGTGCTGCTGTTGAGGGGGACCACGGCTGCAGCCATTAAGCTGACAGTACTTGCCTGTCCAGCAGCTCTGACAGGGAGCATCAGCTGGGGAGAGTCCATGCTCAAATCAAATTGTTCTGATAATTTCCATCTGAAGATACAGAGTGATTGGTTGGCTGGAAATACACCTTTAAAAGCATCACAGCAGCGATTCTAATGGATTTGTCAGAAAGAGTTCTACAGAGAGGTTAAAATTGGCTGTCATTCCACAGCATTAGCAAAAGGAATTAAATCCTTCGGTAGGATGATATAATTTTATTTAGAAATAATAGTGAGCTCTTGCCTTTAAAAAATGTATGCCTACAATATTCAACTGATTTTAATCCATATCAAACTTTTTTAATATTTAAATTTAATAATGAGATCTATTATTAGGTGGCATATAATTATTTTTTTTCAGTCATTTCTGCATTATACTATTTATTTGATCCATTTCCACTCACCAAAATGAATGTACAACTGGAGAAGGAGTAACTAGGACATTAAACTTACCAAACACAACATAACATGACATTTTTATGGAAATTTCAAAGCAGTTAAACTAATAAAAATGTTTTAAACCTTTAAACAGAACCAAAATTAATAGTTTTTTCAAGTTTTGAATAGGTTTATGCTTTTTTTTTTCATACCAAAGGTATCTTCTTCAGAAACATATTCTCTTATTATGTTAGTTTTAATAAAAGAGCCTAAAAGTCTATGCAATAGAACAGCAAATAATAATCTTTCCACCAGGGGCATTCTGAATTATGCTGTGTGACAACTTTTCCAGCTGGGACTCCAGGTGGCTGTAAGTATGCCATAGCAGTAATAAAGCAGACTGCATTTACCCACACAAGCTCTGATCTGGAGTACATATTTAAAGCTCAAATTTTTAAAACATACATTTAAATGCTATGTTGGCCTGCTGTCTCTAAATGCACATGTATCTTTTGCACACAAGAAAAGCTACACTAATCTCTACAGAGAGCACTCACCTGAATTAGTTAAGCCTAAATGTGTAAAGAATGTGTACAGTTATTCTCTAACAAGCAATTCATCAATTAAAGATGATTTTATACTAAAGCCAAACTAAATGAAAACTCTCTTCTAATAAGAAAAGCATGTTTACCTATATCAATTACTTTGAAATATCAGTTTCTACCTATATCCCACAAAATTTCACTTAGAAAAAACCTCTATATTCTTTTTACTGCAAAATTTATGACAGCTACCTCTCTAACTTTGTTTTAATTTTCATTAAGGATAAGTATGATTTTTTGAAATAATAGCTGTCTTCTCTCTAAAACCATGGACAAAAAGATGAATAAGAAATCTATTTCTAAACAAAGCTTGAGTAATTTTATTTTCTAAGCAGTTGCATAAAAGCTAAAATAAACCATTCCTTCTAATACAAAAAGTTATCACAAATCACATCCTCTGATTACAAGAAAAAAATGAGGAAAAAAGGCCATAATTTGTTTTGATATTTTGTTCCATCTGGATGACATAAACTTCTGTATGAAATCAGGATCCCTAATATGGAAATGAAGTATTATGACAAGGAAAGCCTAAAATATAAAGTAATCCTTTATTTTATGTAACACATTGCAGTATAAGAATATGCCACATATGTGTAGTACTGTATTTAATTTTTTTTCTAATGGGATGATTGTCATAAGTATTGTTACTCTGCAAAGATCACTGAAGTATAGAAACTGTGGTAATAGGTTCCATTATGATATTACTGTATCTCTGCTTAAAGTATTTATCTTGTTTTTTCTTTAAAGCAGTTATTTCCCCTTAGTAAAGTTCTTTGTAAACTCAGCACTATCATGTTGCAGAAGATTAATGGACTTAGAATGCACAATTTAGTTCATTAAATCCTTAGTTAAATTCTTCAGACACTTTGCTAGTGCTAAAATATTTTGGGCATATTTTATTTCATCCAAAGACAAGAAAGTGAGTCAAACTCATCTTAAACTTTTCAGTCTAGTGTTCTACAGCTCTATTTACTTTAAAATATGCCTACTAGAAGCCAAGCCAGCATTACTCCTCTCTTGCTATTTTCTTTTGTTGATGTTTCGGTAGGTTAGTTACACAATCTCTCACAGCTTGATAAAACAATTTGCACTACATAGAACAACTAGCAGGAGTTTTGTAACAGAAATCAACAGAAATGAAAATTGTAAGCAAATATTAAGATAAAACAGACAAAGCACAGTCAAAAATATTAAGTTCTTTAGAAATTAATTTCTCAAAATTAGGAGCTAATATAATTCATATGAAAATAATGCTAAGATGGGGAGATTTCTGCTCCTCCACTGAAATTAAATTTTGTTACTCAACTGCACTGCTCAGTGTCAAGTTAAAAATAAACACTATGCTGAAAACTTTCCATAAGTCTGCATTTGCAAGGTATTGTTCACATACTTCTCATTTCCTCTTCCTATTTTACAGTCTTGCAGACACTTTCAGTGTTCTCATAGCTTATTTTTCCTGCACCGGGACTGATAAAGCCAATTTGGTTTCTGTTCCTAAGTGTATTAGTAGAATAACAGAAATGAGGGATTTTTTGGGGACTCTCAATATTTCACCAAAGGGTCCTTTTTACAGAAACAGCCTAAAGAGCTCTTAACTTCAGATAAAGTCATACTTGCTTACAGTAAATAGATTAAAATATGAACCAAATTAGCAATAATTAAAGAATGAACAAATAGGACAGATATTAAAAATGTGAATCTTGCGTATGAGGGGACACTCAATTTTTAGTGAGAGGACTGCTTCTGAGGACAGACTTTAACCTTCTTAGTTCTCAGTAATTTTGAATACACCTAACTAAAGACATGCTGCCTCTGAAAATCAGATCTTATTAGGCTGTTTCAAATACAGAATCTTCAAGCCATTTATAATTTTCCAAAATTCTGATTTTTCAGTTGAATTTTCATTTAGTAACATTAGATTAGGATATAGCAATGAAATTAGGAGACAATTCTCAAGTGACTGGAACAACACATCTTCAGTGATATAACAAAGTGCAAACATTCCCACGTTTGTCTACAATTATAGGAAAATACCTGCCTAAGTGACACCCTAAGTGGAGTCACTGTGTCTTTGCTTGAGGCTGCCCAGACACAGCACATAGCCCAGGTGTAGATTTACTAGGAAGGTTAGGTGTGACTTTTGTTTTCCAGACATCAGAGCTACAGGCTAGATATAAAAAAAACCCTAAATCTATGTTCCTGCGCATAGAGTGAAAATTGTTGGTCGAAAATTGCTAGTCTCCTACCAAAATTCATCCCGCAAGTCCAACCCTTGTTTGACTTAAAATAGGGACATGACCCTATTTTCACTTGTGTCACAGCCTAAGTCTCCTGTGATGCAGCTGTACCAGCCTGCTACAAGCTGCTGCAAGAATCTCTAACATGGAAGTACACTTTCAAAAAGATACGCCGTGAATGTCAATTTCCAGTTTATTTTTGACTATATGAAACTTCAAAAAAGACTGTGAAGGATAAAAACTGGAAGAACTGCAAATTATAGTCACTGTATTAAACCTTGGATTATCTATCACACAAGCAAATCTACAAATCTGTATCTGTATAAAGTTCTATTTATTGTTATAGATAACTCTTCTAATTATAGTGACAGCTCTGCTGCTGTTCAATTCACATTAAAATTAACAGTGAGAAAATAAACTCACCAAATAAAAGTTAGAGAGTAAACAACATCCAACAGAAAAGTGCAAACCCATATTAGTGAAACTACAATTAAGACCAAACTGGATTACAAAATTTTGTTCTGCAGACTACGTCACTGAAAGGAACCTGTGATTAAAGGCTTACAGTGACTGCCAGAACCCTTTTGGAGCCTCTGTGTTTAGCACACTGAATTAATTTTTTGTTTTCTTTCATTTCTATGCCTATTTTTGACTCTCTGACAGCTGGGCTGTTTTCTTTTCTCTTCCATTGGCTGCACTTGGTACATGTCAAGTACAGGGGAAAATGGAGATTTGCCTTTACAAGAGAGACATTGACACACTGATGTAAGGCCAGCAAAGGCTGGCAAACATAATTAGTGCACATGCATGACCCTATGACATGGCAGGAGAGGGAAAAACAACTGGATGTGATCAGATTCAAGGGGAGAAGATCATGGAAGCATCTCTTGTTATCTACATCTACTGAAGAGAAAGGCAGAGATGCACCTCCAGGAAGTGATGAAATTCTCTCACTGTTAATTTTAATGTTATTTAAATATCAACAGAGCTGTGATTTTAGGATAGTTGTTAGCTGTTATAAAGACTAAAACTTCAGACAGATAATAACACTTCTAGATCTACCTGTGTGATAGACGGCTACAGATTTAAGAGTGTAACTATATTGTTGCAGTTCTTTCAGCTTGGCCCTCTGTGACAGGGCAAAAGCCAAAAGACACCAGCTTCAACAAGGAAAATTCTTAGAAAGAAATAAATGTTAGAAAGAAATTTATGGAGTCAGGATGGTCAGAAACTGAAACAGCTGCCCAGAAAGAGGGTGCAAGAGCAAACTTGACCAGACTTTACTCTAAGAACTTCATTGATGGAAGTGTCATGTTATGACAGGGATTATTTTGTATGCCTTCCAGGAGTCTTTTCCAACTTTTCTTGTCTAGAATTCTACAAACTTAAATTAATCTCCAAGGAGTGTATACATTGTAAAAATAAATTAAATGTTGTATTAAAAGGAGTTAGGAATTTCTGAATGTGACATACAGAGCAGTGGAAAAATAATTCTATGGGTAGTTGGAAAAAAATCTCAGAAGCATCTATATATATTGAAAAAGGACTGAATTAGATCTTAAATAAAGGCTTTAAGTAAGATTTATTTAGTTTGTTCTGACAATTTTTGCCATGATTTTGTCCAGAGAAGCTTCACAAATAAACATCTAGCATGATACACTTTTTGTAGTATAAATTTCTTCATATGGGCTCCATATATTTTCTTAGGGCTGACTTCTTGTAAATGTGAAAAGACAAAATAGATGTATTTGTTAACAAAAGTGCCAGAGAAATAAATATATTTTTCTTTGTTATTTTTCTTCACACTATTTCTAGCATAGTTGAAAAAAAATCATCCCTTTTGATAGTTTTATATATAATTCTCTATCCAAACCTTTTGTCCTCTCACTTCCTAAAAGTACAATTAAGTCATTCCATCTCACTGAATTCACTGATTGCATCTCGAAAATGTTTAAAACACCAAACTCTTCCTGCTTCAAAAAATTCCTTTTTCTGGGGAATTTATCCTTTTTTTTTTTTTTTTTTTTTTTTTTTTTTTTTTTTTGCTACCAGAAGAGTATTGAAAAAGCATTAGAAATTGCTTTTTCTACATATTTATTTGAGGAACCATGTATTTATAGTTCATCTATCCTTGTAGTCACTCAGATGTTTTCTGTTTTCATTGCCAATTGTTGATCTTCTAAGTGTGTTACAGAAGAAAGAAATGGGAATTGCAGTAAGTTAAAAAGGCATCCATGATTTTTTTTAGTTTCTTTGTTCATCAAATAATGTTTCAGACACTTCTGAGAGGAATCCAGATTTATTGATTTACCTTTGAAAAGGAGCTCCTCATCATCCAGTCCTTTTCTCTTGCTTCTGAATAAACTGGAAAGTAATCTAGCCAGGTACTATATGTAAGATCCCAATGGATTTATTTTCCACAAGCTCTCCTTGTCTCCTTTACAATTGGGTTGCTTTTTTGGCATCTAGAATGGGAATCTCTTACCCTAACAACTTTTTTTTCCTTAAATCATCTTTCAGGACTTAAATTATTAACAAGGGCATGAATAAATTCCATTAAAAATCTCTTAAAATCTCATGCAATTTCGACAGTACAATAAAATTACACAAAGTCTAGTTTGGCAAGGACAAAAAAATTGTTGTGTGATGGCTTTAGACAAAACATTTGACATACTGTATCCAAATTTAACTGCAGACATCTAGATAGTTTCAGCCTAAACATTTATTCCCTGATTGCATCCATCTTTTCTCCATAAAAAAGCTATTTATCTTGCTTTTTATCTTGTGTGGTTTGTCTGCAAACAGTTTAGGCAGGTATTTACTTTTAACTATCTACTTTATTACAATCTCTCACAGTGTCTAGGGGTATGGAATTGTATAGGGAAGCTTCTGTGACAGAATGGAAAGTCAACAGCCTTGAAAGATTTCTTGTGAAGAGGTAGAGGAGAGAGGAATATTTAGAATCAATGTAGCATTAACCCTCTTTTACTGTCATGAGACTTACCAAGTCCTGCTTTTCATAACAGCAGTTTAGCTTTCCTTAAACAGAATCAGAGGTAATAACAAAATACAGTAGGGAGTAATCATTTCTTAACTCAGCAGAAATTAGGTTTTCCTTCCATAGGACACAGAATTCTGTTGTGATAAATTGCAGTGCTTTTACTAAACCATTATGTGCTTTTATGGCTGTGGTTTTTGCATAGTAAATCCTGTTGAAAAACAAAACAAAACTAAGCAAGGCCCATACATTTTTTTATACTTTGAAGAAAAACACATTTTCATGGATGGGAAGGTTTTCCTAAGTATAAAGCATCTCAACTTATTTTCCAATATAATTCTAAAAAAAGAAACAAGACGCAAAAAATATTAAACATTATGACATAATTAACATTAAGAGATTAATGGGAAATATTATGGTAAACAAAAAAATTATGCTCTGCAATTACTGAAAAAATATTCCTTTACCTACAGGATAAAAGATCTTAAAATCTAACCAAGTAAGTACACGAAGGAATATGTTAAGGTATACCAACAAATACTTTAAAAATATGTAGAACGTGTCTCAAGTATAAAACTTCTATAGTCACGATGACTATAAAATACTATCACTAAAAGCACAGCTTGTTCTTCCCAAAGCTTCATTGAAAAACTCACAAATTATTCTTAGTATGTTTTAGAGGTCTATATTACATAGATTCTGCAAAAGAATGATGTATACATAAGCAGGAAAATATAAACTGCACACATAGGATCACTATGTGCATAAATTTCTATCTTGTTTGCAATGACTCAATAATACATAAAATGCTATATAATACTCTCTATTGATAATGAATCATGTGAACCACATTCAATTAAAGAATAAAGTACCTCAGGGAGATGTTTTAATGCCTTGTATTCCTGTAAATTTGATTTTTTTTTCACAGCTTAAGAAGACCCCAGGTTTTTCATTTCCCTGTAAAGTATTAATATAAAGATTAAAAATGCCAGACGGCTGAAAAATGGAAAAGTGATGAAAGTTTCCTGAGAACATTGATTTACTTTTTCTCACTTTCAGTTTATATTCTTTCCCACAAAATTATAGTACTTTTCCTTAAGATTCCTAAAGAAAATCTAATCATGTGATTGTGTCCTCCTACTCTCTGTTCAGTGGCCAATTTCAAAGCAAGGTAAAAACAAGCAGGAAGTCTCCTAAATACTTTTTCTATAAGAAGTCTTCAGTAGTCAAGAAATAACCTTGTGTAATCTCTTAGTTCTGCTGTGCAGAACAGGTAAAAAACAGGTTTACCTTGACTGTTCTATAGACAGTAACTTTTAGTGTTTCATCAAAATGTTTAAATCATGTCCAGCTGTTACTGATCTCTAAAGAACTTTCCTGAGCCTCCTGAACAGTAGCGTATCAGTCTCTTTTTAAATGTAGCTAAGATGATATTTTATAATATCATTATGTAAGATTAGATTATTTTCTTTGGGCATCTAAAAGTAGAGTACCCTTTAAACTCAGCTTCCTGATGCTCTCTTGCACAGCTCCTCTGCACTGGGCTAAGAGTTCCACTTTACCAGTCCTTAACTCAGGAAGACATATACAAATGCTAACATACCTA
Source organism: Melospiza georgiana (assembly GCF_028018845.1). Classification (NCBI taxonomy): domain Eukaryota; kingdom Metazoa; phylum Chordata; class Aves; order Passeriformes; family Passerellidae; genus Melospiza; species Melospiza georgiana. The sequence goes on from NC_080430.1 coordinate 76,173,402, forward strand.
ATGGGTTCCATTTTAAGAATTGAAAAAGATAACTTAATTTTTTAAGATAAAAAGTATATACAGAGAACACAGACACTATAAAGACACATATACTTGCTCCTGTTCAAGAGTCAGTGACAGTATTACTGTAGAGTAGTTGGGCATTTCTCCTTAAAAGAAACCCGAATTATGTTAGCAGTCAATGGCTCAGGGTCACAATGGACATCAGTGACAAGTGGTGGCCCTCAGGGATATGTGCTGGCACCAGTGTTATTTAATATCTTCAGTAAGGAGAAAGGCATCGAGTGCACCCTCAGCAAATGTGTGGATTACACCAAGCTGAGTGCTGCAGTTTACGCACCCAAAAGTCAGGGTGCCATCCTGAAGGACAGGATGCCAGAGGGACGCGGACAATATCAAGACGTGGGAGAATGGGAATCTCAGGAGGATTAATAAATAATCCTCCAAATGTCAGGTGCTGCACCTGAGTTCGAGCTACTCCTGTATCAATACAGGTTGAGGATGAACAGATTGAAAACAGCTCTGCTCATAAGGACCTGTGGGTGCTGGTGGTTGAGAGGCTGGACATGACCCAGCCATGGGCACTTGCAGCCCAGAGACACAAACGTGTCCTGGGCTGCATCCAGAGCAGCGTGGGCAGCAGGGCCAGGGAGGGGATTCTTTGCTCCACTCTGATGAGATCCCGACTGCTGTGCTGTATCCAGATTTAGGGTCCCCAACAGAGGAGGGATATCAAGCTATTGAAACAAGCCCAGAGGATGACACCAAGGCAATTAGAGTGATGGAACACCTCTCATACAAGGAAAGACTGAGAGAATTGGGGTTATTCAGCCTGGAAAAGAGAAGGTTTTGGGGTCACCAAACTGTGGCCTTCTAGCACCCGAAGAGGGATACAAGATGTAGAGAGACTTTTTACAAGGGCATTTAGCGACAGGGCGAGGGGCACTGGCTTCAAATCGAAAGAGAGAAGGTTTATCTTTGATTAGGAAGAAATTCTTTACTGTGAGGCTGGTAAGGCACTGGAACAGATTGCTCAGACAAGTGTGGGTGGCCCAGCCCTGGAAGTGTTCAAGGCCAGGCTGGGTAGAACTCTGAGTAACCCAAACCAGTGACGCATAGCAGGGGCTTGAATTGGTGATCTTTATGGTTCCTTGCAAACCAGGCCTTCTATTACATTCTGAATATCAGCATGGTGATCAAAGGCTGTTGTCTCAAGAATGTTTTCTTGTGTGCCTGACCTATCACAGATGAGACTGCCCAATTGATACTTTGGGATGATGATAGAGTAGTTAAGCTTGCAAGGGGAATCTAGAAGAGCAATCTTGAAGCACATTACAGACCTCTCAGTCTAACTAACAGGCCATGCATATACTAAAGTATGCACACTTCAGATGTGTTCCTAGTGACTAGAATAATATGCTAAGTATCAGTCAACAAACATGGGAACCTTGCTGCTGTGCATTGCATACTTATTTGTTAAGAATCTGCAAGACAAGGGACCAGCCTTCAGTGAACTCTCAGAAGTTGCACAAAACACTCTGGGCCACAGTAAGTTACCAGTTATGGTTTCTTTCTTAGATCAGCTTTTAAAAAAATCAATTTATTTCCTTTAGCATAAAATCCAAATAAGCCAGGTCAGAATTAGGCATTTCAAATCTAAAGAGGAAGCTGAGATAAACGAAAGGGAAATATCCCATGAGGATAAACAACTGACTATCTATAATGAAAATCTTTGTTGTTGAGTTCTGGAGAAAAAGATTCATTGTCCATAGAAATGCCATTCCCGTTCATTACTCTTGCAGCAACGTAATCACATTTATAAAATTTTGCTTACATGCTCACTAGTATAGTCCAACCCTCAGTAATTAATACACTAATTGTTTGATGCAGATAGCTAAAAGTACTCTAATTATACAGATTGTTTGATGAGAAAAGAAAATTATTTCATTCTGCAGCGCATGTGAAAAAGATGCTTAAAATTGATGGCTTTGCTTAGTACAGAACATAATAGGAAAATACTGTTCACATTTTGAAAAGCAGAGAAGTAGGAGAGCAATAAAAGCAGATGTTCATACAATTGCATGAGAGTGCTATAAAGTTCACACCACTGTAGCTGCTGTAACCAGGCATTGTAATCTGTATTGCAGCCTGCTTGATGCAACAGTTAAAATTGATTTTAGCAAAAGTTATGTTCAATTTTCACCAGTAAACTTAGAAAATTTCTCAGGTGTATTTTTATACGTCAGGAACTCAGCAAAATATCTGTGAGTTTGTGGGATGGAGTACATATATGTAATGTGTCTTGTACAGTGCTTGATTTACTGTAATTCCTTAAGCAAACTGCAGTTATAACCATTCAGGCTAGATAAAATGTCTGTGGAAATAAGACATAAGGAATGTTTAAAAACATGTCCATGTCTTACAGAGATATTAATTTCATATAAAAACATAAAAAAATCTTGAATTTTGTCGGGGAGACTGGCAGGGTTTTGTTGTGTTTTGTGTTTTTTCTATTTTTACCTTTGAGATGTTGAATATTCTGAATCAAACCTTCAAATTAGAGCAGAATATGTAGAGAGATAGATATCAAATGAAAAATTGCTGGATCTGAGAAAGAATGAAAGCTATAAAGGATAAGAGAGAATAATAAATTCCCTCTAATGCACACCAAAATAAGTGCAAAAGGAACATAAGCTTCTGTAAAAATGGAGTGTGAATGCAGAATTTAAAGTATATAATTTCTAGAATTTCAAAGACCTATGAGAGAGTCTATGCAAAAAAATTAACTTCCAATTTGCCTTGAAATTTAGATGGTATTTTTACTTAAATATCCTAATATACTTACTTAAATATTTATTCTTTTTTACATATTATAATAGAAAATTGCATAAGCTCTTTAGGATTTTTCATGCAATATTGATTTCTCCATATTCTGTATTTTTAAAGCAAGATCATAGATTGCCAGTTGACATTTTAGTGAATTCTATTTACCACCTTTTCTCTGGAGAGTTGCCTCCACTATAAAGGTCATAACCAAGGACATCATGGTTCTTAAAGAAGCTCAGCAACTCAAGGGAGAAAATAAAGATGAAGCAGATATTCTTTAGTAAGGTTAGCCTAGGGTTTGTGTGGCTCTGCAAATAGCTTTTACTGAAGCCAAAGGATTACAATTTGTTATCCACTCTGGTGCTGAAGGCTTGTGCTAGTTATGCATAGAGTCCATTAAATTTTTCTCTATCATATTCAATGCCCATAGTGAAAGGCAGTATAATATAAGTGAGCATTCAGGATGGAAGCTAAGGAGGCAGAAGTAAAAGAGAAAATTTTCACTGGCAGGGCATAAACACTCTGCTAAAGGTATGAGCTGTTTCTATTTCATATGTTGTCCTGGTTCCAGCCCAGATAGGGTTAATTTTTGCAGTATTCAGAATGGTCATGACCAGGACCTGGAGATTGTTTAGACCATTTCACACCTCACAGAAGAAGTCCTTTCTGCTTGGGGGCAATGTCAGACTGCTCATGATGAGCAATTGTGTGTGAATCATTCTCCTCTTTTCTTGTACACTCTGTTATTAATACTGCTACCATTCCTTTTCTTATTTCATTTGCTGTTTCCAGTAAATTGTTCTTATCTCAGCCTGTGATCTTTATCCTTTGTGCCTCCAGTTTTCTTCTCCATCTTGCCACAAGGGACTGGGAACAGGGAAATGGAGCAATTAACAGAGGGCTCATGGTTTGGAGTGTTAAAGTGGGAACACTAAATTGTGAAACACCATTCCTAAACCACAACATATGTTTTATAAAATTTCCTGTTCTGAATTGTAAATGGGACTCAGTTAATCCCAGTGGAATTCATATATTTTTAATTGCATTATTTCTGTTTGATTTTCATGCAAATTATATGTGTTATATCTTAATTGCAATGTGTTCATCTTAATTGCAATGTTTTTATGGAACAGGCCATGTGCAGTTACATATATTCTAGTTTTTGGAATGATTAATTTTGTTACATATCAACCAGAACAAATATAAAAGTGACCAAATAATTTCAGTGTTAATTTGATTGGCTTTGCAAGCAGACAGCTAGACAATAATGATTCTTCAAAGGGCTATACAGGGGTGTATGCTTTTTTTCCTTTTGGCAGCCTAATGTGCTAGAAAATAAACTTGATTTACACACCATATTACATGTTAAATTTACAATATCTAGTAATAAAATATATAGTGACATTTTAATGTAAATTATCTGAGTGCCATTTTAATAGGGTCAGAAATTCCATTTTAGATAAGAATATTAATAAATTCCAAGTTTTTTAAAAAACAAAATGGATCATGTTCAATATAATATTTTTAGGTAAACTGCTCATATGCCTTAACCCAGTTCTTTGATTTAAAGGTTGTCCTCAAAAAGATGCAATCTAGAGCTAGGGTAAAATTTTCCACTACTAGTGGATCATAAGGAAAAGGCATTTTTAAATCCTTTTGGAAGGAGTATTTTTCTGGTTTTCTTGTCATTTTCTTTCTCAGAAATTAATATTCAGAGGGAAGCTAGGCCAAAAATTTGAAAATTCAATTGCATCAAAAAATTGCTGTAATTTCCTTCCATTTTTCTGACCTGAAAATGGTTGACTTCTATGCTCATATTTCCTAAATTTTAATTATGTACCTGGAGCCACAAAATATTACAAATGTCAAAAAATCCAAAAGTAAAGTAAATTATTTTACTGTTCACAATCACCTTCAAAATTTGTGCCCTAAAATACATTAAAATGCTACATAGTGATGTAGCTACTTTAGCAGAAATTCCAAAAAACTCCAGATATTTACTGAAGCATAACAGCTTTTTTAAAATTATTTTCTGGTAGTAGTTCTGTATAATTGCCTAGATGAACCTTGTTTAACATTGTTAATTTAACTGGACTTAACCCAGCAAACTGCAATGACAAAATTAGTAGGTAAGAACACATGATGGATGGAAGTTACCTCATGACACTGGAATAAAATGCAATCAATGAGGGAAGAGAATCTTTCTGCTCTTTATGACACCTTCAGGAAAATCATCAGCAATTGACAGCCAAAAAACCCACGAGCAAGTAAACAGAAAAACCCTACCAAACAAACCAGTAAACCACCTGCCTCATGGCACTCCCTGTTCAAACAGTATTATTGCAAATCTTCACTTTGGTCCATGAATGACAGTAATGAAAAGATGCATCAGCATAATTAACACAATAATCTGAAATAAGAGTCAAATTGTCCATGTCAGAATGCCAAATCATCCTGCACTGATTTTTAACAACTTATGCAATGGGAAGCTTTGCATTAGTATCATTGTAAAATTCAATTTGTAGCAGAAATATTTAATTTTTCATTTATTTTTTGCATAAAGGTCACAGTGCATGAGTCTTGTACACAGTTTCTAGAAGATAGTTTGAAATTATTTCTTGGGCCTGGAGTTTGCCTGAATTGTTCACAAATTTCTGGACACTTTAGAGAGACAGTAAAACTTAGAATCACTTTATAGGTTTTAAGGATGGACACATCAACTTCAATGCATAGAATTTCTTTCATTTATTTAAGGAAGCCACTAACACAGATTGAGATGAACATATCATCTTACTTCATTTTCCTATTAACAGAAGAGAGTTTTGCTTATTTAAACATTTTTTTCTTCAAAAAAACCCCAAAACTTTTAAAACTGTAGAAGTTAGGGTAATAATTTCACATTTCACAAGACCCAAGTGTTCTCTTACATGCAAGATTCTTTTTGATGCAATTTAAAATTAGAAGCTTCTGAAACATCTGCCAGAAATAGATGCTTTGGACACTGGTAATTACTAAATCATGTGCAGCTGTACACATTTTTGATAGCCCTTATAGCTCACAAAACTGCTTCAACAGCAATAAATCTAAACAATTCCCTCTATTATAATCAGTGTTATAATGTTTTTTATACACAAAAACTATGCTTGCAGGTTTGGAAGCAAAAAGTTAAAAAAAGCTTCTGTTCAGATTACATAGATTACATCTATTTTAAGATACAGTGATTTTTCTTGACATTGTAATAATGAAGAAAACACAGGGAAAAATATAAATCAATCTTTGCAATCATTTCTAGAATATGCCAAAAAGAAATTGCTTTCAAATCAGAAGGCACTTGAATTCTTCATATATTTAGATGAGCTAACCATGACATTCATACTGGTTTTTTACTTTGTTGGGACCTCAGCAGCAGAAAAAATACTCAAAATACCATGAAAGAATGGCATAAACCAGTGGAAAAAGAAGAAATTGAGAACTGTTACTAAAAGAGGAACCCAGTGGTATGAGACCTCAGTTATAATTTTCTGGATCCTCACTTGGACTTATAAATTCTAAAGGAAGAGATGGACTTCCCTGAACACCAGTCACAGGGAAGGTTAGCATGGTATGAAACCAAATATTTTAGAATAATTGTGGAGACAATGAAAACAGGCATTTTCAGCCAAGGGTCTACATAGTCTTTATTGACAGTGAGTGTCCTCTTCTCAGACTACAACTCCCTCAAGGGGGGCTGTTGGTCTCCTCTCTCTTGTGACCCGTGACAGGATCAAGGAAATGGAATGAAGCTGTATGAGGGGAAATTCAGATTGGACACTAGGAAAAAGCTCTTCAGTGAGAACCATTGTGGTTCTCAGGCACCCCATGGCAGTGGTCATTTCACTGAGTCTGTCAGAGTTCAAGGAGCATTTGGACAAAATTGTGTGATTTCGTTTCAGGTTTTCCTGTGAAAAGCAGAGAGTTGCACCCAATGATTCTTAAGAATCATTCAATTTTTTCCTATGGTTCTATGATAACACACCAAAAAATCAGCTGATAATCAAAACAACCTAACTAGATGGCACACTATTTTCTCTACCCCAATATCCTTGGTGCTGTTTCTGTGTACCACCAACAGCAGGAACTTTTAAGAAATCAGATTCCATCTAGATACTTTATATTAGGAAACCAAAACCAGTGACTTTGACATCAGCTCCCTGAATCTCCAGTTTTCTAGCAATAGATTAGAAATAGTAACAACAATCTCTCTTACATGGACATTGAAAAGAATAGTCATAAATGTTTTGAAAACTAAATCTAAAATTATACCACCAGAGAAAATCCAGGGGAAAAAAAAAAACTATTTTTATCTTTTTTTTTTCCAGTGTAACTATTTGTTAGTGCATATTAAATGAAGTTTGATGTGACAGGTTGAAGGAAGAGATAAAAAAAAAAATAACATCAAAGCAGCACTAATCTGCTGAGTCAGGTAAGCATACTCTTGAAAGAAAAAAAGGAATCAAATGAACACTGTTTCCTATGAATATCCTTGCTAAATACTTTTTTTTTTAACTTTGATGGAAATGTCATTGTTTAGAGTGTGCTCTATTTTGTCCTGGTTTTTAATTTGGTTTCAGTTTAAGTTGGATAGAAGTCATTTTTCAGTGAACTAGAAACTCCCTGGATACTGTAAGTTCTGGGTGAAATTTAGGATCATGATCGTTCTGATGGTTGTAATAGTCATAAATCTGATTATTATGCACATGAGCCCACAGAACTCAGAAATGATGCATGAGCAAATACTCTCTGGTGCACCTGCTCTAGGATCAGGCACCCTGCAGGATCCATTGAAGATGTTTGCCTCAGAAGGAACAAAGACATAAAATTATGGGTCCAGAACTCATGGCTCATAGCACCATCCCTACCCTCAGGAGGGTTCACTAGAAAATTGGACAAGATCTGTTCAAATTTTTTTAAAAGCATATTTGGTGAAAAAGAATTCTTCAGTAAAAAACATTGCTTCATCCAAAGCAAATGCATTTCAAAGCTCTTTTACCTTATGAGATGTTTGGTTTGCAGCCTTTATTGATTTTTAAAACTTCTTTACATACAGAATGGTCGCTTCTTGCAAAATATTTACAGAAGGTAGACATTCATAAGCTTTTCACTGAATAGGTACGAGATATGCAAGGAAAAGGATTTTCCTAGGGTTTGTACTACAAAATCCACTATATAAGAAGGAATCTATGCATGTTCACAAGCAGAACAAAATCCCATGTTGAGTTCTAAAAATGCTGTGTCTCAACATGCCTGTCTCTATGAAGACTTCCACAATCCCATGTAAGCATTAGGAATTTTTCATAGTGAGGAAGACAGCATCCACAGAAAAGAAAAGCAAGAGTTAACATGTAGTTATTTTCAAGCTATAGTTGTTTGTTTCTGTCATATTTAAAAGCAATATATTTGGGAAGATAGTTTTTTATAATGGTATAACACTGAACCAGCCTAAATTCTACCTACTGAAAAAGATCACGTGTTTTTCAAATTACAAACAGGCAAGGACAGATAGTTTTTTTTTTGTAATGTTACAAAATATTTGCCTCCCCCATTCAACTCAGAAAGGCAGTTTTGGGAAGTCTAACTTAGTTTTTTAGACACATATTTTAGCATCCAGATTCGATACTATTGACCTTAACATTTAATGTAAAAATCACATTTAGATAAGCTTCTGATGTAAGAATACAGCTGGTGTTAATTATTTTTTGTTGGTGTGTGTTTATTTAAATTTCAGTATAAAAATTAATTTCTTAAGATGCCATACACACATGGAAAGCGATGCCAAAATACAGAGCCATAGGGAGTATGTTGGCTAAACAAAGTTGTTCTCTAGACAAGAGAAACTGATGCTAGAAGCAGCACTTCTGTAGATACATTTCAGCAGTTTTCACCTTGTGAGAACTTACCTTTCTTCAGCATTTCACAATTGGGTCTAAGCACAATAGTAGAAGAAGAAGAACTCTTTAAAATACCTCTGAGTAGGTTGCAGTTTACTTCCATTAAGCAAGAAATCAGGAGAGGAGTTCAGTGTATGGGAACTCTTTTTTGCCCATTGTTTTTTCTCAATCCTATGTATTTGCAAAGAATTTAAAGTTCCTTTCCCTTGAACGTGTCACAAAGCAAACAATAAAAAGCAGTTCCTTTGCTCAGAGTTTCAGGAACGTTTTCAAACACATATACCCAAAACGTTTGCTCTCAAGCACAGCAGTGCTCAGAAAAGAGGAATTAAAGAAGTCACTCGTTTTAAAGGAATGATAGGGTCAAGTCTCTGGCTAGATTACTGAAGAGAACAAAAACTCTTCAGCAGTATCAAAAGACACCATAAGACACACAAAAGCAGTATGTTCCCTAAGCTTTTTTGGAAATATCGATTGCTACCTACTCTTCTATTCTGAAAAGGATGGCAGTTATCTCCTCTGAACACAAAATACAGAAAAAATACCATGTAAAAAGGGAAACATTACAGCTGAATTTCCTGACAGAAGTCAGACCTCTGCTTCCTCAATGAGAGAATTAGATCTATGAAAAAAGCTTTCAAGGAGAGAATGTAAAGAATTACTTCTGCTTTTATAGTACATATAATGCTGATCATTGTTGTGGCAGTACAATTACAATATTGTATCACTACCTCATTTTGTCAATATTTTAACAAAACCAGCAATTTTCATTGTTTCCCACTCTAAGATGTGCATGCATTTAGAAGAATCATAAACCTCTATGTGAAAAGGAAGAATTACTCAATTTCAATGATAAAGATGCCACAGATTTTATAAAAATCTGCATTTTCTTCTTACAATATTATCCTTTCTTCATTTTGTTCACTGTTAATATATCAGTAAAATACACTATTGCTAAGAGCGATGGTCAGTAGATCTTTATTTCCTCGATATGTTATGAGAAATCTGAAGACATAAAAATATTCTTTGACAGGATTTACTGTTGTCAAAAACTCATTATATAATCTTGGTTTAGCCATTTGTTTAGAAAGAAAATCTAAAAAGTTCTCAGGCCATTTAAAAAAGCTGTTATATTCTGAGCCACTCCTATGCTCCTGAATTAAACTAACTGCAATATATAGTTAAGAAAAATAAAATGCAGGCAAAGAAAAGAAATTAAATAATTGATCTTCTTTTTGGGTGTGGCCTTGGGTATAATTATCCTAAATAGTGTTTGAAATTGACATTTTACTTGTTCATAAGATAAAATATTTTGAAGGAGCAATGCACTTTCAAATAAATTGGAGAAACACATCTTAAGTTTAAAATATTATTAGCTTTATATGAATTCATATTGGAACTGTTCGTTTATCCTGTTTAAAGAATTTATAGAGTCTTGCTGATAATAAAGTTAATTACAGACATAATGCAAGTTTTGTAAGCCACCTCAAAATGCATCTTCAGGTTACTATGTTGACTCTGAATCATTGCCACTCAAATATGTGGGCAAAAAATAAATAAAGGAAAAAATAACAACTAGCAATCAAGAAAAGTGAAATACGGAATTTGGTTTATGCTGCTTCTACACAAGTGGTTAAAACACCATGCCAGTATGATTTTATAACAGAAAGTACCTCTTGTATTTCACCAATACACTAATTTCTTGTATTTGTAACTATCAGCATCCCACCATTTTTGTTACTTTGTGCTTTGCTATAAGCTTGCTTGCTTTACTGCCAGCTGAATAAGTACTTTATTTTGTACAAACTAATCTGTGTACTCTGATGAATACTGATTGTGTATTGTGTACTGATGAGACATGCCACCTTTTTTTCTTTAGAAAAATAAAGGAAAAAGTTTTTACTTGGTAGTGAGCTATGGTAGGCTATTTGTAGCATTAAAAGAAGCAAAATATATCACATTTTTGTCCATATGCATTCAAAAATATAGCAAATTACCTGAGTGCAGTTTTATTTAATTTAAACTTTGATAGATACAGTCACACAAATATAGATTTTGATGCTGGTAATGATTTTTATTGCACAGATCGGAATATTCATTTGGAAGAATGAATATTTAGAATTTTCATTTAAAATATTGTAAAAGCATTCGCTTCTACCTTAGACTACTTAAAAAAATCAACCAACTTCTCAGTGTTCATCACAAATGTTCTTCAAAGAATCTTAAGAGCTTTTATTGCCTTACTTCGAAGTTCTCTCTGTTGACACTCTTACAGTCACCTGTGAACTCCATCACAATACCTGCCCTCTTTCCTAACTTTTGACTCCACACTGAATGGGACACTGACAAGGGGACCAGGAGAAATTTCTGTGCCTAATTTAAAAATAGCACATATTCTTTGAAGAATATGAAACAGAACATATTTGAGAGATGAATACTACAACAAACTACCACTTTCAAATTAATTCCTTGAAGAGAAGTTTTAATGAGATGGTGAGAGTGTTCAAACATCACCTCCCAGAAACATTAGGTGCAATGGAAGGGGTCTCTCACTGACTATTTTGTGAATAAAGATTATTCTCTCTTTCAGCAGGAAAGAAAGTGCATATTACGAAACATGACTGCTTGATGTCTGACTTTATTTTTTCAAACAATAGGGCTAATTACGGAAAAAGTGAACTAGTTGTCAAGGCAAAGAGTGAATAAAAGAAAATGTTTTATGCTGGAGTTCTGGATGTTTTGAGAAATTTTTACCTGGACTGAGGATTACAGGTGAACATCTTTCTAGTGGTAAAAGTAAACATTAAAAAGATCTTTTTTCAACTCAGAAGAACTTTGGCATGTCCATTTCATGACCATTTTCAGACATGGTCATGCACATTGTTTCTCCCAACAATTAGCTGAGTTTTGACACACAAAGAGACATGTCTGTCAAAGCTCAGTTAATTGTTGTGTTGGGAGAAACTTTGACTTGGAAGCCTAAAGAAAACCTGGCTTGTGATTACCCTGCTTGATTCAAAGATGCAAAATGTTTATTTTTCTTTCATCAATCAAAGATGTTGTGCATGTGTGTATGTAAACACACTACAGATAATTTTTTTTTCATGTGTAAACCCAGCTAAACGGTGCTTTTAAGGTAATTTGGTAACATCTGACTGTCCTCAATAGAAGGTTCTATTTTAACAACTGAAATCTCAGGTGTTGTAAAGCAGAGATCTGATTTCACATGAAAAATAATTAGACTAGCCTTGCTCATTCACTTTTTTTTCACTTCATTTGTTTGTGTGGTTAAGTATGAGGATGTTAGACTTTTGTCAGGTTTTCTTTCTTAGGTTGTCCATAGACACTTTTTTGGTTTTTTTACCAGATTATTAAATATATTGCAGGCATCAAACCACTGGGTTTGAGGTGTTATCTTTACATTTTGGCCCCTCTTGCTCCATTGACCTAAATGAGGTCTCTTCCAGCAAAAGTATGGAAGTGGGTGAGTATTTCAAGTAGAAAGTACATAGACAGAAAGAATTGAATTAGTGTGAGGAACAAATGCCATTTCCAAAGGTATCAAAATAAACTGCAAATACATTATCATCTCCGCAATCTTCCTTGTGAAATCTATTTTTACTCTTTTCAAAGAGAGTGAAACAAAAGGACATGGAAACAAAATTATTTGACAACATCAGTGAAAAATGTGGAAGCAGAATATATTCAGAAAGCTCTTTTAAATGCATGAGCCACTTGGGCAAGGTTTCAAACCAAAGTTCAGCTAAAGGGCTTCTGAATTGCATTGTGTTCCTTTAATAAGAGAAACATATTCTCCACAGTGCCACTAGTAGTGCACTTGCTGCCAAGCACTCAGTGGTTTCCCTAGTTTTAACTTTCCTCTTTGACAGACTTTGTTGAAGGACACAGAAAGAAAAGGAAAGACACTACACTGCAGTGGTAGAACAGAAAACACTGTCCCTGTATGAATTCGTTATTTAAAAATGCCCATATTCAGTTATTTTCAAATTAAAAACCCCAAAATAATATTTTCAGAACAGGAATTTCATATAATTTAGTCATTACTGTGTTTGTAGCTGTAAAAAGAATCTGCTTAGTCAAAAATATAGGACATTTCAATGGCGCATTGGTCATTTTTCACATTTTATTTTTTGATGAATGCATGAAACAACAGCCAAGTACAGTTCTCTCAGTACCTGTTCAACAGTAGCTAAGCTGTTGCTTACTGCTTGTGGATAAAATCTTACTAAGGGTAGAGAACCTAAGTTCACATGATATTGGCAATCAGATACAGAAAAGCATGCACATTACTGGAGGCTGGAGGGGAAGGAAAGTTAAGCCCCTGAGTACCTTTGAGTGCCTGGCCTTAAATGACCTCAGTTTCCTTTGACTTTGATATGAATTGAACCTTCACAGTCCCTCACAGAGTACTAAGGACTTGATTTATTCTATGACCTCAGAAATTCTGGTCATTATTTTCATCTCTCTGGGTCAGACAGGTTAAATTTTGTCATAAACCCAGCTGACACTGGTATCACATTAATTGCTTTCACTGGGTCAAAGTTGATGACATTGCAGCCCATTTTACTGTACTCTTTAACCCCATACTTAAATCTCTGTCAGATACTGTATTTCAGTTCTCTGTCAGGATGTATTTTATTTCTTCAATAAACTGTATTTTTGGTTCCTTCTGTAATGTTTGCAACAGTCATCCTCCTTTTTAACTGACCTTCCAGCAAACATTTTCTTTCTAAATGCATAACTTTTTTTTTTTTTGAGAGAAATACCCATGAATATTTTACTGCCTGTTTAATTTAAATATAGCTAAACTACGAGCATCTGAACCTTTCAAAAACAGAGGTGTCTTCTCCTTAGCAGAGGTGCTGCTTCTGCTCATCACTATGGGAACCGTGGGAATGCACAGAGCTGCAGCCATGCACTGCCTGAAGTAAAGGACAGTGCTTGTTGCAGGCTAACAAAAGAGGATGCTCAGCTGGCTCATGACTTATTCCCTGCATCCTCTTTGCTTAACAGGGCAGCAGTTTGTTGTTATTTCTGTTGGCTGAAATAAAGGATCTTCATCTTTGGGTAATAACTGTGGATATCGCTATCAGTTTGTTGCTCATTTGGGGATTTACATGCGTTGAGATTGAATGTTCCCCTCGTGGGAAGTCCTTTTTGATCAAACTATCCTGATATTTCTTACAAGCTAATAAAATAATGGAATGCGTATATACTGTGCTTTTCTGAATAGCAAACAATGGGTTTGGGACCAAAAAAATTACATGGATTCTGTTTTTACCTCTGTGTGTGTGTGTGTGTGTGTGTGTGTGTGTATGTGTGTTTGTATTTGTGTGTCTGATTTTTTATGCTATAATTGTAGAAGCTCTGTAAAAATTGTGACAGCACTGTTTCTGATCCTAATTAATTTCTTTTGCCAAGTAGGAGGACAATGCTAATTCTTCCTTTTGAGCTAATGGACAGATTCCAGACAAAATTATGTTGGCAGTGTGTAATTTGCCAGTGAACATATATTCTTAATTTTTTTGCTGAAGGGAAAACAATTCATAGCCTGGATAAAATTTTTCCTTGACATGTAAGCCAAATCCTAGATTTATGGAGGGAAGAGCATAAAATTCATTGTGTTTGAAATAACCAGTAGACTTTTAGCCCAACACATCACTCAATTAACATTTATGAGTAAAATTAAGCATTGTTTACAAATAAACAATTTAGGTCAGTATTCCTGTAATAGATTGCATGATAGAATCATAGAATAAAAATTTGTGAGGGGAATTCAAGAATCATCTATCCAACCTTTCTTGCCATAACGATGACATTTCAGATTTTACTTTTGTTTTTCAAGATCCCTATTCTACTGTTCTAAAAATAAAATTGAAACAGTCCAATTGTATGAACATAATGGTTTCACATATTCTGCTACCAAATGGCTCAATTTATTTAAAATAGCACAAATATTACAATGAAAAGGAAACAAAATTATCAGTGGCTACTTGAGTCATCAGTAGATAATTCTTAGACCTGCTTAAAATATCCAGAAAATCCTGCAGAAAATAAAGAAATAGTCATTTGAGTAGTATTAAAATAATGGGATACATTACCTCATCTGTTGCTTATATGTCCCTATTAGCATTGAGCTTATTGAGTTGTGTTAATTTATTGATATTTGTATGGATGATCTGGATGAGGAGATCAAGTCCACCCATAGTAAATTTACGGTTTTGGAGAATTGGAGAAATTTTGGAAACTGGGTAATACCATTCTCAATACCAAGTTTTGCGTGAGGGTAGATGTGCTGGAGGGCAGGAAGGATGTGGCAGAGGGCTCTGGGCAGGCTGGATCAATGGGCCATGGCCAGTTGTATGAGGTTCCATAAGGCCAAATGCAGGCTCCTCCACTTGGGTCACAACAACCCCAGGCAGCACCCCAGCCTAGGGACAGAGTGGCTGGAAAGCAGCCCAGCAGAGAAGGACCTGGGGGTGCTGGTCAACAGCTGGCTGAGGGTGATCCAGCTGTGCCCATGCGGCCAAGAAGGCCAATGACATCATGGCCTGTATCAGCAATAGTGTGGCCAGCAGGATATCCGAATGTTCATCTGTACTTTGGCAAGTTTTTTCCCAAAATTGTGCATGTATAACTGTGGATGCTGCCGTGCAGGAGAACCTTCCCAGTGCTTTATCTCTTCATTCACACACAGGATGATATTGCAGTGCAGGAGGCATTACAGCTTTTCTCTTTTCCTTTATTCTGACTATGTACAAGGCAGGAATTATTTAAGGCTGAATAAGGTCCTTTTATGCTTTGAGAAGCCAGGCAGTTTTCAAGTAGAAAGGAAAACTCTGACACAGCCATGGCTACTTAAGCTACCAGTAAGAGAGTCTTGAAATCATATATGCTCCAGAATTAGATAGCAGCAACTAAGATGAAACTCTTTGGATTCCCTGTCCTTATTTCTCCTCCAGCACAAGCAGCATGAGAATAATAAAAAAAAGTCTTCTTCCTTCTTTGAAAGGAAGGGGTCTTATCAGTGCTCACTTGTACTTAATAATGCTTTAGTTCTCAGTGATTCTTCCATTTATTTTATCTGACATATGATTATGTATTTTTGTGGTGATTTTTGCTCTCGTGTAATGGTTCTTTTCCTTATGAACACTTCTATTCTCTCATGTCTGCAAGCAAAAAGTAGTTACCTGTAGTTTACAAAAGTGTTACAGACAGAAGGGTGCAGAGGGAATATTTTTCTTCTTGTTGTTTTC
Organism: Melospiza georgiana; assembly: GCF_028018845.1. NCBI lineage: Eukaryota > Metazoa > Chordata > Aves > Passeriformes > Passerellidae > Melospiza > Melospiza georgiana. The sequence continues at coordinate 76,189,432 of NC_080430.1, forward strand.
TTATTAACTAACTTGAAATAGCCATGGCCTTTCTGTTGACATGAATGAATTCTGTATACCTGGAAAAAAACATTATAATTCAATAGTGGTTTTAATACACATCAAGAAGCATTTTCTGAATTTCAAACATATTCTAAGGGCTTAGAAATAAGCTAAAATATATTTTTTCTTGAAAATTTAATAATGCTTTCTCTTCCTACTAATTTGTGTAAAAGAAACAACAACATAACAATATAAGAAAGAAAATATTAAAAGGAGATTGCAAGACCTCTTGTAATTTTTCTGAAAGCTTGACAATATTAATAAAAATAAAAGGTGTTCTCTAATAAAAAGTAAATATGAGTTTCTGCTTAGAAGTATTTGAAAATGTCATGAGATTGCCACATGGTTCTGGCTTGTGTAGGATATTTGTTTAAGAAACTGGCTATGGCCAATGCCAAAATTATACTTTTAGGAACAGAGAGAAAACAACCATACCTGCCCTAAGGAATGTTCATGAAATTTATCCTGGTTTTGCCAAGAATGGGGCAAATTTGTTTTGTCATTGTGAGGGAGTGAAGCCTGTAGTTGTGTGAGCATTATTTTACTAATGTCATGGAACACTATCTGACCTTATTGCCTCATGGGAGAAATGGGCTGTGTCTCTCTTCTGAGAAAATGGATATTCCTTTCCAGTGGAGCAAGTGTGAGGGGTGGAGTGATAGGGTATCAATGGTGCTCAGCAGAGGGAGTGGATTGGGTGGTGTCACTTCAGTCAGGTCAGCCTCTGCACTCTCTCTTTTGTGGACTTTTTTATTAAAATTGTTGCTGCTACTGTTCATTGTCTTATCTCTTTGCTGTTTCAGGTAATTTGTTCTTATCTCATTGTTCTTGTGTGACCTTTGCCTTTTGTGCTTGTAGCTGAAGGGGAAAAGGAAGTGTGTGGAAACGTGGATTTTTAATGGGACTACTGAATTGGAGAATACCATTTCTAAACAACAAAACCATATTAAATCTAAAACAAATACAGCAAGGACAGGACAGAATACAAGCAGGTACTACTTAACCCTCTAAATTCCAAACTATACACTGATTGTTATGGATTGGTGAGGTTAGTGGGAAAGCTGCTTCATGTTTCTACTGGTCTATCCTAAGATTAAGATTCCAGCCCCTGCCCACCATCTCTTCTCTCTTGGCTCAATCCCTCAATCAGCACAGGAAGCTGATTCAGAGTGTATGAAACAAAGTATAAGGTTTCTTCCTAGCTGCCCCTTAAACCGGAGACTCCCCAGTGTTGTAGGCCCCAGTGCAGGACCATGCTGTCTCAGTCTACTCGCAGGGAAAATGTCACCCTGTCCAGGGACAGTGTTTCTACATTATGTAATAAAATTGCAGCCAACATCTCTTTTCACAGTGCATTTCCTCCCATTTACACAGAGGCAGAGACCTTTGCTTGCTGCTAGCTGTTTAGCCTGAAGATAATGAGTTGACATGGAATCTGCAAAGTGGAAACAATTTTTCCCAGGTTGCAGACTAAAAGTGAGAATGAGCCCTGAGAAAGACTTAGGTACCATGTAACTCTTGTCAGGATAACTGAGACTTAAGTGGCACACAGGTAATGCCTGATTTTCTGGCACAGGGATAAATTCCATTCTAACTGCAACTTTGTAAAGCAAGTAAAAAAGAAGTATTAGATTATTCTCTGTTCCCTAGTGCATTGCCTTACCTGTGTTTCAAGAATTACTTTGTGTTCAAAGTAAAATTGAAAAGTCAGGAAAACAGAAATAAGTCTAAGGCATGGAATGAAAAAATTTTATCAAGAATGTGCAGAAGTTAGGAAAATATTTCAGTTGATATTTTAGTGCTTAGTAGATATTTCAGTAGATATTTTAGTGCTTTAGACACTCTTGGGATGCTATTATTTATGATCTTAAAGTTTTGCACAGTAATGTCATGCTTAATTGGAACACAAGCTGTGCACTGATTAAGTAGCCATAGCAGTAATATTTTAGCTTTTGCAGTCTGATTCTCAGATTTTTAACTTGTAGGTAATAGCAAATTACTTTGTTGGTTGCAAACTAAGTTTGCTTTTTATGATTGTACTTAACAACTTTTTGGAAATCTTTTTGCTCAATGTTACTATAAGTGACGCTCATTTTTGCATGCTGTTTAGAAAACTGTAATCTGTATTTTTAAAATGCTTTTGTTTTTTACAATGTCCAACTGCATCTGGATAAACTTCCTATTGAAGCACTATCATCAAGCTGTGTCATTTGACCCTAGATGAATAGCATCAAAGATTGAATGTGCCATTTGTTAAGAACTGAAACTATAGATACTAACATGCCCAGAAATACTAAATTCTACATTGTTCTTGATTCCAACACTCAACAACAATCACTAATGAGCCAAAATCGCAGACACAAAATGTCAATAGAAATGAATAGAAAAGTTTATAGAGGTTATAAAAATAGTGGTGAAATGGACAAACCAATATAAGGCATTAGACCAAACATCAGGAATCTTTTTGGTTTTTTTTTTTTTTTTTGTTAAAGTTCATTGCTTAAGTGACTAAAATGTTTTTGACAACATCATATGGGGAGTGATAGATTTAACAGAGTAGTAATACTCCAGATCTGATTCCAGGGTAGAATGATTATTGAACTGTAGCTCTATTTAATCCTTAAATATAAAGTTGTGGTTGCGATGAGAACATATTTCCAACAAGTCATTGTAACTCTACAATTTATAGAAGAATTTCACTCCACATTAGTAGGCCTGGCAGTCAGCAAGATAAACCATTCAATTTGCATCACGTTTATCTTTTCTGCTTCCTATTTTTGCATTTAATATATGCAGAAGCATTTTATTGTATGGCACTTTGTTTTGCTTGGCAACATCACAGCTGTAACAACCAAATATACAGAAACAATGAGGCCTCTTTTGCAAAGAATAAAGGAAACATCAGGAGAGATCTATAGTTCCATCCTAATGAACCAGTTCAGTGTGTGTTTATTCATCATAGTAACAGCTCACATGGGAAGGCCACAAGCATTAGCACTGAGAAGGAAGTTGAGACTGATACTTTATTTTACTTCGTGCCATAGCTGGTTTCAAATTCTAGCAGTTAAATCTGATAACTTTGTGCTGCATCAATAAAAAACAAAATTAGCAGAAAACTGAAGAAAAGAGAGGAGAGGAGAGGAGAGGAGAGGAGAGGAGAGGAGAGGAGAGGAGAGGAGAGGAGAGGAGAGGAGAGGAGAGGAGAGGAGAGGAGAGGACAAGATTCATGAATTTGTGTACATGAACCATGTGTACTGTAAAAAATGATGACAGTGAAGTAGCTTTATTTTGGCAGAATTCTCAAATCCCCTTGAGTTAGGCCTATTTTCAGATATTTTTGTCCTTTATTTAATGGTAAAGTTTCATACTCACAATAACAAGAACTGTGGAGATATTTATCCAGTGCATCAACTGGTACACTACAAAGCTCCCCATACACTTTTTCTAGACTCTGAGAAGTGCGGTGAATGCCAAACATGTACAAAAGATCCTACAATGTATCCCTGTAATGTGTTGCACAGGTGGTTCTAAAGCACTACAGACAGGTCAGTTGGAATAAAAGCCTCAAGCTAATGTTAACACGGGCATTTCTCACTCACTTGAGACTCTCTCATGCTTCCAGAACATTGTAAATTACCTTATATTATTTGGGACTACATAGACTTCTTCTCGTTATGCAACCATTTTTCAGCATTGATCATCATTGGTTAAAGCTTGTTATTTCTGTCAACATTAGTTTCCAATCCAGTTCCATCAGGGCACATTTCCTAAACATATTCGGCTCGGCTTGGCTCTCAAGCATTGATTTCCCACATCGTTCCCCACTATATTTCTCCTCAGGATAATCTCTGCATCAGCTCCCCCTCCAAAGTATTGGAAGAGATTCTCTTTGAATGCAAAAGAGTGCTTGTAGATATTCCACATTTTCGTGATGCTATGCACCGATGATTAGGTGCAATGAAGTCAGAGACACACAGAAACTAAAATATCTGTAACTGATACAGTGACTGAAAAGAAGTAGAAATCAGTAAAGTATCATCCCTTTCAAAAGAAATTATCTGAATTCTGGTGCATATTGCTGATGGATGTAATTTTTATTTCAGTGCAGCCAAGAAAATTTGTGCTTGCTAAAAAAGATAACAATAGATTTTTGAAGTTACCATGTAACATCTCTAGATCAGAAGGATCAGTGGGCTGTGTTTTCTGTATCACTAATGTTACACAGATAAATGTGACATAACCCTGTCCCTATTATTCTCACCAATTAATACAATAAACCCTTCCTCCTTTTCTTGAAACTCCATCTCAGATTAAATAAACTAGGTGTGCCAGAGGTGACCTAAGAACAAAGCAAAATTTTGATTTTTTTCCCCTGCTTTTAGTTTTTGGTTTTTTTCAAATAATTTCCAACTGTCTTCTGATGGGTTTAAATTTGAAACAACTTTCCTATTATTCAATATTTTACTAAAGAAACTTAGCAGACAGAACAGGGATATATTTCCTACACATTTTGAAAGATTCCTTACAGTTTGACTTCTTTTGGTATCCAATATCATGAATAATATAATACCAAAGCATCTTTTACTTTCTTCACCTTGGATGCACAGTGAAGTTATCTATGTACAAAATGTATTACAGACATGAATGGGCTGAACCACAGACTGGCGTCTTCTGGAGTCTGTGTGATTTTGAAATTATGATTCTCACATCCAAGATAGATAAGAGAGATGGAAGCAATGCAGGAAAGTGTCAAAAAATTGGCTTCAAATGCTTTTATTTTTCCCTCTTATGTTTGGGTACTAGCCCCATTTGAAGAGCCCCGTGGGAGAAACAGGTTGCTGATCACAGAGTAGCTTAAATGAGATAACCCTTGCAGCAAGTTGTATAAAGTGTGTGCTTCACTGTCAGGCAAGACAGCATAAAGCTTTCTCTTGTTCTGATAAAAGATCTATCCAATGGGAAACACAATTTTAGAAACAGATCATAAGAGACCATCACACTTAAGACATTTTCCCTAGCTTTGTCTCCTTTGAGGTAGACTGACAGGCAAATTTGAAAGTATGTCTTTTCCTCTGAGTTTTGGAAGGTTATCTTTTAAGTTCATTTTATGTTCTCTGAAGCATTCATAACAACCTGACAGAGCTTATGTGTTTACATCGATTTTTCAGAGGTAAGAAGCATATATAACTTAGGAACTGAGTGGTTCTTAAAATAAAAATCAAGGTGGAGTTCAGTAAAAAGCACTTTGTTACAAACAATTAGAATTAAAAAGTCTACTGTGGAGAAGTGGTATTCTGAAAAGTGGATTCTTAAAAAATCATTGTATTTTTAGATAGCTTTATAATTTTAGAATCAAACTAAAAAAAAAAAAGGAAAAAGAATAGGAAAGGCTGAATGTCATTCTTTCTAGACATTTTGTCTTCATATTGGTAAAGAAATCAATGTCTTGATCTGGAGTAAAGAAGGGAAAGTGACTATGAAATGAAGAAGGAAGATGTTACTATTTTTCATTTGTGCTGAGAAAAATAAAGAACCATAAAATTACAAATGAAACTTTGTATAAAATTATATATTATATGCATAACACTTTAAATAGAATCTGTAACTAGACATTTATTACCCTTGCTAATAATGGCAATTATAGGAAAGGCAATGTCTGACATTGGGTCTTGCAATGCAAGGCCACAGAGATATTCTGTGAATAGTTACCTCAAATGTTCTGGATGCGTGTTAAATTCAAATACGTGTGAGGAAGATTCTGTACTAGCTTGATTGAAACTGAAGATGCATAAGGAAATAAGAGCTAGCAAAATTTGAAGTCACATTTATACCTTTTTATCAGTCTAGTTGGTTTCTCACTTGACAACGTACCTTCAGCAATCTGGAAAACTCAGCCGTGCTGTGCAGGCTTTTTCAAGGCTCTAAGTGGTGTGGAACATCGTTTGGACCCTCCATTGAGAATTCTTTATGACTGTACATTCCTTCCAAAGCCCTTGATATCTCATGTTGGGGCTACTTAGTGGGATGTTAGAAAGCTGATAAGTAATTTTTTTCCCATGCTGCTTGTACTGCAGAAGTGCAGACATAGTTTTAAAGCTTCATTTTGCCTCTCTGGTTTTTGTACTTAGATATGCAGCATCAATATTTGATCTAGCAATATTTATTAGAAGCTTTCTGCACCTATGTATAACTCCAGACTTTAAATTAATATTGAACATTAGTGAAAAGATTTTAGCTGCCAGAATGAATAAAGGTCAGCTCTTCTCTGAGCAGGTTTGCCACTTTACTGTTATTTGCTGGACATGCCTCTCAGAGTTGCCCACAGAATGATTTCTATTTAAGGCCCTATTGAAAGATATCAATAAAAGAGGAGGCATACAAAAGGCCCCTTTTGGGTTTCATATAGACAAATGAAAATAGTTAAAAGAAAATCAGGATATGCAAATATTGATCAGGTGTACTCTAATCCTTTCCTTTACAGGTGATTGTAACAGCTGCTTTTAGATAAAATTGTTTTATAAGGATGCAAGTGCAAAGAGTCTCTTGGGGATGCCTGATCATGTTTACATTTTCCTCTTTTAATCTTTTTTCCATTTGGTCTGGCCTCTTGTTCATCGACATTTTTCTCCTTCATTGGCACTTTAACTTTTTCACATTTTAATAATCCACTACAGTTTTCTTGTTGACTAATGGAAAAAATAATAGCCTTCTTTTGCAGAAATCTTCAAATGTGTGCTGCAATTCTGTAAGGGATTTCAAAAAATTACTCCAACAGTGTTAAGACTCTTGGTGTTAAAAATCTCTATAGATTGTGGTGAGGGACTGCATTTTTTTCTGGGATTGTGCTGGTGTGTCAGCTCTATCATCCTGCTGAAAATATCCACACTCTTGACTTTCTGTGACAACTGCTAAGTGCCTTCCTTGGCATACAGAAAGCTGAAGTATAGGTTTAAGTTTCTGTCAGTATTTCATATCAGTGAAACTCAATACATCTTAACAGCTTTGTCACATTCCTTCAAAGCAACTTTCTTATCAATAAGTCCTTTGCTTAATTTAAGAAGGTCTTTATTTTAGAGGATAATAAAAAGACATATCTTTTACAGACATTTCCTTTAATTTCCTCTTTAAGTGTACAAAGCATTTTACAGAACTTTCATGACTGCAATTTAGGTTTTACTTTATGTAAATCATATAACTAAAACATCCATGTGCTTATCCTAGGAAGCAAACAATTCACTAATATTAGTGCTCCTTATTAAGGTTAATAATTTCCCAGCTTATTGAGATTCTTACTTAATTTGCTATATTTCAGCAGATGTCTACTAGTTTTCAGTTGATACATCAAGATGTGGGCTTATCTATTTTCTTCTCCTTTTATTTCCTGCTGGGTCACACACTTTTTACAACTTACTTTTCATAAATAATTTTTTTTAATATTGTGTTTTGAGTGGGTCTTTGGAGCCTTCTCTTTTAAGACTTTTGGCCTATTTTACATGACTAGGAGAAGGTATGGCAAGTCTAGGCTAAAGCATATGAGTTTAACCAAAAGCACTGACTTCTGAGGGCGTTCGTCACTTAACACATATCTAGCCAATATCTCTGCCTACTCATGTGTCCTTGAAGAAAATAGAACATAACAGAAAAAATTTGAAATCACTTTAAAATGGCAATTTAAGAGCAATTTATATACAGTTACCCTTCAATTTTGACAATACTACAGATTCGTCTGTAGATATTCAAAGGAATATTTTGAAAGTGTTCTCAACCCTGAGAAATCTACGTATTTCAAGCAAAACAAGTAGAAAAAGAGTGCTTCAAATTTACCATTTTTCTTTTTTCCCTGCCATAGGAATTATGTCTCTGCAGTTGACACGTTCCCACATTCCAGCAAATGTTCTTGCATTTACTTCATTGAAATAAGATTTTCCAACAGAAAAACATTTTGCAGCAATATTTTACTGACTCTACTGAATTCTGTTTTGTCAGATAACCCTGCTGTTTCTTCCTTTACATGCTTGGGGACATTTCAGTAATTTTTCCTTCTTAAAGACATATTTTCCTTACTGGATTACCTCAATCCTCATATTCTGAGTACAAATCTAGTTACCAGAGAGTATAGTGTGGGAGGAAATGCTACAGAAGAGACTCCTTCTCAGTAGCTGCATTGAGAGCCTTGCAGAAGGCCTTGTATTGAGGATCTGGTGACCTTGAACAGCCCATGTCTCCTGTCCTGGGGCTCATACTCCAGGCTTGAGAAACCTGCACACAGGACAAGCAGCTGCAGGGATCCGTTGGCGCACGCTGTGCCAGCTTCTGGTGGGTGGTACAAGAGAGGGAGCATCCCAGACTGTCAGGAAACCCTCTATTAGCTGATCAATTTCCTAATGAAAATTGGAATATGTTCAAAACCAAAAACCAGCAAAGTTGGATCAAAGGGTGCCACAAGGTGGCTCTGAGCACAGGCTGCTGTTCCTCAAGGAGTCGGTGATCCACACTGACATGAGCACAGGCAGAGCCCTGCTGGCTGCGCCACTTGTTCAGTGTGGCTTCAGGCTGTGTGGTGCTGCACAAATTCTTGGCCACAGGACAAAGCCAGCCAGCGTGCTGCAGCTGAGGAGTCTGCAGGCAGCTCCCACCCACTCATTACCCACAAGAACATGATGTGCAGTCTTGCCTCTATCTAAGTGTGAAGCAAGAAATTTCTTGGATGCAAACATCCACTCTGTTTGACTGTACGACTGCTGAATAGACTTGGTTTCTTTAAGAAAACTGTATGTAACAACTCAAATGGCCAAAATGGAAGACAATTCACCACAGACAAGATCTGTGCAGGACATAGTTGGGAAATGCATCAGTGTGGTCTGTCAGAGGATGCAGAGTGTCCAGCATCTGAACTCGTGTAAGACTTTTTTGCTGTCTTTATTCCTCTTTCTATCCTACTTGTTTAAACAGCTACTTTGTTAAGACATTTATTCTCCACCCTTGCTTTCTGAGATCCAAATAGAACTCTACACCATTTCTCTATCCCTTTAAATACCAAGTTCAGGGGTAGAGAAAATTCAGAGAGATAATGATCTTTTTCCAGAAAAGGTTTGAAAAAAAGGACAAAAAATAAAGTGTCGGTGTTGGTATAAACAATACGTTGGAAAATTTAATTAAAGATCAATGACATTATAAACCAGAAAGTATAATCAAGTTTCAACATCAATGAAATATCAGTTTAACTTTGGATAAAAGAGATTTTGCCCTTTGGATTGGTACCAAAGCTTAAAATTCACATTATGAAAATATTGTGTTCAGAGTCAAGCAGGACAAATGTCTTAATCAAGTAAAACACATTTAGTAACTTGCAGCACAGCCACAGAACTGGCAGTCTGCAAATGGAGACTAAAAGATCAAGCTGAGTTGGAAATTATAGTGAATTCAAGAAGGAGCTTATTTCAGTGTAAAGAGGGAAGAGCCTGAGATGGCTATTGCACATGCTATTTGGCTGCAAGTCACAAACCAAGATATTAAAGTCCATTCCCAATACTTCTTGCTACACAAATAGCAAGTTAATGGTCCTAATACAAGCACCCTGTGGTTGCAATACCAAATTAATATTGCCTTTAGAACACATAAACAAGTAACAAAGGCAGCCGTTCAAGGCTTCACAGACTTAATGGCAAATTATTGCTAAGTCCTTGGCTTAAATGTAAGTCAGGAGAAAGCGGAGGTTGTAGCTACAGCCTCCCAACCACCAAGAGCTGTAAGAATCACCTCTTGGGGATGGGTAGTAATGTGCAAATGTCAGCTGGATTAGGAGCCCTGTTACATATGTAAAGATGGTATGATCAGATTTAAAGTGCCCCAGAAATGCCTGTAACTTATAATTCTAAAATTAATGAATGGATTAAATTTTCAATTTTCCTTAAGGATCATATACAGTTACACATCAAGAAAGCTTATTATTTCCCAATCCTTTTTTTATCCCACTGAAATCAACTTGGAACTCAATGATTATCAAATATTCTTTTAAATTTGTAAAAAGGATCTTGTTTCTAGGACTTGCATCTGAGGTAGGCACAGATACAAGGAAAAATTACAAATTTAAAATAAAAATTTTCAACAAAATAAATGTATTAAAATATTTTCAGCACATATAAAATTATTCTGTGTAATTATTCTCTTAATTCACTAACCACTTATGATATGGGCATCTATTGTAGTAAGAAATGGCCATAAATACTATCTGAATTCATTTAGTTCAGTGCAGGCAGAAGAATTTTGAAAAACTTCTTCCTTTTAACTTCTTTTGTTCTTGAAAATACACCTATGAAACTTGAAGTATGGATTTTCAACTCTATTACCAAATAATTTATTTTACAACATATATAAATTAAAAATAATATGTTAGTGAAATTACTTTAGAATAAAATTAAATAAATGCACTTCAGGGCAGATTACTCTGTAATGAGCAGCTGTTTCCAAGTTGTGATTAAACCTGAACAATCTGGGCAGGAAAAATTCTAATAAATTTCCAAGAGTGGCCTATATCACCACTACCAGCAGGTTTCCTTTTTAGGTCTAGCTGCCCACACAAAAAATTGAGCAGAATGTCCAGACCCACCATAATCACACCATGTGGAACACACTATGAGCTGTTTGTACTGTGTGTTTATGGCTGGTTCAGACTCTCTGCTACACTGGAATGAAAGCACAGCCATACAGTTTTAAGTCCTGAATAGAACATGCTGTGCGTGCTCTAATTTCCTCCAAGTCATTGAAATGCTAAACAACTGTAAATGTTTGAATTAAATGGCCACTGCTTTAATACGGACCCAAAATCTCAAAGACATACATATAAATGCAGAATACTGTTTGCATACTTCTAAAATAAATTTTAAAATATTTTCTTATGATGCTGAAGTGCAAAGTAGTGATGAAGCATTGATAAAAGTACTTCAAAAATTTTCTAGTGCTCCATAAAATGATTTTTTTTTACATTCTTTCTCCTAATTTTTCATCTGAAGCATTGTAGGATAACCACATTTCCAGGAGATAGGACTTATGGGTAAAGGAAACTTGGGCATCAGCATCAGCAGAGGAAGGCAAGACTTTTTCAGATGGCTCTTTTAGAAAGTTATGTATTTCTTTTCAGCAGACTGAAGCAAAAAGAGTTTTGTTAACCTGAGAAAAGAGGAGGCGCATCCTTGGGTCACACTATTTCAGCTCTGTCTAATAAGGTAAGTAGCCCTAAACTGATAAAGTTAACTGTGATAGAAACACTCATTTGCAAGATCTTTAACAGAAGAGACTGGTATTTTTTTCAGTAGTTTAAGATATCGCTGAATCTTGGTAACAAACTATCATCTTAGGGAAGAATGCAGCATATGCTAACCCTGAAGCAACTCCCATTCTTAGCTCAGACTCTTGGCCTGAGTCCCTTGTCAAAAAGGGAAGCTAATTTGCTGAACTAAACTTGAACAGCTGAAACACACACACACTCCATTCTGCTGATTCTACTACTACAGCAGTAAGATCTGAAAGGGAACTGCCTTAAAGAGCATCAGCTGCTTGCTTGGTGAAGGTGATTTGAGCCTTTAAAAACTTCTGTGTAATTTTCTTTTTTTCTGTTTTATTTTTTTTTTATTTTTAATGAAACACCAAATAAGAATATTTATTTCTGCAAGTCAGCAGTTGCAAAGCAGAGGAAATACTCAAAGTTACTTGGTTTTGCCAATAAAACATATACTTTGAATTTTTAGCAAGATTTATTATAAAGCATTAAAATAAATAAAGCTCTTGCAGCCTACCAACTAAGTAGTCCTAAAAAATAAATTAGCAGCTATGACTCTCCATTCAGGGTCTTTAAAAATATTTAGATCTCTTTATCATGTTGATAGAGAAAGAAAAGTTATCTCTTGTCTATCAGAAAAGCTCTTATCCATGTCTAATTTTACTCACCAGTAAACAAAGATTTAATCCTATTTTGCTTCCATACTGATGGCATATTGGAACAAGATAGAGGTCATTTAATGTTGTAGTTCTTATTTGCAGACTTTGCTCTTCATCCTGGTAAGTCTCTGGAGAACCTGAATTTTTCAAAAGACTTTTCCTGTAGACTGGCAGTAGGAAAAGATCCTTTCTAAAGTATGAGCCTGCTTCTCTCACTAGGGATTAGTTCCATTCCCAATCAGAAAAGCCATATTAATTAAAAATTCTCCAGAATGTCACACACTGGGAAATTTGAATGGAACAGGTCCAAGAGCAGAACCACTCCACTCTATGACACTTAATCTAAATTTCATTTATTATGCAGAATAGATTTAAAAAGTGCAATTTTAAAGATTTTTTATCCTGCAACATTGTAGATCTTTAGAAACAAAACCCAGCCAAAAAAAAAAAAAAAATCTAAAAACTTCCAAAATTTCCAGCCTAGTTTCAATGAATTCAGTATTTCCAAGTCCTTTCTGGAAACTTAGGACAGTTCCACACCAGCCATTACACTCTACTTTCCCTGAGAGGCTTATTTTCCAACTAATTATGGCTTCTTCTTCTTCTTTTATTTATTTTTCCATAAATAGATTGTCAGCATAAGCCATAAGCATTATCCATGGAGGCCCAGTGCTCTTTCTGTGACTTTCCCTGTCTCTAAGGCCAATCCCCAGTTCATACTTGGGTTGCTGTCACTCTTTGGCCTCTCAATCCTGTGATGCAGTTGGAAGGCAAAGATGCTAACAGTTGTTCTCCTCTCCTCTTTTCCTTTGTTTCTGTCTTCTGCAAATTGGAGTAAGCTTTATAGGTGGCAGGTGTAGTCACATGAGAATTGCTTTCACACAATCTTTGCCCCACAGTAGTGTCACAAGCACTGAAGTTTCCCCTAATAAATCTTATAGCCACCTGAAGTCTTGTATCTGCCTGAAATTAATGTGGAAAGTATCAGAATCCCTTTTAAGAATGCCATAGAAACATAGAATGGTTTGAGCTGGGAGGGAACCTCCGAGATCATCTGGTTCCAACATCACTGCCATGTGCAGGGAGTTCACTAAAAGTCATTGAAAGAAAGAGGAAAGGAGCAGGAAACAAAATATTTCCAAAGAGAGAGAAACAAAAGCAGCTTTGAAAAAAAATATATATATTTGGCTTTGCAACACTGCAAAATATCAGCAGAAATGGGGACATATCAAACAATAAAACTGAAATCCACTAGCTCTTGACAAAAATAATGCAGTCAGTATAATTGCCTGAGCCTTATGCATTAGAATTCAGTATGAACACCAGTTCATAAATGTTTATAATGTTTATAAACATTTACACAGAAATGGATTTTAAATGACTTTGGAAAGAAAGGTAGAATTGGATTTTCAGGACAAAAAAACCCCCGAAAACAAAAGTAACAACACAAAGTAAATAGCCTTCATTTATGAAGGTTTCTTAGGTAAGGAAAGGTATAAATGAAGCTGCAGTTAGCTTTTCCATATTAATTCCAGCATTATACTTAGAATGACTGATTTCTTAATTTTCTGAATAAATACAATAATGGGAATATACTTAGTTTTCATATATAAGAATTAATTTTAGATTAATAATAAGAATTGTGCAGTCATTCTTATAAAGTCAATTTATACACACAGTTATAAGAAAAAAAGCCACAGAAAACAAATATTTCCTTATTTGAATATTTGCCTGAGAATAAACTATAAAAAGATGTGACTACGAAAATATGAATTAAAGAAAATGAACCAAAAACACCTCATCAATGAATACGTATTTGTTTTCTAAGCAGTCATAATTCATATCTTTCTCTGGAAGCTATCAGATTTTAAACTGGACTTTGACAGATCTCCTCAGTGAGATAATAATAAAACTAAACATTAATTAAAATGTATTTAAAACACTTAGCTTTGCTAACTTTCTGCTTATTGACTTCTTATTTACATTATTGTAAATCTAATGTAACTCTCTTGATGTCATATGATATTATGTAGGTTTCATACCAATATAAAGGATAGAAAATCAATTCATAAACTTGCTCTAGTTCTGCTTCATCATTTTTATGTTGTAGGTGGGACTTACAGATAATTTGCTGTGAAAAGCAAATTATTTGAATTACAATGCTTTCTTTTTCACAGCACCATTTCCATCTGCTTAGCTTCTCTGGAGGGTTAGTTCTGTTTGACACATCATTATATTTTTAGTTATAATCTTTTATTAACAACAAACAAATATGTTGACAGTGCAAAACATTTTCTTTCATGAGCAGTAAGAGATAAGCAAACTACTTAGCAAATAGAAAAAATATATGACAGAGTGGAGGTAATACAAATAATAGGTTACATTGAACATAAACACTGTCATAAGCATTAGATCAAAGTCTTGTTTCTAATTAATTCATCCCATTTGAATGTTTCCCTAATGTTGTTCCATTGCTACATGTTGCTAGCAGTATTTTTATTCCAACTCTCTTGTGTCTTTTATTGCAGTAAGCCATATTCCTTTAGGGCTCAATTCTGCAGTCTTCACTCAATCTAAATTCCCAGTTCAGTCTGGGGGCAGGATTTGCTTGAACAAGGACAAAAGAATTTAGTCTCTAGTGTGTAGTTATAACAGTATTCTCAAAGCTTAAATGCATTATATTTTAGAAGAGTCTAGAATTTAATATGGAACAGAAGTGTCTTAAATTCCACTTCACTTTCTGCTTCTGAATTTTTTCAGATAAGTTTCTTCAGCTTCCTTTTTCCATTAAAATTGCCACCAGTAAGATAAGTATAATGATGAACAATAAGCTCCTCTGACAGATAATTTGATGAAAGGCTCTGTGTATGTATTGTAGGTCAGACTCTGTGAGAGAAATCTCTCATACAGTATAAAGCTCAGATCACCCACTTAACATTTTCCTTTTTATGTGACTAGGAAGGAATTCCAGAGCAAAATTCCTTGGGCAATCTGGAGTCAGTCACAAAGTGTTTAAAAGACTAGTGTTGCATTGCAGCTGAAGTATTAGCTCCCAGGAACCCACGACTTCTGCAGTATGGAAAAGGGGCACACAACTGTCTTTGCTTCTCCCTCTCCAGCTGTAGCAGGAATACAAGAATTACACTCTGGTCATGAGAAAATATCATTAGTTTATTTTCCAAGGTCTTGCACATATTCCAAGATCTACTGTCTGGCATGTTTTATGCAAGTCAAACATCTGTCTTGCCTATCAGAAAAGTGTCATAGCTCAACTCCTCCAAGTCAAATAGGATATAGCACAACTCACATTGTTCTGTTCCAAACATTAAACTGTGGAACAAATTAACCATCTGTAAGAATATATGCAATTATCCTATTCCAATAAAATTTTGTGTTGTACTTTGAACTCTCATAGAAATGTCCTCTAAATCAACAACCTTTTACTGTTATAAACTTCTAAATAAAATTTGAAGGACTAAAACAGAAGTTAATTTAGATTACCATACAGTGACTGGAATTACATCTAACAGAGCCCAAATGCAATTTTAGACTGCTACGGAGCACATTACAGATTCACTGAAAGAGCACAGTAGGTTTTCTGAAGGGTTGAAGAATGTCAACTCATCCCACATTACGCTGTGCTGAAGTCTGTAATGCACATCTTTAGCAAAAAGTAGCATGCACCCATAGGAAAATGTTCCTTGTAAGTGAATCTGATGCAAATTTGTGGGGAGGAACACAGTAAAGTCAAGCCTGAGTTTTAGATCTTGTATACCGTAATCTGAAATCTGGGTCATCAGTGACTTTAAAAGCCATCACGAGAATCCCTTTTTGTCCTCGCATCTCCTTTTTTACAGTTTTAGTCTCTTTCCTGTATGACCCAGAAAAATAAAAATAAAAAAAATTCCCACATACCTATTTATGTCATACATTCTGTTTTTCTGATGTGCTTTTCCTAAATATTTTCCTTCATATGCACCCAAGTTTTTTTAACACCTTCATTCTGTCATTCTCCAAAACATTCAGTTTGCTTTAATTTCTCTGTTACATAATCCTTCTCATTGTTGTATCATGTTTTCCCACTTGAAGCTGTTCACTCCTGTAAAGTTAAGCTAACAAGTTAAAACCGAATAAAATCTTTATAATGTGGCTAATACAAAATAGAGGCATATCTTAAAAATACCTGTGTTCTGGCTTACAATTTTTTTAAGAAAATGATTATGATGTTTCTAAAATGATTTCATTTCCCGTAAAACTAAGCACAAAATTATCTCTTTAAAAGTGAACAAAAAGCTTTGACCAAGAAAAGGAAATTTGATAGAAATGGACTTAGATAAGGATTTTCAATCTGTAATTTCTGAATGGGTTATACCCCTGAAAATACTAATAAAATTGTGAAAGTATGCCTGCATTATAGAAAAAGAATTCAAACAAACATTTCAAAATTGGAAGTGAAAAATTTCCTTTCTTATATTTTGTTCTTCTTGTAAGAACAGCATGTTTTGAAATCAGGCTGAATTATCCATGTGCAAGTTTTATTTATAATTGGTACTAAAGAGACTTTCATAAACAAAACTTCTAGAAAAATAGTATGGAATGCTAAAGAATACAAAGCAATCTCTCATTTTCTAATGGACACATTTTTCTAATCTGATCATTCCTTATGTATCTTTAATAATGATTTATTTTTCAAGATCCCAGTCATGACTTCATTCTCCATATGTGAGAGCTAAAAGAGATGCTTGGAGATGATGAAGTCCTATGTGAACTCCTACTTAGAGCTTAAATATTGTAAAGTATCTCTAACCTGCATAAAAGCCAATTAAGAGGCAGCATGAATTGCCATATTAAATATAAATAATATCAATGTCTTCTATTCTCTCAGCATGATTCGGTTTAAACACTTAAACTATGAATAACTATGGAAATTTTTTTGTAGCACTCCTGAGATAAAATAAAGTTGTTTATAGAAGTATTTCTTCAAGCTATAAAAATTTGCATTTATATCTAGACTATGTTGTTCTAAGCCACAGGTATCATGAACAATTAAAGATCCCTGTCAAACACTGGGAGAATCTGAAACACATGAATATGGCATTGCTTCATTAAACACTGTGTGAGATTAAGATGGTTTGCTGGATAAAAACCAAAACAAAAGAAATGTACCAAAAATATTTGGAACAGATATCTATTGAAATTAACCATAAAAGTCATGTCAATCAGTTTCTATCAGTTTGAGAATTCCAAAGAAAAATACACCTCTGTTAGCATAACGTCAGCAAAAGATGCTGATGTACACTTCTAGCCAACAGTTCCTGTGGAAAGATTTAAAATAATTTCTTATCTATTACTCTGTAAATTCAGACAATTTTGTTGTGCAACTGTAACCACAGGCACACTGTTGCAGAGGATTACTTCTGCCGTATAATTTGTGCCCTACATCTCAAATATGACTTTTAGCATTACAGGATTTCCAGATTTCTTCTCAAATAACCTGTCAGTGCAGAATTCCACATTAGACAGAATAGCAGAGCAATGAGCTAGGAATCTCCACCTGAACTGCCAGTTCCAGATATTCTGGTCATTTGGAACACAGTACATGGGCATTAAAATGAATACAGAGCTTTTGCTTTCAAAAGCCACCATTTCCATAGGTACAATTGTAATTCATATTAAAGGTAGGCCAAGGGCTTTGGTTTTGCAGAATTGTTCCTTTCAACTTCCTGCATACATGCCAACAAACAGCCAAACTCACAGAATAAACAAAAGCCTGGTGCTGCTGCTGGGCACAACTGCAGATGAAGCAATAACATACCCACACTTCACCAGAGTCCCTGCTGCAATGGAATAATACCTTCACCCTGGATTGGAAAAAGAGCATTAAACAGCTTCTGGTACTTGGGTTCTGGTCTTCTAAACTGTGGTTTGTTTTTTGGTTTGGTTTTATTTTTTTTTCCTTCAGAAATTACTGTATCTAGATTTCTATAGTGGAAAAATGCCTATTAATTATCTTTCCCTCAGCTGTTCTGAGGATGATATACAAGCTCCCCAGTCTATGTATATCTTTGTGATCGAAGGAAGGGATCCAAAGTACGATGAAGAAGAATTTTATATTTGCTAAAGTATGTTGCTTAATCAAGCATCCTCTGCAGAAGTCCTGAAACAAAAATTCTAATTAAAATGTAACCTGAGGTGGCTTCACCAATTCTAATCTAATGAGAACCAATCCCTGTTTTAGGAAAATTAACTCTCAAGTCTTAATTTGCTCAGATTTCCCTTAAAGTCTTCTTTATTTAGGGAAAGAGCAGCTTGCTAGAATGTTTTGGCCTTCTGGGCCAGTGGTTTCATCCCCTAAATATTTGTCTATAAGATGAAGACACATACAATATCCAGTATTTTCTATATTAAACAACACTGTGATTTTTTGAGAAGTCAATACCATCAAAAGACTTATATAGGCGAGTGTGCATGCACTTGTATGTCCCTCATTGTTCTCCCATGTCAGCTGGCTTAGATTCAATATCTTTTTACTGGTCCCATTAGATATGGTTGAAATACTTGAAAGTAAATATGTTAGGACCACTCTATATCATAACACACAGTGAGATGAGAGTCAATCATCTCAAGTAAATTCTGAATCAATAATAAATGTCAACAAGACAACAAAATGAGACCTATTTATATTTGAAACATTGGAAAATACTACATAAAGTCAGAACATAGCTTGACATTGTTTATGACTTCTGCTTAAAAAGAAAAACCTCCTGGGATTTCTAAAGTGATAAGTAATCTCAGAGGATGTTTATTATCAAGTGTGCACTATTCCTAATTTTTAAATTAATTATTCTATTTCTCACTTTTTAATCTGGTCCACCAATCATACCTAGTCTGCCATTTAACTACACTAGGCAGCAAAGTTATAATTTTAAAATTCCTTTTTAAGTGTCATTTGTAAGAGTTATTGACTAGCCCCAGGGAGCAATACATGCATCAAAAGAAATGGAATCAATTTGAAAAAGACTGGCACACAAGGAAAAAAAAAAATAAAACCCAACCAAACCAAAACAAATAACAAAGCCCAAAAAGCAGTCTAATCAGATTTACATCCAAAATAAATGACAAATTACTTTCTCTGTGGTTTTGCTTACAGCAACAACCAGTTTGTGAACCATAGGAGATAAAGAACCAAAACAAGAATGACTTGATATTCGATGGGTTATAGGCATACATAATAATTAATGGAATATTTACCTCCTGATGTCGTAGTCAACATATAAAATGCTCCTACATGGTTGTGAATATTGTTTTTATGCAAGTTTGGCACCTAAGAACAGTGGGATGTCAAGAGAAAACCACAAAAAGTGACTCAAGGGTCAGAAAGGAATAGAATCAGCACACGTTAGAGATATTTCACATATATTTGGAAAATATAAAATTTTGGCTCTGTTTGGTTTAAAAAAAACATACAAAATATGTTTCAAGTCTACAAGTCTATTGGTAGGCAATTTTAATATTGCTTTAAATCAAGTTCTGTTCTTGAAGTGGTCTATGACTTCTCATTTTAGAGAGCTGGTCACAAGAGGGCAACATAGTTACATACATATGGAGCAGCTCTGACACCTCCCAGTGAAAATTAATAGTATGAAAAAGTACAGCAATAAGGCATAAAAACTTGTTATTGGTTAATGTTTCTAACAGAGGAAGTATCTGATTAAAATTACAAAAGTTAAGCCTAGCACTGTCCCTCCATACAGGTTCCATAATACAATCTGGACTCAGTGTAATATGGAACTTTCAAATAAAATGTCAGTTTCATTCAGTGTTCACTACATTCTTAAAGGATGTGTCTGCTCTTGGGAATCAGTACAAGTTTTCCCAGATCTGTGCAAGCATCTCTCATATACTACAAGTAAACTAGAGCATAGTCTGAAAATGGGATCATCGGAATTTCATCTCCTAAAATATTCTGATGCCCTTTTTTAACTTACTGATTATAAATTGTTTTCATCTGTAGAATGAATAAACTAGGTATCTTAGTGATTAGGGAATACGAGCTGGTTTGGGTAGAACATTCAACTTTAATTTTTTCATGGTTTTCTTAGGTTCTTAAGCGATCCAGGTCTTAAAGTAATGATTTGTCTGTTTCAAAGATTCTCTTTCTAAAAGCAGAGAAAAATCTTCCAAAAATATTTCATAATTACTTTTTATGTAGAACTAGCCTTATAAATATTCTGATAGAGAAACCTTTGTAGATCTGATATTCTGAAAAGATGAAGGCTATTTTCTTGGTGCTGATTGTCACTCAAGATAATTTTGTGTTTGTACTGTATTTAAATCATGCAACACACAAAGGAGCCACAAGAACTTCCACCATAGGTACAGTGTTGATTGGCAACATTGTCATTATTAATTACTACAGCATCACAAATTGTGTACAGGAAATCAACTGGAACAAGACTTCCAAGGACTCTCTCACAATGTCAGACAAAAATAAGTTCCAATCACTATAGTAACAGCTGTGAGCAACATTGTGGTCGTGTTGCAGTTAATGGCAAAGCTCCTACAAATATCAGATAGGCTTAGAATTCACTTTCTGACAGTCATTTATGAGCTGCACAACTAGAACTGACATTTTAGACGTGGAATGAAAATACTGAATTTCTCTACAGCTTGCTTGTAGATGAGTTAGTTTACATTGTCCACACTAGTTGAGTGCCTAACCAATATACTGAAAATTCTGCATAGCCAAAGTCAAAACTTCTTTGAGGACAGAGGTTTAAATACGCAGGTCTTACTTACTGAATAAATTTTTGAGAAAGTTTTGTAGATTTCTTTGTTTTCTTGTCACAATCAGCCTTCTTTAGTACATTCAAAAGTTTTCAAATTTCCCTGTTTTATCTGGAGTGAAAAAAGGTGGGAAGAGGAGATAGAGGAGAGAAAAAAAATTTTTGAGATTAACTTCCAGAAGAAAATCTGATCATATATATTAAAAAATAAAGTATTGTATTACTACAAGAATATTTAAAAGGTCCTATATCAACATTTTAATTTTTCTAAAGTTTCATAATTTTTACTTACAGGGGAAAAAAAAAAAGTAAATTTTTTTTTTCATTTCTAGCCACCTGGAATAAAATTTGGACTAATGAGAATTTTTCCCATATTACATTCTGTTGTACGGAAAACTCATTGAAATTGAAATTTAGTGTGATAATTCTTTTGAAAATGTGATCTGTAACACACCAGTCCATTTAATTTTAAACCTTCAAATGCCATGATCATTCTATATATATAAATCACAATATATATATTTTTATATATATCTCCATATGTAAAAAAAAAGAAGACAAAGATGAGGAGTTAGTAATTTTTACTGCCTTTTTCATCATGGTCTCACTGCTTTTTTTCATTTAATTTGCCTGCACTGAGATTAACTCTTGAAGACTTACCCTAGGTTTCAAAGTAGAACCAAAGCTGCACAGTTACTGACCAGCTACATGAAATAACTATAATAACAGCCAAAAAACTGTTGGACTACACCCTCATGATAGATCACCCAAGGGGAGGAAAAAAATGCAGCCACATTAGAGCCAATTCAGGTAAAATAAGGTATGTCCTGCATAAGATCAGTCCCACTGATGCCTATATATCTTTGGAATCTATACTTAAGACTAATGATTTATGTGATAAAGAGCAGGTGATGCAGAGAAGACAAGCACAACCTAACAAAAATGCTTGTCCTGATGGCTTCAATCTAAAGGAAGAGAAGAATGTGCTGAAGAACTTTTTAAAGCAAAAATCCCATCAAGCTGTAAGACAGAGATTTAAATCAGAAAACAATGTAAAATGATATCTGTATAAAATAGTATGGATAGAAAATTAAAACATTAGTTCCTCCACGGCAATAGAATAGAAAACTAAGGAGATTGTTTTTTCTTATTCTTACTAATAATGATATAAAACGGCTCCTGAGTGCAATATTTGAACCTGTCTTCACTGCTTTAACTGAAGTATCCCCTTAACTTACAAGGAAACTGTAGCTAGGTGATTCAAAAGAATTTCCAATTTTCTTTCTTAAATTTTACAATTTTACTTTGCTACATATATCAATAAAAAACAAATGTTATGGCAAAACATGCAATAAAGTTTAAGAACGATAGTAAGCTGTGAAAAGTAAATGTATGAAGTATTCAATTTTCCACATACTGTGGAGATTTACTTTAATCCTTATATACTACTTCTGAGATAAATCTCTGTATGCTTCCCTGTGGAGCACAAACCATCCTCCAAGGACAGGTCAGCTTCCTCAAAACTCTTTCCACTGCTTTCTTCAAGGAACACAACAGGAGTGAGTAATTACAGAAATTTCAGCAACCAAACCTCTTCTCTCTCCTACTGGTCAGGTCTTTTAAAGGTACTATTGTCCCCTAATGACCTGTTAAGTCTCTGAAAGAAATACAGCACATAAAATTCCAGCTGCTTACTTTTTCTGCCTAGATTCAGCATGATGGAAATCAGGAACCCCTTACTGTGTTATGGCCCTGTGTCAACTCTTCTGCTGCTGCTGTAGCTCTCCTTTCATGACAGGTTCCTCCTCATTAACTTTTGCTTTCCTACCACTGGTGAAATCCACGCATCCATTCTGTTGTACAGCTGTATTTCAAGCAGTAAATTACTCAAGACTTAGGACTTCCTTCAAAACCCAGTTAGTCTTTCTAAAATTTTAAGATTATTTGTATCTGACCGGAGACCTGAAATAATGGACAGGACTTGGTTAATTTTTTTTTATGTTTCCTGCTTTCAATACATTAAACAAAATTTTGACACTCCTTCCAAAGGAAACGCACACTGACATGAACCTTTTTCCTATGTGATGCATTCAGAGAAAAATTAATTCCTTGCAATAGGAAAAAAAAATTAGAAATTTCACTGTGGGAGTACTGTGAGGGACAAATAGGTATAATAGTCTGCCTATAAGCCCTGTGGGAAGTGCTAAGACACTATCTTGTTAGAATTTTTCCCCAAAATAAGTGAGTGCCACTAATTCAATCTCTAAATAACAAAGCATTAAACAATAAGAATTTGATAAAGCTACTCTGAAATAGATATCCAATAAGGATTGCTAAAATTTAAGTTACATTAACAAATAGCTATTTACTCTAACATTTTCACACACAGCTACAAAAGCTTGTGTTCTTTCAACCAAATCTTTCTTTTTTTTCATAATTACTCAGCCTCTGCAGCTTCTTTTGAAGTCCAGTGGATCCAGATGCACTCATAATCATTAAAACCAGGACATGTTTTCACATTAGCTACAAAGACACAAATTTCTAAGTTGATTATTGATGTCACAAATTGAAATGTTGATCTCAATGAAGCAATCAAATTTTAGAAAAGCCAGCAGTTTATTTGAAAAAAATTTAAACAAGTCTTTTTATTATAAAATTAAAAAATTAGTATATATGTAGAACCAGAAGATGTCTCCCATTAAATATGTTCAAAGGATTGATAAGGCTGTTCCTTTTTTTAAAAATACTTTGTGGTACATGCAGTACAGTAATATTCTTAATGAGGAGGTTCAGTTAATAGCATGCATAAACAATTAGGAACCGGATTCCACTTAGATTTTTTCAGTGATTAGTTTTGTGGTTTTCTCTTATAAATTCTGAAATATCATCACAATATGTGTGCATGCTGGAAGCTTTTTGCATGAGCAATATAACGTGGCAGAACCTCCTACTCAGAACTCACTAATCTCAACATCTGACAAATACTATCCAGGTGTTCTTTCTACAAGACTTTCTGTGCTACACAGGCTTTAAAAACCTGTGTAGCATAGAAAGTCTTGTAAAAAGAACCTCATTTCCTACCAAAATTCAATAATGGAAGCAACTCAATAATCTAGTAGAAATATCTCCTTTATTAACCATTACATCATACAAACTTGGACCTTCATTTACCTGAATAATTATAATCTTCAGAAACATTGGAATCAGTAAAGTTCCATTCCATCCTGGAGTTCAAAATTTTCACATCCTTTATAATTTGATTTACTATATTCTGGATCAGAAACTCAGGATTTAATTCAAATTACTTCAGTAAGTTTCATATTGTGTTGAACATGTGCTTTGGACAAGTTGGGACAATAGGCAAGAAAAAGCTTATTTTTCTTTAAATAACTGTAAAATAGGCAGATAGACAGTAGATATCACTTCTAGTGCAAAATCTGCTTGACTTCAAAAAAAGACAGTTCAAGTCTTCCTCATAAAAAGTGATGGAGATGGGCAACACTCATCTGTAACTCCTCTGCCTCTAAGATATTTTAAATATATTCATTTTCAGTCTGAAAACATCCTGCATATTGTCAACAAAAATAATACTGTGCATTGTCAGATGAACTGCATTTCCACAGCTCTGCTTTTTTGTCAGAAAAGACAAGTAAATAACCCCCAATCTCTTTCCACTTTGCCTAATTTGTTTCTGTTATCTCAAAGCAGACTATTATTGTGTCCATAAATCAAAGTGTAATGTTTCTTTACTTCATGACAATTTCAATTGGGTTGAACAATTTGGGGGACTAGAAGCTTCACACACATCTGCTGGTGAGGCACAAAGATCTGTAAATATGCAAAACTGGCAATCTGGATCATCTCCCATGCTTCCTTATCATAAACACTGTAGCTAGTGCTATATTGAGACACTGACTTTAAAAATAAAGACAAAGCTAAGAAAATGCATCCAAACCGAGAGGCAATTTAATGCCCAAAACAAAGACTTTCCTAAATAAGATTTAAGTATGCAACCTCAGCAATGGGGCTGTGTGGAGAGTTTAGTTCAAGCATGGCTTAAATAAAAAGGCCATGAAGGCATACAGTTGAGAGAAAAGTAAAAGGTAGTTGTAAAGCAGTTTCAAAAGCAGTTCCCAGGCTTGATTTCTATAAACAATTAGGCTCTCTCATGCATCACTTTATAAACAATAAGGTTCTCAGACAGTCTTCCCATAACAAGCGAGACACCCTCTCTGGGAAAAGATGGCACCCTGGGAACAGATATGGAAGTTTTGGGAACCTTTCATATCACAGTGGGAACACTGGTTCTGTTTTTAATAAACAATTATAGGTATTGTAAAACAAAAGGAGTGGTTAGAGTTTTCTCTGTTAGCCTATCATGAGCTTGGATTTTGCAATATGCATGAAGTTAATTAACACTGTTATATAAAGTGGCTGATCGATCAATAAATTGGAGTTCGATGCATCAATCGGATGGTCGTCTCCCTTCATTTCAATAGGGCTGCAGTATCAAGGAAGGCCTTCCATGACTTAAGTGGAAGGAAAGATGGCACACCTAGGATAGTGTCAAATACGAAGTTCATACCACTAGACTGCATCCCTCAGAAAACAGTCACACTCATGGAGCAGGCTAGAGTACTCCAGTAGAGGGTAAACAAGCTAGGAAAATCTTCAGCGTTTGCTCATTTCTCATGGAGCCCTGGAACTCCCAGGGGAACGCCTGGGTTTTTCTCCAATTCGTGCTAGCAAGGCTCTGAACCATCATCGCCACTCCAGTGGAATAATCCTCTACAGCTGTCCTAACTCAAAGAGTTACACATCTGAATATCAGTTTAACTCCTTTAGACAAGCATGGGTGTAATTGGGACTGCAAAAGTAATTTTTGTCTTAAATGGAAGACTTCATTAAGGAAGAGCCACAGGGCCAAAAATATTTTCTAATTATGAATTGAAATCCAGAATTTGGACAGATCCCATCTCCTCTTTTTCTGGGGACACGTTCATCACTTCTGTGTTTAGCCTCGGTTATATTCTCTAGTCCTCCAAATTTGCATTTAAGATCCTTCTGATACAATTTCATTGTTTTAATTTAACTGACAAAAAATATCAGATTAGAGCATAAATAAGAACTTGAGGTAGTGATGGAGGCAGTTGCTGAAATTAAGTAGAGGTATAATGGGTTTATTGACAGTGTAGGCAAGAATTATTTGCAGCACAAAATTCATTCTGGCCTTCTAAATTTTCTTCAAGAAGAGCAGATTTAGGCTACAGCCAGTAAAAATCCCAGTCATATTTGCAGACAATTGAAGAATGAAGATTCTTGACTTAAAGTGGAAAACTGAATATATTATCATATGATACTACTTCAGAAACTGAAAACACTTGTTTGAAAACATATTTCTTCTTCAGGAAAGTGGTGCTTCCTTTGCATTTCACTTGCACAGCAAAGCTACAGTTCTTCTCTCTTTCTTCTCACCCCTTCTCAAAATAAAAGAAAATAAATGTAACATTAGCAAGATGAAGACTGGCATCAAGATATCAAAGACTATATTCTAATTTAAAAATGTCTGGAAAAACATCTGCATGATGTTTCTATTAAAGATTTATGTCTTTTATAATACTGTTAGTTCTGTATTCCATGGCAAACTGTAAAAATACTTTTTTTCTTTACTAATGGAAAAATCTAACTTCTGCAGCACAATATAGTTTAAATATTTACTTACTTGAACACACTGATTGACTAAAAATGTTAATCTATTTAGGACTGGATTTCTTTTAATTCAATTTGATATGTGAGGATGTTAAAACTATTTAGGAGAGGTTTGGACAAAAAAAAGTGTAGCTTATAATACAAAAACTTTAACCTATTTCCAATAAATAAGAACACAAAGAAAGGTTACCTTTGGCATACATTCCCACAGAATTATTGAAGGAGAAGAACAATGAACACTATTATAATAATTAAAATTTCCATTATGTCTATAATACCTTTGACTCTCAAAACACTTGTTCAAAACACTTGAGAAAACATTTTCTTACTTTGAAAAAGAGCTGTAATGAAATAATAATCTAATAACATGAAAAGTATGTGTGGACATTTTGAGATGATGATTGATGTCAAACAAAATAAATTAATCTCAGCTCTAGACAAATTACTCATTAATTTTATTTACTGAAAAAATGCATGTATTTCAATCTCATTAATTTTGTCACAGGAACTTTGAATTCTGGTAACTAGAGATTAGGGGATAAAGTACATTAATGAAAAGTTTCACTTCATAGTGTTATAGACATATATTTATTATACAGATACAGAAAGCAAATACTTTATTAATGCAGCTGATGCATCTAGTAAAACTTAATCTAAAACCAGTGACCTGATCTAGCATACCCTGGAATTATGGGAGGCTTCTTATTAATTTTAGTGGTTACCAAAAGATCATAGATTTCAGTGAGGTTTCATTGTAGTTTCAGTCTGTTGAGTACCCATTAAAATCTTGACTGCTAAATCTGTGATTTCACAGAGGCAAATTGAAATTTAGGGTGATTTAGATAAAGTTGGGTAATAATTATTTATAGCTAAAAGACGTTCATCATTTACTCTCAAGCATTCCACATTTGTCAAACATAAGATCCTTGAAGAGCAGTGGGGAAGATGATCTAGCTTTGATCATATTTTGTGTTATCTCTGTTTGCTACAGAGCACTTCTGTTTCCATTCTTCATGACTCAGGGCCCTGAAAAGGGATTTAGACTTCTCCCTATTCTCTATTCAGTGCTGTGGGAATTCAGCAAATGCGCTCAGCTCAACTGGGAGAGCTTTTCGGGGGTTTGTTGATTTTGCAGTTTGCTCTCAGATATAGCAGGAAATGTTGGCTGATATTTCTAGAGTTGCATAAGGGATTTTGATGACCAGTTCCTATTAAAATTAATGAGCATTGAGCATACAAATCCCACTAGTAGTCTCACCCTTTCTGCTATTAAAACAATAAAAGTTGGAGAGGAGTGACATGTAAAATAAAATTTATGTTGCATTAAAAAAGAAAATCTAGCTATATATAAAACCATTCAGCAGTCCCTTTCTCTCAGTCTTCAGTGAAATCTTTTATGGAAACTCCATGAAAGCATTTTTATTAGAGCTCTAGATGCTCATACTTGGACCTTGCTTTATGTGGGTTATTTGACTGGTATTTATTTTATATTACAGTATATTTCTGAAACGTTGACCTCTAATTTATTACTGGAAGGAGCCATAGTAATAATAAAAAATGGCAGCAAGGACGTCAGGTTTTAAAAATTTTGCTGATTCTTTATATCTTTCACACTGCATTTTCATTAACTTATTAGGAGTTTCTGAGCACTAGACATATATAACTAACTGTTAAGGAATCTATCCTGCATGATGTAATCCGAGAAATGAAAAGCAGGAAGATCATACTTCAAGCATTTAAGCATTTAGCACTGCCATTAAAAACTGCATTCTGCAGGACAGGTTCACTGTTGATATCACAGAAGACTGAAAATAGAAGAGATATATTGACATATGACAAATACATTAAAAAGATTTCTTAGTGTTAGGAGAGAACTGAAATATTTTTAGTGTCCTGCTCAATAAAGCAGTAACAGATCTTAAGCTAATATGACACATGAAATTGCTAGAAAAATAAATTTATTCTCATGATACAAAATGAAGCAAAACAACAAACCAAAGTACTTCTGAAAAATATTTATCCAAAAATTAGACAAAAAATTGGAAAAATTTAGATAACTATCAGTGGAGTTTCTTCTTGTCTGTCATTTATTTGATGGAAAGGATCTTTAAATGCCACTTTCTACTGTAGGAACTAAAATGGACATAACTCTCCAGGAAGAGTAGTCAAGAAGCTATCATTTAATCTTGATGAAATTTTAAATTTTTGAGATAAGATTTTTTTTCTGTTGGAAAAATGGTAATATGGAAAGTATTCTACAGAAAAAGTATTTCTCTCAAAAATACAGAACACTTCATACCATTTACTCCATTTATACTTTTATATACTTTTATAAATAATTAGTAAATACAATTTCAAATAATGATAAGCTGAATTAGTTTTTTAATTATTCACACATACCTTTTATTATTGTCTTTCTTACTTAACCTAAATATTTTATAAAACTTGAGTTCTGTGTCTATACTTTTTCCTGTCCCCACTTTTTTCAGGAGTAGCTGTATACTTGCTTGTAAAAAAAAAAAAAAATGGACTTGAAATTCTTGGTGAAAAAGCTAAACACAATTCAGCAGTGTGTCCTTGCCTTGCCTTACAGAAGTCCAAACACATATACAGAGATGGATTCATGAAGGTGGACTGGAAGGGACCTCAGGAATTGCTTAGTCCATCCTGCTACACAAAGCAGCATCATCTATGCAGTCAAACTGGATTACTCAGGGTTTTGTCCAATCAGATATTGAAAACATCCTAAAACAGGGAATGCACAGCCTTTCTGGGCAGCCTGCTCTACTGCCTGCCTGTTCTCAGAGAGAAAAAGTGTTTCTTAAAAGCTGGTCTGAAATCACCTTACACTCACTGTCTCTTATCTCCCCACCTTGCAGCAGCGGGAAGAGACCCCTTCAGGCTCTTGCTAACCCTCGCACAGGTGCTGAAGCATTCTTGATAAGCCCTCCTGAGATGACCTCTCCCCCAGGCTAGCAAACCCCAGTTGCTGAGATTCTTCCCCAGAGCAAAGGCTACAGTCCTCGGCCAGTGTCCTCGGCCACACCAACCTATCAAATTCTGTCTAATATTGAGGGACTCAAAAGCAAATGTATTTCAGATGGGATCTCAGGGGTTCCAAGGAGCAAGAGTTAATACCTCCCCTGAATGTTCTGGAAATGCCTCTGTAAATATCTCCCAGGGCACTGTTGTCCACTGCTATGTTTTCTAAGTCTTTTTTTTTTTTTTTGTTGAAATTTGTTATATGTTTCAATTTCCTGATTCTTTTTGCAGTTGCACTCTTCTTTAGTCTTCACGCTCAGTAATTTGACTTAGTCACTTCTGTGACATTCTTTCTTCAATTTTTATTCCTCAAATATAGAATTGTGAAATTGATACATCTTGAACTGATGTTTCCTCCATTTATGATCTTAATATTACCTCTGTCACTCTCTTGACACCCATCTTCCTTTAGGAATGAAGCCCAGTTAACCCTACCTAATATCCTTCTTGACTATCTGCAAATTGCTTTTTCTAAGTTCATCACCTGGTTTCATGTGGAATTTCTCTTACCCACTCCATGCTACACATCCTATGCCTTCATATATGTCACAAGAACAGGAAATGTTTACCTTGAGACTGGCTCTTTTAACAAAAAACAACAATTTCCCAGGTTTCAAGGGATAATCTACATCCTCAGGTTTGCCCTACCTGAACTTTGAGATGTGCTTATCATAGTGCTAAATCAAATCCAGTAGTGTCAAATCTCTATTAACATGTTCTGAATCTCAGCATAGTTTATAAACCTCAGACATGACTCTCTCTTCAGCATTCACACACCTTGTGTGCAATAAAAAAAAAAAATTAAAAAGTGGTTCAAACCACAGGTTTGGAAACTTTCATATTGGATGGAAACATTTTTCTATTTTATTTTTCTTTTCCAATTCCTTATTTTCTTGACCACAAAAGCAAATAGAAAAATGGACCAGTCTTAAATTTTACAAATTTTGTATAGCACAGATTATGATATTTTACAGAATATGAGTGTTGATTGAAGCTTAAAATGAAAGACATAAGTTTAGGAAACAATAAGCAACATTTGTTCTAGTGAAATGAGCCATAAATATTCTGGCTGAAGGTCAGAATATGTTTTGTTTTTTTTTCTCAAAACCATTAAAATCAAACCTTAGAGTGTTGTTTATCTGGAAAACTCTTTTTAAATATTCAAAAAAAAACCCTACAATGAGAAATTTGCCATGTACCTTCTACTATTATCATTATCATAGTGGTTTCTTACAGTTCCTTGAGGCACCCTTCAGGGGTTGTGATTTTTTTCTTAAATTAGGAAAAGAACAAGTATGAATGAAAAATATTGGTTTCCCCAAAGAGCTTAGGATTTTAAAACAGTAAACAGAGAATACAGTAGACCAGAAAGGATTTTTGAAGCTCAATAATGCCCTGTTCTAAGCAGAATGAACTTCAAATTTAAGAACATTACTTATCACTATGTCCACTTGGACTTTGAATACCTCCAAAGGTGAAGATATTGCAACCTCTCTGGGCATCTGTGCCAGTGTTCAACCACCTTTTGGTGAAAACTTTTTTTTTTAATGTTGTATAGATAGTGTGAGCAGATTGCTTGTTAACAGATGGGGAGAAAAAAGGAGATAAAATATTGCCATAAGGGAACAATTGCATCTGAAATCAGATTTTTTTGAATGGGAATGGTCAGCTACTCACCAAATGGCAACGGGAGTCCCTGCTACAAAGGTCCTTCCAGGTACATCTTCACCTGGCTCCAGCAAGACCCTTTTGTGCTCAATTCTAATAATCTACATCTGTCCCACAGTTCTGCCAATGACTCTAGCCCATGCATATTTAGTCACTACTTGTTTCTTACATGTAATATCTACCTATTAAAGACTGTCCTACCTGACCATCAGTGCAGGAAAAATTTCTACTGTCTACCACTATCTGAGCAGGATAGTTTCTGAAACAGCATCCACCTAAGGGAGTCTGTGGAGGGAAGGACCAGATTCTCCCCATAGGAAGTTAACCAACACACTGACACATACAAACTGGACTATACACAGAGGGAGCTGATTGGGGCAATTTCTAAAGCTCCTGTATGTCGGTTAACTACTTAATTGTGAAGGTGACTTGAACTTCAGTCACCCATCCAGTTTCAAGTCACCTTGTTCTCTTCTATGAGTTCCTTATCTCATCTATATAAATGAATAGTGAGACCATTCAGGAGTTTACTGAGGTGCACTGACTGTCCACAGACACCCTAATATCTAGCTAGTCCACTCTTACAAAAAACTTGATTTTCATGTCTAATGACGTAGCTTATGTCCCATAGCACTTGCTATATATATAATTAATCAGAATTCTTTGCTCCTTGCCCCTTCACTGAACTTTAAAAATAGACTGACTCCATCATCTTTAAAAACCCCGTTTAGACAGTGGAAGAATGTAATTAGGCCTCCTCTCAACCTTGCTATTTCTTCTCCAGACTAAGCAAACCCAGTTCCTTCAGATTCTCATCATATGTCTAGTGCTCTAGTTTCCTCCTCAGTTTTGACATTGTCCTTGTAATCAGCATTTGCTTTGCATAGGGCATACCAAAGCTGACTCTGTAATTCAGATATGGTCTCATACAGCCACCTCACTGAGAACCCACACAGTTTCATTCTTCATTGAGGTATTCAATACCAGGAGGTTGGCACACAGCCATTGAAAGGAAACCTGTCCGGTGGTGTTTCACAAACACCACTACATTGATTCTAGAACTCCTGTTGATATCAATTCCCTCAAGATTTTAGCCCCTCAAGCTTTGAATCAAACTTTGCAATTTTTTATTAGTTGTTTTATTGTAGCTAGATAGTAATAATTAAGCAAGTGCACTGTGATCATTGTATGCTTGGCTAGATTTTTGCTTTAAGGAAAAGGGAAGACAGTCCTAACATTAATGGGCAGTCGGGAAAATGGCCGTCAGTAGTGAACTCAGCAGAACTGAGCAGTAACTGGGTGAAAAGTAAGTCCATGGTAGGAGATTCTGAGCACCCTCATTGGCCACACACTCAAAACAGACCCCAGACTCAAATGAAAGGAAGAATTGCATGCAGGCTAATTAACATGAAAAATGACAGATATAGCAAGTGGATAGGGTATTAATTAATGAGAAAGTTATGTAACAAATGAATGCCTTTGTTTGTTGTAATGTATGAATAGCTTTAAGTTTGGATGATGGAGGAGCCAGCCTCCTGTGGCTTACAACCTAGCTTCCCAATTTGTGTAAGCTATAACAAAGGGAAAATACTTCTCACCAGGTAAGGAGCCTGTGTTCAGAACACTGTAGTTTTAAGCAGTAACTCAAGGCATCCTGAGCACTCAATTCACATCAGTTGCCACATGAACTTTTTGCATACACCATGATCACAGTGCTTCTTTTTACTGGCTTCTACAGATTTCAGTCTTTTCAAACCACTGAAATTTTCTGACTTTGCAGGCAACTACTGCCGCTGCCTTTGGTTACCAAAGGAGTGTCACTGTCCTCATGAAGAATACATATGGTGCATACTCCTTTGTGTGCTCCAAAAAGGAAGTAGACACTAAGTAAAGGAACTTTCAGTTAGAATGTCACATTTTCTGTACTAGTCATCAGGGGCCAGAGTGCAATGTACACTTCCACAGCCAGCTCTAGAAGTTCAGCTGGCGGTGTTTAGGGCCAGCAATTGGTGCTGCTGTGTGTCCGTTCAGTCAGAGAGAAGAGACATTTGAGAAAGAACTACAAGAAGCAAGCACATGGCCAAATACAAGCTAGGACAAGCAGACTTGGTCTTCTGATGGGCAACCTTGGGACTACGCCTGCTCCTGGTCATGCAACTCTCTGCTCCGGCCCTGGCACTTTTCTCGTTATCACAGCTTGTCCAGCCACATGCCAGCACACACATGCCCAGACCCAGGGCTCAGCTTGTTGAAGGGCAGTGGTACAGCATCCCAGCAGGAAGGGACAGCAAGGACTCTGCTGGCTTGTGGTTGCACATGCAGACCCCAGACACTCAGGTGCATAAAGCAACTGACAACTCATCGCAGCCCAGAGCATCTGCCTCCTCTCACACAAAACCTACAGCACTTGTTTCAAATCTATTTTCATGACATTATTTAACTGTGATTTGGATAAAGGGTTAAGAAATTGGTTTTTGTTTGCTTGTTTCCAAAGGCTTTAATAAATATAAAAAAATAAAAACCTGATTGTATCCCAAAGACACAATGGTAAAAGCTGAAATTGGTCCTAACCACCTAATTTTTTTTAGATTATAAGACTTACTGCTTTCAAATAATTCATTTTGTAATCTTTAACACAGAAAGAAGATACATTAAAAATTCCCTCATTTTTCATGAAAGAAAATATATTAATTTTTGAAAGCAAGATTTTCATGTTACAACTATTCAATGTTTCATCAGTATATTGTTACTTGAGTTGTGGTGAAGCATTGAGTTTTATCAGGACCTTGAATATTTTATTATATGTATCACAAAACCACAGGAAATAGTTTAGATTTCTGAAGTGTTTAATGAATTATATCTCTGTTATATTTTTTCACCTCAGTTAAGAGAAAGAAAAAATATACCTCTATGCACAAATTGTAAGATACAATCAGTAGTAAAAATAGATCTGAATGTTCTCTGTTGTTCAGCCCTTAGAGTATTCCTATCAAATTCCTTTCCTAAGCCAAATAATTTCTTCATGATTCAGCAATAAGCAAAAGTATCAGCTTTTAATACTCTATCTTGATTTCTAATTATCCACTTCATCCAATTATTTAATTTTTGACCTTGGCCTTTTTGGTTTTTCTTTCAGAACACTAAAAGCCTTCCCAATTATCTCCTAATTAAAAAAAAAAATCAATTTTCCTCTTCCTCTTGCTCACGAATTAGTGGAATAACACTTTTTATTGTCATATCAGTAGTCTATCAGATATTGCACATTACCCAAATTTTGATTTTTACATGGTTTTGTAGGGTTAGGGTTTTTTTTTTGTGTCAGGATTGACAGCATGGAAGATAGCCATCAGATCATGGAGAATTACCTGAGGAAACAAACTTCACTCTATTATGTTTATCAAGCAAAGGCAAAAGAGAGGCAGTAAATTTAAAGCAATCACTTTCCTCTGATTGTTACAAAAATTTACAACACTTTCTTCTCCTAAGTTTCACACCAATCCTATGACTGTTGCTAATGTTATTTCTTGGACATCGATAAGCTGGTCAGATCTCTCTTGACTGGTCACAGGAAAGAAAAGATGCAAAGAACCTGCAAGCAGTAGGTGCAGTCCTACGGAGTCCCTCCCCATGGAACCAATTAATCCCAGCACAAATAGACTCTAATACACTCGTCATACTGGAACAAATCCTGCTTCTTCTGAAGCAAGGCAAGGGACACTTTGGTGCAGAACTGTTGCTAGAGAGTAATTTTGTGAATGCCAATATAATTGCATTTAAGTATACTCCAAGCAATAAATCTCTCTGATGAGACAATTTTCATAAAATTACCAAGGTCACACTAAGTGGCCAAAGAGCAACAAAAGTTTTATTAAGAGTTAACGCCAAAATTAACATTTCTCACTTTTCCAAAAAAAAAAAAAAAATCTAAAAATAAAATGTAAACCTTAAAAATTATAAAGCATTACATTAAATTTGAATTAAAAAGTAAACAAGAAGGAAAGAGAGCTCTGAATGTTCAGTATTCATTTGACATAGTGAAATCAACTTTTCCTCATAGAATAATGGTGGCATAAATCCTTCCTATAATGACTTCACATTTTTCATGTAAAAAAAATTGATTGATGGTGAGTTGAATAAATTGTATATAAATAAATGCAGTCTTAGAAAGAAGCAGATTGAAAAAATGGCCTGGACGCCATCATGAAGTAAATCCAATTATATTCATCTAGTGCCATACACATGGATTAAAAACAGTACAATTATTTCGTTTTCTGATTCCCACTATTTTAACTTAAGTAAAATGCATTGACAATTTATTAATCACAACAACAGATAAGAAATAAAGATCCCAATTTTACAGATCAGGTAGATAAAATAAATTTAATTTGCTTGCTACTCTACAGCATATTACATTTAATTTTCTTGTCGTGGTTTGCTATGAAGTAAAAATTTTCAAGTGCAGGTAGTCTATAACATTCAAGTCCTTTCTAATTCTTGCTTCTTTTTCCCCTCTACTTTCAATGGAAAAAAACTCCCTCCCTTTTCTTTACAGTGCTCATTGCTCTGTATGTGAAGAGACACTTTATTCAGTCTTCTCTTTTCGACATAGAAGATAGCATATTTTTAGTCCTTTTGATTTCTTTTTTTTCTTAAATCATAACATCTTCACTGTCACACTTAGAAGTTTACTATTTGCTCTAATGTTTTCTGGTGGTTTCAGGCATGAGAGAAACCAAAACTGTTACTGTACAAAATCTGCTCCTTATGTGCCTGACTTGTCAATCTATCTGACTTGTACTTAGAACTTCATGCCACAGTTTTGAAACGTAACAAGACTACCCTAAACAAATACAGTGTTGATTTGTTCTTCTGTACTGAAGATATAAACAGACTAACCACTCAATCTTTTGCCTGCATATTTCTCTTATTTCAGCCCAGAGAAGGAGATGGATGATTTGTTACATACGTAGTGTTTCAGAGCCTGATTTTTCTTCCCTTATGGACCAAAAACGGAATTCAGAAGGTGTGAGGCTATACAAATCACAAACAGTAATGCCTATTGCATCATTTGATGCCTAAGTTCCTCCTAAATCAGTTAGAGCTTAACTTTGTTTCAGAAAAGAAGTCATGTCAGGAACTCAAGGAATACAATGATTTTCTATGAATTTCTTGGTTTAACATTGCAGTGCTTAATGTAGTAGAGGATATAAAATCAAGTTTTTCTGACAAGTTCTATTGTCACCTGAATGAAATTTAGTATCGCATTTTTCAAGTGGGATATTTAGAAAATGAAGTCCAGTTTTAAAATGAATTATTCAAAATTGGCTAAGTTTTTTATCTTGTTGCAGTGCTCTGTTTTCTCCTTTTCTTTCAGTAGAGTAGTGACGTAAAAGTGCCAGAGAAATTGGCAAAGACTTTTCAAGAGGAATTAATTTATCATAATTGTAAAAATAAAAGAGAAATATGCTACAAGAAAATCATTAAAATTCATATGATAGTGTGAGATTGTACTTACATAGACATGGAATTATTTCATTTGGCATTAAAAAGTCTGATGTATATTTCAAAAATTCTCATGTGAACACAGAGTACTAAATAGAGAGTCTTCCTTCAGAGATATAAATTTTTAGTTAAATAAATTGTTCACTATTGCCTCACAGATTGCACTTAGTAATAAAATCATATGGGAACAATACTATTTAATCTATCTGAATGCTGTTACATCTCTTCGTTTTCAGTGGCTGTTTTGCATAATGCCCGTAAAAGTGTTTAGAAAAATAATACACGATCCAAGACATCTACACAACCCAGAAGATTATAATCTGATCTCTGGATCTTTTTTTGATGTTCTTCTATTTTTTTTTTCTCCTCTTCTTTAAGATGCAAGGTTCTTTCACGATGTAAAAGAATGAATTACCTTTGAATGATACTTTCTTGAAGATTTATAATGAGAATGTATTCGAAGGAAATTTTTACTTAAAAAGAAAAAAAAAGAAGAAGAAGAGAAGAATTCATACCTAAGACCTTATACTTGCATTTAGTGGACACAAGAGTACCAGAGATTCAGAATAAATAAAGAAATTATTCTTCTATTTTACCTCTTTCTTTCAAATTCTACTCCTTATAAAAAAAAGAACAGAACTGAAGGGGTTTTGGACCAATTGCACATCCTTTTAAAAATTAACAACTGTGATCAAAGTTTTAGTAATGTCATTAACTTTTGAAATAACAAATTTGCTTCCTTAAAACAAAGCAAGCCTTATCTCCGCAGTTCATACTTAACTATTCACTCCTACAGTACACTTAATCTTCATGTGCTATACATTTATATGTGTAAACATCTAATTTCAGCTACAGGAATGTAAGTCACATTGTTTCAGTGTTTAGAGAATAAAATATATAGGGTATGATACTTTCTCCAGTGTTCTCAAAATAGATAAAAAAAAAAAAAAAGATAATTTTTAAGTGAAAAGATTACTATTTTCCTTCAGAAATAGTAGAAGATATAAAAATCCCAAAACTAAAGCCAAAGCACCATTGAGCGGTACGGTCATTTTTAAAATGGATGGAGAAATAGCAATTTAACTTAGTTATTCCCAATGCAAGTTTAGCTCTTTGGCCATGACACAAGTTCTTCTATTGAGAAGGAAACCAGAAGTTTCTCAAGAGGTGAAATCATCAAGTGATTGATTGAGTAAAGAAACCCATAAAAAGAAATTTGAAAAAAGCAGTTTGTGGAGCCATCTTCCTCCAACAGAATATCAAATAGACATGACTACATGCAGGCCACTCACTAGTGGCCTGTGTGTAATGCAAATATTTTTGAATGATTTGTCTTTTGATGAAAAAAACCCTGTTTGTTTCTCTGTGTGCCATATTGCAAATGCCTAAGAGAAAAATAATTTAATCAAAAAACTTTTACTTGATAACCGTAACTCATTAGTTGCTGAACAAAAATTTCTGAAGCAAATAAAAGAGAAGTGATCTTCTAATGGATATGGAGCTCCGAGCAACCTGGTCTAGTGAAAGGTGTCTCTGCCCACAGCAGCAGGAGCTGGAACTATACTATCTTTAAGGTCCCCTCCAATGCAGGTAATTTTATGATTCTATGTTAATGTATCCTTTATTTTCAGTCAAAGCCCATCTTCTGTTTTGAAACTGTTACTGCCATTTGCAATGCATTGATTTTCTGAAGGATAGTTCTATCTAATGCCCTTTAAATTAAATCTTTTATACATAATAGTTAGAAATGAACTTCTTCCTCATCCTTATTAACTGTTTAATGACTAGAGATTTTCAGATAAAGCATTTACAGCTGCATAACACAATATTTAAAAAAAACCCCAGCCAATTCCTTCAGCTGCTTGTTTGAATAACCTTTGTAATATTTAAATAGACTTTATAAAACCACAAAATTTAAATGGCCGTTAAGTGGAATCTACTTTTCACAAAAAGTGTGCTGTAGTAGTAGTAGCGTAAAAGCAGCATATCAGATAGTCTTAAAATATTTCAATTCCTGGGTCATCACTAGACAAGGACATTCTGAGAAAATATTATCTGCAAACAAGACACGGGGAGACACCGGGGCAGCAATGTGCTTTTTCCCATCAGCTGCTTATGTGTCTAATTTCAAAGAATTTCAGGAAGAAACTAAGCAGACAGAGGAAATGCCTCTAAAAATGATGCTCTCTTGTTTGACAGTTATTTCAGGGAGATGATTAAGTAGTAATATTTCATAGACCATCACATGCATCAAAAGTTTGGACAAGAAAAACTATATTTAATTTTTTTTTTGGTGAAATTTACACTAGTTCTGGAAATCCTGACAACTGGATACTAGTTCTAAAAGAGCTGCAATTTTTTTTCTTCATTTTTATCTTGCTTGCTTTCACTGTTTAAAAACCGCCAATTGTACAGTTCTCCTAAAATTCAAATGATCAAAAAGCAAACATCAGATGAATTCAATAACAAATAATCAATAAAATATAGTCTAAGGGGACAATTCATGCATTCCCCCTAGACTGCAAGCTGCCATCTAAACTGTTCAGATTACATTAACAATTCACATTTAAGGAATGAAGCTTATTTGATAAATTATTGTCTAACAGAATAAAGAATGTGTAATTGCTTAGATAATTTATTTTCATGGAAAAACAATTCAACCATTTCTAGAAACTATATCACCAGCCTCCTAGAGCTTGACAGCCCACTAACTCCCGTGATAGCAATTCTGAAATCAAATGTCTTACCTACTAGTACAAGCGTATCTGAATAAAAGCAGGATGCTTCATAAAATTAGCAAAAGTTTTCTATCTGTTTTATTTTTAAATAATAGACTTACTTCCTGGTCTTGTTACAGAAAACAAAATCTGTCAACAATCAGAAAAGACAATTAAAGAAAATGTTCCTGAACTTGTGCGATTATGTCAACAGTATATAACACTTATGAATGAGTTTTTCAGGGGCCATTACACTCCTAAATCAGCAATATGCTTCCCTGAAGTAAACTCACTACTTTTGTCTCTATCACAGCATCTGCAGTGACAACATGTTCTAGACTCTCTCCATGTATACAGCACAGTCCAGTGCTCAAGTAATTAATTGAATATAACCATATGTCCATTCAATGAATCCATGTTGCTATTACAGCCGCTGCAACAGTTGGACAATTTGTAGACCAATTATTATTATAAAGTGTTTAGTTGGCTTTTTCTATTTTAATGGGATAATAATTTGTTAACAGAAGCATACAGGGGAATCATAATGAGCCTTATAGATAGCAGTTCTGAAAACACATAAGGCTTGTATGTGTATACCTGCAGAAATGCTGGTGAATACAGCTGTGAAAGCTTATTATGATCAGTTATTTTAAGACCTTTTTTTACATTTCTTTGGAAAAGATCCACAAAACACAAATATATGCTCTTTTGTAAGAAGAAAAATAATTTTAGTTTTTTAAACAGCCCATCTTGCTTTTAGAAACACTTAAAAAGTTGTAACTCAATGCGGAATACTAACTGTAAAAAATTACTGGCAACAGAGGTGAAATTCAACACCAATTACTGTTATGTCCCTGAAAATTTTAGAATATTGTTGGAGTAAACACCTTCTATCAAAGATCTCTGTGACTTATTCACATGCTTTCTCTCCTGTGCTGGTTTCAGCTGAGGTAGAGCTAATTTTCTTCACAGTGGCTGGTGTGGGGCTGCGTTTTGGATTTGTGCTGAGCACAAGGTTTGAAATTAGAGAGATGTTTTTGTTATTGCTGAGTAGAGCTTTCACATAGCCAAGGCCTTTTCTGATTTCTGTACTTCCATAATGGTGAGGAAGCTGGGAGTGCTTGGGAAGTTGGAAGGAGACACATCCAGGACAGGTAATCCAACTGACTAAAGATATATTCCACACCATACGGCATCATGCTCAGTATATAATGTGGGGGAAAGAAGGAGAAAAGAGAGGGACATTTGGAGTGATATTGTTTGTCTTTCCAAGTCACTGTTATGTGGGATGGGGCCTTGCTCTCTTGGAGGTGGCTGAACACCTGCCTGCCCATGGGAAGCAGTGAATTAATTCTGTGTTCTGCTTTGCTTCTGTGTGAAGCTTTTGCTTTTTCCCTGATCAAATTGTTGGGGGGAGCATGAGGGAGCAGCTGTGTGGGCTTTGGTTGCTGGCGGGGGTTAAATCACAACAGTCCTTTCTTGGTGAGCCAGGCAGGCATCAAACTGTTGAGATAAATTGATTGATAGGGATATACTATACTGAATTTATATCTGTTAGTGCTGTTTAATGGTAATGAGCAAGCTCCTGCGCTTGCCTTGGGCCCACTTTTCTAACTCTGTGTTGGAGTCTAGTGCTTGTTAGTGGCTGTTTTTATGCTTTTACTGCTTGCTGGAGTGCTGCAGTGTTTATCACCTTACTGAATTCCATCTCCTTTGATAACAGCCATGGCAATGTGCCTGGGTTGGCAGGTGGCCAGGACATTGCCTCTGTTTTCTGATCTGCTGTACTGGACAGACTGGAACTCTGCTGTGAACCCAAGCAGAAGGGACTGTGACATGTGAGTTTGTCCATGATGGAGCAGAATCCACTTTCAAACCATGGATTACCCCACTTCAGAGTGGGTGGATGCCTGAAGAAGATTCTGGCATGGGATCCTTTGAGAAGCACGGTCTGGAGCACGTTTGCTGGCAGGCCTTGTGAACTGACAGGGTTACAAAGTCCCATGCTGTAGCAGTTCTTGGATAACTACAACCTACGGTAAGGACCTGCATTGGAGAAGTTCAAAGAGCACAATTTCCAGGGAATGGGACCCCAGGCCTGAGCAGGGGAAGGAAAGATTCCCTTGCAGCCCATGGTGCAGCCCATGCTGAAGCAGGCTGTGTCCCTGTAGCTCATGCAGGACTATGGCATGGATTACACTAATGGTCACCTCCAGCAGGAATCCCTTGTTGCAGCCAGGCTGGGAATAAAAGGGGAGGAGTTCCTTGAAACGCCCATATAAAGGGGAGGGGTGGAGATTGCAATGGGTGTGTCCTTAAATGTTTGTGAATCATGATTTAGGTGGTGTGTTACAAGAATTATTACAGCAGGATCCACTGGAACTAATGGAGGAGAAGCCTTCCAAGGAGCAGTTGAAGTACAGCAGTGACCAGACCTGAACTGGTTCAGGGCCCAGGACCCCCACACAACATGCCAATTCTTCTGTTTCAAATGAGCTCCAGAACAAATGGAACCCAAAGCCATTAATTAAATTAA
Source organism: Melospiza georgiana (assembly GCF_028018845.1). Classification (NCBI taxonomy): domain Eukaryota; kingdom Metazoa; phylum Chordata; class Aves; order Passeriformes; family Passerellidae; genus Melospiza; species Melospiza georgiana. The sequence goes on from NC_080430.1 coordinate 76,231,371, forward strand.
TTGAATAGACATTTTTTGACATTTTTTGACATTTTGCAGGGGTGGTTCATAGACTAAGGGAACCATATCTGTATTATACCAAAGAATGGGAAGAGGTCTGGTGGGTAATGAAGCTGGGTGAGGAAGTTGGGAGTGCTTGGGAGGTTGGGAGGAGACACAAGCCAGGACATGTGACCCAAACTGACCAAAGGCATATTCCATATCACACAGCATCATGCTCAGTATATAATGAGGGGGAAAGAAGGAGAAAAGGGAGGGACATTTGGAGTGACAGTGTTTGTCTTTCCAAGTCACTGTTAAGTGAGATGGGACCCTGCTCCCTTAGAGGTGGCTGAACACCTTCCTGCCCATGGGAAGCAGTGTATTTTGCAATTCTGTATATTGCTTTGCTTCTGCGTGAAGCTTTGCTTTCCCTCCTAAACTGTCTTTATGTCAATCCATGGGTTTTTTACCTTTTACCCTTCCAGTTCTCTCCCTGACCTCACTGTTCAGGGAGTGAGGAAAACCTGTGAGGGCTTTGGTTGCTGGCTGGGGTTAAACCACAACAACAGAAAAAAAGCCCATCTTGCTAACTCTCATTAAGTCTTAAGCCTGCTTGATGAATGTAAGGAGAAAGGTAATTATACTAACTCTAGTGGTGCATGGGCAGAAGAACTAAATTCTCAGGAGGTTTAATAATTTCTTTCCTGCAAACTTTAGAAAATAAAGATAAAAGGAGGTAGTTGGCAAATTTTAAAGCAACATCCAGACAAAGTAAGGCACTTGACTGGAATTTTTTGGACTTACAATATATTTCAAGATCAGATTAACAGAAAAAGAGAGAGAAAGAGAAAAAAAGGAGAGAGAAAGATATATATAGTGATCACCTTAGATCCAGCCTAAACTCAGCTGCTTGTAAATCCAAGGCAGTGGGGTGTGTCTGCTGCACACCCTTGCCATGGCTTTTTATAGTCTCTGGAATATAAAAAGAGACAGAGCCCTCCCTCAGGTGTGTGCCTGTGCTTTAATGTTCCCCAGGGAAACTATGTGACTGGCCAGCAGTATTTTGGGGTTTTCAGTGTGCCACCTGGCTTGGCAGCCATTTCAGAACCAGACCAGAGCACCCAGGGGGCAGGTTGTGGAGCACTGCACCACTCTCCCTGCCTTCCCCTTTCCATGTGCACACACTTTCTCCCTAGCTGTTTTGAGCCAGTGCCCATTCCTCTCTCCTTCTCCTGAAGGAGGTAAAAGCAGGTCATCCTAGGCTGTGGAGTTAGATTACTTTAAATGCTTTTACCAGTGCTCTGTGTAAACCTTTTTCTGTTTATACCAAAGCAGACTTATGACAAGTATCACAAATCCTTTCGTCTTCTACAGAGTGGATAAAGGAGTTCTAGTGCTCTATTTTTATGCCATAGACATATATCTCTTCCATGCTGTTTTTCATCTTCTCAAAACAAAGCTATTATCAATAAAAAATCATGTAAATATCACAGAAAATTTCCTTACTCATAAAAAAAAAAAAAAGAAAAAGAAAAATCAAAGTCAAAATATATCTTGATTCTGAGAAGTTTTGGAAGAGTTTTACGACAAGGGAAAAGACTGTTACAGCAAGGGATCTGGGCTACAACACCAGTTAAAGGTCCATTAGCTGGCCCAGCTTCAGCAGCTCTAGCAAGTTCAGTTCTTCTGGGATAAAAATCTTGGTAGGAAGTGTAGTCACAGTACTGGGAGACAGGCCTTTCTTTCAAGTCACCCTTTGCATTGCTTGCACCTTTCTTTCGCTGATTACTCCCTAGTTAATCAAGAGCAAGAGTCAGTTCTACACCCCAGCACTTAGCAGTGAATGTAGGCTGTGACGGCTGCTAGAAGCAATTCCCACATGGCAATATATTAACTGCACTGCTACTGCTGGCTGCAAAAGCAATCATTAGGTCAGGATTCTTTTTTTTTCTCTTTTTTTTTTACTCTTTCAGAAAGGAGATATGAGCTCATTAGGTTCTCAACACTCATGAAGTGCTAAGAAGGAAACTCACTGCACGCAGCTCTAGCCTTTGTATCGTGCAAGGAGAAAATGCCTTTTTTCTACACCATTAATCCATTTAGTATTGGATTAGCAAGATAACTCACACATGAAAAAGGAAGGAAGAGCAGAAGACAAGCTTTTATTCACTTTTACATAAGCTGAGGGTCAAATCTTTCCCACATGTGAAAGGTCTTTATCCTAGATGGAATTTCTTGTCTCAGGAGTTATAAATATTGTAACAGTCAAACACATATTATAGAACTTTAAATTTAAAATGAGTATAATAGAACCTGTAATTTCAATAAAAACATTAATTTGGGAGCATTTAGCTCCTCCATCCCAACAGTTTCCAGATTAAACTGGTCTGATAAAAGGAATTTGTAGTAACAGAAAATATCTTATGACTGTTGTCTCTTTGCTTGCTATCAAGCTATTATTAGCCACAGAGCAGAGTTCCTTTTCAACTGTGTTTAGAGGAACAAAACTTGTTCTTTCAAGAAAGTCACAAAAAATTTTAAGAGCTGTTGAGACACAAGGATCCACTTTGGCTTTATTTTACTGTTTCTTCTTTGGCTGAAAGACAATACAAAAACTGGCAAAGACCTCTCCCTCAGCGGAAAACCTGACCAAATTCAAGGTAATTCTGAATTGTGATTTTCAAAGTACTGTTTGGTCAAATAATATGCTTTTTTTCATGGAGGCAGTCATACATCTGGGCAGATAACCAATAGTAGAGCTCTGACTGCAGTTTCTTCATCCAAAAAGCACCTCTCTTTCTGGTTTTTCAATTCACATTGCCATACACTAATGCTTTTACTTTAATTCTTATCATTTTTCCGTGCATTGAGTTTTCTGTTCACTTTCAAGGAGAATATGTATAGACAGAACTATGCAATAAATATTAAAGCCATTAAAACCATAGCCTTCCAAATTTTAATATTATAACTCTGTCTGATGCTTAATAGAAAAACTTTTCTACGAGAAGACTGTTGTATAATAATTTTATTTATTAGTATTTAAGAGATCTATTTCCTCTTTCTCCAAAGAAATTACAGGAAAGGAATAAAAAAAAAAGAAAAAGAAAAAATCTAAATGTTTTGTAAAAGACACTACAGAGATAACTATAAATATTATTTCAAGAAAGTAAGTTCCTTTAGCTGTAATGCCACAGGCAGCATATGTCGCAAAAAAATATCTTTCCAAGTCATTATTCTTCCAGTTTGTTTCTAGGGGTGATGGTAAAAAGTCACAGCAAAAAGAGTCAAAACCAAGACTGAGCAAAATTAGTTGGTCAACCCAATATCAAGTATCATTTTTTTTATTTAATTCCATTTTTATTCATGAACAAAACAACAAAAACAACAAACAAAACCCCTCAAAGTTATTTTTCTTTTTAAATCTTCAATAAATTCAGTGTCAAAAGTGGCCTGGAAAGTTTCTGGAACAGTTCAAACCAAGTTGAACATTAAAAAAAAAAAAAAAAATTCGTCTATTAATTCTTTCACTGAGGTCTATGACGTTGTAACAACTGAGGTGAGTGTAGGATTTACTATATTAACCCATTCTTCTGGGTCTTACAGAAAAAATTCCAGCAGAAGACCTATTCAATATGAATGCAAGAAGAAATACTGGAGAACGAGGATTGGTCGTGGTGATATGAGATAAATAATCTTAAATTCAAGAAGGAAAATTATTTTTCTCTGCGTTTTCAAATTCGGACATAATTTGTTACTTCCCCACAACCCTGAGCTTCCTGCTTCCCAATGAACTGAAACAAGCTGTTTTGGAACAGCCAGAAGGAAGGCTATTCACATACTCTGTTGTGCTTAAGCAGATATAGGACAGTCTATAGAGGGAAAAAAAAAACAAAATCATCAACAAAAATTTGTGTTATAGTCTATGTTTTAGAAAGTTTGGTCAAACTTTCTATGTTTTTTAGTTGTATAGAATAATATATAGTTTCCTTTTGCAGATTTTGTCTGCTGTGAGTTTTTTGCAAGCTAAATTATTTTATGCCTGTGTAATCAGAAACATTCAGTATTTCAAGGAAAATAAAATTAGATACAGTGGGAAGAAAGTTTCTGAACCTTAATGGAATTCTCAATATTATTTTAATTTCCCTTTTCAGCTCAAATTATCACAGAAAAGACCTTATAGCTCTGCAGGAGCTGACAGTCCATATTGATTCTGCCCAGCCTCCCTACACCCATCCCCATGGCCCTGCTTAGCCATCCCAGGGCTGTGTTTGACTCCGTTTTCCCTCACCAGTCCTGATCCTGTTGCCCACTAGCAAGACCACGTCCCAGTCCAGCCTTGGCCATTCCCCATAGCCTGGTGTATTATGCTGTGCCCTGACAATGAGCAGCAAAATAACTTGCTGAAAGGTATAAAGTCCTATCAAAGCTTTTCTCTTACTTTCTTCTATTTAAAATATTCTGTTTTGTTTCATGAAATTCTTCAGGGTTGTCTTCGCTACAGGAAATTACCACAACAAACAACAGCTGATTTTATCAAATTTGAACCTATGGACAGAAAAAAAAAAAAAGGCTAGGCATAACTTCCAGTGAAATAATCATCTCAAGACACAAATCAGAAGTTAGTATTCAGAGTTGGGAAAAAAACTTTACATATAGAATAAGGATAACCATAAACATATTTATTTAAAAAAACAAGCAAACCAAAATCACACATATTAAATAACATTATTATTTTTTAATTACAGAACAAAAATCCTTACATATTTAGCTAAAACTAATGCATATTCAACTGAGAATCTACATAATATTACCTAAAACTGATATTGCTTAAGTTTGCTTTATTTATATATTATCTAATCACATTGCTGAGTTCTTGACAGGTATGAGAGCCTCACAAAAATACTGAACAGAATATTTTGAAATGTGAAATATTTCATGGAAATATGTAAATTTTGAATAAATTTGAGAGAAAAAGCAAGTTTGCTTTGATTGAAGTCAGAGAGTTCTTGTCTAGCAGTGTTCCATTTCCCTTAGTATTACTTCAAAAATAAAATAACTTCAGGGCTATAAGCATAGTAGTACATAAATGTCAAATGATCAAAAGAATAAATATACAAACAAGGCAAAAAAAATTTATTGTTCTGATGACAAGAAATTTTCCTTGCTTTTTGCTGCAAACTTTGGCCTTCTGCTCTATTTCATAAGGAAAAATAGGTATAATAAATTTTTTTATTTTTTAGAATGTAAATTATCATTCCTTATGAATATTATTCTAAACATGTAGGTATTTTCAAATGTATTTTTTGAATAAAATTTAATTTTCTTTATCTGTGTATGTATATAGATATGGAAATACTCAATCTCTTTACAAATATATTTATCTAAAAAATACTTGTTTATGCACACACTAGCATAAGTGGTTCATCAAATTGAGTGGAGATTTACAGAAACCTATATAGATTTATAGTTACTGAGGAACAAGGCAAATATGCTGTAGTCCAAAGAGACTGTCTACCAACAAATTTATCTTTGCTGGTTTTGAATATCAGAAAGAGCCTAAACCCAGCAATGAAAAGTAATGCATAGATTAATTTACTGTTTGGGTTTTGAGCACAAACTAAACTACTTTCAGTGCTTGAGGTAGCATTTTAAAGAACTGCAGACATAAGATGCAGTAGTAGTTTGGTCTTCTTTTCAAACCTACATTTTGTTTTTAGTGACTCAACTTATATTTGTACTGAGACCTTTACTGCAGCACATTGAAAGAACGGGTTCAAACTGCCTTAGAATAAAAAGTGCACAGTATAGTCCAGTAGAAACCATGGACACTGCAGAAATAAAGCCTTTTCCAGCTGGTGCTGCCTCATAAGTCAATATTCTCAAACTAATGACAGCAATAAACAACAGCATGAATGAATTGCAATTAAACTATTTTTCCCAAGAGAGAAATACAAATTTTGGCATAGGTGTTTTTCTCATGCGAGAGTGGGCCAAAAATGCATCTTTTTTTCCTTGAAGAGTAGTTGTGTACTTTATTAAAATTTTATTTATTTTAAATTCTGAGCTGTCTTTAAAACCAAAAACTAACCTGAAAGACGATGATTGTCTCTAATGAAGCATTAAAATTAATTAATATCCTCCCTGAAGTTTCAACAGTACTTGTTTGGTAGAGAACTGAAAGACATGGGCTTGATGAACATCTTCCATATGGCCACTGGTGGAATCTCCCTCACCCTGTAGGAATAGTTTTTACACATCCATCCAACCACCACACATGCATAAGAATTTACAGAAAGCAAGAAAACATCTCTGATCAAAACCCAGCATGAACTTTGCAGAGTGAGGACCCCGGAAAAAGTCTCTGCCACTTACAAAGGAATTGAAGGTTTCAGAGGGATTTAGCAGCTTATATGGGTATGACATTAGAGCTGCAGTCTCAGAGGAATTAAATCTGACTTGATCCAATTAACAACATAAAATAGGGAATATAAAAGGGAAGGAAGGAAGTTAGGAAGGAAGGAAGGAAGGAAGGAAGTTAGGAAGGAAGGAAGGAAGGAAGGAAGGAAGGAAGGAAGGAAGGAAGGAAGGAAGGAAGGAAGGAAGGAAGGAAGGAATGGAATTTTTCCATTATCTGATATGATCTGATCTGATATGCTGCCATTGAGATTTAGACTTCCCATGTAATCAAGCTCATGGTGCCCCACTGTAAGTACTTTCTTCTTAAGAATTAGAGTCTTTGTCTGCGATCACAAATAAAATTTGGCTACATTTGTTATATGGAAAGGGTACAAAATAACAAAATTAAAATTTAAGAAGAAAAGGAATTTTGTTTTCATGGTATTAAAAATTGTTACATATTTAAATAGTTACAATCTCTTCTACTGTTTCACCATTGTTCATTTTTAAACGTATTTAAGTTGTTTTAATCAACACATTGTAATTGATCTTGTAATGCATATTAATTTTTTTGGCCATTTTTTGATATCTATTATCAGGTATTTTAATCTCTCCTAGTCTTGTATGAGAGAGTTTACACATAAAGAGCCAAAAAAATAATTTCTGTGTATAATTTTTGGACATCCTATCTCGCTTTAAAATTTGTATTTGTTCAATGCTTGACGTGTACTGAATTTCAGTTCTGAAAACCGCTGTGGGTTTTTTGTGTTTCTGTAGCAGAAATGTAGATCTTTTAGAGGAGTTGAAGCAAATAACCATTTCACATGTGTCCGCACCTTGGCATCCTTTCCCATCATTGCATATAAGCTTGTAATCCCTCTCATCCCCTAAACAGGTAACTCATTATTACACTAGACAGTTTTCTGTCCTTTATCTCCCACTTTCAGGCTGTTACTAAATCCTGTCATTTTCCCTTTAGAACATCTACAAAATCTAGTATTTTCCTTTAATTTCTGTTTTCAGGAAGGAGTAGTCATTCAGGAAATAACTGAGGCATATCAAGGGCACTGACATGTCTATCATGTACTTCACTCCTTTCTTCCTAATACTTCAACTGCTCCTTCCTTTGGCTCTAGCTCACCTTCTTTCCCTCTTTGTAATTCCTTATCCTCTGCCCTGAAGGCTTTCTCATTCTGTGTCCAATATAAGTCAGCTATGACTTAAATATTCAAATCCTTTTAAAAGCACTTTGGTGTCATGTTCAAGATTGCTCCCCATACACAAGAGTTCAATCCTGACCCTTTACATAACAAGATATTCTGCTCTTTCAGAGAGGACTCCTTATTTTCACAGTTCTGTGAAAGTATTCATTACAGTCTTTTTTTTAATTTCTTCATATTTTACCTGTGAATTTTTTATGAATCTATTATTTGTTGTTTTGAGTTTGATTGTTATCAGAGAGTGGAAGCGTTAACTTGTAGCACTGAAACCAGAAGTACAACAATACAATAACAGGCCTAACAGTTATGATATGTCTGACAGTTTCCAATTCTAATAATCCATCTGGTATAATATATTCAGTTGAATCCTTGTTTGTCAGTCTATTTAGGATGTCCTTGGGGTTCTAAGATCCCGTTAATAAGAATTATGAAAAAAAATCATAAAATTAGTCTAGATAATGAAACAAATTGTATTCTTTATAATGTGCACAACAATTTAGAGTTACTAAAATTTTGCATTGCTCAAAAGAGGAAAACATTTGCATTATTTGAATGAAAATAATTCTGTATCGTATATTTTGCAGAAGTGCAGGAGACTGTAAATACAACAAAGGTGTAGGTGATGTCCTCCTGCTTTATCTGTATTTTACTCTTAAGATGAACCGGATTAAAGATGATAAAGAAAGAAGATAAAATGATGAAGGTTTTTTTTGTTTCTGTAATCCATGATAAACCTTATAAATGAGAAGTTAGCATGTATTTTCTGGTTTAAAAAAACTTTATTGTATTGCGGGTCCCTTTTTAATGTTCAAAAAGTAATTTAGTTACCTTTGGTGCAGTATTGCCTGTGAGGAACTGATGAAGCTGGGATAGAACTAATTAAGCAAAATTAGATTGCTGTCTTCCCATGAAGGGGAGAGTAGTAGGTAACTCCTGTTATGCATTTAGAGGCATGTGAATATGACGACTACAGTTTGCTCTTTTTCCTTCCCTTGTACACTACTGCACATTCGGGAGTAAGACTAGAATACGTAAATAACTGCTTCTACATTGCTTAGACCTTTGTTTATAGTCATTTCCCTTCAAGGAAAAAAAAAAAAAACACAAAACAACAAAAAAGCAAACAAACTAAAACCCCCACAAAAAAACCCCCAAAAAACCAAGCAACCAAAAAAACAAAAACAAAACAAAACAAAAACAACCAAACAGAAAAGGAAATAGAGTTACCACTGAATTTTGTTAGAGAATAAATACCAGCCCTGAGACTGGTTTTGGGTGTTTGTATTGGTCTCATGAGGTAGCAAATTCACAGTGCCATAATATGAAGTTGTTATCCTTGTAGTACAAGCTTTTTTCTTCCTTTAGGCAAATGCTTCAGCAATAATCAGCAGGGGTTACTTCAAGATCTGAAGGATTTAGGTACAGAAATATTTGGATTTTAATCTCTTGACAGGGTATGCCAAAATGAACTTTCTGTCACCAAGAGCTTTTAGAATTTCCTATGATGTTTTGGAGGAACCCATTTTAAGTTCAGGAACATTTTGATCATTTTTTCAGACCAGGTAAGAAAGATAATCCAATTTTAGACTGCTACAAATGCGGAGTAGCAAATGTATTTCTAAACTTCTTTCAATTGTTTTAGCTTCAAATTTCATCACTGATACTTTCATTCTTTTCAAAGGTTAGATTGTTTTTTTACATAAATTCAGTCATAATCTAGTACCTTAAAGCAAAATCTAGCTTTGATTGGTGAGGTATCCATGAAAGGCAAACAAAAATGAAAGAAATAATCAGCATCCTTGCACAACACAATTTTTCATGTGAAATTATCTAAGCAGTACATTTTATTGCTTAACTTTACATGATAATACAGCTAACACTAATGCCAGGAGGATAAAAAATGTGCTTAGCATGCTCTGCAGAGAATGGAGGGTAGATTTTTTGTGTGAAGAAAATTGAATCACACCTAGATTTCCTTACTCTGACAAATTACCTCTGCTACATTCTGTGTCTCTATTCAATTAAACAAATATTCTGTCGGTCGAGCATTATTTAACCATGATTAAATTCACTTAAAATAAAATTATTATTTCTTCCTTATCAAAGATTCTTTTGTAAAGAGCAGCATTTGTCAGCTTTTTGCCTTAGTTTATTCTTCATTTGTGCCAAAGGAGCCGAGTTGGATTCTAACCTTGACCAAATTAGTAACTGAGACTCATTCAGAAGAGAAAGTTTAATCTCAGGGGTAAGAGGTTGACATTAAGATGCTGTCAGAATGTAATGTGATAAAAAAGAAAATAAATTCCATGCTTCTTGAAATGAACAACATACTGAAGCTCTTTGAAAAATGCTCTTTATATTTTTGAAACTGTATAATCACATCATAATGGATTTGGGCCAGAGCTTTTGCCAACAATAAAATGTTCAGTTGCATTTTTATGTGCTAATTAAATGCATTGGTGCAATAAGATAAGGGCACTTATGACTAACCCTTCTGGTTGCATTCAAGGACTTCCACATTTTTCTCAAATGATGGGGCACAGAACTGCGCACTGTGGTAAAGAGGAGGCTGCTCCAAAGCTGAACACAGTGGGACAATCACCTCTTTTCACTGGCTGGTGTTGCTGTGTTGATGCACCAGAATGCAGCTCTTCCTCTGGGCTGCCAGGACACACTCCTGGTTAACAGTGAGCTGCTGCAGACCAGCACCCCCAAATCCCTTCCTGCAAGGCTGCTCTCCAGACACTTCAGATTTATACTTGCATCCAACACAAATCTGTCCCAGGTGCAGAATCTGGCATTTCTTGTTAAATTTCGTGCCACACCAGCACTAACTGCTGCTGCTCCTTTGTGTATTGCATAGATTAATATAATTTATGTATTTAGACCAAAATATTTATTATTAGAAGTACATGCTTAGAGATATTATCTTTTTGATTCCAATTAATTAGTAAAGAAAGCCTACAGAATACTCTTCATTTATTTACAAATAAACCAGTTGCTATATGGATTGTTCAGTCTTTCAAATGTAATGTTCTCTGTACTCATAACTTGTTGGCCAATGTCTACAGAACAGCTAGAAATTCTACTTTACAAATAATCTCAGACAGATACTCGCACACACACATCACACACTCGGTTGTAAAAATTCTCTTCTACACCTGCTTCCAAATCTCCTGTAATGGTATATGAATAAAGAACGAGACATTTCCACACCTCAGGTTGACATTTACAAAGCTGTTCACAATTTTTGCTGCTTTGCCAAGGGGCAGTGAGGGTTGAACAGCTTTCTGTGTTGTTTTCTTTTTTTTATTTTCTTTTAGCTTTCTTTCCAGGCAGCAGATGCTTCATGCACTTGAACATTCTAGCAGACCTAGCTAATCATAGCAATCATGCCCCAGGGAGGAGTAAAATACTGTTCCTCCACTTAAAATCATTTCTTCATCTGATGCTTGAGAAGGTACTCGTTGCCATTAGAGACTGGAGATTATGGGAAAAGGCTCATAGATGGAAACTACTGCCTGAGCATGCTCTGCAATGGCTCTGGGAGGACAAGCAGCAATCCCAGATGTGTAAAGATCAGAGCAATCAAACCAAGAAAGCCTACACAGTATTCTACCTCAGTGAGGGGATGAGGGAAGGACAGCATCTTGAAAGAAACAAGATCTAATAAAAAGAAAAAGAAGGCAAGACACAGAAAACATACTGAGCAACATAACTATGCATCTGTGTTTGTATTTACAGCTGTGTCCGTGTTCAGTAGTTCCTACAGGAGGGAAGAATGACACTATTTGTGGGGAAGGTTGTTTGGGTTTTTTATGGGGTGATTTTTTTTGTTGTTGCTGGTTTTTTGTTTTTTGGTTTTTTTTTTTTTTGTTTGTTTGTTTTTTTGGGGGGGTTTTTTGTGGTTTTTTTTTTTTTTTTTGGTGTGGCACATTATTCTTTTTGATCTGCAGTAATTTTATATTATTCTTTTTGTTCTGTAGTAAATTTGTACCTAGAACAATGATTAATCTTATTTTGCAGCTGGCCTTTGGATTTTATTCATAATTCCTATAGCTAAATAACACAGACATGGAAATATGAATTTCTTTGAACATGTCTTTGTTTATGCAATAAGAAATGAAAGATGGGATGACTCTGTGTCTCCAGCACACAAAAGACATGGAACTGTTGAAACAAGTCCAGAGAAGGGCCACAAATTTGATAAGAAGACTGGTGCACATCTCCTGTGAAGAAGGGAGAAATTTGGGGCTGTTCAGCCTGGGGAACAGATTGTGTGAAGACATCACAGCAACCATCCAAAATCCTACCAGGGGCTTACCAGGTAGCTGGAGAGGAAATGTAGACATAGGACAGGGGGGAATGGCTTACAATTGAGAGTAGGTTAGATTATATATTAGGAACAATTTTTTTATTGCAAAGGTGATGAGGCAGTGGAACAGGTTGCCCAGATAAGTTGTGGATGCCCCTACCCTGCCAGTGTCCAAAGCCAGGGTGGATAAGGCATCTCCAGTTTACTGGGAGATGTCCTACCCACAGAAGGCGGATTTGGGGCTCTGTGATCTTTAAGGTCCATTCCAACCCCTTAACATTCTGTGATTCAATGACAAAGCACTTTGCCTACAATTCCTAACTAAAGAGGCCCAATAATAATAATAATAACAGCTCAAAACTAAATAAAATGTACAGAAGAAGGTGTGAAGAAAATTAACTCAAAAATATTGTTGAGTCAGTCTTGAACACGGCCAGTTCAGAGAGATTTGGTTATCTATTTCACAAGGTAACCACGATGAAGAAGTATATGAGATGAGAGGTAGATTCTTGATTTTCCCACTGAGAAGACAGAGTCTATGCTACTAGTGCTGCCAATTTGCAGCTTCTAGATGCCTGTTAAGGAGTGATCAAACCTCACATGGGCAGTAATAAAGATAATGGCTTTTAAAGAACAATGGACAGAAATCCATTATCAATTATTTTCTTTATTCCTTACACTCTTTTCTTCATCCTCCCATTGTTTTAATGGCAAAAAAGTTGTGCAACAGCAATTTGGGTTTCTAACATATGTGGAGTTTAAAATACAATAAAAAAAAAGAAAACCAAAAAATGCTTAAGCTTTTGGCTGAGAGTTGATGATATAATATTATGCCTTTTTAATAGAAATAGTTTTTAATAATTCCATTGCAAAAAGCAAATTGCAAACAAAACTCATCTATTGCATACATTAAACTTGGTGTATTTACATAAATGTCAGCAATTTTGTTATTCACCAACACTTGTTTTCTTTTTTTTTCTTTTTTTTTTTTCCTAGCAGCCAGAAGTTATTTTTAAGAATCAGGAAACGCACTCTAAGTGAACAGAAATTTGCTCAGATTTGCATGCACTTGCAGCTTCATGATTATTTTATTTTGCAGTAAAAAAAAAAATTATCTGGAGACCAATATCAATGGTCCAAGCCACTCCAAAATCTGACCCTTTTGGTGCGTTGTCTCGCTGTACTGGAGCGGAACTGGTTGACTTAGGGTACAGAGAGATGGAGAAAACGAAAATTAAGGCAAATCATGGCCTGAAATCTATACCAAGCATGCATACTGATAAGGTAATGGATATTGATAGACTCTTGCTGAGGAACATTTTGTGACTTTTGGACTCCAAAATATTGTATTTATTTATGCTTCAAAGACAGAAGGACAGAATACCTTTGTTTCCGTGTCTGTTAAATCTGAATGAGAACAGGATAGCTACTGAGCACTTGCAAGTATATATTTGATTTTTGTAAGAGCTTTGGGTGAGGCCAATTATGATAGAACTAATAGTTGATGGTAGCATTTTGAATTTAATTGCTACTACTAATGCAGTTTACATAACTTCCTGGAATCCTGGAAAGTATTTTGCTCTGAATTACTGTAATCATTGTTCTGATTCTTTATCTCATTATAAAGAAGCCTTCAGAGAAATATTTGGCCCGATGCCTTTTGATTCCAGTTCTTTTAAACACAGCCACAAATACATCTTTCTTGCTCAGTTGCTATTCATCAATATTTTGTTTCAGTTTATTGAGATGGTATTTTACCATTTTAACTTAAGTAATGGGCATTATATTTGTTTCTTTGAAGCAAAAGAAGATTTAATATTAGCAAAGATTCTTGTTAAAAGGAAAAAAATATATCTTATAATGGTAAATAAGAATAAAATTAAATTTTGAAAGTGATTTTACTGGCAATAGAGCAGAGGAACCAAAGAATGAGAGCAGAGGAGCCAAAGGGAAATGAATGTAAGCATCATGTTAGCAATGATTTATTTAAAAAAATGATTAAAGGAGTCTCCAGAGAGAAATAGCTTACATATATAATTTTATAACCCTAATGATGAAAATAAAATAATACCGGGTGGTCTTTGTCCTTTTTGTTTTCTATATATTTCATGGTTGCATGGATTATGGTGAAGCTGAAGCGTCACATACTATCTAAGCACTTGATTTTATATTTTACAGGTTCTGTCAATTATAATATGGCTTAAATTCCTTGGCTAATTATTTTGTTTTGGTCTTAAGTATCCTTTTATATTTATGCATTGGCACAAAAATATTCATCAATATCAGGATAGCAGCTAGCCTTGAACAAAACTAAATCACTTTCTCTTTATACAGTCACCCCTTTTGCTTCCCAGATTTAGCTTCACACTTTCATTCCCAACTATTCTCCCTCCCACCTCGCTCCCTCCACCTTTTGTAGCTCGGGTGAACTGGAAATGGGAATTGTGATCACTCTCTACCTGTTCATCTCTGCTGCTCCTTCCTCCTCCCACTTTTCCCCCACTCCAGTGTGATTTCTTTCCACAGGATGCACCTTCCTTTAAAGCAAATCTACCTTTTAATGTGTGAGGTCCTTCACAAGTTGTACTGTAGATATCTCCTCCAGTATGGTCCTCTCCATGACCTGAAGGGAAATACCTGCTTCATAGGTAAAAAGGCTGAAAACTATAAGACAGGAAACAAGATTCTCAGATGTTATGGAACAGTATATCTCCATCATCTTAATCAAAACTATAACTTAGGCTGGCTTATGTTCTGGCTTGAGCTGTTTCAAGTTTTGTATTGTCAGAGTTGGCTCTGCCCTATTGAAGCTATTTCACTAGTTTAAATTTTCTGCAGTGAAGTCTTAGCACAGAAACAAGGAGGATGCTTCAGGGAATAACAGAATACTTTGCTATTTTTACTGTGAGACTACACCTGCTCATTTAATGTTAAAACAGGATGGCATCATATGGTTTACAATAATTTAGGAATCTGACACGTAAATCCTTGCTAAATTGCATGGGTATGATGAAAATATGGAACTTCGAATTCTGTCATGCACTGTTGCCTAAGCGCTCCCAGAGCAACACAAGAATGTACTTGCTGCTCTCAAAAGGTGAGTGAGAAGCCACTAATGATAAATTTATGTACTCTCTTTGCCTTTGTGTGAGGAGAAGGAAACAAAAGAAACACACAAGCACAAGGACTCAGCCCTGCATTACACACCCGCAGCTCCCAAAGCTTTCCACTGCATCATTTTGCTAAGAAGCAGGTGTCATAAGCAACCATAAATCTTGCTGGACATCAAGCAACATGGAGCAATGGGACATTATGGAATGGTGATACAGTCATTTTTACACTTGGGTTCACAATATATGTTGAAAACTCTGTTTGGTTATTAAGACACAAACCCATAAAGAGGAAGCACGCCAGCATAGCATTTCACATTATGTAAAGGTAACTGTTGCATAACAACAAAAACTACTTTAATATCACAACAAATTGTGGTTGATCATTTTCTAGGTTATAGATGTATAAAGTATTTGTCATTTTTTTAGTGAGCCCAGGACCAGAACAGTGATTTACACGTTGTTTCTGTGTCAAATTGTTGTTTTCCCTAACTAATTAAAAAAATACTTGTTATTTTCTTCCAGAGGAAATATATGAGACAGGCACATTAACCTACCAAATGTTACTGCACTTCCACATTGAGCTACTCGTGGGAGATATTATCAGCTGTACCTTAGGTATTATTGAGCAAACAAAACTCTTTTGCATGAACATTTCCACTTGGTGTTTCCTCTCTTTTGTAATTAATTTTTAGATTAAAAAATACTTTACCTACCATATTTATCCCTCTCTAACACTGAAATAATAAGGATCTGGATAAATCTGAGTTTAGTTAATGAAGTCATGTTTCTTGGGAAATACATTTTGTGAAATTTGTTCTCTGAAACTTTATTTATCACCATCTGCCCAAGAGTTGAGAAAGGATAAAAAGAAAATATTAGGAGTATTTTATATGCATATGAGAACAAGTCCTCTTCTACTTTTCTTTCTAACTGAATCTCTTGAGAAAGAGAACACTTGCTGAAATAAGTGTGTAACTACAAACATCTCTGAATCCTTTACATGTCCTTTGTGGTAGGTAGTGTGGAGGTAAGAGGAAGGGAACAAACCTATCCACCTATAAAGGCCAACAACAAATTTAAAAGCTTACAGCATTAAAGGACAAGAATTAAGGATCACATTTCCCAGGCATTTTTTTGTTCATTGTACATTTCAATGCCTTTATAAGCTAAAACTTGTTCCTTTTAAAGAGAGGCTGCTATAATCAGTAACATGATGGATTCATAATTTGCCTTTCAATCAGTTATACACAGAGCCATCAAGAAAGGTGCTCCTTCATTTTAGTAGTCATCTATGTTCTTTGTGAAATGTGTTTACTCATAAATATGTAATCCACTGGTGTATTGTGCTATGTGTCTCTCTCAAGCACCTGGTCCACCGAGATAACCACTTATTTCTGTTGCCATCTGTGATAATTGCAACAGTAGAGCTTTATTGGAAGAGATTTATGCTATAAAGCTGTAGGTCCAGCGTTCAGATGCAGACAGTGACGACTGAGAAGAGGCATAAATTTACTGGTATAAGCCCAAACTAATAAAAAAGGAGGTCTACATTTAAATCTGAGGCAGTGCATGTAAACAAACAGCTGTTTAAAATATGTGATTAGGAGTATGAAAATACAAAATCACAAATATTAGAAACAGGGTTATGCTCATTAAATTAATTCTGTCCCATTCTATTATGATGCCACTTTACTTCACAAAATCTTGGTAATAAGTTTTTTTCTTAAACAATAATTTTAAATGTAGATTACACTCATATAATAATAATTTTTAAAAAGCATCACTGATGTTTTTTTCTTAAGAAAGATAGTCCCAAAGATAATCCTTGCATTCATTTGGGAGTCTATGGGTTCTTAATTATTCTGTTTAGCAAACAATCAGGTGCTCTTGGAGCCTATTTATACCACTCTGTGCATGTGTAAGCTTCTCTGACTAATAAATAAATGTACCTAGCTAGTTCTTTTCATACTCAGCATACTAATAAGCTATGAATCAATGGATCTCACCTAAATCAAATTGCAAATGATTAGCAGCACCACATTTGTTTTACATCAGCATTCAATAAAATCAATGTATTTTTCAGCCATTTGTAATATTACATAATTTTATATATGAGCAATAGTTTTGTTGGGTTTCTTTTCTCTTTAACCATTGTACTTTTTTTTACCTACATTAAATGCTGCAGCTTCTTACATGTCTATAATTAAGTAGCTAGCTTGCTTACTACGAGAAAGTAGAATCATTTGGAGTAGCTTGATCATGATATAAAAATATAGCTATTTTTCCTTTTGTGGGGTTTACTAAATAATTTCAAAATTGCAGTAAGGTCCATGTAAGAATATAAAATTGATTGAGATATAGACAATGCCATTTAAGTCAAACACCATTTTGTGCTGTTACTCAGGATAGACACAAGCAGCTCTGATGGATGGTCTGATACATGTGATAAATTTTAGATTAATCTCATGCTTTCTTTTTCAAGCATTATCTTCTTGCCTTGAGATAACTAAGCAATTGTTTTGTTTATCACCCCAGTTAATGCTGGTAATTCTGAGGATTTGTAGCCAAAGGAACAGATGATAAAATGAAAATACGAAATTTCTTTGAACTAACATTTCTATAACCAGCAGATATGTATGAGTGAACCTAAGGCCTTCCAAAAACTGCTTGCAAATTTTCTAAGCCATTACAACCAAAACTTCTGAACACTCTTTCTAAAGATTGGAAAAGTCTGCCTCCTGAATAACTGACACAGAGTTTTAAAAATACTCCAGCTTAAACTTCATTCCTCACTTTATTTTTGTCAGAAAGCACCTCAAAGCCAAATTCAAAACCAGAACCAACACCCACCCACCAACCAACCAACCAACCAACCAAAAAACCACTCCAAAAATAAACTAAACCAATAAACAAACAAACAAACAAAACCAAATAACTCAACCCCAAAAAAACCTCAACTGTCTGGACCATCCCTTACTATACATAATTTCTACTGGAAAAGTATGAGAATCAGGAAAAATAAGAGAAGATGTAATACTGAGCTGGCAAAGAGTGAATGCATTCTGGTCTAGTGGAGGGTGTCCATTCCTATGGTCGCTCCCAAACCATACTGTAATTCAAGAATTCTACAATTCTCTGATTCTGTGAAAGAGAGTTTACATGAAGAAGTGAGTGCTGACCTACAGTCCCTGACAGATGCAATTCTTGTTTGTGGGAATCTAGTGCAAAATTTGAAAGGTATTACAAAATCAATAGCAATTAAACATACTATTTTCAGTAGGACCATATTTGGGATATTCCAATGCAGCAAATAATTTTTATTCTGACACAGCTACCATGCATGTGCATGGAGAAGCAAGGTGTTGTGCCTTCAGAGGCCTCAGCAGCAGAGCTGCACTCTTCAAATAGGGGAGGGCTGTGTCCTGAGCACACAGGATGCCCCCACTCCTGAGTGTTTGGCTCCCTGGACACAGGATCAATTTACACTTTGGTTTTTTGTTGTGTTTTTTTTTTTTTGGAACAGATAATGACATGGATAATTTTTCATAATTTCCTTGGCTCATTTCCTTGGTTATTTATTTACAGAAGTGTAACTTAGTAAGGATTGTTAAGACTATGACACATTCACAGGGGAAGTAAAGATAATTGGCCATAATGGCTGCAACATTTGGTTTCTACTTGGCAAAGCAGAGACAGTGCTGTCTTCAGACAACTGGCCCCAGATGGACAGCTTTTTGGAGAATGAAAACATAGTGGTGGGTAGACAAAGCAACATTTGTTGGATAATTTTCCTCCTTGGTAAAGCACTCCCTTTTTAGTGGAGGGAGGGCTCTGTTTCAATTCACTCCTCTAAACTACAGAGGTCAGATATTTAAATGTCCCATGGTCTAAATGATTTCCCTAGCCATTGGTTTGGGGGACATGAGGAGGAAGGAAAGCTGCCTCCTTTTAGTTTCTGATTGACAAGTGAATATTCCTTTAAAACATCGGGTTTGCTTCTACATTTTCCCATAATTAAAAAAAAAAAAAAAACACCAAAAATAGAACTGGTTTTAATTTTTAAGCAAATTAAGTATTTCTTGATTCAAACCAAGTGCTTGATTTTAGTGAAAACAATTGCAAATTTTGATTTTGGGATGATGCTAATTGATCTATTCTTCAGTTTCCTGGTCTTGCCATTGAATTGAGGAAACACAGACACACACACACATACATACACTTCCTTGAGAAGACTTAAACTAGAATCTAGCAGTGCTCAACAACAGACAAGTTTCTAAAGACTATGGCATGCCAGCTGCATGTGTTCCATTTCTTTACCTTTCAGTGCAAACAAAGAAAAGCATAGAAATTTTCTATCCTAAAAGTGCCTGTGGTAAGAAACACTTGAGTAGATAACACTTATTGCTAACTCTAGGAATTACTAATTACAGCAAAAATCAGGAAAAGGAAATTGGAAAAAACAGTAGCCATTAATAATAGTACTGTTTTTTTATGTTTTAAAACATAGAAAAATTTATTAACCTTATATTTTCCTTTTTTTTTATCTGTTTGGATGAGAAGCACCCTGTATTACCAAGCTTGAACTCTTTTGAATTACACAGAAGGCATAAATCTTGGACAGATCACACATCTGTAGCTCACAAATCCCTGAGTGTATGAGTACAGCTATGCCTGAAACTATAATTCTCCTTTCTTTTTGCAATTATCTTCTGAAACAGATTATGCACCACCAGGAGTTTCTTTCTTTCTTTCTTTCTTTCTTTCTTTCTTTCTTTCTTTCTTTCTTTCTTTCTTTCTTTCTTTCTTTCTTTCTTTCTTTCTTTCTTTCTTTCTTTCTTTCTTTCTTTCTTTCTTTCTTTCTTTCCTTCTTTCCTTCTTTCCTTCTTTCCTTCTTTCCTTCTTTCCTTCTTTCCTTCTTTCCTTCTTTCCTTCTTTCCTTCTTTCTTTCTTTCTTTCTTTCTTTCTTTCTTTCTTTCTTTCTTTCTTTCTTTCTTTCTTTCTTTCTTTCTCTCTTTCTCTCTTTCTCTCTTTCTTTCTCTCTTTCTTTCTCTCTTTCTCTCTTTCTCTCTTTCTTTCTCTTTTCTTGCCTGCCTGCCTTTCTTCCCCTTTTAATGGCACAGCAAAAAAAAAGAAAAAAAAACAACTTAAATACTGATCTCCAAAATAAATTCAATATATTTATCAGAGGTTATCAGCAGGAAGAAGTAATGAAGGAAGAGGAAAAATGAAAATAACACTAGCAAGAGAATAATTTTCAGCATACTGCCACTTTCAGAAAGTACTTTATTATTTCTGGTGGAGGATGTTTTTCAGAAGATATGCCAACACACTAAGGACAACTTTCCATGGCTTTTATGAGTGCTGTGTCTAAGATAGTGGAGATTTTTGTTTAGCCTTTGCACAGGCTTTGTTAGTATATTGCAAATGACATGGTAAAGAAAACTTTCTTGAAAATATTCCCTTCTTAATCTATTAATATGCACATCATAATCTAAATCTCACAGAAGCATAGAATGTTAGTCACGGAAAGTACTGATCTTGAGGTAGGACTCTGTAAGTGATCTGTAAGTGGCATGGACTCCAAGAGGAGACCTGCATTGTACAGGAGTTGTGCATAGTGATTCTATTTTTTATCTTTCACAGAACTATAGATAATTTCATATTTTAATCTGAATTTAATGAAATATATAAATATGAAATTATATTGCATATGGCCGATTGGTTCAGGAGGTAAGATTCATGAGAAGTAAATCTTTTTCCATTTGGCCTTTTTTGGTGTGGCAATCATGCTCAAATTAAGATAGGAGGAGCATGGCCAATACTAATCAGAAGCAGCATTAATACCGGCAGTTTCTGATATAAGTGCTCCCTTGTACATTACTTAATCAAGGATTTATACTACAATGTTTTCTCTTGCAGCATTACCAGTAGCTGTTTTTCTTTAATTACATAATCATTAAGATCTGAAAATCCCCAGTCATACATCTCTGTCCAACCCTTTTTAACTACCATAGTTAAAAAGGGTTGGACAGAGAATTAGAATATGGGTTTGGTTTCCCTTTTTTTTTTTTTTAAATCATAACAGATGCTTTTTGATAAGTCAAAATTACTTTCCTCATATCAGTAGCCAGAATCATAAAATCCATACGCTAAATTTGGTGTTTTAAAAATTAGCTATTCCAGACTTGATGAATTATGAAGGGAAAACTGAAATGACATACACACATGTAACAAAGAGTACACTCACAGCCCTGATTGTTATGAAAAGTTATGATAACCCAGATAACCATATTTAGGCAGGATCCATAAAAGAACTCAGAAACCTATGTTTCATCAAACTGTCCCTATAGATTCTTTGCTTAAATAAATAGAATTTTTTAACCACCTACAATAGGAAATGCCACGACTTATCAAAGAGGATAAGTAGGAAAGAAAATACCAGGATTATGAAAAACTTTCATAGGAAATACCACTACTTATCAAAGAGTTTGCAGGAATCTCTACCTTTCGAGGCATGACCAGAACTGCTCAGGCTGATTGCTAAACACAAATTGGGTATTCCTCTTATGCTAAAGAGCCAGAAGATTTTAAAGAGAAAAATTCATAATTGCACATGCAGATTTTCCCATGGAGTGGGAGGCAGCAGTGAAAATTGTAGTGCTTTGAAATCGTCCCACCATGGATTCAGGTAGCTCCTCCAGCTTGTGCATTTGGCAAGAATTAAACCATGAAATGAGAACCTTCACAAGTATTCTTTGCCCTACTGAATATTTATTATCCTAGAAAACAGAATAATTTAAAGGTATAATTCTGTTCCACCAAAACCTTTAGCATTCTGACAGAGTATTTACCTTGGAGGAAAAAGAAATCTAAAATTCTCTCAGAAAATTTAATCCAGTCCTATCCCGCTTGGGTTACTACAGTTACAGCTGTATTACAGCATCAAAGGAGACAGGAGAATTGCCTTTCATTTCTGTATGATTTAGTGTAAATTCTGTTGCTTTTTTGTTCAAATTGCCAGAGCAGATAACCCATGGGGAGTTGCACAACAAAAGGCTAAACATCTATGTCAGGAGGAGTGGTTCTCTAAGTTTACTCTCCTTTTTCTAATTTTCTATTTGGCTAAAAATATGGACAGGATCCATATTTCTTTTATAAAGACAACCTTCTACAAGGAACAGGTCAGATAAAACACTACAAGGAGGAGAAAGTGATTCTTCCCTTGGGACACAGACATGAAAGATAACACTTGATGAAGCAGACAAAAGGGATTGTCATAGTGAGACACTGAGGAGCAGGGAATAGGCAGCTGGGTCTCAAAGGAGACTAAAGCAGTGTAGGAATTAAAAGGAGCAGCACGAGGCTTGTTGTAACCTTGAAAGCTACTGAGCATACTGAAACCTTCCTGCAAGGTTTTCAGGAGATAGATTTTCTCATATAAATTGTTTGTATTTCTAGTTTCTCCGACCAGTGAGTAGATTTTCTAGTCTTAGAAACTTGACTTGCTTTTTTTACATTTTGCTGAAAACTGATTTTTCTCTAACCTTCTTTTTATTTTTTTCTTTTTAAATCCATTTTGTGGAGTACAAAAATGTAGACGAAGCAAACTCCCTGCTCTGACTGACACAGGCTTCTATCAAATATGTCTATAATATCTCTTCACCCAGAACACTGTGGTTTTCAGTTCCATTCTAATTTTCATGTATTTTTTAGCAGGTCTTGACTCCCCCTTTGATGTTTATATTTCTCCAGGCAAGAAAGAGAAAATGGGGGATAAATACACTGCTAATACACAGGAGAATCACCTTACAGCAACTGTGGTTTAGGTTAAAGGAGGTTTAACTCATTGAAAGAGCAGACATTGGTAAGGAAGCCATCTTTTAGAGTAGCAAGCTCCACAAATGGTGCAGCTACTGATTTTCTCTGAGTGCTTTAATGGATATGATATGCCACTTTTGTTTCTATTATGTAGTTTCTGATACCACAAAAATTCCTGTTGGCTTTGGGGTAATTTTTTGCATTAAATTTTGCTCAACGTGATCCTGTAAAATGAATGTCCAACTTCCTGAATACAATTAATATTTATAAAATGGATTCAAATTCTGTCTGATTGTTATTCAGATGTATAACGGTCAAGATCTTTTAACACTTATAATATCTATATAAAATCCACTGAAAGTTGCAACACCTGACATATAAAGTAAGAAAATAATTTTTAAAAAGGGGGAGAAACCAATCTTTTTATTAGTAATTTATCTTTGTGTTGACACAGTTATAATACCACCAGCTACCTGATACTGCTGTAATATTTACACAGAGGTTTTACTGTGCACCTCTTTAACCATGCAAAACTACAATATAGTTGCAGTTACTTTCCAACATTCTTTTTAATGGGATCATAAATGGCTTGGGTTGGAAGAGACCTTAAAGATAATTTAGTTTCAGCCCCACAGCCATGGCCAGACAAGGCACTCACTAGATCAGGCTGCTTAGGCCCCCATCCAACCTGGTCTTGAACTCTCACAGGTACAGAGCATTCACAACTTCTCTGGACAAACTGTTCCAATGCCTCACTACACTCAAAGCAAAGAATTTCTTCCCGAGGTCTAATCTAAATTTCTCCTCAGTTCAAGCCATTCCCACTTGTCCCACCCGTGTCTGCCCCTGTAAATGTTCTTCTCTTTCTTTTTATAAGCCCCTTTGAAATACTGAAAGACAGTGAGGCTTCCCCTGGAGCCTTCTCCAGGCTGAAAAATCCTGACTTTCAGACTGTTTTTGTAGGAGAGGCCCTCCAGACCTGATCATCTTTGTTGGCTCTGTTCCAACACACCTACATCTTTCTTGGGGCTGAGCACCCCAGAGCGGGGTGGAGCGCTACAGGTGAGGCCTTACATGGGAAGAGCAGAGGGGCAGAATCACCTCTTTTGACCTGCTGGCCACTCCTGTTTTGATGCAGCCCAGGATGGGGCTGGCTTTCTGGGTTGGAAGTGCACATTGCTCGTATCCAGTTTTTCATCCACAAGAACCCCCCAAGCTCTTATTTGCAAGGTTCTTCTCAGTGACTTCTTCCAGTCTGTACCCATGTCTGGGATTGCCCTGATCCAGGTGCAACATTTTCCACTTGGACTTTTTGAATCTTATGAGGTTCTTGTGGCCCCAATCCTCAAGTTTGTCCAGGTCCCTCCGGATCACATCCCTTCCTACTGCTGCATCAGCCACACCCTGAGCTTCGTGTCAGCTGCAAACTTTCTGAGGGAACACATGATCTCACTGCCTGTCACTGGTGAAAATATGAAAGGGCACTGGCCTCAAGAAAGGTGCCCTGAGGGACTGCATTTGTCACCCGTGTCCACCTGGACATGGAGGTATTGACCATAACTCTGGCTCTCCATCCAGTTCCATCGAATCCATCCATTGAATGGTCCACCTTAAAAGATCCATGTCTCTCCAATCTGAAAACAAGGATGTTTTGTGGGACTGTGTCAAAGGCCTTACAGAAGTCTCAGCAGATGACATGAGTTGGTTTTCCTTTGACCACTTTAGTGATTCCATCACAGCAGGGTAGCAGAATTGTCAGGCTTGTTTGGCACTTAGTGAAGCCGTGCTGGATGTCTTGGATCATCTCCTTGGCTTGCATTTGTCTTAACTCATCCATAGACTGAGAGGTGAATCTCCCTAGTCGGTCATTCTCCAGGTCTTCTTTTCTCCCCTCTGTACAATAGGAGTGATGTTTCCCTTCTTCTAATCACCAGGGATTTTGCCTGACTGAAATGACTTTTCAAATAGCATGGAAAGTGGCATGGCAACAGGATCAGTCAGTTCCATCAGGACCCTGGGATGCATGTCATCAGACCCCACAGGCATTTTGTTGGCCAGGTTAGAAATTTACGTCAAAATCACAAATCTGTAATATTAGCAGATAATTTTTAAGATGAAACAGTTCCTACCGCTGTATCTCAACCAGGGGAAAAAAAAGAAAGAAAAAAGTAGCTCCCCAAATCCCACCTAGTTAATTTTGAGATCCAGTTCAATGACTCATAAAAAGGTCAGTATAATGTTGTTGCCTGTGATAGCACAATACTGAATTTGATGACCCTGGTGGGCTTTTGCAGTTCTGTGATCTGACAGAATGAAAAGAGCTGATAAGGAATCAAAAATGTATACATCAGGGAGACCTGTCTTCTAAATGTTATATGTTTTTCAGACAAAGAATTATAAGTGTATACTTAATGGAAATAGATAAAATTCCTCTTTGCATTTTTTTTTCATAAATGTCAGAGAAAGAAAGATTTGTTTGTATAAGTTTTAATGTTGTTTCAGGGTCAAAATTCAGAGGGAATGAAAAGAGAGAAAGAGCAGTGGGAGTGGAGGCAGGGAAAAAGAAGAAAATAATAATGAATTTCAAAAACTAACTCCTTTGATTACAGAAGTTCAATGATTTCTAAAAAAATCTTTTTGATTATTTTTTAACTAAGTCTGCGCTGAAGAAAAAAATTGGAAGGCATAAGCCTCACTTCCATGACATGAGAATTCTTCTTCAATTGGCAGAAAAAAATCTTTGCTTTAAAATAAAATAATACTCCCCTTGGAGACATAGCTGAAATTTTACCCCTCTCATATTCAAACTATGCCAGCTACTTACTCTAAAATGGTCTAATGCCTCATATTGTAATAACTTGCACTTTTTGGTTAATCTACGCATTGAAAACTGATTAAAAACAAAAAAAAAAAAAAAAAAAAGAAAATAACACTTGAGGAGAGGTTGTATGTTGCATTCAGCCTGGCCACATAAAAATGACCTTACAGGAGTAGTTCCAGCTATGCCAAAACTTCTAAATATCTAATATCTTATTGATATATTTGGGTAGTCACCCTCAGGCCTTTGTCTCAGACATTTATACTTCATGAAAACTATGACCAACTAAAAATTATAGCACTTTGCAGCTTGTTCATGTTCAATGACCCATGCAATTAATTACTGGAATCAAGCAAGTTGACTTACAGTGGAAGCAAATCTGCATTTGGACACATAATCAATCATTTTCATGTTCATTTATTGGAACAACAATTGCAACTGCAATAATTATAATGGGAACATAGCACATAGGCTTCCTGAGCTTTGGATTTCAGGATTTCAGAAAGTTGCCAATTAAAGCAGAGAATATTTGCTTGTCCTTTTCCTTCATTCTTAGCACACAGTCCTGCAACATAAATTTTATGCTGATAAGTGCATAAAGATATATTTAGGGAGAAATAAATATATAAAAATACTGTCAGCTAACATTAGAAATACTGTCTTTATTGTGTGTTTTAAATAGATAATACTGATACAGACATATAGGTGCACTACTGCTTCTCTTCAGCCACAGCTTCAGTTTCTTCATCCACTCTGTCAAAACAGTCTTCATTAAAAGTAGGCCCAAACTTTATATTGTTACATATGGGCCATATAAGCCTTTAGCTTCTACTGCATGAATTTTGGCTAGTGGTGAACTTCGCTAAGGTGTTCTGCAATTAATTCCATTTTTCCTTGAGAGCAGAAGGGGTAACTGTTAAGGGAAGAAAATCATTGCTATCACCAATGTAAATGCTTACATTTGCCTGAAATTGTATGATAAAGAAGTGAATGGGAAGGAACAAATGATTTTTTCATTCTGTCTAAGACTATGATATTTTTATGGTTGCACATTAATTCAAAGAATGCTCAAAAGCACCATCCAGACTAAAGAAAATAGGAGATATCAGAATAATATTGAAGGAAGATATTTCAACACCTATTCTCGCATTTAGAAGATTATGAGAAGTACAGAGCAGAATTAAGGATTTCATTTTGTTCCTCATATTTTTCTACAATACAAAAGAAAATTCAGTTGCAATGGGACTGACAAGAATTTCTTCATTTGTGGTGCTACTACGCTTGGCTTTCAGCTAATTTTTTTTCATTGAAATCTCAACATATAAAATATTACATTAACTGGAAAGAAATGGAGACGACAGCAATAACAAGAGAGACTTTCAGACAAGATGAAAATAGCGTGAGTATACAGAAAAATATGACAAAATGCCATCATCTCGATGTGGTCACAAGCAAAAGGTATCAGACAAACAGCGAGCCATTAGATGGAGAGGGAAAGACTGCAAGAGGCCTAAATTATAAGTACCTTGGGAGAAAGACTACCAAAGTTTTGAATCTTCATTCCAGATAAATCTGTTCTTGAATTCAGTCATTTTGGAAAGAAACTGATCTCACACACAAATTTGGACTTCCAAACCAAAATTATCCATTTGCCAACTTAAAAGCCTTAGGAAACAACAAGATTTTTAGATCAAATTAAGAAGTAAAGATATATTTATGTTTCTCAGCAAAGTTCTAGACAGAGATCCAAGTCTGTGCTTCAGACCTCTCTTCAGTGAGGTTATTTGAAAAGTGAACCCAGAGAGTGGTGATCAGTGACACAGAACATAGTTGGAGGCCAGTATCTGGCAGGGTACCCCTGGCCTTTATGTTAGGTTTAGTCCTGCTTAGCATTGTCATTAGTGACTTGGATGATGGTGTAGAATGTAGCCTTAGACAGTTTGCAGACAACAGAAAACTGGGGGGAGTGGCTGACATGCCAGAGGGTCATTCTGCCATCTGTCTCCATGCCATGGAGAAATGGTGTGACAGGAAGCTCATGAAGCTCAACAAGAGGAAGTGCAGATTTTTGCTCCTGGGGAGGAACAACCCCATGCAGCAGTATCCACTTGGGGGGTTCTTCCCCACAGATGGGAAACAGGCTTGCAGAAAAGTGCTCAGTCAATACAAAGCAAGATTCATTTCAATAGAACTTAGTGGTGTGCTGTGCAAGAAGATTGAGGAGCAAAACAATTAAGCAACAGGTTTCAGTACTTTCATTTCAGTCTGTCCTGGGTTGACTATATGATGCTTTTATTCCCAATCCTCTCATTCTGTTTATGTTGAATAATAAGTTTTGCACCTTTAAGAGTGTTCCAGAGAGTGAAGGGGGGAGAGAAGAAGCGCGCAGTTTGTTTTCAGACACTGCACTCCTCCTCCTCATTCCTGCTCCTGATTGTGTTGTCTGTGGATGAACAGAGAGCGGGACAGAGCTCTCCTTTGCTTTTTAGTTAGTTTTAGCTAGCTGAGGCAAAGAAGTTCCCTGGACTGTGTTTTTTTTTTCCCTTTTCTTTGGACCTCTTGAACCTGCTCTGGCCTGAACACCCAGGAGAGCCCCGGCAGCTGCAGCTGTGGCCCACCGGGCCAGGCCTGGCCTGCGACAACTCCAGCGCCGGAGGGACTGATCAGAGACTGAGTGAGCTGAGCTTCAACCCGGGGTTTTCTCAGTTTGTCATCTCTTTTAGAGGGGCAAGGGGTCTCATTGTTTGATATTGTTTTGGTTTTATTGTGTAATAAACAGGTTTTTTCCACCTTTCTCCAAGGAGGTATTTTTTTTTCCTCCTGGATCAGTTGCGGGGAGGGGCCGGTTGGATCTGCTTTTCCCACCGGAGCTCCTTTGGGGGATTCTTCCCCAAATTTGCTCTAAACCTGGACAAATACAAGTCCCTTACACTGACCAACATTTAAATGGTGTTGTAGGAAGAAACAGCACAGAAATAGGAAGAAAGTGCATCTTTATTCCCATGTAATATAGCATGCAGATGAAAGAACAGCCCCATGTGGATAGATGTCAGCAAGTGTAGATAGCAATAAAAATACAACAAGTCTAAATAGCAATAAAAACACTGTTAATGGCTGTTTGTTATAAATAGAAAATTATAATAATCCTGATTTGTGACAGTGAAGTTAGGTAGTATTTTTTTACGCAAAGGCCCCTCATACAGTAATGAACAAGGAGTTTTATGTGTTAGGTACAAATGAGAAAATATAACCTGCATCAAAGCAATTGTATTATGACAGAAAGCCTTTCCTTACTCTGTGTTTGTTGGCTTGTTTTAAAGCCACCCAAAGAAACAGGTCAGTATCTTAAACAGCACTTTCAACAAGAGTTATACAGTGAAATACTACTGAAACTGGGGCACCTGTTCTCCATTGCTTTAAAGTTTTTACGTAGGGTGACAACATTTGCCTTCAGCAAATCTTGAACTGGTGATTTTCTATTACTTTTAAAACAGATTAAAATACTGCTTGACAATAATTGCAAATATTTTATTTAAATTTATATAAGTAATACCAAAAAATTGCTCAGGGTGCTTTTGGAGCACTGGAATTCTCATCTCTGTACTGTAAAAAAATGACATCATTAGGGTAGACACAAAAGCAGTGAAAGTGCTGAAAGGCTTACGAAACCTGAAGAGAGGTTGAGAGTAAGGAGTTTTTACAGCCTACAAATGTTATATGTAAGAGGTGATTAAAATATAACTACCTTCCAGGAATTTTCAAAAAAGAAAATAATGAAAAAGGCAGTTTTAGCTTAATTTGTCCTTGTAAGAAATAGATTAAATAAAGGCCTGAAATTAAGAAAATGGAGACCAAAAAGTAAAAAAGCACTGTATAACAGTTAAATCAATTAGATAGTGGAATAACCTGCCAAAACAGCTATTATCACCAAAAGCATTCAAGGCATACCACAGAAGAAACCTATAAAAATATTGTAAGTAAAATTGAAAGTGCAGATGACCAAATCAGTAATTTCTAATTCTAATGAATATATATTATTTAAGATAATAATATGAAATTGGTGTTAAACACCAGCAGTAGAAATAGCAATGTACACAGGTAGAGTTGCCCTTGAAAGAAATATTTTCATATGTACTGGTATATTTTTAAGGAACATGGTTGCCATAAGTTTGGGCTAATTTCTCCTATATCAATATCCTCAGTATCCTTTGGGATACTCTGTAAGACTGTATTATTAGTATTAGTATTAGTATTAGTATTAGTATTAGTATTAGTAGTATTAGATTCTAAACATGTCTGAAAAATACACCTTAGTGATCAGTTAGCAGCATAGATTAATAACTTGTTTAGTCTAATGCTGTTTAAAAGTGTCATTGCATCAAATATTTTTGAAAGTTTTAGGAGGTTTAATATTGAACAAAATGACATGCAAAAATGCCTCTTTGACACAACAAATCGTCATTCAGTATTATGCTTTCCCTGCCTGTACAGAACAAAACCTGATGCTTTCAAAAGGTCTATTATTAGGTTTGGTTTTTTTCTCAACATTTTCAGCATTTTATAGATCGGTTTTAAGCATTTTTGTGTAGTCCTGAGAGTTTCAAAATGGTTTTTTGAAGAAATATGGAAGTTAAGGAATTTCTCTACAACATATAAATACAAAACTGTGGACAATTTTCAGGTAAAATTTTCCTATGAAATTTATAATCTCACCTCTTCAATACTAGGTGTGATACCTGATAATCTTATTCCTATGAGATTGCCTGAAAATCTTATTTTAATTTTAAAGAAATATTTAAATATATTTTAAGCAGAAGATATTAAGAAAAATACCCTAATTAAATACAATATTTAAGTGACAATAATTAAATTAAATTAAATACAATAATTAAGACAAAATACATTAAATAGAATCTAGTCATTAAAGTTAATCACTAAATTAGTATCCATAAAATAATAGCATAAAAGAAATCGTATGCTTTATTTGGATGTCTTCATAAAATTTTTGGTTGCAGTTGAGAGACTTCACAGAAAATTTTCTCTTCTCCTAGCTCATGAAGAAAACAATTTGCTAGTTGCATAATAAATCTACATCCCATTATGTTCTCATTATACATTTTTGTAAAATAAATTGAAATTCATGGATGTATACTTGAAAAACACCACTCACTCATCATTTAGATACACAGAACAGCTGGATGTTGGGAACTGACAGAGAATGTACAGTAGTTCTTCCTCACACAGTATATCCATTTATTTTATATTGGTGAGTATTCTTTCTGACAGCTCAATCATTTTGAAAATGAACGTGTTAGAATAGGAATACTTTATAAGGGTCCCCACAATATTTTTCTAGAAGTGTCTCTTGTGTCTCTTACAATCCTAAGGAAAACCAGATAAGCAGATAAACAAAACCAAAACCTAACCAAACAAAAAAAAAAAAAAAAAAAAAGAAAACACCAAACACACCCCACAAACAAAATCACACTCAATCTCTCATAAAGACAGAATATGATAAATTGAGCCAGGAAAAGAGGCTAAAGAATTTATGTCAGCAATTCTAGGAGAAAGTATAGTGTAAAAATAATGAAGGATCTGAATGGAACACTGGAACACTTACCTCTGACTAAATCTCAAAATTTCTATTTCTAGCAATACCTATCTCAATGTTAGTGGTAGTGCTAAGGATTTAAACTTGCGTCAGAGACCAAAACTTAGGCCACAGAAAATTTCAAATTCTGGGAAAATTCAAACTTTTTAGAGAAATTCTCATTTTGTGTGGCAGAGCTGACAAGTAGGATTGACTTCTTCTTGAAGATGGTAGGAAACAATCTGGCTTCTCTAGAATTAACAGGGCAGTTCAGTCTGTGTGATGATGTCCTTAACTTTGCTCCAAGATTTAAGATGTACTTTGGAATCCCAGCTTCTGCATAACTTTCTAAATGCTTTACTATTGCATTGAGTATTGATTTGCATAAAAAAATAAAAATCTATATTCCAGAGCGCATTTTTAAATCTGAGAATATGTCCACAGTGCTCAGATGTTTGGATCAACTGGTTTAATTATACAAATCTTATTGCAGTTATACAGTGACAGAATTTAATCCTTTTTTAATTCACTGCCCTACCAGCTTTTATAAACAGAAAGTTAAGGAAGGAAAAGGATTTCTTGAAAAAGCAATTTATATTGCTATTTCATATTAGTTTTAATATACTCAGCTCTTATACATAGAAGAAAAATGAGGTAGGAAGAGATGAAGTAACAAACTTAAATTAATAAACTATATCAGTATTGACATATTTACTTGTAAGTGTGTGGCTTTGCTCCCCTTCACTTTCATTGCTTGAGAGCATGATGGTCTGTTTTGCCTAGCAGATTTGAGAAAGCACCTATTTCTTCAAAATGCAATTTCTGCCACTACATTATTGCTGTCATTTCCGGTTCATGCACTGACTGCTTTATCTCACCAAGAGCTGATAAAAGGAACCATAGATATCTATTTCTGCCAAAAAAAAAGTATATATATATAAAAGGTACTTTCATTGTTGCTGTGGAGAAGGAAGTATAAAATATATTTGAATGTGCGACTTAAAACATGTAACAAACCTGTGTATTTTAGTCATCTGCTCCTGCATTCCTTAATATTTTATCCTGCATTACTGCTAGGAGTTAATTGAAATGAATTGCTTAGTAGGAATTCAATTTTTAATTAAATAAACACTAACCAGATTCCTTAGGAAGCAACAATAATATTTCTGGTGTGGTATATCACTTGCTGCCTCAAACTACCCAGTGAAAGAATACCTGAAGTGCTGATTGGCCAGGGCTGACAATGAACTTAATAAAAGATTCATGGATAACAACAAACTAGCCAGTTTTCTGTAATATAGATATTGACAGAGACCAAGAGCAAAATTATGCTGAGATAAGGAAATGTGTAGCAAGATGAGTTGTTGTGCTGACTGACTTTTCTTGAAAATGGGTTTGTTTTGTGTCTCTCCTGCACACACTCAGAGCCCGCAGAATCAATCTGTTTGCTGAGGAGCCCTCTATGTAGGGAAATCCTGTTTGTCAGTTCTTTTATTTTAGGGAAAGGAGTTCCATAGCATTCCCAAGAGGCTCTTTATAGCAATGAAAAAAACATTTATACACAATTAAAAATTAAAAGTGAGAAATTACTTCATGAAAAGACATTGAAACAAGCTAATATAAAATAATGCTAAAGGATAATCCCTGCTATGCTTGCATACACCTTTTGTCTATACAGCCACATAATTATGAGTACTTAATGAAACAGAAGATAGGAGGAGGGAACTGGCAGTTACTTAAGTTGCTTGCAAAACATAAACCTCCAGGAACTATTAGAAACTATTGGAGCTGTCTGCAGGTTCTACACAAACTGTCGGAGAGCTTTTCTACCCAACATCTTTCTTACCTGACTAATTGCAATTTCTGAATTGTGGAAGGCAAAGAGGTCAAAATCTGTCTTTCCTCACAGAAAGCTAATTTCAGTGAAGTCCATTAAATGAACATAAATATTTCATATCCAGTGGGTTAATACGGGGACAATTTGTCCTCTTGCATTTTGTGTTCTCATGTAGAAATAAACTGAAAAATCAAATTATCTGGAAAGCATTATTTGTGCAGAAGTCTTTGGTGTAAATATGATGAGCATTATCTGAAGTAAATGGAAACATCTGATTGTGTTTGTTCTAAGCACTAGAGTTTAATAATTTAATTTTATTGATCTCATGTTCTTAGCAGTCTTTGCAAATACGAGTGTTGTCAAAGGAATCAAGCCTGTTAAACCTCTGCCTCCAATAGCAGTGTGTTAGAGAACTAGAATGTTTGTAAATTCTATTTACACTGTATATGAAGTGCTAATGAAATGGTCTCAAATCACCAGTTTTCAGAATTTGAATTTAGGTTCAGTAAATGTAAGTAATTTCCAAACACTTTTAATCACTAATAAAATAACTCACAGAAAAGTAAACACTACTTGTAGGAATATTGTAAATCCCTGAAACTCAGAAGTCAGTTCTTTATTTGTGTACCCACCTCTGATCCCCCGCCCCCCAAAAAAGAATGGATATAAGTTGAACCTAAAAATTACAAAGAAAGAATACTAAAGATTCATCAGTACTCTCTTACTATTGCAATTACATGAGTAAATTCTTTGCATTATTTCACAAATAGTAGCAAAAAATGTACTAAAACTTTTCCTTCTAACAATGTTTAATATAATGAAAATACAAATTAAATATTATCAAATAATTAGTTAATTTTAAGAAGTGGCTACAAGACACTAGCAGGCTGTCAGTAACTATTTCTTTGTACACATACTCAGTACATATCAGGACAGTGATAGTCTCCATTTATCAATGTCATTGAAAATATGGATAATGTAATCCTGAAATGAGGTATAATTGTGATTTTTTTTTTCATTTTCTTTCTATTTAAACCAGGTGCCAGTTCTGTGAAGGAAATTTTGAAGATTGTCAAGTGCATATCATATATGAACCGCTATTAAATGACATTCTTCACAAAGTAAAATCACCCATGACTGTACTTATAAAATCAGGCATCTGTGAGTATTATTACAATGTTCTGAACACAGAGACCTTTTACTGTGATCAGGAAGTAAAGAACTATTTTTATTTTCTTTTATTTTGTCATCTGAAAATAAAAAATAGTTACCATTTAGGGTAATTTTTGCCCCTATATTTTTAAGGCCATTAAATAATTAGGCTTTTCATTAAAAAATAATAAGACCTTAAATCAAAACATTCACAAATCTCAATTTACAGAGAATAGAAAAAAGGTATTAACCTCATTTATTACAGATATAAATAAAGTTTCATAAGTAGTAAGGAAGTTAAGGTTAACCTTATGAGCAGTCATAAGTAAATTCAGATCTTTTTTTTGCATCTCTTTTTGCCTCAATGGAGCATAGATTCAGTCTCTTCATGGTTTTTCCATCTTAAAATTTTGTGGTCAACCTCCTACATTTTTAAGATTATCTCAGTTTTGTTACTTCTTTCTGGCAACATTTATGCCACTACTTTAAAATACAAGGCCGTCATGCTTTATCTTAACATTCAGTAAATTCAGCAATGAAAATGAAAAATGACTGAATGTACTTAAAAGACATAAATCATTATTGAACCCTTTATGTTCCTATATCACCAGTTATACCTTTGACGTGAAATTAGGCCTTGGATGTGAAGTGCTGTTTGGACACTTTCCTTAACTAATGGCTGTTTAGTTGAAGTCTAAGTGGAAGAATTATATTGGCTCTAATAAGCCAGGAACTAATGACTTGCAGCACTTATATTAAAATACCACTCGTGTCTTTCTAACTATGGATTTCCTTATTATTTCAGAAGTAGTTCCTTCTCTAAAGCATATTGAATAGTCTCACATATCTAACCTGAATAAATGCATATGATGGACTTTTATGAGGGCTTTTTTATTATTGTGAGGTCTCTTTTATTGCTTTCCCTTTCTCTCCTCTTTTAACCACAGTCTATTTGCCAGCTTCAGGTAAAGAATTTTATGCAACACTTAGACATTGCTGAGTTACTGTGAATTCTGATTAACCAAAAGGGTCAACTTTCATTAGGTAGTGCATAAAACTCAGTCCATTAAATCGTCCATTTCAAGCTTGCAGTAATGGCTTATGGGTTTGATTATATTAATTAGTGCACCTTCTGCATTGCCAATCTAAATGGTTATTTTAAAGAGCACAGAGGTTCCCTCTTCTGACATAGAACTAGTTTATAGGGAAGAAATGGTTGAGGAGGTGAAGGATTTAAAATGCAATAAGTTAACTGAAATATAGTAGATTAAAAAAATAAATTCTTTTCAATAGATAAATTATTTTGTCAAAGAAGTTAGCATATCCTATCAGCTACAGTTTAGAAAAAAAAATTCCAAGTCGTTACCTTTTACAACTTCACTTCGAACTTAGGGGCATATGATTTTATTGTCCTTGGTCGGAGAAATTCTTTTAATTGTTCAGAACACAAGATCCAAACCCATATGTTCATATCTTCAATGACTCCTCTAAATACATAAAGAGTTACTGGTTTTCTAAACCCTACTCTAAAACAGTATCATTTCTACTTCAGCAGCTAATGCAATGCAACATAGCCAGCCATTGTTCTAACTTAATATTCTACATAAAATGTATAATCCCTTTCCCAACTCAGCCAGTCAATGATCAAAACAGATCAAGAGAAGGGTAGAAAAAGCAGACCTTCACAGACAGTCCTCTGCATGGGACCACTGAGTGAGGGTTGAGTCAGCTCCAGTGGGAAACAGGACTCTAAT
This sequence comes from Melospiza georgiana, assembly GCF_028018845.1. Taxonomy (NCBI): domain Eukaryota; kingdom Metazoa; phylum Chordata; class Aves; order Passeriformes; family Passerellidae; genus Melospiza; species Melospiza georgiana. Next base: position 76,267,366 of record NC_080430.1, read on the forward strand.
TCATCACCAGCAAGCTATTTCAGTGATTAACGTGGATTTAAAAAGTGAACTGCATCTCAGAAGCTTTCAATTTCTCAAAAAGAATAAAAATTAGTGGGTTTTTTTGTGATAACAACACCAATCTAGATATGTGCTAGACTTCTGTGAGTCAGAGGCACAAATTTAGCCTCATCTCTCTTCTAGGTAGATGCAAGAATCCAACATCCCAAAGCTGAAATGAATATTGTCAATAATATAGCTGATACCAATCTACCTCTGTTCCTTCCATGAGTACCATCTCCCATCAGCTAAGCAACATCAGCTTGTCATGTTAAGGATCTGCAACTTTTAGTCATCCAAAGGGCCCCTTCTTCCTTTTCTAACCTTCTCGTGTCTAAGGCATACATATAATGTGACAAAACAAGGAAACTTGAAACTGCATCAAAGGCATACATATAAAGTGACAGAACAAGGGAACCTGAAACTGCATCATCTAAGTTTTAATTTGTGCTCCCTATCTTTCTGAAGTTCTTGGTATGACTTTCTGTCCTTGCTAAGGTGTTCAAGGTCCCTATGTAGATGCTAAGGAGGAGTGCCAGAGAAGATACATGCCCCTGGCATCTTCCCTTTTTGCCCTCAACATCTTTTCTACCTGGGACCAATGCGTCCCCTTCCTCCATCAGAAACACCGTTCAGTGAGCATCACTGCTTGGATAAGGCAGCTAGGTCAAGAAACCCAACATAATCCATAGGGACTAAAACTCTTTGAGAGGTTGGTTCAGAGCAGATGCTAGCTCAACAATTCAGGTCTCTCATATCAGAGAGCAAACCTTTCTGAATATATGGTACCGTGGCCTACATCACCATTCTTTTTCTCCATCTTTCCCTTCATTCTTAAGCTGACAAACTAAGTCATGACTGTACATGACAGTAAGCCATGTCTTTGTGTGGGAGTGAGGTGGGGGGTGATAATGCTGAGGTTTTCGAATTACCATTCTCACAGAAGAAAAAAACCAACGTGAAAAGCATAATAACCTTGGAAACAGAACTTTCTTTTTAGAAAGAGTATAAATTTGCCCATTCTTTTGCATTAGTGCATAGTGTAGAAAAATTCATAGTGTAGAAAAAATTCATAACCAACATTTTCGTTTTTTCTGTTCTACTGATTTCTGGTAATATCTGCCCCTGGCTAAAAGATGCCAAGTGATCAGCACAGGACCAACACAGACAGCAGTAGTGCAAACTTGCTGTGCAGTGTCTCAAAGCAGCACTTGTAATATTTAAAAGATTCAGAGCTTGAAAACAGAATGATAAAAAAGGGAAGATGCTCACCTGCACAGCTGGGCTGCCCTTACCTGAGCACACTACACTGAACAGTGGGCATAAGTGCTCCAAAAAACCTATGGGTGTTTAGTCCCCAGCATGGGAGAGGCTAGATCTCCCTCTTCCTGAATATTCTACCTACTCTATCTCTGATAATAAATTCATGGAGAGTGTATGCAGCATGTGGGGTTTTTAGATTCCTTCAGTATTGGACTCTATGGTCAAAGCAGTCACAAAGATAATGTGAGTTTGAGAGGCAGAAATTCCATGTCTAAAAATGTGCACCATCTTTCAAAACATTGTCCTCATTATCACATTATTGCTATAAACTTGTCTGACTACAGGAGTTCATCAGAAATAATGTAGCTGTTTACTTGTTTTTTGGTCAAGTTGGAAATAATTGTAGAAATCAAACATTTTTGGTAGAGCTCAATAAAATACATTGATTTTGTAAAATTTTAAGAGGAGCTGAAATTAGAGCTTGTCATGCTGACTGTTTCTGTGAGTAATTTCAGTTTTAATACTCTTTTAAAAAATCAATAACTTTGGTTTAGGCAACTAAAAATGTTTTAAAAAACTTGAACAGGGTTTCAAAGTTCTTAGGAACACTTTATATACAGAGAACAAGTATCTGTCATTATATCCGGAGCAAAACAGCCTGAGAGTTGTGGATTGTTGAAAAGGCAACCGCTCTTGATAGAAAAAATTAAAACTGGGAACAAAATTCTCGTTATCACAGTTTTAAAAATACAATCTTTTATTAACAGTTTGTTTTCAATTTTCACAAAATTTTCATAAATTACGAAGCACATTTCTCTTCAACAAGACAGAATTAAAAAAAAACAGAAAGAAATGCCTCTTATTTTAAATTTACTTATTAGGAAGGCTTACTGAATTTAACATACTAATGCACCAAGGGCCCAAATTTAAGGTATATATTTAATATATATTATCAAGATATATGGGGAAAAAAATCCATGAAAGTAACATTAGATCAGAATGATGCAAATCAAAATGGGTTTAACTTTATTGTTACAATTAATTGTACATTTTACAAAATGTCTAAATACAAGGTAATTAATTTCCTTGTTCTTCAAAAAAATATTTCAAGCAAGGTAATTGTTTCTATTTAAGGTTAAATAAAATCAACTGTTAGAATTTCTAAGAGAAAGAGGAATCTATTGGCTGATTTTAAGTTAGACATTATCAAATATTACATAAAGCAGGTGTACTTTTCTCTGAACTACAGAAATACAGGTAGGATCTATCTGATTTATTACCAGAAGGCTTACCACAACATTGAATCTGGTGTTCTTTTTTATGAAATTCTGAGAATGAAAATCTCTGCCCCTCTAAAGCAATGAAACTCCAGTAAAATGAAATTATTGTTGCTCATCTATATTTGCACTAGCTAAAACAAAATATTCAGACTCTTTGTGTTACCAGGCTTGCAAGGGTTCCTCAGGGGTGAAGAGATAGACGAGAATCTTGACTCCCTGATCAGAAGGCCGGATTCATTATTTTATAATATATAATACATTAAGACTATACTAAAAGGAATAGCGAGAAAAGTCTCAGAAGCTGCTAAGCTAAGAATAGAAAAAGGAATGAATCAACAAAGGAGCTCTCCCTGTTCTGTCCCAGAGAGAGCTCGGCCTTTGATTGGCCCTTAATTGTAAACACCCAACATGGGCCAATCACAGGTGCACCTGTTGCATTCCACAGCAGCAGATAACCATTGTTTACATTCTCTTTCTGGGGCCTCAGCTTCCCAGAAGAGGGAAAAATCCTAAAGAAAGGATTTTTCACAAAAGATGTCTGTGACGCTCTTTGTATGTTGGTGTAATGTGGGTACTTGGAAAGATTTACAGCGCTATAGAAAGAAAAGTTAGAAAGAATATTTGTCCTTGTTAAAGCAGGAGTTTTTATTATTGTTGCTTGTTGTTGCTGTTGTAGAACACATTTGCATAGTCATTAGTAGAGGTGATACAAGCATTAGAAGAATTAGAACTAAAACCTTCTTTGGTATAGTTTCTCACAGGCAATTTTGTGTTGCTGTCAAGAATCTGTGGAGATCTGTTTGGTTTCAAACACCTTAGTATTCAGTACCAATAGGAATTTAATAGACCAGTAGGTTTTACTCACACTCAGATGTATACTGTCATTCCAAGGTCTGTTTCATAGACCATTCCGAAGATTTCATATGTGAATAGAGCATAAAACACAGGATGCATGTCCTATCCAGATGACATCCCATTTTTTTATTCGTGAAGAAAACCTGTATTCTGACCAATAAAAATGTCCCTTATTTATTACTCCTGTGGTAGGAAAGAAACAAAAGGCTACCTTTATGGCAGTGATGATACAAAACACTACATAAGGTTTATCACATCATGATAGTAAATCAAGTGGGAATAGAAGTTTGGATGTAAATGAAATAGGTTTTCCCTATTCACTCACATGGATACAAATATAAAAAATATAAATTTTAAAAATATTTTTGTTGCATTTCACATTTGATTTTACCTGCTCATCACTTGATCACTTCTAGCTTCAATAACCTTATGTATTTCCAGTAGAATCAAACTCAGTATTTGCTTCCATCAGGCATCGATGTGAAATGATTAACTGCATTTACTTGATTTTTTCTAGCTCTTATTCCAGAAGAAATTTAATATCTTCTGTGTTAAATGGGTATGTATATATATACATAATTTAGATGGAAAAAACCCCACATCTCTGAATCAGGTCAGAATTCATCTAGACAATTCACCAGAAAAAGCAAATTCTCAAAATGCCTTACATACATGCACATCTAAAAAAGCCCTGTTGATTTGCAACAGTCTGCCTTACTCTGACTCTGAAAATAAATTACCAAACTGCAAGAGCAAAAAACAGATGTATTTAAAAGACAAATAGCCATTCTCTCTGAAATTCAAAGTAGTGTGAAATGGAGAAGTCACAGCAGATTAAAAAACAAATGGGAAGTAGAAATTCAGATTGCCATCAAAGATAAGAAAGTTCTAAGAGAATACTTCTGTGCTCTTTCAAATTCTAGACACTCTTTCCCTCACAGCAGATGAAAGAATGGCAAAGGTTGACTTCTGGAACACTGCAGCAAGGAAAAGAGAAAACAGAGCTGTCATTGTCCCCCAAGAGCAGAGGTTGAAGACAGCTGGCATAGTTAATAATGCTTACAGACCGTGCCATAAATTGGAAGACTTGAATCATGTGCAAATGCCCTAGTTTCCCTCTTTTCCACTATTGAACAATAAAGACCACTTTCAAAGTATTTGTGCATTTAAGTGTAGTCAGTTCACTGTAGCTATAAGACATTCTTTTCCATCTTTTTCTTCAAAACAGGCTGGTTGTACATCCTAGCCTCTGGATCTATGGTATGCTTCCAAAAATATTCCAACTAGTGGATTGGTTACTGCACAGAGATCATATATACATTCATTCAAATTATATTTGAGGGGATACAGAATGACAGCAAGTTAAAAGAAGGTCTTGCTTTTAAACAGAATAGCTTAATCCCTAGCTGACCACTCTTCAGAGTTAACTGACAGGAGCCAGCTCACTAGCATGTTGTGGAGTGACAATACAATGCTGAGTCAAGAAGCCCTGCAACAGTACCAAGAGAAAACCAAAGCAAGAAAAAAACACGTGGATCAAGGTGCCATGGATTTTTTCTAAAGCATTCCTGGAAATCTTTTCAAAGTTTGAAAGCCTATTATAAATTCTGTGCAACATTTTCATCAGAGATCTCCTAAATTGTTCTCTCAGAGATAACTAAGAGAATGACAACAGTGGATTGTCATCACAGTCTTGGAGAATTAATCCCATCACTGCAAATTAGCCTCCTTTAGCTACTTATTCAGAACTGACCTTTAACCAACAGACTGACACTCCTAAGCCTAGCTGTGAATATTTCATTATCTGGTGAATCCCACTAAAACACTTATACTCTCTGAGTACATCAAACTCAACCTTCATTTTAGTATTCCTTCAAACATGGCTCCTGGAACTTTTTGCTTTATAATGAGCACTCCCAAATTTTTTCATAAAAAATAATCCAAACATAATAATTCACTTTTTTTGTTTTTACATGCTATACTTTTCTTTCTGATATCTGTTCCTAGCATCTTTCTAAGAACCCTTCACCTGTCTTGATACTGCAAGGCTAAGTAAGACCATTTGGAATGTCTTCCTCTATTTTTTGTCTGAATGGTTCCTAAACAAAAAAGTTTAATTTAACACCAGGGAAGGTGATCTGGATGCCAGTTTATGTGATTAAAATCTCCAACACATACACACACATTTACACACGAACGAGCAGAGAGGCACAGTGCCAGACACAGGAGCCCTAATAACCCTTTTGAGAAATGAACTCCAGGGTTTCCCACAGCAATCCCAGGAGAGTCTCAGCCTCCACTCATATCAAGATGGGACTAGCCACCACCATGAGCCAACACAGAAGCTCTGGAAGTCACCTTTCAAACTGAGGGGGGTCACTGACCAGAGGTATGGGGCACATTATGAGATCACACAAGACATTCTAGGATGGTTTAGGGGTAGGAAATAAAAGTGGAAATGAGAGGGAACAAGGTGTGTTGGGGAGGAACAAGCATGGTCAAAAACAGAAGAATAAGATTTAAAAAGGAACATGTAAACGGGTGGCTGGCTGTTCACCACACATCTGTTCATACCATGTTGTCGACACAGTCTTCTCTGCTGTCTTACTACCTTCTGTTCTCAACTCAGGTGTGTTTATGGGGGCCTGAATGTCAGCATCTGGAATGAGTGTGGGTGTGAAAGTGTGAGAGGACTGTACCAGCAGCTGAAGGGGCCCTGGGGTCTCAGTGGCTCATTTTTCCAGGTGTGACAACTGGGAAGATTTGGATCCATGAGCAGCCAATGGATAGATTTAGTACCTGAGCCCAGCTTCAGGAGGGATCCACGTTATACATGTGCAGGTACATGCAGGAGTGCATGGATCCTTCCCACTACCAAACCTTCCTCATAATCAGGCATTACGTGGAATGGGAAGAGACCATTGGTGCCATCTTTTATGGAAAATCCTTTCCTTAAGATTTTTTCTCCTGAGAAGCTGAGAGGCCTCAGGAACAAAATGTAAACATTGATTATCTGCTGCTGTGGAATGCAACAGGTGGATCTGTGATGGGTCCATGTTGGTTGTTTCTAATTAAAGTTGGTTGTTTCTAATTGGTTGTCTAATCTCAGACAGAGAGTCTGAGACAGCTGCCTTTGTTAGCATTCTTTTCCTGTTCTATTCTTAGCTTGCCTTCTGATTAAATCCTTTATTCTATTATTTTATTACATTTTAATGTAATATACATCAAAAAGTAATAAATCAAGCTTTCTAAAATGTGGAGTCAAATCCTCAACTCTTCCCTCAACCTGAGACCCCTGTGAACACTGTCACAGGCTAGTGTGAGTACTGAGTGTATCTGGGACACATATGCATATGTGTGATATGCCTGCCAGATGTGCATATGTGTGTGCATGTGGTACATGCTTGTGTTTGAATATATGCCTATTGTGAATCCTTGATTTGCAGGAACGATGTTACAGCAACCTCAGCTCTTTCAGATTATGAGATTCAGTAATCCCCTCCCCACCTTGAAGAACATAGTATGTGCTAGCAGATATGAAAAGCACATTGAAATCATTACAGTAGGTGCACATATGAATTTAGATAGACATCCAAAGACACTAACTGAGAAACAAAATACATTCTAAAATGGAATATTTAATTGTTTTGTATCTTGCATACCATACTTTTAGGTCTTACTCTTTCAGAGTTTGATTTCCTCATGCCAGCAATGCAAATATGTAAACCAAACGGCCCAAGAGTTAAGTGAAAACAGAAAGTCATCCTGAAAAATTATAGAAGGAAATTCATATTTCTTTTGGTGCAAAATGATGATTTTGAATGAAGGAGACCTTGTGGCTAGCTTTCATTCTAATCAAATATGTCAGCCTTCAATTTTAGTAAACTGACATCCCAAGTAAAGAAAATGCCACTTGTGAAATTTGTAGATAGCAGGCTCTATGTAGTGCGGTATTCTGTGATATTCTCTAAGGACCAGAAATGTCACTAAAGAGCCCTGCTTCTGACCAGCGAGCAAAAATGTTGAAGTATAACTTCAGTCAGTGAGGGACGGGCTGAAGACCGGCTGTTGCACAGAGGACAAGAGAGGCAGGAGGTGCCCAGGGCTGCCACCAGCTGGCAGTGAGTCAAACACTGCTGCAAGACAACCACTCCAGCCATTTAACAGGTTCTGCACAATAAAAGAAGAAATAATGCATTACGTTCATGTCAATTGGTAAAACAGATGTTACTACAGCCTACATTTCTCCTTTCCTCTCTTCTTTCCATTCCTCTCTCCACAACAGGGACTTGATTCACTGTGAGGAGACCATAAATGTCTAGTTTGGTCAATCAGTTTAGTCTAGTTTTCCCTGAGTTTGGGATAGAACTCAGGCTAGTGTTTAATTATGGCTCTTTGAAACTGAAGCTGGCTCCCATTGCTAATCAGAGCATGGTAAATGTACTATGCAGACACATTAATACATCTGCATATGTGCACATATATATCTAATTCAAGACAGAAAAACTACCTTTAGGAAGAAAGACACATTACATAGATACTCTGTATATACGGATATGTAGGTATATAAAAAATAAATGGCTTCTCTTTAAGCTTTTACTTTGGAAATAACACATTCATTCAAAAAGACAGTTACCTATCAAAGATTTAACACAATACTTCAAGTTCTGTTGTCAGAACATACAATATTTGCTTGAGTCATATATATCCCTGAACACCTAAATGAGTTAATATTCCCTTTTTCTCAGTATGATAATCCTTCTTTTAAAAGAGAAGAAAGATTGTAAAGCAAGTGATCTTATCAAGCAATAAGTGAATATAACAAGAATCTATTACTGACTGGATTTTAAAAATGCCTTTCTCAGACAGTAATGCATAATATGTTATGCATATTATGAAGTGAACAAATAGTAATTAAAATATGGAATGTAGAAACATTTTAGTTTGCCAGAAAAACTGTAAGTGACAAAATTCCTTGTGGACGAAAGATTTATTTCAGGGGGAAAAAAGCCATATGCATTCTTATTTAGCTTTTCAAAGAATTCACCAAAGCCTGACCCAGCTGGGACCCAGTAGTCTGCCTCTAGCTGCAGTAAAAGCTCAGCAAAGTATTGAAGAAGAAATATGAGAATGTTCATATTCTTAAGAACATTGTTTCATGATATTACAACCGAGGTTCCTTTGTACAGGATCATACTACAGGGACACCAGTTTTAATATTCAACTTCCAACAGCTGGCATCTGCTGCTTTAGAGAAAGAGGAACAAATATAATTCTCCTAATTATCTGTATCATTATTCTTCTTACTTCATAAACTATGTCTGCCTCCTGGGTCTGTTTTATACTGATCTCAGTTTCTACCAGTTGTCTGCAAATCCTTACCAAACCCTTGTCCTATTCTTCAACTCTTGTTCCTTCTTTTATTTGAGAACCAAACATAACAGGTGAGCATATTTAATGCTGCAGCCATGCCAGGTTTATATGTATTCATCACAAACACATTCTTCTGGATGTCTGCCAATAATGTTTAGATATTCCTTTAAAACTTTGCCTCTCACATCTTTCAGAAGTCTCGTGCTTTTCCTACTTATTGCTTCATTTGCTTACAAGCTCAGACTCTAAGGATCAGCTCTCTGTTGCATTGTAAAATTGTACTAACAGAACATAATACCCTTGTTAAAAAAAAAAAAAAAGGCACCTTAGGTTTTAAATCTCCCTTAATGTAAGTGCTTGTAAGCATCAATTCTCACTTCTGTGTTGTCACCGCCACAGATGCAGCATTACTTGCCTAATCACTCACTAAGACTCCACATCTTCTGGATAGCATTCTGTGCTCTCAGAGGAGTCAAGCAAGGTCTAGTACACTTAGGAGTGTCATGAAATCATTCACGTGCACTTGCAACAGTGTGGCTATGTCCTAAGACTGTACTTAGAGTTGATCAAGAGAAACTTCCAAAAAACAGGTATCATATGGAAGATTTTGAAACAAGGACTGTCTCTGAGTTTATACAGTGTCTGGCATAGTATAATTTTGCTCTTGCCAGTCCTTCTGTAGTCAGTATGACTAATAGCAATTAAAATATATTTTAAAAAGTATCAATCACAACATTTAAAATATTTCTACTAGATTCTGTTGATTAAGCTGTAACATTATTCTTTTTATCTACAGCTTTATTCATCGTCACACACTCTGAAAAGTGATATAGGTTAGTAGTAACTTCTGAATGAAAAACACAGCATAAGATAAATCTGATGCAAATGAGCTAAAGTCTATTTTTTAATCAATATCACAACATCTCAGATGCATCATAGGAACTGACAGGGAGAAAGTCATTAATACTACTACTGATTTGCCAACAATACTATTGAGACTATAAAGTGGAAAAAAAAGAATTTTACGAAACCTATGGAAAGACATCAGCAAAGAAGAAAAGATTTGGCAAATAAGAAGAGCAAAAATACTGATTAAAATTTTAAAATTTGGAAGCTAAACATTGAATGCTAATAAGAGTGCATGCTAGTCCTGTTTTGAATTGGTAGAGGTTCAAACTGTTTTGTAGATTAGCCATTTTTGTCTGAAATTGGTATAATATTATAAACCTCTGTGTTTAATACAGTATGAGAAGAATCCCTCAGCTTGAATATGAAACTACAATAAGTTGTAGTGGTTTTGAATTACACTGTATATATATAACAATTGATGAAAAAAAAGAGTACTTACAATGGTTGCACATGTGGTGACTAATAATTATAGTGAATTCTTCCAATGGTTTTGTTAATGGTAGCAATAGAAGCACTAGTTTAGACTTCATCTAGATTTGCACTGACTCCTGCATAAAGTTAAAAGGAATCCTTCATATATTATCAGACTCTATCAGAGGGCAAATTTAGTAAAAGATTCAAAATTCTTCACTGGAATGAAAAATCTTAGCCATTTGACAAGTTACCGTGGCATTAAAACCAAAAATGAAAATTTAAACAAAACCCAACCTAACACCGAAAGCAGCAAAAACAAACTGAAAGAAGTATGCTTCATTCTTTTCAATAAGATTGAGCAGAACAGTCAGTAGAAGGTCCTCATCGCTGTCCTGCTTACTGGTCAACACAGACATTCCAGGCAGAGAACTCTGGGTTATCTTACCACTTTTTTTTTCCCAACAGGACGGAGTAAACATGATGTGCATCCACATGGGAATCTGCAGTAATCGCACAGCCTCCTGCCAGCTGTATCTGACTTCTGTACTCTACAAATTATACAAGATTCAGAAATATTTAAGTTCATTTTAATATTTTTAATATTCACCAAGAGTTAAATTCAATTCAGCATCCAATTTACTTGATTAGACTAATTTTTAAAGTTTTCAGACTCTTTCTTCTCCTTCAGTCAGGTAGTTGTGCCCTTGAGATATGCTGGTACTTATAACAGACCAGACAAGAAATTTTAAGGCACCTATTCTAGTTGGTTTATGTAAACAGACTTATCTACCTCAAACAGAACTGTGTCCGAATTCATGTCTTTTATATTTCAGTATCTGTGAAAAAAAGGCTTTGTGGGATAACATTAAAACCAAGATTTTAAATAGATTCAAGTTTTTAAGAGTTGAGAAAGTGTATTTAGCTCTTATTAGTTTAATAGGGACCTGAGTTGTGAAATCTTCTGGAAAACTTATTGAACAAATAAATATTTTAGTGAAAATTCCGTAGCAGTTTCCCTACAAATGTCTTTAGGAAATATTTTATCTGAACATCTATGCATGGTTTCCAAGATATAAAGCAATAACAGATATAAAAATCCAACAGATGCAAAACAATAAGTACTCAGAGGATCGTTCCCGGTTGTTTCCTCAATATCTGGTACTGATGGCATTTCTGTTGCCTGCAGTCACAATAAAAGTTTGTTCCTTAAGTTAACTGTGGAACTGTTAATATCATCTGAGGAGGTTCAAATCACAAAATTATAGATTCATTATTCTTCATTTCAATCTCTTTTACTGGTATGTGGTACTTTCAACATGGCTTAAAAAGTTCCTGCAATCATTCCAGGACCCAGCTTTCTTTTTCTCTCTGTATCAGAGGTACAACATGTAAGAGCTTTGACAAAGACTTATCCTGCAATTAACATCACTGAAAGTGGGTCCTCTTGTTGGTCATACCATTCCAAACCTCACATTTTTTAAATTATTTAGACATTCTCATAAATAATGTACTAAGACTACAAATTTCACCATATAACTGTGATGGAAACATTGGGTGAAACATGCAAAATTCATTTCCAAAGTATAGCAAAGGATTTGCTCATGAATGCATTTGCTCCTCAGAGGATGAAAAGGAAGGAGAGAAAAACCTGGTTCATTAAGTTGTCTTGCAACCAAAAGCAGAAACATCTGCTAAAATCATGAGCAAGCTGATGGTTAGATGAAGCAAGGAAGATGGAAGAATTAGATGTGCATTTCATTTAAGTTTCATAGACACCCTTAGGAAGAATATTGTTTAAGGTATTATCCTTAAGGCATGGTTTTTATCTGAAATATGGGTGGAGAAGTATTGTATAGGATCAATCAAAACATGTACTGTTAAATGACTATTTCTTCACCTATTTTTCTGTTTGACTGTTGTCATATTTTTACCTATTTTCTATGTAACTGCCTTTTATTCTGGTCCACATTTTAGCTTGCTCTTGATGATTGAAACTTCAGCTCACACATTCATTCTTTCACCCACCTGGGGGTGGAAGGATAGATTATCACAATTGTGACTGAAATGTTACACAGTACTTTATATGGAATTGAAGCAACCAAATACAGGACTCTGCATAAGCCCATTTGATCCTACAACCAGAACTTAGTGGGTTTTACTCTTCCACATTTGTTGTTCCTGGATTATACCAACACAGCAGTGTGATTTCTTAATGACTGCAGTCAGTTCAAATGAATCTAATTTCCCATAGATACTCAATGACTTGAGGAATTATCAACTGAAACAGAACCTTACATGAGCAAACTGGACTGGAAATAACTTGGAGAAAGAAAACTGCAAGATATTTAAAAGGCTTATTTTCTTTCTATTTTTTTTCCTCTTTTTTAAAGTATTTGCTACTTTTAAATATTTTTAAGTACAGTATCATAAAAGCCCCTTACTCACCATATCATTGAACTAGATATGACTTTACATTTACCTTAAGGTAAAGCAACCTTAAGGTTTGCTTACATGAAAGACTGATTAGCTTTTGAGGAATCTGTAAATAGTTAAGTCAGAACTGCAATAAGATGACTTTGTACATATTTTTTTTCTATTACAGCCATGCAGAGCAGGTTCCTGCTTAGGCTCTTAGGCTTAGTCTCCGTTAGTTCAGGGTCTCACTGAATTAGAGCAAATTTATTCTTGCTCATGTTGTTCCACTTTTTTACCATCACTACAACTCGATGACCAAAGCCTGATTTCAAACAACTAACAACTCTACCCTTCAACTCTTTGTTTCACACTGTCCAAACTATATGCTATTTCCCTCCTGTGTGATTGCTGGATACAAAAGAAGACATCAAAATGCTACAGAAATAATTGCCTCCAACTAATTATTTTTTAGAGAAATGTAAAGAAAGTGCAACCAAAAACATCAACTGTGCAGTTCATCAGTTCATCTCATAATTGCATTAATATTGGCGAATATTCCCCTGCCCCTACTTAACTCTAATAGTATGTAAGTTTTTCCTGTGACCATGTTTTAAATTTCACTATAGCACTATATTAATTCCACTAAAATTTTGTAAAACTAGGTGATTCATTGTATCCCATGAGACAGTTTAAGGATTATTCCAATTTACACTGACAGAAGTGATTACCCACAAGGAAATCCAGTTGTGGCTCAACCAAAAAAAGCAAAAATTAGGATGATACATGTTTCTTCAGTCAAATCTCTTTACCCCTGCTGAACTAGGATTGAGAAATTTAGAGGGATTAAAATCTTCGTATCAATATTACTTGAATTTTTGCTTCCTTTTCTTCATCATATTTTTTCCTGAGGCAATTAAAACAATATGGTAGTCAGACTGTGATAGAAATGTGCTTCCAACCTTTTGCATTATTTCAGCGGTGTTAACCAAGAAAAGGTAGGGCTTTGAAAGAATCATTTATGTGGGTAGCACTTTAGGAAGAATAAAAAGCTGAAAAAGTAAGATATGTATTTTTTTTGTCATTAGTATATTAAAAGCATCTCAAACTTAAAATAAGCCACCAAGGAAAATAATTTAACATAATGATGAAAAAGTTTTTAAAAAGCTGCATGTAAACATAAGACAAAATAGCAAATTTATTCTGAGGGACAGGGTCAAAAATTATCAGAAATTTTGTCTTACAGATGCAAACTTTGAAAGACCACTTTTAATAATTCTCCTCTGTCAAGAATATAAAACTTATATATATACATATAAATATATATACACACATATGTTTATATATGTATAGATAAGTTTGGATAAGTGTGTGTGTATGTATATATGTATATATATTATATATAAAAGTTTTTACTCTAGGGATCTGGACAAAGAAAACAGGTAACTTTACAAAAAATAAAAAGGTGTTCTCAAATTAGGAGAGAGTACTGCTGCACACTACTAAGTGCTGAAGCACTGACAGATACAAGAGGAGCAAGTCTTCACAGCTTCCCCCAAGGACAGGAGCTTCAATGTGTCTTCTTGCATTATTTCACCAGGGCTAGGGAGAAGGATGGAGCAGCTACCACAGGATGAAACCCTGCAGTAATACGTGAAGTGCTGAGCACCAGCAGCCAAAATAATAAGATACCAAGACAACCAAGAAATAAGCCAGGTACCAGCCCGTATGGTGGCGCTACATCAAAGCTTCACTGATGATTCTGTTCTCAGCCAGAACTTTTTCCTTCTCATGGTTCAGTGGCATGAACAAACCCAAATTACTTGACAGCCATACAGCAACTCTCCTTCCTTTTGGATTTGTTACAACAGGCAGCATGTGGTGGGAGGGAGAGGAGCCACGACTCTATAGCTTTTATTTGTGTTTCTGATTTGCCCTCCAACTTGTGTGGGTGAGAAAAAAATTTGCCTGAGAGTCATAGCTCATCCATTGTTTATGAACTGTGACAGCAAGAGCCTATGCAAATAGTTAAGTGTACTCCACTTAGCTCCATATGCACGAATAAGAACGAAAAACATTTTTCTTGGGGAGAAAAAAAAATACCCGACTAAAAAAGAAAACTAGAAAGAAGAATAAAAAGAGGCTGAGCCATCAAATAAAAGGGAGATGAAAAATGTTGTGAAAATGATGTCCTCTGAAGGATGTAGGTGCTTAATATTGGTATGTTTTCTTCATAATAAGAGAACAATGACAGAAGTTATACAACAACCTCAGTAATAGGAATAGGAAGAGTTGTTTGCTTGAGTTATCAGCAGCAATGAACTGTGCTGATTAATTCTTCAAATTAGAAGGCAGAAATAATAATTTCAGAACACGTTATTGGTCATATTCAATGCTGCTCTGGAAATGAAAATAGTATATTTCAGTGAAAAAAGTGAGTATAAACAGAAAACCCAGGTAAAAAAATCCTACTTACTGTCAAGGCTGTGTGTGGTTTCCTGGGAGGTTTCTGATATATCTTTCTTCCAAATGTCATATCTGAAGTCTGATCTTTCCTTGACTTTTTTCTCGCTTGTTCTGATGCTCTCTATGCTGTCCTGACCCACAGAGATTGTCACTTGTGTTTCTTTCTGAGAAGCCCCTTGGTGAGGTGAAAGTTTTTGGAAGAGCCTCCAGGAACTCTTTTTCTTTTTTCCTGTGAACTTTGTTTTACAATAAGTTTGACTGTGGAGAAAAGAGTTCATCCTTCTGTACATCCTGTGCAGAGCACTAACCTTGAGAGAACAAGGATGTTTTTCAAACATAGAATTTTTTCTGTGTGTTCAAATTTTTTTTTGTGTACTACATATAAGTAGGCTTCCTTCACAGCAGGCATACATGGAGCTTAGTTTTGGAAGTACTTTAGTTATTATTTTATTCCTTATACATATTAATTTATTGTAGTAAATGTAATATAAATTATTCAATTTCCTTAATTTTATTTAACAGAAACTTAGAATCATAGAATAATTTGGGTTGGAAGGGAATCTTCTAGGCCAAACATCCTGATAAAGGTGGGGACATCTTCCATTAGATCAAGTTACTAAAAACCCCGTCCAACCTGGCCTTGAACATTTCCTCTGATCCAGAGCTTCTCTGGGCAATCTGTTCTAGTATCCCACCACACTTATAACATTTTTTTTACTTATGTCAAATCTAAACCTACATTCTTTCACTTAAAAAAGCTGCCCCTTTGCCCTGTCACTACAGGCCTTGGCAATCATTCCTGCCTTTTGGATAAACCCCCTTTATGTGTTGAAAAAGCACAATAATGTCTTCCCGAAGCCTTCTCCTCTCCCGACTGAGTTCCAACACTCTAAACCTGTTTACATAAAAGGTGTGTGGCAGCCCTCTGATTATTTTCAAGACAAAAGCACATTGCCAGTTCATATCCAACTTTTTTACAGCAGACTCCCCAAGTCCTTCTCCTTAGGGAAGCTCTCAGTCCATTCGTCCCACTGCCAGTACATATACTGAGGATTGCTTCACCTGAGGATCAGGTACTTGCGCTTGGTCTTCATTTGAGCCAGACCTCATGGTGCTGAAATGAACTGACTCTTCAAGCCAGTCAAGGTCCCTCGGGATGGCATCTCATCCCTCAGTTTGGTGTCATGCACAATCCTACTGAGGGTGCACTCAATCTCAGTATGTATGTGACAAATGAATACACCAAAGGGCCCCAGTATGGACGCTTGGAGGATACCATATGTTACCAGTTTTCATTTGAACATTTCCTCAATTTTGCAGTACTATGAGAAATAGAGGTCCTGTCTCTATTGACACAGTTTTTGCATACAGCCCTTCTGGTTATTCAACATAATGTTGATCTTTCTATGTTATTGTATTGTACCAATATGAGTTTTCCAGTCTGGGAATCATCATTCAGTGTTAAGATCTAGTAGCCTAAGATACAGAAAACAAACATTTTCCATATTAAAAATACAAGGTAAGGGAGTGCATGAAGTTCAGATTTGTAAAAGGTTTGATAAAAGCCTCTGGGTCACTACAACATCAATACTGATCAAAATATTTTTCAGTTGGAATATAATTTGCTTCCTTAGACTAATGAGAAGTTAACAGGAAGCATTAGTTTATTCTGTAATGCAAAATTAAGAAAGGAGAACAGGGAAGGCAATGTACATATATAAAAAAGTAAAAAAAAAATTGCCAGTACTTTTATCTTGGATAAATATGATGAGTTTAAGTTAAGGACCACTGTATTGTAAGGTCAGATGTCCTCACACTTCACACCAGGCTTAACATTTGGGGTGATGGACATATTTGTCCCTAATTTTTAATCAAAAGTTCTGTGTGGGGTTGTCATTTAACATCAATTTTTTCATAGGTCTGTACTTAAAGCTGATCAGGATTCATCTTGATTTTGGAATAAGTTTGGCAATAGTGCAATATTAATTATAAGTCTCAGCAATGTTGGTTTACCTGAAACTTGTTGTCTAAAACTTTTCTTCACTGAACATAAAAGTAAGTGCCTGTGCACTAGTTTGAGAAAATAATAAATCCATTTTTCAAGAGAGGATGTTTGTTAAACATGAAAATTCATCACTGGTCAAAATGGCTGAATCAGACTGGTTTAAATACCCAAGAATTTTAAACTCTACACTAAAGCTTTCCTGAACACTGTGAAGAAAAAAACTTATTTTAACTCATGAATGCTTGATCAGAGAACTCAATATGAGTATCTGACAGACTGGCAAGCTGAAGCTCAAAAAGAGAAAGCCTTTTTTAATGTAATGGGAATTCAGTTTCCTGTCAAGTCCAAGAAATAACTCGCAGTGCATAAAGCTAAATCTGTATATTTCCCTGCAGAATTTGGACCTAACGTTATGAGAGAAGGATGAAATAGTACAATATTAAAGAGCTCTGCTTGCTCCTCTGACATGCTGTAAAGTTTCTGTTT
Source organism: Melospiza georgiana (assembly GCF_028018845.1). NCBI lineage: Eukaryota > Metazoa > Chordata > Aves > Passeriformes > Passerellidae > Melospiza > Melospiza georgiana. Next base: position 76,284,868 of record NC_080430.1, read on the forward strand.
TGCTCAAAAAACAGGAAAATGCCTGGAGAATGTGATTCTGTGTTTTATTAATGTACAACCTGAGCTCACAGAAATTCAGGAGAATGCAGAAAATAGCATAATTCCCAACATTTTGACAGGACTTGTTTAGTTCATTTCTTCGTATTTTGAAAAGGAAAATTATACTTTCATTTGTAACTGCCTTTGACACAGTTTCCATGGCTGAAATATACAGGCAATACTTCTGTATATATTTAGCAATCCTGTAACAGAACTATTTTTTTTATGGTTTAATTTCCAGGATTGTCCTGGAAACTATCTAGATGAGGTTATCACAAATCTGAGTGTAGAAGAAAAAGCATTTTTTAAACACCTGTAATTCATTGTTATAATTTAAGTGCCTTATTTTTAGCACCTGAAATATATTTCCACTACACAGTAATGTAAACAATGTAAGAAGAAAAAATCATGGTGTCAGGCAAGCTCAGGTGAGCAACTGAGCTCAGCAGAGAGAGGCACAACCTGGTACAACCAAACTAGGTTTTGGGGGTGAGTTTGTCACTGATTTTTGTTATTTCAGGCTGGAGCTGGGCAATGCTAGTCCCCATCTTGCTTTGTTGCCAGTGGCCATGTGGGCAGTAGGTAGGAGCAGTCACCTTTGTCTGGGAAAGCCATTGGGGTACGTTTTCGGGGGTGTTCACCAACTTGGTTATTTTGTTCCCAAGGGTGAACACCTTTTTGTGGGTAAAACACCTTCTATTTTTGTATACTTTTGCTATTAATACTACTGTTGTTATTGTCAGTGTCTTATTCCATTGCTTTTTGCTTTCAGTAAAATCAAGGTACCTCAAGCCATAATCCTGACTTTTGTCCTTCCCTTAACAGAAGAGGCAAGTGGCTTATTTGGAGTTTAACTTCCAGATGGTATTAAAACCAGCACAGTAATTTTCAGGGCACTTAATTAATGTTACTATACTAAAGGAAACAATAATTCACATTTATATTTAACTAATCACATTATCCTTGAAAAGTACTTGAAAATTCCAGGAGCTAATCAGAGAAAAACGTCAATTCTTTGCTTTCTGAGATCCAGTTCATGCTCTTGAGTCTCATATTTAGATTTCTTTATATTGGAACAACTGGTTAGTTAGTAGAACAACATAGTCAGTAGAAGCATTTCAAAGGATACTGATTTTGAGGGATAGAGAGCTGGGATTTCTGATCCATGGGAAACTTCAACTCATCCATGTATTTCATCTGGCATTCTTTTTCTATTAATCTGATGATTAACAGAAAAAGAGCTAGATATATAATAGACAAAGCTATATAAATATTACATACCTTTAAAATTTGCTTTACCTTGATCAACTGTATTGTGCATCTGTGTGACTAGTTGGTATTTTTGCAATGAAAAGAACTAAAAAATCAAAAGAACAGGGAAAAAAAGTCTTAGAAAATAAAAATAGTGCTATATTGAGTCAGAAAGGAAGCAATTAATAATAAGTAAAACTGAATAAAAAGGTTTAAGTGCCTCATAGAAGCCAGCTTGTCCTACAGCTATGACAATCAGTTAAATTTTGTTATTTTTGACTGAGACGACAAATGTTGATAAAATACTAAGAAGACATGCAGTACACTCAGATCAGCACCTGTGGAATATTAAGGAAATAACTGGTTTAGAATAATATATTTGTCAGTCTCTGGGATATCTCCCTAAATAGTGTAGATGGGGAAAAATATGATTCCTGTTGAAAGTAAAAAATCATGAAACAAAAGGTTTTGAAAACTGTCTGAAATAATACTAGTCCCATGGTCAGTGCGAAGAAGCTAAGGTTCATCTAGCAAGCTAATCTGGTTGGTTTTGTTTGTTTATCTCACATTTTTTTAATAAGTAGTAGGCAGATATATTGTTGTAATAGTCACATAAGAAATTAAATAACATGATATGCTTTGCATATGAAATAATTTTCTTCCTGTGAAAGTCAAGAAAATTGTGTGGGATAGAAAAACTGGTTGATATTCACTGCCATAAAAATGATACATAAAATGCTAAGTTGTTTCTACATAACAATATGTCAACCATTAGTTGGAAATGTATTCCAACAAATGCATTGGAAACTTCTTAAATAATAGCTTTATAAGACTTACAAGCCTCTCTCTGCAGAATGTCAGGTACCCTCCTGTTAGTAGAGAAAACAAAATAGCTTGAACCATCCATCTTCATTTGAAAGGTAGCAAAACTAGATCTTTCTTGTAAGGCAGTAGTTGCTGGATTTGTCAAATGTGTAAATATAAATGAGAAATCGTTAACTAAGCCTATAATATTTCCTTTTTATTCTGTAGCATACACCTGAAATCTGTCAGTTCTAATATCCCTGTCAGTAATTATGAAGCCCCTCAAGGCTATTTGTTAGGTACTACATGATAGGTTTTACAAAATAGCAGCTTCTTGGGATATTCATATTTTGGTTCAGGAAAATAATAATTAGTTTTTCACAGTCTCATAACAGATCCTGTACAGGAGTCCCTCATTTATGCAAGGAGAAAAATAATGAAAACAAAAAAGTAAATAACTTCCGCTTTCCACTGCTGCATTTGAACAAAATAGCTAGGTTGAATTTTGAAGTCTATTTTGAATCTGCTTAATGCTTAGAATGTCATTAAAATTTAATTGAACACTTCCTCACACTTTAAATTTCATCTAGGAAATTTATAGTGCATTAGTTTGTTTTATGCATGGCCTATATTGCACGTAAGGGGCTATACTGTCCAGCTTTAATGTTAATATAAAAAGGAAAAGCAGTCTTTTTTCTTACATATCCTGGGCAAAGGCTAAGGAAAATCTCTGTTGGCACTGCAATCAAGAGTAGCAAAACCAAGGGTGGAGGCACATCACAGATTTGAATTATCTCTATCCTTGAGTTTCTGTTTTCTGGGCAAATTGTATTATCAAAATCTTCATTTTTCCACTCTGCCTTCTGTTAACCATTTTGAAGCTCTACGGGGAACATCAGTAAGGGCGACAAAGAAAGACTGAATGGGACTTGACGAAGATTAATTATAGAGTATTATTTACATCAGCCACTGTGTCTCTGCAAAGAACCAAAAATCACAGTCTATTGATTAATTCATTCCTTTTCACAATGTCCCATCCCTCCCTAGACAGAAGCCTAACATTGAACAGCAATATGCATACAAATAGGGGCACCTATGTGTGACTGCTTTCTGTGTGGTAGTGACATGGATTTAGGGCTTTGCTTACTACAGGAGTTCTTGAGTTTCTGGACCAAACCCACAAATTCATTAAAATGCTGTTTTCTGGAACCATATCTGACACAATGGCAGTGATAAATAAAGTATATTTTCAGCCTTGGAGTCTTACAATGAATTGTGCGTGGTATTTTTGCAGCCATCCCCTACATATCTTCCACCATTTTCTTCCAGAAAATTAAAATGAATTACAAATTTCATTTATTTTATGGACAATAGATCTTCAAACTCAAACAGTTTGCTTCTCTGTCCCTAGAAATGCTGCCAAAACCAAGGACTATGATCAGCCATTCCCCTTAATTTAAACTGACTTTTGCTGTGGCCAAGTGCTCATTGCGCTGAAGTGAGATAAAACATGCTCTCTGATGTTGGTAGGAGGCAGTGGAGTGAAGGAAATCTTACCCCTTTTGACTACTAAAACCAATTCTCCAAAATCTACCCATGTATCATTAGAATAAATGAAAGAAAATTTTAATTTAATGCTCTAACTTAGAAAGTTTAAAAAAAAATAGGCAGTGTATGGTTTGAGTTTTCAAAGACAGATGTTTTACTGACTTCAAGGATTCTGAGATAGTATCAAGAATAAAATGAGAAGTAAAAAATATTAACAAGAAAAAAATCTTGGGTTTAGTTTTCAACAGCAAAAATTGCATGGTTTATCTTAGATCACAGTCTTATGTACTTCAGGTAAGAGTACTCTTGTAAGAGTATCCTTAACTCATAGAAATATTATGGAGAAACCCATCAATAATTCTACTCTAATGGACATACTATTGAGGTTGCTGAAGATAAGTCTGTATGGAAATGGAAATTAGGATGGAAATCAAGACGGGATATTACGGCTATTGTGTGATATCTACCCCTATGGATACATTTATGCTGCAGTAAATGAGGATTTTTGTAAAAAAAAAAAAAAAAAGAATTTAAGTGGTTTTACTGTGAAATAGATTTGTTTATTTGTGACCTTATAGGTATTTTTCTAAACACGTTGTAGAAACCCCAAACAAAATGGCCTATGATTTGTTTAGTAGGAGAAGTATTGTCTGTACTTGTGATGAAATACAAATCTCTTACAGTGATGAAAAGGCAAGATATTGTAAAAGTTGTGATCAGGACAAATTGTATCTCTCTTAAAAGATAATCTTGAAATTATCAGAGAGAAAATTCAGTCCCTAAAATATTCCAAAGCTAGGAAAGAAGGATAAATTATGGGCTGCAGATGATAGAATGACATATATAGAAAATGACATATTTTTTCTACAAAGCAGAAAAAAAAAAAAAAAACAAACGCCATTTAATTAAACTAATCCTAATCACATTACGTGACAATGAAAATCAAATTTTTATTTTCTAGAATATGTACTGTGCATAACAGAAGCAGTTTGCTGCTGCTGTTTGCAGTTTTACAAATCTAGAATAACATGTTACATTAATTTTTATTAAAGGAACAGGGATCATCAGAAAAGCCTTTCAATTTCATTTATGATTGTCTATCAAATTGCATTGCTGTGTTGCAAAGTCAACTTTCTGTGTGGACACTCAAAGTGTGACTGTACAAGCTAGTTCACTGGGCAGGATATGAGAGGGAAAGAAAAAGAGTAAAAGAGAGAAGGAGGTAAATATTATAGAAACATAGAGGTATAAGGGAGAGAGACAATGAATTCCATTAACCAAACGTAAAAAAATGCCTAGCAACAATTTAATAAAACCAAATATTATTAATCGCTTCACATCTGAAATGGAAATACATATTGCTATGAAATCTCATATGAAATTTCACAGGAGATATTACTAAAACTTTGCCAGTAAAAAATAAACTCCTGCTGATGAACCGACATCTACTTAAAAACAAGAATACAGTTTAATAGTTATGCATTTATTATCTTCATATATGCTTAAGGGATTGTATTGCAGTCTTAAAATAAGCATGACAAAAAGCTAAAAGGGCTTCACATTTGTGTAGTATATGCCAATAGGAATAATTTCAAATGTTAAGTGAAGTTTTTACAGTGGTATTTGAGACATTCTGAAATATTGATAGTAAAATAAAATGTATATTCTTTATCTGTCATTAAGGACAAAGATTTCTTTATGTTAATCAAAAATGCTGAATCACTGCCAGCCTAATTTTCCAATTTAATCACTGCTGCTTTCTTTCTGTTCTCCTGTATTTTGAACATTTGTTTACCAATGGGAGTCTTTTTACAAAATCAGCTATTGTTAACGCTTCATGATGGTTTTCAATTGTAGCCTGATTTTATAGCATTTAAGCTTTTACAGTGTCCTGAATTGAAATATCTATGACTTTGCAATTAGTTCATGTTGAAGGCTTTCAGAAAACATACAAAAATTTTGTTCCTTTATAGAATCACTCCTCAGAGTTGTTTAATACAAATCTAAGAAGTAAATATCTCATTAAGTCTAGCATGTAAATTTGTGAACATTTTCAATGAAACATTGTTTTATACAATCAGTGTCATTTGTTTGGGTATCAAGAACATATATTCAGGAAACTCAGGTCTACAGTGGAACACTCTTAAGGTTTGTAACCATGACACTAAATGTTCCAAATTTGGAAGTTTTAAAGGTACTGCAATACCCACCATACATATCAGCCCATTTATTGGAAAAAAAAATAGATTCACTGAGGTCAGGATTCTACAGAAGTATATTTTTTTGTTCATGTCATTAATCAATGTCAATGTGCTTCATCAAATGATCTTACGAATCATTTCAAAGAATTAAAATTATGAAATCCAGGAGACTCTCAAATTGTGTCCTGTTTCTACAGAGCCAACATCTACCTTGGCATCACCCTCCCACAGCCTCTGAAATTATAATCCTGAGCACATGGTCTGTTCAGTCAATGCCCTGATCTGAATGACTGATTGTCCACAGAGACCAGGCTGGACTGTGGTATCTGCTTGTCCCACCATTCAGATGCAATCTGAAAGTGTCAGAATGCATAAGACCACTAAAACTTATAGCTTCTGTAATTTGTAATAGGAAATTATTATTAGAAATAGCAGCTACAAAATGAGAATATTAAAAATACAAAGCTACACTTCTGACAAGCAGAAACTAATTATTTTAACTTGTTATGTGGATTATCACCTGCAACATACAATCTTGTAATTTTATAAAATTCTTAGTTTATCAAACAGTAAAATACCATGTTTGAGGAGGAGAAATAGCATGTTCAAAAGAGAAACTTTTTCAAGGGTTTTACATTGGCCAATAAGAAATTGGGAAAAAAAATCATGAGTTCTAGTTGAACTGTTTGAACAAACTGATGTTAGCAGAAAATAAAATTATTAGCACGCTAATAAAGATAAAATAGATGAGCAATAGAAGAAAACAAAACATTCTAATAAATGTTTGAAAAATGCTGGCTAAAATCTAACAATTAAAATTCATCATAATCTTAATACTATATTGAATTAGTTTTTGCATATACACAATAAAGCAAAAATGAATGTTGTTCATATAGAAGCTAGCACTAAAAATAATAAATATATATAATTAACCATATATGGTGTGGTGAACATTCATTTTTATATAAACACATAATTTGCATGCAGAAACACAAGATTAGCTCAGCTTGTTGGAGCATGGTGCTAATAACTCCAAGATCACAGGTTCAATCCCCTCTGGGCTATTCAATTAAGAGTCGAACTTGATAATTCTCCTGGGTCCCTTCTAACTTGAACTATTCTGTGATTAATTATGTTTTAAATGCTTTTTACTTTATTTGCCCGACATTTCAGTTCTTAACTCTACAATCTTAATGTTAGTATAGGATATTTAAAACTAAAATTAAATAGTGGGAAAGAGATATTAGGCAAGTAAGTCCAGTACAATTTTTCCAAAGTACAAGTTTGGCCTCTTCTCAGCAAAAATTATACTGAAGTGACTTCAATATTTGCTGTCTATTTTATATTATCTAGAAATGGCTCACAGTGTTTGTAATAAGGACTATACAATTTTAATCTCATATTCACTCCTGGGTTTGATTTAATATCTGCTTGGCAATTAATGTAATGAATTTAGTAAGAGAGACTGAAAGGATGAAGCTCTTTTGGAGCAGACACCTGGCATACATCAGTTGCTATGGTGATCACCCAGATGTGCAAACAAGTAGAGGAAAAATAATTATTAAATATTCCCATGGTAAAAAAAAAAAATCTAATTGATAAACAGCAAAGTAATAGGAGTCAAAATCTGGATTTTCAAACCACAAAGAAAAATGTAATATATACCCTACCTAAGAAGCTGCAGGAGTTTTAGTTTCTTTTGGGAGAGTGAGTAACTTGCAACGTGTAGCACAGTGGTTTAATGATGATGTCCTGGTGTGCAAGTGTCATTTCCTGCTCAGATTTGTAAAGAAGGTCCTCATAGAAAATATCTGAAAAAAGCAAACACGAAAATTGTCTCACCTGATCTACACCAAATTCTGTCTTGGTTCTGTCATGCCTGGGATAGAACAAGGAAGGCAGAAAGGCAAATGGGAGAGTTTTAATATTTTCCTTGGTCTGCAAAGACTGTGTCACATTTATGATTTTGTATATAACAAGACATTAATATATTAATTTTTTAAGCAGAATAAATAAATATCCCACTGTCCAATATTAAATTGCACTACTCCTCTTCATGGTTCTCCAAGGCATGGTTTCCTGCTTCTGTGCTCAAATCTACAACTGCCTCATGAACTGTTAACATCACTTACACAAACACACAGAGCAGAAGAATAGGTCTTGAATATGAAATGAGACTTGTGAATATTATTGTTTATTTCACACTGCATCTAGGAGTATTCCAACTGCATAGTCCTTGGGTTAATCTAGATTTGCCACACTGGAAGGCAACATAACATTTTGCAAAGTGGGCATTGAAGCCGATTGATACCTAATGATGTATAGTGACAATAATTGCTTGCAAAATAAATTATGTGAAGAAGACTATTGTATTAAATGACAGAAAAATAACAGCTTTAGCATTCTTTCTCCCTAGAGATTTTGAGACAAAGAAGGTGCGCATGCAGAGCAACACTAACTGTAGGACAGAGATGAGTGCTGAGCCAGATGGGTATCCCTATGTTAAGCAATGCCAGAAGCCACCAGGGAAGGGAAGAAAGAGAAATTGAATGACTATAGTTGAAAGTCTGTAGCTCCAAAACATCAAAATGCCTCATTAACATTCCTTCCCCTGAATTGTCTATAGCACCTTTACCCCATTCTCTTTTTTCCCACAGCAGCTGACAGATTATGCTTGGATCCCACATTACTTTTAATAATATAACCTAGAGACACTCAGAAAAAATGTCCTGCAATACTGCACAGACAAAATCTCTTATATTTATTTTTAAATTCACTTGTAATGGCTAATAAATTCTTCAAAAGAGAAGGAACTATCTATTATCTGCAGGAATGCAAGGACAGCAGGTTTTCTAATTTCCTATTCTTTGGAAGATATGACAAATATGTTTCTCTGTCTTGGTTCCAGCTTACAATTTTAAGCAAACTAAAGGTAACAAATAAATTAAATTAAAATAAAAGAAATAAAAACAAAATAAAATAAAATAAATCCTGTCCTCTCTGGAGTGGAAAATGAAGCAACTTAAAAGTTTGTTGAATGAAGGACTTAAAAGTCATGACCCATAAGCAGATAAGAACACCTACCTGCAAATAAGTAAAGCTAAGCAAAAAGAGACATCAAATGCATTGCATCCATCCAAGTTCAATTTTTTTACCTCTATCTATTTTATTTTTTTCAGATTATTAAAGAAAGGGAGGAAGAAACTAAAGAAAGTGAAGATAAGGAAGATGAGGAAGAAAAGGAAGATAGATGGATGGATGGATGGATGGATGGATGGATGGATGGATGGATGGATGGATGGATGGATGGATAGGGTTCTTGTAAACTATAATGCATTTAGGAGATATTTCTGAGCAATTTCCCGTGAAAATTTCCCTTTGGGAATCCCATTTCCAACGGCCAAAACAAGGGGAGTTCAGATTGAAGAGATTTCTGGCCTGTAGCTTCTGTTTGATATACAAACATTAAATACAAGGTTTTTTAAAACCAAGAACTAGGACAAACACTAAATTGCAGTTAAAGTAAAAGGTAGTAATTTATTTTTTTTTTAAGTTAGCAACATGACTGAGTATTTAATGTTCTCTCTCCATTCAGATAAAGGGGGCTAAAAGTTCTTAGAACAGTTTACTGGAATGATGGTGGGAGTTATTTATGCTCAACACCGAAAAGTAAGAATTTAGGGTGAAATGAAGAGGTCATTTCAGGGACAACGCAGTGATATCGACAAATTATTTTATGTTTGTCACCATGGTGGGAGTAGAAGAAGTGTCTCCATTTATTTTAAATTGTACATTATACATAATGAAAGACCATGACTTTTGTCTTACTCTTCAATTATTGCATAAAAAGACCACCATTGAGTGCCTATGTCCTGTTAAATTTGATTTGGATCTTATTCCTTCAATATATGCAGTAGGTTTATATGCTCATTTTATAAGACTCCCACTCTGTGACTATTCTCCCATAAGAATAGCAATTATGCATTTGATTTTAATAACTGGTATAAACCCATAAGTCTCCAGGTACTTACAAACAGTTATATAGGTTTTTAACTTCTAGTATGTGGGCTGAATACAAGTATTTGAAAATCATTACGGCTCAGGAACTCGAGCTCATGCATTTTGTGTCCTCAAAGGAGTAAGAAACAGCCAGGGGCAAACCTCACTTCTGTGACAGGATAAAGTTCATTGGCAGCAGAGTTAGCATGTAGATAAGCTATCAGGTGTGTAGTGAGGACACGTACTCCCTAGTGTGATGTCGAGAGTCATTCTTCAAGAGCTGGCTGCTTGCAAAGTCCCAGTTTATGGCAGCAGCTAAGGCAAAGCTAAGAACAGTCCTGCAGGAATCCTCAAATCCTTCTTTCCCCACAGTTAGTTGGAATGTTACTTCAATCAGAGACATCTGTAGCAAAAGTAGCTCTACCACTTAAGCCAGAGAATATATTATTTTCTGTTTCTCCTGCTCTGTGCTGAAATAGCAACACAAAGGAGGGACTATCCCACATTCAGCTTCAGAAAAGACAGTTTCACAGAATAAGATAACACTGACTAAAGCAGCAGCAGCCTTACTTTTCACTACCAGAGAAGGTTTGTGTTGATTTCAAGCTTAAAATCTGCTATTCAGTATCTAATTGATGGTATTTTGTTCTCAAGAAAGGCTCAGCCCCATTACTGAAGTAGCAATTGGCATGCTCTTCCACTCTACTTCAAAGAGAGACGTGATATTTTGTCTTTAGTGCAGACTTTTCACACGAGGTATAACAACACTTAACACTTTTTTTTCTGCATGGTGGACTATATTAATATGTTGATCTTTTGCTTGCAAGATTAGAAATAAATAAATAAGTAATAAAGTGCTGCATCTTGTGTCATCTAGTTACCTTCAGCATGATAGGTCATGGAAAGAGGAGATGAGGATGGAAAAAACTGAAGAGATCATTTAAAGGAGCACATTAAGCAGGAAGATGGAGGTTTCTGTAAGAAATGTAAGGGAAAACAGAAAAAAGAAGAAAATGCAAAGATAATACAGTAGAAGAGGATCAAGGAGAAGGAGAAGAACAAACGAAAGAAAAAGCAGAGAAAATAACTTGACCACTTAGGAAATAAAAATGCAGACTGTCTAGAATAAAGTAATGGAGAAGCAATTACGGACTGTTTTACTCTTTCAGATATGCTATTCTATTTGATCTCTTAGAAGAAATCCTCACTTTGGCTATCTTAATGGAACAAAGCAATCACCAAAACCTACACTCTCCTTCATACAGCACATCTGTAAGATGATCCAAGACTGCTTTTCTCCACCTCTTCTAAATTGTAAGAAAATAACCTGGATATTTTCTCTGACTAATAGACAGTATTTACAGAGAAAAAATAAAAAGAAAAATAAAGAAAAAAAAAAAACACAAAACCAAACCAAAATGCAAATACTTTAGCAGTGTTTTCACTAGTGCTCTGGAACTCATGTCTATTCTGTATGCATCTGAATATTGTCCTCATTTCTATGCCAGCAGTGGCCATTTTGCTTTTAGCTTCCATTTTCTTCTTTTTTTTTTTTTTTAACTTAAAATCTTAACTGAGACGCTTTTAATACTTCCTACTTAGTTTCTTTAAATAAAAAAATAATGTTAAAAGTGATGCATCACTGACATGCATTAATCATGACTAAAAGCTGCGACCATGGCTACATGAATAAAACAAACATGTTAAGAGTTTCTCTGCTGCCCCTTCTTCTTCTTCCTACAGTCTGGATGGCTGAATCTTTTTCTTCTTTATTATTAAGAGGTCACTTGGGGTTCAATTGTGTTAAAGACGTCAGTATTTCTTACAAGCTCGTATCACTAACTCATTGTTTCTTTGGCTCAAGCTCTACTAAAAGAAGGGATTTTTCTCCCTTTTTTCAGTTGTAATAGAAGATCCTTAAATATGTGACAAAAGGAAGGCAGGAGCAGGAAATAAACAGTAGTATATCACGCCGCTCTCCCATGATAAATGATGGGAAATAATGGTATTCTCTTTTAGTACATGTTGTTAACTGCAACACAACTATGGGAATGCGAGTTTCTTTCTATATTCCTGGAAACTAGAATAAATCTAACCCTCCCTATGCTTCAAGTCAATCACCTCCCAATGCAGAAGCAAGTAACACTTAGGTAAGTTTAACATTGTGGCAAAAAAGACTGTTGCTTATATTTATTACAGAAATAATTAAAATTTGCCAGAACCAGAAATGCAGTATCGAAAAACATTGCAAAGTTCTGTCATGTAGCTGTGTTTCTCAACAGCCAAATCTGGTCACCTCAAAAGGATGTGGCACAGATGGGCAGATACTGTCTTACCTCAAGACAATGAAAACCTGGGTAAAGAACGTATTTCCCAGGCCTCTGAATTATATTGAAGTTAAGTACTCATTATAATGAATCATAGAAAAATGAGTCTGAATTTCCTCATATCTGGGGAATATCATTAGTTTCTTAGTGAAAAACATATAGGTTTTAGTCACAATACTGGTTGAGGGAAGAATGATCTTCAAAAGGGACTGCCTTTCCAGCTCAGTCTTACGACATTTGAGACCTATCAGTTTCTGACTTTACCTAACCTGACAGCCAGTACCACTGAGTTTCCTTCTCATCCAAGCGATGGAGCAAATTTTTGACAAGAAGTTCTCAAATATGTGGTATGATTACAATGTGGCATGTTTGCAAATAAGTATTATCATAGTGAAAATTTACATTATCTGAGGAAAAAAACCCAAACATTTCCAGGATATATTGTTTGGCCAGCTGCACAGATCCTCCCTGTCATACTGTATACCCAGTTATTACTCTTGAAAATTGAGGCCTGACTGGAATGTATAAACAAATTCACTGGGTTGACTGAAGCAACACTACCTTACTATTCCTTTAAAATCCACTGGACGACCTCCAATTAGTAATTATGGAACACATAATTACTAATTGACTGGAGGAATAAACTCAATTTCAGTTTTCCTGGATGTATCTGTTAACTTCCTGCTTCCATGTGTGCATTTACAGAACTGGAGACTTAAATCTCCTACTAAGATACAAAATGTTATTAAATGGGCACTAAAGTAGAATCATAGAGTTATTTAGCTTTGAAAAGGCCTTTAAGATCATTGAGTCCAATGGTGAACCCAGAACTGCAAAGTCCACCACTAAACCATGGAACCAAGAACCGCACAGATACATTTGTTCACTACTTGCAGGAATGGCGATTTTTGGGGCAGCCCATTCCAGAGCCTGACTACTCTTTCTGTGAATAATTTTTTCCAAATATCCAAATTAATCTCCCCTAGAACAACTTGAGACCATTTACTCTTGTCCTGTTGCTTGTTATTAAGGGAAGAGACTACAGCTGGCTACAATCTTCTTTCAGGCAGTTTTAGAGAGAAATAAGATGCCTCTCTGAGCCTCCTTTTCTCCAATCTAAATACTTCCAGCTTCCTCAGGTGCTCCTTGTAAGACTTGTGCTCCAGATGTTTCATCAGCTTCCTTGACCTTCTCTGGACACTTTAGCACCTCAGTGCCTTTCCTGATATTAGAGGCCAAAACTGGACACAGGATTTCAGGTGTGACTTCACCCATTGTTGAGTACAGGGGAATAATCACTGCCTTGGTCCTGCTGGCCACACTATTGCTGATACAGGCCAGCATGCCATTGACCTTCTTGGCTACCCAGGCATACTCTGGCTCACATTCAGCTGAGTGACCCCAGATCCTTTTCCAATGGGCAGCTTTCCAGGCGCTTAATTAAGCTAGATGGGCTAGCCAAAAGGAGGAAATGTAGTACACCGGTATTTGCATCCACCCTTGGGCCTATTCTGTAAAGGTTTGCCAGTATGACTGCTGAGTAGTTCAAATTCTCTGCATGAGGTTTGCTATGTGGACTTTTACTTACTATTAGCTTGAATCAGACTGTCAACAAAGCAACTTTTTCTCTCAGCAAAGAGCTTGATGGAATTATACATCTCCATCAAATTTGACAGATTTGAATTACTGACCTGGAAAGGAAAACATTCATACTCCTTTATGGGTTCCCAAAGCAATCTCTCTTTTTTTTTTATTATTACAATTTTAACAAAATGTGATGTTGAAAGGAATTCAAGATTAGATTCACAGCACCCCATTATGCACATTTTGTCTCCTTAAGCATGGATGGTTTTTAGACTTTAGGTGTAGCAAAAAACTGCCTATTTTTATAGCAGATCCCACAAATGAAAGACAATGTGAAGAAGGAGACCTAGAATATAGCAGAAGACCAAAGAATTCAAGTATCAATCTTGAAAATTTAGAATGAAAGCTTCATCTGAACCTTGCAAGGTGAAGCCTAATGAAGAAAACAACAGATGCCTATTTCTTATTATTAGGTTCCTCACAGGTTAGGTCCATTTTTCTAGTGGACAGTGAGGGGAATTAATTCTTCATAACTTTTTTTAACTTTGCAGTATTAACTATTGTATTGTGCTGACCCTGGCTGCCAGACACCCATCGAAGCCTCTGTATCACTTCCCTATCACATCCCACTGGATAGTGGAGAGAAAATGTAACAAAAGATTCATTAGCTGAGATAAATACTAGGAGAGATCACTCACCAAATACCACCATAGGCAAAACAGACTAGAATTAGAGATATTAATTGAATTTATTACTTACAAAACCAGAGCAGGATAATGAGAAGTAAAATAAGACCTGAAAAATAGCTTCTCTCCACCCTTCCCTCCTTCCCAGCTCTACCTCCTCAGCCAGTGGTGCAGGGAGACAAGGAATAGAGGATAGTTCATCACACAATTTTTCTGCCATGGCTCATGGACAGGAGTCCTTCCTCTGCTCCAGTATGTGTGTCTCCCACAGGAGAAAGTTTTCCATGAACCTCTCCAATGTGAATCCATCTCATGGGCAACAGTTCTACATAAACTGCTGCAACAAGGGTCACTCTTCCATGGGGTACAGTCCTTCAAGGAGAGGCTGCTCCAGTGTGGGTCCCCATGGAGTCACAAGTCCTAGCAGGAAACCTGCTCCAACATGGACTCCTCTCTCCACGGGTCTGCAGGTCCCTGCCAGGAGCCTGCTCCAGCATGGGTTCCCCATGGTTTCTCATCCTCCTCTCAGGCATCCATCTGCTCCAGTGTGCATCTCCTCCAGGGGCTGCAGGGGGATCTCTGCATCCCCATGGATCTCTGAGGGCTGCAGGGGCACTGCTCCTTCACCATGGTCTGCACCACAGCCTGGAGGGGAAGCTCAGCTCTGGCACCTGGAGCGCCTGCTCCCTTCTTTCTGCATTGACCTGATGTGTGCTGTTGTTTCTCCCGCAAGGTTTCACCCCGCTCTTCTCTGGTTGTAATTTCAACTGCAAATTAACTTCTTTTTCCTTCTTCTTAAATGCATTATTGTTCTACAAGGCGGCATTACAACCATTTCTAACTGGTCCAGCCTAGGCCAGCAGCACATCCCTTTTGGAGCCAGCTGGCATTGGCTCTGCGGGACATGGAGGAAGCTCCTGGCAGCTTCTTACAGAAGCCACCCTTGCAACCCCTGTGCTATACAAAACTGGTCTGTTGTTCAAACAACTTAAAAATCAACTAAACTTTTGAAAATGGATAAAATTTTGGCAGCATTTCCTTGGAATTTTTTACAGTTGTTATTTTAACATTTTAAAGTAGACATCAAATTAAGGGGTTTTTATAGGAAATGCTTAAATTAGGCAGTTTCTTGACTAATGGGTTCTAAAATAGGCAAAGTGTCTTGAAAATGAGTCATTAGGAGATGAAGAAAAATGGAGAAAAATGTTAATAAGAAAAACAAAATATCTGTGTTCTTATGTAATGCATATTATTAATTAGCTAGAGTTAACTAAATTATCAGCTTTTTCTTGACATTCAAACTTTAGTAGTAGGCCAAAAAATTAAAAATACCCCTTGGCTTTTTAATAGGGCAATTAAATGGCCAATATGTCAACTAGAATAGTTTTGTCATTTAAAGAAGATGTTAAGAATCACCTTCCTAAGGATTTACATCTTGGAATTAGTTATCCCCAAGCACATACAGACTCCATAATCACTCTTGCATTTTTTGTGGGTAATGATGTGACTGATTTGTAAGAAAATATTTCAGTTTTATCCCATTTCCCTTTTTTCATCTCCAGCTGTATTGAAAACATGCTTTTTTGTATTACAACCAGAAAAAAGA
Organism: Melospiza georgiana; assembly: GCF_028018845.1. Lineage (NCBI taxonomy): Eukaryota > Metazoa > Chordata > Aves > Passeriformes > Passerellidae > Melospiza > Melospiza georgiana. The sequence goes on from NC_080430.1 coordinate 76,300,913, forward strand.
AATCAAATATGAACATACTTTATGAATAAATACATAAAATATAAAATATAAGAGCCACTTCCTCCTTAATATGTACCCTATATAAATACACTCCCATTGTACTTTTCAACTATAGCTACATATATTCCAAATACAGGCACAGATTTTTTACTCCTCAACACTGGATATTCTGCAAGTCATACCTAGAATTCTTCTACCACATTGTTTTCCTGTTGTTCCGCAGGTAGTTGGAACTTTCAATCTTAATTTTTTTTGCTGTTGAAGCTTGGTAAGAATGGGATTTCTGTGTTCTAGGAAATTCTCTGATGGAAAACATTTCCATATTTAATGAGACATTTCTTTTACTGGAATTTTTTTTTTCATCCTAAAACATGACAGGTTGTCCTGGCTTGTTTCCTTGTTTTGTCATATTTGATAATTAAAAAAAAAAAAAGCAAAAAAAATCAAACTGGTTTTTAAATGAAGTCTTTGAACTGTTCATTTTTAAAACTTTGCATCAAAATCTTAGTATTCTTCCAAAGTTAAAACTGGCCCCTAAGCCACAAGGATGGCCTTCTGAAAGTTAGGTGCTTCAACTGTCTTTTTTCTGTAATCAGGGAAATGAGAGAGGCACCTCTAAAATACAAGCAATCCATTACCTCAGGATAGGTTGAGTCGGGTTTCATTCACTATAGGCAGAGGCACGATACTTGCCTGATATTTGCTGAACTTGTAAATAATTAAGAAAGAATGTCTCAAATCTGGATTTTTCTGCCAAATACTGGTTTGATGCAGCCTCACCTTAGATAGCTGTAAAATTATTTGATTTTTGCCCCAAAGTAATTTTAGTTCTTCAAACAGTCCAAGATAGTTAACTAAATGTGCAGTAGTTGGCATGGCACTTTCAGCTTGTGTGTTGAGATGTTTGCGTACGTTATGTCTGCATTTCTCTGAAAAGGTGTGTGCTGGATGGAATGATTGCTCCTTCTCTAGGAACAGCCAAGCATCAGTCATAGAAAAGGCATCCAAACCAGTAGCTCTGGGAAAGGCAAGAGGGAACAGTCCCAAGACATCTGTGACTTTCTGTGTACCAGTGGTACTACTGACTCCCATCTCTGGGGCAGGTCACAAAGATGTCAGAAAGAGAACTCTGCAGATGCCAAAACAGACCTGGTAGAGTTTGCTCCAACTCAAGTCCGCTGATGTGATAAACAAACTAATTTATAAGTAGAAATCTGCAAGGCCACAGTGGGAGAATATCTTATGAATTGCTATAATTTCTGTTCTATCTGATCACTTGCAGCTTTTTTTAAGAGTTCTGCAAAAGTTTTTTACTTGCATCTTTTTCACCTTTAAGGTTTTGGAAAACTGTCTACACAGAAAAGGTCTGGAAAAACCCAAAGTTTTGTAATTTTGGGAAGACGAAAAAACAAAGTTATGGAAAAAAGCTTAGCTACAAGTTAATAATATTGGAGTGAGTTGACTTTGCCTGGATGCCAAGTGCCCACCATGCCACTCTATACCTCTTCTCCCACAGCAAGATGGGGGAAGAAAATAAGATAGAATAAAACTCCTAAGTTGAGAAAAAGACAAGAATCAAAAGAAAACCAAAAAGTAATGTGTTTGCATGCAAAGAGATACAGAATTATACTACTTCCCATCAGCAAGCAATGCCCAGCCACTTCCTAGGAAGCAGGGCTTCAGTAAGAAAAGCTCTGGAAGGCCAACATATTAAGTAACAAATGCCCTCACTTCCTCCTCCTTTATCTTTACTTTTATATCTGAGCTGACATCATATATTATGAAATATTTCTTTGATCAGTTTGGGCAAGCTGCACTTGTTATGTTCCTTCCCAAGATTTTAATCATCCCCAGCCTTCTGATGAGGGTGCAGAATGCTGAGAGACTGCGCTCACGCTCTGGGGAAATGAACTCCAGCTCAGATAGACTCAATGCACCTACTCAGTACAGGGGAAAGGGTACTTCAATGGTTTCTTAAATTCATAACCTTAGCAAAACTGACTTGTTGAAGGAAATGAAGCTAGTCTGACTAGATGTCTGACTAGATTTTACAGTGGTGGTTGAACTGAATTCTTGGAATGACACAGACGAAAGAGTGGAAAGGAGTAAAATTAAAAATGCTGCAGGACAATAAGTAGGGCCAATAAAATGCCCAGTACATGAGTTCAGGGTGACTATAACAGCAATATCCTGCAAAGACTTCAGAGGTGCAAGGCTGCTGTAAGGAGGTCTATAGAACAGATGTTGTCATAGTTAATGTAGGCAATAATAAAAGCTTGCACAAATGTTTTGACTGCGTGCACAGTTGGACTGACAAGGTTTGAGAGAAACCCAGTGAAAGCATCCCCCTGGAGACAGCAGGAGTTTAAGCTTGACATTAGCAAAGTAATTTGGAGAACAGTGATGTTTCTGCCTAAGATGGAAAATGAATTAGTGAAATGTTTTGAAAGAGAAGATCAAGAGATAAATTTTGTCCATAATGAATTTAAAATACCAACTGGATACAGTTATTTGTGAAAAGCAGACCAAGATCCTTGGCTGGATGAAAGGTCATAGATCTTCCACAGAAAAACACGTTTTCAAGTAATTAAAATATCATTCTGATAGATACTTGAAAACTAGTGATCTGTATTTTTACTATAGCCTGGAGGTCAAAATAGCTGTCAAGAGGTCATGAACAACATTAAAAAATTAATTGCACAATTAATTGCGAGGTGATGATAAAATAAGAAAGTCAATCTTGTAAGTACAAGTAAATATATCCCTTCTGGAACATTTATTTACACCCAGTTGGAATTATATTCAAGGGATTCACTAGTTTATTCCCCCAAACCCTCTCAAATGTCCAGTTGTTGCCTGCAATACATCTAATATTATGCTTTATATTTATACAAGTTTAAAGGTTTAAAAGGTCTGCATCTTTTCTATAAAATACTTTCTTCTTCTAATTGTGTTTTCCTTCTTCTCCCTCCCACTTCCAGACTTTACTGGGAGGCAGTTTATCTGTTGAAATACATTGAAAGTTTATATCTAAAATAAATATTCATAATGCAAGATTTTAATAAACTGTAACAGACATTTTTATGGTGCCACTAAAAAAACAAGTGAATTTAATTAAAAAAAGTGATGAAAGAATGTGAATTGACATAAGCTTGTTTCATACAGAGTACCACAATAGATTCAAGAGCCACTAGAGATCAAGAAAAGGGAGGGATGAGAATGGAAAGCAATTTTGCTGGAGGGAACCTCTCTTGCTGGAATTATAGTGAATAGGGAGAAAACCAGAAATAATAATAAGAAAAGGTTCAAGAACCTCCGTAGTAGATAAACTGCATAGATAAACCAGGGATTTTTATTTTTTAAGGAATACTGGCCTCCATATATTTGAAGCTATCTCCTCTTCCTCAAATTTTATGATTGCTTTAAAATCCAGATCATAAAAACAGAATCTTCCCATGGTTCATGGGTTTTCAATCTTTTTGTTTTCCATCTCCCCACACAGAGAAAAAAAACAGAGCATCTGGTTTTGCAGTTTGGAGTTGTGCCCTTGGCTCTTGATAAATTAACATATGATCAAACCCATTTGCACCTGTGCAAACTGGTAGTCTCTAGCCAATGTTGTTTTTTGTTGCTTTTATTTTTCAGTTAATTCTGTTAGATTTAGCTAAACTTTAGAAAAGTCAAGTCCAGAACTAAAGCAAAAAAAAGCTGTCTGAATACTGACTCATCGTATGTTTATTGAACACATTCAAATTTATTTGTCTATTTGCATGTCTTGAAGCCCAAAAATTTTCATAAAAGAACACTGTAAGTTAACAGTACTTTCTCATCTGCACAAGCAAAAGATGTGAACATTAAGGGTATTAATCTTCTCAGCCACTGAAGAGAGAATACTTGAAAGAAACAAGTAAGACTCACACAGACGTTACCCTCCTTCACATATTTTCCTACAATAGTAGAGAAACACCACGTTTGCCATATACTTTCCAAATCTATAAAATATGACTCTGTAACCAAAATACGATTTTCTATAATGCCAAAACAATGTCTCTCAAAGACATTTTTGCTTGAAATTAAAGACCACCAGGTGATTTGGATATCCCAAGGCAAAATTAATGATCCTTAGCATTAACAAACCAAAATGTTTACTGTTACCATAATCAAACACAAAGAAGATTGTGGCTGTTTCAACCTGCCCTGTTTCAAGTGTTTCTTGAAAATATTTCTTATATAAAATACCTTCCTTATCTCACTTTAATTAATTCAGTCTTTGTACTCAGTCTCTAGTATATGTTCTTCACACAATACATTACATTTTTGCATTCATCTATAAGGTCATTTTATTTAAAAATTGTTCAGTTGCAAGATGGGCATCTCAAGGCCACCTGAAAATGTGTTTGATCCAAAAATTGCTGTAATGTAAAGCAAACTTTTCCTCCATCTCTCAATATTAGAACTCATAAGCTCTACTTATGAGACCAATAGAACATATTTACTACAGCAAATTTAGAGTCATTGCTCTTTCTTCTTTGTTTAGGCACACAAATGCTCAATCCATTTAGAAGGGTGTTCTTTGGAAACAAGCCTTCTGAGGACTATTTATGCTATGTCTATTTCTTTAGAAATGGTCAACTCCTAAAGTATTTGGTCCAGATGAATAATTTATGGATTTTTCAGAAGTTCAAAATTTGTCTTTGTTTCCTATACTCCAGCTGCTATGACAGATTCCTAGCCAGCCTAGTAGTTTATTTTAAAATAAACTTAGAGAAGGAAAATCGATCATTTCAACTTGTTGCAAACATGAACTCCATGTAACTAACCTCCTCTTCATAAGACCACAGCAGTTGTTGTCAGACCTTTTCTATTCAGGAGGATTGCAGTGCAACTGCCTGTCCTGACTTCTCTAAATAACCTTTCTTTCAGCTGAGTGTCAGTCTCAACTGCATTGCTTGAAATAATGCATGGGATTAAAGGGGAAACGAGTTTATTTGAATAGTCAGGATAAAGCCAGATGGCATTTAAGATTGGTGCAATTTATTAATAATAAAATACATTTTATTTCCCTGACTTTTTTTCCTATTATACACTCAGACGTAGTGCAGTGATAGTAGTACAGGTGGGCTGCAGAATTCTTATGCACTTTTGTCCATGAACATTGAAGAAAATAGATTTTTGATCAAACCAGAAGTCGTGATGTGTCAATTCTCTAGGGAACTATCTGAGTTTGCATATAAATATTGATGTGATAGATGAGCTTCAAATGTTCTTTCCTACTAAAGACGTAGTCATTCAATCAGAAAGCAGTTGAGAGCATGAAATGGTGGGGGTCTGTTCCAACCTGTGAATAATGAACCTCAGACAGCTGAAGACATCTTCAAAGTGAACACATCAAATGACTTCTAGCCTGCCATATGTTTGTATCTAGTCTTCAGTTAATAATTGCAAAATAATAACAATCTCAAGCTGCTTACATATAATTTGCAAGAGTAAAAAAGCCAAATAACTTGCTAACTATAAAGAAAGATTTGATGGACAAAAATTCGCCCTTTTACAAGAAAGGTTTCACTGACAGATAATTCAGAGACTTTATGAAGGCTCTGGTAAAACAAAATTACTTCAGCTATTTCCCATGAGACTACTAGTACTTTTTAGAAAGTAATAAAAATAAAATAAAGTCACAAAACAAAAAAGGCAAAACCCTCCCCCTAAAAAATAAATTATTTTTTGTCTCAGAATAATAATTTTATGAAAACAGAATCTATATTTGCCGAACAAGTGATGCCCATAGAGAATGACTTCATAGCACAATACACTGCAGGACAATAGTTCTGTAATGGGGTGTGTCCTTCATGTTTCTAACTGCCTTGCAATTACATTTCTATGTGTTTATCTCTCTCACCCTCATAAATCTTTCAGTTCCTCTCCAGTAGATTGCTCCACAGCTGCCCCAGACGGAGAAGTGACAGCATATGCTGCGGCCGTGTGTGCTGCTGCTGGCCAGCAAGCATGTGCGTGCTGATAGACCTAACAGCCGGCGACACAAAACTGGTAATTGCTGATCTCATAACACTTGCTGGAATTTAATTATGTTCCTGACCTTTAATCCTCTGTGAATTTGGCTCAAATTGCTAAGTCATGGAAAACTTCTTGAAGAAAGACCATGTGATTGCAACACTGCCTTGTTTCTGAAGGATATCCTAGGAAATTTTTTCAGAAATAACCCAAGTGAGATGGCAGCAGTTCAGAAAATTAAGGATCAAGGTCTCTTTAACATCTTTGTTGGCAACAGGGACAATGGGATTAAGTGGGAGCAAGTTCACTGAAAACACGGATCTGTGTGATGCAGCTGACATGCTGTAGGAAAGCCATGGCATCCAGAGGGACCTGGACAGGCTGGAGAGCTGGGGCTGTGCAAACCTCATGAAGTTCATTCAACAAAGCCAAGTGTAGGGTCCTGCACATGGGTCAGGGCAATCCTAGGAACACCCACAGGCTGGGCAGGGAAATGATTTGGAACAGCCCTGAGGAGAAGGAGCTGATGAAAAACTCAACATGAGCCAGAAGTGTGTGCTCCCAGCCCAAACAGCCAATGGAACCCTGGGCTGCATCCAAAGGAGCGCGGCCAGCAGGACAAGGAGGGGATTATATCCCCTCTCCTCTGATCTGCTGAGATCCCACCTGGAGGGCTGCATATACTTCTGGCACCCCCAAAATAAGAAGGACGTGGAACTATTGAGGTTAGTCCAGAGGAGGAACACAAAATTGATAAGAGAACTCGAACCGGGGCTGTTCAGCCTGAAGAAGAGAAGGTTGTGTGAAGACCCCATAGCATCCTTACAGGATCTGAAGGGGACCTGCAGGGAAGATAAAGAGAGACTCTACATGACAAACTGATAGGTAAAGGAGTAACAGGTCAAAACTGAAAAAGGGAAAATTAGTTTAAATATTAGTAAGAAATTCTTTAGTGTGAGGGTGGTGAGGCACCACAACAGGTTGCCCTGGCAGGTTGCGCATTCCCCAGCCCTGAAGGTGTTCAAGGCCAGGTTGGGTTAGACCTTGAGTGAGCTGGTCTACTGGGATGTGTCCCTACCTGTGGCATGGAGGTTGAGTCCAGGGGATCTTTAAGGTTCTTTCCAAACCTTAGCATTCTGTGATTCTATAAGGTCACAGTTGTTTTTTTTAGTCAGGGGATGGATATTAGCACCAACATTAAAGCTGATGCACAAGTCAGATTATTTTAGTCTTTATTGCAGAGTCTGAATAATCCTCTGGAAACTAATTACTAGCTATCAAAACTATAAAAACAACTGCAGGAAAAAGTGATCCTAAACATAGATAAGTGCACAGAAAGATATGCCAGAATGCAAATTCTTTCAGTATAAGACTAGAACTCACCATTAGTGACTAGTATGGTTTAATTTCAGAATAATTTATTAGTCTATCACTGTGCCTGCTGAAAATCAACTGCTTGAAAAATAAAGCATGACTGGAAAATTAAATGGATAAGAGGCAGAAGGAAAAGCAGAGAGCAGGGGATAGCTTATTGTCAGAGAAATTTCTGTAAGAAATAAAATTTTGCAAATTCAAAAGCTCTATGGAATGTTCTATTGAAGGCTCTTAGTTTAAAGTGTGGAACAAGAAGTCATAAAGAATAGAAAAGCATGCATTATATCAAAGTAAAATGTTACTAATTCAACAAAAAACCTATCTGGAATTTGTACACAACTATTTGTCAAATAATTCCAAATAATGAACAAATTTGTAAAAATCAAAAAGAAGGAAAGCAATATAATGAAAAAATATAATTGCTATTGATAAAGTCATGAAAGTGTAAGTTCATCTATCTGTAAGTCTGAAAAAACAAAAAAACCTTATATTTGTAGGTAAAATATTTAAAATGCATAGAAATTATAAAATATCTTTAAGAAGGTGAAAATCAACACAAGGCATTGTTCTTGAATGTAGCTTGTCTGCATCTTTTATACTCACTGAATCTCCTACACCAAAAGTAATGGTCACCTTAAAGCCCTCAAGTTTCCCTCGCACTTCTGAAATATCATTTGTCTCACTCTTTGTGACACATTCAGACACACATTTTGCTTCTCCAGATTCATAATTACACTTAAAAAAATCAGTGCAAGTTAAATCTCTATCTTTTTTTTTGTCAGTCCTCAGCAGATTTATTGATAAGAACTTACCTCTTCATAGTCTGTGTTGGTTTTGATCCCTTGGGAGAAAAGCAAGCATGATGGCCTGGAATCAGACACAGAAACACAGCTAAGATGTACTTCTCTGATCATTTATTTTGACTCAAAGGGAGATGTTCTTTCACACTCTCTAGTAAATATCAAAGTTAACTAAGATGGAACACTTTTTCAGTAGCAGACAAAGGAAATGTATGCTCTAGCTGAGATAAGCACCATGCATTATTGTGATTCAGTGCTTCTCTTGCCTTCTCAAAAGAGTGGGTAAATGCATAGGCTATACAAACACACTCAGTGAGAGAATTTTAGCTACAGCACTGTTCACAGAAATGTTTTAATAGAGAACCAAGAGGAAAAAATGCCTTGTCCCATTATTAATTTATCGAGTTCAAAGACTCTCCCTGCAGAGCTGACATGATGACACAGAAAATAATATATTACAAAAAATAAGGTAAATGAATATGTTAGATATAAATCCAAAACAGCTTGAACACAACACTTTACTGAATGCAAACATTTGAAATACTCCAGGATTGTGAACACTAAGTTCAGAAATTCTATGATTAGGTTGTAAAATGTAGAAAGGTTGAACATGGGTTTCTTACTCTTATGACCGAACAGAAGGTTTAAAAATGTTGTTAATGATACTGACTTCAGGTCAGTATCAATATACCTTTTGCCTACCTTTTTCATAAATTAAGGATTATACAAAGGAAGGATGCAGCAAAAGATGAAAATCAGCAAACTGTATGTTCAGTTGCAGGAAAATCTTAGGAGAGGTGTATATTTAGTAGGAGTCACTAAAGACAACTATGCAATTTTTCTTATGGGCCACTTATCTGTATTTTCATCTTACAAAGATGACAAAAGTGAATAATAACAAACATAGATACAAAAAAAAATCAATATAATTAGTATGGCTTCAAATTTAAAAGCTATTTTAATCTACTGTAAGGCCATCCCTCGTACTTATAAGAAAATCCAAACAAAACCAGTGGAAGGAACTCTCCTATATAGATTGCTCCTCTCAGACCTTTCTATGACATCCATTCTTTTTGGTCAATAATATTAAATTGGTGATACAAACATATCATAATATTCTACATGGGTTGTGTTTTGCCCTGATTTTGCTGACAGTGATGATAACAAAATAACTCTATCTGCTTCACCTTATTTACACAATAGGAAAATAACACTAATTAGGTTAGAAGTGGTTTTTATGTTATAGAGTGCACTGAGGAAATTCAATATAAGGCTTCCCCTAATAATAGTAATCATCTACATATCTATATACTTATAGTTGGTTTTGCTACTCTGTTTTATTTCTAAATGATTCTGGAAAGGAATCAATTCGAACTAAATTTCAAATTAATTGAAATAGACTCAGAAACACTATCTGCAAAATGGTCACTCTCAATGTCTTGGTAAATGCAAGAGCTCTATCCAAAATTTAAGTCCAAAGACCCTGTTGTTATATACCATTCTCAGGAGAAAGAAAAAAATAAAGCTAAAGTCCTATATAATGGTAAGACAATTCCAGAAGATTTGTACAAAATTACACATCAGGATGTGTGGCACATCAGGATATTTAAGCAGCAATGTTACACATCAGGATGCTTAAGCAGCATGGCACCTTTTTATTAAGAAAGCACCATTTTCAGTATACTTAGGCCTTTAACCTCGAAAATGTCTTACTTTTATCTTTGTGTCTGTGGAAAGCAGCATTACAGGGGCTCATTATCAGAAAACTGCAATTTGGAGGAAGTACATCAATAGAGACAGTCAAGTACTACATCTTAGAGACTACCAATTAGCTCTGGTTAGTTTTGTTTCTTTATGTTAGTAGCTGTAACTTTGGTGGAAAATGCATACAAAACATATGCAGATTGGGATAATTTAAAACTGAAATACTATGGCAATTTAAATTTCTTTAATGAATAATTTAGTCTCACAAAATCCACACATATTAAAAAAGCTATGAACAAAAGATAATTCAAGTGCCCAAATAACATAATAGCTGTTATGGTGCAACATTCATATTTCTTTTTCCGTTACAGAAACACAGTATCACATATTGGTGTTAATACCAGTATTTCCAACAAATCAAACACAAGATTTCAACTATTCATTCTAAGCACCAATATCACACAAATGCAATGGGAACTGCATCATTTAGTTACAAAAAAACCTCCAAACATTTCAGTATGACTTGCACTCTATTCGGCAAGTAAAATTTAGCTTGATCTTTCTCTACACAGGATCAGCTGGAAAATGTACAGTGCAGTTCATGATGAACTACATGGCCATCATGAGCATTCATGCCCGAGGTAGCAGTCTTAAGCCTGTCTTTTATTTAGATTTATTTGCTTCTGTTTGTTCCTGCGGTAATTACTTTTCAAGAAGACACATTTCAATGTAGACTACAGTCAGACCAAGCCTGTCCTGATGCATGCTTTGTTGGGTTTTTATGCGACACACTTCACAGACAATATTCTAAGCTACATGCTTAAGGCAAAAAACCCAAAACCCCCGTGCCCTGTAAGACCTGGTGATGTGGAGGTACCAAAGCTAAAGTAATAAAATAACCAGAAATTCTATTTCCCACTTCCTTATTTTCAATTTATCATTAGATTATCTGAAATATTTCTTATAATGTCAGGACTGGGCATTAAGGACATGAATATTTGTAAGTATTATGTTTTGCATAAAACACATTAATGAGATAAATATCTTAATTGAGCAGGAACATTATAAGATTTTAATACTAGACTCAGTTGATGTTGTTATGAGGTTGTATAGAATATGTTCAGTTGTTATGAGATTGCATAGAATATGTTCAGTTGGAAGGGACCATCAAGATCATTGAGTCCACCTCCTGGCCCTATGCAGGACACCAGCCCAGGAGTCTCACCATGTGCCTGAGAGCTTTGTACAAATGCTTCTGGAACTCTGTCAGGCTTGCTGCTGCGACCACTTCACTGGGGAGCCTGTTCCAGTGCCCAACCACCCTCTAGATAAAAACTGTTCCCTGATATCCGACCTAAACCTCCCCTGACTTCAGCTTCAGGCCATTTCCTCAAGTCCTATTACTTGGTCATGAGAGAGAAGAGATCAGTACTGCTCCTCCACTTCCTCTCATGAGGATATTGAAGACCATTATGAGCTTTTCCTTCAGTCTCCTCTTCTCCAGGCTGAACAGACCAAGTGACTTCAGATGTTCTTCATACAGCTTCCCCTTCACTAGCCTCATTCAATGCCCTTCACTAGCCTCATTGCCCTTCTTTGGACATTCTCTAATAGTTTAATGTCTTTCTTACATTGCAGCACCCAAAACTGCCCCCAGCACTCGAGGTGAGGCTGCCCCAGCTCAGAGCAGTGCAGAACAATCCTCTACCTTGACACACTGGTGATGCTGTGCCTGATGCACTCCCAACACAACTGGCCTTCCTGACACTGCCGTCTCACATTCAACCTTGCATTGATCAGAATTCCCAGGTCCTTTTCCACAGCACTGGTCTCTTACTTCCTAGTCTATACATAAACCAGGGTTGCCCCACCCCAGGTGCAGAATCCAGTACTTGCCCTTTTTAAGCTTCATATGGTTAGTGATTGCCCATATCTCTAATTTGTGAAGGTCTCTCTGCCCTTGAGGAAGTCAACAGCTGATCCAGTTTAGTGTCATTGAGAAACCTACTTAGCATTTCTTTAAATTCTTCATCCAAGATGGTAATCATGTTGAAGAGAAACAGTATGTTAAACAGTAACAGAAAAAAATTCAGAAAAATATCTTTACAAGGCTTTAGTGTACCAGTGAAAATTTCTGTCACTTAAATATGCTTGAAATAATGGGAAGCCCTGTTGCAGAAAACTGAATATCCTAATATTTTTACAATTCTAAAAGTGATGTTAATTGCTCATTTATTTCATACATCAAAACCTAGGTGCATGACTTCCTTTTTTTCCCAGATACCTATTCTATGATAATGAATTATAGTTTAGTGCATAAATTATTCATGACAAGTTTGCCCATATGCAACTGTGCACAGAGAGATTTGAGCAGGTGCGCTTTGGTGCAGTAGGATTTCTAGCCTCAGAATCAGTAGGTGTGCTGACAGAAAGTCATACATGTGCAAAAATGTCATCAGTTACATTATCTGTGGTTCCAGAACTAGCGCGGTGCCTGCCAGCTCCAGAGTTATCCTGCCTACTCTACTGGGCACTGTGGAGATGTCCTTAGTAGTCTGGGTATGCCAGTTTCTGAGATTCAATACATAAGTATTTTGATAGTTTCTGTTTTTCTGGAAGATCCTAAGGCAGGAATTCAAAGCCCACATGAAAATCTCAGCCTGCATGCTAAAAATTTTGCTTGTAATTCTTCAAGTCATGGAAAAAAGCTTTGAAATTTCACTGGAAAAGTACCCTAAAGGACAAGAAAGCTAAGAGAAATGTAAACACTCAAGTCCTTTTTTTTTTCCCCCTTCTAAATAGTGTAATGTTTAATGACCCCTAAAATCTTAAAATATTTTTTGGTTTCCAGGCACTGAAAAGTTCCTGAAACAAAAGCAAGGAAAAACCAGTCAGAATAGAAGCAACACAATGGGTATGTTATGTCACATATGGTATATCCATAGGAAAGACAGAATATTTTGAGAATATGCAGATTCCAAAGGATGACCTCATTTCACTGCATCAAACATAGCTACTGATGTGTGCTATGTGTGCCCTTATTACACTCCACATTTTAGAAAGTCAATAGTAAATCTAAACATCACCATTTCCTGAACACAGGATCTACATTTCTGCAAACTTCTCTTAGCATCCATTACACCTATTATTTCCAGTACCTAAATTTCATATTTTGAACTTGTCATTTAACGTAATTTTTTTTAAACCAATCATTTGTTTGGCATATCATTATGCCAAAGATGAATCATGGAAACAGTAAGCAGCCAATGATGCTTTTAGCAGTAAAATGTTTTACTCTGAGCCTACTCAGGGTATTTAATGTTCTTGGTTTCTCTAAACTCATTGGAAGGTGAGTATGTTTGTCATTTTGTATGATGCTCTTACCATTCTGGTTATATGGTGTTATGTCCAAGGTTTGATTTTATAAACTAAAAAAAAAAACAACATCAGGGTGAAATAGTCTAGTAGACCAGCAGTGAGGAGTGTGAAATTTAAGGAGAAAGACAAAGTATATTGAAGGCTTCCATTCCCACTGGATAAGCTGTTCTATGCTGTTATTTGTCACTTAATAAATGCCCATTAATTATAAAAATCCAAAAATTATCACAGGGGGAAATAGGAACATAAAAACATGATGCTGCTAAGTTCAATTTACTGAACAGGCCAAATTAGACAGAGGCAGTGTCAGGAAAAGCTTACTCTCATGCACACACACACACACACACACACACACACTACAAACTGGGACTGTGCCAGTTATTTCTTCAGTGATCAGCACAGCTCAGCCAAGGGAACACAACATTGACTCAGAGTAGTGTCAATGTCTGGTTCAGGACAGAAGGCCAGCACCCACATCTAACTTCTTTGTCTGGGCCCTCTGTTTCTTAAAGGTATTGGATATCCATGTAGCAACACTTTCCTCAATCTTTCTTACTGGTGGTATTAAATAGCAAGATTACATGCCATCAAATCATCATCATCATACTGTACCTTTCCATCAGTTACAGGTATTGCTGTGTGCCACAAATGAGTATTTTAACATCACTGGAAAAAATCACCAGCAAAGGTATCAGCAAAAACAGGTTTAATATAAAAGCAATAGCATGAAAAAGTTCATTTTTGCAAGGTTTGTTCTATCACTTACTAGATGGTTAAAGCACACTGAGATAAAAAGAAAAAAAACCCAAAATATCCAGTCAACAAATCCTAACTGAAATAAACCTAAACCTTATCTATGTGGAGGTCAGGGAGGAAGACAAAAAGATAGGAAAGGGTAAGGAAAAATAGATGTGTAGACTAAAGGTCCAAGAGAACTTAACCGGTAACTTAAGTCAAACAATTTTCCAAAGGATTCATATAGAATTTACTACACCACAGCAGTAACTTATTTACAGGCCTAACTCAAAAATCTGAAGTATTTAAGAATCTAGGAGGGCAGCATTCCAAGTACATTTACTGCGGCATATTCACAGTTACATGCCCACAGACATAGAGAGTCTTCAAAGGGTACCAGTGAAAAATTCCACTCAAATTCAGTGAAATAGTCACTTCAGATGCCTTTACATCTGAACAAGCAAAGGGTTGAACCTTAAGGAGTGGAGGGCATCAGCCCATTATCCATTGTTGCTGTTTGGTGACCCTCCAAGTAAAAATCCGTCAAGTTCACTCGCTCCAAGAGATCCTACTCAGAGGGATGTGGCTGGTTTCAGCCCGCTGTGGTCCACAAGACCTTAAATAGTCTCATTTTGGGCCACTGTTTATTTGCCACAGGAAATTGGCTTAAGCAATTTTTCATCCTGGCTCCAGCTTTGAAAGATTAATTATATAAATATTGTTCCATTTGAGTTGGTATTCAGGAAAAAAAGAGGTGTCCAAAGCTGTTTGCTAAAAAGATAAAAAGAAAGCAGGTGCTTGTTAGGAGAGCATAAGTTCCTGGGAACAGATAGTCTGTCTGATGAGCTCGAGAGGAGCTCAGGCAGGTGCTGTTTGCCAAGGCTGAGGTGTAATAAGTATTTCTCAGATCATAGTGGGGTAGTGGGGGGGAGGGGGGAGCACTACCACCTGCTGTCACATCTTAATCTCTACAAAGATTCATCACACTCTGTTTTATTTTCATTATCCTGATATTCACATATCACTATATTCAACCCTTGATCAAACCAACGTTATGAACGTCCTGTGTCAAGAGTAAAAGAAGCTTTTATGCTTTAGCATGCTCATTTATAGTTAAATTAAGAAATTTCCTGAAGAATTATCATGCCTATTATCCCTATTTTTAGGGAAGAAAATGAACACTACTTAATGGACCATATGCTCAGGTGCAGTAAATCCTGGTAGCATGACTGACTTGAAATATTTCTAGGCCTAGAAAAGGACATACTCTGATTTCTCAGTTTATTTTTCCCCATGCCACCACCTATCCTACATTTCATATCAGTATGACTATAGCATTAATGAAATATTAATAGTGATCTAATGTGAAAAGAAACACTCTTAGAACAACCAAATACTCTATCCCTGTTCAGAATTGTTTGTTCTATCTGCAATTTTGCCTGTCAGCTCCTTTAATGTACTCTATTTTCATAGCATCAGCTGATTTCCACTGAAATATAAAAGAAAAAAAAAGGAAATTTTTAAAGCTTTCTTATAATTTGTTCTGTTTGGATAGGAAATTTATACTTATTAATCCCTAACAGACACTGTCTTATTCTGACAGGTCTATTCAAATAGTGTTGAGAAAATAAAACTACATTTCCCTTATTTCCTTTCTTGGGCCAGATTCTGCTTTCATTAAAAATATGAGTGTTCCAGAGAAATAATCTTGCCTTAACCTCTACTTCCAAGATTTTCCTGCAAAGTACTGGGAGCTACTGCTGAGTTAAAACCTGGAAATGAGCCAGCTACGTGAACTTGAAGTCCAGAAAGCCAAATTTATTCTAGCCTGCATCACAGTATATGTGGCCAGAAGACCAAGGAAGGTGATTTTGCCCTGCTACATCCAGCTCCAGGGTCCCCAGAAGAGAAAACACATGGACCTGGAAGGGTAGGTCAGGACAAGGGCCATTAATTCTGAAGGGATAAAACACCTTTGCTCTAAAGAAAGAGTGACAGAGTTAGAATTGTTCAGCATGGAGAAGAGAAGGTTCTGTGGAGGCCTTTATTGCAGCGTCTCAGGCTTAAAGGGGGTCTATAAGAAATTTTAGGGACAAACTTTTCAGCAGGGCCTGCTGCAACAGGACAAGGGTTAATTGTTTTAAACGACAAAAGGATCTGTCTTAGACTAGATGCAAGGAATAACTTTTTAAAATGAGGGTGATTGTCCTAGTTTAGGAATTGCATTCCCACTTTCCCACCCACTCTGTGCCTATGCTTTTCTTCCCAACCTAAGCCAAGCCAGGCCCCTTCTTCTCTCTTCTTTCCAATGACAAGAGATTACCTGAAGTGGTATGGAGTAACAACCTAGACATATCCTCACTGCCACTGCAAAAAATTAACTCTGTCCTTGTGTGAAACTGGGACAGTGATGAAACACTGGAACAGGTTGCCCAGAGAAGTGGTTGATGCCCCATCCCTGGAAACATTCCAGGTTATGTTGGTTGGGGCTCTGAGCAACCTCATCTGCCTAAAGATCTCCCAGCTCCTTGCAGGTGGTTGGACTGCATAGCCTTTAAAGATCCATTTCAACCTGAATCAGTCTATAATTTTATGATTTTCAGGAAAAAAAAAATCACATTTTTGTAGCAGCAGTTTGTACATAGTGTCCCACAATATAACTAAGTAATTCTTTGGGATTTTCTTGTGTTGCTTATTCTTTTTAATAATGCGTGGCATTTAAATATCTAGAATAATGTATCTTTATGCATTTAAATTTAGAAAAACCCAAAAAACTAAATTGAGATAAAACTAAATTGAGTGGTGCAAGATCTTTGCACTTTTCATTACCAGAATGATGTTCCACATGGTGATACTTCATGATGCTCAAAAGAGCTTCATGAAGCTTAAAAAATTAAACTAAACGATTGCCATCCACTGTGTTTTCAGAGAAAAGGAATCTTAAAAATATACTTTAAAGATATTTATTTTGGAGAAAATTTTCAAATATCAAATTAATGGGCAGCAATATGAAATGGATGGATAGGATGGATAGATGGCTGGATGAATGGATGGATGGATACAAATAGATGGGATGTAAATTCTACATTTTCCAATCAGTATATAATATTTTTAATTTATAGGGTGAATTAAAAGAAATGATTGTAGAATTACTATTCATGCTTCTTGAAAACAAGAGAACATGTAATAATTAATTATTATTGTTTTTAATGTATGGATTTTTCCTCTTGTCCTCCACCAACTTTTCCTTCTTTGCATTATTTTTTAATGCAGAAAGGATTTGTCATTGCAATGTTTATAGAGCCAGGCCTCTTGTCCTTAGCAGTATGAGTGAGAGCTGATTGTTTCTAACCACCTCACCTTCATAATTTTAAAAACTGACTTGGAACTATTCTATCCTTCTGAAGATTCTTTAAAACTTTCTGAGTATGAGTAGGCAAATCCTAAATCCTTTTTTAAAAATCAGGCTCTTTCAGAGGTATCTCAAAACTAGGCTTTCCAGAAACTAACCACTTCTCATGTTTGAAAATGTAGACTGCATCTTGTGGGAAATAGCATTCAAAGAAGCTACTCATACACAGTCTATAAAGTCAATGTGTAAAAAATGGAAAATCCTGTGCAGGTCAAGAATAAAAAATTGTAATACATGAAAGAGTTAAACTTCCTTTCTGTATCCCACAGTGTGAGATTGTTTCTTATCTTTATCTGAAGGCCACCTGACACATACTGTTTTGTACCTGGACTTTTAGAAAAGGATGGCAGTCTGAAAAATAACAGGCATACTTCCATTGCATTCAACATGACTCATACCCTGTTTCTATCATAGAAGATGCAAATATTTGCAAATGAAAAATATTTCCTTTAGTATTTTTATATTATAAACTTAGATGACATTCCTAAGCTGTCCTAACACCCAGTTATGTTTACAGTTATTTCTGTAAAACAAAATTGTGTATTCACAAAATAATTGTGCCCTAGAGAAAGCTTGAGTTTAGCCTGCCTTTTCGAGTTTTTCTAACTGTGCACTTAAATGAAATTGGCATTCTAAAACATGTTCTAGTCATGCTGTGACTTTTCTGCCATGCAAGGATAGTAGGCAAACACAACAGGAAAAAGAGTAAATTAGACATTATATAGAGTAGCATGTAAACTAATAAAAAGTATTATTTATAATCTATAAACAAAGATGACATTTCAAAAATTTGGGTATGTTGGGAATGAAAGACAAGAATTTGAAGCTTAGAATATTTAAATGTGACTAATACCAGAGTTTTTTGTAGTGTCACCATCACATATGCTGCAGTTTTTCCACTGTTCATATCTACTTTGGACAGGTTTAAAAACTAGGCACTGAGAAACCTCTCCATAAGACCAAAACATGTAATCTAGACTTTTGTATGGAAGAAAGATACAAATACACACAGACTTGCTACTCCCAAATATTTTTTTAAGATAGAAATGATCACATACTCTTCAGCTATTACCAGTATGGTGTTCCTTGCAGAAACAAAAGGAAAAAAAAAACAACCTAGCACTGGAGGGGATGTTGATAACAATCAGTACATTCTTCTTTCAACATTTCATGTTTCTTCTCTGCAAAGCCAGCAGAAGAAACTGTTGCTTGGTCATTTTACTGTCCCGAAGCAAAAGGAAGACAATTACAATATGAACTTCCTGACCTCTCAACATTGTAAGAAATTACTCATTACTTTTCCTTATTGAATTCAACTGTCCTTTCCAGCTACCAGCAGAGAGATGATCATGTTTCTCAGAGAGAATTCTTGGCTCCTGATTCTGCTCAAATAATCTATAAAAATACAAAATTGAAATCAGAAGATGGAGAAAAGTTTATTAGGATAGTCCCAAAGTTTTATGCAGTTATTCAGACGTCTGCTAAAATGTCAGAAAATCATCACATCAACCTACCCCTCTTCCCGCTCTTCTCCTCAATTAGCACTAAAGTAGTCATTCTCTCTCAATCATTTTAATTTTGTATTTTTCCATTCTTTAAAACTCTAGATAAGTCAGTAATTCTCAGTATATAGGGCCCATATTTTCTATTTAAATATCAAATGTAGATTTTGTAAACACCTCCATTGGTGTTGACATTACATTTTAATTAACAGGCAAAGCCAGTTCTTTGTTTGTTGAAAACAAACCACAGTGCTTTATCTATCATGTAGACTCATCTTGTTCCAAGTACCTACTGATAACAAGTACAAATACATTCATTATTGTTAACACAAGGAAAACTTCATTATCATGCTTTACTCTAATTCTATCCCTGTTCTTTTCTCATTATTAAAACATACAATTCAAGGCATAGGAATGATTTTACGTCTTTATAACAATGTGTCTTTTAGGACAGTAGTTGTAAGTTTCTTTCAACACTTTCAGTCAAAATAGATGGACATTTTTCATATCAGTTAGCTTCATCTATTGATCATAGTCCCATGGAATTAAGCCTAATGAGAACTGCCTACGGTGTTGGATTGGTTTTTGTCCAAAAGTAAAAAGCGACACAAGGACACAGACGTTCTAAACACAGAGCAATAATACACCTGCATATGTAAACAGAATCACAAGACCACAGAACTGTGAAGTTGGAAGAGACCTCTGGGAATCTTTTAGTCCAAGTCCTTCCTTAAAGGAGGGACAAAGGAGGGCAAGTTGCTCAGGGCTGTGTCCTCAGTAACTACATGCATGGAGACTCCACAAATACTATAGCTCCCTGCTTTAGAGGTTTGACCACCTCCAGAGTGGTAGACTTTTTCAATATTTCTAATTGGAATTTCCTGTGATGAAACTCATTTTTTTACTTCAACCCAGTTCTTTAACTAGGCCCATTAATAACTTACCTTGGAAGTGTCTAAACACAGGGACATAGGGAAACGGTAGTGTCCTGGTTCCAGAGAGGACAGGGTTAATTTTTGCAATATCAAGGAAGGGGCATAGCTAGAACCTGGAAGTTATTCTGTACCACCTCATACAATTTCTGGGGGAAGGGGAAAGGGACTGTCTCCAGGGAAGAGCGGGCTCTGATCTGGTGGAGGATATGCACCGAAGGGGGACAACTAGTATTTTCTATTTTCGGGGCTGTCTGTCTGAATTGATCTTTCTTGTACCCTTTGTCATTCATATCGTCACTCTTTTTCTTATCTCATTGCTGGTTTTGAGTAAATTGTTCTCATGTCAACCCATGATCTTTGCCTTTTGTGCTTCCAATTCTCCTCTCCAGTCCGCTGCAGGGAGGAAGGGAAGAAGAAATCTAGGAAGTGAGACAGCACTGTGTGATTTGGAGTCTTAGGGAGGCATTGATTTGGGGAGTACCATTCCTAAATCACAACAGGTGCAGAAGGAAGCATCCTACTTCATTGCAAGATTGGTAGCTTTTTTCTTTTTCTTTTTTTATTTTTTTCTGTTTGTTTTTTTTTTTTTTTTTTTACGTGATTTGCGCCTAGATTTGTCTTCAGAGTTCTTGAAGATTGATCTCTATTACTATGGAGCTCTTTTCATATATACACAGAACAGTGTTTTCACTGATTTTAATAAGTTAATTGCACATTGTAAAAATAAAAAAATTGATCTGTTACTGAGTACAGGAGATGCTGCTGTATTTGCAATGCTTAATCATGGCCAGATGAGAGCCAGGAAATAATATGAAATGTGAATAACAAGCAAAACTATTATCCTTTAGAAGAAAAATTGAGATGTTTCCTAGCATGACTAAATATACTCAAGAGCGATATTCATTCAGTGTATTTATGCAAATAAAGTAATATTTATTTGCTATCATATTTCTATTGCCAATCAAAACAAGAAAAAATATTAAAAAGAAGCATGGATCACCACTGATAAGAAATTATATAATAATAACTAATTATCCCTTTCCAGATTTGAGTTTACAGCTTCACATACTGACATAATATTGATAATTATTCAGAGAAACTGTACTCCATTTCATCGGGTCTGTAGCCTTATTATATTTGGTGGCAAAAATTCTGTCTGGAATAAGGATTTTGACATTTAAAGGAAGATTGTAAATGCTAATAGTTTCAAGGACATGCCATTTTGTGCATGTATTTTTCATAATGAAATGGATTTTTCTGAAAATGAGACTCCCTTAAAACTTAGCTAGACTCCAGGTTCATGGACGAATGTTCTTCTGGAAAATTCCTCTACCCCATTTGAGGACAGCTTTAGGCCCTGAATTCCATATTTCCACAAAGGAAGACACATTGAATTGATAGTATAAACCATTATACATTCATAAAATTATCACAGCATGTATAAATAGGTGGGCTAACAGTGAAATGCTTATCTTTCCTCTCCATTAGCAAAAAAAAAAATATCAGCAAATGGTAAACACCCTCCTTTCTGAAGGGTCCTTGAAAGTCACACAGAGATTAAACTAGTCCATCTCTTCAGAAAGACCCAACACTTAACACAGGTACACTTCTGCCTATTGGATTGAAATTTGTAAAGACAAGAGAAACAATTAGATTTTAAGGAGTTTGACAGATGAGCTCCTGTGAAGGGTACATTGGCTATTTGCTTTAATAACAAGAGCAGTTAATCTTTAGCTTTAAGAGGATATGCCTTTTTTTTTTTTTAAACAGATTTTGGGTATCATATTTTATTGTCTCTTGAATTTGATATAGTATGTTTCAGTTGACCTAGCAAAATAGCTTGAAAGCTCTGCCCAGCAGTAAGTGCCTGGACCTGAATTACATGGTCCCATTTAGATGGGCCTCTTTACAAAAAGCATTGCTAACTGCATTAATTGCGAAGAAAGGGTAATTTTGCTTCATTTCAGAGACAGCTCAGCACATGCCATTTGCAATGCCCTCAAATTAACTCTTAATACAGCAAAAATTTTGCAGGAATATTCATAGAAACAATGACTCATAAATATGGCACTTGTTTTTATAGTCACTTTTAGGAGAGGAATTGTATCTTATACTGTTGAAAAGAACTCAAGGACTATGATCTACTAATTAAGCAGGGGTGAGAATTTGTCATTCGTATTGATACCCTGTTTGAACTTAGCCAAATCACTTACAATCCATCCTTCTGAGTATCAACTTTGAATAACAATATTTTTGTTAGCTAACAATCTTAGCGATTCTACAAAGGTTTTGTAAACTTTAATTCATATTTGTACAGCATTTTTAATGTCATTGGAAGAGAAATTACTGTAATCATTGATAAAGTGCAAAATAATTTCTGCTAGAGTATACACATTTTCATAGGATGTATCTTCATAAAAAGTAAGCTTGATGAAATGAATACTAACTATTGACATTTAATAAATCAGGAAGTGCATATGAATATTTATGACAGAAAAGTACCAGCAAAGAGAAATCTCTGAAGCTGTCAATCTATTTCTCTGCAGAGAACACCCAAACAAATGTAAAATCAACTGTAAAGCCCAGGTCCTCACTTGGTGAGTTTATTTAAGGGGGCTTAGGCTTTTTTATACCCTGAGATAGGCGCACAAGAGAAACCCAACAACACACAGGAAATTAAACAAGAAACTTCTACCAGTGAATTTTAGAAGATCAGGAGCCTGGAAAAATTTAAAGCAAACATTCCATCAAACTAAACCATTTCACAAAGCACTGGCTTAGCAAACTCTAAAACTCTAACTCAGGAAATGTTAAATTACTCAGATATCAAGAAGGGGAAATCAGGAGAAGGAAAAAGAGAAAGAGAGGAAAAAAAAAGGGGGAGGGGAGAGGAAAAAAGAAACAAAAGAGAGAGCAAAAGAGAGAGACAAAAGTAAATATAGCTGCCACCCTTGGAACCAGCATGGTCCCAGCTGCCACAAAATCCACAGACAACAGTCCTGCAACCTTATGCGTCTTTGTGCAAGCCTTTTATCCGTATTGCCCTCCTCTGGGCACAGCCCCAGGTGGGGCTTGCACTCTGATAACCTCTCTGGGGCCAGTCTGGGGCTCCGGGAACAGGGTGTGGGACATCACCTCTGGTGTGCCAGTGACCGACAGCTGGATCAGATGGCTCCAAAGGGGGCAGGGTGTGGGGCAGCATCCCGCTTTCACAGAACTTCCCCTGACCTGTCTCACACAAACACTTTGGTTGGTTGGAGCAAGTAACCACTTTTCTCAGCCCGTCACATTAACAAATAATTATCAGGATAGAATATGTACCTTAGTAAAATGACACTTCTCTTTAGGGGAAGAAAAGAAACAGAATTTATTAGGTATTTCCAAGTACAGTCCTTTTAATATAACTGGATACTTTGAAGTCATATTAACTAAAGTTTAAATTAGCTGGACTGGAGCAAATTATGTAAGAAAAGATGGCTTTTAAGTCATTAGCATAAAATCAGTCAATTTAATGAAAGAAATCCAGATAATTCAATATTATTCTTTTTACTTCTTCTTAACCTTGTTAGCTTTTCTAAGGGTAAAATACCCTGAACTTTCTCAAACCAGCTACTCAATTTCAAAAGATCTTAAGATTTTCTTTTGGCAGTCATTATAAGTTAGGCTGCCAACAGTAAAACCTAAATAAGCTCAGGAATTCTAAAGGCATTATCAGATGTCAGGCATTCTGTACTTAATTGAGCTCAAATCCTTATAACATTTAGACCAGCAGTGTATCCCAAACAGTAAAATATATCCCAATATTTAATTAATCCTGGATTTACTTAAGCAAATCCACTACATATGAAAAAAAAATCAGTAATTTGACCCACTGTGGGCTCAAAAGTATTTGATTGGTTAGAACTTTTTTTTTTAACATGATCTTTAACTCAAGCTTAATTAATATTACAGACTGCCTTTTATTCTGAAGCCAAAAAGAACCTGTTCTTTCTGTCTCAGATACAGCAGAATGATATCTTCTAAGATTTTCCAAAGGACAAACTTGTTGCAGGGTTAGTGACACATCCTCAAAAAAATTACAGTGGAGAAGCAACTTCTGCCACAGAAAAGCAATGTTAAGATGATGAGTAGGAGACAGGCTGAGATACTTCTATGGTAAGGGTGAAAGAAAGAATACTTGTGGAGAATCAAGGATAAGCATGTTTTGTCTCAAACTTTCTAACTATTGTGACAGGAAAATTGTGATTGGAAGAGACAGTCCTGCAGAGGAGGAGCAGTGCTGTTCTGGGCCAACTTTCTTTCCCACCTTGAGATTCATGCTCAGTCATCCTCCCTGTCTTTACCTGACTCACTTCCTGAAGGGCTCTGAGGGGCTAGCTGTACCTGCATGAACTAAATAGTTTGAAAATTGTACTTTACCAGGTCAACTGTAAAACGAAGTGGATTATTTCCATCTGCTATCTTTTTCCTCTCTTTCTTTGTGTCACTACCCCAGTTCTGGAGCATCCAGGAGGCAGGACTAATGCAAGATATAAAGACTGGTAAAGATATTTCTTCCCTTTCTCCCTTTTCTGTCTTTATTTCCTCCCTCCCTTGCTTTGTCTGGGCAAAGTGCAGCTATAATACCTGCACACCGTATTGAGTTTTATCTGGGGCTTGTTGAAGTCTTTTGTGATAATTAAGGACTTGTTAGCCAGAACATTTGAGACTAAATAGGGTGCTAGATGCCAGAGCTAAGACAATTGTACAATAAAACATAAGAACTCCCTAACACTGGTGTGAAGGAGGACTGGTGACTTTGTTCAGCCTGACTGGAATTTATAAGGAACATGATGCTCCCTACTGGTTGGTTGTGACATGGAAGAAAGTCAGCAGCACTGACCAAGGAAGGTGAATTGGTTTTTACATCTTTCCTTTTGTAATTGAGTTTGGGCTTCTAATGTCATCTAACTGCTTCTGACAACCTGCCAAAATGGAGATGACAAAGTCTTGCAATAAATTGCTACAGAAATCATCCTTCATCTACTCAGTTCAATGCCACAGCAATTTTTAGCATATACTTTCAGAATATGCCCCTCTTATCTTTAAGTTTTCCTAAACAGCTGAGATAGCCTTAATCATTTCATTAAAAAAAAAAATAAATAAGCAAGACAAAGAAAAGACAAGAAAAAACAACTTTTTCAAATCACAAATAGATATGGAATTGAAAGCTACAGACAAGTCACTGCCTGTGACTCTTGATATTGTCTCTGTGTATTAAGAGTGCACAAAACACCTAGGAATCCTGTAATTCACCTTACAACAGAAGAGAGTTATTCGTGTTACATGTGCCATAGGAACTCCAAATAAAAGAAGTCCTGGCTGGAGAACTGTGTTTGAAATTACTGCACAGTAATCAAGTAATTGCAGTGTCTACTACAGAGGCAATCTCCAGATGCTACTCTTAGCAGTAAACATCTCAAAATTCTCTCAGTCGGAGTCCAGTCCATTGCAGGGCTGATTATTCTTGTTTGTTCTCTTTTTTGTTCATCGATAAAGGAAATGCATCTGTTTTCATCCCTAATTTTGATACTGTTGCTTATCCAGTATTACCACACTGCAGGGAGCTACAAAGATGAGAATAAGCACCTTCCAGTGATTTAGATTACTCCTCTTAGACTGGATAAATTTTGCATTAGGCAAAATGTTTCTTTCAATACAGAATTCTTATTAAAAGAAATATTTTTACACTTTTATCCTGGTTTTTAAAACTGAAATATTTTCCTTCTTCCTTTTAATCATATGAGAGATTGATATTAGTTGCTACTCACCCCTCTATACCTATATTTTGCTTGAAGTTTTTTAATTAGCCAACTCATTCATACACAGACTCACACCTTCAAAATGGTAGAAAAATAAACTGGAGTACAGGACAAATTCTATAATCCAGAATTTAAAATCATAATCCCCAAAGATACCTGTTGTTTGCTCGTTTTCCTGAAATTTTTTCCTGACTCAGACTTTTGTAATAATAATAATAATTTTTTTCTATTTATAGCTTCAATAATAAACACTATATTGATGAAAAATATAAAAGATTAAAGTCAGCTATCCAATCAACTCTGAACACTAACTAACTAAAAATCACAGTAGGGACTTTTATCATCCTTTACATTTTTATTCACAGCTAGCTGTTATGGCCTTTTTTTCCCCTCAAATCCTGTCATTCTCTCCTGTGTATTCACTAAGTGTTTTTTTTTTAACTCAAGCAAGAAAGCAAGGGCTTCCGCAGACAAATCAAAGATATTTTCCATGTCTGTTCATTTACTGCATAAATTGCAGCATGCAGTGCACCTTTCAACTGAATCTTTTAATTTATTTTCACCTGTATTTTCAGCATGTGTTTAATGAAACACAGTGAGTGGGGCTGGAGAAGAAGCAGAAGGGCAATTAAAACACTGAAAGGATCAAAGCAGCTGCCATACAGGGGGACACTGAAAAGGTTCATACTTTTCAATCTGTGATTGAGAAGGCTGAGGGGAGATGGAGGCTGATGAAGTCATGAGTGCAATGGAAAAAGAGAGAGCAGAACTATCATCAAATCTCAATAAAACTACCAAGAATTTTTTTAAAAACAGACAAGAAGTTTTTCTTAATGCTCTGAGTAACTTTGTATTAGCAACTAGTCAGACAGGAAACAGTAGAAGTAGATCGTACTGTGAGGTTTAAAAATACAGGGCAAATTCAGGCACAATGGGTCTATTAAAATGGACTAAATAGAACAGGCAACACTTGTGCATCCTTGGGTACCAGAGAGAAAATGCTGATATGTTCATGTGGTTTAAACCAAATGAGAAAAAAGTCATGTATTGACTTAATAATGATATGTAATTAACCAGCAATCACTGAGCAGTCAATCACAACAACAGATAAACCACAACACTGTACAACTACAAAATGCATTTACATTCCTTTCCTCAGAAATTGAGACTAGATAAATTTCTGCTTTTCCTTAGCAAAACAGGTAACTAATTAAGGAAAATTCAGAGCTAAATGTTTTAACTAGGTCCTTTACAAATTCTGTATTGAGGAATCTGCACTGTCATAAGTTGTTTTTCTTCCTGGCATACCAAAAGTGCATATTGAAGCTATCTAGGTATCCTTCTGAAAAAGCAGTTATGTTGTGAGTTCTATTTGAGGTTTGGCATTCAGCTTTTTTTTGCAATGATGCATATTTAAAAATGCAAGTCATGAACAGTTAAGATATTTTTAATTAAAATTATTTCAAAAAAGGAACTTTCAATGGACTGCTTTAGCTTAGAAAGTCTAAACAATTAAAGGCATTAAAAAGGTGAAGCACTTATAAATGGTAACTGAAACTATCTCCAAGTTGCAGAAAAAATATACACAAGAGCTAATGCATATGACATGAAATAAATGTTCCACAACTTCAAAGATATTGGTCCTATCTTCTTCTTAAATTTATTTTTTTCTTTTTCACTTTGTTTATATAAAAAAATTAATTTTGAATTTGCAGCACTAGCTACTTTGTTATATTCACAATATGAAAACACAATATTTAAACAGAACATGAAAAGATATAAAATTGTGTTAGCAATGTATCCCAAAACAAGGGATAAGAATACACCAAAATTAGACTACAGAACAAGACTAGAAACTGCAAAAGAAAAAACTAATTAGAAAAATCTGATAAAGTGAAAAAGCAATTTTATTATGGTGTGATGAAAGTTAGAAATCACAGGAAACAATGAGTCTTCGTTTTCAAATCTATTAAATCAATGTCACTGCTGCAAATGAAATCAATGCCTACATGGCAGGTTTATGTAAAGAAATAACCTTCAAGGTATAAAAAAGCATCTTATTTCCAAACTCATGTATAAGGCCTCCAATCTGATTTCATTTTTGTGACTGAAAACTGCAAATAAGAAAATTACTATGTTATAACAACACCAATACAGAAAGAACATAAATTCCAGTTTGCAGTTTCACATTTTAATGAGCAAGATATGTTTCATAATTATTATTTAAATAATGTTTACGCTAAAAGAGCCCATTACCTTGGAGAAAAGATACATAAACTGCAAACTTGCTCACAAGCCTTGCTCCAAAGGGCTTTGGAGCTGAAAAGGCTCCAAAGGCTTTTCAGCTCTGCTAGAGATTATAGCCTATTAGAAAAACCTGTCAGTCTTGCAAGTCTTGATGTTTCAGCCACTTACAAATAATAAAATGCTGTAAAATTGCTTCTGTCTCTTGATACTTCATTATTCTTCTGAGCAACTCCACTCTCCACTTCCCTCCTTTCTCTTCTCCCCTCCCCTCCCCTCTATTATTCCCTCCCTTGGCCTCCCTTTTCCTCCCTTTTCCTGTCCCCTCTACATTATTTTTGCGCAAGATACAGCCAAAAAAGTTAATTTGAAGGAAATGGGACTGTCCATAATGCAGTGGTTGCAAAAGAACACATATGTTTAGTGTACTCTCAGAACATCATACACCCTCAAAAACTCAAGTACCTTCCAAGCCTAGGTGGAAATATATTTTTTAAATCCCTGCTTTCGTGAATGTTCAGAGTATCATTCCCTCCAAAAGCCGAATCTGTCCTGTGGTCAAGAGAAACCTGATTTGTTTTGACATATATACTCTCTAATGGTCAAAGGAAATCCAAATGTTAAATGTTTTACTATCTTAAGGCTTTGCTAGACTGCAAAAGGAAATCTAACAACTGAAAGAAGGATTTGGATTCTCAGTGGCATAGGTAGCAGCTTGTTGAAGGCCCCTGAAAATTCTGAAATCCTGTCATTAAGGAGAAAAGTAGATCTGACCTCCTATATAGTACAATGTAGATATTTTTAATACATGCATGTGTGCTAAAAATTTTATTTACTTAATGTTGGAAGTAGACTGAATGATGCGGAAGTTTGATTGTGAGAAGATTAAACTGCTTTAAAAATATTGTATTTTAAGATGTAAATAGTGTAAAATAACACTAGCAGGATATTGAGAGCTAAGAATAAAATGGAATTAGTTACATTTGTATGCCCAAACTAAGCCTTATGCTTACTTCAGAGGATCACTGTTTCACAGGGGAAAGCAGAAAGTCACTGTTTCACAGAAAGCAGAAAAGGAGAGCCTATGCTCACAGAACAATTACAAAGACATTACAAACTGCCCTGCCCCCCCCCCCAAAAAAAGGAAAGAAAACCCCAATAAATTTGTAAAATAATCAGATTTAGATAAATTCAAGAATTATACTGATATTGTAGATGTGTAGATGCTTCTGTACCCAGGAGGAATTTTTTCTTTCCAAAGTGGGAGATGGTGGCCAGCAAAGAGGTAATTCTTTGGAGACTGATGACAGAATAACTGCATCTCCCTCCGTCCCACAGACAGGTATTTATCACAGAGGAATAAAGCATGAGGAAACAGATACAGAAGTAGGAAATGGATGTGTTGCTATCCCACACCAAAGTCCAGTGTCTGTCTGTAAGCATGTATGGGGATCCCAGGGTTCTGTCACTTTGCCATCACCACTCCAGTCCCTTGTGAGAGACTTTCCAGAGAGAGCACAGAAAACAGTAGTGCCAGGACCAGCCTCTCCTGAGCTCACAGAGAAGGTCGTGGAGGCCTCACCTCCTGCTTTTGCTCCAGAAGTGGCATTAAACAAGGATCTCCAAAGGAAAGTAAATGCCACAATTAAGCAAGAAAGCAAATGTCCTGCTGCATAACACCAGATGTGTTTGCCCCAGGTAGAGCTGGCACGTAACACTCCAGTGACATGTATTTTGAGGAAAAACGTGTTCTCTGCTATTTCCCTTAGCCTAAACAGTGGCCCTTCTGCTAAACATTGCTGCCAGAGTAACTTGTCCATTACTCATTTTGTCTGAAATTTGAGTCTCTTCAAGACTGAGATTCACAACACGAAGGAAACCTGTCTTGTGGAAAGAGTAAAATGACATCTGTCATGTCACAGCTGGCTCATTGCACATACCCAGCTGCTTGTACAGATGAGAATCTGTCTTGACTGATGTGGCCCTTGCAATGAAAGAGTTGAAATGCAGGCTTGTTACACAGGCTTTCAAGCCAACAGAAAAACTTAAATAACAATTTGCTATATTTATTTTATAATGTCATGATTTACAACTTCATTTCAGGACTTTGGCTATTTCAGAGCAATATCGTGGTAATCAGTTGCCAGGTCTTTCTATCCTGGAATTTCAAAAAAATGAAATGCACAAATTCAAATTCAGGGACAGGAAGGATGTGGATGTGAGAATCAAAGAAGGAAAAAGGGTGCACAAATCTTCTTTTTCCACATTTTCTGAATGTTCATAGTCGTTAAATACCTGCTAATTTCAGCAATGTAAGCAGGAAGGTTTAGGAAGGAAAAGTATTCAAAGTCAGTTCAGAAGTTTGAGCAACCTTGTCTAGTGAAAGGTTCATGGCAAAGGGGTTGGAACTAGATGATATTTTAGGTCCCTTCCAACCCAAACCATCCTATGAGTCTATGACAAGAATTATAATAACCATAACTAATGTCTGGACAGCTTTATTTCCTTTTCTAATTTTTTTTCCCCTAAGTTTGCACAGGAATGGCAAAGAAGAGGGGTTGTTCCTAAGATGGCTGTCTAAAAAATCAATTGCAAAAGAACAATGGCTTCCTCACTACATACACCACAGGGATCATATGTTTTGCATTCACAGGGTTCAAAATAGTATGTTCGGACTTCA
This sequence comes from Melospiza georgiana, assembly GCF_028018845.1. Classification (NCBI taxonomy): domain Eukaryota; kingdom Metazoa; phylum Chordata; class Aves; order Passeriformes; family Passerellidae; genus Melospiza; species Melospiza georgiana. The sequence continues at coordinate 76,331,490 of NC_080430.1, forward strand.
CCTCCAAGGGTGATCTTGATGGTCAAAAGATTTGCTCAAGAAATCAGGCTTAGTGGCACATGAGCTGCAGGTGCTTACAACAGTGGCTTTCACTTGACTATCCTGGGAAGGCATCTGGGATACCTGTAAGTAGCTTCCCAGGATATAGGAAGGGATTTTTCACTTATGCTGTAGTGTGGCCACTACAGGGCTCCAGGGGCGTTTGTGACAGTGGTCACACGGGTTTTCAGGATGAGGGAAGAGACGAGGATTTGACTCCGTATTTTAGAAGGCTTGATTTATTCTTTTATGATATATGTTACATTAAGACTATACTAATGAATAGAAGGAAAAGTCCGTCACAGAAGGCTCACTAAGAATAGAAAGGAATGAAAACAAAGGTGTGTGGCTTGGACAGAAAGAGAGCCAGCTCTGCCGTGAGTGGCCATTAATTCCAAACATCCACACGAGACCAATCATGGATCCACCTGTTGCATTCCACAGCAGCAGATAACCATTGTTTATATTGTGTTTCTGAGGCTTCAGGTTCTCAGAAGGGAAAAAATCCTAAGAAAGGATTTTCAGAAAAAGATATCTGCGACAGAGGCTCTTGTTGTGTTTAGGGTGCTCAGGTCAGCACTGCAGAGCGCAACTGGCAGCTACAGGGGCTAGGCAGGGGCCTGGGAGGATGGGTGGAAGCAGACACCCACCTGAGCACAGAGAAATTGTGTCATCCGTAGGGAGGGGAATGGATTTGTGAGCCACTTCTGTCACTGAGAGGAGTTCCCGTGCCTCTTTTCTCAGAGGAAAGCACAGATTTTCAACTTTTCACCAAAAAAAAAATTCTGTTAAGTGATTTAGAGGGGAAAGAGGTGATGCTTTAAGAAAAGCTGAAGTAATTTGTGGGTGACAAAATGAGCATTTTTGAGAGAAAAACTTAAAGTATATTAGAGAATTCATAGGTCACATTTCAGGGGGAAGATGAGGTAAATTAGAAGGGGAATGAGCTTACTGAGGAAAAAACTGAGGAGACTTGGAACAAAATTAGTTTTTTGAAGGAAAAGGTGATGAAATTTAGAGGGAACAGAGGTTATATTTTGGAGTGGAAATCTGAGGTACTTGTAACAAAATCAGCTTTTTTTGAGGGGAGGAAATATGAAGTAATGTAAAAGAGTGGGAAGATTTTAGAAAAAGTTTTAAGTATTTTATAGGGACATGCTGTGGAGGTGAAACCTGAGAGGGCACAGTTTTTGAGGAACATGAGTGGTACATCAGAACATGTGGTAAGAATTCTCTCAGGGAAGAGAGCTGTCACTAATAGGAGTAGTGTGGAGGTTACTGATCAGGAATAAGGTGAGCATTTTTGAGAGTGAAAGCTGGGATACATTAGGGAATACACTAACAGTGATGTGGAAAGAAGGAAGATTTGAGGAGGCCATGCTGAACAATCTGTCTCTGTGTGGACATCCTGGCTCTAGGGTACTGAAGGGTATTCAGTAAAATGCATTTGCAAACTCTGTTCCACCTACACCACCCTTCCTACCCCACTTGGCTGTAGCACATGCCAATCAAAGGGCACTGTACTCGTTATTTTTTACCCTTGCAACAGCTGTTGCAGTTCTTGCAGTGGTGAAGCAATTGTGTGTTTGACTGAGGACTACCACAAGGAAACTCAAGGATGGTAATTTTTTTCTCCTCAAACTCTCCTCAGACTCAAGTCTGAAGTCCAGATGGGAGTATGATGATGCTGTGGAGTACAGAACAGGTCTTGTGGTTCTGCAGGCCCAATGGAGAGAGGGAAAGAGGGAAGGAGGTTTTGAGTCTAAGTTTGCTGATATTACACTTTGCTAGGCATAAGCTGAAAAGTCAGGATGTGGGTCTGCAGGTGAGTTCAGACCCTTGGGGCTGAAATAGGGGGCTGGGCTCTGAGCAGGATGGGAAGAGCCTTGTGAGGGGCTTAAATATGGTCCCATGTCATGGGACCAGCATGAAAAGTTATGGATTTCCCCATGCAGATGCTGTTGAAGATTAATTTCAAGAAAATACTAAGTGCATTCTTGGGATTGGAGCTTGGATATGTAAAAGCTGAATGAAAAGAATATACAATTAAGAATAATTTGGTTTTTTACCTCTGAATTTGATATCAGCACTCACTGAAAATTAATTAACACTTGGATGTAACTAGAAATTTCAATTTTTGAATTTAATCAGAATTTCAATAGGGAAAAGTGATCTGAATACATATGAAAATTTGTGAAAATTGAAACAGAAAGTACACACTAATGAAAATTGAAAATTAAATGTTGATGTGAATGAAGGCATTTTGTGACCTCAGACTGCCATATTTGCGTGTCTAGTTTTGCTTTATATATACCAAGCAACTTTTCACAGGAGGCAGTTGCATCTCACTAGCTCAAAAAGGAATTAGCAATGCAACTTGCAAAAACAGTGACTTGCTGTACATTGGGAATACAGCACTCTAGACACTTAAAACAATGGGATAGCATCAACTGGCAAAGAATTCAGTACTTCTTCAAAATACAATACCTAGGTCTACATGGAATAGTTACATCATTTTATGCAGTTGATTGTTATTTAATGCTGCAAGCTGCCGTATGGTTTTTAGTATGTAAAAGAGGGAGATGTAAAATATGTGTTTGGCTTTTTAAAGACTACATAACTTTGATACTGACAAGCAATTTTGGCTGAATAATATGAGGTGTAGGTGCCCACGTTAACTTTTTATACTGTTATAATTAGTTTGTTCTCTTACATTTGTTATAGTCACTTCCTTAAGGACCGCAAATGCTGCACCACCCATTTCAAGTGGAATACAGTAACATCAGTTTTACTTTTTCTTCACTGAATAAGCATCAAATTTGGGCCTTATTACTCTGATTTATGTCTCTTGATCTTTCAAATACATGAGGGCTGCTGGCAGATCCATCTACACAGGACCTATAGAAGACCAGCAGCTCTCAAGAACAGGTAATGCAAGTGCAGAGGGATAAGCTAGTTGAAATAGCATCAGACTTTCATGTCTAGACAACTGAAGATCATGATATTCTAACCAAAAATGGTTTCCATTCCTGTTGCCTTTGTCCTTTGTCACTATCGAATGAACAAAAGCGGAAAAAAAAGTCTACTGTTTTCTGCAATTATAATAATCTTCTCATTTTTCTTCAGGTGCTGTTTTCATCTTGGGCCTCATAAAAATAACGTTCAGTTGTAAAGAAGGAAAAAAGATGATCTTTGAAAAACATGATCATTTAATAACAACTCAAGCTTTGGACTACCATAAGGGAAAGGCAATAGATTGGAATGATTCATCATACCAAATTTGTTCAGTAATGATTTAACTTCTGTTGTGCCTCAAGAGAAAAATCTGAGACTGTATTTATCCTGAATTTTAAGTCAAACAGAAGTAAATTAATTTTTAATATAAAATTAGTATTGCTCTGTCTGATGAGGCACTCCTAGAAATCCACGGCATTAAATATTTTCAATCTGACTTTCTCTAAAATACTCCTGGGAATGTGTACAGAGTATCCCTTATTCATGCAGAAATTAAGTAGAAAATAAGCAGCAAGAACTTCAGCATAATAATTTGTGCAGAAAGAGAGTCAGCAGCCCTTGAAAGCAATCCTGACACTTTTTCTTTCTGATGGGCAACATTTCGGTCCCCACCCTATGGGGTTTTGCTATTTACGCAGGGGTCTCCCCTTCTTCTATGCCAAAAAATGTCAAAAAAAGACTTTCAGGTATCAACAGGGAAATCCAGTGCTTTGGGAAAGAAAAGTCAGGCTCCTTGCTGATGCACTATTGCTGTTTTTGCTGGGCTCGGGAGGCCCTTCTGAACTGCTTGCATCCACCTTTCTGCTCTATCAGTCACTCCTAGGACTCTAGTGCCGCTAATGAAACAAAGGTAGTTTTAATGCTGCTTAGCAGTACTCACATGTTCAGAAAAGGCAACAATGGGGCCTGGCCAGTGCTGCAGGGTGGGATGGGGTGTCTGAGGTGGCTTCTGTCAAAGCCTGTCCTGGCTCCTGCTCAACTGGCTCCAGAAGTCTCCACCTGACATCATCTTCCTCAGTCATGGGTCCACAGTATTCATTTTAGGCATAACCTTAACAATCTGCTTCCTCCTTTTTGTGTTTGTATTTTTCCTCATTACTTCCCAGCTGAAGTTTCGCCATGTTCACCCACAAGCTATGATTAGATTTTTCCCTGGCCATCATAACTATTGGTACAGAAGGAGATACTGTTTGTCATGCAGCTATAACCCTGGTTGGTTTTATCTGAGCAGAGGACAAACAGGCTACCCAGTACTTGCATGGTGCTGAGAAAGCCAGTTGTACCACAGCAAAAACCAGCCAGGTTAAGGCAAGTCTGGGCATATACCAGGACCCTGCATCAGGGACAGGTTTCTGACTCATGAAAATGATACTGGTTTTGTTTTCTTGATCACATACCTTATACAATCCATTCCTTGTATGAAACCTTTAAAATAACACTGCTGACGTGTCCTAGTAGCAGTGCTGCTGCATGTCAGCTGTGGTTGCACTGCAGAGCCTGGGACCCAGGTTAAGCAGCAATATCAGAGTGTTCAGGCATGCTCCAAAGGCTGCATCAAATATTCCTGCATGAAAGACAAAGTAGACCTAAAGTAGTAGACTAGTCCTAAAGAAGATGGATACTGGTGGCAGGTGCAGGAAATTCTCTCCATCTTTTTCAAGAAAGTTTCAATAAAAGAAGAAAGGCACTGAGTCTCTTAATGTCCAGTAGGCAGCCAAAGCATTCTGGTCGTATTCTAGCTCTTTATTTTCCCTTTCTAGTACCTCATGTCACTTCTTTTCCATGCACAGTACTCTATTTTTAATGCAGTACTTCCATGGTTTGGCAAGAGATCTGAGAAAAGCAGGAATAGCATGTTAAAAATGAGATTACACATTGGCAGGGCAGAATCCTCTAGCAGCAGTGACAGTGTGTCTTGCTATGGCAGCTTTTTAAGAGCACTAGTAGAAAGGGATTGTCAGCAAGGATGATCTCAGGATTTGCAGATTTTCTGAATAGCAGTTACCATAATTATAAGTTTAACTACAGATCTTGCAGCATTGCTAGCATCACTGTGTTAGCATGTTATTATTCTGACTAATCTTTCCTTTCAATTGCAATAGATCTCAGGGGCCCAGCTGTGAGAGGCCACTATGCAAAGCGTGAATAGACTTGCAAAATGAAATGCCTTGTGCGCTGAGGCATTAAATACTGAGGTGTTTAAAACTTGAGGCATGGCAGTAGAAGTTCCTTTTTAGGAAACATTTCTTTACCAATACACTCTAATCAGGAAAAAAATTGTTAAAATTTACAGAAAAAGCAAGTATTTTTAAAATAATTAGAAATTTGTAACATCATAAGGCAAGAATAATATTTTAGGAGCTTATTTGTACATACTTGCCTATTAAAATGCACACATACTTACCTGCCCTTCTACAAATATTCATTGGAGCAATTTTCTCCTTGTTTTCTCTTGTCAATAGTGCTCTAAGAGTTTATTTCAAAATCTTAATTCACCCATTATTTCCTCTGTAATGCATGAATAAAGCAGATTTTCCAAACTCTAAATGAAATTACAGTCTACTACAATATGTTGGACAGTGCCAAATGCATATAGCAAATTAGATAATCCATCCCCTTGAGCCCGAAATACTTTGATCCCTTTGAAAATATTACTTAGAAACACAGGAAAGGCTGTATAGTTTGGTGTAAACTGAAAAAATGTAAAATGTAAAATTTGTAAACTGTAAAATCAAAATATCTATGTTATATGTAATTAATAATATGGAAGTTCCTAGTGTCTTAAACCAAGCCTCTTTTCAAAAGTATTTTTCACCAATTTTTGGCTCACTTTGCCCCCACTTTCAGTAGTTTTATGCTCCAGGGATCTATAAAAGAGATACTCCTGCTTACATATGAAGAGAAAAAGATTTTTATGAATATCAAACAAGCATAATTTATGCAGAAAGTCTATTTAAAACTCTGTTTAGCACTTTTCCTTGCATTAGTAATATGAGAACACCATTAAAATGAATTTTCCAAAAGTGTTGGACCCCAATTCTCTTAACTCATTCCCATAGTTACTTAGTTTTCATTGCCCAAGGACTGCTAATATATTAGTATTAACAATATCTTCTTTATTACCTTGCATTGAGATACTTACATGTTCTCTTGTGTGAATATATTTCCATTTATTTATACACACATGTATTTGCAAACTCAGTTAATGAAATCCAGGTCCCCGCAAAATAAATTTAAAAAATCCTAACGACTTCAGCAAGAATCAGAATGTTGTTCTTTGATTCCTATACTTTATCATCAGTCCTTTTGAGCCTCAGAACAGCAGAACAGCCTATTATAGGTGTATAGACAGCATTTACAGGCTTTGCATCTTCTTGCTTACCACCATGCTCAAGTTTGGCCTTACTGGTTGGACTGATTTTTGTGCTGTTGCACAGGCATCATGGAGACACATGAAAACAACTTCAAGCAAATATTAAACTCAGTCAAAATTTAATTCTCAACCAATATCAATGGCCAAATGTCGCAGACATTTTTTCACAGAAATCCTTTCTTTCAGATTTCTGCATTTTCTGGGAAGCTGAGGGCCCCCAGAAAGAGAATGTAAACAATTGTTATCAGCTGCTGTGAAATGCAATGGGATGCACCTTGATTGGCTCATGTTCCCATGTTTATAAATAAGGGCCAATCACAAGTGCAAGCTAGGGACAGAGACCCTGGACACAACTTTGTTATAGATTCTTTACTTCTATTCTTAGCCTAGCAAGCATCTGCAACTTCTCTCTTTTTATTCTATTTAGTATAGTTATAATGTATTATAGATCATATATCAATAAATCCAGCCTTCTAATCAAGAAACAAGATTCTCGTCCATCTCTCACCTTCAGCGACCCCATGCAGGGTGCTCTAATAGCCAAAACTAATAAATGAAGGGGGTAACCACAATAACACTCCAACAACATTGAACAGGTTCCAGGTGCACTGTTGCCTGTCAGAGATATCATTATTATATGGATGGGAATGATGCCCCCAAGTGCACACCCACTCATGCACAGTCACTGGGCAGCCTCTCACTCAGCATTAGCCAGAAAATCAATTTGCTTCACCCAAAGGGTCCTGGAATTGCTAAAAGATATCCAGAAAAAAAAAATAGTCACCCACATGTGAGTGAGGGGAGAGAACTTAGTCCTGTGAAGTCTCCTTGGATATCATCCCAGTTCCCAATGGAGGTGTCCCATCACTAACTCACTGCTACAAAAAACACCAGACATGGTTTCTGTCAGGACCTCACTTTTAACCTGGTGGGTTGGTGCTCATGGTCACACATGATCATGGTCCAGAAATGTCTGCCATTGACTGGGAACGCTTTCTATTGTCCAAGGGTTCCTGCCCTTCTCATTCCCACAGCTGGGGGTGAAGTGTGGCGGGGTCATGGATGTACCTGTCACAGCTGTACTATAGTGCTGTAGAAAGGGCACAGAAAATTTGTTCTGGCCACTTATCATCCGGGGAAGTGAGTACTCCTGCCATAATACATTATCTGCTATGTATTCTTCATTGGGTTTATTTACAGAAATAATTTTTAAATTTTTGTCACTTCTTTACATTTTTCATGTTCTGTAGATGCATGTGAAAGAAGCTTTTTACCTTTTTAGGCCAGACAAACCATTGCTAACAAGATTCTAGAATGATTTAGGAAGCTGCACTAACAGATTATGTTATAGAACTGCTCCATATTTAAAAGAATTCAGGGCTGTCAGTACATTTTATTACCGTAAGATATCTTATCCTATCCTATCTTATGCCTTATCAGAATGTTGGTCTTGCCAATTATCCTATTACCCATAATTTCAGATGCATTACTGAGCTATTTGACTTCCTATTGTTTAAATCTTTTACCAAAAATGATTAAAACAAGAAAGAATCAAAGTACATGAAGCAGTAATGGTCACTTCAGACTAGTATGTGGAAACCTTGGCATATTTTAAAGATGGATTTAAAAAACACCTCATACAAGTTTGGTGATACAGAACGATTCCCATAATGCGTGATTCATAACTCACAGGAAGCGCACGCAGCCTATGCTGCCCTGAGTTATGCCTCTATTACCTCTCGCCTGTTTACTGGTGCAAGCTGGAACACAGCTTATCTCTGTGACTATTCTAGTCCTGAATCTGGATCTTCAGCTTCCCAAGCTTAGAAGATTTCTGTACTTATTTTATAAGGAAATCAGAACATCATTATTAAAAAATTAATTACACTCTAATTGTGATTATAATTATGTACCTGATAGTCAGCTCATTTTAATTGGTCATTACTTTTATTTGTAATCAAAGCAGTTTCTCTGAGACATTTGCTTCAGGTTGTGTGCAAGATAAGAAAAAGATAAACTTTTCTCTCTCTCCTTTTTTTTTTTTTTTTTTTTTTTTTTTAGTTCCCTACTTGTGCCAAGCATTTTTTTTCTTGGCTAAGCAAATTTTTTTTTCAGAATAGTCACTGTATTACTCATTGACTTATTTATTTTGAAACATACAGACAATGGAATAAACAGAGAGCAAAGAGGAATGTTTTCTGTTAAGTAATGAATTATTCAAGCAGTTAAAGACAGAAACAATGACTTCATTGAAGCTGCAGCTCTCTAAGGCAACACTATGAAAAAAAAACTGTACTGAGACAGAGCCATCCTTTAAGTTAAGAATCAGAGCAGGTGCAGACTCTGTTGTCTGAGGGCTGTCACTGCCAGCTGAATGGACTGTGTCTCAGCTTTGACTGGCATGAGTAGGCAAAACTATTCATTGGCATCCTAGAAAAGGGCAATGGTGAAATGAGTTAATCCACATATCACAAAGCCCGAGAGCTGGATTTGGTTCTGCTGTTACAACCATGGGCAAAGGAATGACAAAGCTGGAATGTGGAATCATTTCTAAAACACTCACATGAAACACTGTCCACAGTGAAGAACATGCAAAAAGAGAATCCACACAGTCTTTAAGATACTATTCATTGTACTTATTTGAAGCTAGATCCAGGATGATGTTGATATTAGAGGCATAACTTTATGTCGATAGTTTTTCTTTCCTACTAGTTATTTTCAGTAGGAGAAACATGTGCCTATCAGTCCTTTTAATACTTTTTTGCAAAATACTTTGCTTCACCAAGAAAAGTACCCCCTAACAGCCAACAGATTCTCTGACAGACATGTAACTTTCATGTTGACAATTGCTCTAAACTCTCTTGTGTTGTGAGTATTCTAATAGCCAGGCTATTGCCTCAAATAGCTTGCCCAGTTTCCAAAAAGATACAGTTGGCTCTTGACTTCAGCTGAGGGTGTGAACAGAGACTCCTTCAACAGAAATGCACTCAAAATTCTGGGTATCGTATAGCAAGATCAGCAGTATTTAAGCTACCTTTTATAGACATCCCATTAGTTATTGTAGTCTAGCCCAGTTGTGAATCCTGGTCTGGACGGATTTACTGAGATTGTTTACATTATCTACGTAGGGAATTTAAGTTAGTGTAAATCAGATGCACAATGCCGAGAGCTAACTCTTTCACATAGAGTGAATCAATGATAAGAAGTCCCAAAGCTATCTTGTCTTCTTTACCATGTTTCAAAGAAGCCTGTCTCTTGCTGTTGACAATGTACAAGAAGTCTAACTTAGGGACACAATTAAGTAATAAGTGCTTTAGTATTTAGCAATACAGGAAAATTAAGTATTTGGTTTAGACTCTGTTTTGTTTCAGGAGCACAGAAGTGAAGCACTGATGATGAGCATCACAACTGACCTAACTCTGTATGGAGTTTGATGCTAAACATTGACTCTCATCTTGCTACTACTTTTGACTCCCAATGCTTTAACAATAAGAAAATTAAGCCACAGTATCCTTCCCAAGATATCCTAACCTCACCCACACCTCACGCAGGTCTTTATCTATTTTTAGAACATAGCTATACATTCTTAATACTTATACCCTGGAGTTATCCCAGATGTTTGCTTCAGTACATAAACTTCAGTTTGTACAGAATTCAATAGCTAGGGTACCCTGTAAATGCAACTTGTATAAACACTGAATTGATACTAAACTGGAATACTGCTTCCTGTCAACTGCTGAACTGATTTAAAGATACTTGTCGCGTACAGGCTAATAAAAGTGAAATGGTTGTGCCCTACACATTGAACTATTGATTTTAGTACCCACTATATTTGCTTATGGTGTCATAGCTAAGGCTTTTTAGTGTTCACCTAGTATGACTACAGTCATCTGCAAATACTGGCAAAATATCTTCTTGGAACCTAAAGCTTTTCTTTCCAAAATGCAGAAAAGTTGAAATTCTTTGGAGATTTAATTACTATTAGTAGCTGCATTAAATATACTTTTATGTTACTCTTGTGGTTTAAAGCAGTCCTAAAGCTGTTAGACAACTCTCCAATGAGACAGGGCTGAATAGACTTTTTGCCAGATATTTATATAGAGATTACACTCTCCCCTGCACTATGATGGTCCCAGCATTTCCTGAGAGTCCCACAGAGCAATAAATACCTAGAATAAACATATATCAGCAAGTTCCATGTTTTTCCAACAATCGTTAAAGTGTCTAAGCAGCGCACCTGAAATCTCACTGAACAAGACTGCATTTGGTGATTATCCTGTCATCTCTGTGCTCCAAAATTTCTAACATTCTCTAGCTCAAGGTAGGATGAAGAGCTCTGTGTTTGGGTGACTTGCACTGGGTCTGGTACAGATGGAGTCAATTTGTTTCCCAGCAGCCAGGATGGTGCTGCACTTTGCATTTGTGACTAAACCAGCGTTGATAATGCGTTTTGGCTATTGCTGAACAGCACTTCCCTATTGTGAAGTCCTTTCTGCTTTCCAACTCTCTCCCCAGTGAGTGTTTTGGGGGAGATGGGTGGGGACACAAACAGGAAAGCTGATTTGAGATCACCAAGGGACTTCCTATGCTATATAATATTATGCTCAGCAATAAAAAGCTGTGGAGGATTTTGGTTTTTTTTTTTTGATGGGGGATGAGGGGAGGTTGTCATTGCTCAAAGACTGGCTGGAAGTGTTAAGTGCTTTGCTTTTGTTTTTGTGGAGGGTTTTGGGGTATGGTTTTTTTGTTTGTTTGTTTGGGCTTTCGCTGTTGTTGCTGTTTGTTTGGGGTTTTTTGTTTCATTTTGTTTGTCTTTCCTTTGCTTAGTAAGTATTTGTATCTCAGGCTACAAGTTTTCTTGTTTTGGTCTGCCTATTCTCTCCTCCAACCCACTGGAGTATGGAGGTGAGTCAGTGAGCAACTGTGTGGTGCTTAGCTGTAGGTTAACTCACAGCAACTCTACATAATTAGCTGGTTATAAGACCAGCTGGAGATTCAGAAATCAGTACAGCTCCCTAAAGGCAGTAAAAGAGGACCGTACTAGGAAAAAGTATGTGGGGAATGTTTCTGACATTTTTCTGTAGCTTCCTTATGGGAAGTAGAAAGTGTTCCATTGATTAGGACATTTAAAACCAGACTGCCTTAACAAAAAAAAAATATGATTGCAGTGAAATCTTTGTCAGTTTGACAATATGATTTTATATTTCGCTTTCTGTGACAGTTCTGATTCTGGAGTTCTAGTGCCGTCATTGACAGCCGTGGCAACATGATGGGAAAGGAGACAGCAGTACCATGCTATTGGAGCTGTGAAGCAGAGAAACTGTTGCTGCTTGAGTTGATTATAGCTGGGAAAAAAAACAAAACCTTGTCACAATAAAAATACTCTGACAACCAGAAACAAACCATCTTTCTGGTCCCCTTGGGCCAATCAGTTACACTGCTCGTGACTACAACACATTGACCATCTTGCAAGGAACAGCGCTGTCAAATAGAGTGTTTTGGACACAGCAGTTTTGCTATCTTTGTTCTCCTTTTTAACTGCCTCTGAAATTTCATTTGCATGCTACATCTTTTTTTCTGTTTTAAACTGTGTCGGTCTTCATGATGATTGAGGTCTTCACTTTACATTATATTGGATTATATTTGCAATACATTTCAGAATCCTTCAAAATGAGAAATGTTACAGTAGAACTATTGTTTATCCCAGTTTTAATGGCTTTACTATTATTGAAAAAAAGTGAAACCAAACCATAATCCGGATGTTTTATTGGCAAAAAAAGTAACTTTAAAAAAAAAATCAAGCACCTGTTTCATATTTGAGTTTTCTGTCATGCCATTTAATGAATTTCACTGGTTATAATTCAGTTACTTTTAATTAATTTTTAATGCTTTTGTTTTATTTTTTTAAAAAAACTTCTTCTGTAATATGTTATTTTCCAAGATTCTTATATTTCATGTGCTTTGTTTCGAACCTCATTGTTTTCCTGGAAGCACCAGTAGCTACTCTATAGAATCTAAGGAGAAAAAACTCAAAAAACTAAACAGACCAAAACATCAAAATCCAAAGAAACAAACAAGAAAAAACCCAGACCTGCTCTGAGAAAACTCAACACCTCAGCATATGCATATGCAACAATTATCTATCTTTCTCACTGTCATTCTATCACAAATTCTGTTGCAGTTAGAATACCAAATATATTCTTGAATAAGAACATTTTCCACATCCCACTAGAATATGTGGGGTTATTGTTCTAAGACATTTTCCCCCTCATTGATAGACAATAGGGTGTTTTTTTTAGATTTATCTGTTCTCTGACTTTTTTTTTTTTTGGTGTTTGTATATTGTTGTCCTCAGTATTAGCTGCTGACTCTATCAAATGTATTCTTCTACCTGACCAATGTGTCTTTTTCCCTGCTTCATATCCAATATAATAAGGTTGCCTGCAAAGAGTAATTTAAAATATTTGAATACATCTACCAAATCTGTGTTGTTCCAACCTATAGGAAATGATGGAGGCTGTAACAGGGCAGCAAACTCTCATAACAGGGCAGCAACATGTCTCATGCTCCAGAATAATATTCAACAGAAAAGCGAACTTAGCTAAAATTATCTCAAGACTATAATTTTCAACATATAATAGTTAAATCTAATTGAGACCTCTAATCTGAGAATATGGAGTCAATATTAAACAAAATATATGTTTTTAAAAAACGGGAAGAGAAAGTATTCTGTTAAAATTTAATTTGAAATCTGTGCAAATTTCAATGCTCAGATGTTGGTCTATGAACATGGCTATGGTCTCAGGACCATCCTGACACAGGTAACAAAATTCTCAGGAATTCTCTGGCATTTATCTTGTTTACTCCCTGTTAAGGACTTCACAGGTAAACATTCAATTCGAATTACAGATTTCTCTTGTACTTGTTATACATGTTAATTGTGAAAATTAGAAAAATTAGGTATAAAGAGTTCAGTAAGTATAAATTTTACACTAAAGGTAGGAGTGAAGGAAAAGCCTCAAGAACCAGATTAAAGGCTTGAATGTTGGAGCAACTGGTTAGAAGCAGTTTCATCTCCATTGTACATTTTGTGGCTTGAAGGAGTGGTACAGTTAGAACTGAGAAAGTGGTCACAGCATATGAGAAAGACCAGGGAGTGTTCTGGGATTTTATGGTGTGAAAGTGATGCAAGAAATGGGATTTCAAAGCATTACTAAGAATGAAATAATGAGATCTGGGAAGGCTTAGGGAAAGAAAAGCAGAAAGCAAAAAATAACCACAAGAGTGTGAAGTGAATGACAGGGTAACTAGTTAGATGTATAAGATGATAGGAAACTGTCAAAGATTATGATTTTGGAAGAAAGAGTCAAAAGAAAAGAACAGACTAGCAGCAGGATTTCCTGAGGATGTGTCATAGACAGAGAGAAACAGGATACTGGGCAGACTAGAGAGTGAGAGTTAAGGAAATAAAATAGCAAGTTGCTGGCACAGAAAAATCTAAAATTTAGGGTAAAATGATAAAAAATAATTCAGTCAACACCATAAGAGAAAGTGAATGGGAAGAAGATCCACAGAAAGTATAATGAAAAGAATAATCATCGAAACAGGACATAAATAACTTAATAGAATGCAAAGTAGAGAAGCTGTCCAGATAAAGTGGATTGCAAAAGTTAAAGAAAGATCAAGAGTGCCTGTGGAAAACAGACTCCTAGAGCTTAAAACAAATGATCAGCAATACTTGTAGCGGCAGTGTCATTGATCAATCTGTTTCACACTGGAGTGGATAGTATGGAAAATCAAAGACAGTGAAAAAAGACATCTCCAAAACATAACGTGTCCAGTAAGAAAGAATATATACAGCTAAAACATTTACTGACTCAGCTGATGAAAAAATCAATGCAGCAGGTGGTCATTTCAGGATGAGAAGTCGAGACTCATCTGACTTTACTGCCTGTATTTACTAACAAGTAGTCACTTGAGTATACATAGGAAAAAATACGAAGTCTCACCAGTAGGTTTTTTCTGCCTGTGTGTTGCAGCCACAATGGCAATATTATTGACAGATGTCCCCAAAACATTTTAGGAGCAGTGCATTAAGAAGTCTTTTTAAAAGCAGGCAACATGTGGATATAAAAATCAAAGGTAATTGAAATAAACCATGTATCTAGAGTGAGCTAGATTTGACCCAGCCTGCCAAAGCGAAATACAATGAGCTGCAGTGCTATGCAAGTTGAAAAGCTAGTTAAAAGTCAGCTCTGATGCTTAAGAAAAACCTAAAGGAGAAAAAGCATGAGGGGGAAAAAAGACAAGTTCAAAACAGTTTAAAGTTTCAAAGAAAACAAGAAAATCATGGAGTATCAGAACATCTCCTACACCCAGTTAGTCAAGGGAAAGGAAAAGCAAATAAACTCGTTAGAAAACTGGTCAGTTAGTTTTAAGTATGTATTAAGTATAAATGAAGTTAAAACCCAGTTCACAGTAATATATTTGGTTGGGTCACCTAAAAAATAGGGGTGTCCATGGTGGATATCAGTTCTTTATCTCTGAATTGTTACACATTTTGCACATGATGTAGCAATATGAGTGGTGAAAACACAGGAAAACCACTCCTTTGTCATGGAAGGTGCTACATTCGAATGTGGCATAATCCTTCTGCTTATTATCTAATATGACTTTCTCTTGCCTCAAGAGACAACTTGTGCTTTGCATAAGGGTTTGCACACACTCTAGGCATGGACCAGGTAAATCTAGCTTCTGTGTTTCTATTCTCAGTCAACTGTTGTCAGGCTCTGAAAGAGAATATGATAGAGGATGATAATCTACTGAAATCTGTGCCAAAAGTGATCTATGTATACAGTGGATCAGAACTGAGGGACTGCTTTCTACTTTCATAATGCTTGTGCTGTGTAGCCTTTGGGAATTTTTATTTTTTTATCTTCTATTTTATCATAATTCATTTTCTACATATTCTGTTTTATGTATTTATTCTACAAGGAGCTTGGGGCAGGGACTCTCTTTTATTCCATGTTTGTACAGATCTTAATAAAGTGGGTTCTCAATACCTGAGTTTCTGGGTGTTAATTTGTCATTAGTAACTAGTACAAGAACTTCTGATAAGATTCTGACATTGTAAAATGTGAATATCAATTCTGATTCAATACAAGTCTCAGACCTTAACTCTGATTCACTGTGGATGTTTTACTGCCATTTCAGCCAATCCTCACTTATAAATAAGTATCTCAGTTAGAAATAGATGCAAAATAAATGCCTTTATTCTTATTAGCTTTTTTTCCTTCTATCCTGAAGGAACATTAAGGAAAAAATATAAAAATTCACATGTATAGATAATAGGAGCTTTTATTACGTTCCCATGGTTATCTGTTCAATTTGCAAACTCTTAAATGAAATAATTTGTGTGGGTTTTTTCCACTTTTCCACTCTTTCCATGATAATATCTGTAAGAAAAAAACATGATCACCCCCCAAACCAGCTTGCAAAACAGAGCTTTATATGTCTGTTTCACTAGCCTAAAGGCTGATTATAAGAAACTAGGTCTTTGCTTATAAACTCACTATACATAAGATATTTATAGCTATATAGTTCAGAAAAGCCATATATTCATGGTTATAATACAAAACAACATATGTTTTGCCTTGGAGTTTATGCTCTTCCACCATGCTGGGGGGAATGATAATTATTGGGGTTCATTCTTGGGACCAGTGAATTGTGGGATTGAACTGGTTTGTGCTATTGTTTTTCAGTGATCAAAACACCTGGACCTTCAATAGTCTTTCAGCTTAGTTTGGCATGGTGACAAATGTCTACATACGCTAACCTGAGCCTCTGGGATTTGTACCTTACAAAAAGTATATTTGAAACAACATTAGTTACTGGCATAAAAACACTCAAAAACAAACAAACAAACAAACAAAAACCCAAACAAACAACAACAAAAAACCCCTTGGTTTAAATACAACAAATTCATCTTAAAAATGAAGGGCAATAAAGAGGGAAGCATTTTCTGCTGTCAGTGTCAAAGCTAAAACACTGACTTTTTATTCAAGTACTGCTTTTACTCTTAAATTAACCCAATATAGAAATGAAAACAATCAGTGAAAGATAAAAACAAAAAAAAATGCAAGAAAGCAATTTAGCTGAAGCATTTTTTTTAACTGTGCTAAATTGAGAAAACCATGCCATACCTAAAAAAACCCCAACCCCACTTCTGTTCACACACCTCTGTGATAATAACTACGTACCAGCTGCTTGCTTACGATTGGCTCTGATTTTAGATAATCACAGTTCTGTAACTCACAGGCTGCACAAGTAAAAATAAAACAAACATTAAATTCCAAGGAGCCCCAGCTTTACCCGAGGAGCCCGAGGGAAGGCGGGGAGAGGCAGACAGGACAGACATGGGGCTACGGCATTGCTGGGGTGACGGCGAGGTGCCAGGGACAGCAGGGTGGGAGCCTACCTGGCTCCGTTAGCAAAGATGTTCCTCCCCTCCCAGGAAGGTGCCACTGGCAAGAAAATGCACAAGCGTCAAAATTTTTGTCCAGAAAGGAGATGTAACTTTATTTGAGTAAAGGGAGAGAGTCCCCTGGGGCACACGTTCGTGGGGTTTTCTCCCTCCTGGAATCGGAGGGCACAGCCTCTTTTTATCCCAAACTCCCAGCAACGTGTCGCCCTGCTCCTTTCCCCATTGGCTGAGGTACTAGGAAGATACAGCCTTCCCAAACCACCTACCACATATCCCTCCTTGAACCTACTATTTTACCCCAAAGTTCATAAGTTCAGCCTTGTGCAGACCCCCTTGTCTGTTCCAGAAGCCAAGGTGTCTGTGCTCTGTAACAAACCTGCTGCTGCTGCTTGGTTATAGAGACACTAAGACCCATTTCAAAGATGTTAACAACCATCCCTTCACCCATGGAATTGTTTGTAAAGATGCTAGTTTTCCTCTCACCACCTCTACACGATTCCTTTAGGCACACTTAGTGGACCAGGTGGGAATGAGCAAATGAGCACTTATAGCAGTGCTTTATCACCTGCTCCCTGTCCACCCACTGGGGGTACGAGGGTTTTTTTGGAGGGGTTTTATGGGATTTTTTTTGTGGTTCCTTTTTTTTTGTTTGTTTGTTTGTTTTTTGGTTGTTTTTGGGTATTTTTGTTCGGAAATGCCTCCTGGTCAGCTGCACACCTTGGATGTAGATTCTGGATAATAACATTCTCGGACAGTATCATGGAGAGTGTAATATATGTTGGGAAATAATCCATGCTATAAAAGAATGTATTTCATAAAGATTGTGAGATCCAAACGAGTCTCTGACCACAAGCAGCCTGAGAGGCGGATGTCTACTTGAATTCTGAAATTCCTGAAGGCAGCAGGATAATGATTGGCATTTAGCTTATGAATAGACACCCAGTGCGATGATCACGGTTATCCCGAGCCATTGGAAGACGCCTAAGAGCGATCATCGCCCTGTTGATAATATCGATCAAGATAGCCAAAGTTGCCAGAAAGATACATGTGAATACGGGACTTCCCAGGATTCCATCAATGCTGGCTGTCAACCAGGAAATGGCAATTGTCCAGCTCTGCACAGTGAAAGAACCAACTATGAATATGCAGAGCTGCAAGAGAAAATTGGACTCCTTCGCCTCGGGCACAATAAACTGTGTAAAACATCCCCGCAAGAAGCAGCTCTTGTGAACGAGGGGGATTCCATGCGATAGAGGTCAGACCCAGGTTCACCCAGCACTGAATCCCCACTCGACTTTGCCTCTTTGGCTGTGGTGGTTTGGAGGAACGTATTTTGGTCACAGAAAAGATAAAAAAATCTTTTCACATTTTTGATAATTTGGCTTTCGATTGATCATTTCTAACAGAGAGTATTGAAGCATAGCATAAATGATAGGCTGATAGGAGAAATCACTAATTAAAACCCCATAATCCCACCCAATACAAGGACAGCCAAAAAAGTACATTTTATTTAGCTTTCAAGCATTTTCTCCATTATTAAATAAACGGAAGGACAAATCCTCTGATGTATACAATTTTTATTATTACAAAAGCTCTGCAATAACTAAATTTATAATGTCATATTTTCTTTCTTAAGTAAGTTTAGTCTTAAAATTGTATGACTAAATGAAGAAATTCCTTTTAAAATCTCTAAAAACAGATGCAGGTGAAACATCCATTTAAAAGCCTAAGAAAAAGTCAGATAATGCAACATTTAAATGTCTATAACATACTTTCAGCTAAAACTCCTGTTGCTATAGAACACAAAATAGTTGAACAGATTTATCTGGTCCAATCTGTTTTGAAGGAAATTCTATTTATATAATTGACTTAAACTAAAATATTGTTTTGGGGGGAAGGTTGTTTTGTGGTAATTTCTAACAATAATTTGATTTTTTTGTCTGATTAAATTGTTGCAATTTAAATTATACAATTACAGTTGGTACACTTATTTAAGAGATGCAAAAGGAAACACTAAACACTTTGTTAGGAAGAATCTGTTGTAAACAATCAGTTTTTATGTATGTATATAGCATTTTGGCTAAAAGATGTGGAAATAATAATCTCTATAATAATAATTACGATAATAATAGTGATAATAAACTACAAATGAAAAGCCTTATAATTGCCACTGACTGTAGGGGATTCTACAAAAATTCAAGATTTATCAATAGCTTTTAGCTAAGGAAATGGTGTTTAAATTAATTTAATTACATGATTTTGTGTGTTTCAGGAAGGACAATTCTTTTCACTTAGGTTTATTAGAAAATAGGCTAAATTCAGTGTTCTGTATTGTCAGCTGATAAACTGAATATTAAGTGATAATGAATATTAACCAGTATATTATAAACTTGTCAGAATGTAATTTTGTACAGTTAATAGTGAGAAAACTGTTTAAGTCTTTTACCAGCCTTCCCTGTGATTTGTAGAGCAGGCACACCTTACCAAACCTACCTTATAAATCACTTTTCCAAGTGTTTCCGAAGCTTTCTATGTGGCCATTTAATTTGATTTGACTAATGGATCCCACTCCAAATCTGTAAATGTGTTTGTAGACATAGTGAGGTTGACCTCACTTCCTGTCTCCAAGCCTTTATAACGCTCAGCATGAAAGAAGCAGCAATCTTGCTGCAGCCCAACAGTGGTGCTCCAGCTACAGTTATATAGATTGTGAGATTTTTATCTTCCCAAGACTTAATAGAATAAGTTACATTAAAAGAAAAAAAAAAAAAAAAGGAAAAGGTGTTTATATTATGTTCTTGTTTTGTCCTGTCATTGGTCACCACTGTCTCTCATTTTTGCACCCTCCCTTCAGGTATTTATATACATTGATAAGAAGCCCTGGAGGCTTCTTCAGGCAAAGCAGACCCAGCTCTCTCAGCTGTTCCTCTTCTGTGTGGTGCTCTCACCGTTGTGGTGCTTAGAACTTTCAATAGTATCCCTCAGGACTCCAAAAACTGATGCAGTTATACAGATGATGGCTCACCACTGCTGGATAAAGGAGAAGGATCACCTCCCTTGACCTGCGGGCAATATTTTGCAACTCACAGCCCAGGATACCCCAGTCACCTTCTTTGCAGCAAAAGAACATTTCTGGCTCATGCTCAATGAGGTGATCACCAGGACCTCCAGGTACTTTTCTGCCAAGTTGAGTAGCCCCCCGATTAGTGCACTTTATTGCTCCTCACCAGGTGCAGGAACCTTTCTCCTTTTGAGTTTCCTGCCATTTCTTCGGCCTCCTGAGGTCCATCTGGATAGCCTCACAATCTGCAGTATACCATTCCCCTCTCTATGTGGTGTCAGCTATAAATTTCCTGAGGGTACATTAAAGAAACTTCCAGGAAAAATAATTTAAAATTTGAAATGTATTGTAATAAGGAAAGCTTGAACTCGGTGTCTTCAAAAAAGGACCCCAAACAAAGAAATCCCTGGTCAGTTATATCCTTAACATCTAAGTTTCCTACTGCTTATGGGACAGTTCAATATAAAATATATGACAGTTTCAATATAAAATATTAGGACCTGGGGTCTTCTGATTCTCCATTGATTCTCTTCACTTTCTCTTGGTCGGCCATTTCTCTTTTTACGTCTAGTGTTGCAGCTTGTGCTGGTGGGATAGTGGCCATTTTTAATGCCTTGTCTTCCAGTATGAACAAGCTCTGGGGATCCCTTTTACTTAAGTAGGTAAAAAGCTCAGTGTATCCAGCAAAAAGTTCACAGTGTGTGGCCTGAGGCTTCAGCAGGGCTAGCTACTAATGCTAAGTGAGTTACACTAAGCAACTAATTTCCCTCATTCTTTTACAAGGTTCTTTCTGCTATGTCACCCAGATCATTAATTAAGATGTTAAACAGGACTGGACCTGTTATTGATCCCCAGTACACCACTAGTTACTGGTCTCCAACAAGACTTTTCTTTTTTACTGCTCTTTTTTTGCTAAGCAGGCCCTTTTTGGAGCTCCTTGGAGAGTCTTTCATATTTATTAGCTCACTCTGAAGGAATAAAATTGGGGTTACATTTAAGAACAATACAAAGGAACAAAACAAAACCAGTTGTCCAGTAATTATGAAGCCCAGATTTACCTTCTTGTGGTACAATGTAATAGTAATGATCCGTGTCAGTGACAAGAAGTAATTGGTTTAATGTCACAATTCCAGACCTAAGCTGATTGTAGCTGGATTCTGTACTTATGGACAGCTTGCATCTCTGAAGTCTCATGTCTTTAATGTGGTTTTTGCTCTAGGCCTCAGGTCTCTATCTTTGACCTTTTTCTTGCTCTAGAAATACGTAATTCTTCTGTTCAATGCTTAATTTCTGAGCTGTAACTATCTAAAGCACAGGTGGACTCCAGGGAGGCGCTGCTGTTTTAGAAAATTATTTATTTTATAATTTAAGAAGATAAAATTCAACATAAAATAACAATTCAAGTGAAAGAATAACTATCTCACTTATCTTTCAGGTTTGCTATTCCAGGGCTCTTGAAAAGCCCAACTTTTATATTTTTTCCTCAGAGCCCTAGACAATCCATTCTCTCACAGTCAGTAACACTGCGCTACCTGGATTTTAATCTAGCTGCATATTTTGGGCAACTTTTATAAATGGAGAAGGATGTTAAATATATATTAAATCTATATAAATATATACCTGAACATGCTACCATTTTTATTTAAAAAACTACTGATAAACTAGTGGCAAGAAAGAATCAAGACAACTCTACTTGAATGACATAAGGCAAGTGGGAAGTTGATAGAATGTGTTTTGTCTTTTGTAAACTGAATCTTGACAGAAATATATTCAGGAGTAGTAACTGTAGTTGGAGAAGTCATTACATACCAAAGAAAA
The DNA here is from genome assembly GCF_028018845.1 of Melospiza georgiana. Classification (NCBI taxonomy): domain Eukaryota; kingdom Metazoa; phylum Chordata; class Aves; order Passeriformes; family Passerellidae; genus Melospiza; species Melospiza georgiana. The sequence goes on from NC_080430.1 coordinate 76,353,279, forward strand.
CAAAAAAAACCTGTTTTTACAGCAATTTGGTTAATGAAAATATGCTTAGAATAGAGGAGGTAAAGATTTAAGGAAAATACTTAGAACTTCCATTTGGAGAAGAAACTTCATATATTGCTGGGCATGCTCCCTCCACCACTCTCCTCCCCCTTGTGTGGATATATCAAAACTATTATTTTGTATGCTTCCAATTATCAAATATATTCAAAGAAATGGTTGTTAATGACACGTATTTGATAACAACTGAGAAGTTAAAGGTAAAAACCCCCCTAAGAATTACTGTGTAAACTACAAAATGGCAACTTCTAATACAGATACTAGTTCCATTATTGCTTATTTGTCTAGAAAGAAATGGTGGAGGTTTTTTTCTCCCTACAGCATTTAATGAAAACAAATGTGTTTATTTTTCTATCACAGAACCAATTTACTGTGAAAAAATTCAGAGTTCAAAAGTGAATTGTTTCTCAGGGATATACAATGAAGCACACAGACACCACTTCTTATCCTCTTGAGGCAGAAACTGTAAATTAGATTTTAACAAGCCAGATGCAGGCAATACAAATTTGTATAACAAGCCTTAGCAATAAAAAATATCTGCTCATTTGTAGTGTGGACATAGTGATAGTTAATACTGAAGTAAATTCAGATTTGTTGTGGTCATTTATGGAAAATCAGTGTTGTATGACTTGCACTGAACCTAAAACTTTGATATTATTAAATAATAAATGAGTAATAATGATTACTGGAATAATACTCTCTGGAGATTAAGAACCACAAAGTCTAACAGGAAGTCTTCAGTAAAAGAAAGGGCTGTCTGACACACAGGGAAAGGTACTGTGCACTTTCAAAACCCATTTACAAAATAACATTTGTGCCCTGGAGCCACTCGTGCTGGTTGTCACTTGGAGTACACTTGTTCAGATCCGTGTCAGTGTGCAGCAAGGACCAGCTGCTCCCTTAGGGACTGGGGGCTGTGAGCCAAGGGTGACCCCAGGCCTGGCAGAGCTCTTCCCAACATCCCATCCCTCGGGATTTGACTGTGGCGAGCAAAACCTGGTGCTGTAACAGGGTGTGAACAACCCCGGGAAGGCAAGTGACAAGCTGGTGTCAGAAACTCTCCAGGAGCAGAACAAGGTATGAGGAGTGAGGCTGGAGAAAGACCCTGAGGTCCATTCTGGGGACAGGGCTGGAGACCAGCACTCCTATGGGCCTGGGGACTGCGGGCCTCACACTCAGCTGAAAATTTCCTCCAGGCTACACATGCAGGACTGGGAGTTCCCAGGGGAGACTGGGAAAGGCCTGTGGGGTCTGGTGGTGCCCTAAGCAGCCCTAACAGCGTGTGTAAGTCTGTCTGCATATGTGAAATAGCTTTCAACAGTAACATTTTAGAAATCATTATTCATCGACCAAATTAACTGGTAAATAAATTAATTAATCAAGAGAGATGACTAGTGGTGGTTAAACTCCTCAGAACTCTCTTACTCATTCTAGGTCTTTTGAAACTTGTCTTTATTTTTAAGGCTTTCTGCTGAAGTATAAAAGGGACTAAGAAGTATATCAAGCAAGCCACAATACCCAAAAAAACTCAGAAGAAAACTTTAAAACTCACGCCCATGATCATAAAGTGGCAAAAATTAGCTACATAGGTGTCATGCAGAGATGTAAATAACTATGTCACATAAGTAGCTAGACTGTTTGGAAAATTTAAGAATTAGGTAACAAGCTTTCTTTCTAACAGCTGGAAAGAAGCTGTTCCTCAAACCTAGATAGCACAAAGCTGAGAGCAGAAATACCAGTGTTGCTGCTAATTTTACTGTTTGCTGCCTTTTATTGTTACATTTAGGGAACTTTCAAACTGATGTTCCCCAAAACCCTTCTGTATACACAGTCTGATTCTGTCTTTTCAATCCATTAAGGTCTTTTTTTTCAATGTTGTATGTCTAAAAATCAGTGCTCTATCATCATTGTAAATATATTTATAGGATAGTTAGCAATGTAGAAGAACTGTAACATTTATTTCAAGCACAGTCCCAGTGTAACAGTGGTGGTTTTGGACAAGAAGAAAGGATGGTCTATCCAGTCCCCAGCTATGAAGAAGAGCTTTTGGAGGCTTGTAGCTGCGCTGACTTGCACCAGAAAAACTAAACTACACCGGTCTCCTTAAAGGTACAACATGCCTAAAAGCAGAGGGATCACAGGGGCTGTGTGTTCTCTGAGAAATCTATATATAGATTTCTCTCTCTTAAAGTAAAGGAAATAACATTTTCTTCCACCATTCTGTTCTCTTTGTGCCAACTTGCTCAGGTGAGGATGCGACAGATTGGCAAGCTGATACAAGGATGCTTGAAAGTAGTTGCACAACATTACAAGAATTTCAAAACCTTAGCCGATTTTTTTTTTATTTTATTTGAATGCTTTATCACTAGTAACCAGCATGCTGTTATTACTTTCAGATATAATCTTTGCATCATATGGAAGGATACTGAAGATTTTGAGTAATAGTCAAACATGTCTTATGATGCTCATTAATATGCAGAAGTTAAATCACCAGCCAGCAATGGAAAAAGAGAAATGATCACATCAAAAATAAAGTGTCCCAGGGAGAGAATTAATATCACAACAATTACATGGTTCACAGTGGAGAATGTGTGGTTATTAGCAGTTCTAGAGAGCTAATTAAGCAAGTCAAAATTCTTTTAAATCAGTTTAATCATGAGAAAAGGTGTTCCCTTGGCCCTGAACAACTAACTAGCATACAGGAATTGAGAATTCATGGATACATCAAAAAGAAAGGAAAGATGGCAATTTTACTGTACTGAACTACCTTCAATTTAAAAAGTGCTAGCTAATAAAAAAAAATTCATCAAATTGTTTGCTTTGGCAAAACACAGCAAAGACTGCTGCTGTTCATTAAGTCTCAGTGCTTTTTTACATAGTTTGTACAAATTTCTTTGTCATGATGGACTAGATTATGCTTTCCCATCATATCAACGAAGTTATTTTGAGGTAATCTCTCTGCCTTGCTTGATTCACTTGGAGATATCAAGCTAAAGTAAGGAAGAATGTATCATGGAATGGAGAAGAAAAGAGCGCTTAGGCTCACAGAAGTCACCAGAACCAAATTCAAAGTGGATCATGTTGAAGTAAATAAAACCTTCTGAAATATTTTCAGAGTGTCTAGTGGTGTCCTGTTCTACCCCCCCACCCCCTCCAATGCACTAGTGCTTGGCTGCTGGGACTGAGAAAACACTGGCTAACTCATGAATATCTCTCTGAATGCCAGCATTGACGGCGCCTCATTGTGATGCAGGAGCTATAAGAGAAGCTGGATTTTTCTTTTGCCTTGGCCTCTGAGCACACAGAGACTGTGCCTCTCTAGACAGTATGGTTCTCAGCTACCTTACTCTGTTTATTGTGAAACCATAATCTGCCTGGAACTATAATTTTAATTTGCTTGCTTTTAAAAATGGTCTGTAGCATATTTAGCATGCAAGTCTGCTGTTAGATTCTATTTAAATAACCTTGCAATTATAGTGTTGTGCAATAAAATAAATCCACTGTTGTAAGAAATTACATTCTTGAGTGTGGTATGGACAGCAGTCAGATTTTTTGTTTTTCTGCTTTTATCATTTATGTCAGCCAGTGTCTCATTATAACAGTCATATCATTTCAGTCAGGAATTCATCACAAAATCTTTGCAGTTCTTATGTCTTAAATGATTTTTCAATATGGAATTGTAGATACTGTCTTTACTGAGTCTCAAAACCCTACAAATGTAAAGTGATCATTATTAAAAGATGAACACTGAAGGAGTTTAGGGCATTAAAAATATCTTTAAGTTTATGCAATTTTTAAATTCCAGAATCATATACAATGAAATTTAGCTGTTACAATGTACTTCAAGGATATATACCTTTTTACACAAAGTTTAAAATGTATGCAATTATCAGAATATTACACAGACTTTAAAAAATTTTCCTAGGCCTATTGATAAAGAAAGATGATAAATCAGAAATATGGATTTAGAATTAATTGGCTTTTGTGTATTTAGGTGAAGAAATAATATGGATCTGGAGGAATGATGAAATGCAAATTGAGATGAAATTTTAAACATGTTACTAAGCAGCGGGTGGAGGATACACATCTATAAACTAATATCAGACACAGAAGGAATATATAACAGAGCTTTCTTTGCCACGATGAGCCATACACAATGTGGAGTTGTATCAGCAATTAATAGGGATGCTTTTATTATTATAAGTTACATAAGGCAATATCTCTTCCCAAATATATCTACCGTTGTTTCATGTTATCTGACTTTAAGCTTCTAAAAACTAGTACTCTAATCCAGTTTTTTGTGTACTCTTTCAAATCAGCAGAGAAAGGATAATGACTCTTTGCATTTTATCACAGATTCATATTTTTCTGTGGAAGTTGATCTCTTTATTGACCACAAATGGAGCTAATAACTTCCAAATGGCTCAAGTTGTGTGACATGAAACCTACTTAAATGGAGAAGAAATTGAGTGAGATAAGGCTTTAAAAAGGAAGAAAAAAAAAAGCCAGAAATTTCATAGTATTCCAATCTACATAAGAAATAACGGAATAAAAAATTATATAGATTGATGTAATTAAAAAAAAAAGGCTGCCATTATTTTTAACATTTTTTAACATGATTTTTAAAGTAAATATTTAAGCCAAGTATCTCAGAAATGTCTAATGTCATACGCTACTGCGAAACCTTGCACAATGCTGGTCAGTGTATGGTTTCAGATAATGTACTTCTAGTGAATTCATGCATATCTGAAAATGTATTCATGCTGTACATTTTTTTATTGGTACTCATATAAAGCTCTCAAATATGTTATTCTGTTTCCTTTCTTTTTGTCTTTGTTCTACAAGAACCTGATTCATCCTACTCAAGTTAAAAGCATTTTTTCCATTTATTTTGACAAAATTTGGATCAATGCCATGCATCTCTTTCCTTTTAGAAGCAAAAATGAATTTTAATCACCAAGAACTTGAAAACATGTCATTATATAGTCAGTTGCTTAACAAATATAAAAATAAGCTTTCTGCCATTTATCTCAGAGGCATATTCTAATAACCTATATATTTTAAAATCATTAAGGAATAAGTTACTGATGAAATAGCTCCTGCAGTGTAAAGACTAAGCAATAAAATTGCTAATGTTTAGTTAATCAGTTTACTTAGCTATTTTAGATGCTTAGACTACATGTTATTTTGGAGTTTGTTTTTGTAATTACTTATCAATCAATATCCCTAATGTAGTTTACAGTAGACTTCAAATCTAAAAAATTAGATTTGTCAGGCATTGAGAAGGATAATTTATCCATTTATTTCTTTGTACAGTAAAAGTATAGGTAACTATAAAAATATCAACAAAAAGTGTCTATATTTTTGTCCAATTGTTTCAAAAGGTGCATGTATGATTTGTATAAAAACTGAAAATAGGACTTTGTTTCAGCCAAACATATTTTAAACATGCAAATTCATAATGGTGAACGTGAGCAGAATTACTCTGAGTAGCCTGGTTCTTCCTTTGTGTGAGGTTTCAAGAAAGTTTTCCCTTTGATTCCTATCAAAAGGTAGAAAGATAAAGAAGAAATTGCTTGTCCTATACAGAATCATAGAATCACATAATCACAAGATATTCTGAGCTGGAAGTGACCCATAAGGATCACCAAGGTCCAGCTCTGTCTTGTACAGGACCATCCTCTAGAATAGCACCATGTGCCTCAGAGCATTGTCCTTGCTCAAGAAATGCTTCTTGAACTCTGTCAGGGTCGGTGCTGTGACTGCTTCTCTGGGGAGCCCACTCCAGTGCCCAGCGATTCTCTGGGGGAAGAACTTTTCTTTAATCTCTAACCCAAACCTCCTCAACACAACTTGAGGCCATTTCCTCATGTCTTGCCACTGGTCACCACAAAGAAAATTTCACCTCCTTTTTCCCTCCCAAAGAAGTTGCAGACTGTCATATTACAGAAGAGTTGAGAACACATATGTGCATTTTTCCTCTTTTTTTTTTTTTTTTTTTTTTTAAGTTTTAGTGAATGAAATGTAACAAATGATTGCTACATTCTTCAGAGAGCTTGTCAGCAGTTAAAGACAGATGCATACATCCTTGCTTAGCCTGGGGTCACCAAATCCTAGATATCTTTAGGAATGCTTTCAAGATTTTCTTCTCAATCGTCTTATGCTAACTAAGTTGAAAAAAACATGTTTACAAGACATAGCAGTTATAAGAGCAGTCCACAATCAGCTTTTTTGTTTTAAGGTAGGAAAGCATTTTAATATTTTGTTGCAGGCTGAATAGACTAAGTATTTAAAGTTGTAATCTGAATTATGGTATGTCAAACAGTAGATGACCATCTTTAGCCATAAATGCATGGGATTTAGGATGAATTGTTACCGTAATATAAAATATCAAAGGACTGAAAAGGCTTAACAACATCTTGAGTGCAATTTGGAAGATCAAAAAACTTCCTTCATTTCTGTTTAACAGAATTGTGTAATATTTTGTCAACCAGAAATTTATCATGAGTATTGAAGACATTTTGGATGCTATAAAGTAATTTTATTTTACATATAGAAAGGTTTTTAAAAATAATAAAATAGCAGAACCATATCAAAATAGGATATTTTTATAACTTCTTTAGCAGTTGCATTTATTAATGTAGGTTTTCTTTTAACAAAATATGACAGAAGTAAAATAAATAATGAAATAGGAACTTTAACAAGAGCTTCTGCTACAATCTTAAAATCATAAATAAAATTCATAGTCCAAGAACCTTGCACAGTCTTGTCGGACAAAAGTGGATCTCAAAGAGACAGATTTTTGTCCATAGTTAATGTAGTGATGTTATTAACAATTTTTAGCATTAAAATAAATTTTAATGATGAAGTAATTTTCTCCTTCACCTTCACCTGATGCGATCATACATGTACAAAAACATTGTAGTATATGTGTATAATCAAATCTAAGGGATATTAATCAAAGAAGTAGAATGTTTAAAAGCAAAACGTTTGAGAAGTTTTGCTCCTCAAAACTTCTGAAGGTTTTATGAAATTAAAATTATTTTGATTCTTTTTCAATTGACAATATTCATGTCATGATTTGCTGTGGATTGGTGTTTAAAAGTCTATGAAAATTGATCTACTTTTTGCAAGCAATATATTATTAGAATATCTTAGTCATATTAATTTCATTTGTTGGTTATGTTAAATTACTATATAAGTAATTATATTACATTAATATATGTATAGTTATTATAATTATTAATTTCAGTAATTGGGGGCAATAATACAGCAATATACACCATTTCCCAGTTCTTCATATGGGAAGTAAAAAAAAAAAAAAATCACATCAACAAAAATCTTGGTGAACTAGAGAAAATAGCAACTTTTCTGCTTTATTTCTTTACTGGGAGCTTTTCCAGTAAAAGCTTCTCTTGCTGTGCTTGAGAAAAATCTCAAGAGAAATAGAACATATATGATTCTAACAGACTGTCTCTCCTATCCCTGTGTAGACAAGAGGGATAAGTGAACTGTGTTGCCGAAGTCTGACAAAAGCTTCCATAAAAGTACTGCAATATAACTGGTAAACTCTCAGAAAGAAGAATTAATTGTAGCGAGGATGAGACACGTTCTGAATGGAGCACACAGCAGACTTACTGCCTTGATACCTTTTTATTCTGGTCTCTGTGTGGGATACAAAAGAAATAACATTATTCCTTTGCTTGCAGTGGAAAACCTGTGACCAACAGACACAAATCTCCTTTCATTTGTCAATACAGAATACCCTTTGTTTGCAAATACATTCTTCAAGTTCAGAGCTACCAGACAAAGCAGATGGGACTTTCTCATCAAAGGGACATGCAATCATCCTCAAGAAAATAACTTTACAGTGTAAAACACAGAGTGTGAGAAACAGAAAACAAATACATAAAAAGATTTCATTCTTTCTGTAAATTGAGTGAGTTGTAGTTTAGACTATTTAGAAATACTGAATGTATTTGATCTAGTAGAGAAGAGGAAATGCTGAAAAATCAAATAAAAAAAAAATCCAAAAACAGAACAAAAGAGGGAAACAAGCCTCAGCAAATTAAACCCAATAAAAAATCCAGTGTGGAGAAAGCATGTCCAAAGTAGAATAACTAAGTGTGTTTTTAAAGAGACAACTGAAACTGTATTTTTGAAAGAGAAGGTGTAATGATATTTTGAAAGCAATAGGCTGGTCTGCAACCTCTGAGCTATAAGATGAAAGAAAATCAGCATCACTCTTACCTTTGACAGCATTGTCGTGCTTGAAGAACTCAATTTCCAAATGCAATGCCTGCTAGGAAGAAGCTTTCAAGTCATTCTAAGTACAAAGAAAAGCTTAAGGATGTAGTTGATACTTCATTAGGCTTTTATTGTGCACACTTCATTGCTATTAATGACAATTCCTCAAGATGAAAAAAGCTGAGAGGCAGTGAGAGTAAGCTTGTGAGCAAGGGTTTCAGATGGGAGATCCATGATGAATTTCTGCGTGCCATGCAATCTCTTGGGTCCACCAAAATTCCGTGCCTCAGGAATATTAAGGGAAGAATAGGTATATGCTTCCAGGTTCCAGGATAATATGATGATAGATGCAGTGATGTTTGTGAGATTTTAATGTAGAGTATTTGATATTGTAAGAGAATGAAGGCATCTGTTTTATACTTATACTATATAGGGAATAAAAGAGAAGGGATATATTTTTAGGATGACGAGACAAAGGTTCCTTTTCAGGAGGTATCAAGTAGCAAGTATCCTGACTATATAACATTATTTTGATTCATGCCTTACTTCCCCCCTTCTTTCCTTTCTTCATATTACTTTAATAATACGAAATTATCCTTCAGTCTTTTAAAATTTAGGAAAAAAAGAATTTGTAGAAGTTATAGGAACCACTCCTCACACTGAAGTGCAGTTCAGAAAATCTTGACAAATTTTATAAATTCTGCCTAGAAATATCCTTCTCATGGTATATGCAATGGAACTTTGGAGTATTTGGTTATGGATTTTATGGATCACCTTTCTTGGAGGATTGGAAAGGCAGGTTTGATATCTTTATTTCAGGAATAATTGAAATGTTTGCAATTTTATCTCTAGCTTGGGCCAGATTAGTTTTCAGGGTTATCTGATAGTCTAGAGTTTTGTTTATTTGTTTGTTTGATATCTACTGTAGAGGGCAAAAAATAATTGAATTATACGGAGATAGAGAAGTGCTGGCAGAGGAATTGCTTTTATACTGTTTTTGTCACCGTATTTTCAGACACGGTTGTATTGCATCATAGATAAACTTTCAATTATCGTTGACCAAAATGGAAAAATTCTGCAGACTTTTTAAAGTAATCTTCAATATCACGAAAGAAAAGGATATAGCAGAGACAGTGGTAAGCAAAGACAATTTTGTAATATTTTCGAATAGTATGAATAAGTTTCAAAGTGGAGGAAAAAATAGTCCACATTTGCCTGTAGTTACCACACATCCTTACCAAACCTCATCCAAAAAAAAGTAAAGAGCTGCAAAGTGCTAATCTAACCATGGAGTGGAGAAAAAAATAAGTGCTACTTTGGAGTCTTCGTGATCTCTTTAAGGGTCATAAAGATATTAAATTTGGTCAGTCATGTGTACCCAGTAGTGATGTACTGAAGAACCCAGAAGCAAAAGAATTCAAAATGAAAACTCAGGATTGTGTCTTTAAAATGAGTTGAAAAAATTTTAAGTGGGATTTTTTTCTAATACTAACATATGATGTTCAATTGTGAGCTGTAGAATCGTCAAAGTATAACTTAAGTGATCCCTTGAATTTAATCATTTCTAGATACAAACAAATGTGTTAAATATCTGGACAGGACTTCACTCTAATTTGCAGTTATGTTACAGTAACAAAATTAATGATTTATAAATTATTATCAAGTATGCAAAAAATTAAAATCCTATTGAGACTTTGATAATAGCTATATCAATGAAATCTAATTAAATTATATTTCATTAAAATATTTTTCTGAGTTTTACTTGATCTATAAAAATGGCAAGATAAATTAAATATGGAAATATTAGTTTCTGATTTTTTGAAAAGTATTATTAAAGTCTTTGTATTTAATATTAGTATTTAGGTTGCCAGTTTTTTGTTTTAGGAATACCTATAAAGTAACTATAGCTGAAGTAATTGGTCAGATAACTATTTACTTTAGACAAAGCAATGTATGTCTATGTTGTGCCATTTTTTTTACTTATTTATTAAATTTTTATACTTCTGAGCTTTCCTAGAGTATCTTTAATTATTTTTTTTGAGAATAATAATTATTTTGAAATATTACCAAATTTAATTTTCATATTTTTTTCCAATCCTTTCCTTTATTTTTTTTTTTTCACTATAACACCATTCTGCACTGAGGAATTGCAGATTTTTTTCCAGTTTCAGTAATTTATTTGGAACTGGTCAGTACTCATCACAAATCATTTATCTCTGCTCTGTGTTAAGGGTGTTGATGACCAGAAGTGACTCTGCATCCTCATTTATCACAAAATGCGCCAGCAAAAAAGGAAACAACTTCCAAAAGAGGCAAAATATTTGTTTTTTGTCTATTCAAGGTGATTACTTTCCTCACAGCCTACCAAAGATCTTCATGGGCTGATATAAACCCATGTAAACAAGGCACTGTGGATGTCCTGCCTTGCCAGTAAAGAGATCTTTGCCCTCAAGAAACATCTGTTACAGGGAACTATTGTGGTTAACCCCCAGCCAGCATCTAAGTACCTCACAGCTGCTTGCTCACTGCCCCCAAACCCTCCCATTAAAACAGGGAGGAGGAGAAGAAAAAATGTTTGCATTTTTAATCAAAAGTGAAAGTGAGAAAGATTTTACTTCATTCACTATTATTTTTAATTCATTCTTTAGCAGTTTAATGGTTTAAGCCTGCAGTCTAATCCATGTGTGCTGTTACAACTGTTTGATTTTATCATACTTCATTTTGGCTTTGGTAGATGCAATGTTGACTCATTTATTTCTGTAGGAGCAGCTGTCCTTTGGAAGATTGCAAGCGATGTATGAATTCATGAGAAGGGTGTCATGATTGTCCCTGATGGCCCAAGAGTGGAATTTAGATCTGTTCCAGGTACTCCCAAAAGACCTATGAAATTCCCATTTACCAAAAACTTCAGAAACAGTATTAAGAAAAAAATATTATGTATTCTTTTATCTGGGATATGGAAGTTTCCCTGACTTCTCTGAGTCATGGCAGTTGAACTACAGCACTACAGCAGAAAAAAACAACTCGTTTTTAACACCTATAAAAGGTTATGTGAACATCATCTCATTAACTGCTTTTTGGTTTTGGTTTGGGGTTTTCTTTTTTTTTAGTCTTTTGGGGATAGCTGGGCTTTTGTTTGTCTTTCTTTAGTTTATATTTTGAAATAGATGGACCAGACAGATTATTCTCTTACTTTGTTACTGGTGACATAAGGCCAAGCTGAATGGGGCTGTCAGCAACCTGCTCTAGTGGAAGGTGTCCCTGCCCATGGCAGAGGGGTTGGAACTAAATGAAATTTATGATCCCTTCCAACCAAATCCGTTCTGTGATTAATATTAATCTCTAGAATCAGATAGATAGCACGAAACCAAAAAGAGAAGATTTTCAGATCTAGATGGACCTACAATACTTCTTACACTACTGTTTTTTATTTTATTAGAGCTGTGAAGTCTGTATTGATTTTTTAAAAATGTACAAGAAGATAAAATTAATTGCAATCTGCTTCCCCATTTGTGGATTTATGCCAGCAGTAGTGTTGTAAATAAAAAATAGTCTTGAAATTAAAGCATTCAAGTATGTGCTAGACTTCAGACTCCTGGCTAAAATCATGCTTAAATCATCATATAACTAAGTATGTGCTTGAAGTTCCCTCTGCAATAATATGATGCAACCACAGTGAGAACTATTCAGAGGGAAATACACACAAGCACAGTAGGTTTGGGTTAGGGTTTTTTCCATTAAAAGTGACATCTGAAAGTTCTCTATTTCAAGTTGTTTACTAACATTGATACATTTAGTGAAAATATACCAAAACTACACCTGGGTTTGCAGAGTCATGTAGTTTAAATTCACAAATCTGCATAGGGAAAGTCATGTTCCAAAGTGTCTAGTTTTTAACATCTTATAACACCTTTGTGAGTCTGAGTTCAGATAGGCAATGATCTGTAATGGAAATATGTAGACTTAACATTTATGATGAAAATGTTTGTTCATCTGAAAGTCCTATTTTACATGTTTTGTGCCTGAAACTGGATACAACCCATTTTCTATTTGTGTCTTTATAAGAATAATTGGCATTACAAAGGAAGAAACTATTCAGTCATCGTGCTGTTCCTCATAAATGTTTTCATTTCATAGGGATAACAGCTCCCTTTTGAAAAGAATTCTTCAATAATACTTCCATTAAGTTGAACACTGAAACTAGGAAAAGTTCCATTTTTATACAAGAAGACCAAATTGCAATTTAGACTTTTTCATTATTGATTATACTGTGTTATCTTGAGAGCTTGTTCTGTCAAGCTTGAAAGTGTACCACCATTAATTTTTTCCATTTGTTTCCATGGCTAATACAGCATCATTGTCGTTCAAAAAGCTGTGCTCCATCTTCCTTTAATACATTTTTTAAAAATACTAAAATACTTAAAATAGATTTGGTATTATATACTTTCTTATCTGCCAAAACTGTGTGCACTAGTGGAAATGTATTTTAATGGCAATACAGAAGTGATTGAGTTTGATTTTTAGTATTTGGGTAAGAAAAAAACAGAAGGAGAATATTTTCCTGCTTTTGAGTCAATGAACAGGGCACTGAAAAACTGCAGAATATCCTTAACACCCACAGGAAGAACTGTGAGATAAGACTGCTTAATCCAATAGAAAAAAACACCAATCACCAATTCGATTGTCTGTTTTCACCCCTTTCTTTAGATTTCTGCTCAAATTACTGCTCAATGAACACCAATCTTCTTCTGGAATTTCTATACCCACATCTTCAAAAATTATTAAAACAAGTTTTCTTGTACTTCCCCAGAATAATATAGAATGAAACAACTACATTCTGATTAAAAAAATCTAATCTTTTTAAATTCAGAAAAGCATTATTCCTTGCATTTATAAGAGGTTCAATCTTCATGTAGGCTTTGGATGGATTTTTAAAAATACTTTTCTTTTTGTTCTACTGCATTTCTTTTTATTACTGTTTCATCCAATCAAGTGTTATCAATATAGTTCATGAGCTTTCCAGCTTTTTTTTTTTCCCTGAGAGCAAAAAAATATGTAAGAGAGTATCTGTGGGCTATAATAATATTTATGAGGAGCTATGTAGGTGTCAGATACTTTCTCATTGCTGATTTTATGAAATTGTCCTATGTTTCTTCTGTTTACAGGACAGGAATATTGCAAGGTAACTGTAGTTATTCCCAGCTTTATAAATAATATGGGGGGTTTTGTTGTTTTTGGTTATTTTTGTAACTGGGAAGAGCATGGATTACTCTAATCTTCACTGGGATTTGATAAACTAAAATTGTTTGGAATACTGTAATTTTTTTTACTTTGCTGCTTCAATTATTTTTTTATTTATATTGCAAATGTACACATTTGTTGCTAACATGATGATAGTCTACTGTGTAAGGAGCGAATACAGGTTCAGAGGAGGGCTCATGTGGGAAAAAAAAATGAAAAATGAAAGAGGGCATACTGGGTTTGCATGGGCAGATTTCGGCAGTGGGGAGGACTACAGGGATTTCTTTTCTCAGAAGGTGCCAGAAGCTTCCCCCACATCCAGCACAGCCAGTGCCAGCTAGCTCCAGGAAAGATCTGTAAGTGGCCAAGACAGGACAATCAGAAATGTAATTGTTCCCAGGGAAGAGGGGGGTGAGAATATGTGAGAGGAGCCGCCCTGCACACACCAAGGTCAGTGCAGCAGGTGCTCCAGGTGCCAGAGCTGAGCTTCCCCTGCAGCCTGTGGTGCGGACCATGGTGGAGCAGCAGTGCCCCTGCAGCCCATGGAGGTCCATGAGGATGCAGAGATCCATGAAGTCCATGAAGAAGACCCACACTGGAGCAGATGGATGCCTGAGAGGAGGCTGAGAACCCATGGGGAACCCATGCTGGAGCAGGCTCCTGGCAGGGACCTGCAGACTCATGGAGAGAGGAGTCCCCACTGGAGAGGGTTTCCTGGTAGGACTTGTGACTATCTGGAGGACCCACACTGGAGCAGCCTGTCCTTAAAGACAGCACCCCATGGAAGAATGACCCATATGGCAGCAGCCTGAGGAGTTCTGTTCCCTGTGGGGTGGACTCATAATGGAGAAGTTCATGGAGAACTGTCTCCTATGGGAGGGTCCCCAAATTGGAGCAGAGGAAAGATGTCTGTCTATAAGAAGCAGCAGAAACAATTTGTGATGAACTGACAATAATTCCCATTCCCTGTCTCCCTGCGTCACTGTGGGGAGAGGAGACAGAGCTTGGAAGGAGGAAGATGTGGGGGGATGGTGTTATTGAGATTTAACTCTCATTATCCTGCTCCGATTTTCTTAGTAGTAAATTCAGGTAATGTCTCCAAGTTGAGTCTGATTTGCCTGTGACAGTATTGGGAAAATGATCTCTCCTAGTCATTATTTTAACTTATTTATCCTTCATTGTATTTTCTCTCCTCTGTTCAGATGAGGAGGGGAGTGAGAAGGAAGCTTTGGTGGATGCCTGGCATCATGCCAGGGTCAACTCACTACAGATTTTTGGGTGCCAAAACCTGAGAAATTATGAGGATTTTGAGATAAGGATAGTTATCATGGGAGGTAACGGGCAATACAAAGTACTGGACAATGTTAGAGTAGAATGATTATGGGGAATTTTTGATGTATTTGTGGTGAGGGGATAACAAGTAGATTTTGTTTAAATTATACATTTCCATTTGGTGTTGTGATGATATTATTTTGTTTTTTGTGGAGGGATTTTTTCAGTTATTTTGGTTGGTTGATTTTGTTGATGTGAGTAAAGATTGTGTGATGAATGTGGAGTTTAATTATAATTCTTAAATATGTGATTTACAGAGGGGAGGGGTGGAAGCCCTCTCTGCTACTCCCCACCTCCCATCAGTGCAGGGCTGTTATGGGAAAATTAGCTCCATCTCAGCCAGACCCAATACAGAGGATATTTTGTGATGGACAAGAAGTCTCATAGTTTCAGAGTCTAGCACAATTGGATTAAAGTGAATACATTTCAAAGATACAATTCTTCCCAACAGGAGGAAAAGAGTGAGCAGTCACAGTACTTTTTTCAAAAAGCATCAATAAAAAAACCTAACATTAACCATTTTACCATGTATTTACAAATCAATTTGTAGTTAAATTGACCAAAACATACTTTATGAGAAAAATAACTTAAATCAGCATAGGAGAAGTGAACATGAAATCAGACATCAAATGTGATTAAAAAAATAATGACTCCACATAGTAGAAGGTTCTCTAGAGCTACTTTAGGTTAGTAGCTAGTATACACTTTGGATTCTTTCTGGTAACTATTTTATTTTCAAAACTGCACTAATTATTGAGAAAATCTAATGTACCAAAGCCTGACTTTATAAACACAATTATTATCTTTCCTCACTTTGCATCATTTCACGAGTCTTGAGAATAACAAACACATCAGAAAATCAATTTTTTTCTCGTGTAGTCTCTCCCAAAACATATTAAAACATTTATAGGTACTGTTCTTATATATCAGAGGCAAATATTACCTTTGTGATATCCTTTTCACTGAGAATATATTTTAACAGACCAAACACAAATAGAAACAAATCCTCCTGATTCCAAAGACTGAAATACAGAAGCTGAAAAATGAAACATTTGGCTTAGTAGCCCTATTTTAAGAGTTGGTCAGGCTATTAACAAATCAGTTTTCTGAAGCCTTTTAAAGACTATGTACTGAAAAAACCTAGGGAGGAATCCTAAAACACCTGCACACTTTAAGACATTCCTCCCACTCAAGTAAACACTAGTCTTCATACATAGTCTGCTTTCTAAGAAATGTCTTTGACATTGCAAAATGCTTCTGCAAAAAGCTGTCATGAACCATAGTGAAAGTTCCAGATCTGTATATAAACAAAGAGAAAAAAAATATTATCTCCCTAAGTTATTGATATTTTACAACCAATGCCTAAGGAAATGAGCTATTCTTAATCTCTTTTTGCAAAGATGCAATAATATTACTCACTTGATCCAGAACGCAACATCCAAGCACTAACACTGAAAGTACACAAATAAAACAGACTCTTTTTTAACATTAATTTTTTAACCAGGGGATTTATACACTTTTATAGTACATTTATTCTTTGTTTCAAGTTTAGCTATTTTCAGTTTACTCAAACACAGAGTCTAATATAGGCAAAAATAAAAGACATCCATATAGAAAGAATTATACCATATAGAAAGGATTAAATGACAAATATTTTTGTCTAACACTAATTGAAATATTTGGAATTTAGGAAGATAACTGAAGACTTTTTTCTTTTAACCTGGATTTGAGAAATTTTGTATTTACAATATGAAGTTTAAAAATAATTTAAATTGACATTTTGAAAATTATTTCAGTTTTGCATATATATTATTTTTAACCTCATAAACTTGTATTAATTTTTGCTTGCATTTTGATATTCATCCTTATATTGTGAACAAGGTGAGGACCTGAGTTGCTACAAATTTTAGATGGATTTTCTTTTCTTGGCTCTTTGTCTCATAATGAAACTAGATAAAAAGGAGGGGAAAAAAAGAAAGCAAAAAATCTAATGCAGACTTGTTGAACTATTCCTCTGCATTGACAAAAGAAAAAAAACCTCAAAATACAAAAAAAAAAGAAGAAAAATTGCATTTATTATAATAATTATGCTTTATTTTTTCCCTTGATATTTGAAAAAATATTACTAAGTGTGAAAACTACAATTAGCAATTTGAGGTTTTGTAGAGGCAAGCTCATTTTTACTCAAATATCCAACCTTCAGTTCTGAAGATCTCTTATTATTGGTCAGGATTTATTTTACTAATCATTCCAAGGAAGTGCTCTGTATTGAAAGAAACAGAAGACCTGCAGACATGAGTAAAATACAAACTCAGAACCTTATGTTGCACCTATTTTGTTTTGATTTTCGCTTTTAAGGTACCAAGCTCAAGTCCACTCTATTTCCTGTAGTCTTTCACCTGTTACTCTTCTTGTCATATTTCCCTTGGAACTTTATGTAGTCTTTCCCATCCAGCAGAAATTGTTCCGGACACCTCGTATTTAACTATACTCTTTCAAATAACCATCTCATCTTTTCCCTACAACTTATCAGTACTACAGGTATGTGCTTTAATGTGCTGGACTTGCCTGTTCATTTGTGACCAGGGACTCTCTTAGTGCCAGTCGCATCTTGGTTTACTGTCATTCACAAGCCACATCTCCCACTGCTGGTCCATATAAAAATTACTATAAGTTCTTGTTCTGTTCGCAATGGCAATATTGCAGCCATAGTGCTCCCAGGTTAGACACTTCCATTGTCTTAGCAAGAGTCAATCTTGGAAAAACTTTCCAAAAGCATTTCTCTTGGAATCTGAGCTCAAAATCATAAGGTACTAAAGCATTCTGGCAGATCTACTGTTCTGTACAGTTTGCAGTGTATTGCTCCTTCCTCCAAACTGGCCAAAGAGATATTCCATACCATACCATGCCTGCTCAGCACTACAAGCCAAGAGAAGAAAGGAGGACTGGGGGAAACATGTATCATTATAACATTTATCTTCTGAAGCAGCTGCAAGGTGTATTGAAATCCTACTACCCAGGAAGCCTGTCAACAGGCTGGACATTGCCTGTTGATAGGATGTAGAGATCAATCTTTGATTTTCCTTTGCACACAGTCCTTGCTTTTGCTTTATGAAAGTACCTTAGTTTTGACCGCTGTGTTCTTTCTTGTGTTATTTTCTCCCCTCTCTGTCCTGTTAAGGAGGGGGTGAAACAGTAGTTTGATGGGCACCTGACTTTCAGCCACAGTCAACCTACCAAACTATCACTTGGTTTTCCTTGTTGAAAATTTCCAGAACCAATTGCCACTAATATTGCCACAAAATTTCTGAAGTTTTATGGGTTTTGGTTCTTGATACTGGTTCCAAATGAAGTAATTCAAGCCTATGGTAGAAGTTTGTTAAAACAAGAAAGTGTGGTAAACATGCATTTCCTCCTTTTAAATAACAACATGATAAAACTAAGCTTTTTGACATTATGTGAGCTGCTTGGTTATTAGTGTCCGAATCGATACTTGTTTCCTCTTCAGCACAGTAGATTATTATTTACACTTGTCAATTGGTATGGGAATCAGGGAAGCATCCCCACAAACCCTTGTCACTGTGAATGGAAGGTCATGTCAAGGCACACTGTAAGACAATGCAGAATTCCACCTGTGAGCCAAGAGTATTCCACCAGAGTTCAGTGTCTTACTGGACGCAGGAATTTTGTTTGTTTGCTTGTTCCTCATAGCTGCAAAACCCTGAAATATCCTTCAAAGATATGTGGAGCTTATGTTTTTTCGACAACCTGTCTTCCTCCAGAAGAGTGTAAGATCCGTCTCAGAGCTGACACATCTGGGATACTGTTCAAAAGAACTCACATTGGGAAGCTATTCACACAAATATTATTTGGATTAAAAATACCAGTTTATCTGAGGGAATATATCTTCAGAATGAAAGGTAGACTTAGATTAGTGGTGGGTTGACCCTGGATATATCTCTGGATATATGACAGGTGTCCACCAAAGCCACTCTCTCATGTCCCTCCACAACTGGAGCACAATTACATTTCCACTGTAATTCTTTTTTCCT
This sequence comes from Melospiza georgiana, assembly GCF_028018845.1. Classification (NCBI taxonomy): domain Eukaryota; kingdom Metazoa; phylum Chordata; class Aves; order Passeriformes; family Passerellidae; genus Melospiza; species Melospiza georgiana. The sequence continues at coordinate 76,372,208 of NC_080430.1, forward strand.
CCTTAAATATGTTATCACTGAGGGGCTACTGCCTTTTCTGATTGGCTCATCCGGGGCCTGCAGTGGGTCTGTCCTGGAACCAATCAGCATTGACTCTGCTGGACACGGGGGAAGCTTCTGGCAGCTTCTGACAGATGCCTCCCCTACAGCTCTTCCCATTGCCAAAACTTGTCCATGCAAACCCAATGCCATAAGATAACAAAAAACTATCTCAAACTGGTAAATTAGCTGTTTCCTGAACCATATTTTTTAGGTTATTGTCTAAACTACCTTTCATCTTTCATTTTATCTCACCTTAGTGTGGGGAATCTTGTGTCCAAATACAACTTAAGTCACAATAATTTACAAGATTTTCAGGCAATTTTCTATATATGCATGAATATATATTAATAGCTATATAGATAGACATAAACATATACAATAAAAATGTTAATTTCACTCAATGAAAAAAACCCTATAAATATAGATCTTCATTGCTATTCCTTAGAACCCCAATTAAAATTCTGTTTTCTCATGCTATCTTCAAAGCATCTGACAATCGTTAAACTTACAGAGTTTTAAAACCACTGCCTAGTATCATCTCTGGGCTTTATTTTACCACTCATAGCCTGCAACCATCTGTCTCAGACCATCTGTTGTCTCGTCTTCTACTTAGTTTGAAAATTCTTTGGATGGGGATTGTCTTCTTGGTTCACATTTGGCAAAGAGCTCCTGGCCTCTAATAGACTTTTAAGAGTATTTTGATAATAAAAGTAAGAGTAAGAATCAACTCAGTTGTCAGTCAAGAAAGTATATTGCAATACATTTCAACCAAATATAAGGAAAGAAAACATTTACAACATCTGAAAGACTTCATTCTTGTGGCAACGTTTAACGTCTTACAGTCAACACTTTTCTGTAACAGCAATTTTCAAATGTCTGTGTATAAGCAGTAAGAGTTATTACAACTGACTGAGCTGAAGCAGTAATTTAGATAACAACTTACATCCCTTAGTTTTCTAAGATTTTATGGGCTTATTTTATTCTTTGAGTTTAGAGTTGATGATTTTTCTGGAAGATCTCTTTGTATGAGTATTGATAAAGTAGTTTGGGAATATGCTAAATTTTTAGTCTGAGCTACTACAGGGAAAAAAAATGTGGACTGTATGTTGGTTTATATTCACTTTACTCAACTTACTTATGCTGATTGTTTCAAGATTCCTTTATTTTTGGTAAAAAAACCCAAAACTATTGCTCATTAAGAAAATAGAGTAGTGCACCCATACACAATTCAAGTCTGGTGTCATGTATCTCCATTACCATTTCCTCCAGAAACAAATTGTCAGATTTTACTTTAATTCCAAGACTATTATGAAAAATTACCTTAATTATAGAATTCTTGGCATTTATGTTGTCAGTCAATTGATTGATTCTTATTGCTGAGTTATCTGTCTAAAAATGTAATACATTTATTTTCAAAATGTATTTTCATTCACTATTTTCCTGTTACTTAACTTTAATATAAGATCTGCCTTTCAAAGAACTTCTTAAAATTTGCCAAACAATTCTGATTACAGATGTTTGAGCTTTACTATCAATGATAAGTTTTCCATTGCAAAACACTGAACCTCAGGAAATTGCTGCAGAGTCAGTCTTGGGTTTGACCTCACAACCAGTAAGGCTAAATAAAAATTATACGATAATGTATGCATGTGTTTTCTTAGTGACATAAATTCGAATGTTCTAGTTTACTAGAAAAATGTAAAACTTTCTTGGATAACTTACCCTTGACCCTGTAGTGCCACTATGTTAGAAGAATTTTAGAGAGATCCACATATGAAACTAGCAGCAGTCAAGATCCATAAAAATTGATGAATTATGATATTACAACAATCTTTGCTGTTACCATACTATTCTAAAAATGCTTATGTATATTTTAGTTTTCTCTCTTGCCTGAAATATTCAAGTATAAAACCAGGGAAAAAAATAAAAAAGCTGTAGACCATTACTTTTGGAAAGAAAGAAAAAAGAAAGGTATGGTACTTATCTGATATGTACTTCTATAAATATATATTTTCAGAGCTTAATGTGCTCAAATAATACCTCCAAGCCAAAATTTGATGTCATCAAGTAACAAAAGTAGGCCAGGCCATTCTCTCTGAAAATTTCCATTCCTTCCAAGAGTTGTGCTAAATTTGCAAGCTGTAATAATGTGTTGATGAAAAAATACTTCATTTGTTCTGGGCTAAACATTTGACTCATATGACTGCCTCCTGCTCTGTCAGAAGCTGGTGTAAGGATGAAGAAGGTTGTGAATACCAGCAAATAGTATTTACTTGTGTGCTTTTTCAAATAAACCAGTGATTAAGTGTTTACCTCACCTCTAATTTTTGGTGGTAATGGAGGGAAGGAAGGTCAAAGACCAGAGGAATAAGTTTTTTTTGGCAATATAACTTCTAGCTATAGTTGAGTGCAGACAGATAAAAACATTAAGAATCAGTGCTACTGTATTGGCTTTGTTATCTTTTAATTCACAGTAGTGCATCTTATTTTTTTTTTTTCCCTTGGTTTGATAAATGCTGCATCAAAACACTTCAGTAGACTGTAAAAAATATTTACAGACTTCTGAATGCCAACAATATTAGTACAATTATCATGTAAGTGATGAACAGCATTAAAAAGCTATTCTTATTCAAGACTTTTTTATTCAAATAATGTGGTTGAAAATCGCCATCAAGTGACTGCATGCCGGAGCCAAGGGGAGCAGAGAATCCACTTTATTGTGTAGACAGTTAATTTATCTTCTTTACTCTGTAATCCTGCTTGTCATATAAAACTGTGAGGGCAAAGATATAACTCAGTAACATAAGGCTTATTAAAAGTAAAATACATCTCAACCCCACTTCTAAAGTGGTAAAATACAAATTAATTAGGATGTTGCCAAATAAATTATGCTGCTTATGCTGTATAAGTGTTCAACAAGTTTATGTAGTTTGAATTTTAGGTACCTAGCTGAAGCAAACATGGAGTTTATTTGCATAGAAACAGTCCCACTAGCATAAGATGGGCAATGCAAAGAAGCCCCCTGTTTTTAATTAGATTTTTTTAAGATAATTTCCTTTGCCCCATTAATATATATTATGGAATAGAAGCCTTCTTAAATGAGGGTTCCCATTTATTCTTCTACTTGTATATTCCCAAAACATTTAGAGGTATAGACAAGCACGTATACAGATTTCTTTTTTCCCTTTAGATAATAAAATGTTGTCACTTGTAGTTGGGAGATATATGTCATCTTCAATCTGTCATCTAAATACTCTTCCATTCAATTTATTTTAATTTATTTTTGGTGATTAACTAAATTATTTAATTTCACCTATGATTTAAGAGTATGTATCCTTTTTCCTAATGGAAGAGGACTAAAAAAAAGTAAATAAATTAAAAATCTTTCTAAGATCACTGCCATATGTTCTGGAAATTAAGAGTGGTTACAAGGGAAAATCTAATAAAAAATGGTCTTTTGTTTTAAACATAATTTCTAAAAGTTAATGGGTTATCAAACTACGTTACTGAGTGACACATAAAAACCAGAAGTGTTTTGTGTAAGAACATACAGAGGAGTGATGGAAGGAGGAGTTAAAGACCTGGTAGCTTAAAATGTTCAACTCCACACCCATGGTGTCAGATTCAGAGCTCTCCTTTGACTCAGAAATACAACTGGGAAGTGTATTAAAACAAAAGTTTCTGAGAGGTTTGAATACACTCTTCTCCATTTCAGAATAACCAGGGGACTCAGTGATAATTACTTATTTTGAACTTGCCACTTCTGTAGGAGTGCAAAGACGTCTAAAAATTGCTTTTCATGTTATAGATAAATATTTTCTCTCTTAATTTATCTAATGCATGCCTAGTTTATGATATCTTTGGAATGCAGAGGCTGTTATCTTGTGTATAGTATTTAGTTGGTCTCTTTTTTTCTCAAAAAACAAAATAAAAAGTTTATTTTTATTTGGGTATTCATTCCTTCCCAGATCATATGACCTGGAACCTTGTTGTAAGTCACAGCAAAGAAGAAATATCCCGGAAAAGATTTTACAAATACAGTCTACATGTTTGGTGTTGGTGTGTGACTGCAGAACCCTGGAGGTCAATAGAGGCACGATGCCTCACGACATTCCTCACATCTCATCCACTGTGAATTCAGCTGTTTATCTTGGTACAATAGCAGGGCCCCATGTGTTCAGGAAACTGGGAAATTTAATAAGTAGGGTTACAGTCTGCGGCGCACCGATGTGTTTATGACATATTTTTATTTCAAGTTATCCATGATATCGTGAATTTACTACTGATCCATCTATGAAAGTAATGGGACTTTTAAATAAGAAGGAATTAATTATTTCTTCTGGGCATAGTTTCTACACAAGTTTTCATTCACTTCCTTGGCTGCTAAGAGCCCAATTGTAGATCAAAGAACATTGTTTTGGGGGGGAAATCAGACATGTCTTCTCTTTCTCCAGTCATTTGTAATTAACAGGCAAAATTGATGACTTTATTTCTAAGTCTCCCAGTGTCCCCAGCTAACAACATGATTTCAAAACTAAATATTGTAATTGGTAGATCTTAATTTTTCCAGACCACTTGATTTTCCTTTAAGCAACAGTCATATGATGAGAATTTCTTTTTGTATCAAATATTTTTCTTCAGTTTAAAAATAATACAATAATTTATGCACTAATCTCTGCTTTTCCTGTTTATGTCAGCTTCTAAATTATTCTACTAGCTACAGCCCTTTTATTTAATCTCAATGATTCTATGGCTATTTAGACTGCAGGGTGAGCTAAGCTTCATTTGAAAAAGATAGGTATTATTTTCTCTAAGTTCAAAACCTGAATTTGCGAGTAAAATACTAGTGCTGCACAAAGAACTGAAAGTTTATGCTAAAATATAAATGCTGGTTGTGATGTGCTGTGGCTACCCTAACATAAAGAAGACTTGCAAAAATTGAATGTTGTAAGTTACCAAATAAATGCCTTAGAGGATCTAGAAATGCACTGAGGAGAACACTGAGAAGTTCTGGATGGGCAACAAAGCAGTGTAGATAGAAGATTTGACCTTAAATGTATACAAGGAAAATATAAACTCTATTTATTATTAAAAAAGGGAGATTTAAAAAAAAAATAGACCAGAGAAAGGGTTGTGTTGCAGGAGGTTTTTTTCCGTTTTGTTAGATATCTGGTTTTGGGTGTGAATTCTATTCTCTGCAAGAGAATGGCTGAATTATTATATACTCACTATAATGTTTCATTCCAGTTAGTGACTGCATTCTTCATGAACTTTATTTTGCTTTCCTAAGGAAGAAAGTCTATTTGCTTGAGACAGCATATAAGTAATATTTAATTTTATTCTGATAAAGAAATAGAAAATATATAACTATTCAAAATACTGAAAAATTAGTTGCCCTAATTTGGATATTAGGAAAGTATTTTGTCAAGTGTCTTTGGAGGAGAAATTCATTTTGCATGAAATTTTTTTTTGTTTCTAGGTAACAAATAATTTTACAATTTCAAATGTAATAGATTTTCTGATTTGATCTATTTACAGTTTAAAAAAATATGAACTCCAAGATATTTTTTAAATTTTGAAGAGTAATTAGTCACTCTAATATCATGAAGTGCCTAGGACTCTTTTGCATGCAGGACTCTTTTGCAAGCTTCATCTCACAGTGCTGTCCGAGAAACCATAGAAATTTGATTCTATGTTTAAATTAAACTTTTTCATCAGTTATTGGGCTTGACTGTATACTCAGTGAAGTCTGAGGTGAAGTCATTACCTTAAAAATGTCTTCTTTTGTTAAGTTCTTTTGGCTGTATTTTCTAAGCTCCTGCCAATGTACTGACATAGATCCTGACTGAACAAGAGTTTAAGTCTTTGCTTAAGTCTGAGCACATAATTTTATCAAATTAAAATTCTACATGGATGTGGCAGACTTCCAGCCCTTGGTCTTAATACAGTTGGAACTCACAATTGGATCAGAAGGAATTATGCTTTCAGGAAAAAAACATCAGTCCTGAGGGATGGAGGTTTGATGTTATCTTACAAGGGAAAGGAAAGCTTTGTCCACACCATAAAAATACTTTTACTCCTGCAGAAAAGCCTTTATTTGCTATGATAAAGTCCAGTCATTAATGCATTCTGAAATCCCATCTATATTGCACACAGTAATAATTTGATGACTAGAGTGAAAAAAGGATATAATTCTTTTTGTAATAAGAATTTGTTGCAGAAGGATTCATACTACAGAAAACATAACCCCCAAAGTTTTGTGAAGGAAATATAAATGTATGCCTATCATTCTCTCCTACATAAAAATTTTCAAAAATCAAAGAGAAATTTCTCAGAAGTTTCTTTGTTTCCTAATTAATGATTTCCGTATATAATTTTAACTTTATTTTGTAGAATATAGATGTTTGCTGAATTCTGTTGAGTTTATGGTTGACTGAGAGAGATAATGCATATTCTGATCTATTACAGTTACCAATAAAAGTGGAAACAATATTTTTAGGCGACTTACTATTTAAGTTACCCCTACATGCTAGATCAGCTGTCCTGAACACACCATCTGAAATGAGATTCTGTCATGAAAACGTGCTGAATAGCAAATCAGATTTCAAGACTTTCTCAGTTCTATTCCGCACTGATACTGGCATCCATTTAAGCCTGGATATTACATCTGTATAGTCTTCCCTTCCTGTAAAAGGTAAGAGGCAACATTATTAAGAAGGGCTGGCATATGACAGTTTTTTTACAAAATACTACAGAAGAAGTATCTGTTTCAAGTTTAGCACTCCAAAGGATTGTGTATGCAAAACTGTAAATAAGAATCGAGATGGTGATGTATAGGTTTGTCCTACATGCCTATAAGTATGCCACAACTGGGTACATGTGTTTTATTTCTGTTATAAGAATTATTAAAAGAGACTTTTGATCAATACCCAGTAAAGCAACAGTGTCATCCAGCAGATGACCTTTAATGAAATTTTACTTAATGCTAGGCAGAGTATAGAATTCTTTACAATAAATATATTGTAACTTTCTCTGTCCTTTTAATGACACTCACCTAATAAAGATAATATCAAGTATTGGTAGTTATTTGGTAAAATAAAGTATCCCAGAAAGTATTTACTGGAGAAAGTAAAAGCCTGATATAAACATCAATGAACTAATGGGACCTGTTTAGAAGGCTGGTTCAGCATTACAGTTCTAAAAAATATTGTCTACTCTGGAACAGTAGCATTTTGGATCCTCAATGTTGGACAGCCAGCAGCTCCTAAATTTAGTTTAATTTTTAAAGGTTTTATCGAGATTCCATGTGATTTTAGGATGAATAATTTCAAGCCTGCATGACCATAAATATAATATGGTTCTTTAATGTTTGATAGAGGAGAATTTTTTCTCGTGAGCAGAAAAAGCGTTATCATGATGTAAAGTAAATAAACTAACTGAACTGTTCAAACTAATCTTCATACAAATAACACCACTTTATCTCAAGTCAGAATATTTACTCTATTTCTGTATCTTTTTTATGAGATTATCTAACACTGACTAAACCGGTTTATTTATAAATTGTGATTGGAATCTGGAATTTAGAGGTGGGCTTTCTGAAATGGTTGTAATTTTAATGCTTTACATTTCAAGTTCTTATTTTTCTTTTAAGCTTTCTTATTTGAATTATTTGAAAAACACAATTGATGCCTAGCACCAAATTTAAGTCTATCTAATCAAGTAGAGACATATAGACATATAATCTTAACTAGAAGATAAAAACACTTACCAGCTGAAATGAAAAAAAAAAAAGGAGTTGAAATGAAATAATGAAATAATGGCCAAAGATTTAAAATCACTGCCTGGAACTGGAAAGGAACAGAGAATCCCATACGGTGTTGCCAATCTATAAATAAGCAATTAAATTTATTGTCTATATCAGAAGAACTTACATGTTCACTCATGTGAATACAGGCTACACAGTCTGGCCTTGAATGAGTACTTCTGAATAAAAAATCCAGGAACGTAAAGCAGTATTGATATGCAAGCTGAAAAGAGGTAAACCTTGAATGAATTTCAGGGCCTTTCCCCCCCCCAACAGTGCCTGTTTTGTACCAGTTATGCATCTAGGAAAAAAAATGCAAATATTTTTCGTGATGAAGATCATTAAGGAGAGAAAACTTTTCTTTTTTAAAGCAGTATTTTTAACAGCTATTTAAAAATCCACCTCCTCCTTGTCCCATGCAATCTCTGACCTTGTCAGTTTTAATAGGTTTTAACTTTTATTCAGCTGTCATATTCTTGTTCTCATTTTCCTTACTAAAAAACTTACCATCTGTCTGAACTAGCAATATTTTCATTGTTAAGGCATCTTCTCCCACAACATATGTCTTCAATTTCTAATGTGAATCAGACTACTTGAAGAATGTTGTCACTGATCATGCCACCAATCTGATTGAATTTTCCTTGACATATTGCCAATTAAACTGTGCACTTTAAAGAGAAGTATAAGTAGCAGTTGCTTTATTGAAAGTTTCAGTATGGCTTACTAGGATAATGAAACTATAGTTTCCTATATTTTTGGGGAGGGTAATGAAATTGCAGGAATTTCAGTTTCGTGGTCCACTTAATAAATTACATTTGCAGTAATTTACTTACTAGAAGGATTTTTAAATATTAGATTTTTTTTTAACATCTAAATTATCAAATGGATTAATCTAATAAAACAGGCACTTGCATAATTCTGGAAGCATGACGTAGTATAAAAATGTTCTGGTAATGGAATCTGTGACATATAATGGTGTTGCCTCTTTCTTGCTCTCCAAAGCTTGATTCAAAATATAGTTTTTATATTATCTATTCACAGATGCATTAATCTGACATCTTTTTCTCAGCAGCAGAATTTCTAAAATATATTTTGCCATTAGAAAACATAAACTCCTAAGGATATGAAAGGAAGGGCAAGAGAATAGAAAATACAAATGTTGACAGAGAAAGTTTTCAGTGTGATTTTCTTTTGAGAGTACATGAGCAGGAAAACTGGAATCAGCTGGTAGAAATTAGGAGCACTTGGAGACTCCAATATTACTTCCTATAAACAGCATATTCTGTGCTGGCTTCTTTTCATAGACCTTTGAACAGCTTAGTCCTGCAAGATACTGAATGTCTTGTCTCCTTCCTAGTCAAAGGTTTCCAATAAGGCTAGTCAAACTTTTTTCAGTGGAGCTACTCTGCAGTGTGAAATTATGTTTTGACCACACCGATTTATTCCTAAGTCTTCTTTTCTAATGTTTATTTGGAAATTTTGTTCTTAAAATCTAGATGGTTGGACTTTGATAAATCCCAAATGTGAAAGAAAAGGTAAAATATGATTGCTTAATAATTTTTTGTTTAAGTTACCATGTAGAGATATGTCTTATGCAACTATATACATATGACGTGTGTCACATTAGATATAAATGCAACACATATAGATATCACATTGTCTGTATATGCATATAACACAATGTCACATTCAATGGGGTCACTTCAGTATGCAGAAAGAAATATAAAAAGACTTTACCCACACTAAACCCCTTAATTTCTGCATGTGTAAGTGTTAATTGGTGGCAAACACTAATGCAATTTTCTCAGATCAGAATGGGAAAGAGCTATTGCTCTAGGCAGCTGATAGCTTCTCTGCAAGGCCTTCCACCAGCCAAACAGCAAATCTGGGACAGCTGACTTGATGAAGTTCTTTTCTTCTTTAAAACATAACTCTGTTCTCCTTCTAGTTTTTAATTGGCTTTGTAGAATTTTGTTACCTATCCTCTGTATTTCAAGAAGGAATATGTGGAGCCAATGTTTGCATTTAAGAAGAGCTATTTACCTCCAAATAGAGCAAATATCTTTGACCGTACAGAAAAGTTCCTATGTACACTACCTGAGAATGAACCTGTGTCTTGCAAAATGCGTACTTATACGTATTTACAGTGGGAAAGCCTTGAGTAAGGCCATGGGAAAACAGCACAAAGTTATATTATTTGCATTTAAAAAATGCAGTTGTGTTACTGAGTCATAGCTTCTTTCATGAGATAGAGCAGTAGGCCTGACCTACCTATCACACAAAGCCTCGGTTTGTCCCTAAGCTGTAATTTTCTTACATGACTAAAAGGCTCATACAATGCCCCGGTCATAGATGTGCCATGGTATTTGCTAATAATAAAAGGATGATTGCAGTGCTTCTGCATATACAAACAGAGGCTTTCAATAAATGTAAACAGGTAAAACAAAAAAGAAAAAGCAAAGAAAGTACAGATATGCAGAGAAAAAGAACTCATAGCTTTTATCAAATGTAGAGCAGACAATGATAAAGAATATAATTTATTTCCATTTGACTGGGAGAGTTTGGCCTTTGATTTCTGTAGCTGGAAGACGCAGTATTGGTATTTCAGGAGAAAAAATAGCTTGTGTCCAAGACCAGTGTAATGAATATTTTTTAAATCTTTACATTTTCAAAGTATGAATCTCATCTATTTTAAGATTTTAAGATTTAAGAAGAACTGTCAAGCAAGGACACATGGTTTCATAGAACATTTTTAAAACTGAACAGCAGTTTATGTGAGGGAACCTTTATTTCTTGTGCCAGTATTTACCCAAATTGAGATTATCACGAATCTTTATTATGTTCTTCCTTGCAATTTAAGACAGATATTAAAAAAGGAAAAAAAAGTACAGCAGATAAGATATTTTATCCCATGGTGAGAATAACAAACAAGATGAGACTTATGTAGAAGGAAATTTGCATTCCAGTCAGTGTTCGTGTATATAATCAAGTACTGTGTGCAGTTAAATGAGTCTGTTGTCTTGCTATAATGAGTATCTACATCCATCCTAACAGTTAATGAGGAATAAATGACTTATTATCAATGAATGGCAGTATCTAAATAGCCTTGCAACAAAAACAGAATATTAATATGTGTAGCTAAAATAGATCTTAAATGATAATGAACTTACTCAGACTATTAATTATTTTAAAATGCTTCTGGATGGAATTGGAGCTCCACTGGTTCAAGTGCCTTATATGTTTGCAGACAGTTAATAAATGACCCTTTAAAACTATCTTATAGAACTGAATGGAAAAGGGTTTTTATGAAATACCAGGGCCTCCATAAAAAATCAGAGCAAAGATCTCTCTAGTTCAGCATTTTATTCCCACCAGAAATTAGGCCTGCTCACTTCAGTGGAAACAGCAAGGATAGTCTCTATAGCTGATGGTGCATTAACTGACTCACTTCCTAATCACCAGCTGAGGGTGAGCCTGTGCCCTGAGGCACAAAGGCTATGCCTTTTGCTACCTTTTTTTTTTTTCCTTTAAAAAATATATTTTCCAGTACAGCGGAAAGATCTTTTTGCCACATGAATGTCAAATTCATTTCTCTAATTTCTAAAATCTTCGTCTCAGTCATACCATGTTCAGACCATGAAACTGCAATTATGGCAGAAATTTGGCTTAAGTTTTCCTGGCAGTGAGTAGATAAAGTGACCTCTTATCTAAATAGAGCAACAAATTCTGGATGAAAAATTAATTGTGGACTTTCTTTTAATTCTTCTTAACTTTAGCCAAGTACTCAGCTATTATGAGTGTTTCCTAACTAGCTAGTTGCCGTGAGAGATATTTAGACAATTTCCAGAATAATTTTTTGCTATGCTTCTTCTCCTGATTCAGGGAAATTCTCAAAAAAAAAATGAGCATGGTAAAAGTATGCATAGAAAAGAATTAGAAATATATTTCTTCCCTCTTTTTATTCTTTCATGCTTCCTTTTCAGCTGAAATTCAACAATCTTAGTACTATGTTGTTTGACAGGTCACAAAGATTGACCTCAAGCCTAAACCAGGTTCATCTAAATCAGTGAATATCAACTAGAGTTTTAACTCAACTCAGTCTTCAGTTTGGTGTCTGCTGTAGCAAAAAAATATTTTTCTGATTTTCTATCATTCCTTCAAAGAGATACATCCCTGCCTTCCTGTACCTAAAGAGAACCTGCAAGGAAAGCTGGAGAGGGACATTTTACAATTGCATGTAGTGACTGGAAAGAGGTTTATGTCTTTAAGCTGAAAGAGGGTAGATTTAGACTAATTATTAGGAAGAATAATTCACGGTGAGGTGTTGAGGCACTGGAATTGGTCATCCAGTGAAGTTAACAATGTCCTATCCCTGGGAGTGTTTAAGGCCAGGTTGGATGGTGCTTTGAGCAATCTGATCTAGTAGGAGCTGTTCCTGCATGGCTGGAATTAGATGATCATTATGGTCCCTTCCAGCCAAAAAAATCTTGCGATTCTATGATTCCGAAGTTCTGCTACCCATTTTGGTAGCTAGTTTGCTCCTTAACTGAGCTAAAACAAACTGATATTTCTACTTCAAAGTACTTGATGACCTAAATACAATTAACAAACTTTTAAGGTGTATTAAAAGACATATAAACATCTGATATTGAGATATTTGAGCAGTTTTTTTTACTACAAAATCTCCTTATAATTATACCAGATGTAAAGCTGGTAAGTCGTTAGTGTAATTAAAATATTAGGTGTCTAGTTGAAGATTTATTAATAGAAATAAGAAAGATTAAATAAAAATTGATTGCCCCAGGATACTTATGCATCAAATCTGTTGCAGGAAACTTCAGTGACTTATGCATCATTTTTTCTTATTCAACCATTTCTATAGTTAGAAATTAAACCTGAATTACAAACACAATTGACAAATAATTTGAGTTTATGCAGTAAATCAGTAAAATACTTCAAAAGTTCTAATTCAAAAGATACAGCCAGTTCTGTAGTAAAGCCATTTCCTTGGATATATCACTCCTGTGGTGGTACTCATTCAAGGTTTTCTTTTAAATACCAAGGATTAAAGCATTCATCGTAAAAGAAAAGGAGAATCCATTTTCATGAGGAGATCATGCAATCTCAAGGTCTAAAGATTTTCTGAGAGGAAAGCTTAAGCTTTTAAGGAAGTATTCTGTAACCAAGAAAATTTCAACTTAAATAAAGTCTCTATATAAATGTGAGCACTTAGCAAAGTAAAAGCATTATTCTCTTGAACCAAGTATTTGAATTGATCTCTGGAGAGTGTGTGGGTACAAAGAAAATAGGTGAACTGAAATAGTTGAAATCTCAAATCTTTTCTTAATAAAAGTATTATAAGATACCATCAAAAATGCGCAGTAAAACATTTAAAGTCACAAAGTCAAAGTTTGTTCCGTTGCATGCAGCAGACACTGGATGCTTTCTGAAAATTATGTGCTACTTTTTAAAGAACAATTTAACAAAATTGCTTCAAACTTACCAAAATGGCTTCTCTTTTGGCTTGTACAAAGAAAAATACAAGAATTTTCAAGATGCAAAGAGCGGCGGAAGCCGTAATGAATATGATTTATTCTAAGAAAAAAACAATGGGTAGATATGTGTGTATATATGTATATATATATATATATACATATATAGATTAAATCAATATACTAAGAAATATATTTTATAAAGACTAATAAATAAACAAAAAAGAGGGTAGATAGTAAAATAGTGAGAATAGTCTTTAATACAAGAAGCATTGGCTGTGCTACAGTGAATGAGATTCCAATTTTAGGAGGTATTGGTCTAATGTTAGGAGTAAACAGACCAAAAATGTTTGCTATCAAGGTTTTCCAAATTTCACACATCATAAATTGTCTTTACACCTGCTGTTTATGAGACTATAAAGCTGTCTTATCATGCTAGCCACAGAAAATATCATGGTCAAAAAACTAACAGTGCTGTTCCTACAACCTGAAAGAAATTTTCAAGAGGAGTGTTAAAGAATATTAAACTAAAAATTGGTTTAAGAGTAAAGATGTGCTTTTATGTTCATTTAAGTCAGAAAAATAATACGCAATTGGTTTTGGTACATAAAGTGTTCAAGATTCTGTGTCCATTTCTGAGTTGTAGATAAAATACTATGTTAGATTTTCCTGGATAAAGTCACCTTGATACTGATGAAATATTAGGGAGAAAATGCTTGGTACAATAACAGCTTTGATCATTCATGTATTTTCTATGTAAGATTAATAAACTTATTTTATTTATGACTTATAGTAGCACTAGGGAGTCTAACTGTTTTTCTTAAGTAAATGTGCAGATCTCTTTTTTCCTCATTTTTTTTCTTTTTTCTTTCTTTTTTTTTTTTTTTTTTTTTTTTTTGCTTTTTTTGGTATTTTTATTATTAAATCAGTTTCAATGTTTCATTTTAGTATCCTGTTGTCAGTTACTATCCAGTATTCTTTTATACTTTATTATAAAAAGGTTTTCCCTGGTACACTCTATTTCATAGCTTTTTCAAAGAAATCACATGAAAAGTGTGAAAGCATTCAATGAGCCAAACATGGCTACATAAAGTTAAATATAATATTATCTCCATTTCATATTTATTTTATGCAGTATGCCACGTGATTTGCCGTGAGTTGGAAACTTGAGTGTTGCTTTACATGTAAAGTCACCCATTAAAATTAATTTCTGGTAGCTAGAAGTATCCTTCTGTGATTGAAGCTGTCCCCAAGCCCTTTAATTTTTCATGTTTCTACTGTTGCAAGTAATCTTCATGTATGCTGTGTAAATACAGACCAATACAGCATCAATACAGTTACTCACACCTTCTGTAGCAAACCAGAACCCATAATTAATTAATTTCTGTTTCATTGATAGAATACATCCATTTTCTAAGTTGTTGCAGGGCTGTGAAATACCATTATGACTATCAACTGACACCCTAATTGCACAAAACTCTGAAGTCATAAATATGGTTTATAAGCAGGGTTTCTGGTGAGCTGGTATACATTTGTTCACAGAAATGCAGTGAGTTCTGTGGTTGGTGGCAGGTGGATAGCAAATTTGCTCAAATCCTCTCTACCATATTGAAGACAAAAATAGCTCACAATACATGGCTCAAGCTTTACTGAATGTGTAATTTTGTAGTAACCCTAGAGAGGATATTGACTTTGCTGGAGGAGAATGAAATATGAGGGTCACATTACCAATGGGAATGAAGAAAACTTTAAAAAACATTTATCTTTAAAAAACCTTTAAAAGGTTTCACAGTTTAAAGGAAGACAACGGGAGCTATATTCCTTACGGTAAATTTTTTAGATTACTTGATTTGAGTAGAATATTAAACTAATGATTGTCAGTGAAGAAAACTTTGGGGAAAGTCAAATACTTTCAAAATCTGGATTTACATGTATTTGAAAAAAAAATGTTCCTGTGTTAAAATTTTTGGACTCTGAAAAATGACAAAAACCCGTCTGAAATAAGATAAGTAGTCTGTTTTTGCAATCTGTAAGAAGAAAAGAATATTAGCAATGTGCATGGAATCCTGCACAATCTGTTCCTCCTGTTTTCCTTGTGACTAGGGCACAAAAAGTGAGTAAAACAATTAATGCTCGTTTCAGAAATCCTTTGATTCTGGCAATCTGGAAAATTATGAAAATCAGATGAATAACCAGGCATTTCAGAATCTATTGTTTCTGACCTATGATCTTTCAAGAGAAACTCAACCTTAGCAAAATTAAATGAGCTAGTTCCAAATAGCCACATCCTTATATAAAAGCATGAATACTTCTTACAGCTGAGACACTGAGTTGCAAGTTCAGTAGCCTAAAATCAAAAACTCGGCATTTGGCAGCAGACAGCTGATCAAGCTCAGACAAAAGATCAGTTTTGCTTCATTTTTTGATATGTGTAAATATAGTCTTGAACACTTTCTTTGAAGTGAATAAAGACGCAGTTCATTTGGAGTTAAATATTTTGATTTTCAAATTTTCTTCTTTTCAGCAAAGTTTGACACAATGTCAGAGGATCGGTTGCATTTTTACATAAATAACTATTCCAAACCCTTCCAACTGCATTTTATTTTTATTTAAACTGAGGGAGTTCATCAAAACTTGGTGAGGCAAGTCCACATCTATAAAACTCTAAGTCCAGAAAGCATGTCCAAGTGGAGTTTTTTTTCAATCTATTTCTGAATTGGAAAAAAAGTGTTAAGTGCACCTCTGATAAGACCTTGAGTCAGCCAGAGCTTCTAGGTAAGTCTGACATTGCTTAAAGCAAGAATAACAGAAGCCACATGAAAAGCTTACACACTCTAAAGATAAGCTTTAATAAAAGACAGAATCATAACTAAAGCTTTTTTAAGTGGAACAGACCTGCTAAGGTGGGTGATAAAAATGTATGCAAAAAGCAACCTCCCAGACCTTTCTGTCCTTAAAGGACTGTCTCTCCTCCAGCCTGACTCTTGGTTTAGAATTTAGGGTCTATGACAGATATCTTTCTCACCAGCACCCCTGAGTCCTGCCTACGTGTCTGCTTGCTTGTCACCAGAGGGATCATAGGAGTTTTTGTCACTGGTTTGGGTTTCTTACTTTCTTAGTATCCCCCATGCTGTTTATCCAGCAGGAGCTAATCACAACAGACACTATGAATCATGTTTTGGCACTAAATATTCAAATATATATTGAAATTGATTTTTTTTTTAGAATTTATTATTTTAAAAATTAAACCTAATGTTGTCTCTACTACACAAGGAAGAAAATAAATGGTGGTTAAAGTAACCAATGATGTCCAACTTCATCAGCCTACCAGATCTTCCATGACAGAATAATCTGAGTATGTAGTTAAGCTTGATTTATTAACTTCCTATTTACAGTATTACCCTTTACCCAGGAGACTATTAGATCTATTTCCTACATAAAATGACCTGGTATGACCTGGTCCATTGTACTGGCAAACACATACATTTCCACATCTTCTGCTCAGTTACTAGGTAGTAATATGGTAAATACTGATACCTAATTTCACCAGTTGTTGGAGCTATTATAAATTCATAAAATATCCTTTTGTCATCTGCAAGCATTTGTTGACATTTTCATTAAATTCTGTTGATATTTTCATTAAAAAAACAAACACACAGAAAAAAACCCAACCACAAAACAAGTCAACATTAAAATCAAGTTTGTTGTAAGACTTTTTTATAAGCACATCAAAATAAAATAACTTAATATGTAAGACAGATGTAAGCATTACCGTTAGAAGACCTGTAATACTGGCTACTTGTGTTATTTGCCAAGAAATTATAGTTCTTTCTTATTAAAAATACAAGAGCAATGACCTTGATGATTGTAGACTATGCTATAGATATTTCAAAACTGGCCAGTTATGGAAATATATAATCATTTGGGAATGAAAATCATGTCTAAATAAAGAATTAAAGTGAAGCTGGGGAAATATATCTAAATAATCTGAAGGATATTTTTGAGGATTTTCCTCTTATGATCATATGATGCAGAGTGAATCATCTTTCTCTCTGTTTCACAGAAATGTTTAATTCTCAAAGTTTCAGGAAAAATTTTTGAATATTTTGCAACCTAATTATTGTCTATATAACTCAAAACCTATTAGAAATTAAGTTTAAGTGAAAAATGCATAATGAAGATACACACAATTTTTTGGGTCTCAGTCATATCTCATAAATATACACGATGCCAGTGTTGCTTATCTGCCTTGTTGACTGTTAAAAAGGAGCATAAATTGTAAAGAAATACCAGATATTACCTTTGCACATAGGAAGTCAGTCAAGGTGCATCTGGTCATCATGTCACATGACTTCTTTCTATGCTCTGCTGGATCAGCTTTACAGATGGCAAAAGGTATCTGTCTTCTCACATGTGGAATCAATCCCCTTGTGGAGAGCTTGGTTCAAACATGGCTTAAAGAAACAGGCCATGAAAACATACAGCTGATGGAAAAGTAAAAGGCAGCTGTAAAGCAGCAGTTCTCAAGCCTATTTCTGTAAATAACTAGGTTCTCAGGCACATTTTTATAAACAGCAGGATTCTCAGACAGTCTTCTCATAACAGGTAAACATTCTGTCCGTGGCTGGTCTGGGAACAGACTTGGAGGTTTTGAGAATTTTTCCATATCAGGGTGAGAACACAAATCTTGGATTCAATAACAAACCACAGGTATTGAAAACAAAGGGAGGGGTTAGTGTTTGCTCTGTAGCCTATCGTGAGCTCGAATTTTGCAATATGTATGATCTTAATTAACACGGTTATAAAAACGTGCCTTTTGGATCAATGAATCTGGAGTCGATGCTCATCAATCGGATGGTCGTCTCCCTTCACTTCGATATCCCCTCTTGTCATAAAATAAAGATTTGGAGAAAAAAGCCTTTTTTTCCCCCAAACTATTTACAGAAATATTAAGTGGCTGGTAAATATTCTATTACTAATAATTTATACTGTTTATTAGATATGGTAAAACATTATCAATAGTTACATCACATGATTTGGATTTTTTTCCTTTTTACCACTTCGATACAGTCAAATGACTATGGCCATGTCATAGCCAAAACAGATGAAAAGGATGTCTAAAGGAAAAGTATTTGCAGCGTAAATCTGAACTTACCTTTCATGCTATTGGGAAATTCATGTACGTTTTGTGAGCAAGTTGGTACAGTTCCATTTAGGCTTGTAGTCTTTATAAATTCCAGTGAAGCTGTTTCTGTAAATTACATCTCATTATTTTATGTTTCGGCACGGATAATTTTGAGGTACTTTACCTGAAAGATGCTTTTTAGAAATAAATTGGTTTCACTTTGTCATGTAAGAGTGGCAGAATACTTACTTTTAAACTGACTTGGGCTTTTCCCATTAAAGTGTTATCACAGTATGTTTTCAATGTTCTGATGTTCCCATGAATATACTGCAAAGAAAAATAATGGAAACACAAATTGTAAACAAAATTTATTTTTCTTCCATTGTTTTTTCTTTATTTCTACCCACCATTTTCCAGATGGTGTTTGTGCATGAAGTCTATATTTAATGTACATCTGTTGCAAACGAACTAATAACTAATATTAGAGAAACCTTTTGAGATGAATGGAATGTTAACCACACTTGTATACAGTGCACAAGTTCTTTATAATTTTTCAAATTTAAGAGCTGTATATCAAACAATATTTTAAATTTACTGGCTTTGTCTGTCAAGATTCTGTTGTGTTTTTGAGGCTTTGAATATTTTTTTGGAGGAAAAGGAATGGTTTTGTCGTGCAAAAGAATCTGGAGCTAATAGTTTTCAGCTATGCATTGTACTTTGGTACCTTCCAGCTAATCATTAATCCTTAAGCAGTGACTTGATATTCATTGCTAAAAAAAGGTCACAAAGAAAGTTAATGAAATCTAAGAAATATCTAGGTTATCCACAGAAATCATAGCTCCTGGAATAAATAGAGAATAGTCTACAGTAATTCATATCCAAAAATGAAGAAGAGTGAAGGAGTCTGCCTTCATGATTCCTGGCAGTCAATGCCATCCAAAACCTGTGAGAACACATTTATTTTTGTATTACCCCCTGATTTAAATATTACAAGGGAGAAAAAAGAACACTTTTAAGCAGTATCTGGGTGTGAAAAACTTATTAGGGAAAGGTGCAGATGTGCAAAGTTGAGGCAGTCAAATTTGTTAATTGACGTCAGAAATAAAGGACTGGGCTAGTTCCTTCAAGTATTTAAATATGTTACCAACACCACAGCATTGAAAAATCTTCCGTGGCCAATGTTTGCTCCCTGCTGCATGACATCTGCCTCTAAATTTTCAAAGCAGTACACAGAAATGTAACTTTCTAGCTCTCACTACAGTCAAAAGAAATTACTTTTAATCTGGAACCCAGTATTACACAAAAAATTACCTAGACACCCTTATACCTTTTGCAAGTGCTATACAGCAGAATTAAGAACAGATTGGTAATAACCCAATAATTTTATTTTTGTGACACATATTGAGTATTTTCATCTATTACACAACACAATTGAGAGAACAGATATTTTGCCTGTTTCAGTTACATGTCCAGGCTGTGGCTCACAGGGAGAAATGTTTGCCTTGGATAATAATGAATGTTTCCATTGGGAAGTACCTTCCAGAATAGCACTATAGTGTACATATTACTTCGTATACCACAGAATAGTCACTGCCTTTAGCTTTTCTGTTTGGTCGGAAGGTATCCATTGATTTCTGATCTTAGCACCAAACAAAGCAATTCTCTGCAGCCCATTTTAGTGTCAACATTATTGGCTGCTGCAAATTGAGGACAGGAAAGAACGTACATACCTGCTTACACTTCTTACACCTCTGACTTATTGGCACATGGGAATAGAAACAGACAGGAAGGAAAATTTTGCAAGTGACTACAAACCTCTCTGGAAGAATGGGAGCATCCCGGAGTTGGCATGTACATGCAAGCTTTTTTTCTGGCTGGATAATTGAAACTAGTCCTGAGATAGGTTTGGAAGCATTTAATTGCCTAAGCATAAGACAGATCCATGCTTAGATCCATTTACTTAACTAGACACTTACCTGAGCTCTCCTCTTACTGCTCCAGGAGCAATCACTTCTTGTTGGGAAAAGAACCTTATCCAGGTCATGATTTGGGACAGCTCAATATGCAGGTGCTGCTATTTATTTCCATTATGATACATTTAGTTACCTGACTATTTGAAACTTACTTGCTTCAGCAAGATGGAATTAATCAGGACTCATCTTTAGACATCTGAAAATAATTGAAAAGCCAGTCTTCCTAACTTGGGCTACAGTCACCTTCCGTAAGTCATTGGTACATACCTATACCTGCAATAAAATTAATGGGCTTTGAATGCCACAGATGGTCATTGCTATCAAACTCTACATTTAAAAATGACTGGAAGTATAAAGCAAAAGCAAGGCTTAGGCACTCTTAATATAATCATCTTTAGGAAGCCTTCTGCAGCATACAAAGTGGTTTTTGATAAATGGCAATGTAATGTCCTATATTTTCCCTTGTTCTTCTTCTGTCCAGCCTTTTCTCTTCAGGGTGACTTGGTTCTGCTGAAAAGGATTTTCCAAATAACACCACCACATTTGTATTTGCCTTTGAGAAAAGAAGATAAGAGTGATGAAGAGAAGGAGGTGATGAACTTTCAATTAATTTAATTTTCATTCCAAAAGTTCATATTTCTGACTGTAAATAAATAGCATAGTTTAAGACTAAGTTGCATTTCTGTCACTTTCTGTTATGCTGTTCTGTCTGAGGTAACATGATGTGATCAAAATAAACATGAATTAATTAGACATGTACATTTGCCTTATTTTAATCTGACAGAGATACTCTAATCCTATATTGAGAGAAAAGATACAGAGGCACGAAAAATTTAAGCCACTTGATAGATCTTTTAAAATTCTGAATCATTATTTCAAAGTTTTATAAACTGAGTTTGAAATATTATTTTATGAAGTCAAGGCTGTTTCTTGGTCATGCCTGTGCATATTTTCTCAGGAAAAGTAATGGGAAAATGGACTAATTGCATTCACTGTCACATAAATTTTGAAATCGGAAGAGGATTAACAGCAACATTTCGTGCTCTTGATATTCTGCACTTGAAAGAAATAAAAGCAGGAGTCATAGACTGAAAGAAAGGCATTTAGTTCTTCTACAATTAATACTTTAAAATAGTAGCTACATGTTCATTCTTCCAAGAAATACTCACTTTAAATCACACAATAAAGCAAGGATATATAATGGTAGCTTTTAATATTGTAAAAATTATATGATTGCTGGGAGAACCTGAGAGTTATATTTGTCTACTCAAATATAGATTTATCAACCCTAATCACATTTCTGCCTTCTTTTACATTTCTTTCATCAGCAAGAATGTATCCATTGGAAATATTCTTAGCTCATGTTTTATACAAAGAAGAAAGCAGGATACTCTGACAGAGTGAAAGCGAGACAAATCAGTCTGGGGCCGTTGCTTCCACAATGAATATGTTGTGCTTTAACTAACAGAGCATGAGCACATATTGCTTTCTCATGCCCTGCACTTCTCAAGATCAAGGAGTCTTGCCTATTGCAATTCAAATTAACGTATTTGTTGGAAGGTTAAGATTTTATACTGATCTTGTCCCTTTTTTTTGAAGCACTCTATGACATATGTGTATATATATGTATGTATGTATGTATGTACAACGATAAATAAAATAAACATGCACATATGTGTATGTGTGTTTCTTCTCTGTGCTTTGAAATAAGTATAGGAACAGCAGCACATTTCAATATGTACTGACTAAAAACAAATCAAAGGATAGAATTGACGCATTATTTAAATAAATCACAGCATTCCCTTCTTAGTGAGCAAAGCACCAAAGTACAATGTGGGTCTTGAAACAGCCAATTCCCTTGAACAAAAAATGAGGATCCAATGACAATACAGAGAGGCTGCTGCTTTTATAAGTGAACTGGATATGGTCAGTTATACTCTACATCTGTGGAATAAGCATCTTGCCATTCATATATCTGTGGTTTCACTACTTCTGTGAGAGTGAATAACTCCAAAACTCCAAGTACTGAACCTAAGTCTTTCTTCTTTTCTCTCTAGAGTATTCATCCATAATTCTGCCAACTTGAACTGCGTGGAGAAACAAGTAATTACAAATTACACTACAATTTAGTTATATATGGGAAATATAGATCTGAAAGTAAATTTTCTAATCAAAGCATTACATTCTGAGCCAGCAACAAATTAGTTTGATTAGTTATTGTGCAAACTGTTGGCCTAAGAAGCCATCTGTAAATAAATACAATTGGAAAAAATATTGGGGATTATAAACAGCCGTAATGTTAACTTGTTTTTGCATTTTCTCACCATGTAATGCCAATGTGACATTGTAGAATCTGCACAGTAACAGTGTATTATGAATATGTAAATATGCCAAATACGCTGTAAGCTCCAGTCTGGCATGTTGATAAAACACAAAGTTACTGCATGCTTTGAAACTGAGCATTAGCTCTCCACATTTGCTAACATTAATCCAAACTACTTCATGTACTGCAGCTTGAAAGATGTTCAATTAAAACTCATTCTGCCTGGTATAAATTACTATTATTATGTTGTGAAAGAAAACCTGGAAATATCTGCTAACTTGTTATATGTGCACTGCCCTTACTCTCACCTCACCTCCCAGACAGCCATTTCAGAAAATTGCCTTTAGTTATTTAAAATTCTGTCATGGGCTGGTTTAAACAAAACAATGAAGAACTGAATACATGCATAATTTTTTGAGAATTTCATACTTTAGGCAACTGGATAATAACTGTTGGCAATAGCTGTATTTTGAAAATTTATTTTTATTTCCAGGGTGTTTGTTCATGCACAGGCATGCACACACACACATATTTTATTAGACTGATGTTCATTGCTAAAGTCCATTGATTTGTCTCAAAGTATTTTAAGAATAATCAAATATGGAGTCACTTTCAGCTCTCAAGTCTCAGAAAAAATATTCATTCATCTATTTCTTTGATGAGAAAAAAAATATGCAATGTTGCAGTAATTCTCTCTCAGTTTTTAACATTCAATAAGGTGAACTGTGCAGATGAGTGATCCAAACACAAATTCTGTTATTCTCAGACAAAAATGGACACATGTAAATATCTAAATGATCGTCTCATCACAAACAGACTGGTTATTTGATTGCTAAAAATGTCATATTAATCATATGGAAGGTTTAGATTTTATAATAGCAGAGTTAAGGTATGGTTGAAAGCACTAATTCACAAATACGCTTATAAATACTTATAAAACCAGAGAAGTGTCACTATATTTTATTTCCATAAAAATTATTCTAAGCCCCCTGAATTTCCAAATTAGAAAGGTCCTTAAACGCATGTCTAACAGATATATAGGTAATTTTACTAGCATCCACTTGTGCTTAATGGCAAGCATATGCCAGCCAACATTTTCTAAATTATGGCTGACTCCTGGGAGTTTTGCATAGCTGAAGACTGAGCTGGGGAATGAACACAATTAAAAACTTGGCAGTATTTTCAATGCCTTCACTCTCCAAACTCCCAGTGATGGCTATAAAATCAGGCAGATTTTACAAAAGCATACAAGGACAGCAGTCTTGCATGGTGGATAAGATCTTTCATATAATTGAGTAGTATTTGACAGGGTCTCTAGGTCTCTAAGGCTTTCAGGGACATCCAGCATCTTTGTCTGTTCCTTGGCTGTACTTGTAGGTTTTCTAGTACAGCTTGAAAAATATCTGCTAATGGAAGCCTGAGAAAAGGCTCTCTAGGCCACAGAAACCTGTGCAACTGCATAAAAAATTGGTTGTCTTGTCGTGGGTTTACTGGGACCTCAAGGGTGCTGCTGCAAGAGAGTTGTACCTCAGATCTCATTGTGGTTTTGCTGTGAATCTCCTGACCACTTCTTCATCAGAAGAGGCACCCTAGGATCATGGTTCCTGTACTCAGCTTGCTGGAGTGAGGCTGCAGGAATCCCATTGAATCATACTTTACCTCATCCCAGTCCTCCCAAGACCTTAAATGCCAACCACTCCACCCTACACGTCCACTCCTTTTGTGCAACTGTACTGTCTCATGCAGGCATAGCCTAAAATTGTCTAATTATTTTAGGGCATTTAAAGTTGTAGGCAGGCATCCTGATAGCAGTTTTTGTATTAATTTGTATGTGTAGTTTTAATTTTTAAAAGTAAGTAATACTCTATAGTTATTCTGTAATCACTTTTCAGCTTGGCAAAAATTTTTTACACTTTGGTTGACTAACTTCAGACTAATTCAAGTATGAATCACATAAACCATGAAATTACCAAATGAAAAATTATCTATATAATAATTTTAATGCAGAAGTTGATATATTTGGACTCTAACTGAATTAACTCATGGAGTTTATTTCCCTAAGTGACTTCTATCACCTTGATGTGTTTAGTGCCATCCCTGCTGATCACAAAACTTATTCTGTCCAGAAGAGCTGACTGATAAAAGTTCTTAAAAATCACAGCTCTAAACACAATAAACCTCCCACTTACCCTGTAGTCATCTGGTTTTCCCCATAAGAGATAGTACTTCTCTCAATTTACATTTTAATTACTTTTAAGTCATTTAGCAATTTACAAATATCATACTAGATGACTAAGAGAGAAAAGTAGAAAACATTAAACCACATTTGCAAAATGCCAAGCTGGCAGACAGATCTAACCTTAAAAATCTGGGCCTTGCTGTCAATTGGCATTACCCAAATCACAAGATGTTAGGAATATTAAAGAAAATCTTCACTGCAATAATTTTCTTTTCTTCGACAAATGTACTCATACATCACATAAGAGTCAGACAGAGGAGATAGGCTGTGAAATATATTAATGACAGGTTCTTTTTCCAGTATGATTCAATCACAAAATAGGAAAAGACAACAACATAACCAAAATCTTTGCAAATACAAAAAAAAAAAAAAAAAAAAAAATCATTAGGCCATTCATCACAAAGTTGCAATATTCTCCAATATTCTCCCCCTTTTCAATGCAGGATTGTGTCCATTAGTCTTTACCAATTAAAATAGTGTCAGACAAAGATCCCTTCCAACTCAAAATATTTTGTGATTCTGTGAAATATGCTTAGTATATGACAGATCCCTTCTAATTTAATTACTGTGTGTAACATTTTGAAATATGACTGAGTTGCTTATAAACCATTTGAATCATGCCCTGTACTTTTAAGACTTTGGCATATTTCATCCTTTTATATAAACCCATTTTTTAAATGAAGGACAAAACGTCTGCATTCTTTCACAAAAAAAAATTCACTAGCATCTCATGCATTATGATCATCTTTTACTACCAAAGGAGAAAAGAATTGGAAATCAATGGACCAAAACAAATCCATGGAGAAGGAAGCCTAAATGAGGGATAAAATAATGACAAGAGGCAAATACTTAATCTATTTTGGTTCCTTGAAAGACTAATGCAAAGAAAAAATAAAATATTTGGGATAACTGAAGTGGAAAGGAAAACTGAACCACTCTGACTATTACTCTCTCATCTTCTGCAACATCAGCATCTCATCTGGCTGATTGGTTCATGAAGAGAGAAGACCCAGCCATAGATGGGAATACAGCTTGTATTGTCACCTTCAGTAGTGGATTCTATCTGGATGTAACACTTAACGCTTTGCTGCCTTTTTCTTGGGTTTATTTTATATTCTTTTTTATTACAGCCTAGTTTGATAAGTAGTTCTCAAAGTGTGCACAAAATTTTACCATGCATATGTCCATTAATTGAGCAGAACTTTTTTCAATAACTGTTACCTTAACTGTTTAATCCACCCCTCCTCCTTGTACTTAACTCACCACACTGCCTTATATAACAAATATAGCATTTGCAACTTAAATTGTAAGTAATTGTCTTGATTATGACAGAATTAATCAGACTGCTCAACAAGAAAGCTTTGTCTTATCTAGGACATTGGAGGAGTTAGGCATCATTTTTTTATTATCTTGTGCACAGTGGAAGAAAGAGAAGTACTTGCCATTGTTATTGAGCACCATCATCAATAAAACAAAGTCCCTAAGTTTAGTAGGTGGTAGCTGACAGAAAATCTCACACCTTCTTGGAAAAGGAGGACAAATATATGAAGGTTTTTTCACTGCATATTTGCTTACATAATATATAAATTTATATAAATTTAATACTATCCAATATCTGATTGGATCCTTTGGTTTAAGATATTAGAGCATGAAATACAGAAGAGGAAGAAATGCTAAAGAGAACAGCTAATTAAAATCCAATATCCTAAAAGCAAAGCAAAGCAAATAAACTCATGAAAACTTTGTACCCATATCTGAGAGCTTTCTGTAGTGAATTGTCATAGAGAAAACCTATTGTTTAAACAAAATCACAAGGTTATTCATTCATTTATTAATGATGTTTTTAACCAGCAGTGAGTGAATTACACATCAGGATCTGGATCAGTAATGTGAGAGATAAACCACTTTGTTAACCACTTAGAAAGTCCAAGAAACAGCCAACAGTCTAATCCCTCTCCTCATTCACAGAGAGAGTTGCGGGCACAGGTCCCCCAGTGACCAGATGTGTCAGTAGTTGCCCCCCTCACACACAAGTGCAGGTACCCTGACTGCATTTTCTGTGGGGGATGAACATACTTCAGCCTCATCTGCAAGCCTCCCGCTTCCTACAGTGCAGTAACCCTCATACTGCACCTCCCAAGTGCATCTCCCTCCACCACGAAGTCATTTGTTGTCACGTCTTTCTTACACGGATACAGAAGGAGCACCACACCATCCCCATCTCAACCTAGTGCAAGCCAGCATTTTGCCCAGGGAGCATAAAATTTGAGTTGCATCTTTTTTTAAGCTCTTCTTTCATTCATTTCTTGCACCAGAGATAAAAAAAAGGGATGAAAAATATTTTTTAGTCTCCTATAAAAAGTCTTGGAAATATCTCTCCATATTTCCAAACCCATTTCAAGAGCAAGTAGATTAAAGTTAAATTGTGCAAATAATTGTGGTAGGTTCATCTTGGCTGGAAACCAAAACCCATCCTGAGTCATGGTCTCTTCCCTCTTCTGTAACATAGGGAGAAATGAGAAGGAAGAGGAGAAGGTTTATAGATTGAAAAAAAAGATCAGGGAAAACAAAAGCTGTTCATGCAATCAAAGCAGAACGCAGTCACTACAGATATCCAGGCACCTCCTGGGAAGCAGGGCCTCTACCATTGCTTGGGAAGACAAATGCTGTAACCACAAATGTCCCCCCTTACTCCTCCTTTCCTTGATTTTTATTGTTCGGTAGTATATAACACGGTATGGAATAGGCCTTTGGTCAGTTTGGGCCAGCTGTCCTGCTTCTTCTTCCTCCCAGCTGTTCTGTCCCCTCACAAACACTTGCTCATCCCCCTCCTGCTCTCCAGGGAGGAGGCCATGATGGTATGCAAACACAGTTCAGCAATAGCCAAAATTTTGACTGATGTGTCAAAATTTTTGCAACGCTGTTTTAGCCACAAATGCAGATCAAGCCCCACATGGGCAGTTATGAAGAAAGTTACCCTCATTCCAGCCTGACCCAGTACAGCAATTGAGTGTGCAATTTTTTCCTGATTTATTGATAAATATCATGTTCACAGTAAAATGCAAGTATTTTTAATACTGAAACTGAAAAAGAATCACACTGAATTAGACTCTATTGAAAGAATATTTACTTTCATTAATTTGGTGGAAATTATATATACCAAAGAAACACATGGCTCAAAATAACCCCACCAGCCAATGAACCAACCAACCAACTAACCAACAAAAAAAACAGGTTTAGCACTGATCTATGGTATGATTGCACTGCATAAAACCAGTATTGATCATGTGAGAATGATCAAGCCAGGCCTGATGAGAGCAATTCAGTTAAAAGCAGAGAAAGCTTTATGCCTATGAAAAGTGAAGTGAAAACCAATGTACTTCAGGGATGCTTAGAAAGCAGGAAGACTTTCAAACTGCTTACCATCCAACCAAAATTAGTATGAGTGGGAAAATAACATTATACAAAGTAATCATTCCATGAGCAAAACTGCAGAGTAGAATGGAAGAGATGGAGTTTCTTTCACATTTTTCCTGGCTGCAAGCCTTGGGGTCAGTGTGTAGATTTGACCCTGGCTAATGTTGGAAAAAAATGACCTGTCTTTAATTCTTTCTGTCAATGATATTGCATGTGATCATGTCAAATTCAAAAAATGGAGCAACTGGTTGTCTCATTTTGTATCAGGATATCAGCAGAAAAGCAGAGAAGGAAGATGAAGATGCAACAGATGCTTCTAGAAGCAATGGCAGTGAAAAGAACTCAAGAAAATGACCATCCTACAGAGTCACATAGGTAAGAAACAGAAGGACACTCCAAGGTGTAGTAAAAATATTTTATATTTTGTAGTCCCTAAAAGTGGGGGCAAAAAAAAAAAATAAACATGACTTCCACAAAATCAGCAGCAACACTACTTCCCTTTGTGTTTGGTTTTCAATATACAAGTGCTAAAATGACTATTCTTTTTTCACAAAGCTGTTAATCAAATGCAAAATCATTACACCAATAAAGAGTAGGCCAAAAAAGAAATCCCATATTATAAAAACACAGGTTCGTAGAATAACTTAATTACAAAGTGAAATAACATTTTTTGATGCAAACATTCATCTAAGAACTAAACTAAGAAGTAGAGGTAAGAAGGAAGCCATATCCAGATAACAAAATTCCATTACTATAAGGCATAAAATTCTTCGTAGGAGCAGAATACATCATCAGAAAATGATTGAAGCATTTGTATGTCTGCCAGAAAGAGGACTAAGTGTGTTGCACTCAACTGGACAAGGCTTAATAAAGATGGAATATGAGCCAAGGAATCAGGAGTCAATACGAGATGATCAGAAAAAAGGGAATGAGACAGGGAACAATGAAAACACAACTGACAGTAACAAGTATGTTGATAAACACATGTGACAAGGGACAAAGAAGGACAATGTGTCTCAGTTATGGCTTTATAAATTACAAGCTTCTGTAAACCACTTCTGTGATTGCAGAAGCATAATCAAGATCAGTCGCTAGCCTAGCACAAGCATGCTCAGATTTGAAAATGTCAAAGCATTTCATCACATAATAAAATTTACTTGGATTCCCTCATCACTGAAACAAGTGGTTATGATGAATTAAATTGTGAATTTCCAAAAATTGATAAAATTATATTAGTTGCATTACCTTTCTTTAAATAATATGTGGGTCAGCTCAAAGGGATGACAAAAGAAAAACTGCTGTTCTAAATCTGCACGGAAGAACAATCATCTTTCTGCAAATAAAGGTCAAAGTCAAAGGTCAATTTCTACATTGCCTGCAACCAGTTTTCTTTAGGTAAATTATCACAGATCCTACAAAGTCTTTCTCCCTTCTGATTAAATCCAGGTTAAAAGGATTTTAACAGGCCCACTTTCCAAAAGGTAATTTACTGTTGGTTTTTGTAATAAAATGGCCTACTTGTAATCTATGGCCACTGCAAAACTCATATACATCAGCTGCACATATAACTTTTTTCATTTTTAATTCCTTTTTTTTTTACTTAAAAAAGTCAGGAATACAAAATAGGAAACTTGGAAAAATAATATTAATATTATATCTCTGTCATTTCTTATCCATCTGAAAAAAGATACAATCTTTTACTTTGGTGAAATAAAGGGGATTTTTCCACTTTAAAGTCTCTAGAGAAAAGCAAAATTAAACAACTCTGTCCAGCCTACCACTAGGGACAGACATAATAACTGCTAGTAGAACTTACCTTCCTTACAGCTAAAAGTGCTTGTTCTCCCAAAACAAAACTTTAAAGGCCTTGTAGAAAAAACTCTTAGGATCAAGGTAGGTAAAAAGCTGTATTGCAAAAGATTAAATTCTCACATCATTTTAAATGCATGACAGTGACAGTCCAGAAGCAAGATCAACTAAACAGAAAACTCTTCTAGTAAGAATTTATTTCATATGTCTATTTACTTTTTGTAGAATCTAGAACATTCTCTGAGATCTGAATTTTTTTCATTTGCATTTTTGATGCAGTTTCTTGACAAAAATATGGCATCCATATGGCAGGAGTTTTTTATAATAAAGTGCAGTTCTTCCTTGCTACTCCAGCATGATTAAAGCAAAATTTAAGTGATAATGTAAATGAAATTTAATAGACTGGATATATTTGATGTTTTGTACATTTTTAATGTTTACCTCTGGAATGCTTTGAATACAGTCCATTATAATGTTTATATTTCTACCTCTTCTAGGATTTATTTTATTTTTTTTCCTCCTAAAAAGACCAGCAGCATTTCTTACCCTTACACAGTTTTATTAGAAAAACTAATAGCTTTCCTGAAGAAAGGGAATGAAAGAAAAAGTGTCCTCAAAAAAACCCCAAATAAAAAAACTCCAAAATTTTGTCTTCTTGATGAGCCCTAGAGACCACCTTTCTTCACTTTTATCAATGCCTCTTTATGTCCATGGTTGTATTTCTGCTTCTCCTTTCCCCATAGCAGATTAGTGTTATACTAATATACTAGCACAGTCCTAGTTTTATACTGCACTGGGATGCAAATAAAGATACTGAGTGATGCAACTTTTATTTTGCCTCAAAATTCATTTGCCACCTAAAACTTTGCCCTTCTCATACTCAAAACTGCCAGCTTTTAGACTGAACATTGGCCCTATGTAATACCATTTGGCAATCACAAGTTAAATGTCATTGTTCAGAAAATCCCTGAACCACTCTCTGGGATAATGTATTCCTGTTATCTGTGGCTGCCTGCTTTTTCCATGCACCAATTCCCTCTTCCTCAAACAATCAGGGCCTAGTAATTTGCCTTCTGTAACTGCACCAACCACTTTCCATGACTTGCTATGGGGAAGGCATATCCTATTGTGATTTTGTAGGAGAAATACCTTGAGAGTGCATGGCTCCACCTTTTTCATAAGGATCTAGCAAGAGGAGCACTTCAAGATGAGGAGGTAGTTGCTTCCATTCAAAGTGTGATGGAAGGAATCCTAAAACAGCAGTACCTAGGGAAGTGAGCCTACATTGGATGTCCTTGGCAGGAATACAGACAAGACTTTAAACTTAATGATAGCAAAATAAAAATAATCAGAGGAATATTCCTTTGTGAATTATGAAGGGCAGAGAACTCACTGCAAAGCTAAGACACCTTGGTTTCTGATTTCCATTCCCTTGGCATTATTGAGAATTCAGTGAGGAAGGAATGGACTGAAAATAGAAGGAATGGATAGAAAACTTTCTCTTTACATTTAACTTTGTTGAGTGACAGAAAAGACTAGTCTCTCCATCATGATGCCTGCTGAAAATAAAGTGTTTTCACACTCTGCCTCCAGGTCTCTCCAGGTAATAATACAGTATTTTCCAATGAAAGCCATTCTGAAGTAATGATTTTTCTTTACTTTATAACTTCAAGTTTGGAAAAGTGGGTTCAAAATTTTTGAGATTCCAGATCTTAAGATTCCTAAGAAATCTGTTAATAACTAGAATGTCCAGAAAAGAAAATAGTGGACAACTGTGAAATTATAACAAAGCTTCTCTGAAAAACAAACTATCCATAAGCTTGACATCTATTTATAATGCGCTGTATTTAATGAATCTAAACATCTTTGTATAAATTTAATTACAATATAAAGATTAACTTTGTTGGCACATTATGTTATAGCAACTCTAGAGACGTTTTCTGGAGGAGAAAGTGACTTGTAAATAAGTACAATCCACTTGTAACATTTGAAATGCTTTCACATACAGAATTTAAAAACACACAAAGGTCTGTACTTTCATTTGTACTGGTGATATTGTCATGTCTTCAGAGAAAAGTGCATCCTGTAATCAAGAGGAGTTGTGCACATAAATGATGACATATAGATCTCAAAGTTTTTTAAAACTCTTGAATATTATAGCTAATAGTTGCAACAAATTTTATTAGCATATGGGTTTTCATACTCAGTGAGTCATAATTATTGGTAAAAATAAGAGGAGAGGTAGGGAAATGTCCCTTTTAGTACAATTTATGATTCCCAAAAATAAATTGAATGGATAATCAAGTGAAATGTGCACTAAAGAACAGAAATTGATGCCAATACATGTCTAATTTTTCTTTTACATTTTTTTTTGCTTTGTATTTTCTTCAATATTTAATAATTTTGTATTTTTTTCTTTCCTTATCCCATGACTTCTTATGCTAACATTTGACTTTAAAAGATAACACTGAACTGACACTGAATTAAAACTGAATGCTGTCAACAAATTGTCTTTGTCAAGTAGTTTTCTGAATAACTATGTAAAAATCTCAACTACCTCTTTGATGAGTACTGCATGTAAATAATTCAACATAGCCCTAATCCTTGAGACTATAAAGAGACACAAGAAAGAGAAAACATAGTCTGGTTCAAAAACAAGCTAAGGGCAATATTATTGCATTCCTAAAGGGATACTATGACGTTGATGAACGTTAAACACGCTAGCAAGTGGTGAAAGTCTCTATATAATTTAGAGAGCTCTTATAGGACTGTTTTATTTTCTTTGAAATGAATAAATATGTTAT
The DNA here is from genome assembly GCF_028018845.1 of Melospiza georgiana. Classification (NCBI taxonomy): domain Eukaryota; kingdom Metazoa; phylum Chordata; class Aves; order Passeriformes; family Passerellidae; genus Melospiza; species Melospiza georgiana. The sequence continues at coordinate 76,405,236 of NC_080430.1, forward strand.
TGCTATTCTGACACTAAGTAGGTATGTCAAGGACATTGAAGAATCATCAAGTATTGCAAAGAAAAATTCAGTTCAGAAGTGCATTCTGAAATACATCAACACAGGAAAAGTGTTGAAACATTGCTTTTTTTTCCTACATATACAAAATCATATTAAAAGGATACCCAGGAACTGTCTAATTGAATAAAGACTAAATACACAGGAGGAATAGGAATCAAATGTTATTTACATTTATTTTCATGTAATTCATAGAGGTCATTCAGATCACTCTCACAGGACATACCAAATTATATGAACTCCTAGAATTTGCCTGAAGGAAGGGAGAGAAGTAGATTCTGCTAGTGTCTCTAGTGATAATAATTTCATTTTTTTAGATAAAGTACTATTTTATTATATAATTAAAAGTGCCTATTGTATTACATTTTTTTAAAACCATAGAAACCACTGATAAAATAAAACAGAAGGGAGAATGGCCCTTTTCCACATGCCTTCAAAAAATAATGTTTTGTGAAAACAAATATTTGTTGTTCTTTAATTCTATCCCTGGCACTTATCTATCAGCTTTAACATGCAAAAATTCCTTAATTCATCATCTTTCTCCCGATCTTCATCATGTTTGCAGTACTCCCGTGTCATCTCACAGGACGGAAAGTTATACCTTACATGATCTTAATATCATTCTACTTTTTCATTACTGATGGTCAGATGAATTTTTTGCAATATGTAATTCAAAAGCCCTGCAGTGCCATTTGAAGATATTTTGCAAGTTTAATGGAACAGTAACAGAGCTGAAAAGAAGTGTTCAATAAAAGTACCTCAATATCCCTTCTTTGTCTAGAGTTAATAGCACATGTTTAAGAGTATAAGAAAAGAGACAACCTTTTCCTCTTAAATATGCAATCGCAGAACCATGGAAATAATCAGGTGGGAAAGAACCTCAGTGGGTTGTCTGGTACAAGCTCTCTGCTCAAGCAGGACTGTCCCAGATCACATGGCACAGGATTGCATCCAGGTGGCTCTGGAGTATCTCCAGTGAGGGAGACTCCACAACCTCTCTGGGTAATCTGCTCCAGGGCTCTGTCACCTCCTCAGTGAAGAAGTTCTTCCTCACATTCAGATGGAACTTCCTGTGCATCAGTTTCTGCACATTGCTTCATGTCTTATTGCTTGTCATCGCTGACATGACAAGCAATGGTTTGTCATCTGGCTCCATGCTCTTGGCACTGTTCCTTCAGACACTTATACACATTAATGAGGTCCCCTGTCATCTCTTCTAAAGGCTGACCAGGCCCACCTTTAACAGGATTAGTGCATATTAACTAACATTCAGCTAACCTACAATCTTGCACACACAGACCAATAATGAACAAACGTTGAGCAAACCTGGCTTTACATATAAATATCTCTTTATCTCTTCGTAAGGTTAATTTTTGTTATGAAACAAGATGAAATGAAAAATAAACCCAAACAGTAAACCCAGTTTAACTGTTTAAAAGGTACAACATCATACATATCTCACAGACTCAGAGTAGTCAAGGTTGGAAGAGACCTTCAAGATCATCAAGTTCAACTGTCAACTAATATATCACCCAGCACCAGATCTAGACACCTCTTAAACACCTCCAGAGATGGTGAGATGGTGACTCCACCATCTCACTGGGCAACCTATTCCAATGCCTGACCAGTCAAATTGAGATTTTATTTTTTTTTTTTAATATCTAATCTGAATCTCCCCTGTCTCAGCTTAAGGACATTTTCTCTGGTCCTCTCACTGCAGACAAGGTAGAAGATATCAACACCCACCTCATTTCAACCTTCTTGCAGGTACTTGTGTAGAGTGATGAGATTCCCCTTGAGCTTCCCTTTCTTGAGACTGAACAAACCCATCTCTCAGCTGCTCCTCCTAGGACAAGTTTTCCAGCTTTCATGAGCCTTGTTTCCCTTTGTTGGACACAATCCAATGCCTCAATGTCCTTTGTAGAGTCAAGGAGCCAGGATCAACCACTGTACAAGAGAGACAAGAGAGGCAGCGTCACCAATGCCAAGTACAGGGGGATGATCACCTCCCTAGTCCTCCTGACTACGCTACTCTTGATAGAGGCCAAGATGCCACTGACCTTTTTGGCCATCTGGTGTCACGATCCACTAGGGCAAGGAGGTCATGATGGTTCATTTCCAGATCCCAAGAAGTGCAAAAGACAAAGAGCAGGGGACTGTCAGTTTAATCACAACAAATGCACCTTTATTGAGGGCCAACAGCAAATGCAATAGAGGGATAAGAAAAGAAAAGAAAGGATAGAAAGAAAAAGATAGGAAGGGGAATATAGCTACCAATGATATGGAATCCTCGTGGTCCAGCCACATAGATTTGTCGTCATCCGTGAGGGTTCACCAAAGTTGTCTCAAAAGTTACAGTTTATATAGTCTTAATCCAAAGAGAGTGGCATCTGGCTAAAAGGTTGGGAAGGTTCATGGGCCATAGTGTTGAGACCCCTTTGTCTGTGAGGCAGGTGCGAGCGTGCAAGGACAAGACACCGCTTGTCAGAACATGTTCGAAGAATTGTTCTGTGAAAGCACAGCAGGCACACCTGCAATCAATCACTTGGCATAACATCCAAAAAACATCCACCTCAGCCAAGCCAGAACTCCCGTCAGGGGTCTTCAAGGTCCTTGCGACGATCATGAGGCAAATGAAGGCAACTTTGGACAGTCTCTTGCACCTGGTCACAGTGCTGGCTTATGCTGAGCTGTCAATCAGCATTCCCAAGGCCCTTTCTGCTGTACAACTCTCAAACCACTCCTCCCCCAGCCTGTAGCATTTCATGGAGTTGCTGTGACTCAAGTGTGGGACCCGGTGCTTTGCCTTATTGAACCTCCTGTATCTGCCAGTTGTCCTTAGCCCATTGATTGAGTTTGACCAGGTCCCTCTGCAGAGCCTTCCTACCCTCAAGCAGACCAACACCCTAATCCAACTTATTTTCTGCAAATTTACTGAGTTTGCTCTTGATCCCCATGTCCAGGTCATCAATAGAGACAAAAAACATGACCAGCCCCAAAACAGCCCTAGGGAACACCACTAGTGGCCAGTGATCCGCTAGATTTAGCTCCATTCTCCACAACTCTCTGGGCTCAGCCATCCAGCCAGTTTTTTCCAAGCATCAAAGAGTTCGCACATGTAGATTTTCTAATGGGGAGATGATGTCAAATGCTTTACTGAAGCCCAGGTAGACCACATCCACAACCTTTCCCTCATCTACAAAGTGGGTCACCTTGTCATGGAAGGAGATCAGGTTGGTCAAGCAGGACCTGCCCTTCACAAATCCATGTTGCTGGGCTTGATGCCCTGGTGGTCCTGCATGTGCCTCGGCACTCAGGATGAGCTCTTCTAGAACCTTGTCAGAGACCAAGGTTAGGTTGACAGGCTGTAGTTCCCTGGATCATTCTTCCAACTGATCTTCTTGTAGATGGGCATTATATTTCCAATTTCCAGTCAGCTGGAACTTGTCCAGTTAACCAGTGGTGCTGGTATATGATCTCTTCCAAATGTCTTTCTATTTACACTGAAGATAGCTCTTTATAGGAAAAGACTACTAAGTATGTTATTTCAAATATCAATAATAACTTATTTCATAGCCCCAGTATACTTATTTTTGTGAGCCTATTAGAGAGAAAAATACTAAACACAGGCATAAAATAAATATACAAATACAAAAGTTGAAGTGATTTTACTCAGATGTGTCACAGAAAATGTTTTGTTTGTGTTTCTGAAATGAAATTAGCTGATATTTTCTTGTAATGACCCTGCGTCTTGACTTTTAATTAATATTTGTTATATTATATGATAAATGAAGTAGAAAAAACATTTACTTTTCAGTTCAACCTAATTTTCTGGAAAATTCTGAAATTTTCAAGGTGCGTCCTAAAACAATTAAATGAAAATATTAGATGTCAAACCTAAATATATCTTGCAGTCTACTTTTATATGATAAATTAAAAGGAACAAAACCAGCAAAGATTGAAGATCTACTAATAAAAATGCAGTGTTCAGTACAATCAAAGAACACTTTCATCAGGTTTTCTGTGAATAGGTGGTTTTAAATAGCATAGGTATTAAATTTTAATTGCACCTGAAAGTCACGAACAACATATTTATTTTAGTGAAGAAAAATCTATGTTCAAATGCATAATTCACTCATTTAATTGCCTATATCTCCATTTAGACATATATTTATTTAAAATATTTCCACTGTCCCAGTGAATATATCACCAAACCTATGCTTATTGCCTTCCAGTATGATATACAGTTTTTGGTATAGTCTCCTGAGGGGACAAGAAAGATGGCTTTGATGTCAGTTTCAGTGATTCCTCAGTATCAAAGGCAAGGAAAATTAATGATAACAGTGAAAGAAACTGCAAAAAACAGTCTAAAGACCTGAATTTCACATTCTTTAAGCATATGCCTTACAGGATTGCCTTCCTGAATATCACTGCTAGTTAAAAAGTAACTTGATAGTTTACTTCTTTTATGTAGTAAGAAATATACCCTTTTATGCTAGCTCTGTTGCTAATGGGTAGCCTTTGAGCAACTGAGAAGATATTCACAGTTTGTGATTTCCAATTTAGCTTGATGAAATGCTTAGAAGAAGAGTGCTGGGAATTAAAGATTTAGGGGGAAAAAATTACCTAGTAAGTTATCATCTTTTTTGAGTTGCAAACTGTTTCAGCTTTTGCCCCAAAGAATTTATGCAAGTGGATGGAGTGAATGGGTTTCAAAGTTAAAAAAAAAAACAAAACATTATGGTGTTCCTTTCTGGTATAAGCATAGCATGGCTTTACAGTAGACATTATGAAAAAACACCCAAAAGACGAAATAACCCAAAACAACAAAAAACTAAAAAAAAAAATAGCAAAGAACAAAAAATCACAAACAAACAAAAAAAAATCAAACCCCACACTAAATTATGTGAAATAAGTGGTAAAAAAACCCAAAAAAGAAAACCAAACCAAAACATAAAAAAATCCCAACAAACCAAAACTAATTTGTTCATAGAAAAGGACAACTGAAGACACTTTCAAACAGATCAAAAGTTCTGGAACGTTTCAATCAATATCTGTATTCTGGGGAAAAAACCAAGAAACATGTCAGATGTTGTTAAAATTGTAGTAGTTGATACAAGGAAAACTAAGTGTGGTGTGTTTCTGTATCTTTGGACTTCTCTTATATGAATGAGAGATTTTGTCTTGTGGGAAATAGCCTAGCATGTGATACACTGTTGGTAAGGAAGCTGCCACACCTGAAAGACAGGATGTCATCCAGAGGGATCTGAGCAACCTCAATAAACCCAGAAAACCAACTAAGTCCTGGGCTGCATCAAAAGCAGCGTGACCAGCACAGGCTGGGGAAAGTGATTCTGCCCCTTTGCTCTGCTCTGGTGAGACCCACCTGCAGGGCTGCACCCGGCTCTGGGGCCCTCAGCAAAGGAAGGCCATCAACCTTTTGGAGCAAGTCCAGAGAAGGCCACCAACATGGTCAGAGTGATGGAGCACTGCTCCTACCAAAAAACCCCTGAGTTGTTCATCCTGTAAAAGAGGAAGCATTGGGGTCACCTTCCAGTGCCTGAAGGGAGCATACAAGAAAGATGGAGAGGAATTTTTAAAGAGCTGGTAGTAACAGAACAAGGGGGAATTGCTTCAAAGTGGAAGAGAGTAGGTTTAGATTAGATGTTAGGAAAAATTATTTACTGTGAGGTTGGTCATGCACTGGAACAGTTTGCCCAGAGAAGCTGTGAACACCCCATCCCTGAAGGTGTTCAAGTCCAGGATGGAGCTCTGAGTAACTTGGTCTAGTGAAAAATGTCCCTGGACAAAGCAAGGGGAATGGAATTAGATGATCTTTATAGTACCTTCCAACCCAGGTCATTGTATGATTCTGCATGATGCTGTGATTCTGTGAAGTCACTTACATAGATTGTAGTTTAGAATATTTAGTACATATAAACACAGCCCCAACCAATGGGACAGTTTAAAACATCACCAACATTTGAAAATTAATCATAGTGCTCTGCTGCTTGGCTGGGTTCCTGACTTTCACAGTCAAACAAAATCTGGGTACACTTTTCAGCCCACGCTGACGTCTCACACACCTGCGATGGAGTTCTTCTTGGTCTTTGTTTGCTTCCAGCAGAAACTATTATCAAGAGTTCATTTCAGCTGCTAGTTATCAGCAGTTGGCAGTGCTTTAATTGTTTGACATACAGACACATGGGATAATGGCGTTGCTAATTTGATGGCTTTTTGCCTGCTCTCTGAAATAACTCTCCAAGTCTTACTGAACACATTAGTATTAAGGCAGCATATTTGGCATTTATCTTTCTTGATGATGAATAACAGGGAAGAGCACTCTCTGGTTTTTTTTTATAAAATCCTTCCAAGTGAAATTTGAAAAGAAAGTAATTCTGTTGAAGAGGTTTCAGAGAAAAGTAAGCAAAATATGAAGAAAGACTCAGAAACTACCTTTGGAAGTCTTTGAAGATAAGTACTTTTATTGTCCTGAAAAGTCTAAGAAAGAACACAGAAGCTTTTATGATCTCATTTAATTATAAATTCATCAAGACAGTAATGTAGAATGGTGCCTGTAATCTCTTCATTCAACTCAGAGTCACACCTACTACAAATATATTAAAAAAAATAGATATGTTAACAGCACTGTGACAGCAAACGGTAGACAATATTATTCTAACCATAGAACTGTAGACACAAGTCTGTTTTGCATAGCAAAAATGTGGCGTCAGATAGTACACAGAATGTCAGGAACACAAAATAACTCATGCTGGAAAAGACCTCCAGAGGTCAACCAGTCCAATTACTCCCTTGCAAAGTCAGAACAAAAATCTGATCAGAAGACTCAGAAACAGATCGAGGATTCTGGAACACTTACAAGGACAGAAACTGCATTGTTTCTTTTAGCACCTGTTGCAGCATTTATCCCCCATCATTGCAGAGTGAAACTTTGCTTATATCTTATCTGGATTCCCTGTGTTCAAGTTTGTTGTACCTGTTGTGTTCCGTCCACTCACTCTGCATATTTCAAACTGACTCTGTGTATCCTCTGACCAGGTATTTACAGACAGCAGTAAGATTCCCTGTTCACCCTCTCTTCCTCTGTTGAGCAGAACATTTGCCTCAGCCATTCTACTTCCATCCTGCGCTCAGACCACCAGCCATTTAAGTGGCTCCAATATATCTTTCTTTTCTTTCTTTCTTTCTTTCTTTCTTTCTTTCTTTCTTTCTTTCTTTCTTTCTTTCTTTCTTTCTTTCTTTCTTTCTTTCTTTCTTTCTTTCTTTCTTTCTTTCTTTCTTTCTTTCTTTCTTTCTTTCTTTCTTTCTTTCTTTCTTTCTTTCTTTCTTTCTTTCTTTCTTTCTTTCTTTCTTTCTTTCTTTCTTTCTTTCTTTCTTTCTTTCTCTCTCTCTTTCTCTCTCTCTTTCTTTCTCTCTTTCTCTCCTTCTCTCTTTCTCTCTTTCTCTCTTTCTTTCCTTCTCTTTTTCTCTCTTTCCTTCTCTCTTTCTCTCTCTCTCTCTTTCCTTCTTTCCTTCTTTCCTTCTTTCCTTCCTTCTTTCCTTCTTCTTTTGTGCTGGGTAGCCACAACACCCCATATTTAACTGCACAGCTGCCAAATAGAGGAGAAGGATAATTTCTCTGGACTTTCTGAGCATAAACTCTTCTTAATAATCTCGGGATATGATTGGCTATATATTTGAAAACCTGTGTAATATGACCTTAAGCAAGTAACAAACAGCATTAATTGAAAAATATAAAATTCCTAAGGTATGATGGCCTATCTTCCTGGTTTTGATGTCAAACTGATTCTTTGGATACTAGAAACATAAATTAGATTTAAGAATTCAATAGAGAAACACTACAGAATTATATGAAAATACAGTTAAAAATAAAGGAATAATTTTTGAAGCTTTTCCATTAGCATTACCAAAATAATGGAATATTTATGGCATGTACTAATTTTTGTACCCAGGGAGAAAGAATGCTCTAAACTTCTTCAAATTTGAGAATCTTCCTGTGTATTTCAGTGGAAAGAGTTCTGTTCACGCAACTGGAGCTCGGTTCCCCACTGAAGATGAATCCCACGGACACAGATCAACTATACATTGAGTAGTTTTCAAACAGATGTGATGCACAAAAATGTAAAAATGTTAATCTTTATCACTTCATGCACTGTCTCTTTTACATTAACAAAAAAGACATCAGCATTTTATGAGTTATTTTGCCAGCTATAGTGATTCTCTTTTCAAAACAAACCAAGTACTTTTCTTAAACTGGCTTACAGTCAATACTGTTAGAAGCCTTTTTGTGTTAAATGGAGAATATTGAAAAAAGATTAGGACTTTTCTCTGAAGCTAAGCTGATCCAGAGAGACTAGTCTTAATGTAGTAAATAATGATTTTTTTGCAAAGGTAGCTGGGCTCCACCATGTGAATGTTTTGATCCAGCCTTTCTAAAAAAAGTCCTGCTGCTCTGTGTATTTCTAGGGAATAAACATATAGAGTTAACTTGTTGAATAAATAACAGGTTTGTGGGTTCTCTTGGCAAAATTATTGTTTATTCTAAATAAGGAAAAAGAATACAAATAGGAACAAAATTTTTCGCTTCCAAATGTACGGATCATCCAAATCTTATCAGAGTGGTTAAACCATGTGTTCTTCTACCTTAAAGTAAAACTGTTACTTCTGTATCATAGGCTTTCCACTGAAAAAAAAAGTAAATGGAAAAATGGAAACATTTTCTTGTAGTCTTAGGTCTTTCTGGTGTTTTATTTGTTTCATCTCAGTTTTTTTATGTCTTAAGTCAATATGTAAAGTTTTTACAAGGTTTTGAGAGCATCAGCAATCCCAGCCTATATATTAAGCATCATTTTGCTATGACCTTGGCAAGAGAACAAAATTCAGGTTTTTGATTGTGTTCAAGGCCTTTCAAGTTAAATGCAGATAAAGAGTGAAAACCAACAAAAATACATAATCTGTAATCAGTAGACCTCAATCTGACAGACTTTAAAAATAAAGACAGTTAAAGTATGAGGTAAAAGGAACACAGAGCCATTGCAGTAAGTGAACAGAAGCCACTTGATGAAAGAGGTAGGATTGGAAAATTCTTCTTTGCTGCAGGACACAAGTAGGAAAAACTTGCATTTGACATGGTCAAAGATCTTAGAATGTGACGGAACATTTTGATAAAAATGTGAAGGGTTAGGAAAGGCTTTGCCTTTGTTACCTTATGAAGAAACACCTCCAAGACTTTGATGAGGACTAACATTTCACACGGAGAACAAGCTTGGTTTTCAGGCTTTCTTAGCAAACTGTACTGACCTGTTAGAAAAAGTGGTTGGGAAAAAAACATAGGTAACATGCAAAGCATGGAAAAATAACACAAGTTTTCCTTCATTCACATTGAGTATGATCTAGCTCTTGGACAGATGCTCTGGAGATGTCACAGAAAAGGCTGGAGATGCCCTGCAGAGAGAGGATAGGTTAGGGACAACAGCATAGACCAGCAAAATAACATATGATCTTTGCGTCTGAGTTTTATCTTCTATTTTGCTGTTTACTGATGCTACTCACTTGAAATTGTCACTTGAGGCAAATTTTCATTATACAAGAAGTTCTTTAAGGTCTTCCATTTCCCTACTGCCACAAGATGCTATATATTGAAGACATGATACTAGATGTCCTTAGCAGGTTGAGGTTGTGAGTAATGTTATTGGAAAGTAAATTACCTACAGTACAAAGTATGATTCCCAGTATAACTTCTGTCGTGTGCTTCAAGATTTTTCCCCAACCCTAATGTAATATTCATTTAAATCCATTTAAAATGTGTTGTGTTATACTGAATTTAAGAAAATAGGGTTTAGATAAGAATATTTATGGCATGTACTAAGATTTTAAAAAGTCATGTATTTATGACAGAAGGGATAATAACAATGTCAATGCTGAGCACTTCTCATAACAGCTTCTGGCAGCCATCTCTGTTATCAAAGGTAAAAGAGTCCCAGTCAAGGACTAAGTAAGTAATTTATGACTGCAATTGAGCTCTATTCTAAGAAAAAATAATGCCCTTGACATGAACTTCTCATTTATATATTATCTAAAAATAAATTAATATTTCATATAAAATATAAATTAGTTCAACTCAAAAATAAGTCTTCCACAATATTTGTTATATAATTATAAAAGTATATAATGTTTTTATTATTTCATGCCTTTATTTATGCATTTGGAATTTTATAATGAAACAAAAAGTCTGCACCTGAAAATTACAATATTTACTCATGTAAGAATGTTACAGGTAACATAATAATATAAAAGAATGTCCTGTCCTTGATAGCAGGCTACAATCTTGTCCAATATTCTTTGTTTGTTCAGTTAGAGAATTTTAAAACTATTTCTTAGGAGAAGATATACTGAGAAATACCTCAAAAACAAGATGTTTTGCACAAGTTTCTCAACAAGAAATCTTAAGGACAAATAGATGACTATGAATAAAGAAGTAAAAGAGTATACAAGAATTAATGCTTAAATTTTGTCTTACTCATAAGAGGTAACAGGAGCATATTATGCTACTAGGTGAAGTTTGATATTTGTATTGTATGATATGATTTCTTAGAGATCCATATAAGCAAATTTAAATAATGAGACAGAATTTTTTTTACTGTTTCTTCTGCATACACAGATCGAAGAAAGATGGATAGATATTTGTTGTATTTGTCATCTTATTAAAAACTCTGAATATTTACATTATTTAATCAACTTCTGAGTTCTGCTAGTATTTATACCACCAAAATTAGCAATTTATATCTCTAAGTAAATGAAAATTATAACTGAAAATTAAATAGAAAAATATAGACATGGCACAAATAAATAGATGAATATATTAGAGGGCAATGTCAGTTAATTCGCTTCAGTTTATGTTTTGTCAGTATGCCCATTTTCAGAGGCATATGACATAGTAATAAAATTCTATCAGACAGCTTTCAAACCAGTCAGATAAGCAACACCTGGATTTTGCTTTTCTGGCCATTGAAAGTATTGAACTGTAAAAGGTTTCCATTTATCAAAACAGTTATACAAAGAAATATTTCATGTACAGCAGTAAAATTCAGTATTATTCTTTTTAAGAAACCAACTGAAGTAACAGAGGGATCCTTTTGGAGTTTATTTTCAATGTTTTTGTTGTGCTAATGTGAAATAATAATATGTTGAGGAAAAGACAGCTCAGTAAACAAGAATGCAAAAATCATTGTTAGTTTCTTTCTATTTTTCAGAGTTTTCAGACAGAAAAAAAAGTTGGGATTCCTGACCAAGAGAATTTTGAATAATTTTTTAATCTTTAAATAGGAATCATTGATCAGAGAAAAGACTGAAAGAAAAAGTTTGATAAAAGTGAAACATTGAGTTAACTGTGATGGCATGGGCACATCTATTCATTATTTTGTGTTTGCTTGTTTTTATTATATCTTCTATTCCAGAGCGAGCATTAGGGCAATTGTCATTTTTATTAAGAAAATACCCCAGAGGAAGTTTTTTTGAAATTTCTCTCATCAAATATGGGCTTATGCTTTGAAATTTTTATCAAAGTTTTCAGTCTTGTAAAGTTCAGGTCTCTAAGAATTTCAAAAATATTCATAGGCAGCAACTGGATTCTTTAAGTATTTATGCAGATCTTCGTAGTACTTCAGGTAGGCAACTAAATATCCCATTGGATTACTTTGCAAACTTAGTGTTGTGGGATGGAAAGTAACAGAAAGAAAACCTTTACTTGAAAATTATTTGGTGAGTTTTTAGGATAAGAGATGATGTTTTTTACCAATTATAAAATTTATAAATTCAAACAGTAAGCATGAACAGAATCTTTGCTCCAATATAATCTCAAAGTAGATTTTTATATCGTTTTCTACCCAGTTACATTATTTCTTCATGTGAAGTCAATGCAATTTGCAATTTTATCAACAGTAAAACTTCCTGAGTTTGAACCCGGGGGGCTGGTATCCCTAGCATTGGCAGGGTATTTAGCCACAAGTCCTTCAGTGATGGACACTGTTGTCTTCTTTACTCACCCTTTGTTCTGTTAACAAAAGGCACCATGTGACACACCTTCAGCTTCTCTTTTAGCATGTAATGTCAAATAAACTATTTAACTCAGGTCAGGAGGAGCTGAAATGCTGGTTTTGTTAAGGGTATCGCTTTTTTCATTTTAAGAAGTTACAGAAATTTAACTTCATTTAAATGCAGATAATATACCATTCATACTCTTCTAAACAAATGATGTTTTCGTTAATTGGAAAGACAGAACTGGGGGAGTGCGGAAAATTTTAACAGATTGCACCCAATTCTTCTTGTGTGTTTAAACAGTGCATATTAAATTCTTTGTCAGCCTGGAAGTATTAGAGAGCATAAACGCCTTAGAACAGCAATTTGCCAAAATCTTCTTAGAATTTCTGACTTTATTACTCTAATGCAGTTATTTTTAATTATTAATTATTAAAATTTCGTCATTTAGATGCGGGATTATAGCCACTGATTTTACCAGGAGGAAAAGATAAAAAATACTAAGGAACAATCTTTGCCCAGCGAGAAATTTTACTTTGTGGTCAGCACCTTACCTATTCATTTAAACATCAAATTTTATGTTTTTTGAAACAGGAAACATTAATAATGATCTGTGATGACTTTGATTAATTCAATAAAGAACAACACACTTAAGTAAATGGACATGAGGAAGCAAAACTTTCAAAATGCAGGAAATTATATGTGCAATCTTGAAGAGGAATGAAAAGTTTTTTTCCAGCAGAAAATTCATGAATTAACAAACAAACATAACAATGATAGAATGAGCAAAATAAAAGTGTTGAGGAATAAATTATTTATTCCTTTTCTTTCTTTTTTTTTCCCCAGACACAAATTAATTTCTGTCTGGCCAGAAAATACAGTCTCACCTGTGCTTTTCATTTACAGGTTATAGAAGAGATTTGGTAAACCTTCATTTTGGTAAAAATCACATTTTCTCTGTGTGCATTTAACATGTGAGGAAGGAAAATACCAATAATTTTTGTCCCCTTTAGTTCAGTGAAGATTCTCTTCAAGTTATCCTTTGAAATGCATTATTTTTGGATATAATACTGGAGGACACCACATATTTTTTCTAAGAAGTCTGAGTCTCTGACTGAAGAACTAAATGTTTTACGTTGGGAGGAATATGGATTGTCTTGACATTTGACTGTATGCTGTTCTTCTACAGATGAATGAACTATTATAACATCTTCCACCTAGTAAATGACAACTTGACATTTTCTTTTAGATAAGAACAAACATGTATTTTCTAATAACTATTTAGTTATGGAACTGTTTGTTTTTCAAGTCTTGTTTCTTTGAAATTACCATCTTAGTTCACTTAGAAAGAATTAACTTTGCAAATGACTCCCCCTGGAACTAGTAAGAGTAAAGCAAAGTCCAGTAAAGTTTTTGCTCATTTCAGTCCTGATAAAGAAGTAGGCAAGGCAGTAAATAGAAATAAATTATTTGTTTACTTAACATATTTAGGCATATAGTGAGAGGTATTCCTGCACATTCAGCTTAAAAGTCTTGAGTGATTTTTTCTTTCCCTTTAAAAATATTTCTCGTCTTTTAAATTTCCAGCCAAAGTTTCTGTTAAAGCTTCATCTACATAAAATCAGCTGTCAGCAAGAAACTAGCTTACATCTTTGACTCTGTCCTTAAATTCCACACATAAGATGTTTCCAAATGTTGCAGTATGGCAGACACATCAGTCACTATTCATAGTGTCTGCAGTATCTGGGCACAGCAAACTTAAACAAAGATGAAGATATAACATTAATTCTGACTGGGCTAACTCACTGTCTAAAGGTCAAACTTTAGGTCTTTTGAAAAATAGTTGTGTTTCAACAGTCTCTATTACTGGGTTTCTGGAGCAGAACATCAAAAATCAATTACCTCCAAAAAGTCACATAGATAGCATTGTATCACTGAACTTCTTTATATTTGTTGACATATCCAGTTGCAGGAGCAAGACAAATATATTCTGGGTGCATCTGGACACTTGAGAGCTTCCAAAAATACACTGATACTGATTACCTATTCTGGTTTGTTTTCCTATGCTCCATGCTTTCTCCATGTTCCTCTCACCCATCCTTTACCTCAGCCATTGCTATTCTCTTTTTTTGTCATTGATCTCAAGTTCTTTTGTATATAGCCTCTCTTGAAATTTACATCATGCCAGCCATTTTGTTCTTCCTTGATGACAGTGTTTCAGGCCAGAACAGGATTAATTTTTGCAGTATCGAGGAAAAGCACGGCTAGGATCCTGAGGTTATTCCATACTACCTCACTTAATTTCCAGGCTGTGGGGGGCAAGGGACTATCTCCCAGGGAGAGGGGGCTCCTTTGTGTTGAGGAAACATGGTAGAGGGATCTGTCCGGTATTGTCTATAGTCCAGGGATTTCTTGTACCCTCTGTTATTAATATTGTCGCTGTTACTGTTAATTCTTTTATTTCATAGCTGGTTCCACTAAATTGCTCTTGTCTCAACTTGTGGTCTTTGCCTTTTGTGCCTCCAGTACTCCTCTTAAGGCCCAGCATGGGGGACGGCGGGGGATAACAAGGGAGTGAGGGAGTGACTCGTGGTTTGGACAAGGTAATGGGGGTATGGAATTGAGGAGTACCATTTCCAAACCACTAGACAAATCACAGAATACAAACCTTTACACCTTTATAGAAAAAGAGGAAGAGAAGAGTAATACCTGTAATTTACAATTCAAGGATTGTCAGCTAGGAAATCTGTCAAAAACTGAGCATTTACAACCAGCATAATTATAATACGTAGCCAAAATTAACACTGGTAAACCTTAAGAGGTTCTATGAATTTATCATCTTAGTACTGGGAGGTACATATAGCCCTTGTTTCTTTATTCTTTTACCTCATTATGTTGGTTGTTTTATGCCAGAAAATCCTAATAAATTCTGGGCTGCAATCAATAAAATTCAGTTTCATTTAAAGAAAAGTACATTTTCAACCAAATATGACTTATAGATCCCTGAAAACCCCTATTTAGTTTCATTTCGCATTATATTTCATGGTCTTTTCTGTAAATCAATTGTAATTGAGATACTTTAACCCTGCAAGTATCATGAACTGAAAGTATTTGCTTGAAAAGAAGCTACTGAATACAAATTTGCACCATATATATATATATATATATATATATATATATATATATATATATATATATATATATATAATGTTTTTCTTTTTTAAAATTTTAAAGGAAAATAATTTTTAGATTGGTATGTTAATTTATAAGAAGCAAAATGTTAAAATTCCTCTTTAATTATAAAAAAAATGTGAATAAAAAGAGAGAAAAACTACTTTATTTGATACATTATTATACATAGCAATTTATTAAGAAGAGAAAAATTTTAATGATATAAAACCTGAAAGCTAAGGGTGGACATTTTTTTAATGTTACCTCTTTTAACATTTTTGCTTTCCCTCAGATTCTTGGCCATGGGAATAATACATGAGTATTGGAAAACTGCATTTTACAACACAAGCAGAACACATGAGGAATGTTATATGTCTGAAACTAGTAGACTCAGAAAGTTTTTTATATCCTAAATAAATTGTTCATAACTCATAATTCATGTGGAATTGGTACTAGCATTCCACAGGTGTTTGGTTTGTTGTTCTTTGGGGTGTTTTCTAAATTCGTTGTTTGGGTTTATTTTTCTTTGGTTTCTGTGTTTTGTCTTCCCCTTTTGCTTTGGACTGAAGGATGGGGGAGCCTAAACTATTTTACAAATTCAGACTCCTCTCTTTAGTGTTCAGCATGAAATTGAAACATATTAAACCAAAGGCCATATTTCCTCCTTTATGAAAATCTTTGGCATTCAAACTATTGAAATCAAATGCAAGCTCATGGTATGTAAAAATCAAGCTCTGGATTTCGTATACAAAATCCCTCAGGAGTACAAGGCTTTGGGAGAACGGGTGTTTGATATTTTCTCTTTTATCTTTGATTGTAGATACAGTAATTCTGGCCATATGAGGTCTGCTTTTAATTGAGGCTTTGTATGAATTTCTGTATCCTTTGATGCCAGATTTCAAAGACACAATGTAAGGTTTGGAGGTGACCAAAAAGGGTCATAAGAAACCTCTAGAGTAAGATCAATGTCTTGGACAGGAATGTAAGAACATACCTAATTCTCCAGCTGAGAGTCTGGTGAAAAAAGGCACTGAGACGGCAGAAGCATAAAATTGTAGCTGTGATTGAAGGTGGTGACAAAATCCCCTTTGCTTATAATGAGAACAGGGATCAAGCCTGTGATAAAGTAGTTTCACTTCATGTTATGTTTTAGCCTTTTATTTGGTGATCAAAGTGGTTGGTTTCATCAGGTTTTGTGTTTGGGTTTTTTTTTTTTTTTTTTGTAATTAATTTTGTCCTCACTTTTGGTACACACTTGGCATTCTACTATATTGCAGAATTTATTTCCTGTACTGATCATGGACTACTTCTTGCTTATAACTCAATCTTATCTCAATATTTCATTCCTACCAATCTCATTTCTAGCTCCTTAGCAGGATACTGCAGATAAACCAGGCTTTCAAATTTCTTACCATAAGGACTAAAACATAAATTTAAAAATTAATTATTTAAACTGAGACAGTGAAAATTCAGTGGTTTGGGCATCACATAATAAATTAAAGACAAAATGGGACTGAAGTCTCATAATCAAATAAAAACTGTGTATGTTACATGGAGGAACTATTTTATTTTTAATATAGAAGCTAGGAGACAGTGTATACGAGTTCTGCTGCTCTAGTAGAAGCAGCAGCCATCTGTTTCTCCACACAACCACACTGCTTGCCAGCTTGTAGCATGGGCAAGGAAATCTCACCTCTGCCTGTGCACTGACACTTATCCAGGACAATATTCACTCTATTGTGTTTCATTGTCCTGAATTGCTCAATAGCTTTTCTGTGTTTACAATAAAAAGGTTTCAATCGGCCTCTTTGAAAGCAATGGAAGAGAAGCACAATTTCCGAGATTCAAGTATTACTTGCCAAAGTGAGTTACACAGGACTTGTACAGTTCATGGGAACTGAAGAATAAATTTTAACCATGAATCTCTGAATCCCTGTTTTTCTGATGGCGTACAAGGGGCTTTTAACTGCAATGGCTGACAATGCAGACTTCAGACAGGTTTGTAAGTTCAGAGGTAAACATCACAGAGGTAAACATCTGGCCTCCCACAGGGATGTATGGAAGGCATACATATCTGTCTTTGGCTACTTTTTAAAGATGAACATAAGGTTAGGACATAAATACAAGGAACGGGGACCAGAAGAAAACTCGAACAGCAGCAATTATTTTGTATTTCTAGAAATATATTTTGTATTTTTAGAAATACGTTCACCCTGAAAGATCCTGTAGTAGTGATTTTGCAAATCAGTCACTTTAAATAGCAGACAATTGATTACTCAGTCTAATGCAACAACACTTTGTGCAGTAAGAAAATTCTCATTTTGTTGGTTCATCTATTTCCATTGTGAAAGAACAGATTCACCCGTTATCAAATGCATTGACATTGCATGATGCCATCCTCAGAGCCATGGCTTTCTACAATTCTTGGATATACTTTGACCCATTCATTTTTACCATTCCGTCCAGTAACTGAGTTTGAATATAACTGGGATAGATGCAGATCCTAGAACCAAAGCGCAGTGCAAAGATGACAGGATGAAAAAGCCAGAAAAACCTATCAATATATATATAAACCACGGTGCAATAGCATCTTTCTGCTGCTTTCACAATTATCAGAGAACTACTTAATTTAACTTTTTAAAAAAGAATTTATGCAGCATATTTATCTACATGATGGAGCATAGGTTCTTGAGCTGCACATGACCATACAGCCAACATATTAATGATGCTTTAAAACAAATAAGTAAACAAATAAATAAGTAGATGCATAGGCAATCCTAGCATTCTGAAGGGGAGCCCCAGTTCCCCTGTGTCCCAGTGAGGGTCAGGGTCAGGACCAGTCCTTCTGAGGGCAATGGGCAGGTGAGGTTGTGGTGACTGGGTGGCTGAGGCAGCAGATTAGGGTTCACAAGGCATATGGCCAGGCACAGCTGCCACACAATTTAGGCAGATACCAGGATTACAACCTCAGATCAGATTTAATCCAAGCAATGCATTTGAATTAAATGATAAAGGAAGACTGCTGCTCTACACACTGTACCTTTTATTCTCTTATAAGTGAAAGACAGTGCCAAGTCTGTTAGGACAAACTGTTTTCATACTGGCCTACAACACAGCCAGCAAAATCATCTACCTTGCTCTGAATTTCATGTTGGGATTTGTGTCACTCAGAACGTGCCAATTCGTTGTAATGATTGCATAAAGACCTGCTGAAGTGCACAATTATTGCTTATAGGATGCCAACATGTTTCATAATTTTTACCACAGAAGGGGCTGGAGTTCATGACTCTTTATTTTTTTTCCTTTTTTTTTTTTCCCCTTTTGTCCTCCCTTAATAAATCTATAATAGTGTTTTGCCAGTAAGCTGAAAGCACAGCTTTCAATCACTTTTTATGGCAGAGTGGTCAATGATCCAAAAATGAAAACATAGGCCTATTGCCAGAAAAATGAGTTTATTTCAGCATCCTTCAAAATCCAGTCATGTAAGAACGCAAAGAAAAATTTAAAATTTAGTTCCAGGCTACTGAAAATGCTCAATCAGAAAAGTTCTGAGGTAAGTCTCAGAAGATAAAGATTCAGTTTCCGGATCTGACCAAATCTGGAATATGGCTTTTGTCAAGATGTGACAGAAAAAAACCTACATGATCACTTGGTCTTCCCCTTCTATCAATAGCTTGTAAACATATACAAGGTCATTTTTAGAGGTATTAAACTCTTCTTAAAATTATTTTGTTTTTTGAGGGAGGAGAAGGACTGTCATTCTGAGGTTTTACAATCACTCAGTAGAAAATAAGTATCATTGCCTGAATTGTATCAATGTAGATAAAAAGGCTCCACTTTACTGATAGAACTATTGTCTTTAGAAAACTGGATTGCTTTCTTCTGAAAGAAAAGCTTTTATTTCCAGTTCTAAAAAAAATAACCAAACACACAAAAAACACCTCCTAACTTTCTTTGAGGGTTTTCATTTTACAGGTCAGAACTGCAAGGTTTCATTTCTTTCTTTCCAACAGAAAGGTCATGTAAAGTGATGACCACAGGTATGTTTTATATCTGATGGCCTAAGATCATGCCAGGTCCCCACTTTATTCTTTTCCCTAAGTGTTTCGGAGCTCAGATTTGGGTGACATCTCAGATGCCTAGGTAAAAAATTGGTAAGAGTGTGCAAGCTGACATTTTCTGCTCATAATGTATCTATATAATGGTTAATTTTCAAACAATGTTATGTGATAAATGGTCACACTTTGTACTGCAATTTTACTCCCTCTTCAAAAAAATATATACCCCAGAGGCTTTCTCAATACTTTTGAGTCATAGCAGGAAAGGACTGAATGAACAAATTCGTCAACATTGATCAAAGCTGACAGTCATGTTACCCTACAGAGGCCTTCTCCGTCGGTTTTCTTCACCCTGCTGTTTTTAAGGCTTCTCATGTGTTTTCATGATTGGTGATAAGATGCTTTGATGTGCATTTTAGATTTATCATTTGATTCACTAAGTATGGGAATTTCCAGATCTGAACATTGAAAAATTAATTTTTCAGATTAATTTTCAGCAATAGGCAATTTCCAACTCAAGTGCAACATGGATAGCTCTGCCTCTGATTATTTTGACAACATTGCCTATATACTACTTCATCTTCAAATTTTTATGCTAATCAATTAATAATCATGAAAATATTTTTCTTTTAGAAAGCTTTGAGATAATTTGCAAATAAATATAAGGAACTCTTTTTGAAGATCTGCAACTAGACAACAAAGATGTGAATAACATTTGGTAAATTCTTTGGTCTTGACAAATGAGGATCTATATGTCAAATGGCATGGCATAGAATTTTTTAAGTTCTTTCAGTCATATTTTTTACAGTTTTATACATACTGCATGGAGTAAGCACTTCAAGAAAACACATTAAAATAGAACCCATAATTAAAAAATCCCTGGCGATAACCTTTATATTCATATTATTAAAGAAGAAAGACATCAAGAAATATTTATGCTTTCTGCATGCAGACATTTCAGATGAGTGACTAAAGCCCATTAACCAAAAAATTCTATTGGCAACATGTAGCTTAGAACTATTGTAAAAAGGATACAATTAGCGTTGTACAGGCAGGATTAATTTTTAAATTTTACACAATTAAAATAACTATAATATATGTTTTCTATGGGGAGAAATTTCAAAGCAATCTTTCATACAAAGAAATTATTGAAAAAGTGTGTAAGTTAAAACACCTGAAATATTAAAAAAAAATTCCTAACCATGAAAGCTTAAAACTTCCATCAGCTGAATCTCTTAGCATCCGCTTACTAGGTCAATTACAGCAATAATTAAATGATTATATCTTTTATATAATTCATATAAATTATATAAAATACATATTTATATAAATTTATATAAATTTATATAAATTTATATAAATTTTTATAAATTTATATAAATTATATCTTCCAATACCTATTCTTACTCTCCTTCATCCAAGATGTGAGGGGATTGTTCTTCCTGGAATAAAATCAGCAAGTATACAATAAACACAGTTCAAGATCAATTCAAATATTGGAGAGTATTTTTTTTCCTAAGCAAGAACAATACACATTTAATAATGACAAAGCAGTTGACAACTAATTGCATATTTTATGTGATTCATCCTCTGTGAGCAAATGGCCTGGCAATAAGATGACTTCTCTCCTGTTTTCCCTAAAGGTCTGAGCATCAACATCTCCCAGTGCTTTTGTCTTACATCTTTCTTTATTCAGGACTCCAAAAAATAAAGCCCAGAGGTCATTTAATAAAACAGCTGGACAGTTGCTCCACAGCACTTAATTTGTCATGAAAAAGAGCCAAAGAAATGATCACACCAAATGTAAAATAAATAGAAAAAAATGTTAAAAGGTTCTTAGGCAATTAAGCAGTAAGACTAAACCAAAAAAACCCAACAACTTAATCTTAGAAATCTTCTTTACCTTTCCATAAAATTGTGTGAGCTGTTGGATTTGAGATACAGAAAAGCTAGAAACTGTCCATACATTCTTTAGGTTAAACATTTATATTGGTACTATCTTTTGTTTCTGAAGACTCTGAAGATCCTTACTTCTTTCTTAACATCTAATATGAACTCAGCCATGTTTGGTTTCTGACCTGGTCTAAAGATTAAAAATTCTAGACCCATAGAGCAACCAGATTAGAGACTGGGGAAAAGCCATTGCTTCCCAGTACTCGTGATATTCTGAATTTAAGTGAATTGCTGAGCGTGATCTTGGCTCACTGCAGCTTAATTTGCTTAAGTTACGGTTCTGTACATGTAACATAAAAAAATAGATGGTGTGTGGGACTCAGTGTAGGTATTTAAAGAAATATGCAATGGATTTGCAGGGCAGATGAACACTTCGTAGTGAGATGTCAATGAGGTGGAAAATATGGTTTTGGGACATGGTAACATAATTACAATGCTAATCAAGGACAATGCAAAACTCTCCAGTAAAGCTGACAAGCTTGAGAGTTAATCCAGGATTAAGAATTTCAAGATTATTGGTGTCCCAGTGAGGAAAAACCTAAGAATTTAGTAATCTTTATGGCAGCACTTTAAAAGATAAAGTAAAATATTTATTTTCAGAATGATTTGGGGCTGCTTCACCATAATAATTTGTGTCCAGACACATCTTCATAGGTTCTCTCAAAATTGGTCCAATTTTCACTAAACATTTTCTTCAGAAGCACCACCATATGCAAAGGAAAATCCACATTGTTTATACACATGTACATACTGATATATCCTCCCTCCTCTCTTACATGATTTAAAAAACCTTCCTCTATTCAAATGTATGTAAATATAACTTTCCATACTAGTTTGAGTCTGTAGACCAATAATCAGACCCTGGAAACAGAGCAACTGCAGAGATTAACACTCTTTCCCTTATCAGCCGTGTAGTGCTGTCCATTAGATAGGTTATCAGATTTTGAAAATAAAATCACAAGGGATTTATTCGTGTTATCACTTATGCATAACTGCCACAGAAAGGCTAATTATACTTTTTATTCACCATTATCATTCCACTTTAAAATCCAGCTAAATGATAACAATTATAAATATAAAACATGCTTACAATTAAAATTTTACTCTTCACATAAAAGCCAGTTCAGCATAATTATTTTTATCCCTTGAAAAGCATGAATTGATGGCAACATTCCCAGATGAGTACAACTTTTTATTGCCTCAAACTTTTTTTTCGATGCATCATTTTATCATTTCATCTTGTCGCATGTTATGCGGAAATTGGGTTTGAAAAGAGTACAAGTCTCAAAAAATGGAAGGCTGTATTTCTAGCCTTTTCTGCTAGCCCCCACAATAGGTAGCATCTATATCACAGGGAGACTGAAAAGATGTTTCATCATTTTCAGCTAGGAAGAGTATAGTTAATTTATACTTTAATGATGAATGTTATCGGGAAATTATATGATTACATTCTATTGGAAAGGAAAAAGTTTTTGCTTTCTTAATGCAATAAAGGCCTAAATTGGCATGACATTTGAGCTTGATGAAAAGTCTGGCAGATCAGACTGATGTATGTATGTATGTCTTTTGCTTACCCAGAACAGACAAACATCAACTACAGTAATTGTTTAGTAGTCATAAAGAAGGTTTTATCATGGGAAAAAAAGGGGAAGAGGAAAAAAAAGTGTAGTTTGCATTTAATTTCCAAAATCCTGGTATAATTCAAAGTAGAAGACAGCATCTCATGATGTTGATTGATTTATTTCTTTTCTATTGGATGCATTTTTAAATAATGTCAAAAAAATTAGTTGAATATTAGTATTGCAGTAAAGGTGGGATAGGAGGTGAGGCAGTGGACATGAAAAGGCCTGTGGATAAATAAGAAGAGAAGTGTGGGTAGTTATCACACTTCAGGTTAGTTATCATACTTCAGAGTCTGTGGTCACTATAAACAAATGCCCCGAACTTCTTTAGGCCACCAGCTGCCAACTGAGAGGATAATTTGGATTTTCAGGAAGAAGATAAATGACTTTAATATGTAACTCATACTTTGAGAAAGAATTTATCCATGTCAGTAACATATTTTTTGTCAGAAAACTCTGTCAAAGCCTGTAGAATGATATATTATTATTTATTAATCCAGCACCAGAATCCAAGTACTCATTCTGGTATTAGACACTATGATGCATTTCAGGATACGTGAAATTTTCAAAAGCCAGACATACTAAATCTCAACATTCTAAAAAGAAGAAAGGGAAAAATTGTGTTTAACTGGTTCTGATGAAAACTATCCCTTTAGCAATCAAGTACAGAGAATGAGCTGTACTACAAAAACCAACACAGCTATGTACTACTATATTAGTAGATGAAGTACAATTATGGATATCCAGGATGGAGGGAATTATGCAAGGAGTACACCTGAGTCACAACACCTCATTTACCTACCCATTATTGGCTGTAAAGCAAAAAATAGATATAAGGGACTTGAAGAAAGATAATATCATCATTTTGAAGATATGAGAGGTCAGAATGAGAAGAATACACTGCCCATTTCCACAAGATGGTTTGGGAAAAGGGGAGAATTCTTTGTTGAAAGGCAGTTAAATATCACCAAATGCACGTACAGGTACAGCGTGCAAAACTGCAGGTGGGGGTCAATGTCTTGCTGTCACAGGAGAGATGAAAGGTTGGGCAGAGATAGGTCATAGGGACTTAAAAAATGAAAGCAAATCATTTATGCTTGGTGCAGCAGGCAACGGAAAGACGGTGGAGAGAAGTAAAAAGAGGATTAACAAGAGCTAATCCTAGATATGAAGGTTTGTATGGTTTATGTAGATTATCGCCTCTGCAGTGGAAATGGATTTGTTGCAGAGTGGCACCCAAATGTGTGTATTTCCCGCAAATTGTGAATTTAAACCTGTCAAGCTGTTTTTTGAGTTACAGATCATCAGAAATACTTTGATAAGAGCAGCTGCACAGTGAAGGTTACAAACAGACTTCTATTATATGCTAAAATGTTTTTTGCTCTCTTTATTTTGCATAGCAAAATATTTTTAAATTATAATCAAGCAACAATAAAAAATTTGCACATGCTCTGAAGACCAGTGACCAGGCTGTGGAATAGCACATATTTGTAAATAATTCCTTGTTAAAAATATTCTTTAATTCATCTAGCATCTTTTGAAGTCACTTCATATAAAAAATAGATAAAGTTTCAAGCAAAGAAATCTTGGCATTAGATTTAAGCTTTCCCTCAAAAGAGTGAAAACTAGAAAATGGTCAATGTGCATGCTCTGTCTGTCTGTCTATCTATCTATCTATCTATCTATCTATCTATCTATCTATCCATCCATACACAGTGAATCCTATTTTAAATATTATAACAGCCACAAGAAAAAGATGTCTTCAGAGAGAAGCTGGGAGACTACAGAGATGTTCATATTTATAGGGCATAAGTTAAAGTCTGTTTCCTTTTGAATAAGAGGATTGTGCTTGCCAGCTGGGAGAACAAGGATGGACAGGGCCCTGATTCCCGTCCTACAGGGAGTAGTTGGTGAGTCTGACACATTGTGTTTTAAACTTCTAAAGTCAGAAAAATTCAAAAATTTGTTTGGAAATTTATGTTCTCCCCAATATAGATGTTTGTAGGGAAGTTTTTGACCCTGGAGAGTTTTTAGCAGAATATGGCTTAGAGTTATTACAGCATATAAAAATGAACATGTCTTTTGTCTTTAAAGGTCAAGAAAATCAGAACAGTATTATCTCAGTGTTCATCCTTTGTGAATACTCTTTCATACGCACATACCCTTCATTTTACAAAAGCAGACTAATTTTCTGAGTAGAATGGCAATTTACTGGGATGTCTGAGCCTCCTAATAAACTTCAAAAAATAAATGACTGCCTGATAAGATTTTTTCTTTCATTGTGTAGCAACGTTTTTACTCAGTTTCAAGGGTAACTGTCTGTAATCTAATCCTGCTTTTTAAAATATCCTCCCTGTAGAGATTATGTCAATTAACTACAGAAATACTCTTGAGCTTCAAGAGTGTCTGAACTTATGTGCTCAAGTGAGCTGATCATTTATTGTATAGTATGTCTCAAATGTGTGCTCTTTTTGTGAAGTTTAATGTTTACTGAATATCACAGATTTTTTGTACTGAGGAACTGTTCAGTAAATTATTAATTACATTGCTGGAGCATCCCAGTGGTTTTAAGAGCTGTTTTCCCAATAATATTTATGTAATTTATGTTGGGTTTGGAAGCATTGCTATTTTTCTGTCAGTTGCATATTCTGATTCACATCAAAATGCACCAATCTAAAAATGCCACAGATGGAGATGACCAGTTTTTCTTGTTTTCCTCTCACACCTTAAGGTCTCACCCAAGAAAGAATGAATTTCTGAAACTTTAATTTGTAGACGGCACTTGAAGGGTTCACAAGGGCAACTCTTGACTACTAATAAAATAGTATGATTGTATTTATAACTTGGATTCTCAGAGAGTAGATGATTTTTCTGTACTTAGCGATGCGGTCGTCAGCTGCTGTTAGCATTATACAATATTAAGGACTTGTTACTCCAACTCTTGCAGAGCTACTGCCTTGAAGCGCTGGAATTCAATGATCCTTGTTGGTCCCTTCCAACTCAGGATATTCTATGATTCTATGATTCTGTAATGAACAGGGTCTCAAGCCTGCAATAAGAAGGTCTGTAGAAATGTAAAATTTAGTGAAAGACCAGGACTTCAGACTAAGGTATCTGGCATTGTTCTGAGATTTAACATTTCAAAGATACAGGTTTTCTAAAAATGCACAAACTAAATAACACTTATTAAAGTAAAAATAGATTAATATATTTCAGAAAATTGTGTTCTGTAGATAGTTTTGCTTTACTCTTTGCCTTTAAGTTGATATTTTGAAATTATAATAAGACAAAACCTATTTTACTCATTGGGTGTTCAAAAGTGTATGGAATCATAGAATTACAGAATATGCTGGGTTGGAAGAAACCCATCAGGATCATGAAGTACAACTTCTAGCCCTGCACAGAACACCCCAAGAGTCACACCATGTTCCTGAGAGAGTTGTCCAAACACTTGAACTCTGTCAGGCTTGGTGCTCTGACCACTTCCCTGGGGAACTTGTTCCAGTGTGCAACCACCCTCTGGGTGAAGAACTGATATCCAAGATGGACCATCCCTAACTCAGCTTCAAGCCGTTTCTTCAGGTGCTGGCACTGGTCACAAGAGCTAAGAGATCAGTACCTACAACTCCCCTTCCTCTTGTGAGAATCTTGAAGACTGCAATGAGGTCTCCCCTCAGATTCCTCTTCTTCAGGCTAAACAGTCCAAGTGACCTAAGCCACTCCTCAGCTTCCCCTCAATGCCTTTCACCATCCTCATTGCCCTCCTTTGGATGCTCTCTAAGAGCTCAATGCCTTTCTTATACTGTGGCGCCCAAACCTGCCCCCAGCACTTGAGGTGAGGCCGCCCCAGCTCAGGGCAGAGCAGGACAATCCCCTCCCTTGCCCGGCTGTGATGCTGTGCCTGTTCTCCCCAGGACACACTTCTCCCTCCTGGCTGCCAGGGCACTGCTGACTCAGATTCAGCTTGCCATGAACCTGCAGTTAAAGGCAATCCAAAAGTATTCTTTTTTGCTTGGTCACATTTTTCTTTGTTCTCTTCTGGACCAATATTTGTGTTCTTGATGCTATACATCCACCCACGTACACAAAACCAGTTTTTATTTCATTTAAATTTGCTTACTGCTTCTTGACAACTGCTTACAACTGAGGCAATACAATTAAGTGTATTCTTTAAAATCAGTTCTTACATATAATATTCCAATAGTCTTGGAGTCTACATTGGAATTTTTATAATTTGTATAAAATAGAGTAAAATTTGCAAATATCCTACTTTATTGAGTTAATACAATTTAAACTACTAACCTGAACTAGCAAACTATTGTTCACTTAGTTTTCCATCAACTTAATATTGCTTTGTCAACAGAAAAGAGGTATGTAGTTATCAAGTAACTGCATAATATTGTCCTTTTAGATGATCTTCTTTTTTTGCCACATCAAAACTGCACCAGTCACCTGTATTTGGTTTGAGTAAGCCATCATCTTATTCTTTCAGCTTTTTCCCTTGACAATACAAATATTTACAATAGTCTTCATAGCATTTTCTAATAAAATCATTATTTCTTCAGTGTTTCAGCACCTTACCCAATGTCTGCCTATTCCTTTTTATTCCTCTTTTTATCCTTTTATCTGCCCAGATGCCTGCATTAGAAAGGAATTTATGAGAACTGTAATCTTAAATTTTCTCATAGAGTAGTAGCATTATTAAAATCTGAAACAGTGCAACAATTGTTTGTGTGCTGTCAATCTCTTAGTATCACATAATTTTTTTAGTCAAAATAATGTCTAACAAGCTGAACTCTCACTGGCATCCAGCATATAGAGTTGATAGCATTACAAAAATGATTTCTGTCTGCATAATATTGTGCATGAAATGCTTTTATAATAGATTTTCACCATATTTACATAATGATGCCTTCAGATGTAATGTTGGCCATATTAATGTAATGTTTATAATTCGGGAAGGAAGGAAGATTGGGGCAGACAATACTGATGATTTTATTTTTCAGCATTGGACATGATGATGATGATGGTGATGATGCTGCTTTCTCAGCTAGGTTTTCTTCATCAGATTCCTTTGCAAATGAAAAAGAAAAGTGAAAAATGTGAAAAATTCAGTGTGTGTGAAGATGTGTGATTGCACTGAGTACTTCTTGAAGTCAAAGCTTTGCATACAAACCAATTGCTTTATCAAGTTTCTTTCTATTAAGAACAGTGAAAAACAGACTATTTAAATATCACCTGAAAGAGACAAATAATGAATCCAAACACACTTATGAATCATAACAGCTTTATTGTAAGTGGAAATAGAGTTGAAATACTCTATGAAAAAATTTGTTCACTGGCATTTCCTAGTGAACTATATAAACAACAAAATTAGAAATTGCATATATTTCTACTGAGCTTTAGAATCGCTTACAGACTGGTCACAGATATTGGTCTTCGTTCCTGTTCATTACTTTCAATTTTTTATTAGAATCCTTGAAATCATAAGATTTCAAGGCATGTATTAGGGATCTAATTTCACAGAATTTTCCATCAAAGTCAGCTGGGCTAGGATTCTTGCATATTTTTTGGTATTTTCAAAAATGTTCATTTGGCTTTCCACTACAGATGGTACTAGTAAAGGACAGAAGGGATTATAGGATACACTTTTTGTGCCTTCTTCTCAGGGATAGTTGTACTTAGACCAGGCTTAATCAGAATGTGATAATGAGATGAATTATTTCACACCTCTTGCCCAATGTAAAACTAAAACTATAAAATGTTCATTTAAAAATGATTTCATACTTCCATCTATATTTACAAGTACATTTGTGCTGAGCACAGGGATGATAATACAGAGTTGTTTTTGTGTGAGCAAGGATCACACAAAGCCAGGGCCTTTTCTGCTTTTTGCCTTGCCCTGCTGGTGTGGAGACTGGTACATGGGAGGCTGGGACAAGACATGTCCAGGACAGGTGATCCAAACAAATATTCCAGACCATATGCACTGTATACAAAGTGGGGAGAATAAGGAGAAAAGGGGGGGACATTCGGAATGGTGACATTTGTCTTCCAAAAACACTGTTGTGTGTGATGTGGCCCTGCACTTCTGGGGATGGCCTATCCATGGGAAGGAGTGAATTAATTCTTTGTTTTGTTCTGTTTGTGTGTGTGACTTTTGTTTTCCCTATTAAATTCTCTTTATCTCAACCCACAAGTTTACATTTCACCTTTCCAATTCTGTCCCTGATACCACCTGGGGAGGAGGGAGCAAGCAGTTGCAGTGGGCTTGGCTGCTGACTGGTGCTAAAGCATGAGATGAGTGCATCACATTTGTTTTTCAGAATCAAACTATGTTTTCTTACATTTAACATATTCTCCTGAAAAATCTTATGTTTGCATATATTATAATATAATGTGCATAAATACTATGTACAGCCTTATTGAGAAGCACTGTTTGTTGTAACTTTAAAAATAATCATAAGAAAGTGAAATAGCACTCCCTTTAGCCTTGCATGATCCAAAGTTCTGCAGTACTTTCTTGTCCAGCATAAAGAAATTACTTAAATAGCTTGGATTCTATTATGGTGAATTGATAAATGTGTATTTGAACTCTCCACATTGATATCTAGAACTACAGTTCCTCTATACAGAGTTTAAAATGTTCAACAGTTTATTTATTTATTTATTTACATTGTTGGGGTTAATTGCAGTTTCAGCTAATTGTTTACTTTCATTTGAATTTGAAATATGATAAATTAAAAGTGCTGCATACCAGAGTTTTTGGTCAGTAAAACAAGCTACCTCTTTCAATATGATTCCCATTGTTGATGCATCAGGGAGAGACTCTACATGCTGGGAAACAATCCAAGCTAGGTAACAAAACAAATCTAGTTCTATCAAGGCACTTAAAGCAAAATGACCTGATATTTTGTGAAATAGTGGAGAAAAAAATCGACTAGCACATGAGGATTAATTTTGGCCTTTGGAGAAACAGATAGATCAACTACATTATGAAAGAATATGAAGCATAAATATAATTATTTAACCTATAATATCAATTAAGATCTTTTTTTCTAGAACTCCAAACCTGTTTCCTCATCTTAGAAAAAAATCAATAAATAAAAGGAGTAACAGGTTGTGTGTCATAAAATATGAAAGGGAAAGTATTCTTCTGACCTACACCACCATTATTAAGAGTGTTCAGATTACCTTAAGTGTTTATATTAGAATAATTTTTTAAGGAATTCTGAATTCTCCAGAAAATTATCCATTGCCCTCTTAACTCTTCTCTATTATTATATTTTATACTATTATTTCTAGCTATCTGTCTGGGTGGTTTTTTTTTTGTGTTTTTTTTTTTTATTTTTTTTTAATATTTCTGTTACAAATTGCTTTTTAGTTATATTTTTCAAAGAAGTAGTATTAAAGATTTCTGTGTGGTAAATTTAATAGCAGCTGCATCAGATCCTCAGATTCTTCCAGTTAGCAGATTTCTTCGGTGTCCGATCCTGTGCAAGAATTACTCTTTCCACTACAGTAATGAAGAGCATTCATTCCTCTCTAAGTTACATACATCATTCACTTATATCTCTGCCAGGTTGTCTGAATTTATATTTCACAAACAGGAGTAAAAAGACTGAAAATTATTCTCTTAATAAGTATGGAGAACACACACAGTAAGTGAATTTTAGTGTAGTGTTGCCTTGTGTTTGTTTTTTTTTTGTTTGATTTTTTTTACCATCAAAGCATGATTAACTCATAGCTGATGTAAAAAGCATCTATAAGGTGACACAAAGCTATAGAAAACGTGCAAATCTGTAATGATAGAAATGTGAGCCATCCAGTTGACACTTCTTGTCATTTTCTGTTTTTCAGAAGTATTCTTTCTTCATGGGGAGTGGGAAAGATGATAAAATGTTTTTCTAAGAAGTGTATTTTCTCATCATCACAGAGGACTCATCATCTTGAACACAGAGATATTTGTGTGTTGACCCTCCAGTGTGTGTAGAGTTATATGTATATGTATTTATACAGGCACATAGAAATGAACATATACAAATCTGAGAGATCCTATCAATTCCTTTGGAGGTGATGTGAGTGTTCTAGGGCTGAGAAAAGTATCTCATGCTACTACTAGACACACATTTGAAATACTATATTGTTGGGATGTCTCTGATGTCCATTTGTCTTTCCCACAGTCTATTCCTCATAGCACTCTAAACTGATAAGTATACTGGCCATTTTTTCAGGAACTAAAAAAGGTCTCAAACTTCTTGAAAATGAGCCTCAGCTGGTTTCTTCCCTGCAGTTTTTCATAAGAAGAGCTTGCTTATATACTTTTCTGCTGGAATACATCAGGAAAAGCTTCAGGGAAAAGGAGTGGATCTGGAAGAAGTCTTCATTAGTTCCACTGTCACAAACACCTGGTCACATTTGACTTTCCTACTTTGAAAAGCTTTCTGTAGCTGAACTTCTGTAACCAGTGAACAATAGATTGTGCTAAAATCATACTTCACTTTGTTTTAAATTATGGTGCTATTTTCCTCAGATCAAACTCCAAAACCCTTTGTTTTCATTGATCCTGTAGGTCATGGCATAGCATGGTTGCAGTATACATAGGGTCAAGGACAGTGTACCAGCATTGCACATAAAAAATATTCCTTTCAACCTTGGATATAAAACGTAAGAAGGCAGTAAGTATTTTTAAGTTTAATTCAAAGGCTATCTCTCTATGAACAAATAAGCTATCTTGTAACAAAGGACTGCTGTATGAACCAGCTTAGCCCTTGACAGCTTATAAAACCCTATGTACAGAAAGCAGTAGCCAACAGCAATAGAGGCAATAAAAATCTCAAGTTACAGAGCCTTCTGCTGTGAACTGAAGATAAGAATACCAGCATGACAAAATGTGCTAGACCAGGCACTGATGAAAGTGTCTCAAAACTTTGGAAAAATTTCCACTACTTTTCAGGTCAGTCATTGTTTTTTTTCTTTTGTTCTCAGATGGGTATGTATCTGTTCTTAACACAGCTAGGCTACCAAAGTAATCTACCATACAGCAAAGAGCCTGTCACTTGTCAGATGTGAAGTCCTAAGAGAAACAAAACCCAGGCTGTAAGTGGCTGCAGGCCTTACTTCTACAATCTTAATTCCAGACTCCCTTAAATTATTTTTTTCCTGTTGTTACCTTCCCTCCTTACTTAACAAATCAATAAATTGGCTTGCACATTTACTAAAGTGGTTTAAGGACTATGTACCTCTTTCTGCTAACCTGATTAAATAAGCTGTCTGGTCTATAATACAGAAGATTCCTTTCTCTTTTCAAACACTTCTTCCTGTATGCTCAGAATAGAAGGCTTTATCTTAAAACAGATCAAAAAAACCCCAATGAAACAAGCCAATGCCAAGTGTTCTATCTAACAGCTTATCTTTCTTTAAATCCTTTCTTCTCTGATACATATTTGACCATAATTTTTTTTTGGGGGGGTGCATTTGTAGCTGACATGATTTAGTCCTTTTATTATTTGTAAATCAATATATTTACTAAATTTGTGTTAGATGGATCTGAAATCTATTTCTCATACTATAGCAAATAATTCTGTGCCTGTATGTAACACAGAAATTAAAAACATTTAGAGTTCAGAAGAATTACCACAGACCTAGGGAGATAAATACTTTTTAAAGTACCATATATGCCTCATTATTGTGTTGTATATTCAGCTATGACAGTATGCCATAACACAGTCATTATTGGAAGAAGGAATAAATTAATTTTTTGCTACTATTAAATAGAAATGTAAAGGTAAAAATATAAGATTATTCCAAGGAAAAGTGCAATATTCCATTTATCCATTAATTTTAAAAGATGTTTTTATCAGTTCAGGACACTTTATTTCCAGAGGGAGCAGAATATTGAGAGAAGGATATTCTACAAAAATGGCTTTACAAATGTCTATATTTTGGAGTGAAGTAAAGCAAATGGTTCTTCTTGAGTCTGATTGGTTGTAAAAGCATGAGACAGAAGACTTTAGGTGATTGAGATTTTTGATCTGGAAATCCTCAGTGTTATAAGTTGAATTGAAACACTGAAACACTTAAATTGTAGTTAAATAAAAAATTATTAGATATTAAGGAAAAAGTCATTAGAAATAAGCTGGTCCAAATATTTGTTACTGCTTGCTGTCTAGGTTCTGGCAGCCTTGGTTAGGGATATTTCAGAGAGAAACTGCTGGATGTCTTTAAGAATGCACCTCAAGTTCTATATCACATTTCAGTTTCTACCAGTCTGGTCTTAATCACTCCAAAAGTGAACACGTAGTAAACAGCATCTTGTTATTTGTCTGTCTGTTCTTCATGACACCAACAAATCTGCAGGCTGGGAAAGAAGAAATCATCCCATGGCAGTCCTGTGATATGCATGTTTTTTGATTGAAATATAATTCTGAGCTTTAGCTTACGGATGTAAAGAAGGCTGGAAGATTGCCTAGGTAGTTTAAAGTTCAGGAGGCAAGGAGTTCAGTCGTAAAATATTTTTTTGTGTGTTAAATAACCCAAAACTTGTCAATATTTAGGGGGAAGAGTATGGTTAAGGACTGCCTACATTTACACTAAATTTAATATTAGCTTACAAATGGTGTTGAACAGCTGCCAATGGATTCTCCCACTGAGAAATGTCACAAAGCGACTGACTGTGTTGTTTTGGTTCTAAAACCTCTTTTATCTTGTGTGTCTTACAATAAATATATCTAGTTTTACTCTTGCTTGCAAAAACAATTTCCCTGTGCAGCCCAGAAATTGAGACAATCACACTACTTTTTTATATTTTTTTTTATTACCTATAATTTGAAATACTGTTATGAACAAGCAGTATTTTATCCGCATCTCCACCATGGTCAAGGACTAGGTTGTCAGACTTTAGGAAATTATCTAGGGTCTCTAGCTAATTTCCTGTATTAACAAAACCAAGCTGGGGACTCTTTAAAAATATAACCCAACTCTTAACAATGAAATTGTTTTTTTCTAGGAAATAACACACGAAATAAGACAAGAATTGTCATGCTGGGATGAGTCAGTCTACCCACTACAGCACTAGCCTACAACCAAGAATATCTATTCTTGTGTGTTTTACATGAACATGGAAAAATATTATGCTTAAAGAAATGTCATGAGGAAGGAAATACATTCTAAAGGATAAAGAGACCTAATGAAAACCTTGGTGATTGTTCTGCATATTTTATAGATTGAAAGGGGATTGCTATTTCTGAAGGTTACAAAGTTGTATTCAAGTCAGCAGCATTCCAGCTGAGAATAAAGCATGTGCTAATGAACTGCATAGGTTGTAAACCAACATTTGTAGGATTAGCACCCATTAACAGAGATATTTCATAATCACTTTCACTTCAGTCTAAAGGAAATTGGTGAAAAAATTGACTTGGTTAGTATATGTCTCAATTACTTTAATAAGAGAAAGGGTCATTAGCTGTTACACACATTTTTAAGGCCTATTAGGTACCTTTCCTTAGTTGTCTAATCCTCTGAAAAATGTAACGTTCCTATATGCCTTATTTCCTTACTTTCTGTTGTAGGCAAAAAAAATCTTCATTGTTAGGTTACTGAGAAACACTGGCTGTATTCTTTAGAAAATCTGAGTAGCTGCATATCCAAACACATATACATATATATATATATATATATATATATATATATATATATATACACACACATAGATGCACACAATGAAATTCAATCCTATTTTTGATTCACTTGGGACTCGTAGAAATGTGGAACAGAAAGACATCATTAGAGGCTGTGATGTATGTATGATCCTGGTTTTAGCTGAAATAATTTTTGTCTTAGTGGTGGGTACAGTGCTGTGTTTTTGATTTACTTTGAGAATAATGTTGATAACACAGTGATGTTTTTGTTGTTGCTAAGTGGTGCTTACTAGAACTTAAAATAACTTTTCAGTTTTTCCCTGTTGCGCCAGTGAGGAGTTGCACAAAAAACTGGGAGGAAGCATGGAAAGGTCAGCTGACCGGAACTGGATAAAGAGATATTCCACACCATAGAATGCCATGCTCCATTTATAGATTGGGGTTGAATTGATCGGGAACAACATGGAGAGGCTGGACATTGGTCAGTAGGTGGTAATGATGGTATTGTGCCTCACTTCTTTCTCTCAAGTGTTATTCTTGGAATCGTAGAATAATTTTGTTGGAAAGGAACCTTAAAGATCATCTAGTTCCAACACCCCTGCCATGGGCAGGGGCAGCTTCCACTAGACCAGGTTGTTAAAGTCCACTCCAGCCTTGAATACTTTCAGGGATACGCCATTCAAAACTTCTCTGGGCAACCTGTTCCAGTGTCTCACCACCCCCACATTAAAGAATGCCCTCCTAATATCTAACCTAAACCCATTCTCTTTCAATTTAAAGCCTTCACCCCTTGTCTGTCACTATACACCCATGTAAAAAGTCCTTCTCCAGACTTTTTGTAAATTCCCTTTAGCTACTGGAAGGCTCCTATAAGATGTCCCCAGACTTCTTTTCTCTAGTCTGGTAATCCCTAACTCATTCAACCTGTGTTCATGGGAGAGAAGGCTGCTGTCAATCCCTTCATCTCCCAGGCTTTACTTCTGCTTGGTAGTACCCCAACACAGGCACAGCACCTCGCACTTGCCCCTGCTGAACTGCACCAGATTCATACAGCTCTACCACTTAAGCCTGACAAGGTCCCTCTGGATGGCATCCCTTTCCTCCAGCACGCTGACTGCACCACACAGCTTGGTGGTGGCAGACTTGGGAGGGTGCACTGTCTGTGATAAATATGCTAACCAGTGCTGGCCCCAAAACCAACCTCTGAGGAGCACCACCAAGTGGTCTCCACTTGGACATAGAGCCACATGACCACAACTTGTTGAGTGCAACCATCCAGCAAAATCCTTAACCACCGAGTAGTCAACCCATCAAATCCATGTCTCTACACTTTAGAGAAAAGAATGGCATGCGGGGCAGTGTCAAATACTTTGCACAAGTTCTG
This sequence comes from Melospiza georgiana, assembly GCF_028018845.1. Taxonomy (NCBI): domain Eukaryota; kingdom Metazoa; phylum Chordata; class Aves; order Passeriformes; family Passerellidae; genus Melospiza; species Melospiza georgiana. The sequence continues at coordinate 76,441,177 of NC_080430.1, forward strand.
GTAGATAACATCTGTTGCTCTTTTCTCATTCATCATTGCTGTAACCTTGTCATAGGTGGAAAAGAAAATTGTCAGGCACAATTTGCTGTTAGGGAAGGCTTAATGGCTGTCACCAATCATCTCATTTTCTGTGTGTCCTAACATAGTTTCCAGAAGCATCTTCTCAATGATCTTGCTGGGTACCAAGGATGACAGGCCTGTAATTCCCTGAATCTTCCCCATTTTGCTTTTTAAAAATAGGCATTATATTTCCCTTTTATTCAGTCACTGGGAACTTCCCCAGACTGCCATGTCTTCTCAAATATGGTAGATGGTGGCTTAGTAATTTCCTCAGCCAACTCCCTCAGGACCTTTGGATGTACCTCATCAAGTCCTATAGATCTGTACTTTCAGGTTCCTGAGGTAGTTTTGTACCTGATCTCCCACTACAGCAGACGATTCTTCATTCTCCCACTTTCTCTTTTTCATTACAATTATCAATACTTTTACAAAGTAGTAATAATAGTATTAATAGTAGTAAAAGTATTAATACTAGTAATAGTATTAATAGTAGTATCATATGTATTTTGTTTCAGTTATGAAACTCTTTTCATCTCAACACATGAGGTTTACTTTTTTTTCTTTCTCTCATTCTCCATCCCACCAGGGGATGGGCAGTGTAGTGAATGACAGACTGACTAGTACAGACTTGCAGTCTTGGGTTAAGCCATGACAATTATCAACTTCCATAATATATTTTTCTTACTTGTTTTAAAATTTCCAGTGATGGGGATATTATAATCTTTCAAGGCATTTCATTACAGTGTATAATTACATTTACCATTAGTCTTTTTTCCTCCTGATTAGGACATTAACCTGCATTATTCCCTTTCAAATCCATTATGGTCATTCTATTGGCAGTGAACGTGGAGAACAGATTATACTCTTTTGCTTTACAGCTGTCTTTTATGAATTTAGAGATATGACATTTCTCTTCCAACTTCTCCTCTAGATAGACTATATCGCTTCTCATTCAGAATGTCTGATCAATCTCATTGTTTTCTTGAAACTCCTTACAACTTATCTACATATTTAAAATACACATCTACAAATTTAAAATATTTATGGTCTGACATTTTACCACAGTCACATGAGTGGAAATCCATACAGACATGATTTTCTCTGGAATTGTGCTTCTATTTCAGGAAAAAAAACTAACTATAATTTTTCTAGAAGTATAAATTGAGAAGTTTGGTTCATACCTCCTGTCAGAGACTGAAATGTTATGGTTTATTGCTTAAACATTTTTATTTAGGACTTTGCCTATTATTTGCCAAACAAAGTTGTTTAACAAAATTTGCATGGAAGACCACTACACACTGAATGCATCCTCTGGGCTGAGGCCCTGAACTATGAGTTAAAACACCTAAGGCTATTCCAGATAAGAAAATGTGACACTATTATTTTAAGTATATCCACTCTGCAAAGCAATTGAGAAGGCTGGGAGGAGACTTCCACAGGAGAATCAAGCCCAGCAGTTTTGGGGTGGAGGCCATAGCTCCAGGCTTTTCTGCTGCCAGGCTTGCACAGACCCCCAAACCAAAGTGGGGAAGAGGACAGCCTTGGGTGTGTGGAGCAACCTCTGGTCAGAGGCAGTGAACGCCCATCCTCCATTGCATGAACTGGCTCAGCTGTGAAATTGCTCCCCCATCCTGGGAAAGCCACATCCACAGGGCATGTACATGAAAGGGCAGCAGAGGAGGTATCACAATCCATAAAAGGCCCCTGAAGTTCCCCCAGACTCATTCCTGAGCCCTTGCACTAGAACACTGCACATGATGCAACTGATCCACAGTCAGAGAGAGACAGCGACAAACTTGCCCTCCCTAGGAGAGGCACCAGGGTGCTCCCACCTGGTCCAAATGTATATTAATCCTTTGGATCCTACACTTTTCTGTGGGGGAAAAAGAAAACCAGGTGGAGGGGATGGACAAGACATTGTTGGGACCCATGGAATAGTGATATGTTTTCTCTTAATATCTCTCTGTCAATCTTTCTCTCCATCTGCCCCCTGCCCCCCCCCTCTTCTATTCTGTTAAATAAAATTTATACTTTAAAATAAAATATATCAATTTCTTGATATCAACATTTAATGTAATTTGGTTTTAATTATGTTTTGGGAAATATTTTTATTATTTTGAACCTTTGAATATTTGTAATCCACAGAGATCTCCCTTGCTCCTCTGTGATTACAGTGGATCATAACACCTCCTTAATTCTTGATTTCCTTTTCCCCCCACCCCCATCATTTCCCAGTTCTGGAATTTCCCACATTCACAATGAACTCCTCCTGTTGTTACAAAAAAAAAACCCAACAAAAAGTGACTTGAAGCTTCTGGATGAAAGATGGATTCTTGTAATATTTCACTGAAAAAGCAAGTAAAAGTACAACATTAAGTGGCTGAAGGAGGGATGGGTAGAAAGACTATCAAGGATATTCAGGAATTTGTTTTCCTTTTTTGCCAGGATCATTATGGAGCCTGGAGCTGACTCCCTCCCTGTGGGGCACCAATATCATGTTCATCCCTTAGCTGGTGATACCTCCCCCTTACTCAAGGCAGAGTGGATTAGATACAGGTGAAAGTTCTTTACTGTAACACGTAAACCTGGTCAAGCGGAAGTTTCCCTGTCTGTGGCAGGGAGTTGGAGCTAGGTCCCTTCCAACTCTAACCATTCTATGATTCTTTGATTCTACTGCTGCTTCATTTGTAAACCTCTCTGCTGTCTAACAGCCATCAGGGTCTTACTTGTATGATTTTTGGTGAAGCCTTTCAAGCTTGTCTCAGCTCTTCACTTGTCTGCTTGGTTCTCCTGTGTCATGCCACTGATAACTCCCTTAAGAGAGCTGATCCTCGGCTTAAATTACTTTGGAAGGAAATCAACAGGGTAAATCAGCATATAGAACTATTTAATAAGTGAAAATAGCTGTTCATTCCCTTTTTACCATTCCTACATCAAGTAGATTCCAAATTTTTATTACAATGTTTATTTATTTTTTGGAGTTTACTCCTGGTGAGGGTAGCATAGAGGAAGAAAGAGGAGAGGGGTCTAGACTGTAATCATGGTTTTGCTGTAGTAACACTATTCTGTGTGTCAGTTTGTGTAACTTAGCTAGAAAAGCTTAGAAAAACGCCAAAGTGCTTCATCTGCTAACTAGACAAACTGAATAGCTGCTGATAAAGCTGTATTGGGTGACTTATTTCATTTTAAAGCAAGCCATCTAACAGGATTTACATATTCCCCTTCTGGTAGCTGAGATAATCTGACTTCTGAATGAGGGTGAGAAGCTTATGCATATGAATAAGAAACATTTGTTTATTTAAAGAGTGATTGACAGAGGGTCAAAAAGATAGATCTGATGTGATTTAGATCATCTTCTGTTTTCCAACATCATCTAAAGAGACCTCTCAGATTGTCCCAAGATCTGCAATACTAAAATTGTAAGGACATCAGATTTGATAGTAAAAAGATTGCAACAGCATGAAATAGTAACATTTCCTTGCATCTTTAGAAGCCCAGAAACACTTAATAATTCTTATGACTACCTTTCATAGAACTTTTCTAACCAAAGTTATGAAGGGACGTGCTTGTGAGTGCACATGTAGACAGCACAGATGAACAAACATCTCACAGAAAACATTTGGTGTAATATCATGGAGACTAAAGAGAATGGGAGCTTTTGCAAAACCAGAAGTTTTGCAGCCTCAAAATTTTTTTCTTTCAAGTTACTCAGAAAGATCCCCAGTGCTTGCTCAAGATATATTCCACCAACACAGAAAAAATTAAACTTTGCAGCTCTATAGGTGAGAATCTGAGAAAGGCTGGAGCAGGAATACAAAGCCACAGGGAAGCTGTAGTGAGCTCAGATGCTTGCTCTTGCTCCTGCTGCCTGGCAGATGGGAAAATGGGAGGTACAATTGCTCCCACACCAGCAGCTGCCACCATTCCCTGCTCACTTTCCAGAACTCGGGCATAGATAAATCTTGTATTGGGGTCATGGACATCATTCATGTATCCGTCTTGCCTATGCCAACAGCCATTTTTTTCCTACATATTTGCGCTACATATCTATTTTCTGCAAGGAATTCTAACTCTGACATGTGCACACTCTTAAAAAGAACCACATTGGATCATACCACCATGAAGTTTTGTTTTGTTAAGACTTTTAATATGAGACTTTTAATGCAAATTGTTATTAACTCTAATAGCTTTCTATTAGTCTTTTCTGTTTGTATCAACTGTGTATTCTGTTTTTAAAGCTGAATGAAAAAGAAATTAACAAAGGCTTTAGCTCCATTTATTCCCTAAAAAATTTAGAATGAATAAAGGCACACTTTGTGTTTTGCTTCAGTAAGCTGAAAAATTTAAATACAGTTCTTCTCTACCAAGACCTATTCAAGTCTGCAAACACTGAATATTTCTGTGCACTGAAGGTATGTTCTTGAGGAAATTCTGATTAGAATTTAGTGTCTTCCAAAGAATGAATTTCTTATATTTTAGATCCTTTTCAGTCACATTTCGCATTTACCATTTACTCAAATTCCTTTTAGCAGCTGTCATGTCCATTGCATTTTAGAGCACTTTAGTCAGTGCAAATAGTACTGCTGATATTACACATTCCCAAAGACTTTTCCAATATGTAGGTACATTTCCATGACAAGGTTGTTATCTCTTTTAGTAGTCTTTGGAATCTTCCTACTGAGTTTGACCTATAAGTCATAGCTTTACTATCTTCTCTGACCATGTTTAACTGAGCTTAGAACCATATTTTAATATGGCCTTTCTCTAGCAAAAATCTGTTCTTCCTTGAATCTGGTTTTCATTAATAAGGTTTCAGAACAGTCACCAGGAGGTGTGTTTGATCAAAACCCCAGAACTTTCTGCATTCTGGCTCTTAATTGCACATATTGTTAGAAAGCTATTTCATATTAATAGATTGCTTTTGCTACTTGCAGGGAAGAGGAACACCTGCTGTTAAAATTCTGGTTCACTATTTCTTAACCCATCATTGTAAGTTAATATCCATTTTTTTCTGCACATTCCCATTTTTAAGAAACTGTACATTTATATTTACAGATGTATAAATGTAGATATATTTTTAAAAAATATATAGTATATATAGATTATTTACCTTGTAGACCTATTTTTTTTCCCAGAAATTTGACTTGGAATGGAGAATAGAAAAAAAAGTGAATATATGTAAAATACATTTCTAAGACTGATTCACTTTTTCGAATCTTTTAAGCCAGGCATGACATTCAAAGTATTATAGAATTATTCAAATAAAAACATATCTCTCCAATGTTTTAATAAAGTACAACTACTAATCAAAGAATTTAAAATTTATATTGGCTTTCCAATAACTACTCAATAAAAATGAAGTGGACAGTCAAAATAGAATGTTAGTAATCCTGAAATTATGCCATCTCATCCAGCAGTATTGGGTGATATCAGTTTACCTCTGAATGATTATTTTCATAAGAAATTAGATATTTAAGAATGCTGGACAAGGAATTTGTGGACATTTGAGTATACTGGAAAGAACAAAGTGTAAGAGTTTATGAGTTAAACAAAACAGAAAAACAGAAATAATTATTTCAAAATATATTTTACATAGAGAAACATAGAAACATATTGGAGAAAACATTATTTGAGGTTTACCTGTCTCTAAATTTACTGTTTCTCTTCCTCCTTTTGTTTTCCAATAGCTTTTTGTTGGCAACTTTGCACCTTCCTCCACCCAAGCAATTGCAACTGCATCCTGAACTTCTCTTTTTTTTTTTTTTTTTTTTTTTTTTTGCTAGGGATTAGTAGTGTTAGTATTCTCCAGCTGGGAGAGGTCTTCATTTTCTGTCATTTGCTTGAGTCGATAATTTCCTCAGTTTTCTGTGACCTCATTATAAGCCATAACTAACCATGACATCTTTATGCTGTGGCAAGAAGAGTAGAACAGGTCCCTCTGAAACTAATATTGATTTTGTTCTTTATTTTCTTTCTTCAGTATAGACAGAGTATCAATGTCATAATCATTATTTGGAGACATGGTAAAATGAAAGCTAATAAACCTTTGCCCATGATTTTCTTGGAAGAAAAAGCTTCTTTTTCTAGGAAGAAAAATGACAAAAATCATTTGGCCTTCATATATCTGCTTCTCATCACATGCAGATTTGTTTTTAGATACTCAGAGATTAAGATGTAGAGTTCCTACATCAAAGTGCAGTAAGCCTTAACTATGAGCAGAATTAATCAAATTTTTGCAGAAAAGAATATTAATTTATCATTAAATTCATATAATATTTCCAAGATAAAAACAAAATCAGAAAAACTAGAGGATGAACCACTGGTTATCCAGGAACATAAAAGTGTGAAAAAACATCTTTCAATCCAAATGACTACTGTTAAACTGAAAACAAGTTAGAATAATTTTATAAGACAAAAGAGGAAGAATTAACTCCCAAACAGTCATAAAACAAATCCCCAAACAACTAAAAATAGATCAAACAAATAAAAAAATGCCTCAAAGCCAAATTTCCGGTATGTGCAGTTTCTGTATTTTTCCTTTACTTTGGTGTAATATATAGCCAATATATTCGGCCTCTCTCACTATAAATAACAGTTTATAATGTATTACTTTCAGCAGAGGACATTTCAGCTGGAAAGCTAGGTGCAAATAAGGAAAAACAGAAACAGAATATGCAATTTCTTTTCTTTTTTTGTGTGTGTTCTCCTTGTGCAAAATTATTTTATTTTTTTTAAGAACAAGAAGATTAAAGTCATGAACAGAAACTATTTGGCTTTCTCCAGAGAAGACGCTTAAAATTTCCTTTCTGCTGTCTAAGATTAGACACATGCTAATATGTCTCCTTTAAATATGTCTATGGGATTAAATGGAAAGATGATACAAGAAAACTTGTGTTAAAAGTCTAAATTACTCAAGTTTCAAGTGATATAACAGTTTTCTTACCTTTCTCTGAAAATCTAATAAAAGATTATAGTTGAAGTAAACCATTATTTACCTAAAATGAACAAGCAAAAAGATTTACAATTTAACTGTAAGCAACAGTAAATTTATCAGCAACTATTTTAAAATATTGCCCAAGAACTTTACTCTATTGTCAGCTTTACTATTCTGAAAATTAAATATTCACACATAGAAATGTAATTTTAATAGTGAGATAATTTATGTAGAGAAGAGATAAGCATTTGGAGTATTTTCCTCAGATTAATTCTTCATTATTTTGAAGCCAATGTTTTCCCTCTTCTGAGGAAATAAAACTCATTGCAGCTTTCTAAGGGTCCTAAAGTCCACAACTCTGAGTGGTCATCTGAGTGGTCACTTCACCCTTGTGGCACAGTAGGTGTCTGATGTGTAAGTCCAGCCTTTGCCAAATATGAAGTGTGTCGCTGAGCAGCACTGCCACTGCATTCCCATTGCTGTAGTGGTCTTTATCATGATACATAAAATGATAAAACTGTGTCTATTTAAGTAAAACTCCTTGTAACCACTGCAGTGCTTTAGGCTCAACTGTGTCTGTTCACCAACTGTGTGAGTAAACAAACACGAAAGCTTTGCCAGATTGCAGAAGGAACAGTGATGCAGACCACCTTTGCCAAAGAAATCAATGAAAAATTTCCTGGGACCAGCTTGCAAATCCTGTGACATGCTAGTGACAAAGAATACAAATCACAGTGTCTACTTAATGGCAGTGGTGGAAATCATGCAGATGAGATCTTTCATTTAAAAAAGACATCCAGAAAACTATCAAAAAAAAAAACCCTGATTCAAAAACTGCTCTCCTAGTGATAAGATGATGTATGTCTGACAAAGTGCAGAAATGTTGAACACACTGTAACAAAAACCACCATCAACATAAGTGTTAAAAACACTTTTTGTAAATCTTTTCCCATTTAATTCTGAAAAATAGTAAGTACACAAAAATCCTGAAAATAGATGCAAGTATGGGTAACCAAAGAGAATTAAATGCAGATCATCAGTGGTGCAAGATCCTTTTTGGGGGGACCATTTGCTGGGCAGCCATCAGTACAGGCTATTATATTCAGAATTTGATTTATTATGTGATTGCAATATCTTTAAACTTTTTTCAGCAATGACAGTCAAGTTATTTTTACACAAACACAAGCTGCAACCAGTGTTTTTATTATCAAACAATTTGTAGGTATAAAACTATTAGATAAAGGAACTGCTTCAGTTCATGTGGTTTATTCAGTTACTTTTATGCTCTTCATTTTGACATCAGTTAGAAGTATTGAAAGCAGCTTGTCACAGTTCAGATGACAGCTAACAATGGTAAAACAGTTAAGCTGCCTCAAGCTGACTCTTTTGAGATACACACTGTCCTTGATGTTCATGTCTAGTGGTTTGCTACCACTGAAAAAGCTGATGGATGATTTGTGGTAGCTGGCATTACAGTGCATTGAATTATTTTCTCTTGCTGTGGCTGACTCTGAAGAGTTTTATGCTCTTGAAGTGCTACACTGAAATGAAGGAAAACATTATTAATCATTAAAAATGCCTTGCATTTTAAGATACTTACAGAGTGGAAAACCACTGTGATTGATCAAATAATTTACACTCAATCAACCAGTTAAAAATCTGGTGGTTTGGTTTTTTTTTTCTTTCTTGTGTTGTGTTCATAAAAAAAGCTGCAAATTCTTTGAAGGCGTTTGTGAGAATCATGGGTAAATATTTGCTCAGATCTGTCATAGGATAAGTCACACTGTTTTGCAAGTGTTCGGTGTACTCTGCTAAATAAAAATTATGCTAGGATCTCAGTAAATGATCACAAGCCACGTTCTTTTTCTGCTCTTCTGCTGAGGGAATGTGTTGCTTTTAAGAGAATAGGAAACTTGGAGATATTGATATTTTCAGTATTGAGATTTTCCCAAGTAATTTGTTATTTCTTTTATAATATTTGATGCTGAGATCTCAGAATCTGAGATGAATTTAAGTTTTGTCTGGTTTTGAAAAAAAAAAAAACCAAAACTAGACAAGAAACATGAAAGCAAAGATTTTTGAAGTTTTGAAAGAAGAATTAAAACACTCATAATAATTACAGTTTAAAGATTAATCTCTTCCATTCTGAAGCACTTATATTTGAAAATAGGAGTCTGCTCTATCTGAGCAGATGGAATCGTAATGTGAAAGAAGTCTAGGACTTTTTCAGAAACACAAGGTCTTTTTATTCTCCACTGCACTTGATGCTGTGTGAAGCAGCTCTTTTAAACACTTGATCTGTTGAGTAGAAGTTTAAATTTGCCACTTTTCAGTTAGAAAAAAATTGGCCCACAACTGAAATATATCGCCAAATCCAGTTGTGATTTATCTTTGTTCAAGAGCAGTATTATATTTGTAACAAGGTATTACACTCACTAGCAACATTCACTGTTTTGCTCTGAGGAAAGGAGAAGAGAGAGTGACCTAGATCTATGGATTGATACAATGGACAAAACATTGTTCCGTATCAGTAGGGCCCAATGTACAGAATCAGAAGCTCTAAGTCCATTGAACTACAGCATCATGTCTGAAAATGTTCATATATATCTCTTTCCATTCCCCTGAGAAAAACAAAAAATTGTCTTAAGTGGGCCAAACTTAAACTAGTTGCAGTTCTATTAACCTTTCAAACAAGGGATCACTAATTAAATCAGTGAGAGCTTGTAGGCTTCCCATAGTCTGGTAACACAGGAGGAAGCATAAAGAAATAAAAACAGAATATTACAGGATACTTGTCTGCCTCTTTTAGAGTCTGATCTAATTGCAAGAAAAGTCACAAAGGATCCATTCTTTTCAATGTACCCTGGTCTTTCCAGTTGGAAGGTAGACCTAGACAGTGGACAAAAATCTCTGTACAGAACATAATACCACATATTTTCTTGCAGAAAGTGCTATCTTCCTTTTAGCAACCTGCGCTCATAGCACTATCCAGGCAGAACAAATGTGTTAGTGTGTTACTGATTTACACAGAGCATAATAAAAACGGAGGAAGCTGCAAACAAAAAAATCCTTTTATTATACTATTCCCTGACAATGTATGGCAGGCATGGCAGGCAGTCATCTTGTACTTGATTTGCTAGATTAAGCCATTAGTAGCTCTCAATGCTTCAAATGCAGATGTATCTGTGTGTACATTTGTATTATCAGTCCCAAATAACATTTGTAGTTTTTTGTGAGGGCATGTGACTGATTTTATTCTACAAATGCACTTATCATTAGCTGACATTAAAAGGAATGAAAAAGTTACCAAAGCCAAAATACATCTTGCACAAATTAAAAACAAATAACTAACTTACTTATTTCATATTGACATTTGAGCATGCATTTCTCCAGTTTTATATAACCATCTAGAAAACATTATGTGTAGTCTTAACAAAATAGGATACCAAATGCCAAGACGAAATTCAATTATTTGCTTTAAAATACCATTAAAATCCAATTTTTGAACATCATGATTACACAGTGGCAGGGAGACAGGTGGATGGCAAATGCAGAAACTTACAGCTCAATATACCTTGTCATGTAATTGCAAAGTCACAGGAGAAGAAAGATTTTTTTTAAGCAGTTATACCAAATGTTGCTTCAATGTAGGATTTCTCTGCATACTGAAGTAGAGTATGCTTTGGGATATTTGTTAAGGTCGTTGGTCAATTCCTAAAGCATGGATTTAAAGAATAGTGGGAGGATTAGAAGTACTTTTCCTCAGAAATACAAATTATACAAATTCCTTTGTCTGAATTCATTTGTGCTTTTTTTTTTTTTTTTTTTTTTTTTTTTTTTTTTTTTGCTTTTTTATCTTAACACTTATGCTACCAAATAGGACTGTCTGTTCCTTTATGTCATCCAGTATCAAAACTAATCATAGGGGAAAGGAATCTGGAGAAGGACAAGAGAAGTTGCTATTTATTGGGCAGGCTCATTTTGTAGTGAGTATTTTCCACTGAAGGAAGAAAAACTAGACGAGCCAATGCTTCTGAGAGAAACACCAGATGTCTCCTCAAACTCTTTCATATGTATTGACTGAGCCGACAGCACTCACAGAGTCATCTACAAGCTGGATGTAGATTTCTCACACAGGGATTGCCCTTTTTTTTCCCTATACTTTCAGTAAGTTGAACTAATATGCTTAAAATCATCAGCAATATTTACCACTGTCAACATGGAAGGCACCAAATGCACCAGATTTGCCCAAGATACCTCACCTGGATTTTAAATAAATGTTCCAGTTTCCACTAAGTTTTCCCAACAGAAGAAAATAAAAACAAAAAAAAGTAAAAAATAATGCTAAACAACAGAATACTACTCTATTGCAACACATTTCTTTTTTGTCTGTTTTATATTTTAAAAAAATAGGTATTTATTTCTGGGATATGTATATATTTTTAGCATAATTAAATAGTTTTACATGACTATACACAAACTTCTAAGAGAACATTGCCTCTTTTAGAAATCATGATTCACTCAATTTCACAGATGTGAATCAATACATCTCCTGAATATCCTTGAACAAAAAAATATTCATCTATAATGATAAAAATAACATTTAGGTTGTAGATGGTAATAAATCATATTCTTTTAATGATAAAATGTATCAGTAAAATGTTATTTTATTAGCAGTGCTTATATCCTCTTTTGTGGAGTTACTTACTTTAATATGTAAGGTGGTTTAAAACTTTGAAGTGCATACATAGGGTTTAATTGTATGGGGAATCTTCTAAATAAAAATAAATTTACTTCCAAAGTATTTAGTTTTTACAATCCAATTAATTTTGATAGAAATCAGCTATGCTAGGGACATCTGAAAACTTGGATTTGTTTTCCTTTTTATTCAAGTATTTAAAAATAAATAGACATTGAAAATAATCCCCAATATTTTTTCAGTGTTCATAAACAAGTCACCTTCTTCTCACCTATTCTTGTCTAGTGACAAAATTGCTATAGTGTGTGCATCAACACAATAAAGGAGTACCAGAGGAAGAAATTGGTCTGTAAATCTCATTAATTCGGTGATTAGCACAAAGAGAAATTATCCACATGCTGAAGCACAACATTATTCTCTTACAGAAGGACGGGAAGGGTGAGATGCTGTTTTGTATGCAGTATGTTAAATCTATTTCAGCAAACCAAGTGTGCAACATTACTCAAAATTTCTTTTGTGGAAAAAAGTTCTAGTATACTGACATTAATCAGCTTTTATCTTGTTCACCTCACAGACATTGACACATAAAGAATCCCACCTTCCATCTCTTTGTTATTTAAAAATAATAATAAAAGTTATTTTTCCAGCGATAATCTCAAGTTGTTTCTTGCAAAATATAACTTGAAATGGGCATATATTTATGGTGTCAGAAAAATATCAGTAAGTCCAGTAGTCACAATCCTCCTTTGCATTGTTTCTAGAGCATTTATTATAAAAGAGTACAAGTGTTAGAGGCAGGAATCCTTGAAAATACAACTTAAATATAAATGGAGGTGTGCATCTAAATCACCAGTATTTTGATACTGATCTTAAAAAATCCTTAAAGGAATTTTGTCGTATGTTTTGTTTATTTAAACTTCCGCAATTTTAAAGACCCTTGAGCCAATATTCCAAGGAATGCATAAACCTCAGCAAAATGTTTCCTGCAGTGCTGTACAGCTAATCTTCTGGTGCTCAAGGAAGAGTATTCGTCTGGTCTATGCACAAGATGTCAACAGAGCTGCTCATAAACTTATTATTTTTGTAACTGAGTAAGAAGGTGAAAATGTATTAAGAAAATAGGAAGGCTTATGGGCAAATGCCAACAACAGCAATTGCCAATTTTTTCCTAGTTGCTATGCCAGCAGAAGTGGGCCACAACTTCAGCCCAAGTACTGGACAGAACTTGATACAGATTTCCTCTCAGGGGCAGTGAGGCAGAGCAGCCTGGCATCTAAATCTTCAGATAGCAACTCATCAGGGATTCTAGGAGCAGACAACTCCGCTGGGAACAACTGCTACAGTTGTTAAAGCCAAAACTCCCAGATGGCCATAGAAACCCAGGGAAATCATGGCAGTGGTATTATGTTTGGTGATGGCAATGCCCTTGTCCAAGTCCCAGTGGCTGCAGCTATGGGTTGGTTACCAGTAGGGAAGTGCCATGGAAACATGTGTCAGCCAAGGAAACAACTGCACTAACATGGTAGCAGGATACAAGGTAGAGCTCTGACAGCTACCAAAGTTTTGACATGTACAATGTTCAGGGAATCGAGTACTGAGTACGTGGAAAATTCAGTTATGCTTCACTTAGCACCCACTCCAGTGGCAATGGCAACAGCTTGACTGTAGATCTGACAACGTTGCAAAACTTGCTCACTGTTACATGGGTTTTAAAAGATAACTGTCCACTTACTAATGATAAAGGGTGTTTGAGTGTTGGGGTTTATATAAAGCACATTCAATGTCAACAAGCTGAGGCCACCACCAAGCATTTGAGGAAAAGAAGTGTGTCTGATAATTTCTACACATTTCAGACTGTATGTGGAAAAGTACTTATAGTATACTTCTGTGAGAAACCTGAATTAAACAGGAAGGTGGACATGTTTGAGGCTGCAAATTAATTACAGCAATACACAAATAAGAGGCTGAGAATTCTCCCTCTAATACTGATATGTGAAAAGGAATACCTGAAGAAAAGTTCTTTCTTCCCACTTTCTTCACATTAAATATGTCTGTGGTTTGCTTGCAAACTACAACGCTAAATCTACATTCATATGTTATAAGGAAATGCTTTTGTTTTAATATAGAAGACTTTATTTCCCACAGAGAGAAATTCTTTAACCAGAATTAGGCAATGTGCTATGCCAGTATAGGCCATGATTGATAGCAAAATTGTCCTGAAGGACTTACTATTGCTTTGAATTCTTGTTTGCTGCAAAATAGAAGATTGACAAAGTGAAATAACCTCTTACGTAGGAATGGAAATAATGTGGGGAAGTGATGAAAAAATCCTTTTAAGAGAAGGAGGAAGTTGAGGTTTTACAGTGAAATATACATATATAGAAGTCAATCTTTCCAAGAAACTGTATGGGACTTTGATCTTGGAAACTGAAGTGAAGGGATAACAGATCTCAGTAGGGAACAGGGCACCAGAGGGAATCAGACACCAGAGGGAACCTTCACAAGAAGATTAGGAGCTGTGGAATAAATTTCAAAACAGATATTCAGAATTATTGAAACAAAAAAGAAGTTAAAATTTACAGGAACTATTCATAGGTACTTATGAACCTAGACTTGATAAACGGTGAAAATTCCTTGGGAAAAATAGGTATTTGTATTAATTCACTAGCTACTGGTATTATATATAATACATGGGCAACAGGAAGGAAATTAACAAAGAGAATCTCACCAAACTGTAAGTTAGTGAAGATATTCAAGTCTCACACTTTGTGCTGTAGTGTGACTGGCAGAGCAGACAATGAATCTGGATTTCAGGAAGAGTGCTTCAAGAAACTCTATTCCCTGTGGAGCACAAATTTTTTAAGTGAAGCACTTCTTATATCTAGGACCAATAATTTGTTCTTAGTCCTGTATGGGTTTTGTCAATCTAAGAGATTAAACTGTCTAATTAGTACAGGAGAAACTTAATTAACCATGCAACTAATTTTGGTTGGTTGCTTGGTTGGTTTTGGTTTTGATTTTGGTTTTGGTTTTTGCTAGACCCCATCCCATCACCAATGATTTCAAGGCAATGTTCACTTGAGTATGGAGCTTTAAATGACATAAATGTTAATTAGGATGGAGGTATGATTTGCATGGAAGATCCTCTCTCTCAAAAGAGTACTTGAAAGCTTGAGAACAGCCAGGGCTGTGATTTAGGTGAAATCCTTTTCCAACAGCAGAAAAGTAAGGTGTAGAAAAAGGGACAGAAGTCAGCACAAGTAAGATGATGATCTTCTAGTTTTGGATGTTTCTTTCAATTTCCAGGTCCCCATTGGATAACACCATTACACACAGCATGAGGAAGATGACACGGGTGCCAATCTCATAGAATCCCCTGAATACTGGTACATACAACTTCAGAACAGACACAGTATTTCAGACAGTGTTTCTAACAATTTTGACTACAAAACGTTGTTCTTCATCAATAGCAGGCACTGAGGACAGGAGAGAAGGCATTGTTTTGCCATTGTATACAATCTTAATGTGCCCACATCTTGAGTTTTGGTCTCTGTATCTCAGGATTCTGCATTTACTTATGAAAATCAACAACAGTAATAGTGGTCAACATAGAGTGTACCTGTGTTTAAGAGTGAATGTTAAATAATGCCAGTACCTGTCTTGCTGCCATTTGAGCTCAGTATAGGAGAACAGAACTTTTACTTGTACTAATTTTAGGTGTAAAGTTGTAAAGTTAAGTGGCAAATAGTTTCCTATTTAAGACAAATATTGGAAGATTGTTAATTGATTTTACCAGAAACAGGAATTCAGGCATCTCTTTAGCTACAGGTTAAAAAAAAAAATCAAGAAAAGTGCTTTATAAAATGGATAAACCACAACCAGTTTAACAGCTATTAAGATTATTTTAAAAATTTCTTAATTTTTAGTAATATTTAATGAGACCCTACAACTAGGTGTTTTCACCCACTTGTGTCTTCCTAGAGGTTTATGCCTCCTCAGCTATAGCCTGAGCACATGAAGATTTCAACTGGAATTTGATATACATGAGAGGTGAGAGCTCGAGAGAAAAAATTACAAGTACAGCAGAAATAAAAACTGCTCAGGTCAATCATTTGCAGCAAACTTCCAAATATGGTGGAATAAAAACCTTTTTAGATAAAATTTCAGCAGTCCTGTTATTATGTCTGAACAGTTGAACAGAAAACCAGCGTCAATCTCCAGTGCAGGAATATGGGTCCTCTTTGGAAAAAAAAGATACATCTAATAAATTTTACCTGTCTATCAACTGCTCAGCTGAATGTCACAGAATCTCCAGCAAGTCCATATCTCTCTTGTATTGGGAAGCCCAGGCCCAGTACTCCAGATGTGTATTACCAGGGATGAGCAGAGGGGAAGGAACACATCTCTTGGCCTGCTGACAACAATCCTCCCTGTGCAGACTGGGATGTGGTTGGTTTTCTTTGCTACAAGCATGCATGGCTTGTTAATGCTAGTTTGGAATCTAATAGGACCCCCAGGTCTCTCTCTGCCCAGGTGATTTCCAGATGGCTGTCCCCTGTGCTTACTGGTGCCTAGGTTATTCTTCCTCAGATGATGAGGATGGTGAAATAGATATACCCATGCATGTACTCATAGAAAGACTAAATTTATTAAATTCTTGCACACTACCTGACAAAAATCCTGTGAACAGTAAAATGTGGTGATGCATTAAAAGATATATTTCATCCTATAAGGAAACATATAAATAACACCTCTACTTTTGTGATTTAAAAAAAAAGAAAAAAAAAACCAAAACAAAGAAAGCAAAACAAAGAAAGCAAAACAAAGACCCTGACTGCTATTCATTTAATCTGAAGTTTATTTGTGAAATTTGTTTATTTTTCAGTCAAACCCAGTAATTCCTGGAGTGATTATAAGCTCACTAAATGACCTGCCACTAATGGGTTGACTTCAATAAATGAGTTAGGATGACAGTATTAAATCCTTTGGGGAACCCAGCAATTAAGCCAGTATATGCAATTTACTAGACCAAAGTACTTCATCCAAATCCTATCAGTAAAAAGCATTTCCTCTCTTTTACTTACGACTTCTAGACGATCCTCTTGAATTCTAAAAGGTTCCCAGCATCTCATTTTTCCCTGCAAATCTGGGTCACCTAACCCACAGTGCTTTATTGAAGTGTAGGATGTAAAGTGCTTTCTATACTTCCCTAAGTAACTTTTCCAGCAGCAAGTTTTATAACATGCCTTAGAGCATTAGCTTAAAAAAATATGACAATAATTCAGCTTTTTTTTTTTTCCTCCATGCACAGTTTTTACACTAAAACTCATATAACTAGATCATTCCACTGCCACAGTTGTTAAATTTGCCTTTATCAGTCTAATAGGATGATTTCTTTTTTCACTCTAGATGACTTGGACATAGAGAAGTCTTGAACTGGTAGGAGAAAGAATTCTTTGAAGACTATATAAGTGTTATTTTGGCCCATATTGTCTACTAGAAATTGGTCACAATAAAACATGGTGCAGAGAACAGTGAGAACAGTGATTCTTCAAAACATATCAGTTTATGATTGGAGTGCCTCTGTCAAATCTGTCAAAGACTCTGTTAACATGGAATTATAATTCTGCTAAAATATCAGCAAGCTTAAATACAATGTTAATGCATGTGCTTCACCTCAGATAATGTTGGGATGAATTTCCTCTTATTTTTCTGTTATGCTGTAAAAAATAATGATGCTTAGGATGTTGCACAATGTGCTAATGGGAATCCAGACTGTATTTTTTAATTATTTAAAAAGCAGCAATGGATTTAGGCCAGAACTCAGCATCTCTTGGACTTTAGCAAAACCTGGAATAAGCCAAATCAAGTGGATATAACTAACGTTTACAAGTAGTGACAATTCACACCACATTTAACTTTTTTTTCCCAGTTATTTTAATGTGACAGATAGCAAAGGAGGCTTAACTATGGCTTTTATAACAGCTTTCCTATTATTCAGGCTTCCTGGACTTGGATAACAGTTTATTCCAGACCAGTCCAGCTTCCTTTGCTTGATCATGCAGCAAAGTCGCAATAATCCTATTGGTAACATTACAGGCTGTTGCTATGGAAATTAATGTATTATCTCAGAAAAATGACAGATGGGTTGAAGAGGGAACAAGCCCATACTTAAACACTGATCCTTACATGACTAACTAATCCCTAAACGGATGTCACTTAGAGAACAGCTAATTTCAAAGACTTTACTGAAACCATGTTACTAAGAGAAATGGCAGAGGACAGAGGCTATGCTAAGCATTTTGCTTTAAAATAGTTGCATTATCTCTCTTTCATTTCTATTTGTTTGTATTGCTTTTCTCTTAACATGTTCCAGACAACCTGTAGTAGATCAGGAACTATCAGGAAATAGCAGCATTGTGTGTGCAGCTTAATGATAATAGCTTCTCCTCATCTTCCTCTCTGTGAGTGAATTATGTCATTAAAAAAAGTAGACAAGGCAGCATCAGTGCAGTAGTTATCATTTGCTGATATAATTCAAATTAAAAAAAACCCAGAAATTAAAAAAGGCAATGTGCCATTATTCTGCCATCACACAAAGGGACATTGTGCATATTTTAAATCTTTAATCATTGAAGCTTATTCTTCCTCGTATTTTAAATAGAAACATTTGGGCTTTTTGCCCACAGCAGTGTAAATCGGGCTAAATTATGGAGAGTGCAGCATATAGCAAGTGGAATTTGCAGAAGAAGGCCAAAGCAAGAGTGTAGGTTACAAACTCCTCTGGGACACATATGCTAACAGCAAACTGGATCAGGGTAGTAGAATGAAAAATACATGGACTTTTAAAGGAGGAAAGGCTGACTGGGTATGAAGAATTTGTTTAAGACTGACAAGTGATTGCTGCTTTTTATGTAATATAGAAAATATTTTCTTTCTGAGAATACAGAAAGAAAAAATACAGCACTAGGATTTTTTTTCCTCTTAAGCAATACTAAATGTCACCATTTTGATGTTTTCTTCAGAATAATTTCACTGCTGCTTGTGAATCACATAACAATACATTCTTCCTTGGTGGTGATATTTTTACGTTTCTGGCTATGAATAATGATGTTGCAACAACTGTCAAAAATATACTATTGTTAAATACTTAAAGAAAAGAAAGACCTGGCTGTGCTGCTGGCAAAATACTGAGTATTAAAATTATCTTCTCATAATGCTCTGAGTAGCAGCCAGAATAACTAGATATGAAAATGTATACATCTGAGTCATATCAAGAGATAACACATCATTTCAGAATTATAACAAAATATGTATCAAAACAGGGATTTAATTTAAAATCTCCAAGACTGAAAGCCAAGACCTCAATAATGTCATAATTTTGTTCACAAAAAAAAAATAGTAATTCCTTAAGGAAAAGTTATTATTTTAATTACTCAGAGAAAAAAAATGACTACAGCTATGAAAGTTAGGTATATATTTTACAGATTATATTCATTAATACAGTAATACCTGCAGTGACCCTCTCTTTGACTTAAAATTCAATAAAAGAAGGCAAGCAAAACCCCCCATAAACATGCTCCAGAGAAAAGCTGAGTATTAATAACAACATGATTGGAAAACTTGTGTTGATGTGCCAGACATATGTTGTGCAACCACACATATCATGTTCTTTGGTACCTTCAGAGATTTGGTTGGTTGGTTGGTTGGTTGGTTGGTTGGTCAGTTGGTTGGTTGGTTGGTTGGTTGGTTTGGGGGGGTGTTAGGTTTTTTTCTTTGGAGTTTTTTTGTTTGTATGTTTGTTTTTGTTTTCAGTTTTGTTTTCATGTCAGGTTAATCAGGTAAATATAGGAGACATTAAATTCTGCAGTTTATTTAAACACCGACTAGGGCCACAAGGGAATATTACAGAATGAGTCCCAATGGACCAGTGCTGTTTCTGCTGGATGAAAGTCACAGACAGTTCAAAGCCACCAGAAACACAAAATAATGTTGCAAATGAGTAAACAGCAAGGCTGAAATCCAAAGAATGCAGTGGTAAAGGCAGCCCAAAATGGATCTGGATTGTCTTTATTGCTCCTTCTAAGAAGAAAGAATTTATCTATTTTTTTTTTTTTTTTATATAAAGGTTGAAGGGTTGTTATGTGAGTTAAGAATAGCGTTAGTAATAGTACTTTGATCAGATTTGTAATTTCTGTTTCAAAAGGAATGGTAATACTTGGTCCTGTCAAGGTAGATATAGCAATCAAATATTTGTGACACCATTAGTTGTTGATGATATACCTTTCTTGCAGGGAGCTAGTATGCAGGTCATTTAAATATGAAATAACATTCTTGATAAGTTAACTTCTAAGAGGCAGAGCATCAACAGATGTGTTGACAGAAGCAAACAATATAGGCAGAGGAATTTAGTGTCACAAGTATTTATTATGCAAGAGGTAGAGCAGAGACTTCTGCAAATCATACGCTAAAGCTGCCCTGCATTTATGAACAGCATTGCCTGGATAACTTTCAAACTCTTACAGGAATGCAAAAGAGATCTCATGCCTCAACCATACTTCCAGGATACCAAAGGAGCCCTGCAAATTTTCTAACCTGAAGTTATATCATACAAGCAAATAGCAAACAAAAGGTACTAATATATTTAAGTCAACCTTTTGTTTTGTTGTTGTTATTGATACTAAATACATTGCCAGTGAATTTGTAATTTAAAAGTTTAACTTTAAAGCCTAATATTTTATAATTATATTTGCAGTGTGATATTCTGAAATTGTGGGATGATTCATATAAATTCCTGGAGTTTTAGGTCAGAAAAGTTACATGATTTTTTTAATACTAGGATTCACAGCAATAGAGCTTAGGATCTTCATTACTTATGCTGTTTTAAAAGGTAAAATTTTGATTGAATACCTGATACGGAAGTATTAGTAGAATGATTTGAGAACAAAACAGTGAAATGAACAGAAATGTAACAGAAAAAAAAAACCACAAACCAAAAACTAACAAAAAATGCCATACCAAAACAATTAGAAATAAATAGTATTAATCCCTAAAGTCTAAAAAACTCAAATAAAGAACTATAAGATTACAGTTTGCCATGAATAAACCATTATTTGAAGGGGATTAGATTACATATGATAATAAAAATGTCTATTGACCAAAACCATTGATTCCTGTACTGAACAAGCTGGTAAAAGCCATGTAAGAACAGAACTATGTATCTTGATATGGAACATTCTGAGGAAGATTCAGCAGTGACTTCACTGCAGAAACTCCTGAATCAAAATCTGTTGAAGTTCTATGACATCTTTTGGATAAGATTTATTGGGATGATGTTTAGGTTTCCAATAAACTTTTATAAGTTATCTTAAAAGAAGTTCTTAAAGAGATTAGATCATCATTGCCAGAGGATGGTAGCTGTCTCAGGTTTGAAAGACAAGTTCTTCAGGAAGAAAGAGAGAAAAATAGAAAATCAAACATACAAAGAAATATAAGCATTTTACAGTAGAGATTTCCCACAGAGCTCTTCAGGTACCTGTGCTGTGCACAGTACTACTCAAACTACTAATAAATAATGTGGAAAAGGGGAAATAAGGAGGTAAAACAGCATATATAGAGTACAAAATTAGAACTACAGAGATGCTCAGAGGAATCAGCATGAGTAACTGGGTGATAAAAATAACAGCCAAGACCCAGCACTGATAAATGCAAAGTAATGCTCATAAAGGGAAGAACGGTCACAATTACACATATGCAGTGATAAGCTTGAAATAACCATTAACGTCAATTATTCGGGAAAGAGGTCTTTGTGTCATTATGGATGGATCTATGAAAATATCAGCTCATTGTTCAAAAGTAGTCAAAAATTCAAGTAAGATATTTTGGATTATTTGGAAATAAAGAAAAAAAAAGCAAAAATTATTTTTTCATGTTGTAGTTTCAATCTTTGTTGGATTTGAATCTTCAGTACTGGCTCTAGCCTTAGCCATCTTCCTCTCAAAATAATGTAGAAGATCCAGAAGTAGTGCAAACTAAGAGAACAGATCAGATATATGGGGAGTTTCTACTTGACAAAAATAAAATATTCCCTGTACTTTAATTTAGATAAGCTATGAAGAATGTAACATATAAACAACATACAAGAAGCTAGATGTCTTACAAAAAATGAATAAACAACATTTTGTGAATGAATAAACTCTCCATTTTTCATCAGAGTTGATTGTACAGCAGCTGTATAATCTTATGTGAAACTGTTTTGCTCATATATATAACCAGCCTTTGGAATTCATTGTTGCAGGAAGTAAATATGAATTGAGTTCAAAAGTTATTAAGCAAATTCATTGAAGAAATGCCTATGTTTTAAACATGGTAGTGTGGCTGCAACCTCAGGACTACTGAACTGAACTCCCGCTCAGGAGTGGGAAGTCTCAGGACCACCATCACCACATACCTAAGCTGGGAGAGAGGTATTCACTGCTTCCCATACTCCTAATCTTTATCTCAAGCGGCAGAAAGAAGCAGAAAACCTTTACCCTGGCCTAGTATGGTTTTTTTTTACAAAACAGGCAAGCTGTGTGAGAGTTTTGCTAGTGTGGTATAAAAGTCCTGATCTCAAATACACAGCAGTCAACAGCAGGAATCCCGTCAGTGCCAGAGGCGTTGACCCAGACCTGCACCCTCCTCTCCACCTTTGACCTGCCATCACCTATCTGGGGGCACGGGAGGAGCAGCAGCCCTGCACATCATTAAGTTTCACTGAAGACTTTGGGAAAGGCTTCCACAAGGTTGTTCTTGCTGGCTGAATTCCACCCCATAGGATAAGTCTCCTTGCCAGCAGTGCTCAGCATACATGGGATGTAACATCAAGGGGAGCGACCTCCGGGACACATCTCTCCTCTGTGCACTCTCCAAGCACAGCACCTGTGCACTCTATTTTCAGCACCTGTGAAGAGAGGATAAGTTAAAGCAGGCTTCAGAATCTAAAGCTAAACATCATAAAGCAGATATTTTTTTTCTGTCAGACATATAATTTTCTAGCTGGCTTTCTGACTTTCATCAGTTCTGTTCTTTATGGGTGCTTCATCAAAGGTGTTTGCATTAGAGGAGCATCACACAGACATTATTTAGTTCCAGCTGGTTGAGGACCACAGAGTCATAAGCCTTTACTCCTGTACTTAGTCATAAGAATAAAGACACCATAGAAAAAAATACTTTATTTTAAAAGGAAAACTGTTGGTTTAATTGAACTCCATCTGCTTTAAGTACCTCTAATAGACATCTTGCTATAAGATCTGAGTGCTAGTAAGTACAAACTAAGTTTCACTTAGAGAGATAACCTCTTTCACTACAAACTCCAGTGTAAAGAGCTCTCATGCTTTTAAACATTTTGTGTAAAAGATTTTTTAATCTTACTCATTGATCCTAACTTTAAACTCTTATCATCAAACTGAAAGCTGAAGCTTTTTTCTATTGCAAAGCCTAAGATCACTGGGATTTGCTAAAGTAGAAGTGCTATAGCTCCAAGATAAACATAAATTGTTTCACAATTTAGAAACAAAATCAAAGTATTCTCCCTACACACTTTGTAGGCACCTCTCAGCTTTTAAATCCATCAGAACATCAATCTTCTTTTATGGGGCAGAGCATTGCTGAGCACTGTGTAGCTATGCCTTGAAGCAAAGGCAGTGTCCTACATTGTTAGCTGTGCCACCAAAGCAATCTATTCTCTACAAATGAGTAGGTAAGGACTGAAAACTACTTTTGAAAATAGTTGAAGACTCTACAAAGGATTTTGCAAAATACCCTGAGATATAAAACTACTTTTCTTCTTAGAGGGTCAAAAACTGGATTATACCTGGTCTGGAGTTTAGGCTTCTATATTCTGAAGATTTGTAAGCTGATATTTGCTTGGGGAATGCTTTTTGCCACTTGAACTCTTGCCCAGGACTTTGGGGCTTTTTAGGCAAACATGTTCCACCTGCATGTTTTGAGAATTGCATCCCCTCCAGCCATACACAGAGAGAACTGGAAAGCACAGGAGTATAGAAATATCAGGGCTTGCAGTCAGCAGATGTAGAGCTGAGCCTGGATGTCACAGTTCCAGCAGCTCATTCTCCTCTGTCTCTCACAGCCATCCTTGTGCCTGCTCATGCATGGCCAAGGCGTGCTACCCAGCCACAGATGTCTTGAGCTTTCCATTGCTCACTCATAAGCAGCCACGTTGCTCTGCCTCCCCTTTTTCTCCTCCCCTCACCCTCGCTGTATGTTGTGACATCTGCTTTCTTTTTGATCATCAGGAATATGGTAACCTTGGCAGAAATCACTTTAATCATTATTTTCCTTAAAAAAAATGCTTCACTGAAACTTCAAACATTTTATGAGACATTTCTGACAAAGTCAATACAGACATCTTTTCAAAATTTCTTTTCTTTGGAAAAAAATTTAAAAAGCATCAAAAAATATAAAAGCATTCATGTTTATCTGGGTGGTTTGCATAATCAAGCTCACTTCAGAAAAAAATGCATCATTCTTTAATTTCCTTTACATCTGGAAAGACTCGAGTTTGAATTCTTTTAAAACAGCAAGATGAATACAAAAAATAAAAAGTGCCATCTTATTTAACGAACAATTTAACAATCATAATGATTAACAAATACTGGTTACGTTTTGTGGAATTTATTGTTAGGTTGTTTTTTTTTTTTCATCATGTGTTTGCACTCTTTGAAAAGGAAAAACATTTTTGGTTTTAAATCAATCATCTGAGAATAGGAGAGCTGTTTAATTTTTTCTAATGCTTTACTTTTTTTTTTTTTTTTTTTTACATCAGAATAGTTTTGTCAATGCCCATACCCTGAATTAAAATATCCCAAAGGTTTTCAGTTTCATTTCTTTGGCATGCAGGGTCAGCTCCCAATGGTGTATTTTTTTACTCTCCCCATATTTTTCTTTGCCCTTGATTTTCATTGTTACGTATCTGTGCAAGTAGCCTTGGTAGGTTTTGGGGCTGTTTCCATGTTGCTAAGAAAGTTCAGAAATATTTAAAAGTATCACCAGTTTCTTCAAAGCAGTCTCACACACACAAAAAATTTCTTCTTTTTGCTGCCACATTTTCAATCTGTACTTTCATAGATTTAAGTGCAGTTGAGTATTCCTTAGTCTACCTTTGTGTCATTCAGAAAAATGGAAATACTTTGATTAATTTCTAAAGAGATTTTGTACCAAAAAAGTAGAGTCATTCAGACACAACAAATATTTATAAAAATATATTTTTTATCTATTCTCTATCTGAACAACTTATAATCACAGTGAAAATGCCTTATTTCCTAGTAATGAAGTTATCTCCTAAGACATCAGTTTATAGAAGCCCTATGAATCATAAACTGTGAGGACTCCGTCTTTAAAATATCCCATTTACATACATGTAGTATGATAGTGTTAAAAACATCAGAGGGGAAAGGAAACAGCAAGTATTTTCAAGCAACGTTTCAGAACTGCAATTGTAAAATTCTGGGTGCAGCAGATAACTTTTAAACCTAGAAACAGTTGCCTCCATGTGTGGATTCAAACAGCCTATACCTGCATGATGTAAGAAAGGTAGTTTGAAATGCTTCCTACTTTGGAAAATGTGTGTATATCTTCAGGCACTATGGTCGCAGTTGATTTAATCTTTGTTCAAGTCCAATAAATACAAAAAAGTGCTCCTCCAGCAACACAGTATTTGCATTTATTAACTAATAGGAATGCTTATAACAGAATAATTGATTCCATTTTCCAACAGAACATACATTATATCTTCGCTCAGAAATTCAGTTTAATTAATCTAGAGGTATAATTTCTGTGACCTTCCAACCTTTTTTAATGTTTTTTTCAACTAGTTATGAGTTGAAAGTTAATATTATACATTTGGTCTTATACATTTCTTCAAAAGCTACTTCCCCAATTGTTTTGGTGAAATTGTTATACAATCAAACAATGAAAGCTGAAGTTCTTTGGCCTACATGAAAATAAAAGGTGGGTAGGGACAACACATCTGAGGAATTGATGAGATGTGGATTAATGAGCACACATTTTTTTTCCCCATCTTGGTAATAGGACAGCAATAAAAATGTTGCACTAATTTTTATTCAAATTATAAGCTGTCACAATAATACTACTATTCCTGATTTGATAAGGCCTATTATATGATGACTATACCACTGATTTGTCTAGAAAATATTTTGAAAACCTGCACTGTATCATTAAAAGAGTTTTTTATACAGAAAGAGAAAATGATGATTTCAGTCAAGTCAGACTTGATTGTAGTACTGAACTCCTGGACATTTGTTGGTATGATAGTGCATTACATCTCTGACATAAGTACCAATTTTGCTTTTTTCTAACATATTTTGTCATTCATGCATTTAAAATACCATCCACCATATAATCTTTCTTTCATTTTTCACTTGAGGATTTAGTTTTGCCACTCAATGCCTCTGAAATCTATATTAGACTTTTTTTGGTAGAGTTTCATTTATATGAAAGTCTTATGAAAAAAAGCATAAACTTCCTGGAGGTTCATGGTTTTGGATTTTAATAAATAAAGGTAATTTCATCTTTGCTGGAGAGATACATCATTCCAGTTTTATTTAAAACAGTTCAGAACACAAAAATGTAAAAGAACTTATGAACTGTCATTTGGTGTCAAGTCCTTTAAGCACATGAAATGCTTGACTTGAAAAGAGCCTTTTTTCTCATTAAGTTAAATGGAATGAGTTTCATTGGCCGTTGCTGAGAGACACTCAGGAATTTTCAAATTCAATGCCCATTTTCCTTAAATTCAAACTGTGGGTATTTAATACTATCAGTCACCAAATACAGGTGAGACATAGTTGCTGTCCCATTATTGCACACTTAAGGTAATACATCTAAGAACAAAACTAAAATCCACTGATTTCTATGTTCTTTTATAGCTACTGCCTCTAACTAAATCTAGTAGATATATTTATAAAAATAAGTAGGTGTCAATTTTCTTCTCATCATTTACGCTCTAAACAAAAAAAATAGAAGTAAACCCCAGTTAGGTTTTTTTAATAGACAAAATACATAGAAAAAATTTAAAAGACAGTCAATCATTGCTTGTATTAAGCCACTTCCCTACAACCCTGAGGAATATGACAATTTATGGTAACTGGCACAAACAACACCTATATTTGTTCTTACGACTCTATTGTAAAGCAAAACTGAGCACTAAAGACTAAAGGAGAAGTTCATTAACAAGTAGGAGGATCCTATACAACCTGTAAAAATTCTTATTTCTACCTTCCATGAGGACTGAATTTCAGTGTATTTGAAATCCCAATCTAAGTACATGACAAAACTGTCGTTATTACCGAAACCAACAGGCCTTTTTCTTGAATTCTTGTAATTCCCTTTAGTGCTACTGCAGTGGGAAAAAGACTTTATCTTGCCTTAAGGCAATAGCTGTCATAAAAGAATCTTCAGAGAATGTATGGCTGCCTTACCCAATAGCACAAAGGACAGATAGGTCAATAGGATTTACCTGTAAGCACCTGACATAGAATCCTCTTTCTCCCATCACTTATAACACTTTATTCTTCCCCCTCTGCCACTTGGAGGTTGCTGGATGGGAAAGGAGAAAGTAGAGAGGTTTTTTTCCTAGAGATTTAGGTGTTAGGTCTCCCTAAATTATTATTGCTGGTCAAGATGCTAATTTCACATCTTAACTCTGATTTGCACCTGTACGTGACACTTCCCAGAAGAGGGTTGGAGTTTTAAGATTTCCTGTCAAATTTTGATACTGTTCAGGACCTCTTTCTTTCTTTGCCACTTCTCAGTTAAAATAGCATTATTCCCTCCACTTAATAGCTTATTTTCACTTCCTTTTAGCCATTTTGTCTTTATCTGCTGTCAAATCTATCTTCTCACTTACTTCAGGCACTGATAGGAATAACTTTATAATTTGCTTATTTCTAAAAGGTGAAAAATGTAGCATTGTTTAAGTAAAGACATAGGCATTTTGACACATTATTGCTTCCATGAAATGTAGCATCAAAATATGATCCTATTTTGATAGGCCTATTTTGATACTGTTTTGATAAGACTATTTTGATAAGACTATTTGATACTGTTTTGAACACTTCATAGAAGAAATTCACCAAGT
The DNA here is from genome assembly GCF_028018845.1 of Melospiza georgiana. Lineage (NCBI taxonomy): Eukaryota > Metazoa > Chordata > Aves > Passeriformes > Passerellidae > Melospiza > Melospiza georgiana. The sequence goes on from NC_080430.1 coordinate 76,469,029, forward strand.
CCTTAACACCAGAAATGAGTGAATTTATTCAAGTAGAGAAAGAAAACCCTTGTCACCTTGGGAAACTTTTCAGTAAACAACAAGACAATAAAATTCGTGATAGCAGTCAATTTTCATAAAGACTTCCTTTGCAAATGGGAGAGTGAAACAGTAAAGAAAGCTACTGAGTAAAAGGAAGAAGACTATTTGTAGCCAGGCACAGAGAAGGTGAAAGTTATGTAAGCTAGGATACAATTAGATGAGTCTGGTGTTACTTTTTCAAACTAATCGTGGAGATTAAAAGAATAACTGGCAAAATTTCCTCAAGTAATAGAGGAGGATCTTTATTTTTTCAAAGAGAGTTTTGTGCCTTCATGGAAGACTTAAACAATTTCTTATGACAGAAAGAATGTGTGCCAAGAGCATACAGGCCAAGAAGCTGAATATTGTTGTAATAGGTACATGACTTCATTTAGGAATAGTAGCCAACTGCCTCAGTTACTCTACTGAATATAAATCTCTAGTGATATAAAGGCTTGGGAGTAGTAGTAGTAGTAACAAGGAACAAGTTAAAAAGTACTCATGTTGACTACCTTGAAAAAAACAGAATATATAGACACATGCATAAATGCCTGTATAAATCCAAGTATAGATATTTCAGGCTGATCTTGGATATAAGTATTTTTAGATGCTTGAGTTATCATAAGATTTGTTTGGAAGTATGTTTACAAAACAACAGGTGCATTTATTTGGAAGTATGTTTACAAAACAACATGTGCATTTACGAAATAAAAGGAAACATATAATTTCCTAAAAGGTGTGCACCCAGTTTGGATTTTTTGTTGTGATATTTTTTTTCAGATGGTAGAAAAGGATCAGAATGTACAGAGATAAATCTGCCAATTTTACTGGTGATGGACAGCGTTGCATCCTGGAAATTCAGACTAAAAGTCCACACATAAGATTGTGTGGAGTTATCTTGACCTCTGTAAGCCCCATCTTCTCTAGAAAATTATTCAAAAATGGCTAAAATTAAAAAAAAACTGTTCCTCTTAACAGTCACTATTTTTAGGAAGAGTTGTTCTTAATTCTGTCCCATGTCTGTAGTGTTTCTATAGAACTTCACAAGTTCACAAGAGGTGCTTATTAAGCTCATCCACTGTTATTGCTATGATTATGATCTGGCAAGCATCATTCTCAGATCAAACTCAGGACTATCACTTCAGTAATACCAGTATGATACTCAAGTATATTTTTATAAGTGGAAATATTACACACAGAAAGGGGATTCTAAATGGAAGAATGCACCTACAATCTATTGCCAAAAATAGGAAAACAGAAGCATTGATGTCAGCTGTCTCAAACCACTGCATAAGAAAAACATCTTTAAGGAAAAAGAAATGTTCATTTTTCTCAGTATTAGTGTCTTTAGAATGACTCCTTTCAAGAACTGTCCAGGTTAATTGGTAATTGATACAAATAATCTGGTATTTTATATCAGCTGAGGACTATGAATATCATTGCAAATCCTCTTATGGTAACTCCAAAGACCAAAGTAGGTTTCTTGTCTTGTCCCCTTATGACTGTTATGTATCTTTTATTGCATGCTTGTGTCCTTTGAATGAGGAAGCTTAGTGCAGTAACTAGTGCCGCCAGGATTTTGTCAGAACTTTCTTATTTCAAGCCTTCCAGCCATCCTACTAACATAGTACATAATGAGAACACTTCTAAAATAAAGTGTCATCAGAAAGATAGGTCACATGTGAAGTGTGTGTTTGCATAGGTTCATGTACTTTATGGTTATTATACTCTGACACAGGGACAGAAAGAAGGTCTATTAATATAATTGCTGAACAAACATTATCTTGAACACATTGGCCCTAGGGAAAAAAAAAGTCACACATTTCTCAACAAGTTTAAAAAAAAAAGAAAAACTCTACAAAAGAAAAAATGTTCAATATAAAAGCAAGAAAAATGCAAGGAAAGGTGAACCGCTGAACAAATTTTCAGCAGTTGACAGTAATCTAATTGTTGTAGTTTATAACATTGATATGAAAAGAACAGTGTGTATACAGTCAGATCAATGATCATCAATCATACCATGGAAGAATTTAAAAATGAAATAGCCCTGTAAGAACAGTAAGCATGTCCTCTGCTCACACAGGGTCTCCGAAAAATATATTCTAATTCGCTTTATCACATAAAGAATATGGCTTTACTAACATGAACTCTTCTACTTCAGCTTTTACAGTACAAATCTGTCCCTATGTAGTTTTTGTCTGTAACTTTTGTAACCTTTCCTTAAACTAATATCTCCCCACAAGATGGTGGCAATAGCTGTGTTAGCTGTTTTATAAAATGTTTTTGAATTTATTTGCTTTCACTGATGTGATATAGGAAAAAAAATGACATACCAGGCTTTCATTAATTTTTCATTTTACATTACTCTTTCAGAAATTATGGGTTATTTTCCCTTTCAGTTACACTTATTTCTACTTTAATTTCTGCTTAAGATCTTGACCTTTTTTTTGTATTTATCAATATAAAATAATAATAAAAAAAGACATATAATCACAGAATGACAGAATGATTAAGGTTAGAAGGGGCCTCTGGAGGAGTTAGTTCAACTCCTTTGCCAAGGCAGGGTCACCAGGAGCAGGAACTTGGGGTTTGAATCTCTCTAGGAAGGGAGACTCCATGACCTCCCTGAACAGACCATTCCAAAGCTCTATCACCTGCAATTAAAGAAATTCTTCCTGATGTTGAAGTGAAACTTCTTGTGTTTTTCTTTATGGCCATTGCTCCTTGTCCTTGTCTGGACGCCACTGAAAAGAGTCTGGCACATCCCTCTTAACAAATGTCTTTGGGATATTTAGATGTATTGATGAGGTGCCCTCTCAATCTGCTCTTCTCAAGACTAAACAAACCCAGCTCCCTCAGTCTCTCCTCACATGAGAGATGCTCCAGACCCTGGATCATCCACATTCTACAGTAACTCCTTCTCTCTCTTGAAATGTGGGGGCTGGAATTGAACACAATGCTCTAGACGTGGCATTTACTAGGGCTGAGTAGGGGAGCAGAATCACCTCCCTTGACCTGCTGGCCACTCTCTTCCCGAGGCACCCCAGGATACCATCGGCCCTCCTGGGCACGAGGCACAGTGCTGGTCAACCTGCCATCCACCAAGACCCTGGGTCCCTCTTTACATAAAATGTGTGTTGAGTGTAACAGTGTGAGGAGGCAATCTCCTTTTAACAGACTGGTCTAATTTGCTACTTTTCTCACTCACTTCTACATTGATTCATGAATTCTCTATCTCACAAATTCACTAACGCTAGCATTTATGAGCAAGATACCTACCATGGGTGACAGTGGCATAGGCACAACTGTATTAATTATGGGTCATAGACTATATGTCTAGATGGTATATTTTTGGAATATGTAAGGTCCATTTGAATAAGTTTTGAGACTTTGCTACTGAAAGATTGGGTATAGAATTTCACCTCATCTCTGTATTACAATGGAAGCATAGCTTGTGGTCACTTCAGAGCATTGTAATTTGCTTACTTCTAACACAAGAGTTATGAAGAGATATTCACATAAAGCACAATAAATTGCCTATAGTTTCTGGATATTTTGAAGTTAGTATTTTAAAGTATTATCTTTCTAACAACAAGTAAAATCCCGCCTTTATTTATCTAGAAATTAAACCTTGTGCCACCTCTGACTTATTTACAACAAAGCACAGGAAAAAAATATTCCCCTGGTTGATGAAGGAATGAAAAAAACCACAAAAACTCCTTAAGAGCAGCTGTACTGGATCAACAGGGTCATCGGCCTCCAGTAAAAGCTACAGCAGATAAGTGGGGAAAGCATTTCCTGGATTTACTCCTATCCTTCAACAAGTTGCATATTAGGGCCAGGTGCAAGTTTTGTAACCTCTGATGGATGATTGTTCCGTGAAACTAATCAGCCTCCTCTTCAGTCTCTGTAAGGCGTCTTAGTCAACAATATGCCATAGCAAACAGTTGCACAAGCTAACTTCATAGAGGAATGCCCTTTTGTTTCTAGCCTGCCTCCTACTACTGTAGTTAGAATTTTCCATGTTGCAATGTGGAAGAGATATTAGGTTCACACATATTCACCCTTTTCCTGATTAATCATGTGTCATGATTGGAGCTCACCTAGGATCTGGTCTCTCACTCCCTTCACATTGGAATGGGGGAGAGAATAGGAAAGTGACAAAACTCATGAGTTGAGACAAAGGAAGTTTAATAGGGAAACCAAAAGCTGTGCACAAAAAAAAAAGCAAACTAGGAATTCATCCACCACTTCCCATGGACGGGCATGTGTTCAGATATAGACAGGAAAGCACGACAGGGCTCCATCACACATAACAGTGACTTGAGAGGGCAAATGACCTTACTCCAAACATCTTCCCTTTTCTTCTTCTTTCCTCAGCTTTCTGTGACAAGCATGGGGCATACACTTGGTCAGCTGGGGTCAGCTGTCCTGACTGCATCTCCTACCCACTTGTGCAACCCCAGCCTGCTCACTGGAGGTGCTGTGAGGAGCAGAAAAGGCCTCGACACTGCAAGCACTGCTCAGCAATAAATAGAACACCCCTGCGCTAAAAACACAGTTTCCATCACAAACCCAAAATATAGCCTCCTATTATCTACTGTAAAGAAAATTACCTCTACCCAAGCCAAAGCCAGAATATTGTGACACTTGTGATTCTTTAGATGTTTATTTATTTATTAAAACAGTGGGATAACAATGTAATCTGGTTGGGTGTTTTTTCTCTGTCATGATTAGCACTTAGCACTTCATTTGTACTTTGCCTGCTACTGAGCGCAGAGGTGGCATTTTTGTGGAACAATCTGTTATAACATAAAGATTTCACTCCTGAGGACAAAGGCCAGGTCAGTGCCCATTTGCTTTATGTGAAGTTTTCCCAACTGTATCATTTCGCAGTAAATCTGATATGGATTTTGTACAACACATGATTATGCAGTAACTTCTGTAATCCTTCACAGTGGGATTTCCTTCTTATGGTATTGAACTACTAACAAATTTTATCACCTCATTATTCACACCAATTTTAAGATATTACTTCCAAATCTGTTGAAAATTGTGTGTCCAAGCAAAGACCTTCTTTCATTTTGAAAAAGGTATTTTCACTCCTCACCTCTGAGTAGAAGCTTCTAGCCAATTATTGATCTACTCAAGTAATTATATTTTTGTCTCCATATAATAATATCATGTTGTATGAAATCATATATTCCTTCAAAATTTCCTGAAGAAGTTTTCATTGACACACCTTGCAGATACCCTGCCAACAAGATTAAATTTATCCATGTTTACTGATGTTTTCAAAGAAACCCAAAAAAAAGTAAAGTATGACTCTTTTTAATAATCATGTTGTGGAGCCTTGTGCCATTTATCCTGTTACTACATGTCCACTATCAACATTCATTATTTTAGATTTTCATTAATTTGACATGTAAATTTGTGAGGTTTACTGAGTAATACTGTTCTACAAATCCACGCAATTCTTTCTTTAAAGCAGGTATGATATTTGTTATACTTCAGTCCTTAGGACTGATGTCTTGTTTGTTGTAGCTTTGTTGTTTGGGTTTTTTACATTGAAATTTTATAGCATAACTAGCATTTAATATAGATTCCCTTTAAAGTGCTTGGATGACCATAGCATATATGGGCAATGTTTTGCAGGGGAAGGGGAAGGGGAAGGGAAGGGGAAGGGGGAAGGGAAGGGAAGGGAAGGGAAGGGAAGGGAAGGGAAGGGAAGGGAAGGGAAGGGAAGGGAAGGGAAGGGAAGGGGAAGGGGAAGGGGAAGGGGAAGGGGAAGGGGAAGGGGAAGGGGAAGGGGAAGGGGAAGGGGAAGGGGAAGGGGAAGGGGAAGGGGAAGGGGAAGGGGAAGGGGAAGGGGAAGGGGAAGGGGAAGGGGAAGGGGAAGGGGAAGGGGAAGGGGAAGGGGGAAGGGGAAGGAGAAGGGGGAAGGGGAAGGGGAAGGGGGAAGGGGAAGGGGAAGGGGGAAGGGGAAGGGGGAAGGGGAAGGGGAAGGGGGAAGGGGAAGGGGAAGGGGAAGGGAAAACATTTGGCTTCTGTTTCCTCAATTCCTCTAAGTATATATTTTGTTGTTTGCTGTCTTAATTGTCTACTGAGACTAGAACCTCTCTGGTTCATTTTTTGGTCCGGAAATAGTAATAGCAGTTTTCATGCATTTTGTAAAACAGTGTGTCATCATCAATTTATTATTTTTATTACATTTTTTATTTAATACCAAAGATCCCATGATGCTTTTTTCTTCACTTAGAAATGCCTTTTTCTTTTTGAAGAATTGCTTTTTATTTTCAAATAACTCCCTTACTCTATTCTTACAAAATTATTACTTATTTTGACCTTTGTTAAGTGTTTTTGAGAGGTAGCACTCATTTTCTGTAGTCTTCTACTACGGAGTGATTCAAATAAAACTTACTTTAACATACATCACAACTCCGTCATTGCAATAACTCAGCCTGTTTTTCCTGGTCACTTTGTGTCCTGCTTATTTAATTTTAACTTATGTTAAGATTAGTTTTTCTACCAACTTCCTAATATGTCTCTATCAATTAATTCATTATAGCAATTTTATTCTAAACTATGAACCCTTCGCAATACAGTATGATGTCCAGTTCATCAAGATAAAACAAATAGCACAAGTCTAAAACAAAAATTAGCATCTTTTATGTATAGATAGAGTTTCTGGTTTTGTTTTTCAAACAGCATGCTACTTTGGTTCAAGTAAAATTATGCAAAAGTTTCCCACCTGTTTACTGTTTTCTAAAAGTCTGTTGCTCTTCCCTCATGCCCAAGACTTCTGTAGATTTCAGCATATTAGAGCACTTGACCAGAACTTTTTCTCCTACATCTAAGCACTGTCCTTGATAGATGTATCCTGAGAGCTCTTTTAATGAATTTCAATGCCACTGAGAATTCACTAAGCCATAAATACAACCTTATGAAGGCTATCTCATTATGCAACATCCAAAGTCACAAACCTTCATCTTCACCCCAATTTCACTATTGCATATATTATTTGAACAACATATACATTTGAACTACTGTTCTTAAACTTTAAAATATCCTTCTGCATTATTTTATACATATATTACCACAGCATGCAATGAAAACTAATTATCTAATTAACCAGGACAGACAATTCAATTATAAATCGTATCTTCACTCAAAGTGCATAATTATTTTTTTAGGACATGAAGTTGATTTACACCTTTGACCCCAATTTGAAGGCCCTAAACTATTTTTTTTTTTTTTTTGCTAATGAGTAAATGTGGTGTGATTTTGTCCTTTATTAATGGCTTAAAATCTTGTATCAGCTAGTGTTTGATTATTGAAAGAGGGAAGGAAATATTTAACATATTGATTATATGAACTTTGCAGAGGTAACTTGGACTTGTTTATGAGAGTTGCCTTGCTGCAATTGACATGGTAAAACCTTTGGCTTAGCTGTAAAAAACACAAGTGGTGCAAAAATCACTACCAACACACAGATGCCCCACAAGTCTCCAAGCAATGGCTCCTTTCAAAGAACTTCTTCCTGTTTTGTTGTTGAACATGATGTGGTGTAGCATGGAGTACCTCTTTAGTCAGTTCAGATCATCTGTCCCAGTTCTATCTCTCCAAATCTCTTGCCCATCTGCATCCTAGTAACTGAGGATACAGGGAGAAACAGAGAAGGTGTTGATGCTGTCCAGGCCCTACTCATCAATAGCCAAGATATTGGCATGTTATCAGCATTCTTTTATTCACCTACCTAACAACCAGCAGAATATAGGTGGCTGCAAAGAAAATTAACTCCTCAGATGTGCTCAGTACAAATACCGGTGTTTGCCATAGCAGTGAATTGCATGAGCATGTAGAAAACAGCTCTTTTCAGCCAAGAAGAAAGTACCTGGACTGTCCTATGAGTCCTCAAAATTCTCAGCATTAAGCATGAATGTACATCTCATTTATTTTGTAGCATATAATGATCCAATTCAATAGCACTTCATTTATTTGGAAAAGCAATATTTCTCTCAGTACAAATCTGATTTGTGTTACAGTCTTCCAAAATTACTTTCTTTTTTTCAAACATCATAATCTATTTTTTGGTTTTTTTTCTCTCAGTTTGCTTCCTTTTTGGTCTTCATGAGAAGTGCAAACAGCTCTGTAAACTAATATTTTGCAAGAGAACAGTTTAAACTAGAAAAATGGATCCCAGGGACTTATTTTTTTTTTTAGAAGAAGACCTTTAAACTGTAAGGGAACCATCAAAATATATTATTTCTTACACCCAAAAATAGACTTAAAATACATATTCCAGAAAAAGGTATCATAAATATACTAGATATTACTAATTTTTATTCCTAATGATAATATTCTCATTTATATTTATAACTTTAAAAAATGAACCATCTGTCTCGCTAGCTGTAGGAGACCAGATTACAGGAGCCATAATATGATTCATTTTCAATACAAATCACTATTGGTTAATTATAATGTAAAGTCTCTACTGGAAATGGAGCAATTATTTCAATGGTACTTATAATGCTAGCAAGCCTGACTAATTTTCTTTTTTTTTGTTTTTGTTAGTGAACTGTAGACTTAAAACTAACTCTTCTCATTAAAATTTGGGGAAAAAACAAACTCACAATTCCTCATTAATTCTGCTTCTCATAAACCAACATGCTTTTCTATGCCAGTTGCATAATGGCATAAAAAAATAATGTCCTCCAAAGATAGTTCAGACCATCTACTTATAGAAAAATCTTTACAGATAACTCTCAAAAATCCCAGAAATCCATTGTGATATCTACACAAAATTTCTGCTTATTAATAAATGTTAACATAGGTGCCCTACTGACACAGTAAACCCTGCTTTCTAAAAACGCAATTTCAGAATTTTGTTCCTAGTTCCTCTTATCTGTCACTACTGTTTTTCCCACTTCTCAGATTTTTGACAGTTGGAAACTCAAATTATGTGCCTGGCCCATATCTAAGAAACAAAATTAAGCCTTGTCTGCATTTGACTTCTCTTCCGGTGAAAGAAGAGGTGCAGCTTCAAACCAGCTGAGTTCAACAGGTTCAGAACACAAGAGCGCTCTTAATTCAATTTTAACCTGGCTCAAACCCGCATAATATGTATGAACCACAGCCAGGATGATTTAAATTAAGTGTGAACTAAAGAGTGTCTGCTCTGATTGAAAATACAGGTAGTGACCATATCTCTAGTCTGTTTTCAAGAGTCATACTAATAAAAAGAACAAATTGATACAATAAAGAAACTAGGAGGATAGTTGTGCATCTTTTAATGTGTTTATTATAGTTCAAAAGAAAAGGAGCAGAACAGTGAAGAAAGCAAGAAAGTAAGCATGAAACAAACAGGAAGGAAGGAAGGAAGGAAGGAAGGAAGGGAGGAAGGGAGGAAGGGAGGGAGGGAGGGAGGGAGGGAGGGAGGAAGAAAGAAAGAAAGAAAGAAAGAAAGAAAGAAAGAAAGAAAGAAAGAAAGAAAGAAAGAAAGAAAGAAAGAAAGAAAGAAAGAAAGAAAGAAAGAAAGAAAGAAAGAAAGAAAGAAAGAAAGAAAGAAAGAAAGAAAGAAAGAAAGAAAGAAAGAAAGAAAGAAAGAAAGAAAGAAAGAAAGAAAGAAAGAAAGAAAGAAAGAAAGAAAGAAAGAAAGAAAGAAAGAAAGAAAGAAAGAAAGAAAGAAAGAAAGAAAGAAAGAAAGAAAGAAAAAGAAAGAAAGAAAGAAAGAAAGAAAGAAAGAAAGAAAGGAAGGAAAGAGAAAGAAATTTGAGAGAAAATTGTTCTAGCGGTGTCATTAGTAGAAAAACAAATGGAATCCATGAGCATTTAGAAAACCCTGAGTGTGTAGTTCATACTACAAGACCACTAGTTACAAGGATCAGGAAAATCAAAATATCAGCTTAGGGGAGAATGCAGAGGATGTTCTATGTTCATTAATTTCAAGTCCAGTGCACTACTATTGTTTTCTGAAGCTAACACTTTTTTGAAAAGTATATAAAGCCTCCCTCATTTATACAAAAGATACACGACATCTTCTCAAGAACTCTGCTCCCTCACCAAAAAGAAATTCTTCTACATCAGGGCATAAAACATCTTGAAAAGGCCTGGGATTTTCACTGATTCATCACTATTTAGTCCTGTTTAATATAGCTAGCTGCAAACCAGAGACAGAATTCTTATTCATTATCCTTTATTTTTGTGAAAATTGTTCAGATATGTCTTCCAATGCATATGTTGACTGCTTACCTCTTGATGTTAATTGACGTTTTATTTCAGGTGCAGTTCAGGGCTTCCCGTCTTAGAGTATGAACCAAGAATATGATGGGGTTTTCTTACGCTAACTTCACTTTTACTTTAATAATGAGGGAAAGACCACGGACGTTGTCTCTCTGGACCTTGTCAAAATCTTTGACATTGTCACCCACAGTGATTGCTTGGAGATATCCATGGTTTGGAGAGGTGAACTCTTCACAGAGTAGAACCTTAGCTGCCTTTTCTCCAGAATGAACAACATGAGCTCCTTCAGCCAATCCTCATAGAAATTGTTCTCTAGAGGTTTGTTGCCCTTCTCTGGGCACAAGAAATGATCCAGCACCTCAGTGAATTTCTTATAGTGAGGGTCCCAAAAGAACACACACACACTTGATTGAGGCCCATTGATCCAGTCTGTCCATAATTCTCTGCAGAGCCTTCCTGCCCTCTAACGGATCAGCACTCCTGCCCAGCTTGGTGCATCCTGCAAACTGACTGAAGGTATATCCCATCCCCTTGGACCAGATCACTGATAAAGATATTGAACAGAACGGCCCCAGCACCGAGCCCTGATGAGTATGTCTTATGACCAGCTGCCAAGTGGATTTCCTTCACTCACCACAATTCTTTTGGCCTGGTCATCCAGTTAATTTTTTATGCAGAAAACTCTCTTCTTTTTTTCCTGAGATCCAGGGAAAGATCTCCATTTAACCACACCAGTCATTCCCATCAACTTGTCTTTTGGCACGTGGGGATGCTCTGCTCCTGCACCTTTAAGATTTCCTTCTTGGAGAATGTCCAGCCTTCCTGGAGTCCTTTGCCGTTCAGGACTGCCTCTCAAGAGAGTCTCTCAACTAAACTCCTAAACAGTCCAAAGACTGCCATCTGGAAGTCCATTGTAGCAGTTCTGCTGATCCCATCTTAGTTCTATGAGAATGAAAGCTTTATACATGCTTGTTATTGTCAGGATGGCCTCCGAGTATGATCCACCACTCCTTCCCGTTCACAAACAACAGGTCCAACAGCGTGCCCTCTTTAGCTGTCTCACTCATCATCTATGTTAGGAGCTTATTTTCCACACACTCCAGAACCATCTTAAACTGTTTTCTCTCTGATTTATTGTACTTCAATATTGTATTGGGAAGGCATGTAGTTATACATGTTACATATGTGTGTGGTTAAGGTCTATATAAAAACATGTGTGTGAATTTATCTACAGACCCTGTTTCAAATTCCTTTTTAGATGCATTATACAAGAAACCCAAAAGACATTCATGAAATACCAGGTGATAATACAGGAGCTTCATTCACTTAAAGGTGTCTGGATCTTTACTACCTTTAAACCTCTGCAGTATTGTTCAGCAGATATGTAAAGTCAGGATGGACTAGTAGATGAAAACATTTATCACCCAAAGTGGTGCCTTCTTTCTGAAAATCATCTGTTCCTCAGCTCTCCCCACAGACATGGGAATGTTTGTTTAATCTCCCTCGTATAAGGCCTGACAATACAGGAAACATCTAGGGCAATGTTTCACCATTGCTTCTTCTTTAAATGCCCAAGTCAAAAAAGATTGAAAAGAGCATTTATTGTTGTGTTTTCTAAAATGGTTGAATCAGTTCTCTCATTCTAATTAAGCCACTGAATTTCTGGACAAAGCATACTCTGTCCTGCTTCATTTGTTCCCTACTGGCATTCCAACTCGGCAAAACATTTTTCCTGTAGAATTATATTCAGTGAAAACTATCATGCCTTTCTGGATCAAAGGTACTAAATCTTGTTTGAAATTTATTGAATCGATTTGTACTCTGAAAGAGGTTTGGCTTTCAAAAATATTCTACACCATATCAGAACCACTTTTTTGATTTTCTCTTTACTATGTTCTTTCTAATCTTACTCCTTTTATGCCTCATAAGTTTCCTGACCTCCACTGCTTCATTTAACAACAGGCAGTGTAGTGTTCAGTGCACACAGCACAAGCTAGGCTTTTTTATTTGTATTCACAAAAGAGTTAAAGGGAAAGCTTTGTGAGGACATAACAATTTATTTTCCCTCTTATCATTTTGCCCTCCTCTGCTCATGCTTTAAAAAAATGTTGGTTGGGGTTTTTTGTGCTTTTTTCCCTCCTGAAGGAGGACACATATTAACCAAAATGCTTTGAAAGCTTTGTGAAATTTGTGTGATCGCTAAATTAGTCATTATTATGTCTTCAGATTATTATTACTGTGGGACTATGTTTCACATCAAAGTCCTATTATATCAATGATGTGTTTGTTTACCACAGCAAAACCACTCATACTGATACATTTTCACATTCTTTTCCGGCTTTAAAAGAACCAGAAAAAATCTTCAGACTGAGAAATCTAAAATATTTGAAGTCAGCTTTCACACCTGAACATCTGAGATGCCAATGGGGACAAGCCAAATGGCAAAAAAAAGATCATAGCATCTAGCCTAGTTTATAATTACAAATAAATCAGCATCACAAAAGCAGATAATAACATTTTCTTCCTTAAAACTGCATGTTCTCTCTGTCTCAGAATCCTGACAACAATCATAAAGGGGAAGCTAAGCTGAGCTCTGGGGTGCTGTTCAGAGTTCTGTGAACACCAAAAATACACTCTAGATTTGATGAATTTTCCAGCTGCATGGCTCATGTTCTCTATGATATGAATTTGAAATCTAAGCAGTCATGAGTCTTTAGCAGGTACTGCTGTTAATATGAGATGTTCATATATACGTGTATATAGGAATAACATAGATGTTTTCATGTTTCCACAACAAAAAGTTCATGTTCACAAGAACAACAGCAACATGCATAAGTCAATACAATGTTTTTCATTAGTTTGGTGAAAGGAATACCGTCCACCAGCTAAACATGAAAAGGAGAAGCTGATGTTAAAGTGCAGTATATGTTACCTGTTACCTGTACAACTCATCTAATGGTGTTTCAGATGTCTCATCTACATCTAGGAGGAAATTGTTAAATTGCATTGTCATGTTACTTAAACACAAAAAATCTCCCCCTAAAACTCTGCAACTGCATAAAAATCCACTTGCATTAGAAATATATAATGAGACTACCAGGTATTTCACTGCTTTCATCACTGTACACACCAAAATTTATAGTGGCATATGGGAAAAATAATAATTAAGATTTATACCAAACTGCAGCAGGCACAATTTAAAAAGTGCATGCTTATTGACTGTATCAAAAATTATGTCATAGGGTTCATTCTCTCACTTCTACTATTTAGCATTAGAAGTACCTTTGCTAAAAAGAAAGATAAAATGTTGCAATTTAGGCAAGTCAAAACTCAGGGACAAAATATTAAACAGTTTAAATTCTAGTGATACTACAGCATATTAAACTAATTGCAGTGAGCAAAAATATGGGCAAAAAATTAGAGTCAGTCTCAGTGAGGGGAGGAATAAAAAATTAATAGCAACAACAACAACAAAAAAAACATTAATCCCTAGCTGAATAATTTCTTTCGAAAGCTAAGCAAAAAGACAGCAAAAACGTAGACCTGATTTGTATATTTCAGCAGTAATCTGCAAACTGATGGAGATGTCACAAGGCTGTTATATTTATTTCCTCAAATGACTGTAGTCATAAAAAACTAGTAGACTGAAGACCAAAACATAAAAAGTCTTGTTGCCTTCTAACCACGTGCAAACAAACGCTAGATACTCATAGGGCTCCATGGAGACATCTAAAATAAATGTAAAAATAGGTGGCTAAATATTGATTATTATTTTCAAATAATACAAAGTTGGTATTTCAGAAATCTTGATTTTCATTTGGATGTTGACTAATTTTTTACCTTTCAAATTACTGAGAATATATACTGGAAATATTTTAGATATCTGAGAAATAGAACAAACACATTTGGCAGAGCAAGTATACAATCCAGCAAAATAAAGAACTTTAGAATGGGACGACAGAAAGAATTATTTGTCTAATTAACTCAGGTAAAGAAAATATGTGGCATTTAACAATCTGAACAATCTTTTAGGAATAAGGTTGATTTAGGTTCACAGTAGGTGAAAATGAACCTCATAAACTAGTGGTAAAAGCTTAAATAACTACACGAGTATTTTAAGAAAGTTTTGGTCTTACATAAAGCTAAAGGAATAGTTTTTATATTGTCTTTTTGATACATTGAAACATCTGAATTATTTATTTTTTCATTTGAGCTTTATGAAAGGGAAATATTTGTCTCATTGAACATACATGGCATTAATAATTTTTATATAACAGAGTGATCACTGCAATCTTTATTTTCATTTCAGATTTCTAAAATAGAAATTACTAGCCAAAGCACCAATCAAATTCAACAAAAATGCAGAATCCTCTATTATCTAATTCTACACAAATTAGGACTGTAGTCTGTGCCTTTCACTCTACAGATACTTGAAGTCTCAGCTGTGTTCCAGCTTGGAAATCATGTCTAATGAATGCAACAGATTTCACAGCTATTAGAGTAACTGCATCTTCAGCTGTTTCCTGGTGAACTATCATGAAAATGTTCCCATTTAATAATAGGTATATCATTTTATGGATATTATTATTTTGTATGAGATTTGAAACTACTCCAAATTCCTTCAGAAAAATAGTCTGTTATTAGAATTAACTGGACAGAATCATGACAATGTGGGAAGTTTTGTCAAATTCTACCCTTAGTTGTCTCCATGTAAAGGTACAGTAATTTTGTCAAAGTGAATTTATTTTAAGTTTACACTTAAGAAGATATACTGCTCTTGTTATAATGACAGAAGGTGTCTCTCAACAGGAAGAACTGAACAGGAGAGACAGCACCTTCTAAATCCAGTCCAGACTATTCTACTCTCAGATCCACATGCTATAGCTAATGGGTAGTCAATATTTTTTCCCATACATAGATTTAATTCTTAGGAATTTCAGCTTCCATCAAATTGCTGAACTGAATTAAATTACCGTGCATACTTCTAAACACTCTTGATTTAGCAGATCCCATGTACAGTGAACCTGTACTGAATTTTGAGCTCTATTCAAGACTGACATGAACTGTAGCACTAAAAAAATATTTAGATTGATTTTGTGAACATTAATTTGATTTACAGCACCAAAAGAGATGCCTTCAACTTGTCCTCAGAGAAAATAATTTTTTCAACTATCTGATTTTTGGCCATGCACAAATGAGTTGGTTTCTAAATAAGTTTCATTTATCAATATGCAATATATAATACACGAGGAGACACTTTCAAGAGAAGAAAAAGAACATATTATGTTGGTATCTTCTCAAATCTTGATTTTTTTTATGTCTCAGGTATTTTAAAAAAATTTTCATTACTTGTTAACAAGACTGCTGCCTCACAAACGTCTTGCTGTGCCTCAATATTGTCAGTGTTTTATTTTACTTTAATCATGCTGGGAAAACTGTAACTACTGCAAAAGCACAATTAACATCAATATAAAAAGCTTATCATCTTATGGAGACTGAAACAATGCTTTTGGCATCAGTAAATACACATAATAGCCCCTTTCAAGGCATATAAATATACTGGTAGCAAGGTATGATTTGGTTCATCCAGAAGCATATTTTCAATTGATATTAACAGTGTTCATTAAGTTTTGAGAAGCTACACACCTAGAACACTAAGAATGATTGTAGAGTATATATATATATATTTTTTAATAGAGTATATTTAGAGTATTATGAATAGAAATTTTGACTTGAAAGTGTCAGACAATCCAGTTAAATTTACAAATTTAGAGGTACACTTTAGACAAATTTGTAAGAAATCATTAGTTTCCATACTTTGTTCCTCAGCCAACAGATATATATGGTACGTGTTTATGCAGCTGTGGAATCTTAAACTCATTTCAAAATCAAAAAATGCTTTTACAGATCTAGGTCAAATTTAGCCAAATCTCAAGAGTATTGAAAGGGAGGATGTGATTACATTTTCCAGTCCTGATTAATTTATAGAGAAATTACTATGCTATTAATGTAATTTAGAAACATATTGATAATCATTATGAAACAGTTTTCAGAAAGCCCTCAGAAGTCTATGCACTAATCATTAATAAAAAAATAATCTTACAATGTAATTTGCAAACTGCTATTTCCCTCCTGTATCTTCTCTCTTGGATACATCAATATACATCTCAATACCAACTTTTAGCGGAGTATTAGTTACTGCTGAGATAGGTATGACACAGTTTTCTGGGACTGACCAGGGATTTTTCTTTTTACCATATGGAGGTCAATGAACCTCTTATCAAATGTAGATTCTCTCTAACTTCTTACTCCTTTTGTCATTATGTACCAGTATGCCCTTTTTTTTTTTTTTTTTGGTGGAAAATCTCTTGATCCATAGTTCTACTGATAAGCAAGTCACCTTTTAAGATACTATATTAGTAGCAAAATACAACTTTTCTGAAAGTTTGATACTTAGAGGATTAAAGTGACAGATTCTTTTCTCATAGTAGAACTCATCATACTGGTTAGAAGAGAGATGAAGTTTAATAAAACATGGCAGCAACAAAATCATATAGAAATACTAGCTTGACATTTGTTCTCAGCAAAAAAGAAAGATGTTATATTTCTCAAAAGAAAGACAAAATACAACATACTTCAACACATAAATACACTTGTGAATAATAACAGTATCTATCACAGTACCCATCGTGTTAAGAAACTGAGAAGAAAATCAAGTAGTATGTAATACATGGACACTGAAACTCTTCTTGCTTCTGCACCAAAGGAAGTCTGACACCATTAGGATTTTTTAAAGTAATGTGTTTGAGCCCCAGTCAATGAAAGATCTATCTCCATTATGGTTTATGCAGAAAAGCATTAAAATAAACTCTCCTTTCCAATTTTCAAACACTTTTGGCTTTTATCACATTTCTCTCATTTCTCTTTCCTTTTTTTTTTTTTTTGCCTTGAGATAGATTTTGATTATTTCTTCAAAGATTAAAAACATGCTGACAGAAAGTTTTATGCCCAAGCAGTGTATTCTCCATTAAGCTATCAACCTTGACAATACATGCAAACACTGAAAAAAACATCGAATGAGTATACTGTCCTTTTTCAGGAGAGTACAAATATGGATTTCTTGGAAATTTGGTGACAAGCATGGTAAGATGTCTAAAGGTATCTTGCCTCTCAAGAAACAACCCCCTTGCTTCGACGCTGGCATCCCACGGCATCCCTATAGGAACTGCAGCGCCAAATCCTGGTTGTTGTCAGGAGATCCCATGCACTGAGTTCCTTGTGCCACATCCAATAAAAAGAAATAAAGGCAGAACAAGCAATGTTCTGAGTTTTCTCATCCAGATCAGATAGTGGCTTTAGCCACCTTAATCTCCCAATTTCATTTGAAACACCCTGAATAAACACTATAGGAATGGTCATGAAGCCAGACAAAACAGATATATTCCCTAGGTTTAATTTAATTTTTATTTTTGCTTCTTCTCCTGTTGAGTGAACTTCTGTGGTGTTATTCATCTGGATAATATAAATCAGGCCTTCAGAAAGTAGTAAGATTTTATGTTCTACAACATAAAATAATCTGACATTTTAGATAAATTTAAATAAAAATTATTTTCAATTTTCAGGGTAGGAAAATTCTCAAAACTTATACATCTTGGTTTTTTGTTTCATTATTTATATTCAATTATCTCACAGTTATGCAAAGTTAAGCAGAATTCTCAGTTTCATAAGCTATTAACTTCTGGGCAGTGCAAACAGTGATTTACTGGGGTGTTTTTATTTTCAGTTCTTACTGCATTATTGATGAGTAACTCACATTGTTTGACTGTTTCTTAGTGCACACTCCTTTCCTAGCACTGAGACACAACAAAATGGTGTTTAAAGCTTTTTTAGCCAGAATGTTCACGAATAAATGCTCTAACATTTAGAAATAATTTTCAATTTAAAAACTGTATAATTCCATAAAGCAATGGCATTTGGCTGGCTGAAGCACACAATATATAACTCCCTTGTGGATGTTTATGTGCCTTGGCCCTGATGGTCTCAAAATTCAATCGGAGATATGGGAGCCTTTTATTTCTACATGTATGACTCTCAGCCAAATGCTGTAGATGCATTAAGCTGATAGATTAAGAAGAATTGTGTCGTTCTAGCTGTTTGGGAAATATCAAAAAATATGGGATTAGACATTACTCAATGGTGAAGTGCATTCTGTGTTTGCTAACCCCTGAAAAACAAGGCAAGTGATATGTTAGACCTGGAAAGGAAAAGGGAAAAATGTTCTTTATGGACTTGCAAAGGCATGTTTGTCTTTCGAAAACAACAGATAGGTGAGGGGTCAGACTCATTAGGTTGGGCAGTGCCCTCCGTGCTTTGGGAAACTGAGGAGCTGTACATGTGCCTTATAGGGAGGTCAAAAGAACCCTCTGCAGAAGAATGTTCCAATTTTTAAAAACCGAGAAAGCAGGAAGATGGCAGCTCCTGAAATCTTATTTGAGGTGCAGGGAATGGCAATCTGTGTGCTGTTTATCAGTGAAACTCAACCATACCCTAAGAGATAAGTAGCTTCTGCTCTGAAATCCAAAGGGTTCAATGGGATTCAAAGGTATTTTATTTTTTAGAAGTTTATCATAATTGTATTGTAACAATAGAAATTGTATTGTAAAATTAGAAATTGTATTTCTATTATAAAAAATTGTTCAAAATTTAAATAAGACATATTTTATACCAAATACTGAACTAGAATACATTCTATGAATTTGTGGTAAATATTTTGTACACCTTGAATTATCTTTATTATTGATAATATCTTGTATCTCTGTATTGTTTGCAAAGAGTTTCTTCAAGTACTTATCATGGTTTTTAATGGACTTTTTTCCATAATGTGAGTTTCAACTAATTATAACATTTATATTTTGTTTGTCCATTAAAACAATTATACCTTAAAAAATGCCAGAGATATTTTCCTGTTGCCAAAAAATATTAAACTACTAGTGAATGTGAGGACTCCTTACTCTGGCATACTTTCAACAGCTTTCTCTGATGTTATTTTATGTCTCAAGGACTGTATACGACCAGCCTTATAGTCTGTCCTTTATATTATTTTACTGCGGGTTTTCTACTCCCTGTTGTTTCATCATTAGCTGCTAACACAGGAGGCATTCCCCACCTGTAATATACTTGGCATAATGATTTAATATTTTTTGTGAGATGCCAAATGTTCTTATACTTCCTTGGAATTTTGACAGTGACCATATTGCTCTCATGTGACCAAAAATATCAATAAAGAAAAATGACCTTTTCTGTTCATCTAAAGTGTAATGAAAGCAAAGTGTTCAGCCTATAAACACTCAGGAAAAAATCTTATGATCCGCAGTATGCCTTGTGCTTATAATTTTCATGGTAGAACTAATTTGTGATGAGACTTCTTATACCTGTAAAATGGAAACATTTCTAGCAAGGCATCTATTCCTCTATCTCATTTGTTAAAATATGCTAAGCTTACAATAAATCAGACAGACAACTGATTTCATGGGTTAGTGAGGGTGAAAATGGCAATTTTAACACTTTATTGTAAATTAATGATGAAAATCTTTTAACACAAAAAAACCTTTATATACTAAATGCTCCTCAATGTCTACTGAAAGCAAATTTATAATGAATATTAGGAATAGTAATGAAATTCTGCCTAAGAACAATATTGACATTTCTGTTTTAAAATGTAATGGCAATTCAAGATAACCTTAAAGCAATATTTTTATAAACTGGAAATGCATGCATGAAGAGGTCTGCCTCTGTATTTGATGTAAGAGCATTACCATATTAAATCAGATACTCTTGCCTCAGGAAAGAGCATGTTAGTATTATCTATGACTTTTTAAACTAAGTGACAACCTGATTTACATGGTATATAGCTTTATAGTAATTCCAGTTTAGTTAGGATCTTATCCCATTTCCATTAAAGGCAACTTAATCTCTTATGGGAAGCTTAAAGGAATCTGGATGATATGGCAAGAACTAGGATAAAGCTCCAAGGTAGAAAATATCTTCATTCAGAACAAAGCCCAAACACATGCTTAGCTCTCTGATGAAGCGCATACTCAATATAGCATGTATTTATTCACTATAAGGTATTATGATTAATTTTAATATGTCCTTTAAGGATTAAATTATAAAAATACTAACTAAGAAGGAAATCTGTAACAATTCAAAATATGAGATTACATAGAAATTAGGAATAAAGAAAAAAGAGAGACATTTTCAGAACTGAGTAGCTACCTTGGTTTTTTTCTATTCTCCTTAACAGATCTTGCAGTGCATAGTTCCACTCTGACTTCCTTCAACATATCATGCTTCCTAAATATTCAAAGCTGACCATGGAGAAAACACTAAAGAGGAAGTCCCTTCTCCATCATATCAGTGATATTACTGGTCCTGTTTGTCCTTAATTTTGCTGTAATAAAAAATTTCCTGCTTCACCATTAAAAGTTCTTCAAAAAGGTTGAACTTACGTAACATCAAAGTGGCCGTCAGGAATGGTCTACCATATAGGAAAAGACAATGCTTTAGCAATATATTAACTAGTCCAGGGGAAGAAAATAGTTTTTATCACAAGTTTTTCAAGGAAAGGGAAAACAAACAAACATTTACAATAAATAAATAAATAAATAAATAAATAAAATTTTTTAAGCAAAACACTAGAAATTTTCTTAATTCTATTAGGTGTTAGCACTCTTCAGTCAGTTTTGCTGCTGCTTGTTGCCTCATGAATTAGCAGTCTCTGTCAAGATTGTCAGGGAGAACAGTGAGATATGCTCAGAGGACTCCTAAGGGCAATAATTCATAACTCAGTTAAACCAGTGGAGCTCTTGACTTATGTCTTAGAGTATTTCTCTGTTCAGGGATGAAGAGAATATTTTATGTTGTGAAAACCTTTTAATTAAGTTATTTATGTTAATTACTGTAATGAAGAACAGTACAGAACTATTAAAGATGCAATACATATATTTTAAATATTCATATTTTAATTTATTCTTCTTTATTATCCTATTATATTTTATTTTCATTAAATGAATAATAACTATCCAACCCTTTATACAGTTACACATCAAAAGTCAAACATTTTCATAACATTACATTTTGTAACCAATTTTCATGGTTAAATAAAGCCATTTATATAGAAAATATGAAACAACAACAATAACAACAACAAAGTTAAACAAAAGGAAGTAAGATTGTGACAGACTCAAAACTCGCGCAATTTCTATAGACTTCACTCAATCATTAAAATAGTTTTAAAGGGCAGCAAGCATTCTCCCACATAAAAGCACATTAAGAAGCTATAGTTTCAGGATCAGTAGTAATGCAAAATCTGTTAAAAGTTTTAAACATTTAATATCAGTCTCAAAGTTATACTACTGTACTTCTTTCACACAGTTTCCCAAATCAGTTCTTAAAATCCTTGCTTACTTTCCATTTGTGTTTTCTTAAATGCATTTTTGTTAATATGAAAACCCCATATCTGTAAAACAATACTTGTAGATTTAATATTACAACCTCTGCATTCACCCTTGCAAAGCTTCTACTTTTTCATGAGAAAGAAACAATTTCTTATATTTGTTTGGGTGCACTTGTAACTTGGGGAAGCCTGCTGAAAGAAATCAAAATTTTTTCATAAAATTTTTTCCCTGTACACTGAGCCTTCCTTAAACTTAAATTTTGGTTTCATTTACTCTTCTCTACCTGTGTACTATTTCAGGTAAACATTGGAAATCTTAGGTGAGGTATCTGCTTGATAAAAAGGAAATCTAAAGGAAAGAGCAAAGACTGTTGTATGAGAAGCAGATTTGAGCTCTGTAGATGGAAATGAATATGGCACAGAAGTACCATGACTTCTCTTGGAAAGAAAAAGGCTGAACTTTTGCTGGGCACTTTTATTTAGTCCTACAGCCTCATGTAGAGAGGCACACATTCAGACTAATGTTTTCAGTGATGCAGTGAATTCTTTCCCATCTTACACATACACAGTGTCATAAGAATGCTGATGTGCCATGGCCTAAGGTTTGAGAAGAATCAAAAATGCAGGCAGTGAGTAGTTTCAGCTTCAGCTAGGATTCTGTATACTTTCAGACTGTCCTGGCTTCAGCCCCTTAATGAAGGGTCTTCCTCACACCTACAGTACAATAAATAAGCATAACTTTGGTTGCTATCCTCCTGCTACAGATTACCCACTTTTACATAGGTAAAATTAATTTAATCTTTTCCATGTGTGAGTAATTAATTCAATTATTATACTGCTTTCTTTAATCCAGAAATCTGGGGTTTCCCCTGCTCTTTCAGATATTTTCTTCCACTTTTACATCTCCCATCCCAATATTTGTCTGTGTCTGGTTGACACAGAATTCCTTTCACGAATCTGGCACAAACAGTCAACAGTCTCTAAAGAACTGTCACTTCTGATATAAATCTCTGAAACACCTTCCATTTATCTTAGTCAGTGTAAACTGAACTACAGCAACTGAATTTTTTCCCTGTGTTTTCAATGATCTCCTGGCCATTTCAGATCATTTAGAATCCAGAAGCCTAACATCAATGTTGAATTCTACAAAGATTTGAATTTTTTTGCCATTTAATTGTAATTTTAATAATTAAAATGTAGGCAATAAATTCACACATTAGAATACAAAATGACTACTTTTTTTTTTTTTTTTTTAAGGAATTTTTTCCCTATTGTACATGCCTTTTACAACACTTATTCAATTTTCTAGATTGGTTGATAAGCATTTCAAGGTGACTACTTTATGTGGAAGCACAGTTCAAAACGAGATGCTGGTCTTAGGCTTCAGTTCTGCTGTAATGTTCTGCAGTTTAAACATGCAAATGGCCAAAATGAATGCAATAAATGTTCCTGTACTTAAGATAAATGCCTAAGGAATTGAAGATCTGTAATTGCCTAAGGAACAGAAGAAGTTGTTTTCCTATCCAAAACATTTACAGTCACATTATAATACCCATGAATTTAATGAACCTTTGTGGACCTCTAACAAAAAGCTGTCAAGTCTCCTCTAGAGCCCAGCATAAGCTAAAATTTTTACATCTTCAAGCATCAGCAAATTTCAACATCAACAAATATCAGAGGTCTAGTATTCAGTCCTGGAAAAATATCTCCGTTTATTTGTTTGGATACAGCTCCTTTCCAGATTTTTCATGTTCTCCAACATATAAATAAAAAAAATCCAAAACAACCAGTTATGGGCTTGTCCATGACACTCCTGGTAAGAGACTGCTATCATAACTCACTCAGGTATTTTTGTTTTCAGGAATAAATAATAGACCTCCCTCCCTCTTCCCTCAGGTGAAAAATAATTCCTCATGTAGAAATAATGATAAACTTGATAATCCTTATTGTCCACACCCAAAATTTTTACAGTTTTACTATGTGCTTGTGAGAGAATGAGAGGGAAAGCAAGAGAGTAAAAAACCTCATACTGTAATCAAGATATTGATAGAAAATATACATGGAAGTATGATCTCTGTTTCAGCTTTTTTTTTTCCAGCTTACTATCATTATTTTTTTTTGACTCAACAGTATCAAATTTTCCTGTAAAATTCATGTGACTCAAAGCCTTATATCTTAATGGAATAGATTACCACATTTTGTATGTAAATTGGGATTTGTTTTTTCCTTTTATCATGTTATGT
The DNA here is from genome assembly GCF_028018845.1 of Melospiza georgiana. NCBI lineage: Eukaryota > Metazoa > Chordata > Aves > Passeriformes > Passerellidae > Melospiza > Melospiza georgiana. The sequence goes on from NC_080430.1 coordinate 76,493,029, forward strand.
CCACTAGTATTGAATTTCATCGGACATTTTATTGCCCTGTCACTCAGACTCAAAGAAGTTTTGCTGTTGTGGTCAAGTGACTGTCATCTCTACTGCCAAAATACTTTCCTGTAGAAGCAAATTGTCTAAGTCCACAAGTGAGATTTAACTCTTACACTTTGGCTAATCTGTGTTGTTGTATGATTCTGTGACCAATTTCACTGAAATCCTTTAAGTTCAACTTAACAAAATCACTTGATCTTTACTTTCTCAAAACGAAGCTTTACAAAAGAATAAGTTGGTTTTATGTGAACAAATCACATTTAGCTGAGTGTCATTAACTGTGTCAATAACTACAGTTTTACTAATTTTCCAAGTACAAATGTTGTCATGCCTTCCCTGAATATTTTCCTAAACCAATGACGCTGAATTTGCTACTCTTCACTTGCATTAAGGAACTTTTAAGAAAGCAGTGATGCTCAGCTGCTGTGACTCGGTTTGGACGCCTTGAATAAATACAGTTTGGTTCTGATTTGGGTAGTGTTCACTCTGTTTGAACTACACTCTCTTCCATAACTTCTATTTCAGTCAGTTCCCTTGAGAAATTTCCCATCAGGAAGAATTCGACCATGAGAATCTTATCAGTTTCTTTGTGAATGCTAAGGAAAAGAGTTTATTTTTCTTCTGTGTTTTATCTTCTCTAAATGCTTTGGATTTGTTTCATAGCTTAGTTGTGAGTAAGTCCTACAGACTACTGGAAGGCTTCCTGCTACTGACTTGTTTAACCAAGATTTATTAACAAAAATTTTTTTCTTCATTTAGCTTTTCCTCCAACCCTTTTTGGCCTTCTTTAATGTATTGGTTTTTATATTTATAATGCAAAATATATATAATCAGGCAGTGTTTCTTAGTGTCTTATTTCGTGTTTAATTTTTATTTGGACTTGAGCTCAGCTTTCTGAAGGAAGAGTTCTTATATGTAATAACATCCCTTTTCCTTTTATTTCCTCTCTCCTGTCTGAAAATTTTCTGTACAGGCAGTGTTGCTTGCCTTGTGTTTCAAATATGGCATTCTATAGCAGCCTCCATGCCATAAAGACTTGAATTTTCCCATTTTCTTCTTAACAAGCTGTCTTATTGTTTAAAGCCTGCATTGTAGCCTCGCAAATATCCAGACAGCATCAGCATCCTAGGTGTATAATCAGTAGTACAGATCAAACATTATATTTTTTTTTCTATTTAAGCCCCGTAATTTCATTATGCACAGCATTTGATACTAGTTTAGATATGTAGTTTATTAGTGTGATTTGATTTTATGATCTCTTGACATCTAATAAATATTCTTCCATCACAGCTATAGCCAAATCTGTCACCCTGATGTTCCAGTATGACATCAACTGACAGCATTCCACCAAGTCTCCAATATGCCTACTATATCAATTTCTGCATCTGGGAACAAATATCCAAAATTTCCTTACCTAATTATTTAAAAATCTGGCATCCATGAAGAAGCATTCATAATGTAGTGTTGGTTCTTCTTTTGGAAACTACATCAACAGAGTTGTCTTTTTATCTATGCAATTATTTTCATTCTTAAAAGAGATGTAAGTCTTCTAAGCATACCAAATTTCCATGTCTTCCTCCATAATAAAAGCACCATCCTAAACCATTTGTCTCTATCTCCTTGTTCTTCCCCCATCTTTATGTAATATACATGGAAGATAGGTAGAAAGTCTTTGCAAAACCTTTTCTTCACATGTATGCAAATGAACCAAAATAGTTAAGATCACAGAGTCTTTGGTGTTTAAGAAAATAAGGAAATTCACAGATGTCTTTGAAAAGTCTATTTTAATTTTTAAGTATTTGCAAAACTATTAGAAGTATCTGTGTGTGCATGGTTTATCAGTATTTCAATAGCTTTACAATCATTACTCTTTTATTAAATCATCACACATCGATTATTAAGAAGCAGTAGCTCAAAAAAGGAAAATTGATTTTTCAGTAATGTTGTCTATCTCTTCAAAAAGGAATGAAGGCCTTAAAGGTAAGTTTTGCAAATTTCTACTTTCCTCTGTTCTACTTGTGAACACTGAAGCCAATTTTACTGAAAATTTAAGAAGAATTAATTTCTCTAGGTCTTTTCCAAAGTCGAATAAAAATTGGAAATATTTTAAATGGAAACTACCTACTTTACTTCAATAAAAAAATAAAGGAAAACATTATGAAACATCTTTCAAAATTATATTAACTGTTTGGTCTTAAATGACAAGCAAGTGACTAGACTAATGACCTTGAATCACTGTTTTAATTTATAATTTTTAATACTATAGCAGTATAGGTCACACTGGAACACTGCCAGTCATCTGTCTCTTATTTTCTAATTCATTTTTATAATAAAGCTAATATGTGACAACCCACAGATGCTAAAGCAATTTTAACAAATGTTCATGTATTTATACTGGAAATTTCCTATAGGCTGTCAAATTATATATTCAATACGGTTGTTTTTTAATAAAATGTCTATCTTTATTAAATAGGCATTAAAATTAATAGAGGTAAAAATGATGCTCACTAAGAAATTAGGCTGATTTAAGCATGTAACAAGGCTCTAGATAAGGTATCAGCTACTCAGCATGATATTGCATATATTTATTATAACAAATATATGCATATACATACTAAAATGCATTAGAGAAGCAACTACATTTACTGAAAGAAACAGTTTTATTTCACATAAGTTCATATCCTTCAGCTGATATCCTTAAGAAGTGGCATGTTGGCCTATGTTAAGTTCAGCTGTGACACTTACTACATATGTTGCTATAACATATGATTCTTTAAATATTCATACTATCTTTGCTAAGGCAATTATTCTACAGTATAATAGACCAAAATGAACTTGTAAAATATTACTGCAGTAGTTATAATGATACAACTGTCAGTACTGTGCTGCTAATTATGTCCAGATAGTAATGATTATTTTACCTGAGCAACGTGGGTGTTTCTGGTATGTTAATTCATTAAGCTGTTATAAAAATCGAGATATATAATACTGTCATGAAGAAACACATTAACACACACTTTAACTATATCCTAGAATTTCCTTGGCTTTTAAAACATCTTGTACGTCAGCAAAATGGTAGATTCCCCTTCTGTAGGGTCACAAACTGCATCACTGCTTTAGGATATACCAAGAAAAGTGAGCTAATGCAAAATACCTGCAAGAGAATGACTTTGTTAATACACTAATATTGATTATAAGCTTTTACACATGGGGCACTTACGCGTCATTCAATAAATGGCTTCAAATTTTTTCAAGACACAATTGTATTATTTATAGAATATTTTTATGTTGCCTTGTCCACTCTGTTTTTGAAATGCTCACTAAATATTTTGTATTTGCTTCTAAAGAAAAATAGATTTTCAGATTTAAGGTTCTCTGCTGCCTGTAGTTGAGATCAATATAAGATATTAATTTTCTTCAATTTTTTTATACAGCTTGTAATGGTTTAACCACAGCCAGAAAGCATCACAGAAGCTCTCTCACATCCTCCACACTGAGATGGTGGAGAAAATCACAAGAGTGAAAATGAGAAAGCTTATGGTTTGAGAAAAAGACAGTTTAATAAGTAAAGAAAAGTAAAGCAAGGAATACATTCACCACTTTCTATGGATGGGCAGGTGTTCAGCCATCTCCACGAAATCAGAGATCATGTAGCTTGGGAAGGCAAACACCATAACTCTGGATATCCCTTGTGGTTTCCTTCTTCTTCTTTAGCTTTTTATTGCTGGGTACCAAGAAACTGCTTTTTAGCATTTTTTAGCATCTGTTTATGAAATATTATATGAATGGGCTATGATTCATTATAATAGCTGAAATTAATTTTATTTCCATTGCTGGCATAGGATTGGAGTATGCAAACACATGGAGATAGGATTAGACATAGCCACATCATCAGTTCCACTTCCCAAGTTCTGTAGATTTTTGTTCATTAATTTTATAAATCAAAGGACTTGAAGAAGCATGTCTGTGGCAAAGCCTGACAGAAAATGTTGGGTTAAAAAATAAAGGCTATTAGTGTATTGCATAAAAATATTAAGCTTTACTTAGTCTAAAAAAGATAGGGCATAATTAATATTTATTGAATTTATTCTATAGGTAAAGAAATTTTCCATCCTTAATAGGCTCATGTAACACAAAATCTTGTTATGAACTTAAAAAGAAAAAGGTTTCTCCCCAGCATCCGTGAATGTGGCAAATATTATGTAGGGATTTAAATTCTCCTCCCTTCAGGCAGTTTGTCCAAGACCTTCTGTAATACTCTTTAGAGGATTATAAAAACTTGCTCAAACACAGCACATGGGTGCTTGCCCAATCAAACACTTGGATGAAAAGCTTCATTCTGTTCTTAATGTGACTCTGTTAGAATATTAATGTAGCTTCACCTTTTGATTGGAATAAGCTAATCAGAGGAAGAGTTTTATGCAGCTCTTCTTTGCCTAGCTCAGGCAAGTCTACACGATATTCAGTTTATTAAGGCGTTATTAGTTAATCTGCCCCTGATGTTTATGAAAAGCCTTCCACCATCTCACACTGTTGTTCCAATGACTCCATTAATGAATCCTTATTATCAGGTGAGCCTTAAATTGCATAGAAACCTATTTCAGAACCCTTGCTTTTGTGTGTGTTTCACCTCTATAGTTTATTGCATAACTAAGATAATGCATCAAGTTCCATACTAGAACTGGTACAATAATTTTACCCAAGAATTTCCATTATCTGAGGATTATCTTTTGCTTTTCTTTTGTCAATTGCATAAGAAGATGAATCTGCACAAATTCTCATTGTTACTATCAATCATTTGCAAAACATTTTTTTTTTCTCTCTGTCATTTTGCAGGTCTTAAGTTGACTAAAGGTTTGTGTATTTTCACATAAACATTGTTAGGATGTACTGAGAGATTTTTTTAAAGACAACAGTGTAATAGATCAGCGTAACTGAGTGGTTTTATTTATGGTATTCATTGGTTCAGCATGAAACACAGCACATATTTAGATTGTATTCATTAAAGAGTTTGCACATAAAATATTTAAACTGAGAATAGAAAGTCCTCAACAAGAAGTTAAATGGCCCTAGGGGAGAAGAACTATTGCTTGGAATTATGCGACCTATCAATCTTAAAAATAACCACTCTCTAGAAGAAGACAGTGTGTCTATCAAACAATTTTCTATAAGGTGAACTAAAAAGAAAAGCAGTTCAACTCCTACATATATCATTTATTGTACACTGATAGATTGTTTAGGAAAAAAAAACCATAAAAAGCACATTTGTAGTTCTTTCCTTTCTTGCCCTACTTTACTGCATTCACACATGTTATGTTTTACTTTTCCTCCACATTTTCCTCCCTGTTTCTCATGTTTAGAATCATAGTAGATATTTTTTCATTTTTAAAATTTGTAATGAATGCTGAGCAACATACACACACAAGATAGTCACTTCTTGAAATAATCTTTTTGATATTTCCCATTAATAAACTGCTTAGATAGAGTTGATTGTTGACTTGTTCTTTTTGCTCCTACCTGTCCCTAAAGCATGAAGATTCCAGAAGAATTCAGAACTTTGAAAGATCTGTAAACATAAGTTACTGTAAATTCTCATTAAAAAGAAAAATATATAATTTGATTTACTGAAAGAAAATCTATGTATATCAATAACAAATGAAATTATTATAATTTCTCATTTTGTTTTTATCAATTGCCCATTTTTTTTCACCTGATGAACAATATCTGCCAGAAAATTTGAGATAAATTATTCTATAAGGGTGTTGCTGACTAATTATAAGCATTTGAGAAATGCTTTGCTAATAGGATTATATATCTGTTTCATTAATCTGTAATAATCTTTAATAATCTGTAATATTAATCAAAAGTAATTTGTTGAGAAAAGAATTTTAATGCAAATGAAACAAAGTGGGGTTAATCTTGTAGCAGGATTTGCAAAAATCTGCTATATACTAAAAAACTCCATTGTCAAATATATTTGGTATGTCAGAATATAAATTTTTAACAATATTACTTTGCTTTACAGTGTAGGGGAGAGATGTAGACTTGAAAGAAATGGAGGAAAGAGTAAGGGTAAGATTTCACATTTACTGGCACACATTGTAAGTAACATCATCGAACTCCAAAACACTGAGAGAAGTCAGAATTCAGGAAGAAGGCTATAAACAGACAAAATATTAAAAGAAAATTGGAAAAAAATTAAGAGCTTTTTTTATCCCATTTTTAAGTTGGTAGATATGTTTAGCTGTTTCCTGAGGGAAAAAACCAAAACCAGGGCATGTCAATCCAAAATCTAGGGTTTCCAAGCATCAATGATTCAGGCTCTTAGAAATAAAATGGATGACCTGACTTTTGAGTACAGTATTTTCAGAAGTTGTGCCAGTTGTTCTTTACTTGTATTGTGAAATGAAACTACTAAATCCTTCACCAGGGTTTGATTTATAAAGTCTGAAGAGGCCCTGCTACCTGTCTCCAATGGGCCTTGCAAAGCTGAAGGCGTTCATCTCCAGTTGTCCCCAACAATTTTCCTGCCAGTATTTCTCATGCTAACAGAGGGTGTATTTTCTTAACATCAGACTAAGCAAAGGAAAGGACAAGGGTATTTTCTGAAAATACTCTAAAAAAGTTATTACAGATTGATGGCAGCTGGTTATAAAAGTACGTTTTTGACAGAATCTACCAAATGTCACTCTTAAGTGGCTGAAACCTAGTGTTGCCTTAAGAATATCTCTAGTTATGTGAGCACAGAAAATATATGTGAATACTTCATGAGAAAAACTTGACTACTTTTTTTGAAAGACTAAATGTTTTCACGGAGGACTAAATGATTGCTATCCAAATGTGCAATCTGACAGCATCACTGTTTAACCCATGTGCGTGTCTTATACTGTAAGAAATATTTTATATTTTTTCCCTGGGTGCTGGAATTTGTATTTTGACTTTATTGCTGTCTGTTTCATTGTCTTGCATGTTCACAGAAATTCTTATCCAAAGGAGTATCCTTAACGAAGTCCTATTTCTGCCTTTGCTTCCAAGACCACAAACTAGGTGTCTTCAGCATTCATATTATTCTCATAGCAATACTGGTTACTGTTCATACCATTTCTCTGAATAAAATTTTTCTGTGTAATCTATTTTCTGCTTTACTACGCTGCTTCAACAAACATTCTCAGATGAAGTCTCCTAATGCTGCAGCAGAAACAAGTGCTGCCTCTTTCTTCCTCCTGTGTAAGAAGAAAGATGACAACTTCAGCATTTATCTCAGGTGATAAAATTAGTGTTGCTTTTAATGTCTGTGTAGATACAACCTCGTCTCAGATTCCACCTGGGCAATTCCTACATATATTAAACACCAAAATACAAGCAGTCTTTCTTCACAATTCTGTTTGACTAGCACAACAAAACAAGGTGCATATTATAGTTTGATCTTGTGTGGAGTTCTTCTACTGTTGACACAAATAGTTGTCTAGAATGAAGGTATTCTACTTATTTAAGAAACTGGTTCTTTATGTTTTAAATTAATCAGAAAAGTAATTTTCTTTTTGGCCTGTTACATCACAATATGACTTACACACGTTCTTTATGACTTTTGCAACTTAAAAGTATGACTTTTATATGCTTATTGATAACTATTTAAACTCCTTTTAATATTCACCATCCCTTTGTTGAATTGAATTTTATGACATGAAAGTCAGAAGAATATAAGTATGGTGTTACCAAACATATATCAAATAAATAGCACATACAACTAATAACATATGAATGTGATGTCAGACATGTATAATAGATCAGTCCCCAAATACAATCAACAATTGAAGATGTAAATGTTGCTCATGAAAAAGCTTGTTCAGCAGAACGTCTGTAAACTTTAGTTCTGGTGAGTCTGTATTACGTTTCCCTTTACTGCTGTTTCCCCCATTTTTCCAGCTAAATGGAATCTGAAATAACAGCAGATTTTTTGAATTTCATTACAGTTTATAAAGCTTTCATTATGTATCAAACTTGTGGTTATTTTTTTTCAATTTAGATAATGATTGTCTTCTAAAATTGCCATGGATAAAAATCTTTGATGCATCAAAGAATGCTTAAAAACCAATACGTTCCATTTAGAGAACTGGTTAACAATTAACATTATATAAATACTTGCTATGATATTTGTTTGGTATTCTGTTGAGACAATGTGGCCTGTTTGTTAAGTCATACATGATAAAATGAAACTATTTCTAATACGTTCTTTGCAAAATATTGTGTTTCCCAATGTTGGGAAGAAAAGCTACATAAGTTTAGAATAAGAGGTAGACAATGATGTGCACAATGTGGAGAAAAATTTACAGCGGTTAGAGCATTAGAATGCCAGTAAACATAAAGGTGGTATTTGTGCTAATATATTAGATATTTCTGTAGATTATCCCTGAAAGACAATGTCTTTCTAATGTCCTGGGAGAAACTTTATGTGATCAGGTTTTTTGCAACTAAAATTGTCCTAATGCATTCCTCTGACTTCTTATCTGTCATTACCCCCAGGCTCACAAAGCTTTCCAGCCACGCAATCCTTTGTATTACTTTAATCTTCTTTTCTATCTCACATTTCACCACCATTTGTTAGATCTTGTATTTTTTTTTCTCCATATATCCGTAAGCTGCTTGTTTGTCCACTCCAAAATCAAAAGCTCCATCCAAGCACATTTTAGCTATTTTTTCATGATTGTTTTAGTCTCCTTTTAGCTGAACTCCCTTTTTTCAGTCTGTTAAAAATGCCACTGGCAAAGTTACTCTTTGACTACTGTTTTGATCAGATTTGGCTTTTCCTCAAACTCTCACTAGCATTTCCACACAGAGTATGTCATGTTCAGACTCTTAAATTTGTAGTTTTCAGTCTTTGAGTAATTAATGGTTTTGGCCTATTTCTTCAGCATTACTTGTCTTCTCTTGTTACTTCTTCTACAACTACAAGTACCACCTGTATCTCTTTACTTTTAGAATTAATCCTTTGCCTTCTCCTTTGCTGCTTTATTCTGCCTTTTTCTTTTAAGTGTAAATTGCTCCTTCAAATAAAATGTACACACATACTCATCTTTTTAAAGAGAAATTCTGGAATTACTAACTAATCAAATATAACAAAAGATGACCAACCTGACATCTATCTAAGATAAGGTGACTAGAGGATGAGGAGAGAGGGGTGGATGTTGTTTATCTTGACTTCGGTAAGACTATTGACACTATGTTCCATAACTACCTGATAGAAAAATAATTAAATTAGTTCTAGATAAACAGAAAGAGAGCCTGATTGAAAACAGGCTCAGCTGCCAGGCTCAGAGGGCTCTTGTCATGACAAAATGTCTCTCTAGAGGCTAACCTGTAGTGGAGTGCTTCAGAGGCCAGCCCTGAAGCCCATACTGTTTAACTTGTTACTAATGACCTCGGCAATGCGACAGAGCAAAGCTTCACCAAGAGTGCAGATCCCACAAAACTGGGAGGAATGGATGATAGACCAGATGGATGTGCTATTATTCAGAAGGATCTGGACAAGTTGAAGAAATAGACTGAAGAGAAGTCATTCTGTTTAATAAAGGGGAACAGCAAGTCCTGCACCTGAGAAGGAGTAACCCAGACATTGGTGTATGCTGGGGAATGACCATATGGAAAGCTGCTTGCCAAATAAGGATCTGTGGATCCTGGTGCTATTGCAATGAAGGTCAATGATTAGATTATGCAGATGTGGTTTATCTTTTCTGCCTGCCAGGTACTACCAAGATACTCTCCTTAGAGTAGGAGAGGAAATACAGGGGTGAAATTATAAAGCATATGGGTTGAGATAATGACAGGGAAATCATTCACTAATTTTTGAAACAGACAAAACACACTCAAATTGGAGAAATAGCTGAAATAAAACAAAGTTAAAACATCATTCCCCTACTCCTCCCTTCTCTCCAGGCTCAACTTTACTCCTAATTCCTCTACCTCCTTCCCTTCAGTGGTGTAAGGGGATGAGAAACAGGGACTGCTGCTTCTTTCGTGCTTTAGTGCGGATGCCTCCTATAGGAAAGAGTCCTTAGGGAGCATCTCCATTTTCAGTCCTTCCTGTCAGCTGTAGTTCCTCAAAACTGTGGAAACACGGTCCTTTGTGTGGGTTGCAGTCCTGCAGGGATCGACAGCTGCAGCATGAGCAAATTGTAGAGGGCCATTGTCCTTCAAATGCTAGATATTTCCAAGGATAGAGGATTCAGGACCTCTCTGGACAACCTATTCCAGTGTTTGATTAATATTTTTTTTTCTTATATCAAAACTGAATGTCTTATCTTTCCTTTTGGTCATATTGCCACTTTTCTAAACATGTAATACCACTGAGAAGATTCTGATTCCACCTTCTAACCCTTTCTCATCCAGTATACAAACACAAGAAGATTCTTTTTGAGCCCTCACTTATGTAGGCTAAATAGTCCCATCTCGCTCAGCCTTTCCTCACAAGATTCTCCTTCTGCTGTCTCTTTCCAACTTCAACCATTCTGTGTGCTTCTGCATGAAGTTTACTCCCATATTTGTTCCCACACCTTCTTCATTCTGTTTTTTTATTTAGTGTTCTATTCTTTCTCTCTCTCCTCTCTAACTATCTAGAGTTTAAATGGTATTTTGTAAATAGGAATAATAGGAACTAGATTTCTAGGTAGCTGATTCAGAAATAATTGTTTCAAATCTTTAAAATCTAAACTCTCAGTGTTTTGTGATTGCTATATCAGTTAATAATAACAGTAATTCTTCCTGGCAAGAGCAAACAAGCCATGGTGTTGGCTTCAGTTTCTTCCCTGGGCTTTTCTGGCACAACAGTAGTTTCTAACATTCAAGCAATCAGGCATTAGTAACAGTGTCAGGCATTTGTTAAACTGTAGGCTCCTTGCCATTATGTTTGCAAATCTGTAAATCTTTGGTGTTTTTGCCAATAAGAGCTGATAAGTTATTGCAGTTTTAAATGGACATGTCTCAGATCTGATACTGCTTTTAACTCAAGCAACTGAATAGCCTAGGGCTAGCCTGAGCTGCCTGGTGCTACGACCTACAGGGAAGAAAATAACACCTCGAAAATTCATTTTCATGACCTGCTAGATTCAATAGCAGAACCTCCTCTACACATTTTCTAAAAATAGCATAAAATAATTGTAATTTTCACATAGGCTGTAAAAATATCGGAGCTTTATGGAACTCCCCTACAGTTCTTCATCCAGTCTTGATGTGATAAGAATAAAACAAGAAGGCAAAAGAACAGTTCTCTCTTACCTCCTGGTCCTTTAGGCTAACTGCAATTTGTAGTTCTGACTGCAGCAGAACAGTTCCTGAGATACTCACCCCAGCATACCTGAGAGCTACTAGTGACTCTAATTTTTCATACTAGGAAATTAAGCACTAAAATTGAATGCAGTAATATATTTCAAATTTAGTTGAATTCTACAGCACCATAGCAGTAAGGAGAAGGTGTTTACTCAGAGAGTTCTGTAACAAAGCAGTAGATAATAATAAATTTCATATATAGGCAATCAGGAAAAAATATATGCAGGTTTACTGCTCACTTCATAATATCTTAATTCCAACTTGGACTTGGTCCTATTTGGACTCTTTCCCTTATCCAGCTGATTATTACTCTGCCAGAAATGAAACCACAGAGACAGATCTTCCTTGTAAACTAATGTTACAACTATTTTACATTTAATTATCCACTTTTGTCTGTCTGTAACATCCAATTTTGTGTATTCCTCAAGAAGCATGAGATTACCCATACTACAATAGGTGTGGTGATTTTCTTCACAATGAGCTATATAATTTCCAAGTGAAAATTTTGATTAGGTTTCCTAGTATGTGCTTTTCACTCCAATTTCTTCAGATTAGAGTCATAAATATGAAGAAGTATTTTAATTATGTAAAAAAATGTGTGTCTCAAATATATGCCTAAGTCTCTTAGCTGTAAAACATAGAACTTTATTTTAATATATATCAGTCTTCCAAAAATGGTGTAATTTTTTCCCCAGTGCAAATAAAGAGCAAAATATAATGGCCATAGTACCTCAAAATCAGTGGGTGGGCCTTACACAGAATAAAACAGCTAAGTTTATATAACAGTGTGAAAGGACCTTTGTCTTCTTATGACATTTATGAAAAAATTATAAAAGTTACTTCAACTTCTAAGCTAATCCTAACTTTTTAATCTTTCATTTGTTATGAAAAACTAGAGATAATTAAAGGATGTGTTGTATTTTCTCTTACACACCCACACAAAGCCCCAACATCCTCATCAAACTGGAAAGTATAAAACTATTTCACTTATGACACTAATTTTTATTTTCTTTTAAAATGTAACTCAATAAATAAATTGGAAACAAAATACAGATTTTTTCCAAATGTAAATGTATGTTTGATGGACAGGTATTGGTATATTTTGTTCTCATGACAATACATGCAGATAGGAAAAACAACAGTCTTAAAGCTCAGAGACAATCCCTCTGACAATTGCTTCCTGGATTAATACTTTTCTTTAATCACATACTGGAGACATCAGCAGGTCTGCACATACAGAATCAACTGCTGTACAAAGGCAGGGCTTTATAAAAGCAAGCAAACAATCCCCACCATGCAGGCCAGGTGTAAATGCAGCGGTCTCGTTTGGACAGGTCCTGAGCAATTGACTTCTTTCTCTGAAATGAGCCAGAGCCACCATTTGCAGAAGTCTTACTGGTCAGTGCCTAATTTTTGGCACATACACGAGACCATTATCTTTTATAGTTTTCAAGTAACAAAATTCAGGCTGAACTTCTAACCTTCTCTTGCTCTGGCAGCTGTGAGTATGCAAATGACCCTGTGACACTTGAGCACAGATACAGGCATGAACATCCAACTATATGTCAGAGTTAGGCAGCAAGACAAAAAATAGAATTGTGTGTTGATCTAGTTATTATATAAAACCTGATATTTATTCCTCTTTTAGATCAAAGCAATGTTGCAAAACAAGACAAAGAACTGAAATATTTTCAGAAAAACAGTGTGTGTTTTTCAAAAGGAGCACTGTTAACATAGACAAGAATAGTAACATCTTCCACATCTTTAGATTTATTTGGGATATTTTTAGGCATTAAGATAAAAATCAAATTTTCAGAAGAGCAATATTTTATAGGAAGGATACTTCAATTAAGAACTACAATTACTGTAAAGAAAAAAAGTGCTCAGGTAAAGAGCATTATAATGAGGAGGGGATACTCATGCCCTAAATGAGGGGTTTACTATCATAAGGAGCACAAAGTTTAACTTTTGCAGTCTAAAGTAATTTTGCACAAAAGATTTCTCTAGATAATCACTCAAAAATCAATTCTCAGCAGCATAGTACACACTTATACATGTGACTCAAATAAATGAGGATATGATTTTTTTATTCTCCTGTTTTCCAACTTTTCTTTCTCAAATTTTATATTACATCATCTTTCTGAATAGCTTGATGCTTTAATTTGTTTGTAACTTGGTACCTCTTACAAAATATATTGATGCTAATCTGTTTTGATCAGACATTTATTACTTGTGATATATTTCTATGCCCCAGGTAGATTAGAATTATATTCATCATGCAGTTTCAGAATTGTGATGTTTGCAATTATGAGAAAGGTCTTAATTTTATGCTAGGAGTTATGCTTTCAGCATTCATGAGACTAATCTTCACAAGGATGTACATGGAAAATTCCTGCGCAGAAATTTTTAATCAGATTTGCTAAAATGTTCATATAGAAAAAGAATTGTGGAAAGATCAAATGTTCTGATGGTTAGCTTACCTATTTAACTGAAAATGAGCTATAGACATTTGAACACAACATTTGATGCCAAACGAATATTTCAAAGGATATCACACAGAGACCACTCACTATAATAATAACATTGATAAAAAAGTTTTGCATTCACTTGGGCTCACACTGGCATCTTTTTAAAATTCTATGAAATTGAAACTGAGTGAAATCAGAGTTGTTGGCTACAAAAGCCTCTATGTTGAATCTACTTGTGTTGCTTATTCCTGCACAGGGAATTAAATGTTCTTTTATCAAAATCAATTCAGACTAAACCAATGTCTGTGGGAAAAGAAGGTATCCTACACAGACATAGTACCACTTGGAGCTGCTGAGTATTATGGGAATAAAAAATGCTTAGGCAATGCTAATTTTGTAGGGCATCAAGATTTTTCAGCTTGCCTCAGGCAGGAAAAAGCCATTCCATAATAACAGATTTTTAAATTTCTGTCTTAGGGGGGTAAAACCAGCTTTCCACTGCATTTATATTTATTCTGCCTAGTGCAGAGGTGACTATTTAATTTTGATAACTGTTCTGAAAATCTCCATGAGAATATTAAAAATCTTACCATGTACCTAAGTTCTCTTAATAAGAATACTTACAAGAATATGTTCCTACAGAGAATCAGACATTATTTGCATACATAATATGATTTCAGAAAATATAATAAATTATGTTTAAAATAATATTTTAGTAAATTTTTATTACAGTGAAATGCATTAAAAACTAAGCCTGTAATATCGTTAATCTGTGGAGCTAAAACAGTCTTATGTCACAACATGTCCTTCTTGGTAATAATGAATATAATAAATTTTCATGTTCATAACCTACCCCTGCATGAGCTGTCAACCTATCAGACAAAATGCAGGGGCTTTCAGGAAACATTGAAGAAGTGGTATTAGTTTCTTTCTAGGTGTTATTGCTGGCTCCATCCCCCTCATCAATAACTAGATGTTAAACCACTTGTTAAGCTGAACAGTAGCTGCGGTGAATGCTATGAAATCTAATGTGCAGAGGTAATGACCTCGTTCAAAAATATAATGCCTATATGAGGAGAGTTGTATATAGGTGCACATAAGGTAAGAATGTCCTGTTTGCAAAATTTTAATGCAAATTATTTCCTGTAATGTCCATCATTTAGATTTAGATCTGCATTCAAATAGTGCATTTATGCACTACTGCACTGTGCATTATGTGCACTATGTACACATGTCCTGCAAATGAGGTATTGGAGCTGTTCAACATTAAGAAAAAAAATAGCAGGACTGACTTAGCAAATTTGAAATAAATAAATACAAGTTTACTTTATAATTTGAAACCAAATTCTAAGTGTACAATTTTATGGCTTCTTCTCTTCTCCAGTTTCCACATTTGTCATGTCCTCAGCCTTTGCATTGTTGAATAAAAGATAACTTTTTCTACTTTAGCAATGCTATGATAAGTAAAAACATAGCAGTAAAACCCTGCATCAAAAAGGTTTTGGTGGATTTTTCGCTTTTATTTTTTTCCTTAGCTTCTGCCACCCTAATGTGAGATATTTCTAGTTCTTCTATGCTCAGCCTGTATAAAAATAATGTTGGAAATATCTTGGCATTTATACATTTCCTTTTGACATTATCATGGTTAATTAAATTATAACCTCCCCATTTGTGGAACATGTGAGAGGCAACAATGTCACCTGGGATCATAACCGCAGAAGCTGCACGAGGCAATGTTTACTGCTATGTGAAATGCTCCAGCAGCTATTAGACATGAAATTTAGAAAGAGAAAGAAAACCAGAAAATCAGTTTTAAATTGTGTCATAGAGGTCTGTGGAATGAGAGGGATGCCTTCAGTAGCAGCATAACTCCAGACAGTTCAGTTCAGCAGCTTGGGTCAAAGGGGACGTTTAGCACTGCCAGCCTCAAGAGAGGCAAATCTCATGGGAGCAATCCCTTTTAATGGACAAGAAGATATCACTGATTCCTCTTTCAGAATGCTTTATATTCAAGAATGAAAATGCTTCAAGTACAAAGCTTCATAGTTATTAATTCAGCGCTAATGCAAGGTATGGGAGTTAATTTAAGTAGCTGGATATTGAGGAATGATTCTTTATAGGAACAGTTACACTGAACAGTATCACATGATGTGATGACGAGAACAAAAATTCCCCAGGAATTTGCATCTCCAAACTGTTTGTATATTGCCTTGTATTTTTTAAAGGGAAAAAGAAACAAAAAAAAAAAAAAAAAAAAAAAAAAAAAAAAAAAAAAAAAAAAAAAAAAAAAAAGTCACCCCAACAACAATACCAAACTGCACTGCGGTAGGATTTAAGTGTGTTATCACAGATAAGTGATGTGGTGTAATTGTAATATTGAAAATAGATTGGAGATGGAGGCAAAATGTGGTTGTGAGGAATACTGAAGAGAAGAGACAAAATAAAAATACAGGATATTGTATTACATTAAGATTTTGGAAAAAAATGTTCAATAAAAAGGAACATGAACAAGAAATGTTCAATAAAAATGGATGAACATGAATTCATGGATGAGCATGAATTTTCAATAAAAATGAACATGGAAAAATATGGCTGTAAAGTAAGAGTATTTTGTGAGGTAATGGCAGCTGAAACAAAAAGGGAAAAATAAAGTCAGTCTATCACAAATTTAGATGGGCTCTAAAATTGTTGGGCAGCAGTTACCATGGGCAGCTGGAGGAGTGGCTGAAGCTATTCAGTCTAAGAACACACAGAGAAAATGTGATAAAATGAGACCCACTTTTTTACACAGAAAATATTACAATCATGTCAAGAATGCTTAAGGAACTTAAGCATGTTTCAAAATACCCAGATGGTTAGGAATTTATACCCTTGTGCCCCAAATCACTCTTGTGAGATAGAGTGCTGTGAGCTTTCTGTTCAGACATTATTAAAAAGTCTACAGAGAAGTAAAGCTTTCCATATTCAAGGATTAAAAACATAGGTGAGAACACAATTCCTTAGAGGACTCCCAAGACACAGATGAATTTCACACCACTCTAGATACCCACTTAATTTGTTTAATCATCACGGTGGGACCACAATGCTCTGAGAGATCTCCATCCATAAGAAGACTGGTGAGGATTCCACATGTGAAGGAAGTTGCATGTGAAGTAGGGGCTACTCATAAGCATTTTGATGCAAGACATACCTGGATAATTTTGGATTATATATATTTATAATGGAAATATATACTAAGAAATGGCTTTTCTTGGTTTTGTTTCGTCTTTTTTTCCCCCTCCATTAGTTTTATTCTGACTTTTTTACCAGGGGAAAAAAGTTTTATTGCTATCAGGGATCAATATAAAAATCCTTGATTTACTTTAAGAAAGAAAATCTTCAAAAGTGTTTTAACATTTCTTTTAGGACATAAAAAAACAAATTAAAATTTCATATTTTCTCATTATGCAGAAAAATGGTGGGCAATATCAACAGATCTTAAGGCTTGCTTTGCTTTATTATACTGAAATCTGATAGTTCTTCTAAATCTTATTTTTACTATGGTACATGATATTGCAAATGAGATATCTCTATTTTCTCTATATATAAAATCATAAATGCTCCTTTGGATTATTCAGATAATATGTCATTGTGTGACATGGGCTTTGCATATGCTTGTACACATATAATTGAAGCTTTTCAACACTTTTATGGATCTTTTCAGGCCTGAGCTCTTTGTGAAGATTCCATATGTGCATGGAATTCCATATAGTGCTTGCTTACCATAACTATGTATGTCACCACATATAATGAGCAAGTCATAATGGTAGCATACCTGACATGTCTCATTTTATGTTGAATATATAAAATATCTTCTTTAAAAAACAAGCATATCAGTAGATTACATAACTTGCACTATTTTTTTGCAAACAATACACCTGAGTTACTGGCTTTCAAATTTTCTGACCACCTTTTCTATCTCAGCTGATGTCATCCCATAAAACAATACAGAAATTTCTGCCTTTCAGATCAATTTCCACTTACTTCCCTAGCCCAAATACTGTATGCAATTTTTTTAAGAGCAAAAAAACCAAGTGTAAAAAGTCATCCATCTCTGTCTAATAAGAAATTAAATAATTAAATCCTGACTTTTTTATCTGCACTGAAAGAATGTGTCCCTCAGCTCCTCAAGTTTTGTTGATCTAGAGAGCTATCAACCTAGCTGTACTATGCAGACAAACAGCTGAAGATAAGAGCTCAGAGAATTAGGAAATGGAGAACTTTTGCTTCTATTTCAATTTTTTTAATGAGTTTTTTCAGTTGTTATTCTTTAGAGATCTCCAGATTTTATCTTTTGCTTGTAAGTTTGTCATGTGATCCTAGTTAGAATGATGTCATGCAAACTAAGCACATTCTATTCAGGATTTTTAAAATGGGAGGAGTGGGAAGAAATCAGGCTAAGTTGTAATGGTGGAGCAAGCATGGCATGTGTCCTGTCAGCTGCGCTTCACAAAAGGATGGTCCAAATATGTTCTCTGCTTCTTCAGAAATCTAATAAAATTTTAATGTTCAACTATTTGGAAAATACAACTTAGGCTTATACTTTTTGACTTATTTTTTTCTTATGATTCTTCTTCCTCCTTCTAAGTAATTACTTAATAATTTCCTACAGAAATATTTAATTCATAGTTTGCTCCTTCCTTCTACACGTTTCAAAACTGCTTGCCTGACCTTTCACTTTCTCATGACACACTACAGTGCAGTTCCAAATCTCTTCTCCAATTAATCTGCACGGGGGCACAAGTGAAATACAAAGTTGGGAATTGGATTGCAATTTCTGTGTTATTACTACTGAGCAAAGGCCAGCAAACTCATGTTTCTTGCATTAGCTGGCCCCTGCTGTTTCACTTAAAATCCATTTGTTTGAAATGAACAGGTTATAGAAATTAGACTCAGAATTTTAAATGTTTAACTAAAATACATACAGTGATGAACTACTCTGTTAAAAAGTATCCATCCACAAAAAAAAAAAAAAAAAAGAAAAAAACCTTCACCCAAAAAGTCATATTTTCCTATCTTCCTTCAAATCTAAAAAAATACAGTTGCAAAAACTCAGAGCGAAAATTCAGAGTAAGATAGTATTTATATTTTTCTTAAAATTTTCCAGTGGAAGCAGATGGGGTAGCAAATAATTAGTCATTATTTATTAGACTTCCTGCAGGCAAAACTTTTAAAACATACAGGAAATAATATCAATTCCTTTACTGAAAAAAAAAAATCTTTATTTAAATTCTTTTTACATTGATTTTAGAGAAAAATATTTTAAAAAAACCAAAAATGAGATAACATCAAAAAAATGTCTTCTGACACTGTTAGTTATGTGTCTTTATTAGGTTGTTTCATGAACTGGAGGCATTACCCAGGAAGAAAATTCTACAGACTTCTTCACTGTTCTAGGACCTAGTAAAAACATTTCACACAGTATTCTTCACACCTGAGAAGGATATTGATGATTTTCACAAAAAAGTAAGATAATGGAAATTTTATTTTGCATAGCTAGGTTTTCCAAGTAATGTACATCAAATGAACATTTTAGAAAATAATGAGGTCAAATCTTATATTAGAAACAAAGTGGTAAATCAGTTCTAAATTATATTTATTTAATTCAGCTGAATTTTCAGGGAAAACCCAGGATAACCAAAGCAGTATTTGGCTGACAGTAACCATCTCAGCTTCAAAGTCTATTTCTTGTTCCTTGGTACTTCTAATTTATTTTTTTTACTTATTACTATTTTTTTTATTTAGCTGAGAAGTGTGCACTGGTCTGGAATATACTCTACCCCAAAATCTGGTCCAGAGTCACAGGCCTTAAATGTTCCACTATTTTTCAAATCAAGGTAAAGATTTTGAAGATCTCTGTGAGCCCAGTTCAATGTGTCATCAGCAGGACCTATCTTTGCTTATAACAGAGCTATATTAATTTTACTATTATAACACCCAATAATTGAATTTATTGGTATGTTAAGGTCATGACAGAGAAACTATTAGTTTGGCACTAACCAGAGGTGTGATTATAAAAATCCTTGGGGAAAATTGATCTATCTAGGGGAAGAGCTACTTATGGTAGCAACCAGCTCATGAGTAACAAAGGGGTGTTTCAAGTCACTTAAACTCATAAAAGCATTGCTTGGCTCTAGAAAGTTCCAGATGGTGCCTCTGCAGACACTAAGAAGATAATCAGAGCATGGTTGGAAGGAGGTTGGAAGGAGCCTCTGAAGGACATCCTGTCTAACCTTCCAGCTCAAGGAGGCTCTTTCAGAGGAGGCCGCGCAGAACCACCTGAAGTGGGAAAACACAGCCTACAAGAACAGGGGCATTAAGGATCCCAGCTACTGCATGCAGGATTGACAGCACAGAGAGAACTACACTGGAGAATAACTTCTTGGAGTGAAAACAGCAATGATACCTTGTATGTACATACTTGGAAAGGATTATTTACGGACATACCAAGATTATGGAACACAGTTTTAAGTTGCCCCTATCACTGTATTTATATTAAATTGCCTTTTGGGACCAAATGACAGAAAACCAATAACAAACAATGATTAGTCCTTTTCTTTTTTTCCTTTTTTAATAAAAATCACAGAATGTACTTAAATAAAAAGTATTTAGAAATTTTCATTCATTTGTCTTATTTCAAGAATAAAACAGAAAAAATATTTATTCCTCCACAATTGTTTATGCAAAACCAATTCTAAAACTATTATCAAGTACTTTCATGCTAAAAAGCCTGTTTCTTTAGCTCTCCAGTCAAACTGCTAAGGCACCAGTATTCAGAAAATACCCATATTTTATAGAACATTTGAAACAACTGTGTTTTCCTTTGTTAATTTGCAAATTATTGAATTGCAAATTATAGAGAGCTAGTGAAAAGAACTACTAAGAAATAGAACTAATGCCTTTCCATATTTTGTAAGAAATGATGGAGGGAGAATGACATTTTAAAATCATCCCTCACTCAACAACAAACTAATGAATCATAATTAGACTAAGTTCTTCAAAGCTTTACCAGTTTGGTTTTTTCTTAGGCTTTCTTTAGACTGACTACATCTAAGGACAATACAGAGAGTTACTTTTTTCTTTTTGGTTTATTATTCTGAATAATAGACACCTCATTCAGACAGTAAAGAATCAGTGTTGACAATCCCTTAATTATCAGAGCCTTCAAGGGATTTACAAAGCCCTATTGGCTGCCTTTCACAGCTAATTGCAGCTCTATTTTCCTGCCTTCTGTTTTGTTTTCAACACGGTGAAAGAAAACAGTCACAAAGTTATCTAGGACTCTAGTCAAGGACTTGCATCCTTGAAAAGCACCAGAATTCAGAGAAGTGAATTAAAAGACAAAATTAGCTGTGCCTAGTTCCTAATTGCATCTACCAATTACTCATCTCATGGTTTTGGCTGAGCTTTTTTCACCCTTCTGGCTGAAGTTTTTATTGCTGTAAAATATGCATAACTTTTGCTCATTGCTGTTTCTGGGACAGAGAATGCTTAAGTCGTGATGCCTACACAGTGCTCTGAATATGCAGAATGCCATGTAAATTATATATATATTCAAAGACTCCAAGAACTTCTGTATTTAGAACATTTTGAACTCTGAATTAAAAGAGCTTCCCAGTGACAGGCTGATCAGGTGAACTTGTCACTTACAAAACTGCCCTACTGTAAATTTAGGAAATGAAGGAAACTATTAGGGATCCCACAGTACTCAAAGTAAATGTCTGGGAATTCATCTACTTATTTCAAATGGGGAAAGGGCTTAAGGATAACTGAACTCCTGCATATTTCAAAGCCGTTGTTTTAAATATGGATTTCTTATCAAGAAATGATGCTTATACAGCACTTTCCTAATCAAACTAACTAAATAAAAATAATTTCTGGGAAGGGAAAGGTTTAATAAATCATTTATTAATAAAGTTTGCATCTACATTCATATAAATAGGAAAACAAAGCCTTTCCAAGACATAAGTATTTGTCTCAAAGGGATAGTGATTTATGTTAAAGATAATAAGTTCAATATCAGGCTCAAATGAAACTTATCTGAATATTAAAAATTGTGTTTGACAATGATGTGTTATTACTTTGTTCAATCAAACTGAATACAGCAGGCAAGTGGATAAAGATTAGAATTGGAGAAAATATAATTTGTTAGATTTGCCATGGGCTGGTTAGGGAATCCTTATTTCCCTACTTGATGGTACATTTTTCTGTCACCAGTATAGTGGGAATAATGTTACTTTTATCCATCAAACAAAAAAGACCCCAAAAATCTATTTATTATATAAAAAGACTTACAGGAAGTAATTTACACAGCCCATTTAAAAACTGCACCTGTGGTTAATACAAAGGGTACTCATATTTCTGTTTACTCTCTGACCTTCAGTAGAGCCCAGGAAAAGAAGAAAAAATGTAAAAAGAATTCATTGTCATAAGCAATTAATAGCAAAATTTCTCATTTGTTATGAAAATTTGTGTCACAAAAGGAAGAAGAGGGAGAAGAGACAAAGGGAAAAGGAGACACCTATTGAATAAATTCTAAATATCAACACTGAACTACAGCTGCAGGCAAAGTACAAGAGTACTCTGCAATGAGATGTTGCGCAGCGCAATTATTGTGGAAAAGAAAACTGGAGGAATGTGTATGACCAGGAATGAGCATGTAAGAAAGTTTTGTCTCAAACATTCTGACTATTGTGACAGAAAGGCTGTGACTGGAAGAGAGGGTCCTGTGGAGATGGGGAAATGTTGTTCTGAGCCAGCTTCCCTTTTCAGTTCCTGGGTGTTGTAGTGTGTTCTGTTAGTTTATTTAATTACTCCCCTATTTTCTGTATCACTCCCCCATTTTCTGTAATGGTTCTGCCCTCACCAGTTCTTCCCGCCATGGTATTGTCTGTCATTTGGTTACCTTGGTTACTCCCGCCACAGTTTATGTCAATCCTCTTTATTATATAATTTCCCCCCCCCCCGTGTTTCCTTATATGTGAATTTGTTCTCCTCCCTGGGCCCAGTCAATCACTCCTCCCAAGCTTCCAGAATCTTCTTCTACCTGGGAATTATGATTGGCTGTGGCTCCAGGGCCCCTCCCTTACAATGTAACTATTGGTTTCTCCCCAGTGCCTATTATGTTAAGTCCACTCCCTTACCTTCCCCTATTGGTCCTTTGTAAACCCCTCCCCTGAATTCTTCCCCCTTTTATAACTGTGTTGCAGCCTTTGTTCGAGGCCACTCACTGGCAGACACGTTAGGTTCAATGCCTGGGTGTTTGTCACTCCCTGGTTGACAATAAATCTGACAAGTCCCCAGTGAGTGTCCAGACTCTTTACTCTCGTCGGCCAGCAGCGATTCCATCCGCTGTGAGCACAGCCCGAAGCCTTCTGATGCTGAGGGGTGCTCTCACACTTGCAGCTGGGCGTTGGCCGCTCTCCTGCTGGCTGGACACCTGACTTTAAGGCCACGCCTCGCTGCACCTGGGCTTGCAATTCTGCCCTGAGAATCATGCTCAGTGTGCTTGTGCCTCTGAAGGATTGAGTCCTCACTAAATGGGGCTTCAGGGGCTCACGGGCCCCTCACTCCACACAACTCATTTCCTGGAGAGCTCCAAAAAGCTGGTTGCATGCAAGAACAATATGGTATGAGTGGCATGAGACATTTATTTCATATAAGAGGTATATACCAGGTAAACCAGAAAAGGAAGGTGGTAGGTCCCATGTGCTGTCTCTTTTTTGTTTATTTCAAATCCAGACCATCCATGGTGGCAGGAAGGATCTAAGTACTGGTGATTTTGTCTTCTCTCTTTCTCTCTTTTTCATCTTTATTGTTTTCCCTTCTGTTTTATCCTAGCAAGTGAGGTTATTATCCCCCTTATTTCCATGCCTGAATGTTGTTTTGAGATGGAAGCTTGTCTAGAGCTTGTTTGCTCTAGAAGCTGAGAGCTTGTTGGCCAGCACCTCTACAATTAAATAGGGCGATAGCTGTTCAGACACAATAAAACCTAAGATTTCCCTGACTAGTGGACCGGTGTCTTTGTTCATCCAGATGAGAATTTATAACCAATATCACACTCGCTTTCAGATTGTGACAATGAGTTAAATACAAATTTGTGGATTCTCTTAAAGCAAGAAAAAGGGATTTTCAAATCTATACCAAAGAGAGAACTTCTCTTTTGATTACCAATGCAAGAAACTTCACAAATATCAACTAAATTTAATCTGAAGCAAAAAAAGAGTTGTGTCATCACTAGATGGATTTCCTTATTCTATTCTTAGAAATCAAAGCTGTCTAACAACAAAAATGGAAATAGAAAGCAAAGCTCAAAATAAGTCTCATTTAAGTGGGAATTGTATTCACTTGCCGACTGTGCAAATTTGTCCTCTCAATTAACAGTTGTGCTTATGAACCAAAGAGAAATCAATATTTTTGCAGGTGATCTGCTAACACTTTTGACAGTAACTTGACCCTCTTTATCAGCTATGCTAAAATTAAAAAGAAAAATCAAAAAAGCCCAAAACAGCAACAACAACAACAACAAGAAAAAACCAAACAAAAAAGCAACAAAAAACATTTTTTCTACCTTTCCTCTCTCTTCTGCCCCTGGAAGTTGTCAGTAGCATCATCATCCTGACTATTTTTGTAATGGGAGGAAAGATACCTATATATAGGATAAATTTTTTCCTTACTTCTGTGTTCCACTTGCAAAAAAAGTAACAAATGAATTGCAAAGTATGCAATTATTAATACATAAAATAATCAATGTAAATTATTATTATATGTAACAAAAAGTATTAAATATAGGATTTAAGTATGTGGTTTTGTGACTGTAAACAAATTATGGAGGAATCTGTCTACCACTGCAGTACTCAGGCACATGATTGACAAAATAAATGTGTGCCTAATTTTATATGTCTCAATGTATGTAAAAACAGCCACACATTCTGCCAGTGATGTAGATGTTTCTCTACTCCAAAAAAACAACCCAAAGTATTCTTTGAAATGTGAACAAGAATAAAAATAACACAACAGAATTCCAAGCTATTCCAAGGCATTTCTTTTTCAATATTTTTTTTTCCTCTTTTTCTATTCACAAAAATCTTGCCATTAACTAAGAAAACAAAACCATGATTTTACAATATATTTACATTCAAATGCATCCTCTGTCACTTTCTACTCCTTCACAGCGACAGCATGGAATAAGTATAAATACAGGACATGGACCTTCTGTCTAGAGCTGATCTGCACGAGGGCTGCAGCGCTGCCTTTACAGTCAGAGTGCTCACTGCCTTCTGTGCCTGGGTTTAGGGCTGGAGGTTTGTCCAGAGCACAGAGCAGTTTGTTGAGTAGCAATGCTTGAGATCAACTCAGCCTAATGGACTGCTCTTCACTGGCAGCTGGAGATTTTTATCCTCATGCTAATGTAGAGAACATTAAAAAAAATATTCACCAAACAAGCAGCACTCTTAGTAAAATTGCAAGATTCAGAGTACTTGTCCTAAGATAGTTCATGAGCCAGAGTAGACTTTCCACTCATTTCTAATATCAAACCATGTTTTCAGGGGAGTTATCAAATAATTTGTGCATTTTAAGAGGTTGTCAAGCCCAGGAAAATGTTTCTTTATACAGGCTTCTGGAAAATTCTGTTTCTTTGCCCATGGTCTGCACTTTCTGCCATTTGGTCTTGTTTGAAAATTTCTGAAGACGAAAATAAGTACCTAATAGAAAGACTGATTTTACTTTATTCGACTCAGGAGGACAGTCTTCCCAATTTAAAAATTTTGAGATTTCAAGGTTTCAGTAGGAAATGACAAGCAGACAGAAAACACCCCAGCCTGCAGGCTTGTACTGTATACAGAATCATCAAAAAGAGTGGACAGCTTTGAAAGGAAATGTAACAGCTTTGTCAGCTTACAGGTAAATGTCCTGGGGTGATTTTATGATGCTTGTACCTCTTACCGAAGTACATCTTGGATGGCAAATCTCACTAGAATATCATCTCCCAGCTGCAATATTCAGGGGCAATATTGAGCCCCTGAAGGGCCAGGAAGGCAAAGGCACCACTAACAGAGGTCTACTAAAGCTCTGTTTCAGCCATTTCCCTGTTAGGCTTTTTCAAACCAAAGGGAGTGGGTGTTTATTATGAGCCAAAAGGCAATAAGCCAATGAGGTCATGCAGTTGAACCAAATGAGCAATGATGGGTCATTCCTACAGAACCTACAGCAGAAGGAAAAAGAGGTCAGCAGTTTCAGATGTTCTGTTGTGTGAGCTGTGTTGGTAAGATTTTTGTTTCGGCACAGGTTTGACTTTGAAAATGTGTAAATACCAAAGGAAGACATTTCAGGTGTGGGCTTCCTGACTGATCTGTAGCTGTCTGATATGGATTACCTCTAGAGAGTTGAAGCAAATAGCGGCTGATAGGATACCTGTTGTTTGAGAGCCAGTGCCACCTCTTCTCTGAGTCAGGGGAATGGCTGATTTCTTCTCAGGTCGCTGCAGGTTCTCTCACATTTGGAAAAGTCAATATTTCAATAATCTGTGTTGAAAAGGTGGACTGGCAGTGGCCCTTCCCTTCAGCTGCTGAAAATAAATTCCACAGATTCTTCAGAAAAACACATATCTCTGACCCAGTGTAATGCCTAAATCTGGATCTACCATAGAAGCTTGATAACTTGCTGTTATGGTTTCGGCCTGGCAAAGCCAGAGCCCCCATGAGGACACCTTCTCCCCGGTGTCTGCTGCGAGATGTGACCAGGAATAAACAAAGCAGGCTCCAACTTCAACATACAGAAAAGTTTATTAACTAAGCTACATACAAACAATTACTAAACTACACACAAACACTAAACTACACATACACAAAGGAAAAAAAAAATCACAAGGAGAATGAAAACTACACAGAAACACTTCCCCCTCCTCCTCCAGATCCCCGTACAATTCATCTCCCAAAATTATCCACACTCCCAAAATTATTCACACTCCGTCTGGCACCACCCTTTAGATTGGTCAAACTTTCAGCTCCTCAAGAGGAGAGGGAGTCCTTCCATGTGTCGTGGTGGCCTTTTCCGTCCTTGTTCCGGTGCTCTCACCACCGAACAGGGATCAGGGCTGCTTCCAGGGTTGTCTTTTTTAAGGATGCTATGTCCAGTTCCAGAAAAGCACTGTATCTCACCTTCTCATCCTCTGGGACATCCGTCCCCCCCATATTTTATATACCCCCTGGGGCCGAGGGGTCCACACACTGACTCTTCTTTGGCTCTGGGACATTTCTCCCCCTGGACTCAGTCTCTGTATCTCACGGAAACATAGCTCTGTCCATGACTACACAAAAGAGTCCAGCATTAAATGCCACTCCATCTTCTCCATTCTTTCAACATCTCTCACTCTCTCTCTCTCTGGTCCAGACCTCCATCACTCATTCCATGACTTCATCCTCCTCTTCTCTTATCACTCGTCTAGGAAGGGTTAATGTTCTGTAAGGCCTTCATTGTCCAAAAAAGGGTTAAAAAACTCCTCCAGGCGGCTGGACTCCTGGCTGCACCCCCCCCCCCATCTCCTCAGCTGGGCTGCCTGCTGCCAGCACATATTTACTGAGTTTCAAGGTAACACAGGCAGCACTCTCTCTCTCTCTCTGTCTGTCTCCAAAGGGGGGGGGGGGGGGGGGGAATGGCTGCCCGATGTCTCTTGTTGCTCTCCACCCTTCCATCCTCCAGGGCCTCCTCACTCCCATCTCTGTCCAGGCCCAGGCCTACCGCATGGCTGCCCCTCCCCCGCCCAGCAGCAGCGGCTGGACGGGGGAGAGCTCCGACCTGCGTCCCTCGAAGTCCCAAGAGAAACTCCCAGGGCCGAAGCTCTGCTTTTAACCCCTGGGTGTTCTCGGAGGTGTGTCCTAAAACCCACTGGCTACACCAGGTGCCAATATCAAAATCCAAGCACCCATTGGTTTGACCACAACATCCCAGAATTCCCACTTCTTCCTGGTCAAACCACCACACTTGCTTATCACAAAACTATTCATTATGACTGCAGTCTGAGAGGCCTGGGAAGTCCTTAGATTTTTTGCCCATTGTTTCAAGTAAAAAATGAAAAAAAGGCAAAAAGCATCTCTTCCAGCAGTAGAATATCAATTTCCCTTGAACCAAGATCTCCAACCTCCAGTCATTTAGGATAGATAGATAGGTAGGAACTAAAAGTAGGTGACATGTATTCAAATGATTGAAGTATTGGCCCATAGAAACCAGAAAGTGTCCAGAAATACTCAGACTCAGTGACAAGCTTGCACTGTCTTAGTTGCCCCAGCTGAAAGAAACTCTGCCATATCACTGGGAGTAGTGATCAGTCATTTTGGCTGTGATCAGTGAAGAAGAACAAGTTCATACTACACAAATATTATAAGGGCTTATGGGGTTGGGTTTTTTATAGTTTTTTGGGGTGTTTTTTTTTTTTTTTTTCTTTTTGATACTTGTGCTGATTTCAATTACAGCTGCAATTAAAAAATAGAGAATAACTACTTTGACTTTGTTTACCTAAAGCGTCTACTTATATCTATACTGAATAAACCAAACGTCATATATCTATTTCTGAATTTGATGTTATAAAACTGACATGTCTGGAAAATATCCAAATTATTTAACAAGTGATTGGTGAAAAAAATATGCAAAATGAAAAGTCACTTTCTTGTACTCCATTGGAACCTTGTTCATACTGTGAAATTTTAAGGTAGACTATCCTTGCCCCCAAAACATCTCTGTGTTTCCCTTCAGTGGACTTTCTAAAGAGGGAACTGAAGTGAGGTTTTAGGTAAAATGAAAGTAGCAGCTCTTTGAAGATCAGATTTATGACACCATTTAAGAGATTGGAAATCCTTTGGAATCTTGAGGCACTATAAGTAATATATATATTGCATATAAGTAATATATATATTGCAATACATCAAATTGACTCCCACAGTAGCCTCAACTCACACAGAAGGTCTTTAGATGTTTATAAAATAACAAGTCAGTTCATTTGCAGCATGAGCAACAGAAGTCAGAACTATTCTCACTGCCCTCATGTTTGTCCGTGTTTACAGGGAGGACATGTAGGCTCAGAAAAGCTTACAATACTACTCTACTGTAGGGAGTAACCCCTAATAAAATAAAATATTCCATTTCTTTTTTTTTTTTTTTATCACTCTGTTTATGCTTATTTTTTAAGATTTGATCAGTCATGCTAAAGAGCAGGAGAAAGTCTGTTATTTAAGGCAAAAATTTCACAGCGGAGCCAGTTGCATTAAGAAATGCAGTACACTCAGTACTTAAATTAACATGACTATAAAAAAGCTTGTCCAAAATAAAAGCAGTTTTAGTCCTTCATAACCATGGCAATTATAAGTGGAAAATATCTGTGATACCTCTATTAACAAGGATAATCAAAACAAAATGAATACTGTGCAGGACCCACCTGCAACCACTGCAACAATAGAGTTTCTTCAAGACAGCGAACATGAAAATAAATTTCCAGCTCGTCTAACATACCTTTGGCTCCCTAACTCCAAAAAACACACACTTGGCACCATCAGGGTTAAACTACAGCAGTCTGTTATAAGAGTCCCCAAGGAAGAAATTTTAGGTATTATTCTGGAAACAATCTGATACACTGTAACTATTTTGAGATCGGGTGCATGTCAAGAGACTGGAAAAATAATTTTTTGACATAAAATATGCACAGTAAAACCAGAGAGAAAAAAATAAAACAATGAAAAATAATACTGTCAAGGCAGGGGAAAATGAAACTATCTCTAACAGTAGGAAATAGCATTATTTCAACTGCAATTAGTTTGGATTAGATAGATTATTGCAATTAATAAGGTTGTGGAAATGCAGCTTCCTCAGCATTGTAAAAGTATGAGTTTTCACACACTGTTCTCAGGAATTAAAAAAGCTTAAGTCTGAATTTAAAAATTGCTTTTGCAAGCTGTTAGCTTTTTGTACTACGTACAAATTGTGCAAGCTTTAAGTAGCAGCATATGTTCTGATAACTAAAAAAATTGGAAATCTATATTTACGATTATTATTTGCATAAATATTAAACATGCTGTGGTTTTGACACTAATTTTTAACTATGTAGTGACAAATATTATTAATTTCTGTGCATACACACTGCAGAGGTTAAGTTCATATTAAAACTGTTTAGAACTTGAAATTTTGCAAACTTGAAGGAAGTCTCCACCTAAAACAATGTCAATCTGACTGAAACTGGCATGACTGTAGAGATTCAAAGTAATTGACTCCTGGTATTCAGCTTTGTGTAACAGTTTTTATTCTAGGCACAAAATCAGCTAAACATATATTTCATTCATAGACTGTGAAATATTAAGAATATTTCTTATTTCCCAAAATTTCAAGAGAAAGGAGTTTCTGGAAAAAGTACATTTCAAAAGATATCTAAGTTTCTCACTGCCCTGATAATTAAATAATTCCTTTTTTTTAATTCACACAAGTAATTCATTGTATATCAAAATCAACATAGATACTTTATATTAGATTTTCAGTGTTGTGCTCTAAACCAGACATTTAGAGTGCGTTTTACATGCTATATTGTATGCTATTGATTATATTGTATACAAAGTCACCATGACATAAGTATGAAAGACATTTAAATTTAGTTACTAGGCCGAAGATTAGAAACCATTTCTTTCAAGTATGGAAATTTCTAATAGAATACTTTGTCCTTTTAGATGGTTTGTTTCTCTCCAATGTGTGGAAGGACTCACAACATCTCTCTTCAAGGAGGTGAAATCAGAGGATAGCTGTTATTAACAGACAGAAAGAGGCAAATGATTTGTTCCAGATGAAATAAAATTAACATTTTACTGCAAAATTTCTAAAGAAAGCAAGTAGAAATATTGATGCTAGTAGCTAACAATGAAAGTAGGGTACAGAATATTAGCAAGCTTGAAATTCTTACTTGACATGTGTTCTTCTATCTCCTACACATGACAAGTAAATTTGTAACAAGCCAATCTTAGAGGATACGAAATTTAAGAAAAAAGAGGCACATTCTAATTTGCTAAAATATAAGATTTCAGAATAATGTGTATTAAACTACTAGCTAGATGAATCAGGTATTTCTATACACTAATCTATTTTAAATCATGCAGAATTTGTTAAATTCATTGTTTGACTATTGCATAATATGCTATTTCTGTCTTGGAGTTATTTACAGCATGAAAACAGTTCACTGCCTCTTTTGTCCTAGCATTCTTAGTAGAAAAAAACCTGCTTTTAGGCATTAGGGAATATTTTAAAATTTCCTTCAACTTTAATTTTGGTTGACATACATTCCAAACACTTAATTACACATCTGTTGTTCAACACTCACAAAAATCTTATAAACTTGATGTATACAAGAATATTGTTATTTCAATGAGAAATTATCCTTAACAAAAATTAGTTCACTGGAATAAAATTTTCTGGTTAAATCCTGATGCAGACAACTTGTAGCAATAGTTTCACCTGTGCTAGTCCAGTGGCTGTGCCAAAAATTTAACTCTTCTCCTGACTACCTGCATGCCTCAGAATGGTTAAAAATTGATAAGAAATACCTGAGCGCTGCCTCAAAACTGGGCAAAAATTAATCAAGCAGCTGTAGAGACAGCATTACCAAGAAAAGAATAGTGACTTCAAGTGCAACTTGATTCAATAACTATTAACCTGAATATAGGTAAAAAAATATTTTTTAGTGATTATCCTATTGTACTAATTTGGAAAGGTCAGTCATATGAACAATCTTTTCAGGCTTTACCCAGACTTTCATTAGAATTTAGGAGATTATTGGGCTCACCTGTGCATTATCATTCCCAGAAAACCTTTTTCATTTTTTCTAACTCTCAAAAATTGGAAGGTTTTTGGTGTTTGAATGATAAAGCTAATCTTGACAAGCCATCTGAATAATCAACTAATGAAGAATTTCTGAGCTTGATAACAAGTGTGGGAAGATAACAGAAGAGCCCACCTCTGCATTTTCTTGATAGCTAGAAATGGAAAGCCAAGTGTGGTGAAAAGATATGATATGAGAGGAAGATCTGTCAGAAATGTGAAATTTTAATCCATACAAGTACCAATGAAACTTGCAAACTCTGAAGATAATGGTTGTGCTGCCATTCAATTCTGCATAGTGGCTTTCTGCTTTGCTTAGTGTCCTTGAAGCAAAGGTAATTGGTTTTTTACTCTCCTGTGAACGTAATGCAGTATATGACTGCTCTCACCCCATAGGGAGAACGCATCACACACTAATTGTATTGGCAAATCAGAATCAAATTGTGCCAATACATTCAAGGCTACTAACAGGTTTGATCTATTTAGAAAGCTCTGTTGGTCTTATCTGTGCAAATACAGAATTTTCCTTGACCTGCAATATCACGTGTATAATTAAAATATAATAGCTGGATGATAAATGAAGTTTATACAGTGTTTCAGTAATCTCATAAAAAAGAAGGACATATATTTTCAGAACCTATTATGACCTCTTTGATGGGGACAATTTCTGCAATTTGTCTTTCTTGCAAGCTCTGTTTCATGGCAGTTTATTTTAAGTGATAACATTATTTCTGAAAATAATTTCAGGTAAATTTTTGTAAAATTTCATTTTTCATTGGTAATGTTGCAACTGCTAGCTCTTTTTTGTTTGTTTATAGATTATTGTTGTTATTATTATTATTATTATTACTATTATTACTATTAGTATCATTTATTTTGCTAACTTACTCCTAGTGTGTCTATAACATACTGAGCGGAGTAAGGGAAAACAGAAAATAATTATATGCTCTCTTTGACCTTCGTGATGTAAAAGTAGTAACTTTGGTTTATTCCCTGGCTGGAATAAATAAAAGGATGGTATTTATTTATTTATTTATTTTTATTTAAACCATTGTTCTGGCTTTCTTGTGAATGAGATAAAGAAATATCTCATTTGTAAAACTATCTCTTTTCAGAAATGCAAGCTGTAAGAACAGAGCTGTAATAAGGAATAGGATAAGTGCAGTATTGCTGTGTTTCAGAACACAAACACCCAGTTTAGTTTAAAGATAGAATATAGATATATTCTACTGCATAGTGAGAACAGAGGAACTTCACCTCAGCATGATAAAAGAGATTCTGAAATTTACTTAGATGCAAGTGAAGAAATCCCAAACAATATTTCAAATGTAACATTTTAAGTTTGCTTTTATCACAGTCATGGGATAATGGACATATTTTATAACTTATGAACAACTTACTTCTGAAAAATACTCAGCAGAGATCCAGGAACATGCTTTTCAGATTCTGATCCAACTGTCCTGACAGAAGCTTCATTGCTCAGAACCAGTTAAGTTCAAGCTCTAAGAATTACATAAACTTGCTCCATGAAGGCCAAACACAATTTAAGTGGAATGTGTGTTCACTTCTGAATGCTCCTTTATTTGGGTTACTGGTACTAACCATATAGCTACATCTCCCCTCAAGCATTGGAAGGCTTTTCCCAATCAGGACAATGAATTTTTCTGTGTAATTATATTTAAGTTATATATACTAAAGTAAAAAAGAAAGAACCTGAATTTTCTACCCCTGTTATTCCGCCTCAAGTAAATGACTATGCTACAATGAATTCAATACATAGTTACTTTGGTTTAGTCAGACTTCGTGTACATTTTAATAATTCATTTATCTGCACATGCAGTAGATAGGTAGATTTTTAATTTTGGCCTATGTTATTTCTAGGTAGTGAATATATTGTAGATTAATTCTTCCCTGTTGCCTGATCAAAAGTTACATAACATTATTTTTTTCTAATTTCTTGATCTTATCTTGTGCTCATTGAAGCTCCATAGGAAAAATAAATTACTAAGGAACAGCAAGCAGATTATTTCCATGAGAGGGACTATTCTTGTCATCTTTACCAGTGCTTCCAAACAGTGGAAAAAGTAATAGTAAGATAGATGACTGAAGCCATCTACTTGGACAGGGACACATAGCCTTTGGTTATACTTTCTGAAAGATAGTATAATCAAAGGCTTGATTAAAATTTGGAGAAATTTTAATCAAGTCAATATACTTTCAAATCTAATGCTTGGGTCATGTAGCTCAGTGCTTAAATATCTGTTACGCACTTCAGTGCAAATGTACATCTGATAAAGGAATGTTTGAAAGATAACTCCTTTAATGAAAGACAGATACCTGCAACTACTGTACTAGATGACTAAAATACAGGTGACACCAAAGTTATAAAACCTCAACAGTAGTAATATAATGTCTATTGGAAGTCAAAATTGCTTTGAACTCTTGACAGAAGAAAGAAAACAAGACTTGACCCCCTCACTTTAAAGGAAAAAACCCAAACGTCCGAGTAGACCTCAAAGTTTACTACTAGAGGAAGATTTGTACATTTGGTAAAACTTGCTGTAACCTTGTAAATGATCTCAGATGTCAAAATTTAATGTGGAGAGAGAAGCAGTTGTCCCATATGATAGAGGAAATTCGGGGACTTTACAATGAAGTATCTCTAAATGAAAGGACGACATGGTCTTCCAAATATGACACAGGCTAGGTTCTTGATCTGCTGTCTCAGTAAATGGGTGCAATGTGCTGTAGATCTTCTATTTGAAAAATAAATGTGATCAAGCTCTTTCTCTTGGATTATGTTTCCAGACTGTGTCAAAATGCCTGTATTAAACAAAATAAGTCAAATAACTCTTTAATCATTAGTTTCTTGGTTAAAGTAAGTATAGAATGAACAAATTGATTGAGAGAGATACAACAGTGACCTGAAAAATAAATTCTTTGCAGCCACGACAAAAAAACAAAAAAAATACTCAACCCTCCCTCCCCCAAATTCTCTTACTGCAGTGCTGAGTGGAAATGTCAGGTAGACCACATAATAATGTTGACTAATATCCAGCAAATGTCCTAGTTTCTGCAGACCAAGACTCTTCAGTCTAATCAAAGTTCCCATCTTCTGAGGAATAAAGGAAGTAAAGAAGTTAAACCAAAGTATCCAGCTACGTTATTGCACTAGGGAAAGTTTAGGAACACCATTACAGGATCCTACTAAGAAAACGCAGTGTTTTAATTTTTAACCCTGTTTCTCCATCATCCAGGGTTTTCCCTGTCACTAATTTGCCACAGCCCATTTGTCATGCAAACACAGGGAAAGAGAAGCACTGCCTTCCACCTTCACTGCGAGCACTGTCTGGTGATGCCAAGTGTCAGTGCCTGTCAGGCATCCACACACTGATTCTGTCCAAACTGAAGTCTGCTAAGAGCAGAATCCTTGTCCTCTATGTTTTGTTTTTTTTTTTTTTTTTGTCAAAGTAGGGGTTACGTCTCCTTTCTTGGCTGCAGGTGTGCCAGCCAAATTTCAAGACAGAATGTCTGGTTTTGTGGTTTTTCCTATCTTGCTTGCCCTGTCTCTCTTCTTTGTATCAGTCTCAGTGTGGTTAAAAGGTAACTTAATGTACATGATTGTTAATGTTTTAAAAGATCAGAAAGTTGCTTGCAGCACTGAGATATTTTTCATATGCAGTGATAAATAATATCAACATGAACCTTTCCTTTTTTTCTGCTGTGCAAACTGGGAAAAAAATTCTGTCCTTCTGTATTAATGTCAAAAGAAATGCCTAAAGGATTTATACAGCAGCATATTTGTTCTCTTCACACTTTTGCCTTAAAGTTCATGAGTATCAGTATAGCTCAACACTCTTAGTAGAAATATAAAACCTGAAAAGAATTAGGACTTTTATCATGACCTAAGCCATAGACCATTTATAGAACAAATCTGATCTGCAGTTACCATGTTGCCAAAAACCATAATTTTTTTTCTTATTCAGCTCAGTTGAAATTAAAGTATTGACAGAAACAAATTCTGCCATGAAAGTAGAAAAGTTAATAAGGGGTGATATTGAATCTGTTCTGCTGGTTTTTGGGTTTTTTTCTCTGGGTAATCAACATCTTACATTCTGCACAATGTAGTTGAAACTAAATAAATAAATTAAACCAACAGGAAATGCCAAACTTTTTTTCTGCTTGCTTTTAGCTCTGTATACACCGAATAAAGCTAGAACTAAAAGCTGAGCTGCTGAGCACTGTATTTTTGGCCATAAATTTTAAGTGTGTTGCACAGCCTGAGGGGAACACAAAAGCATTAGGATGTATTTAGATTGAAAAAAGAGTGGGTTTTGTAAGGATGAGAAAGAAATCAATCACAGTCTCCACATCGCTTTAAAGGGTGGTTATTGCATTACTGGACTAAAGTCCCCTAAAGGTGCATCACAGATAGCTGACGTTTGCCACAGTGTCAATCTTTGTCAGTCCAGGTAGTAGCACATTTTTCCTCTATACAGGCAAAAAACCACAAAACCAAATCAAAACCAAAACAAAAAAAAACCCTGTCAAAAAAAAAAAAAAAAAAAAGGCAACAAAAAACAAACCAGCAAAAAAATACATTGTTTTTTACTAAAGAGAACCTGGAAATCCTTGCTTCAGGAAACAGTAGAACAACCTAGAATCTTTCCCCTGCTAGCACAAGCAATCAGCCAACTTTGCTACAAGGAATATACAAGCAATATCCAGAAGTCTTGCCATATTATACAACATGAGGACACATTTGTGTTGCCATACTTTAAAAGTGCAAAGTGTTATGTTTTTAACCATCAGGCCAATGCTGAGCTTTTGTAAACTTAATAGCTAATAGTTAATTACCTAAGTCAATAAAAAGACAACCTACAAGTAAATTTGGTTTGACACAGCAGTGTCAGTAAAGTTATCTGTCCTAACTAAATCTGTTTCTACATGTATTAGATTTCCAGAATAAAATGTATTTTACCTGAATTTATATAGCTTACTTTTTCCAACAAAAGAAACACTTGTTATCCCTTCTTTTATGGGTCAAAAAATGTATGAGCAATATCACCTTCATGACAAAAGAGCAGGAAGGTAAAGGGCAAAGAAGGGAAAAAAAAACACACAAAAAAGAAAATTAATTTATTACAAATCTGTGACTATTCTTATTATTGTCTTCCCTTGATTTGCTTACCTCACTTTTAAAATACCAAATACAGTATAGTTTATACATTAAGTTAACAATGAAAAACATTAATAAATAATCCTTAATTTATTTTAAAAAAATAGAAATAATATTGACAGCTTTTTAATAGACAAAAAGTAGAATCTTACACAGAACTACCTTGCTTAAAATCCTGACAAATCTCTTCACTTTTCACTGTTAGCATTCTACTTGGAAATGTCTCATTCGACATAAGGTGATAAGAAGAAGAACTATTTTTCAATTGTTTTTCTGTTGGATTTACAGTATTTTCTCTGAAAATACTGGAATCCATATTTTAGCTAGAACAGCCTATTTCCAAGACTTGTATATTGAGGACATTTTAAAATATTAAACAATATTGAAAGACCGTAGTTTTCCTTTGCTGTAATTTTGTGGGGAAAATTGCATGCCTCTACTCAGTTTTTCTTGTAGTTATGTTCAAACACAGTAGTTATTTCCTAGCCATTTCAGGCAGGTCCAAGTGCATGTAAATTAACTCAGGTCTATTTTAATAGTGAACCAAAGCCAATTCACTGGCCTTCACTGAAGGGGAAAAATAGTATTACTCAGTTGTGGCAATACAAATAGAAAGACTGTATAAAGAAGCAGTTTGAAAATGGAAATCATAAGTAAGATAAAGTGGTGTTTGCAGAGATTTCAGCTGAAATTAGATGTAAGAAAAAAATTAGAATATTAAAGTACTGCAAGATGAGAATATCAACACTTAATAAAAATGAAAGCTCTAGAAAAATTCAAGTTACAGAAAAATGCAAGAGATTTTGTTTCAAACATTTTTTTTATAAATAATATTTTTTTGCCATTCTTGAACTTACAACCCCAATTTCAATTAGCTGATCAAAAAATAATTTTTACTTGCCAGCAAAAAGCAAACATTCAGAGTCTTCAGAGCTCTATTTTAGCCTTGGAAATCCCAATAGAACTCTTCTTCCAGAAAGGAATCCCGAGGAGTTTGAGCTACAATTCCCTAGTTGTTTATCTTCTATGAAGTCCAACAGAGACCTAATCTTTCTGGAAAATATTTTTATCCATGAGTTGTGAAGCAGGTTTTTTTTATGACAAAAAATTCAAAATAACTTAGGTGCATAATAATGATGAGCATAAGACCTCCCTATGGATTTCTAAAGAAAAAAATCACTGATACCACCTACTATGGATACTCAAAATTTTTGGAAAATTTGGTTCATAATTAGAAAACATTTTGTTCATAATCAGAAAGCCAAAAGACTACAATATTATACATAGGCATACACATAATTGTGTATGTATATATACGTGTGTGTGTGTATACATATACAGATTTATACATACATATATATATATATCTATATATATATATATACACACACATCTATCTATATTTAAATGGATTGTAAGTGGACTTGTCAGTGAAGGTTGATTTGAATTTGTACCTGTGCCAAAAAAGTTATGTTCTTCTGCAGTTATGTTCTTCTCCAGTCTCTTCTCCCCCAGCGTCAGGTCTTGGAGACCTTTGGCTACATGGCACT
The DNA here is from genome assembly GCF_028018845.1 of Melospiza georgiana. Lineage (NCBI taxonomy): Eukaryota > Metazoa > Chordata > Aves > Passeriformes > Passerellidae > Melospiza > Melospiza georgiana. The sequence goes on from NC_080430.1 coordinate 76,531,476, forward strand.
TGTATCAATTTCCTGATCAGACCAACAACTAATTATTTACTCTTAATAATTCTCAGTAGGATCAATGACATTATGTTTTTCAGGCATGACTCCACAATTGTTAGAACTGACTCCAGTGAATTCCTGAGAGGGTGCCCAAGGATGGAGTGGAACCACCCGCCTTGAAGGCAGAACAAGTTCCAACGGGCATAAGCCAAAGGTGAAATTGCACCTCAGAAACAGAAGTTCCAATCAAAAGCTCTGCAATTTATGTTGTATCAAAACAATTAAAAGGAGCATTATTAAAATTTAGGATTCTTATTCTGACTCAGTGAGTCATTTGAGATAATCAAATCAATATGAAACTATTGCAAACCCAACAATCTGAAATAGCTCTGCATCCTTAATGTGGTGGTTTCTTTCTTCACATTTGTGTTTTTCTCTTTCTCCTACTACTTCCTGTGTTTCAGTATAAAAGATCCCCTTTCTTGCATCTAACAAAACTTCTATTTAGGGGGCATTACTTGTTAGGGAGCAACAGCAGTTGTAAAGCAAAAATCAAGATTTATACTTTTGCAATTGAAATGAAAAATATAAATTTGTTTTCAAATAAAAGAAAGTTTGAATTAGAAATTTGAGAAAAAATGAAATTTAAAATTTAAAAAGTAAATTTAATGTATAAAATATCATCAAAGTCCTTCTGCCAACCTTCTTAAATCAACACTTATCCTTAAAATGTTAAGCCACATATCCTAGAACAGGTGTTGTCCTTCAGCTATAACTATTCTAATAAGGTTAGTTAATTGAAAGACACTACTGTGCTTTTTTTGGGTCAAACACAGCAAGTGGTTTTCTTAGTCTACATTGACATAAATTGTATAGTTCTATAGCTTCTTGTTACATATTGCTGACCATCACCATGAAAATGTCATCCACATTAAATCAACAGCTTTCAACAAGCTGTTTCAGGACACTGTGACCATGTGTAAAGTATTTCCTCAGGGAGGTGTTTTGAAAAATATCTCCTGGAAAAGAGGTTGCTTAGAACAACTCTTCTTGCAGCAACTAAAGGAGTTTACATACTTGTCAAAAATCATTGCAAGGTCAGAGATGTCTGCACCAATTCCTGAACTGACAGCTCATGGATAGTCTGACAGCTTTGTGTATGAAATGGGGTGTCAGGAACAACTTAGGAGGAATGAGAAAAACAAAACATATTTGTTTCTTATGTTTTCTGAGTCATATTCAGGAGTTCTTTTTTGTTATACCAAACTGATATTTGGGTTCTTCAGCTCACTTGACATAGTTCAACTGTTGCTTTGAATTGACATTCCCAAGTTAAGAAAAGAAAAGAAAAAGAAAAAGAAATAAAGTTAATAATATGAGTAAAAAAATAGCATTGTAACTCTATTTTGTAATTTGAATGGACATTTTTTTCATCAGTGACAACATTTCACCAACAATGATTAAACAAGTAGCAGAAGGAATCTTCCCAACTTCTTGCATAAGGCAGAAATAATGACAACAGGAGCCAGATTGGAATTTCATAGTTTCTCATATCTAGTTCTTCTTTTGTCCTGAAAATATTATGCATAAGAAGTCCAACAGATAATACAAAGTTGTTCTTCCTGCATGCCTCTGTTTAAAAACCCCAAAGGTTTCATTGAGGAATGATGCCATGTATAAGATAAGAAGAGCAGTGTTTTTACCAACATATTACATAAAATTTTTATAAGGAAATCTATCAGCAGAGTGGCTTCCAGCTCCTCTTCTGTGGATTATGCTTTGTACATTGGTATAAGGGCACTTCAGCTGCCTTGACAGATGTGTCACCTTCTTAGGGGAACACACCTTAATTCCTTTGTTGTATTTCTCTGGTGTTTATGTGGTTTCACACATTGCCTTACCTCAGGAGCCTCTAGCTCATCTCTCTAAGACTTCTCATGAGCTGCAGAGCTACAGACTGAAGCTCCTTTCCAGCACAGGCAAGCCTGGGATGATCCTTTCTGCTCTGTTCCTTTCAGGTCCGTTTAAAGATCTGTAAACTCTGTAAGTCCTGGTAGCTCATGAGCAAAGACCCTCTTTCCCTTTCAGGAAGGTGAATCCTATCCAAGGCCTGGTACTATGTGATCACCTGAAAAATATAAAATTGTGCTGATGACATCAGCCACAGAATCCCATATTAATAGTCTGGGCACATCTGTTTTTTTCCAATGTTGCTGCCCACACTGGAAGGATAGAGGAAGAAGACATACAGTCACTACAGTGACTTCTGTAAGATCAGATTTTGTTCTACTATTATTCTACAGAGTAAGGGAAAGACTCCTTCACTCTCATAGTACATGAAGAATTAACCAGACAGATTTATCTGCACAAAATAAGGAGCAGACCCACTTTCTTCCAGTTTCAAATTCCAATCTTAAAATTGGTGAAAGATAACAGACTACAGATATTTACATATTGGGATAAAATACAAAATTTATTCATTCAAGGGACACATTGCACACCTTCTAGATATCACCTTGCGATTATCAAAACTGCTGTAGTTGAAATATCTGTAAACCCTTAGTGCATATAATTATAAAATTATGTATTTTAATATTTAGAAGATTTTTTAAAAGAAACCATAACAATTTAAGACTCCAGAAAGCTCTTCTGCTTTGTGTCAATAAGTTAATTCACTGGTGTTATTAAAAAAAAAAAAAAAAAGGGTGGTTTTATTGCATTGTTCTTCTCAGGTCACGTTAAATTAAACCTACATAATACATCATTGCATGAAAGCATTGCAGTTTTACACCAGTTTAATTTAAAATTCAATCCATGTGAGCCACACCACAGGCTATGCTAAGCAGAGCCTTTCTGGATTCATTAGAGTGGCTGCTCATTCAACAATAGGACTTCGCTTGCCAGTACTCAGTCTCTCCAAATCCTTGGAAGTCTACTGAGGACACAGCTCTGCTAATAAGCTGCAATGGGGCCCGGTGCTTACAAGCTATTCCTTTCATTGTGCATTATGTTCCTCAAACATTGCCAAGATATGCAGTTTTCAAGTGAAAAGCTGAGTAAATGAGATATTTTATACACTGAATATATCAGTACCCCAGATGGGAAAACTGAGTGCCACATATATCCAAGGAAAAGACAATAACAAGATTGTCTATACAGCTGCTTGCTATTCCTTCATCTATGTGTGATTTCTCTATTTTTCAGTGTAAAAGAAGATCCATCTCTTATCTGGAGCATGACATAATCTTATCAGTTGTTTGTGATTCTTTCAAGGCCTTTGCTATATGCAGCTATTGCAAATAAAGTAATTAAAAAGTTATTCCTGAATTAAACATCACACTGAAAGTAAAACTGAAAAACATATTTACTGAAAAAAGGCAACCTCTATCCTCTCCCACAATGCCTGTATCAGAGAGATGAAAACCGAGTCCCACAGCTCTTTAAGACTTACAGAGATAATGATAACATCTTCTCCATAATGACATCTAACTGGAAGACAAATTCAGATGATCAGTTCAATGCTTGCTTGAAGAAGCAAAAGCTGGAGAAACTACTTCCCCAGTTGTATCCATAAAACTCATTACTTTGGATCCTCTAAATACTGAATGATTGGCTTCGCTCCTCAGAAAACAGATGCTATTTCCTGAATAACAAATTTGGCAGAATAATCAGTGATTGTACTTGCAGCAAACCAAATAATCTTAGGGTCACACACCAACCTGATTTTTGAGATACATCTGCATTCTTATTCTTAAAAAAAAGATAAATAGAAAAGTTGAAAAACAGGAAGAAAAAGGCTAGAAAGAGCATATTTTTTAAAAAGTAAAATCACACATTTTATAGACAAAAAGAACAGATTAACACAATTATTCTTTTACAGCTTTTACTACTTTATCACTAATGTGGGCCTTTTTCTTCAGTCTGTCTTAGTATAGTGACATTTAACCTTTTCCTCAGCAGCAGGGAACCCTTCCCCAATCTGTCTAAGGAATGTCATTTTCTAAGCTGTAAATCCTGCCTTCCCACTTCTCTTTGAAGGTTTTCAGGCTTTCTGAATTGCAGGGTCCCATGTTTACCACATCAGTCCTATTCTTGCCCTTGCAGTTAAACATATACTCTCAGTGCATAAAGTGCATCATCCAGTAATTGCACTTGTGTGACAGATTAATCAGCTCCTTATCAGAAATAACCTTCTCATTTATATGCCTGTAAACAATTAGTGAAGCCAACTAAAATTTCTATTTAATCAGATTGACATAGTTCTCTTTTTAAAAAATATTATTTTAATTTCATAATTTTTTCTACTTTGATATTTCCTGCTTAAAAATTTTCAAATACTTTTTTTTAAACTTAAAATGGTGCTTGGGGGTGAAAACAACCTGCCTTACACAGGAATTGCTGTATCTCTGCTTAGATAGCTAAGACAGTTTTATCTCGAACAACAATTTCATTAGAAGGTTTAAGTGGTTATTTATAGTTATTTATTTCAGCATCATCATCATGTACTATACAGCTTCTCACAAGGTAATTATTACAAATGCTACATTTTTCCTACAGCAAGCTTTTGATTTTTTGTTGCATTTATGTTCCTTTTTGCCACTGGAACAATTGTACATCATAGGAAAACCTTATTAGCAATTTTTTTTCCCCCACACACCAAGCTACTGATAAAAGTATTAAACTGTACTGGCCTAAGAACAAATCATCTCTGGCTGACACTTCCCCATAAAATTGACTTTTGATAACTAAGAGCTAGAATGGTTTTATATCTCTCTATATGTAATGTAGGGATTTTACATAACATTTTAGAGAGAGGAAAGGAGAGAGGGAAAGAGTAATGAACAAGTTGAAGAATATAGGATCAGATATCAGTAAAGTATTTTATGTGCTCTTGAAACAGATGGACTTACTCTTAAGCAACTACCTTAGTTGATGTTAGTAGTTTCTTTATTTCCTTATTATTAGTCTTTCCATGCATTCTCAGATGAACTTAAACTGTTCATTTTATCAGCCTTTTAAACTGATTAAAATATTTACACTCTTTTGATTAAGTCAGAACAAATGTCTATATAATTCCAAAATATCTGTGGTAAGAAAAGCTTACCAAATTATCTATAGTAGGAAAAGCTTATCAAAGTTCATTTTAGGAACTCTTAAAAGAAAGGAAAAGCATTAAAGCCTAGAGACGAAGATGATTACTCCCTCTTTCTCTCCACATATATATTTACAGTTTTCTATCTGAATTCTGCCTGTAACAATGAGATTACATAAACATCAACTCTTGTTTTTAAGAATCTTGTTTTATTACTATTCCTATTTTTTTCATTTACATATAGAACACAAAAGCTGTGAATTTGAAATGCATTTCAGCTATTGTGGCTTCATATCTTTTGTAACAATTTTCTGTTAAAATACAAATTCAAGGAACTTATTATTATCTTCCAAGTTTATTTTGCACTTCTTTGCATAAGTGGTAAGAGTCTTCAGATATTCCGACTTCCAGATTTGCTTCCACTTCTTACAATTCAGGGAAAGCTTCTTAATGTCTTCTCCACCGTGTTTGCTTTTTAGCCTCAATGCCACATCTTTACCATTTTCTCCTGAACGTGTCTCCTGTGTCAGTAAGGTAGTTGAGCTTGGGGGGAGTTTAATAAAGATGACATCCACGGCTGCCTCTGTAATAATTTGTGTGTGCTTCACTGGATCACATCTCAAGTTAGAAAAATAATCTATATTCCTTTATTGTTAGGCTTGTCATCACTCAGTTTATACTCAATCTTTGTTCACACCAAGGAGTATTACTGAGTCACTGTAAACTTGAAAAGGTTCTTGACTGGATATGAGTTTAGAAGTCTATCATAATTTTCTCCAGAGAAAAGCAGCAAACAGTCGTAAGACAAAGGTACAAAAGGGCTGGTAATAAACTTTTCTGCAGATGATGTTCAATACGCTTCCATGATCCAATTAATTGTACATGACTTTTCTCACAACAGAAAAGGATACTTGGTGTCAGTTTCCTTGATACATAGAAGATAAGAAAGCATACTTCAACCCACCCTAAAAACATAAAAGAGTGGTAAATCTGGATATCATATACATACACAGTTACAGAGATATATTTTAGGGAGACAAGGAATGATGGAGAGTTGCATGAATCTCAATGGTATACACAGAGAAAATGGAAAAAGTGAGAGTTGTTTCTGTCATGTTTCTAAGAAAGTAATTTGTATTCTCTGATATTAAATCCTTGCTTCATTTTCTTCAATGGCATTATCAGCTGAAATAATTTATATATTTCAACTCCATGTCAGAACTGACCTAGTCTTCTACATGTCAACTCTCTGTAAAAATTCTATGTATTTTCTATTAATTGCTGTTTTTTCTTACCATATCAAAAGAGTTTAAAGGAGTGCAAAATTATTCAGCCCAAGTTCGCAGAAAACAAGTTGCTGAACTAAGTTCTCTTACTTGGTATTTCTTCCAGAAAATGCAATAATATAATATTGCAATGCTGCAGACACTGTGATTTAATCTTTATATCACAGAATTTATATCACACAATTTTTGAGTTTTATTTGAGTAAGCAAGTTTTTGTAATTATTCTTTCCTGCTTGATTGAATTTCTGTTCCACACCTTCCCTTTTTTCTCATGAAGAGGCAGCAGAGTTTCTCCTTACCTCCCAAGTACAGTCATAACATAGCAAAGTGAAACAACGATCTAAAATCAAATCCTGATTATAATTTCATAAACTGTTAAAACTAAAAAATGCTACACATTCTCAATCATTTCTTGATCACAAGAATGATTGTTTGTTATTTGATTATAACAGCTAAAATATTTAGGCACTTGAAGCTACAAAAATCTTTTAAATCTAGGGGAAAAAAGAAATTTACTCAAATGACATCACACAAGATGATGAACAGAGGTCAGTATAACATTGAGGGGTGTAGCATAGAATCATTCAAGATTATAAGAATGGACAAAGTCTTACACATCTCACTGTTTCTGTTTATTTACTTGGGTGATTTTAGGTGTGTTTTTCTTGAAATTAGGTTTAATTTGACAGTTTTTTATTAAGTGGAGAACTAAACAGTGATTCTGACAGAAATAACTATCACCCTTTATTTTTTAAGAAATGTATCAGTCCCCAACAGGTTTAGAAAAACCAAGTGTGTACAGCATTTACCAAATTCTGAATAGCTGACAATGCCTAAATTATTAAAATGTTACGTTAGAAAATCTAAGGTTAAGAATTTGAAACATACTGTGTTTAGCAAATCTTTTATTATTTATTTCTTGTCTTTCAGTAGAAGACAATCTCAATTTTTATGCTCATTTTTTTACATATATACACATGCATATATGCACATGCACATGTGTATATAATAATACAGACACAATAAATATGATCCATAATTCCTGTCCTAGAAGATAATTTTATGTTCCTGTTTGAAGAAATTGACTGCTTTAAATGTTGAATTGACACAATTACTTAGTGATAGTTTGCAGAATAAACAATCTCCTACTAATTCATTTTTGCCTATACATCAGAATTTTTTTTCAGAAATTATTTGGGTTTTATAGTGGGGGTTGTAGAGAGGCTGCAAGGTGGCTGCTGTAAAAAGTTACTGGAAGCTTCATTTATGTCTGGTGTAGCCAGTGCCAACTGACTCCAAAATGAACCTTTCACCACCCAAGTCTGAGCCCATCAGCAACTGTGGTAGCTGAGATAACTGTTTAAGAAGGGGAAAAAAATCTTGCAACAACTTCTCGAGAAAGGAGCTTGAACACATTAGAGAGACAGCCACATCACAGCAGATGAATGCCCAAAGGATGCTGTAAACTCATGCTAAAATGGACTTCTGGCACAAACTGTGGACTCAGAGAGAGAGGAGTCCATGCTAGAGCAGGTTTGCTGGCAGACCTTGTTATCCTTTGGGGAACCCACCCTGGAGCAGCCTGCTCCTAAAGGACTGCTCCCCATGGAAGGGACTCATGCTTGGGCAGTTAATGAAGAACTGCAGCCTGTAGGAAGGACCCAGAAGTTCATGGACAGCTCCTGTGAGGGGACCCTACAGTGGAGCAGGGAAAGAGTGTGAGGAGTCCTTCACATGAGGATGAAGCAGCAGCAGGGCCATGATGTGATGATCTGACCACAATCCTCATTCCCTGTCTCCCTGCACTGCTGCAATGAGGGAAGTAGAGCTCAAAAGAGCAAAATTAAATTCAGGAAGAAGAGAGAGGAGAAGGGAAGGTATTTTAAAGATTTTACTTTATTTCTCATTTTTCTACTCTGATCTGATTGGCAATAAATTAAGTAATTTCCCAAAGTCAGTCTGTCTTTATCAGGAGATCAATTGGTGACTGATTTCTCCCCATGCTTATCTTGACCCATAAGTCTTTTGTGTTATTTTCTCTCCATTGTCCAGATGAAGAAAGGAAATTATAGAGAGGCTTTGGTGAGTACCTGGCACTAACCAGGGCTAACCTGCCACAAAACATGTTAAAGATTTTATTGTTGCTTTATACAAAAAAGCCCAGAGAAACAGATCTACATGCAGCCTTCCCTTTGTACTGTCTGATCTCTCAAGCACTGTTAGAATATTCTTTGAAATACCTCCAACATGCCTCAAATCTGAAAAGCCATTAGCAGATGCTTAGTACCTATTTAGTTCTAAATGTTATGTTCACAAAATATCTCCCATAACATTTGAAAAATCCATTAATTCCTACTTCCTTGATTTTATCCTCACAGTAGGCAATGTTTTTTCTTCTTCCTGGATTAGCAGAGCCATAACTTCTGGAGTCACAATCTTACAAGAAAATCTTCCTTATTTATCAGTGATGGAATAGAAAAAATAAATTTTCACTTCCCTTGAAATAGAGGGGAACTTGAAATTTGAGAAGCAAATACTCAAAAATCTCTCTCTATATTTGAATGCTTGAGATAAATAGTGGAAACTTTTCAAGCTTAAGCTATGATTTTAGCTTCTATCTGTAAAGTGTCACAAATCCCTAAAAAAATGAAAAGATGAAATTGCCAGTTAATAAGCAATTGCTAGCTGTTTAAGAAGTTGTAAAGTCTTATTTTATCCAGTTTAGATCAGAGAAATACACCCAGAGATGTGTTGCATTTCAGACATATCTCTACACTGGAACCTTCATTCTTATGCGGTTTATAAGATGAAATCATCCTGCATCAATAGAGGGGGAAGCTCACTGATTTATCTAGATATTTAAGACCACTGTATGGTACTGTCCATGTGTATTTGTCAAACTCCAGTGCACTAAACAAAACTTTTAGCTAAGAGTTGGAATCAATAATAAACACATCTTAGTGAGTGCACACTATGGAAAGTTAATGCACAGAGATAATTGGGCATGCTTACAAATTCATTGTAGAGATGATTTTTAAGGATTTTTTTTTTTGGAGACATGCTGTTTGTGCAATATTAGAATACAGAAAAAAATGTTTTTAAGGACAATCACAAGTCACATATCCTGGTGTTTGGAACAACAAGGTTGAATACAGGTTTTCTTCTGGATTTTGCCAGTAAAAGTAGTATTATGATATGCAGAACTCCAAACTTGAAACTGAAGCCCAAAAGGGCATTAAAATACTGTACCTGTACCTGGAACTCAAGAGCTGAATATTGCCATTTCAGTCCACTACTAAAGTGGAAAATGAGAAATAAGACTGTTCCTAAATTCTGCATTTCTAAAGAGTCTTAATTGCTCCACTCAGAAAATAAAACAGTAGTAATAACATCCCCTCACATACCTCCCTCCACACAAAACCAACCAACCAACCAAAAAACCACCCCAAACTGACCTAAAAAACCCCTTGTATTTCATTGCAGTAGTACCTTGGGAAATCTTTAAAGAAAAACAAATTTCTCTAATTGGAAATGCTCCTTTCTACATTGAAATGTTCTATGACAATGATCACTTCTGTGGATTTTAAGGAGAAGTTTCTATATTAGAATAGCTAATATGCTTGAGGTTGATTCCAATTTGATTTAATTTTATTTCTTTCAACCAGAAGTCTCTAAGCAGTACCACTGATTCTCAGATTGGACACAGTAGTAAAAAGTGAGGTTGCAGAGCTTAAAATAGACAGTGAGAAAAATAGAAAGGGGAAAAGAGAAGGCAGACACAAATGTCCTGACCATGAGGATGCTGTGGGGAATGTTCCATGGTCCAGGAATCTAAAGCAAGATGTAGCAGCTGTGGTCCCACATCCTGTACTTGACTAGGTATTTTGATACAGTGACTCATATAGATCAAAGTAGCAAGTTTGTTTATAGTGGAAGCCAGTGCCCAAATATTTACATGTTTGGAGTATATCAGGATCAGACCTTCAGCACTGAAGATCTTATTTTGAGACAGATATTTATCTAGAAACTCTATTAGCAATAAGCAGCCTGAAAGGTTGATTTCATGGCTCAGATTAAGAGACTGTTGGTACTTTGTTTGTAGATAATAATTTCCTTTGGTAATTGCATTCAAGGGTATTTACACCTGGGTGCATTCAGAATGTTTTGAATTGTCTTTGGTATGCTTCACTTTAAGATTGGAAAGCAAATGGGCCAAACTGTGAGGTTGTTTTATGCATTAAAATTTGATAGTAACTTATTCTTTCATTCTTCGCCTCCAGTGGCATGCTCTTAATTGGTTCCTAATCACTGAATTGCAATCGTGGTTTATGGCTTAGCTAGCAGTCTTTAAAGGTTTGGTGCAACTTCATGTGCAACTTTAAGAATACAACACTATTTCAGTGAATATCATGAGCAGGCAAGGAATGAGTCCTTTCACTTTTACCATTTGTTTGTGCTGCAACAAGACATAAGAGTCACCTTAGGATTCACTCAATCACTGCTGATACTTAATTTATCATAAGAATCCTGGGCTTTTTGAAGTCCAAAAATTTCTAAAGATTGATGTGGTTTGAAAAACTGAGGAGAGCTTTGATGCCATAGCATTCCAGAATGGAGCAATGAATCCTCATATTTATGTTTTTATTTCCTTTGTTTAATAATCTTCATATTATTTCCTCACTTTTTTATATGATAGTAAAAGATAAATCTTTCTCTGACATACATTTTCTAGACAAAAAAAGATAACAACATACACGATCAGATATACCCATAAACTAACTTACATACTTAAAGTACAGTAAATTACACAGTCACCTAATTTTCATTACTGAGATTCATGTGCTTCCTTATCTTTGATATACTGATTTATTCTATTCTATGGCCCATCCAAATGAATACTTTTTAAATAGCAGCAGGACTGCAGTAGGTCATTAATGAGTCTTAGCAAGTAGTATTTTGCTGGTTGAAAATTTTACCTATGTTTAGAAAAGCAAGAGCAAGAGCATGTTAAGTCTCATCACAATCTAGACTTGGTTCTGTTACATAATCAACATGTAAATGTTGATCAGAGATTCCACTCTGCCACATACATTTCCCATTACAGTCAAGAAGACCTCAGCTTGTGCTGAAGTATTTTCTCAAATCAGGGCCTTATCAGGTCAATTTTGACACATACACTACTGAACAGGAGATGAAAATAAACTATCCTTTCAATGATCCACTTTAAACTTTTTCTGAAGGAACTTCAGCTGAGACTTGAAGACCAAGCTTGTAGTAATTTTATTTAATTGTATTTAAGTGCATCCAATTTCTTCCTCTCAAGGGTAAATAAAGTCCTTCATTATATCCAAAGAAATATTATTTTAGTAAGCTCCATAATTTCTTCCAGAAGTCTCTATTTCTTTTGAAGCTATCTATCATTACTTGGAATGGATAGATCTTCCAGCTAACTATCAGGTTAATATCCAGTTACACCCAGGAGGGCAGGAGCTGAGCCTCAGGGTTGCCCAAGCAAACTTCAAGGAGACATTAAAGATGTCTCACTCTGACCATAGTAGTTTTGTGCTCCGTACATGAAGCTTTCCTTTCCTTCTAGACAGCTTCTTTAGTTATCTTTATACCCCCCCACTCAGAAACTTATTTCTTGGTATATGAAGAATAATAAGATTTCACTTGCAATATTGCAAGGGAACAATGTGAGGATGAAGTGAGGGGTCTTCTCAACAAAGATCTTGTATAAAATGGTGTATCTTTAATTAAATTTAAAAAGAAGGAAAATCACTACAGATGAGCCGTCAGTGCTCCGCATAAGTTTTGAAGGTGACTTTCAGAAACTAGGAAACACTTTTATCTCGTTTACCTTTTCCCTTAATAAACTACAATTATTCAACATTTCCTTTAGTTAAATAGTAAGGTAAGAGCTTTCATGCTGTGCATAATGGCAGTACTAATGACTTGATCATTGTATACAAATGTTTAGATAGAGGCATACTAACTCCCTCATTTAATCTTATCACTCCTAATTTTTTTCCTTTTTACAGCTAATAATCTTCGTGCCAAAACAGTGTGTTCAGGGAATTAACTGACAGCAGAAATTATTTGAAAAGTGTTTTTAAAACTGTCTATGACCATTTTAAGTCTAAGAGAGTAGTTACAATATTTATACAGAACCAGTAACCAGGTAATCTATGCTATGGAAATCATTACTATTACTGAGCATAGTCATAATCAGTCAGTGTTTTTTTTGTTTTTTTTTAAAGGAGTTGAATTTCCCATCTGACATTTTTTATTATAACATTGCTGTGCTTGCTGGCAACTGATATCAGTATCTATTTTTTTAAGGAATATTCATTTAAAAAAAAAAAAAAAAAGCTTCTTGGACTGCTCTAACTTAACCTATCAGAGTTTTCTTCTTAACCTCAGAGGTTCACTTTTAATCTCAACTGATTTCTCTTTCAAAGATGGGAATAACCCCCTCAGTGATTTCTTTTCTTGTTTATGAACTGACATGTACAGATTTCAGCATCTGTCGAAGGGCTGATCTGGAGATAGAAAGTAAACAGTTTAACTGAAGTATTAAAACCAATGAACATGATAAGAATGCTGCTGCTGACTTCTATTTCAGAAAATGACCGAAAGCTTCAACATGTGTCATATGCCACAAATTTCTTGGGCAAAGTGACAGTGAAATACATATTACAATTTGCAGTATCTCAGCTGGCTCAGGGTGTACGACAGTGAATACAGTACATCAAAAATATAATCTGATATCTGGTTACTTGCTCAAAACAGATTCAGATCCTCTTGATTTGAGGGAATATCATAGCTGACTATCTTTCATATAATAGAGTTGCTACATCTTAAAAAATCCACCTGACACAGAGAAAAAACACTGCATTTTCAAAAAAGTATACAGAATTTTTACTTTTACTGCAGATAATTTCAGAGCTTATGAGGTGTGATCAACAAATAGATAGTCATTACTTTCAAAATTCATTGATGATACAAAATATCATATGATCTAAACTGGTTCCACATATGAAGATCTCAATTTAATCTGTGGTAGAAAAAAACCATCTTGCCTGGGGGAGGCATACATAAGAGTCTAGGACCAATTATGAATGTTGACTGAGAAATAAATTGAATCAAATCATTAAAAATTCAGTATTTACTAATATTAGAATATAAGATAACTTTAAAAATGCATATTTAAATTTCTTTGATGATTTCCAGAGGAAAGATAAATAATATATTTTAATCATCAAAACTTCTGCATTTATTTTCTTCAAAAATCACAGGTAAAAAAAAATTGCCCCAAAAATTGTTGCTGAACTCAAGCTATAGCTTATAAATTTTGTAACCAGCTTACTGCTTCAGGCACTGCTGAAGTTTAAACATTTTTATTACTCATTGTGCGCACAGAAAACTATGAAGAGTGAGCACACAATACATTACAAATAGATAAACTGCTCTGAAAATTAGTTTTCTGACCATCACTTCAAATTTTGAGGATAGCTAAAATCCAGCCTTTAAAGTAAAAATGGATTTGATTCAATTGGAACAAGACCAAACTTCTGAAATGTGCAGAACTTTCAGTGTCAGCAAATATGATAGGGGTAATTATTTGAGCTAATGTTTCTGAAGAAACTGGAACAAAAATATTGATAAGAATCAGTCCTATAAGTACTTTTTCAAGACATAGAAATTTTGGGTGCTGATTGACAAAGCATTTTCTTTTTTATTGCATACCTTGTCTGGAATTCCTTACAGTTCTATAGAAAACATTTTATGAAGCATATGCAACTCTCTCAGCAGAAAATAAAATATGGCAAATTTTTGGTGTCATAATATATAGTATCTTTTAGGTAAGTCCAGGTGAGACACAGTATTGGATTTAAAAAAATCAGTTTACAATATGTGACAATGGAAGAGGTCAAAGGCACTCAAAGCCAAGTCAGAAACACTAAATTACTTTCTGGTAATTTTCTTAACAGGTTTGGATGTGGAGGAAACTTACATACTATCAAAAAAATTCGTACAGTATAATATTGGAAGGAGGAGAATGAATAAAGTATTTTTAGAACAGTTTGGATTTCTTTAGTGGAAGATTTCATACATGAAGGATAAGTCTGATACAGTATCAACATCAATAGATATTTTAAGGACACCTTCAGCTTGTGCGTTATTTGTTATTTACCACAAATAGCATTGTAAGGCTTTAAGTAAGTAGAATTTTAATATACGTTTATGTCATGAAGACAAAACTGCTGCAACCTTTAGCTGTACACGAACAGAGAGCTCTTGCAAAACATTTATATTTATATAGCTTTATACACATAAACATCATAATTTGAAATGAGTACAATATCAAACACTTTTTTTCTGCAGGTGTACACTAAGAACTAGAGTTAGCCTGGTATTCCAAGTACTAGTATAGCAGAGTTCTACATGCCAGCCTTTTTCAAACAATGTGCTCTGTGCACAGGAATTCTTGCTGTACACTTTCTTTGGTATGTAACCACACACAGACTATGCATACACCTAGCTACAGCTTCAAAAATTTACATTAAAATGAGGCTATTACTCTAGTTCTCTAACCTGCATGGATGTAAACATCAAAGCCAACAATTAATAAATTTTAGTTATACAACATTTTTCCTTGTTTTATGCATCTCACTGAACAAAAAGACTGCACTTAACTGGAAGCAATCTCATTAATGCCTCTTACAAGATGGGCTTAGCATGTTGCCCCTAATCAGACTAGATTTCCTAAAAGATTTCATGAAGCAATATGTGTTTCAAAGTAGTGAATTTCTAGTTAAAGCAAATATAACACGAAAAGATGAACGTGCTACATTATTTGTAACTCAAAGTCTTTAATATTGTTGGAAAAGAGACCAAAGTTCTTGTAAACCATTTTTTTCCTTCAAGTCTACCTTTCCTAATTTTATTAAATATATATATTGGAATTGGAATCTATTTTAATGAAATTGTGCTCTGCAACCAGTACATTACTCAATATTTTTCTCAAAATAATAATTTAAAAAATAAATTATAAAAGAAAATATTAACAAAATATGAAGGGGAAGAGGAATGGCTTCATTGAAATTTCCAAAAGGACAGAGTTTATAGATATATCTGAAATACCTTATGGTGGTACGACAGATACTTTATTCCACTAAGGTTTAAAAAAGCAAAATGATTGTTAGTTTTTAACTCTTTTCCTCCTCCATACAATAGGCAGCACATCTGTGGGACTCCTTGTTAAGAGAAAGTGTTGGATGAAAGTTTATACAGGTTCTAGAAATGATTCACAAACACATAGAACATAGAATATATAGCAAATCTGTGGAACATTTTTCTAAAGTTTAGTGTCATGCACACTCACACTCAGCATGAGGAACACAAGGACAATGGACCAAGATTAGCTATTACTTTAGCATGTCACCTATTTTGTCCTAAAAATCCCAGAAAGTCTGTTGATCTGTAGGTGTCCAGGTGAATGCTATTTGTAACTCTCTTAAGTCTGTTTCTTCAATTTCAGATTTTCCAGCAAGTCTCCATCCTGGAAAGGTTCTGGTATGGCAATGTCTCCATCTTCTTCAAAGCAAATATTCCTGTAAAAAATTAATTTAACTTTTCTACAATGTAATTATATTTTCCACAAATTCCTTTTATGCTTACTGTCCACAGATCTTCCAGCTAATGGGAGGCTTCTTTTTCCTCATGTCTCAGGAAGCTAGTACTAGTTTTGACTCCTTTTTGTAGCTGCTCATGAAATTATTTTCTGGTCCAACTATGTTGACATTTTTGTCTGTCAGATTTTGTAATACTTTTCTTTGTTCAAATGCTTCTTACTATGATTAACTTTTGCCTCTGGTGTTTGGCCATGCTGGGTCTCCTTTTAGACCTTCTCAGGCATTTCATAAATGGGTGTGAACTAGCACTGTGCTACCAGTATGTTCTTCAATGCCTTTTGGACTTCCTGCAAGCATGCAATTCTCTGAAGCAGATGTCACATTTAGCTTCTTTTTAGCAAGGTTTCTCATTTTCACCTAGTTCTTACTAAAATTTAGCAGTGAATTCTTTGGCTGTTGTTAATTCAGTAGGGATTCTGAGGATAAGTACCTTACAGTATAATTACTGATATCACCTGTTGTGATTTGGCCTTTTTCCATAGAATAATTGAGGTAATCTATGTATTTCTTTCAGGCTGTCCCAGACTTGTTTCAGGATATACCAGTCCATTTTACCTCTCTAGTTTTTTGGGTAGCAATGTAGACAGACTACAATACTCCTATTGTTTAGGTCTAAGAGTTTCAATTAATGAAGTTTCTGGTACTTGAGGTAGAAAGTTTACTAATTTGGTTTAATTCCAAGAACTCTTAAATCTACACCTTTAATTCATCCCCATTATGTTTCATGCTCTAATTTCTATACATTTTGTAGCAGAATTCTATACTGTTCTGTTATTATAATTGTTCTCTCATCAAGTTTTTAATTTCAACATTGCCTTCATTTAAGCCATAGAATACCAGCTTTTTTATCGTAGTTCTTCACCTTCCAACATTTGTATAAAAGTGAGTGCACCACACTACCTGTGAAAGAAAAAGGGTTTTTAAATAACACTTACATTCTAATGGTCTTTTTGATCACTGCTATCTTCTTACTTACCCTTCACCTGAAAATACAGAATTATTGTGACTTGCCCTTTGAGATATTCTCTTCAGCCATGTGTCATCTGACTGTGCACTCCTTTATGTAGAAATTCAGTAGCAATTGCTTAAATAGGCTGCTGCTTTGTTGGAATTCCCTGGTTTCTGATGAGGATGACAGATTTCCTCTTTATGCTATCTTTTTCTTTCCAGCATTGAAACCTTACCTCCCTCTACTTGGTTCTGTTTTGAAGAATTCGGAGGCCTGTTTGGATCCGGAGGATCTTAACCTGTGTAAAAGGAGGAAAATTATGCTAGACAAGGAGTTGATAGGGCTGATTGAAAGGCCTTCAAACTAGGTTTGAAGGAGGAAGGGGATAAAACCAGGTTCCGCAGAGATGAGCCTAGGGGTGGTAACCCCAGAGTCTGGGGTGAAATCAGCCCAGCTGAAGTGCATGTACACTAATGCTGCACAGGCAACAAACATGAGGAGCTGGAAGCCATGGTACAGAAGGAAAGCTGTGACACAGTAGGCATCACAGAAACATGGTGGGATGACTCGCATGACTGCAGCGCTGCAATGGATTAGCAGCGTGAAGAAGGACCAGTGGGACACATGGGAATTCATGTGGTGGTGGTATCTGTTACTTAATCTCTTTCTCCCACTGTCTTTCTTCCCTCTCCCTCCTATGCTACCCAATTTCTTTCTAATTCTCTGCCTTGTATTAACTGCTATATAGAATCCATAATATTGACCAGCATATGGTCTCATTTGCACTTTAATTCAGGCTGAGGCATCTATTATAAACAGATAATAACATGGAAGATTCCACTGGAACTCAGGGGAAAAGGAGAATTTATAACTTTTGAAAGAAAGGCCAGGCAACTTGGGAAGAATACAAGGATGCTGTTAGGTCATGTAGAGAGAAAATTAGAAAGGTGAAAGCTCAGCTAGAGCTCAATATGGCCACACTGTGAAAGATTAATAGAAGTGTTTTTATCAATATGTTTACAGAAGGAGGGCTAAGGAAAATCTCTGTCCTTTATTTGGCATGGGGACATTGTCACTAAGGATGAGAAGGCTCAGCTATTTAATGCCTTCTTTGCTTCAGTCTCTAACAGAAAGACCAGTTTTCCTCAGGGCTACCAGCCCCCCTGAACTGGTAGACGGGAAATCTTCTATAATCCAGGAGAAAATAGCTGGTGATTCCCTGTACCACTCAGGCACTCACAAGTCTGTGGGACCAGCAGGATAGGATTCCCCTGAAGATACTGAGGAAGCTGTCTGAAGATCTCACCAAGACACTCTCCATCATTTATCATAAATCCTGGTTAAGCGAGAGGGGTCCCAGATAACTATGGGTTAACCAGTGTGGTACCAATCCACAAGAATGATCAGAAGGAAGATACAGAGAATTATAGGCCTGTTGTCTGGCCTTGGTTCCAGGGAAGGTTATGAAACAGGTCAGAGTGAGTGTAATCAAGCAAGTGCAATCATGCAGCACGTACAGAACAACCAGGGCATCAGACCAAACCATGGTCTGGTTTTAGAAAAAAAAGTCCAGTTCGGCCAACCTTTTATGATCCTAGGGAATGAGGGGAAGATTGATGATAGAATCTATCTACCTGGACTTCAGTAAAATCATCAATAAATAAACAAAATCTTTTATGACATTCTCCAGGAGGAGCTTGCAGCCCATGGTTTGGGCAGATGGACTCTTTGCTGCATTGGAGGCATTGTGTTAGAAGCTGTCTGAATGGCTGGGCTCAGAGTGTGGCAGTGAATGGTGGTACATCCATTTGGCATTCTGGTGGAATTCCCCAGGACTGGGTGAGACAAGTCCAGTTTAATATCTCAATCCACGACCTGGACAAAGGATCAAGTGCACCCTCAGTAAGTTCACAGAAATTACACTATTGGGTCAAAGTGTTGATCTGATGGAGGGTGAAGGGCAGAAAGGCTTTGCAGGGGGATCTAGACAGGCAAATGTTTTGAGATTTTATAAGGAGAAGTGCTGGGTCCTGCACAGAATAACATCATGCAACACAACAGGTTTGGGGAAATGTGGCTGGAAAACTGCCCAGCAGAGAAGGACCTGGGGGTGATGGTTGACAGCCAGTTGAATATGAGGCAGAGAGAGTGCCTGGGGGGCCAAGAATGGCAATGTCATCCTGACTTGTATCAAGAATCGTGTGGCCAGAAGAACCAGGGCAGTGATTGTCCCCCTGTACTCAGGGCTGGTGAGGCCACATCTTGATTAGTGTGCCCAGTTCTGGGTCCTTCACTACAAGAAGGACATTAAGGGGAAGAACGTGTCCATAGAAAGGCAACAAAGCTGGTGTAGGGTCTGAAGCACAAATGTTGTGAGGAGTGACTGAGGGAGCTTGGCATTTTTATCCTGGAGAAAAGGAGCTCCAGGAGAGGCCGTATCTCTCTCTGAAAGGAGGGTGTTGCAAGATGAGAGTCTTCTCACAGGCAGCTACCAACAGGACAAGAGGAAATGGCCTCAGTCTCTGCCAGGGTAGGTTCAGGTTAAACACCAAGAACTTTGTCTTCACTGAAAAAGAAATGCTTTGCAATGGGCTGCCCAGGAAGGTGGTGTACTCATCATTCCTGGAAATGTCAAGTCAAGAAATGACTGGATATGGCACATGTCCACGGTTTATGGTTTAGTTGGCATCAGGGTGTTTTGTCAGAGGTTAGACTTGGTGATATCAGAGATATTTTTTAACCTTTTTAATTCTATAAGCATTTTGGAGAATACTAATACTAAAGAGTAGGAAACTGAAAGATTGATGAATCACACAAAAATAAATTCCAGGGCTGAACAACAGGTCTCAGCAGCTGATGAATAGGTTACCCCTATAGATACCTAAGTTCCACAATCCATCCAGATTGTATGGATTACCTCTCCATTGACTACAAAGAGAGTTTTAATATATGTTAATATTTGGACACCTATTTATAGAAACCAATAATTTAGATGTTTTAATCTTGATATAAATCTAATCTTCAGATTCTCCCAGCTCAAACACGTTTGGAATATTTTGTCTACGATCAGTAGCTCAGTAGTAGGAAGGAATAATCTATTTTTTTTTCCCCAGATTTTGTGTTATGTGACTTCTGAAGGGAGGACGCCACAGACTTAGAGCAAGCCAACTAATTGATGCAGTGTAGAGTGATTGTAAAATGATTAAGATTCCAGAGAGTTTAGCTTTATAGAAGATGCTTAAAAGGGTTTGTAAATACCTTTTCATTAATGCAATTATTTTGCAAATTTTAGTTAGGAATTGCACAAGAAAGGACACAGAATATGACAAAAATGCAGGACATGAGGCATACTGCAGATTACTAACGGACATTAATACTTGATCAAAACCAGGGGCGGGATAAAATCTTCCCAGAAAATTTTAGAGGTGGGAATCATCCTTTAACATACAAACACCAAAAAACTTTATGCACATTTAAAATCAACTCCTTATGATGTCAAAAGCATTGCAGATTCATTTTATGTATAAGACTTAGTCTTTATACCAACATGTTATGCTAAATGATTCTGATATTATAATTATAGATGGTTTCCATAGATACATGAAAAAAAGGCTGACATAGTATGGTAAATATTAAATTGCATTCAGAATGCACTGAAGTGTAAATTTTCAGATGAATATATTTATTTGGGAGATTTATAGAAAGGAAAAACAAATAGAAGGTTTTATAAAATAACATGTTAAACAGATTATGAAAATAAAATGTTTCCACATTCAGTACTGAAATTTTCCCCCATGGAATTGAAAGAGACTAAAGTTCTAGTTTTCTCTTTCCTACCAAATCTGCCTTGTTTGCTGTAGATAAAATGTGGAGGGAGAGAAAAAATAGTTTAGTTTAGCATAGGGAGACCCACAGTGAAAAACATAACCCAATGGCCAGTATTCTCCTAGATGCCGCTTGATTTCCAGCCTAAACTTTATAAAACAGAAGGAAAAAGTTCAAACGTATCTTTTCAGTATGCTATAACATTTTTGGTTTTCTAACCAATTTCTTTTGAATTATTTTTGCAATTGTCTAGCTTCATTATTGTTCTTCTTCATCAGTTATTCCTAAATATTTGTCAAATATTCTTAAAACCAATTCTTAATTGTCTTTGTAATTGATTCTGAACACACTTCAAATAAATCAGCATTAGAGCTAACATAAACATCAATGGGCTTTGGAGAGGGTCCTTTATGACTAAATTCTCAAAGTGGCAAGAACAACTATGAACAAACATCAACATACATGCACAGCTCCAACTTTGAAACTGATAGAAAATAATCACATTGCACATTGCACTTGAACAAATGATCTTCTGATACCTAACACAGATGGGGTTAGCCCTTGCCCAAAATTCATTTGTTCCCTAGAATACAAAATATCTTTACCCTAACATTGGTTAACAGCCATTACATAAGAATGAACCTGAGTTGGTACACAGGACTCCTTAGAAATCCCTATGAGACAACACCTAAAAAGAATGCTGAAATGCTATTGCATCTTCATTACAACTTCATTAAGGTAGAAATTATTGATCAAATTGAAATAGTGTGCTTTTTTTTAAGTTGTTCTATCACATCATGTCATTGGTTCACCTGTGAATTATCTGACTTAAAAGAAAATTGAAACTAATTTTTTAGAAACATGTGGTATGTGACCATACATCCATCTTTCTTCAAGCAGATACTACAATCAAAATAAGTATTTAGTATAGAATTCCATGTGATAAAAATCAATCACAAATATCTTTTGTCACACTCTGGTAAGCATTGAAATGTTAAGTGTTTGCATTAGTGCAATACCTGTTTCAACAGAGAATAAAAAACGTCAAAAAGACACTAAATAGGACACCACTCATTTACTAAGTACTCTTTCATGTAATCCAACATAAACCTCAAAAGATAACAAATAAAAAAAATGTGAAGAAATTCTAAA
Organism: Melospiza georgiana; assembly: GCF_028018845.1. NCBI lineage: Eukaryota > Metazoa > Chordata > Aves > Passeriformes > Passerellidae > Melospiza > Melospiza georgiana. Next base: position 76,553,463 of record NC_080430.1, read on the forward strand.
ACATTGCCACAAGGTAGTACTACTCTATTGTACTGAAAGTCATCCACTGAAAATTCAGTGCTCCATAAACTGCAAATCATTATGAAGGCTAACAGTAAATAGTACACTGTACTCCTGTGAAGAGAATAGAGGTGTTGTTTAAGAGAAACTAAACTTTTTAAAGTCTGCTGTATTTCTGGCTTTTGTGCAAACATTTCTGATTTGCTTATGAAAAAGTTGTATCAAAAAAGACTGGTTGTATTTTGTGGATAATCAGCAAGAGTCAGAATTTGTCTTTTACTGCTTTGAATGAAGACCAGAGCTAAGAAAACTTATAATATGCACAAAGAGATACTGCAAAATATAAAGTGTCCTGGCTCACTTACAGAATGTCAAATTGTACAACAGTTGACATTTGCAAAAATAGAAGCAAAATCCGACTTCTCTTTTTTTTTATATAGCTAATATTGTAAAGTGTCTCCTTTGAAATAAATGCATTTCAAATAAAACTAAAAAAAAATTAGAAAACCCAAAAAACCCAAAAAACCCAAAAAAACCCAAAATCCATCCCAAAAACAAACAACATCAACAAAAAAAAGATAAATCCAGAAGAGTGAAAAATAACTACCCTGCACATCACATTTCTTGTTCTTGGTTTGGGTTTTTTTTTGGTTGGTTGGTCGGTTGGTCGGTTGGCTGATTGGAGATTTTTGAGCTGCTCAAAAGATCTTGCATTTGCAAGTATTTTCTGCTAGTCTTAGGGTTCCAATTGCTTTTCCTATAGGTTTACTCTTTCAAGTGATTCTAATATACAGAATGACTGCGCAGACCAAGCCTGTTGGACCATAGAAAACTTTATGAGCTTTAAGCCAAAAGACTTGGTGGTTCTAAACTAGAAAGGAAAGGGTTTTTCTCCACATCTTCTATAAAATGCTATCCTATGCCTTTTTAAAATACTCAATTTCCTTCTATATTCATCCAGTTTTATACTCGCACAATTGTTCATGTCCTCTGATGTTATTTTAGGTGACGTGTGTACTTTAGAAGAATACATTTTATCTCGGAAAAGATGTTAAATAAAGTAAATAAGTCACTAATTGTCTGTCCACATCAGTACAAAAGCAGTTCATGCAATTTAGCTATTGGTTTGAATTATTGATTTCTTGCTTAGATTAACTAGCTGCTCCATAATCACTTGTAAAACAAATATATCGTAATTAGAGGATGAGATATGTAATGCAGATTGGGCTCATCAAGCAATTATGCTTCTCAGTTTGAAAGATATTAAAGAGTTTCCCACCTAATGGGTGAAAAGGGAGATAATTTATAACAATATCCTTCTCATTTTAAATTGTTTCATTTTGTAATGAAAAATTATTTGCACATTCTCCTATGTGTGTGAAAGGAAGAAATTATCATCTGTTTGTTTAGAGTTTACCCAGATAGTCAGTAACTGCAGTATTCCATAGGAAGCCTTCCAGTATGAAGCCTCTTATTCCCAAACTCCATTTTCCAGATGTTGATATTTTCCTATGTTCTGTGTGAAATACTATCCAGAGAAAGACTGATTTATTGTTCCTTCTTGTTGGTTCACTATGCACTGTTGGCTTTTTGATTTACTGTTCCATCAAAGCAAAGTGTCACTACTGGAAAAAAGACCAAATAGGAGAAACATTTTCAGTATGACTGACACGATGTAGCTCTAATTCTCAGAGCCTAATGCTTGGCCCTACTGGAAGACAAAGGGATCAATCCATATCCAGGTAATCTACACTTGATTTTGCCTATCAAGAAACTATTAACAGCATTTCACAATTTTAAGTTGAATTTACACATATAAAGCATGTATAAGATATAAAAATATATAGAAAATGAAATTACAATAGAAGTCCCTATGCCCATATAGAGGATCCTATAGAAATTTCATCAATTTTGAAAAAAAATCAACCATAATAAAAAAATTTACTAACTACCCATGAATTTTATTGAAAAATTCAAGATTAAATCTGATTTAAAAAAACATATCATTCTTAACAGAGTACAGAATGTAGGATTCTGCATCAGCTTTAAAAAGGAAGCTTATAAGTCAAAAAACAGAGCAACAGTGAAGCCAAAAGTTGCTTGATAAATTAGTTAATGGATGGAAAACATGTATATGCAAGGTAAGTGAAAAGCTACTGAAATTTAAAAGCCAGTCATTACTTTTCAAGATGGATTCATTGTCATAATCCCACTATTTTTCCAGGGTTTTCATCATTTCTGTAACATTTTCAAATGGAAGAGACTAAACAACTAAAGGTGAGGAATTAAAAGACAAATAGAAAAAAAAAAAAAAAAAGTTGTGTTTAATTTCTAAATGTTTTGACTTTGTCCTTGTAATTTTTTGCTATGAAACAAAAAGAAATTTCCTCAAAAATTTTTGAGAAATTGGAACATTAAGAATTTTTTTCCTGCCAATAATACATTTTTTAAATAGACACTTGTTCTTTTTCTTTTCAGTTTTGTTTAAGTATCTTGGAGTTCAGTTTCACTCTTTCATGAATGATACTCATAATTCAAGCTTAAACAGAATATAAGAATATGAGTTCACTTCTGAAAGCATATAAGTTCTTGAACAGAAAAGCATATAATAAATTCCTGGTGCATGGTACAAACATGGATATATTATAGATATGCAGTATGATTAGACAGGCTGCATAGCAAACGAAATTACTTTTAAAACTTTTTATACTTCTATAAGGATACATTACATTTATAATTAAAATCTGAAACTGGTTAATTGGAAACTAACAAATTATTTATCATCAAAGAATTTACCCTGAGCTGATGTGCTATCCATATTTTGAATAGCAAATCTATTGATAACCTAGGTTTATTTATTTTGCATGTGAATACAACAAATTAGGGTAACAGTATAAATCATATCTGTTGTGCCAGGTTTGAAAAAAATAGAGAGTTCATTTAGTGTGGAAATGGAATCAGATCTGCTTTTTTACAATAGAGAGAAGAGAAATGTTGAAAAAATGAAGTCTGTCTACAGGTTCTGAACACAAATTTTACAGCTCACACTGCCAAACAATAAAAAGAACCCAAGGCACAAGTAATAGAAAAAGAAATAAAGACCAGCAAATTGATATTCTATATTAGCAATGGGACTAAAGTTAGTAATGGTTCTCTAGTTAGTGGACTTTTAAAGCTAGCAAAATTGACTCTGAGAAAGGCCTAAGTGTTGAATGCTTCTTTGCATGCTAGTCTCTTCCAGTCTGAAGTGAAAAGGTCAGTTTAAATCAGACGTCTAATGCCATAAAAATCAGAGAAAAAAGGGCACTAATATAATATTAGAGACAAAGGATAAGATCTCAAATTTGATAGGAAAAGAAAGGTTAGAGATTACTTCTGAAAGCCTCTAATTTAGTCAAGTACCCTGTAACTTGCTCTTTCATTATTCAAGGGTTATCTTGCTCTATTGTAGTTGCATTTATTGTGATTGTCATCTGAATATTTTGTGAAATAAATCAGTAAAAAAATATTAAAGTTGTCTTCTGGACCTGACAATTTTTGTTCTAGAAACCTGCAGATCTGGCTGTAGCAAACATAGATATGCTAAAAGTTATCTTTAGTAGTCCATTGTATTGAATGACATGACAAAGATAAATTTGGGTCTTCAGGGAAGAAAAAAATGGAAAGAAATGTAAATCAGCAAGATAATTTTGCCCCTCAGAGGAATAAGATTTGGAGAGAAATCTGCAAGAAAACAACAATCTGGTGAAAAGAGCAAATCATATAAATGCTTTTTCTTTTCTCTCTAGTGTGATAATATGCATTGTGAACAGAAGCAATGGCTAAAATACCTGGGATGTAATAAACATTTTGCTTTCTTTGCATTCTATTTCATAAGCAAATTAAGAAAACAATCTCTAGGTTGATTTACTAAGAACTGGCCACAAAAGTGGATAAAGTGAAAATGCCAGTTGTTTATGTTCAAAGAGGTAGAGATTCTCTGTCATTTGAGGTGAATCTATCAGTTACTCAATTGCAATAAACAGTATTTAAATTTTGGAAGTCAATACTGAATTCAGTGATATTCCAAGGCTAGATCTTAATTTTTCAAGTCAGAGATTGACAATAGACACTTATACTTTTATAGTGATGCAAATAGTGAGCAGTTGTGCAGAAAAGATCTCTGGTTATAACAAATCAGTAGATGGATATGAGCCAACAATGTCATACTGTTAGTATGTGTGTCTATCTCTGTATGTATATGAATGCATTAGTAGGAAATAGAAAACATAAACAATCACTAGCTTTGACTGAAAAACTGTCATTTTTGTACACTGCAGCTTGAGAAATTAGCAATCTAGTGATTGCAGAAGAATAAGAAAAGAATAAAGAAGAATAAGATAAAGATAAGAAGAAGAAAAGAATAAGAGCAAGATAAAAAAAGCAGAAATAAATATCTACAAGAAAGGACTGGAAAATATTCCAGTGCTTAGTTTAAAAAGGAGACAGGTGTTAAGGATAAAATAGCTGTTCTCAGATGCATAACAGACATCGAAGGGAATAATCCACAGTGAATGTGGATAAGTAAAATTATAACAGGCTTGAGCTGCAAGAAGGAAGACTTAGGTTAGATATTAAAAGAAGCTTTCTACTCATAACAGAAGTAAAACATTGGCACAAGCTGTCTGGGGAGTCACCATAATTTAAGATCTTGCAAGAATATACACATAGTTGAAACCATGTGAATATAACTAATCCTTATTTGAGTTATGCAGTATGATGTAGATGACTTCTTGAGGTCTCTTTACAGAGGCTTATTCTAAGACAGTGTAAAACATGAATAAAATTCACAGTGAAAAATATAAGGAATCATAGAATCAACCTCAGTGTCAGAGCCATTTCTCTCTAATTTTTTATCAAAGTTTCTATCACAATTTTTTACCTATTTTTTCATATAAAGCCACCAAGGTGAAAAATCCTACAATTTAAAACTAGGTAGCTTTGTAGGCATTTTAAAGAGGAAACAACAGAACCATCCAAAATAAGCAGATAACATTAACAACTGAACCGTTAAAAATAAGTAGATACAAGCATCAAGGACAATAATAATACTAAATTTTTTATAACTCTAGTATGAGTTAAAAGCAAATATAAACATCAGGTTAATGTATTCAGGGCATGAAAAAGCTTGATTTAGTCATTGTATGTTGTAGTGTGTTACGCTAATTTACCCAGTTGCTCCCCCATTTTGTATAATGGCTCTGCCCTCCAGTGCTTTTCCCGCCTCTGTGTTGTCTGTCATTTAGTTGTTATGGTTACTCCCGCCTCAAGTCCTGTCCATCCCCTGGTAACTCCCAGTTCTCCTCCCGCTACTCCCTTACATGGGAGCATACTCCTCCCTCCCCTGGCCCTGCCAGTCACTCCCTACTCCACCTCTTTTTCTAGAAGGTTCCTCACTTTGGGAGTTATGATTGGCTGTGGGACCGGGGCCCCTCCTTTGTTATGTATCGATTGGTCTCCCTTTACTGTCTATTATCATAAGTTCACTCCCTCTATGCCCTGGATTGGTTCTGGTTGAACCCCTCCCCTGGATTTCTCCCCCGTTTATAACTGTGTTGCACTCGTTGTTCATGTTCACTCCCTGTTGGACTTATGTTAGGTGCAAGTCAGGTTGTTACTCACTGGCTGGCCTCCACCTAGGCAATAAACCTGACCGTCCCCAGAGAGTGTCCGTCTCTCGTCTTGTCATTCCTTGCAGCTTGATATTGGACTATCAGCGCGATCTTGTCCCCACAGACACAGCCCGAAGCCTTCAGACGCCGAGGGGTGTCCGTAGGAGCAATCCTGGGGCCCTGCCACCGGGATTGACTCCCCACTGCTGCAGTGGGTTGTTGGCCGCCCTTGCTAGCTGGACGGACACTATTCAAAGGCCCTTGACCACTGCAATTGTACAAGAAAAGAAAAACATACACCAACATGATTCCCAACTAAGATTTTCATCTCAGGTGCCTGTGAACTGCATCACTGTCCATGGAACCTTAAAGCTCAAGGCATTGCTTCAATCCTATTACATTTCAGAAAGAAAGTTAATGAAAACACAGCTCTCAGAGTGCAGGAGTACCTCTTTTCAATGGGAAAAACCCTCACTGGAGAGACTCAGCATACAAACAACATGGGACATCTCACTGCATACACTTGGCAGAGAGACAGGAGGACTGGGAAAAAATCATCTTCATCTGGAGAGTGATTTCTCAGGCCTGTTCTGGTAATTTGAGAGAAGATACAGCTAAACCCACCACAATGAGACATATTTCCCTTTCCTTTTGTGACCACCCCAGTGCTACAACTGCCACCTTTAATTTCTCACAGTGAAAGAAAAAATGTTTTTGTCAATTACATACCTTTGATTTATTTACAGGATTTTTAAGAAATGATGCATGAATATAATGAATCCCTGAAAAAGAACAAGGATATTCCTATCAAGAGTGATACCTCTTACTTGCAGTTTCCAGCAATAGGATGCACAGGTTTGGTCACTCAGTATTCAAAGCAGGACTCCTAGAGTGGTCTATCAAATTTCAAATGTCAGGTGTTAAACCAGAAACATACCTGCTGACTGGACAGATACAGGTGAAACCACTTCAAACTTTTAAGCTGTTAATCAAAGCCACTCAGCACTTTGTACAGATTTTGGAGACAGACTCACTGCGCTTGCTCAGCTAACTTGTCTGGACCAGTTTGTCACTCGACTCTGTGTCAGCTCTGTCTGGAGGAGCACGGTACTTCCAGTAATGGTGTACAGCAGTCTGGAGGTCTGCCATTAAGATCTGTGTCAGGAAAAACTCTTCATGCATACCTAAGTTAGAGTGGTTTTTTTAATTCAATTTTCAACTTAGGGTTTTAAAAGAAAAGCTGCATCTTTGCCCGCTGTTTTACAACAGAAAAGTGCTGGGAAAAGTCTAACCTACAATATTTTTCTTGCACATCCATAGAAAACATTACTGAAGGTAAGAAGCTAGTCCATGTCAGAAAACATAAAAAACCCATACATTTCTTCCTTTTACATCTCTTTTGGAAATGTTACAAAGTCATTTGTATAATCTTGCAGTAATTAAAACCTAATATATAACTGACTGTTTCAAAGTAATCAATCACAAAATATATATTCTATCCAGATCTACTAGGGATCTACTGGGAGCGATGATATTACATTTAAAGAGCAATAATCTTTTCATCATATTAGTAAAGACAACTCTCTCAGAACTGGAAAGAGAGTTTGTCTCAGTGTCAAGCAGAAAAGAAATTAAATGAAGCTGAATTAGAGAGAATAAAGTATAATATTGCTTTAAGTCTCAATTCCTACAGTTTTCTATTGCACATAGACATCAAAATAACCTTCATTTTAAATATCAAAAATGGAAAAAACAAATTGCCTTATTCCTTTTTAAAATAAAGTCACTACTGTGGCAAGATACCATGGAGGCCTATGGAATATGTAAATAACCATCTACTATTTCTGAGGAGTCAGCTTATAGAAACTTATAGAAAATGCAGCTGCACTTTCTACGTAACGATGAATAAAACACTAAACCCTTTGCCATAAATGAAAACTAAATTGCCAAAATGTTAGTTTTGGGGTAGAAACATATTTCGAAAAAAAAAACCCAATAAAACCGAGAAAAATGTCTGAGAATTTTTTTTTCTAATGAATTAATTAATAATAAAAATTAGGTCATAAATTGCTTTTTGCAGAATTTAACAGTTGTAATTGAGACAGAGCCTGGCTATTTTTAATCTCTAAAAAATCCCAACCAAACTTGCAGAAAGGAATTTTTAAAAAACTTTCACTCACATCTGTTTATTTATTTTTATCTTATGCTCTAAACTCCATTATACATTGAAGTTGATATTCACCCATCTGTTTTAACATGAATGATTCAGTTCTTTCTAACACATGTATGCAAATGGAAACACATAAATTGCTAAGCATATTGGGAATTAAAGCACTATACTATATGCTGATAAAACTATTTTGAACTTCTGCTATCAACTCTTCTAGAAATGTGCATTATTTATCAAGTAAAGTTTTAAAAATTGATAGAATAGAGCAGAAAAAAATAATTGTCTGAATAATAGGTTGGTTTAAGGCAATATGCAAACAAAACTGCAAAAGTAAATTAGTCTTAGATAGAAACAGAAAATCAACTTTTACCTATCATATTCCTACTTATGAACACAGGTAATACTTTATAGTCTCATATGATTTTTAAGCAGAACAATTAAGAAGCCATTTCATAATTTTCTTCATTGTTTATAAATTAATTCCCACTTTAATCACTTAATCATTGGACTTTGGTGTTACCATGATAAAAAAAAAAAAAGAGCACATCAAGCTGTGGATTTGACAATTACTGACTCTGTAAGAACATTGATTTAAAATAATTTAGTATCAAATACCAAACACCTTGTTTGAATGGGAACAGCATTTAAACTGTTTGCTTTCTAGTGCTAAAGCAGGAAGTGAAGCTGTTGACTAAAGTGGTTCTGTTAACATATTATGACTTGGTGTTTAGAAACTAATGTTAAAGGAATGTAGATATGAGTTCTATAGTTTATTTTCACAGTTATGTGGGAAAGTATGTTTTCCAACAGTTTGGTATTTGAGCATTTTAAAATTCATTGACTTTTTTTTGTCTTAGATATGTAGAAAAGCAGATACCTCACTTACTCTCACTGCTTATATGTTTAGAATTTCTTATAAATTTACAGCAGAATACCACATGCTCTGGAAAATCATAGAGATGTGATGCTCTAGAAAAGTCTAGAATGAATAGCTGGCTGAAGAAGGCTCATTTCCAAAAAAGGATGAGGGTTTACTTGGTTTGGGGCTTTTGTATGTTTGTGTGGGTTCTTTAAATCTTTTGGATTTTTCTTTGGTTGGTTGTTTTCGGTTATTATTCTGTTTCCTTTTTGTTTTTCTTCTTTTTGCTTAACAATGCCCCAGCTTCTCTTGAAATAAATTCGTCCATCTAAAAGCTGGTCAAATAAAGGAATTTTTTCAGTTTTGCAGTGTGAATTCTGGGGGAAATAGGGGAATGTATATTCATAAATCAGTGCAAGTTCATAAATCAGTGCTGGTTCATAAGTTTCTCAGCAAAGCAATGCTGAAATCTAGTTTACATCAAGAGTAATATAAATTAATTGAATTTGAATGAGCCATACATTTTGATAGTTTCAATAAAAAATATTTTCTTCCCCACTTTTTATCACATCTATTGTTATTACAGACAAGTTTTCTATCCTATAAAAAATTCTGATATGACAATTTTGACCTGTGTATATGTAAAACTTCAAGATGATTCCTGGACTGTAATTTGAATACTATGATACAAGCAGCTTAATTATAGTTTTATCTGCTATTACATTAGCTGGGGATTAATTTGGAAAAGAGTACATGATACTGAAAAATATCAATGCATGTGGCTTTGACAGATAAAATAGTTTACTCTCAGATTCTAAATGTTGCTTTTCAAATGTTGTTTTAAAACTGCCCTTTGCAATTTTAGTATTAAAACTTACACTTCTTTGACTTGAAGTGTTGTTCTTCAAGCAATCACATAGAGCTGTGTAATCTGAAATAAGAAGATAAATAACAAAATCTTGAGTAGTAGAAATGGTCTTGGCAAAGAAAGAACCAAAAATGAAGCTTCATAAATAAAGGACAAGGGAGGGAAACTTAAATAGTACTATACTATATATCTTCAATTTTAAAATACTGCAGCAAAAAAAAAAAAAAAATCCCTATTAACTTACACCAAGGAGTTGCTACTGAAAGGTATGACAGCACTGAAAATAGCAATTTTTGTAGTAAATACCATATAAGTGCTGTTAATTATTTATAAAAGAGGAAGTTTTCCAGTCTATTTAGACATGACATAAAACTGAAATTCCAGTTTGACAGTCTGGAACCAGCGGTGATTGTGTTCTGGCTGTCAGCATGGCACTTAAATGTCAAACAGTGAAAAGCAAACAATTCCAGGATTAAGTCCTGTCAAAGAAATTAGAATTCACTATGGAAAGGATGTTATCTTGTCGAAATTGAAAGATACAGGAAGGAGATACTGGAGAGGTGTTTTGATAATAATTCAAAATAATAGGAGGAGTACAGGAAAGAGAAAGTGAGGGATATCACATACTCTTGAAGCAATACTCAAAATTCAAATCAATGGGCATCATTCAGAGCTCATCTTGCTGGGGCAAATGTCATGAGCAAAGCTTTGGTCAATCTGAAAAAAAATCAATTAAGAAGACTGTAAATCAAAAGAATTTGTAGTCTTGTAATTATGTACCATGAAAAAACAATCTGAGTGGGAGGGGAAGAGTATGTTAACTTCCCTTAAATCTAACACATCACGTAACATGGAATTAAAATGTAGATATCAAGGAAAACTTTTCTGAGTCTAGATACTGGAGAATTTTCTAGACAGACCCTACCTCTAGAGTTGTCTAGGAAAATATTATGAATTCTGTATCTTTCAGCTTTACCGAGATAGAAACACATGTCTGCATTTTTTGTATCTGTTTGTGAGTACAAAGCAGTGGGAAATAGTGCAGTCATAGAAAATGAAGTTATTTGACCTCAAACCAAGTCACTTCATACAGAAAAAGGCTGCAGAAATATGTGTTTTTCAGCAGAAATTATATAATAGTGATTCCACTTGATGTCATGTGAACATGAGTACTTTTCAAATTGCCTAACTAACTTTTCTGTACAAGTTTTAAAGTTACTTCAAGTGGGGCTTTGGAACTGCAAATCCTACACTGCTTCTAGTTGAGCTCCTATTATCTCAGTAGCATGTTCGCCTTGTTGACTTTTGAAGGCAGAAGTTTTAGTAACATAAAAGCTCTTATTGAGCTTGTTAAGTACTAAGCCATCTAACAGTTATTCACCTTATCTTCATTATATCCTAATATCAAATGCACTGACACAAAATAGCCATTTTTGACTGAAATTAATACTGATATTTTTGATTGGGCTTTTAATTAAATGAAATTAAATTTGGTGAGTACTGTGCTGCACTGTGGGGTACTTGTATGTTGATAGTTATCACACTTGGTAAGTATGATCTGTTTTTTTAATATTGAATTTTATTAGATTAGGCTTGTAATTCTTTGCTAGTAATGAATCAATACAGACAGTAGAATATATGAGCTGTACACAAATCTGAAACAGCAGAAATTGCCTTAATTGTTGAGCCATGGAAAGTGGGAATCCTTTTTTCTTTAATTCACACTTTTATTTTAGCATTTATTTAAACAGCTTTTATGTTGGGTCTGCAATAGGTGCTTTTTATTTCATTCTAAAACAACTTGATTTACTCTGAAAGTTATATGTTCTTAAGGACTGATTTAAAAGTTATAGCAGCTCTACTCATTCTTACAATTTGGGAGAAAGTTAGCATAGGTTTACATTCATGTCGTTTTCAAGAAAGCCCTTAGATTTTTTTTTAAATTTAGATGTGCACATAACCCTCACTCATGAGACATAATCAATGTTTCAGCGTGTGAATGGGAATGGCTTCCTAAAGTGCTGCCAAGAATTCCCCACTCTGATTACTGAAGTTAGAGGCAGAAGAAAGGAGCATCTTCTTTTACTTGAAGAAAAAAAAATCTAGAATTAAAAAGTTTTCATTTTATTATATTAAGCATTTACTTAATTATACTCTCTTTTCAGTGGTGCCTGGTGACACGACAAGAGGCATCAGGATACAAATAGAAACACAGATTGGAGAGTCTCCATCTTTGGAGATACTGAAAAAACTCTCTGGACGTTTCTCTGTGCCCTTGTTGGCCCTACTTGAGCAGAGGGATTGAACTAGATGACCTTCAGTGATCGCTTCCGACCTCCATTCTATGATCATATGAGATGATAGGTTTTGGAGGGAAAAAAAGCACTTCTGTTGTTGAATTGGTCTCATTTAGATGTGCTATTCTAGCTCTAAGACAGATAAAGTAAAAAAACCCCAAAAAACTAAAAATATAAAATACGCATTATAAAAATATGTAATTTTACAGAAATTAGTACAGCCATACAAAAGAAGCTACAGGTCAGTATAAATATTATTCTTCTAATTTTCTCCCCATTTGACAAAAATACAGTCACATTATGGGAAAAATGAGAAAATAAAAATTAGAGTTAAATTTATTCATCCGCAACAGGATTTTGAGAAAGTGCAAAATATCGGGACTCTCACTTTTTTATAGAATCCCTTTTCTAGTTTTATTCAAGGGCTATATTAAGCAAGAAGATATGAGAATAATTGTATACTTCCTTCACAAACAGCAATGGTGTTCCACTGACCAAATCACTGAGGGCCGTGAAGAAGTTTATCTTGAAAGAATGTCATTGGTTTTAAATGGGAGGAGAAATAATGATGATAAAATCTCAGTAAGACATCTGCAGGATAGTGAAATAAAAATAATTTTAAATTATTAAAGTTGAAGTCAATATACCACAACATTATTAAATAAATTACTAGACATAGGAAAAAGAAGTACACAATAGCCCAGAAATGCCCTTATCTTGAAAATACACACTTTCTAATACAATAATTCCATGTTTTCCTTTTCCAGTTTCTTACTGTTTCCTCATTTTCTTTCATTTTTTATTAAATATTTTCAACTTCTTTTTCTTCATTTCATTCTTCATGGTGTTTATACCAGAATTTTTTTGATAGTTTTAAACATTCTCAATCATATGCAAATAAAAAGCTCCCTAAAATGCTTTGCATCTCCAATCAAATTCATTTTTTTTAGGGGTGTTATGACTCACCTGAAGGAATTTTCAGCCTATTTAGCAATAAATAGAGGCAAAAATTGTTATAAATTTTGGACAGCTCACTCCTCTGTCCTAATTATTGCTTTTTCTTATGGAGAATGTGACTGCTGTTAAAGTCTTAACTTTTAGAGATGAGCCTTGAACAATATTATTGTCCCTAGGACCTTCCTGTATGAAAAGCAAGAATATCCTTCACTGTAACAATAAATGAAGAATCAAAGTGCCATTCTTCAAAGCCTGACAGCAAAAAAAATACTTGTTACCAAACTTCATGAAAAAAAAATGTACAAATAAAAACAAAACATTCTATCTTTCAGGCTTCCTAAACTTCTAAACTCATTACATTAAAAAGGTGTTGATGAGCTTCCTAAAAGAGACTCATGTAAACATGCTATAATTAAAATTTTAACAAGCAAACAAAACCAACTAAACGAAACCAAGCAAATTGAGGAAAAACTCAGAAAATCTTCTCAACTTGACAGGTAAGTGACGCACAAGAGGAGTAAAATCACCTGCATAATACCTGAAATGGAAACACATTTAAACAATTTAAATACAGATATCTAATAGTGATTCACTCTTGAAATAATATCTGTACTTGTCTTCATTTCCATGTGTCTTTCTATAGGTGTAGATGATCTATTAAAGAATACACGTGCTCATTCATTGCAGTGGAGTAGAAGATTGGAACTCTGTAGCATCTAGCAAGTAACATCTGCTTTTTATTCTTTTTTGTTCATCATACCATTTCTAGTTTTCTTCTTGAGAGTAAGGCTTGTGTATTTTATCCATTAGTACTCACCCTTTGTTCCTCTGCTAAGATTTCCTAGAGTTCAACAGGCTCTTCAGCATTTTACCACAATTCTTCTCTCTCCTTCAAATCCTCCTTTTGTTACTACCCTGTTTTCTTTTATTCTTGCAAGTAGATTTTTTTTCCCATGCTTCTCTATTAGTGCTTCTTTTATCAAAGCCTTTTTATTTTCCCTGTCTGCTGAAAAATTTATTATTCTTGACAAGTTTAAATACTTGTCAGTAAGTACAGGCATCTTTATATTTACTACTTGACCTGTCGCTCCAGGCTTATCTCCAGACTTGTTAAAATTGTCCCATTGTCATGTATGGTTTCTTCTGTCAAAAGAGAAGAAAAAGTATAACTTGTTCTGCATGCTACTTGTCACATATCCCATATGCAAATAACAGAATTATTTAACAAAATTCTTTGTAAGAAGATGTTCTAAGAACCTAATTTTTCTACAATTCAGTCTCGTTCAGGAAGCAGTTTGATAACCATTCAAGTCTAGATGGTAGTTAACTGCACTGAAGCAAATCTTTAGAGCCATTGATGATATGAAACTTTTCTCCAGAAAGGTGTTGTACTGAAGGCCAACAGTTTGCAAAACAGGAGAAAACAGTTAGTCAGTGTATAGAAAGTATGTGAAAACACTTCTCTAACTTTAGGTTAGACTTTCAATCTGTTCATCAGTATTTTCTGATCATAGCAAACAAACACTATGCTGAATAAAATGTGTGTCATGGTTTAGTCCCAGCTGGCAACTAAGAACCATGCAGCCATTCACTCACTCCCTATTCCCCCTCTCCCTGAGGATGGGATGAGGAGAAGGACCAGAAACAGTGAAATTCCTGGGTTGACGTAAGAACAGCTTAGTAATTGAAACAAAATAAAATATAATAAAACTGAAAATACTACAGCTAATAATACAAATACCAATAATATTAACAATTATAATTGTGATGAAGAGATAGAGAGACACAGAGCTAGAGAAGAACAAAGCCAGGTGATGAGTACCATTGCTTACCATTCACTGTCCAATGCCCAGACCATCCCCAAGCAGCAATTGGCAATTCCTGGCTGTGGGGTGCATTTCCCCCCATCCTCCTCAAGCCTTCTCCGTGATCTCAGGAGCTCCTGATAAGCCTTGACTGACCAACTGAGCAGTGAAGCACATCTTTACTGTACCAGTTGGGTGGTGAAGCATCCCTTGACTACAGCAGGAGTTCTTGCATGCAAAGATATAAGAATGTCTCAGGCTAGAAAAGGAACATCACCTGCCCAGCCAAGGTGAGGAACAAAAGATAAACACATATTCTTGTTCACCTTGGTAAATCATTAACCTGAATCATAGCTTGAGTGAAACATCATCATTATCAATGGACTTTCTGGAAAAGAAGTCCACTTTAGTAGTTAACAACATGGGCTATGGCCAGGATGGAAACTTCAAATGTCCGAAGCAAATCATCTTGTGACCCTATAAACTACGTCCCAAGTGAGGCCCTCACAGATTTCCTGGAATGCAGTGGGCTGTGCCAGCACCTCCTTAATTTGCAGCTTAATTAAAATTCTTATTTTAAGGCCCCAGCCACTGTGCTTTGCTTCAGCTTGTATATATTAAGAAGTGAGAATATTCCAAGTAGGAGCTTAGAAGTTCTGAAAAAGAAAAGTCTAATGAAAAAGCTGTTGGGACACACAACCACATTCCAAATATAACAGTAACTGTGTCACCACTCAGTCAAATAAAAAGTATTTTAAGTGAGTATTCAAAGTCTAGATGATGACATCAGCCACATTGAGTCAAATATTGGAACATATTGAGTAGCATGTATTATGGATGACTTGTAAGTTTCTTTTTCAATTGGCTCAAACTGTGTTAATTTCTTCTCACAACTGGTAGGTGTTGGGCCTGGCTGAGAGCAGCATTAGGATATTAATCAGCCATGTAGGACAAAGTAGCAGCTTCATTATAAGAACAAATCTGTTCTTTGAGCTTAAAGAATGCCAATCAATCACTGCCAAAGTTGTAGTGGTAAGGAGAACCTTTGAGTGGGACAGAATTTTACCTCCAGCAACAGCAAGAGCCAACTGTTGGGAGACAGATTTATGTGAATAGGTCAATAAGGAATTAGATATTCACTACCCAGTCCCATAACCAACAGGATCCAGAGTGGAGAGAGAGAATCAAGAGACATCCTAGGGACTACACAGGCCCTGGTGCCCTGCATGGCTCAAAAACATGTGCCCATTCACTCAATTTTCCTCCTGAACCATGTTGATCTTCCGGAACAATGTCTTCTGGAAGTGTGCAAGAGGCATCTCAATGTGTACCTTGGGGATAGGGTTTGGAAGTATGTGTGCTAGATTGGTAGTTGCACTAGGTGATCTTGAAGATCTCTTCCAATCTTGATGAGTCTATGATTTTGTGTTTCAGTGACTTGTGCTTGCAGGAAGTAAATCCTTAAAACTGCAGACGTCTAGAATTAGTGTTTTGGTATCTCAATCCATTTAGCTGTGGTCATAAATATTGACACCACTTTGAAAAGATGTAAAAATGTCCTTATTTTCATGACTAATTTATAAAAATAAAAAAACAGTAATGTAATTTACTGAAAGATACTACTTGTAAGCCTTATGCCAGAGAAAACTAGTCCATCCTTTTGAGGTAGATTGGTCTCCTGTCATTGATGCTCATCCCTGGAAATTTCCTCCTAATACGAATAAAAAAAACACTTCTGTCTCTCTCTTCAAACTTCCAAGCTAGTTGTTCTGAAATTTCACGCACACAGAATTCAAAAAAAAAAAAAAGGGGAAGAAAGGCAAATGTGAACTAAAGGCCTCATAAATCCAGATCAGAACTTACTCATCCATAGTCAAGATACTTTGTATATTTCTGAAGTAGCTGAACTCTGAGGGATTTCTAACAGGAGATATAGCCCATAAGAAGCTTGTCTTAGTCACTTCTATACTGTAAGCACCAATTTTCTTTCTTCTCTTTCAGAAACTTCTAAAAGCCGTTAGACTACTTGTTTATAAAAAACTTTGCCTAGGTAAACTGTTTTTCCTACTTAGCGCTCAGCAGTGCTTTAATAACCAGTCCTTTAAGCAATTTCAATAGAAAGTAACTGATTTGAGCTTATTTCTAGATCGACCACCGATAAGAGAAGTAAACTTGCAAATTTACCAGAAGGAGGTACAATTAATGTGATGGTAAAAATCTCTGCATGCAGATAAAAATTGGAAAATTTAGTTCAATAGAGAAAAGATTGAAGATTTTTTCCTTCATGCATTAAAGGAAGGTTTTAGTTGTTTAAGAAAACCAACAATACAGACAGCTATAGGGGCACATCAATCATTTTATTCTTTTTTTATTAATAATGTATTTCAAGATAAAACCCAACATTTCAATGTCAAAAACATGTCTGCTAGTTAAGTATTACATGCAGGAAAGCCAGTGAAATACAAGAAACTCCAGGAGGCTAGCAGATCAATGATGTGCATAGTAATTATGCTGAAGTGTTTTTCAAAACACTCCAAGCAGCTTTGTATTCATGCTAGGCAGAGAAACTGAACCAGGTAAACAAATCAGCCAATTCACCGTATCCTTGATCAGACAAAACTCTTTGAAGATTGAAAAGTGACTACTGTAACATTTTCTTAATAATCATTTATTAGAGAGCAACACTGGCCTGCTCCTCTGCATGTCTCCTTGAATAAATACCCCAATCAGATGTGGTGAAATGAATTTATACATTTTTGATGTTATACAGCATGTTTTGCCTTCCCATTAGAATGTCAGAAATTAAGCAACAGGGAGAACTATAGTTTATTATGTGTGGTGGAATAGAAGATAAAATGAACTGCTCCGCTCAGAGAGTTTTGTGGTCAAATATTCCTAACAAGTGAAGCAAGATCATGTGAGAAAGCAGCGAGTTCTTCAGACTGATTTTTCTGCTCATCTTTTCAGATTTCTACTTTTCTTTCCCATGACAATTCATCCACAATAGCTTCAAATTAATTTTCAAGTGAAAGGCCACTCACACTTCTTTATATTCTTTTTTCTTTATCTTTTTCTATTGATGTTTTCAGATGAAGCCCCCAAAATTGCTCAAGCTTACTAGATTCTCTACATTCTTCCTTAAAAAACCTCAAACAAAGAAAGAAACAAACAAACAAAAAAACACCAAAAAAAAAAAATAAAACTAAGCCAAACAAAAAATTAAAACCACTATTACTTGCTAGCTACTAAGAAGTAATAACTGTACCATAACTGGAGGTGGTGTATCTGCTCTGTAAACCATTAGCACTATGCTATGTTGGTGGTTGTTATGCTACTAAGATTGTTTTTCTTGGACTTAGTAAGTGAATATAAATAAAACCAAATAGGAAAGAAAAATGTTTGCATATAATGCTGAGACCCTGATTGACAAGATGAACTAGTGGAATTTGAAATTCTTTCTACAATCACCTTCTAAATTCTAAGAGAATTTCCATTAGGTACCTGAGGTTTTCCCCATCTTCCTTCTTCTCACTCCAAAAAACCAAAACCAAAACCCAAACCACTATCAACCACCACCAAGAACA
The DNA here is from genome assembly GCF_028018845.1 of Melospiza georgiana. NCBI lineage: Eukaryota > Metazoa > Chordata > Aves > Passeriformes > Passerellidae > Melospiza > Melospiza georgiana. The sequence goes on from NC_080430.1 coordinate 76,571,654, forward strand.
AAAACCAAACCCATTTAAAAACCAAAATAACAACAGTGTTATAACTTCAAAATTTGGGGATGACCCACTTTGTGCCTTGACATGCCTGCACAGGTATTGTTTCCCAATAGGTGGGATGCGCACACTGTGAAAATTTTGGCCTCAAACTGTTTTATGCATTGAAATAATATGCCTTATGTAAAGCAATTAATAAATCTCAGCTTGACATTAATCAGAAATGTAGTATACCTTTCTACTCTATGTAGAATCCCATATTTTTATTATCATGGTCTAATGTCACCTTTATTGTAAGAAAATATCTACTCTCAAAAAATCAGTCTGCTTTATAATATAAAATGTATTTCAGATTGACTTATCTTTTACCAGTTTTTCCTTCTAATTTTACTACCACCGTGAATATATGCTGTCCATCCTCAAAGCCTATTCAACAATAGATAAATACAAGGCTTATTTGATTTTATCTTCAATGCTACATAGTCGTACAAACCTTGGAGAAATTAATCAATTGCAAGTAAAAGTAGCAAGTAGCATCATTTTCCTCCTACATTACAGTCATTGTGTACATGTTTAAGAAATTATAAAGGTAGTGGGCAATGAAGAATTGTTACTCTTTAAAATCAATATTTTCATAAAAATAATTTGTAGTGATCACTTCTGAGGATACAGAAATCATTTCACCTACCCAAGATGTATGAATACTTAATGTTTAATATAGGAGATAGCAAAGCACCTATAATTAAGGTAAAGGTCAAATCTGTATAAAGTCTAAATTCTCTTTAGCCTCTGGAATGAGAAATAAAGTACAGAAAAACATAGTGAATGTTTCAACTCCAAGACATCATAACAGATTAATGTATGATAGGTATTGAAGGGTTTACCAATGAGATCAGAATAAGAAATTTGAACAGTACATAAAGAGCACTGTTTGCATAGGCCTTGGATAGAGCCTAGAGGCCGGTGGATACATTCATTTCAACACTGTGACACTTCAGTGGCATTTGGGGACAATTTAAGAGAAAAAGATTTTCAGTCAGTCAATAATGAAGTTTCATGCCTTTTACTACAGTTAGTATTTTTTAACACAGAGACATCTGTGCTTGCAATATGCACTGATTAATCTGTGACTCTTGAGATTTAAACTGCCATTCTCAGAGTTGCCTTTTTACCATGAAATCAACCTAAAAAAGCACATTTCCCTTACACTGAAAAAAAATCCAAAAAAACACTCAACTTCCTACTGCTGCAGGGAATAAAATAAAGCCCCATGAACATTTTCAGAAGATGGCAATTTGGTAAAACTGCAGTTGAGAAGTTCACAAAGTGGATCCACAAAGATAAATTTCTTATTCAGAACAACTTCTCTTTCAATTGTATTGAATCTTAATCTCTGTTGAAATTTGTCTTAAAAAATACACTTTCAAATAGAGACTGGCTTACTGGAACCTTCATGTAACATATAAATAGCATAAACTATTTTATCTCTCTCCTCAATGTTAATCCATCTGTGGTGCATACAAAAGCCTCTCTTTTTCTACAAGCACCCGGCAGCTTCAGTAAAAGGATTCACTGACTCTTGCAATCAAACAACCAAGCACTGGAAATGGATGCATGAATCTGAGCTTTGCATTTTATCCAATGACTTCTTAACTTCAAATTAACATCCAACCCCTGAAATAACTCTAAGAAACCCCTACAGATCTTGATCACTCCAGTACAGGCATCTTCCCTTTGACTCAATGATCTTTTCCATGAAAGCACAGCTGCAACAAGAGGAATCGAATGTGTAGCAAGCAAGACTAAGACAATATCTTGTGCAGTTGACATACAAGTTGAGAGACTTAGTGTAAAGGAAGTATTAAAGCTAGATCTTATGTTTAGATAGCAAAACCTAATCACTGACCTATCAGACTAAGATGACATTTATTATTGCCTTAAATCCTGGAGGTTTATTTAAGGGAAAATCTCTCTGAAGGGTTACAGGTTTCAAATCAATGCAAGTACCCAAACTTGTGTTGATGTTTACTGACAGCCTCAGAGAAAGCATCTTTTTCAAATATATTCTTTTCAACCTTTATAGCAAGGCAGTAAACTTGCAGTCTGTTATGTCCATAGAGTTTAGGTACTGTACTCAGGACTTCTAATTCTGCTTCCTAATGGTCAGATCCTCCTGATCTGTTTGAAACTAGCCTGTGCACAACTAGCCTAGGCACAAAAGAGGGCCTAGATTTCAATGCCAGGCTATTATCTAGTATGTAGCATATTGCTCTTCCTCCTGCTGAAGTGTTATTTTTTTTTATAAACTTCATTATGGAAAGACTAGGAAGTCAAGTTTTAGGTGCAGCATTCCTTTAATATGCACTGTCACCATAAAGGCAGGCAAAACTATCATTTGGGAAAGATTCCTATAAATGCCATTTTCACAAGTTTTCCACAGGAAGGTTTTCAGCATTCAAACGGAATTAATAATGTTTCATTTTGTATGTCAATGGATATACAGCTACATTAGTAACTCCTGAACTTCCTAAATATCCCACTGTGCTTTCCATTCATAAAATCTGTAACTTGCATCAGAATCCAGGAGGCTGAGCTCTGTGTGCATTTCACCATTAGAAAGGCAAAGTCTGTTGTCTATACACAACTGTTCAAACCTGAAAAACATTTATTACTCAATTTCTGTACAGAAATAGCCTCTAATTATTTGTTTCATGGGAATCAATCCAGTAATTAAACATAACTAAACAAACTAGTCTATCAGAGCTGCAAAATGTCTTGTGCAAACTTATCAATAACCTGCCTGCCAACACTGCTTCCAGGAATTTCTTTTACAGTGTGCCAATAGATGTAAAACAAGAGAGGCAAGATTTTTTTTCTTTGCTTAGGAGAAAAACTCCATGAAGTGAAAAATGAAAAGGTTATTCACTTCCAATCCCTTCATTAAAAGAACAGACCCAAAGGTCTCAGATGATGAATAGCTCATTATTTGATCTCATTACCCTGGCGTGTACATCCATGAAGTGACTGGAAACTAAGAAGTTGCAGCCTACAAGCTTTACTGAGGGTCTCCCAGAGATTGCCATATTTTCCAATAATCTAGATAGCTGAGGGTCTATAACAAGGTAGTATGAAAATTCATTGAGAAATAACCCACACAGAACTAATTTCTTAAAAAGAGGGCAAGGAATTTTTGCTGTGAAAGGAAATCCTTTCCCTAATGATCCAAAATCATACCTTAGGGCTGGGGTCTGTGCATGTTCACTAGTTGAGAAGTTGTTAGTGCTACAAAAATGACGTCCCACGTGAACAGGTTCAGGACATAAACAACATGACAGAAGTGCAAATTTAACCTGTGTGAAGGTGTAAAGCAAGCTTGACTATATAGCACATTCCAGAACACAGCCAAGTTGCAAACTTTTCTCTTTTAATTTCCTAAGGTCAATATTATATTTAGGAACACATTTTAGTAGACTGCTAAAAGCAAATAGTGTTAATTCTTCAGTTCTATTTTGAAATACTCTGTAAGGATATTCCTCTATCTTTTATAAAGTTTTCTTTATTTTTTTTCTTCTTTAAATGCCAAGGGATTCCTCATTTCTGTTCCTTCTCATTTTTTCTCTGAATGTTCTCTTCTGCACATTAATTTTACGCTTAAGCTTCTCCTGTAAGCAGTGGAACCCTTTGATACTTCTCAAACCAAATACACAGTAGTAAAAAATATTTGACTATGTAAATTGTCACTCCAGAACGCACACAGAGAATCAGTCCCTCCTAAAAATACCCTTACACATGTCAAAGAGATCCTTATATTTAGCCAAAGCTTAAGAAAAAAAGGAAAATTCAAACTGTAGGTGTTATTCCACATGAAATGTAACACTCACTTCATTTGCATTAGGTGAGTATACAGTGACATCACTATTATCAGGAAATAGTTCATATATCTGAAAGAAAGATAATTAATTAAATCTTCATTTTATTAATCTAAGAAAATAGAAGAGAATGTAGAAATATTGGAATTTCATATGCTTGCACCTAGACAGTGAAGAAATATTATGAAAGATTCAGAAAAAAATATAGTTGTGACACCTGCACTTTCATATGGCAGCAAATAGCAAACGTTTCCTGTTTTAATGACTCTTAAGGTGTAGTAAAAAGTTCTGAAGAAAATTGCTGATTTTTTTTTTCTACCTCTGGCAAAATGGCACTGATTTTCTACACATACAAAATATTGGTGTGTCAAAATTATATTATGTTAATAATTATTAATAATTATATTTTCAGTTATGAAGTGGTCTATTTTCATAAGATATAAAAAAGTTGTAATTATCACTAAATGCCTATTCATTAAATGAAAAATGTTTTTTTTGTTATAAATGATAGAAAAAATAAAAGCCATTACCTACAGTTTAGAGTTACCAAGCTCTTTATTTACAAATGGCCTTACAACAACAAAACAAAATAATCCCTGAAACACTGCGATTGCAGCCCACTTTTGGGTCTCAATCCATGTCAGAACCTGGCTATACTGAAACAAAGGCAGTTCCACCCCTCTGTGTGTCCACAGCTCATTCAGAGTGCTTCCTTGTCTTCCATACACCAATCACTTTGTCCCTGCTTTGGAAAGTGGAACACTATCAAATTTGACATTGCCGCAGGCCCCCTTAACAAAGCAGAACATCAGCAAGAAAAAGATTTTGTCTTGGTCTGCGAATTGAATATATTCCTACAGGCTTGATTCTGAAGTGAAATTATCATGTTTACCTCACTCCCTCCACCAACTAAAATGTAAGAGCTATTTTGAGTAGCTGGAGGGCCAGCTGAGAGCTCCACTTGGAAAGCACCAGAGTATGCATGCATACTCAAAACTGTGTCAGAATTACTAACAATATAAACATAAGTTTTAGTAATGAAAATACAGACCTCAGGAAATATTAAAGTGCTTGCTATTATGGGAGAAGAGTCACAAATATCAACTTGTACAGAAATTCAGTCTGAATCTGTGAATAAAAATATTTTCATTCTTTCAACAGAAAAGATCATTCAGAGTACATACATCTAAAAGATCAACTACCATTGGATATCTTTTTCAAGCATGTCCATCCCTTTATTATCACAAAAAAAATAATCAAGAAAAACATTATCTGCCTTGGATTTGCTTGCTACATATTCCCTGCCCCTTTTTATGTAACACAACAGAAACATTCATTTCTTCAGCAAGCTTTATATGCGTCTTACAAAACATTTTTGAATTTTCTTTGAGATTGAAGAAAATGTTGGTGCTACACCATTTTACTGAACGGCACCTAAGAGCAGACTTTCATAGCAGGAGATATGCAACATACAGATTTTTTGCAGGCAAAATGGTCTTAACTTGTGGATTTTTACTTTGTTTAATTACTGTTGGCTAACACAAAAATTCTGATGATCTACTCAGACATTATGGAAAAAAAAAATCAAACAGTTGAGCAAATAATGAAAGAAACAGTTTTCCTACCCCTTATCCAGGTTCAGCTTCAGGCAAGCAGCTCTGCTCTCCCCTTCTGAGTCTCAGCCTCCCCTCACTTTTGCTGTATGTTCAGTCCCTCCCAGATCCTTTAGTGAGGTGTTGGGTGGTGAAGAGCCTGAGGGCCAGAGCACAATGGCTTCTGCACTCTGCTGCTTGCCTTTCCCTGTGTTGCAGCAGGGGTAGCCCAAGGCTGCAGTCCCTCCGGGGTACCTGGTACCTGTCCCACACAATGCTTCCCGTGGTCTCCATCCCCTCAGAGCAGCAACCCCTCTGTCATCAAGCGCGTCCTCCCTAAGCGTGTCAGCAGACTTTGTCTGCAGTAGTGTCCCTTCTGCCTCTTTTCCATCTTCTCCCGCCCTCCCAAATGTTTCTGTCTCTCGCACGGGTCTGCTCAGAGATGCCAGATGACCTGGCTGTGGCTTTGGCAGGCGGCAGGCAGCCCACAATGCCGGTGACCCCCAGGTGCAACGATGCTGGATGTATGCGCATGCACAGGAGCCAGAAGAACCATTTTCCCACCGACTTCACTCAGTAAAGAATTCTGAACTAGAAGATTGACTGCATCATCCCTGAAATGAGGACTATAACAACATGTATATTTTAAATCTGAGTATTAAACCTCAATATATATATACAGGAAAACCTGAAAAACAGAGATCAGGTCTCAAGGTCAAAGATAAACCTATAAACTTTTGATTCACATCACAGCCTCAGAAAACTTTCAGAAAACCACATTTCTTCAAAATAAAATATCCATTGCAGAAAATATCTGTCATCTGAGTTGAAGCACTGGAGCATTGTAAGGAGTCATAAAAGCCATAAAAATGAATTGAAACAAAATAACTGCTTTAAAATAATCTAATGTGTATGATTTAATCAAGGAAAATTCCCTCATCATTGATTGTTAGGTGTTTGTATGCTACAGTCGTATAAGAGTCCTGTGAAAACAGAAAAGTAGAAAAATTACAGCAGGCAGCTAGAAAGGATTATAAAACACCATATGTTTTTCTTTTTCACCCTTATAATAATCTTGCTGTATTGAATTCAGGATTTCTGGACATTTCAAGAATCCAGCGAGAAATTAAGCACGTGGTTCTCACGCAGAACAAAAAATTAAAATTGTTTTTTCTTATGTTACTAATATTCACACTTTCTCGTGGTCCTGATCCAGGAAACATTAGGGTTTCCTGAATTCCAGAAAAAGTATTTTCTTCCACTTTATTGTTTTTTTTACCCATCTGTTTGCATAACTGGGGAGTTGATATCAGCTGGATGCAAAATGCAAACCACATCATTTAGTGATACATGATATCTCGTTTTTGGTTTTGGTTTTGGTTTTTTGTTTGTTTATTTGCTTTATTTTTTTTTGTTTTTGTCTAATACTAGTGAGTATGGCTAGAGTAGGGGAGAGCCATGTATCATCTGTGGCACCTACACACCTCCTACTACCACTTGTTTGTGACACTTAGGGTTAATAACCCTAGCCCAGACTCCTTGATTTTATAACAAATTTTATAACAAATCAGGGGGTTTCATATTGGATTTTTATCAACCTCTTGTTTTGCATCTTAAGTCTATTGTGAGGGGGTGAAGCCAGCAGCGTTATGTAGCCAGGTTTGTCTAGGGCTTCTTTGCCCTTCCAGACCAGAACAGACCAAACCAGTCATTTTAGAGCTGGGCAGCTGTCATCAAGATCTGAGCTCTTTCACATCAACTTTTCCCTATGACAGCTTGTGTACATCTTTCTTCCCAAAGTACTAAATAAAATAGAACAAATACTGGTAATGTTTCATCACTTTTTGTGATAATGCGTTAGAGATCTGATAAGTGACTTCACCTGAGTTTAGGATCAAGATGAAAGATTGAACTACAGTTAAACTAAGTTTTCTTGATAAACATTTGGAAGGACTGACTGAAATCAATAATGGAAGCATTTGAACAATTAAGCAAGAAGCAGAAAATTTTTCAAATAGTAAGGTAATTTATGCCTTTATAAACACAGGGAACAGAAACTAATACACAGATCTGCAAATAAATATTGCAATAAAAATATCTTGCTGCATTATAATATGTTTACTAAAATAGCAAGTAAAAAATAGGAAAAATATGTAAATTAACATTATCAGAGATTCCCAAGTCAAGTTCCAAAATGAATCCTTTGTTGTACCACACAACATAACTCTAAATTTAAGAAACTTAAATGAATTACCATGATGCGGTATGTCATCAGATGTACAGCAACTCATAAAACCCTTGTGCAACCAGGGTAGATACATCTCCTATGTCCTGTTGCTTCACAGTTGTCCTGGAAAAATGGAGGGGAACAAAACTCCTGTGGATCAGTTGATTCACAGTTACTTTCTGGTTGCATAGTATTGTGTTTGAGACTTAAATGGGAAAATAATGGCTAATTCTGACATTTTTATCAGTCTAGTTAATATTACAATGTAGACCTTAATAAATAATAATAAAAAAAAGAATAAGGGAGCAAAACAGCAAAACAATACCAATGTCAATCAGGTGACCATTTGTTCATTATTTTGAATATACTATAATGTATCTATAAAATAAATTTATTCAAAATATGGGATGTATGCTGTACCACATGACATTCAACTCAAATTATAATAGCAAAACTGTAAAAATAAAAATCTTTATATTAATGCAAATTTTCAGCTGCCATAATTTTCTCTGTTACAGTTCTTTATTCCATCTTTTTTCTTCTGAAATGTCTCTGCAAAGCAGTATCTCCCTCAAACAAAAGAAATCAACTCAATCAATTTCAAGTCTTAATAGATACTATAAAAAAAGCAGTAATTTCCATAGCATTTAGCTGAAGTTAAAATATGAAGACTCATCCAGCATTTACAAAAATATGTCTGAGACTTCACCAGAAGATGTGCCTTGGTTCTGAACTGTGGGTTCTGGAACAATATTAAGTAACAGACAGAAGCTAACTATGAATCTTGTAACAATAAATTGGTGTTGCTTAGCAGAGGCATAACTCTGTCAAAGATCTTTAGTCATCACTTAGAACTCACAACTAATTATCTGCAGACTCTCTGCCCATTTACTGATGGTACCAAAGAGATTGCAGTACTGTGTTTGGAATTTATTGACTGCTAAGTAGAAGATTCAGTTCCTGCATTTGTTATAGCACTGAAGAGCCACACATCCCAATTATTATTGTACTTTCTTACTTTCAAAGTAAAAGTAAGCTTTTCCAATATATCAGAGATGCAACATGGTGATTTCAGGCTCACAGTTTCTTGGGATTAAATCTGTTTTGTTTGTGAGCTTCCATATTTGACACAAGGACTGACTGAAATGGACAGCCACTAATTTCCAAATTGTCTCCTCTAAGTCAACCATGCCGTATCGTAGTGGTAACAACATAAAAAACAATTCTAGGTCGATGCATGTTTATAAGAACTGCAGCGTTCTTGAAAGGATTAGCATTTCTGTCCCCAGCACTGACTCTAGTATTGTTTCCTCCACTCTTTGAATGAATAATTCAACAGAGAGAAGAACATGTGAAAGAGCAAGCACAGATTTACACATTTGCTTTCTAACTATAGTACTTTTTAAATATATGTGCCAACTATCTTCAGTCTTGTGGTTTCTGGCAGATAAGAAATTGCATGCACAGCACTGACTGAGGGAAAAAAAAAGCAACACACATTCCTCATTAAAAAGAATCAAGCAATTTCAAACTAGGAGGCTCAAACACAAAGTTTTAGAAACTCCGTGAAGTGTTTGGTCCACTGAAAGGTTTCCCACTACATAGATAGAAAAATATTCAATTGTTTCCTGAAATGTATTTTTATTGAAAGTTATTTGACTCCACTGTGTATAAAGGTGAAAAATGAATAAATTTATCCTCTCAAAATAAACACTTAGTTTGGACACTTACTGGAAGTGTTCTGCCAGATGGCTAAGAAGAAATGAAAGAAAGCACTTTCATTTCGTGTCTTTTAAAAGGAATGGAACGGAACCTGTGGTGTCCAAAAAGCATGTATGCAATGATAGAATTCAGAAAAATGCAGATTAAAAAAAGTTGCTTTGAATTTCATGTACTTTGCCTTCTATTTTTTATGTTTCATTTAGCAGTCATGTGTTTGGTAAATACACTTAATTGGTATGTCTCCAAAAGAACCAATTGAACCTCATGCTAGTGAATGGCAGCAAAATCTTATCTGGGACAAAATTAGCATAAATATTGCTTAAAAGAAGTGCGTTGCACTAGAACAAGTGATTAGGCAGTTTTTAATTTGCTACAGAATCAAAGCAAAACTCTTAGGTCTGATCTAATAACAAAGTTGACAAATTAAGAGAGTAAAGATGAAGAAATACAGATAAAATGCTGTAAATCCATTTATTTCCATATATATTTTTCTAGGAAAAAACACTCATATCTTTTCAGAACCTGGAAATAAACATTAACAAACAAAAATCAACTCCCTTTATTAGCTTTAAAAAAAAAATCATATACTATATAGTGAGGTGACACGCCTTTTAATTTGGAAATATTATTTATATTCTGGTTAGGGAGACTAAAGTAAGCTGGAAAACTATTGGGTTTAAATAGGCTGTTGAAACACTAATAAAATAAAGAGGAGAAGGTCTATGAGCAAAACTCAGGCAAAATATTTTAATAAAAATTTAATTAATAAAATTTTAATAAAATTTAATATTTTTTTAATTTTTAAATAAAATTTTAATAAAATAATCTCTTAATATAGGAGGGTAGTCTTTGCTTCTGTGGAAAAAAATCAAACAAAAAATAAAACAAATTTCTCCACAGGTTAGATAATTTCAAGCTTTATTTAATGAGTCCAAGTAATAGAGGATTTTTCTGTTGCTTGAAAAAAAAGAAAAAAAAACTTAATCCTTTAGCCTTGAAGTAATCTCACTGATCTAAATTAAAGTGTGTAACAGGAAAACCCTTACATAAGATCAAATGTATCTTTTTTATATAATCTGATTAAAATTTATGTTCCCATTTTAGATATTAATAAATTGATGGTGTGATATCACATACCTCACAAATGAGAAAATGCCTCCCATCCAGCCAGACTAAAATAAAAGTAAACCAGCTGAAATACCAAGGCTTCAGTGGCCATGGAGAGAAAGAAAAAGCAGTCAAGGATGTTGGCAGTGCCCTAGGAAGAGAAAAAACCAACCCATCTCTGAGGAAAGCTTGAGAAAGGTGGAAGAAGCAGTATGGATTCTGCTGAGGACTTCCCCTGCCAGACACTGGAGATATTTCTCAGTCCTGTCAACATTCACTGCAGTGCTCTGATTATCCCATCTCAACTCAGTAAATAGTTAGTTCTTCTAAAGACAAAATAAACAAATCAAACTAAAACACACAACCCCAAGCAACCAAAAAACAAAGCCAACAAAACCCACTCCAAACAAATAAAAAGCATCTCCACCCCAAACATCACTGCCACCACCCTCAAAGAGCAAGAGTATATAATTTTAATTACAAAAAAAAATGTATTGTAACTATAAAGAGAACGATTTAACCAACCCTAGGAAGAATAAACTGCAGTGACACACTTTTAGCAAATTTCCTTGGGACTACTATTCATCAATTTCCTCATTTGTGGTGATGAAATAACACCATTTTATAAATCCTAGTTATCTGCGACATGGACAATTACCTTCTACCTGTCAATTATCTGTGGCTTAGAAGTACGGTTTTCTATGAAGTCATGTTTGTTTTTTGTTTCAAACATGACTTCAGCCAAAAGCTTAGTCCTTCTGTGATATGCATACATGTATTCAGACACTAACCTGATCAAAAATTTTCTTTCTTAAAATTATTACGATATTTCTAAAAGCTAAAGAAATGTTTAGAAACACAGTAGCTATTTAAATGTTTGAGATTCAGGAACCTTGAGAGAGGCTAAACATTTATCTTAAGAAGAAACTAAATTTGTTGGCAGTAGCCCCCAATGTTCAATAGCATTTCAGTTGAGATTTCATGGTTCTTGTTTATTTCTTTTTTAGGATTTAGGTAACACAAACACAATTTCATTATAACCACTGAGAATTTATATTATTTTTACCCTAGTCCTCCTTTTCATTATAGTTAGATAATTAAGTATTCTGTTCTTTCTTTGAACAAACTCTCTCCACTGTAAATCACAGAGTAAAAACTATTTCACTCTTTTATGTGACAAACACTTTTAAGAACAGCAAATATTTAGAAACAGTAAGAATAATAAAACTTTCTCCTTATTTCCTTAAGAAAATCCATCCTACTCAATTAGGTAATGTGTAAGGAACACAACTAGTAAGCATTATAATATTGTACACAAAAGCATTTAATTACATTGCCTTTAAATACTCAATAGCCTTGAATATAGTTAGCATATATAACTAAATATTTTCATTCAAAAATGTATAGTTTGGCCTTTTTTTTTGGAAAATCTTAGAAGACTTTTGAAGTATACAGATCTAAAGGAGATTTTTGCATACTTTTAAGCCATCTTTAAGATGAATCAAAACTTTTTTAAAAGAAGTTAGTGTGTTTGTTTCTGCTCTCTTATTTTTATTTCTCTATGGAAATGAAAAGCTCATTGTCTTAGTGACATCAATGAATTTATTTCTAATAAATTGCTAATAAATGGAATATTCCATTGAAAATACCTTGAAGCTTCACTAGGTCTGTTGCTATACTCAATATACCAAGCTCAATGAAAAGCCAAATCAAATCTTAAGGCTAATATTTTCAAAGCCCTTAGAGAACTAAAGATTTCTTTAAAAAGCGACCTAAGCCTTAGAGGGTTAAAACTACTGGTACATATGTAGTTTCTCATCTCTACTAAAGTAGAAATTCCTTAGTTGTAATAAAACCAATTCAAAAATATAACACTCAGCCTCCACTGCGCACTCCTTTGCTCCATATAGGGAAAATATATAGTAGAGCACACAATATTTTAAATCATACCTAGTTAATGCCTTCCTCATAAGGGAAGAAACAAAGGATGGTACTAAAGGATACTAAGCGGTACTAAATGTTGCTTATGTCTCTTTGTAAATCAGAAAGTCCCTCAGAGCTCAGCAGGTAAGAGGATTCTTTTAAAAACTATAAGCACTGATAATTCAAGGAATTTAGTCAGTGATACCTGTCCATAGACTATGAAGCCACTGAAAGTCTAGAGACTGTACTGAAAAAAGACTTCAGAAGTACTGCAAAAATGATGAGGATTCCAATGAGGTAAGATGAATATTATCTGTGAGAAAATTAAAATTTCTGACTACACTGTACTAGCAGGACCACAGGAGAAAAAACTGTAAAGTTAATAGACTTAGCTAATATCTAAGAAAAGCCAATCAGTTGCAAAAATTTCATAAAAGATCAATTTGTATTTTTGTTGTCAAAAAACCAAACCAAAGTATCAAGAGGAATAAAGACCGGTACATTTCTTGAAATTTTAAAATAAAAAATGAATATTTTTTTAAAAGACATCATTCACTGCAAGCCTTTGGCCTTAAGATACCAGGCAATGTTAAATATGCAGGCATAAAAGTGGTACCTCTGGTCTTAACATAGATGAGTCTGTACATCTTAGCTCTCATCCTTTTGATCACCTCTGTATCACCTGACTGCCCCTAAGGTTCATGACAGAAAATCATAAAGGTGGAGAAACTAATTCTTTTTGGTTCTAAGCAAGCTGTGTGAGACTGCAGATAAAGGGTAAACAATCCATGAGCTCTCCCAATCTATTTTGTTAAAAATACTAAGCATACTTTCTTTTTAACATATCATTTATTCCCAAAGAACATATGCTATGCTGAAATTTTAGTAACAGCTGTCCATGAATATGGACTACTAATTTATATCATGGATTACTAACATATTAAATTCTGCAACCGCAATTTACAAAATAGACTACATCCTAGCACAGAACATTTTTTTTCTTTCCAGAACACAGGCTAATAATATGAATTTGTAATTTTCAAGCACTATCCGTTGCACATTTGCATTATACAAGGGTATATTTTCTCTGGTTTCCATGTCCTTGACTTTCTGTTTATTTTTTACCCTATGATTTATGTGGCGTCTTTGAGGGAAGAGGTGGTGTATAAATCTATTGCATTCTCAGACTCATTATTAGTAATGGATTAATTTTCAGTTTCATCACTAAAAACAGCTCATTATCTGCAAAGGCAAAATTATCTTCATATAGATTCTGAGGTAATTGATTCCTCTATTTATATACTGAAGGGAATGTTGCTCACATAAATTGCGAAAGAAAAGTCTTTTTCTTCCCCTCCCCCTTTGTTCCATACAACAATGACATGAAAAACCAGCATTTACAATCATAATAAAAAAATATCAGATAAACCAAGATTAGTTACTCCCAATGATTATAATCATTGCAGAAATTGTTTCTTAATGATATAGGTTGGATAAATGAAATGGACACCATCTTACATCATGACCAAAACTCTCTTAAAACATCACTGGAAAGAAAAATTCTATTTATTAATACTTGCAAGTATTAATAATTACCATTTTCATTTTTCTTTTTTATTATTCTCTAGAATTACAATAGTATTAGTCTATAATTGAAAATTATTTCTCACTCAAATGGTGAGAAAGGGAGGACTGAACAGAAGTGTTCTGAGCACTTTTAATAAAGGGGAGCACACTTTTTTCTTTCTAATTTAAATTTTGATCCATTTATTTAGTATCTGAAGTGGAGCAAGGGACAAGCAGATTGACTATATGGGTTCCTTTAGGTTTACTGATGGTATGATTTTGTCCCAGATCTATTGTGCTAAGTGGCTTAGATCTAGGTACTGCTGCATTTGTATTTGTAGACCTGTATATTACTTCATTTAAATTATAAGCATAATAAAATATTACTTCATAGACAGCATGATTAGAAACCAGATAAAGAAGAAAATTCAGTTCTTGACTTACTTACCAATTGTATAAACCAGTTGCAGGGAAAACAAAAGGTAAAGTTTAAGAAAAGTGAAAAATTGCAAACACTGAGTCAACATACATGCTAAAGGGAAAGAAACAGAGAATCTAGCAGAGTGGATAGTATGTGTTATAAGAGTATGAAAAATTGTAAGAAGAAAATATGTTTTCTGCTCCCTGGATGGAATGCAGTCAGTATGCCTGATTTCCCACACACAACACAAGCTAAGGGTGGAGTGGAAACTCCCTGGCCAGGCTCTGTTGAAACCCTTGCATGGGGGGAACATGGAAGTACCTGGTAGCTGATGAGCTGCATAGCAGCTGTCAACCAAGGGAGAAAAAGGAAGATTTTTTGCTGTAAAGCCAGCAGGCATGGCAAACTCATAGACATGCACCTGCATCCCAAAGGTTATCTCAGAAGTAATACTGATGTTATCTAGCTCCAAGGTAAGACAGCACCCACTGAACATCATGTATGACTGGAGCCTTTCAAGCTCCACCTAAGGTAAAAATATTTTGAGTTAAAAATGGGAAGAAGTTAGGGAAGACTCTATTGGAACTTCTGGGATCAGTCGACAGCCTGAACTTGTCTTCACCCCCATAGGGGTGCCTATTGGCAAGAACTGTACTTATGTGTCACAATGATTACTTCAAGCCAGCTTTTATTTGGGATTAGAGCTCATTGGTGTATTGTTCTAAATTACTTTTTGCAACTAGATATTACCAACAACAATCCTTGAATCTTAACCTGCCACAATTTTCTATTATATTAGTAAAAAATGTTATTCCATAAGCTGTTTGTGTGAGTCTTCCAGTGGCACTAAAGTTGCCACAGGAGGTAACATACTCGACTGTGGAGGCCTGGGAGACGATCTTTCTGTTGGCGTTTGTCCCTGGATCTTTCCTGGGGCACCCACAGACCAGATAAAGTTGGAGGCCCAGGAGGGGGCATTTCTGGTTGCCTGTGACCCTGAACAAGTAAGTCAAATGGCCCTCCAATCCAGAAGGTTGTTCAGTGAAGGGTCCCCATTACAGGACATGATACGGCAGGCACAAGGGTTTCGCTTTCCTGAAGTGCTGACGGACTAATCAAACACAAAGAGTGTGAAAAAAATCTCCCTTTTCATGTGACACCAGCAGAAAACTAGACTTCACTACAAATAATTTAAAACCATCTTAGAAATAGTCCTGACTTCATTACTAAATCTACTAAGTAAAGTTCATTTGTACTTTTCCATTTCTCACAAGTGGTCTTCATGGTCTTTTATATTTCCATTTGGTCATCCAAATTGAAACTGGTTTTTATTTTTTATTTTTCTTTGAAATTTTTGTGGACTTATTTTCAGAATGAAACCACCATATTCTCCTATATTTTCCTTGGAAAGAACACAAACATGAAAAAATTAAAGAATTTAGGCTCTATTGTAACCACAGGGCTCTTTGATAATGTACTTCAAGTTGTTTCTTGATATTATGGTTTATTTTCATGATTTTATAAAATTACAGAACACATGACCTTAGAAATGTTCATAGTCTTTGTGTTAGACTGTTCACACAGTGGGGATTTTGGAACATAGCATGATTTCCTGCCCCAGTAAGATGACTTTCTCAAAAGGTAGGAAGCCTAGGAAGGCCTCCTTTTGAAAGACAATGACTGCAAGTCAGGGCTTGGTTGAGTAATAAACTGATTTTTCAGACTTCAGTACAATTAAAATCTCAATGACTTGTAAGGCCAGCTGTAGGACTCTTCTAAAGGCAGTTCCTCTAAAGGAGACAGTAACATATACTACCAGAAAAACCAAAAGTCAGTACAGCAGCTGAGAAAGAGGCGTGAAGGGGTAAAGAGGTTGAAAAACAACTCTACAACAGCAGTCAGTAAAGAAAGAGGGAGAGGAGGTACTCCAGGAGTAGAGATTTCTCTGCAGACTATGAAGATCACAGTGAAACAGGTTGTCCCCCTGTAGCCCATGGGGAAAAAAATAGTTCCTGCAGCCCACAGAAAGGACCTGTGCCAGAGCAGGTATGGAAGGACTGCAACCAGTGCGAGGGATGTTGGAGCAGGAGACAAGTGTGAGGAGGAGGAAGAGGCAGAAAGAGCTGTTGTGGACTAATCACTACCCCTGTTCCTCCTACCCTGTACCACCTGGAGGGTAGAAGACAGCAGACTCGGGAACAATGGAGTGAAGCTGAACCTGGGAAAAAGGATTGTGTGTATGTGTGTGTGTGTGTGTGAAAGTGTTTTAGTTGTCTTTGGTTCTCACCTTCCAACTCTTGATTTTTAATCAATAATAAATTAATCTACCCCTACTTGAGTCTGTTTCACCTTTGATGGAAAGTGACCCACAAACTCTTGATCCTAATTTGTCCCTCTGTGCTATTAGGGTCAGAGAGGAGCAAGGGAATGACTGGATAAGAGGTCTGACAGCTGGTTAAGGTCAGCCCACCAAAGTACCAGAAAACATTGCCTATTGGTACAAAGCTTATGTTCAGTCTGAGTAGTGAATATTTCTGGAGAAGCTATGTACTATGAAGGTTTACATATGTTCTATATGACATTTGGTATTTCAGCAATAATGTATATCAATTACCATTCTAGCTCCCTTCTATTCCACATTTCTGCCCTTCTGGATCCATAACATTTTTCTGTCTACTTCTGTTAAAACCACAGAAAATTGAATTATATCACCAACTTCCTAAAAGAATAAAACCAGCCTCCATAAATATTGTATTGTATCACTGAACAGCTTTTAAACACATTTTCCTGGCTAATTTTCATTTTAAGAATTTTAAATGCTTTTTGTAAATGTATTTATAAAGTAGTTGAATAATTTCAGATTGCTTATCATCAGTCATGAAAGTTTGCATTTGATATGAAAATGTTATGAGATACAGCATAATCTGAGGTAATTTAAATACTAAAGGCATATCAGTCACGCTCACAAGCAGCCTGTGTCATTGTGAAACAATCACTGTCAGAATGTTCTTTTATTTTCTTCTGAAGAAACAAGGCCTTTGAAAATGCCTAGTTACAATCACTCGTTCCAGTTATTCTGAAATAATTAACACTTTTTATTTCATATTCGTGGCACTTTCTCAAGAGGAAGACACACATCTAGAATTTTGAGAAGAAAACTCAGATGTTAATCTCCAGATAGGCACTCTATCTAAATAGATCTTGAATAAATGTATGCCTTGAATAAATTTCTATCTTGAATAAATATATATCAAAACAAAGAATATACACTTATTGACTGCAGACAAATAAACATAGAAAGAAATAATTTAAATTTAGTAAAAACCATATAGATGAGGTTGGTTTTGTTTTTGTTTTTTTTTTTTTCCTTTTGCCTGAAAACAGGCTCTGATCATTTCTGAATCAGTGCCATTAATGTGGTTGTCAATAGTTCTGAAAATGATATTCAGACAGCTGGGGACATAAAGAGGTTAAAAAAACCCCATTTCAGAAATTAGACAGAGAGAGAAAAGAAGGTGAAAGTAGAAAGAAAACAGAAATGAACAGAAACAACTTGAAACTAGAAATGCAGGAAAAGAAGATAGATGAGGAAGGAAGAAAAGGTAGAAAAACACAAGGAAAATAAAATACTCATGATTTGAAGTATAATGTATAATATTCAGCCCATTCCTGCATATTCATGGAGATACCAGTAATTTCCTTTAATTTTAACTTCCCATAGCAAATTTGTAGTATCTACAAACTAGAAACACAAAGAAAAGTTGTATTTACAAATGGAAACAAAGATTGTTCTGGGAGATGTGTATTGTCTTATTCTAATAGTTTTAACTTTTTATAATTAACTTTTTATATTCTAAGATCCTAATTTCTTTTCCTTTCAAAGCATTAGCACAACAGCTTCATGCAGAAGTGTATTTTGTCAAAGAAAATCACTTTCTTGTGCATTTTTGGTGTTTAGATACAATTCTCTAAAACATATATTATTGCCTTTGTCAAGCATCAAAGACAGATTAACATAAACTATGAGTAGAACATGACTCAAGGATACTAAAATGTGACAATATGTGAACATGGGTAGGCAAAATAAACCAAAATAAAAGCATGAGAGAGCATAAAGAAATTGAGATAAATTCCATAGTAGTCCAAATAAAGGAAAAGTGGTAGAGTTCAAAATGTGGAGATGCAAATATTGTAGTATCAAAGGGATCAGTAAATCATTCAGAATTGCTAAAATTCTACATGACCTTAAATTCTAGGACAAATAGGCACAGTGTTAGAATAATGTTTAGAAAACATGAATTCAAAATTCAGTCTCACAGCTGAATTCCCACAAGATAAATCAACGACTGGTGTTAGAACATGATTCATTTAATTTATGTGGAAAAGGGGAAGAAAAACCTACATATTTAAGAGAGGATATGAGGAAGATTTGGAAATTACAGACCAGTCAGTCTCATCTGTCTGTCTGCAAACATCATGGAGCAGGCTTTTCCTACATAAACTTTTCACTAGAAATTTGTTCTTCACAGAAATCTGATTATCAGTCAACAGTCATTTTTCAGGATTATACTGCATCTTTACCAAGCATTAAAAGATACCCTCATTGGTCAAAAATTCAGCATAGTTCTTCTCTTATTCACAGACTCATTGATTTCACATTGAATAATTAGGAACATGCATTCTTAGAAAAAAATACAAGGGAATTCCCCACACCCACTTGAAATACACAATAAACAGAGGGGGCGAAAGAAAAAGGAGGCATTTTATACAGGGTTTTTTTTTTTGTGGATTTTTTTTAAGGCAATATATGACTGCTACAAATCTGTGAATGATTTGCTTCATATCACAATTTAAGAAAACAAAAAGGTAGAACTTCCCAACAACAGATTTTGGTTAAAAACACTCAAGTAATTAAAACTCATTCTTGCAAAATATAATGCTGGTGAATTAATCTTCTTTATTCATGGGAAAAAAAAAAGAGGTCTTTTGCCAAAATCGGTAGGCCCTGTTCACTATTTGTTCTTGTAGTATCGGTGAATAGCAATTTGTTCTGAAAATCTCAGGGTAAAATAATGGTCCAAATATCCTTAAAAAGCTTTGAATAGCTTAGAGTACTTAAATGTAAAGGTTCTTCACAAAACTTTAAATAATAAAATAATAAAATAAAGAGTATAATAATAAAATACCTGACTTTAACATGTATAATCCTTATCTGGTACCTGTTATAGATCAATTAGAGAAGTTTCTTCATTCATTTGTCTGGTACCTGTTATAGATGAATTATATAAGTTTCTTCAATCATTTTATTTTTACAATGGATAATTTACTCTGTCTTTGCAAAAAAATGGGCTTCCAAATAAACTTCAGAGAATCACTCAAATTGTAGTGGTAAGTATGATTCCAATGATCTTCTCATAAGTAAATTTTTTAATCTCAGAAAAGAATTTTTTTTTATAAACTGCCTTTTATGTTCTCTATAATTAAAACTTTAACTAAATTAATATCAGAAATCATATGTTAAATATGTTTAGTACGTTCACAGAAAAGTCCAGGACAGGAAAACTGCACAAAAATTCTTTGGAAATTAATCAGTTTTCTTTAACTCCACATGCAGCCGTCACTTATAACCAAAGCCAGAACCAAAACTTATTAAATATTTTGATCAGATACATAAAAGTGGCATCTGTACAAGTCACACAACTATTGTCCCTGTGCTACTTCAGCTTAAGCTAAACAATTTTCTTTGATTTATATGGAAGTATATATATAGAATTATGTATCACCATCTTCCATAATAATTTACCTCAATTATTTTATCCTACTTTTGGTGATGTCTTAATGGTAGTCATATCCACATATTGATAAGTTTAGAGAGAAGTTTAAGAAAAAAACCCAACCATAACAACCTGATTTTTGTTGTTTTCTCGAGGAGGCATGTAACTCTGGGTATCAATGAAAATGTAATGCCATTTTCTTCATAGAAGGGATTTACCCACTGTAATAAATGTTTATTATAGTTAACAGAAAATGGAGGTACGAAAAATTGAGGGTTCAAAATAATAGAAGAAGAAAAAAAGTTTCAATGAGTTTTAAAGCAAACCAAAAACCTCCCAAGAACAAAGCAATAATAACCTGCATGGGGCATGGGAATTAAAAGTACCAATCAAACAAATTACAAGCAACAGATTACCTGGTTCAATTCCTAACAGAAAAATTGCAAAGGTAAAAAATTGAAATTATATCTTCAACCTAACCTATCCTTTTGACAAATAAATAAATGGCAATTATTAAGGCGGAGTAAGGCAACTAACTTGGTCTTTTTTCATCAGTGTTCAGCAGTGGAACTTTTATTCCAATTATTTATCAAAATCAAGGCTTATCAAACAGACATGAAGATCTAAGATCTAAATTTAAAAGCAAATGTATTATATTTTATTCTCTTTTAACAAAATAAAACAAGTTCATGCATGAAAGCAACTGTACCGTTTACCTGACCCGAAAAAAACAAGGCAAATATAGAGCTTTCATCAATGGGAAATGAAGAAACAACAAAAAAGAAAAAAAAAAGATAAAAACCAGAAATAAATAGAAAAAGAAAAAATAAAATTAAAATTCCTATGTTTAAAAGAAATTTCAATATAGAAGAGAAAAAAGTGGGAAAAAGTGGAAGGTTTGTAGAAAAGAAAATGAACCAGCAATTAGAAAGGTACAAGATGGTATGTAGTAAAAACAAAATGAAGAAACCAGCTTGAGAAGATTGGGGAAAATAGCATCACTGTAATGAAAGAAAAAAAAAAAAGAAAGGGAAAGTAAGTGTAAAATATGCATTAAAGTAATTTACATACTGACTACTGAGTTATTCATTTCCACATGCCTCAGTCTTTGTATTTTTCTTCACCAAGACCTAGAAGCATTTAGAAGAATAAACATTTTTAATCCAGTGATCTTGGGGAAGAGGGAGAAGTATCACCTTAAACATTTTTAAATCCAAGGAATCCAAGAATCTTTCTTAGTTGAATTGGTTTTCTAATGAGAATGAGTGGTTTTTTGAATTAATGGCTTAAATTTGTTCTGGCACTACACTGATGAGCATGGTATTCTGTATGGCTATTCAGCTAAGCGCTGAATGTTTCTGAAAGCCAAAATACTCATCATTTTTTTACTTTCATAAATCCCAAAAATATTCTTTGATTCTAATTTTCCTTGTTTGATTTCCTATTTACCTTTCTTTTTCACTTTGCAAATTATTTTGGAAAAACTTACTTTGATCTTCGAAGTTTTATTTTTCTCTCTGACATATATTAAATTATTCTGAAAGCCTACATACCATCTCAACAAAAACAACAGGAAAAAAAAGTTGAGTATTTTCCATTTTACCTTGAGTTTTTGATGTTTGATCCTTCTTAATTAGTTTTTTTAGCCATTTTAAAACGTGCAACATCTACAGTATTATATCCAATGACATAAAAAAATATTGCTACGTTTGTTGTCTGTTATATTTTTCCAAGCATGTGTAGGTGTAAAGCAAATGTACACAGAAGAAAAAGTTTCTCACCAGAAAGCTGAGAAAAGACTACTTCCATCAAAATAACTAGTTCCTGAAAAATGAAAAGAATAATTAGATTTTAAATTTTTTTTTAAATATTGTTAAAACTTCACTAATCAGAACTCAGTGGCAAAACTCCTGAAGTCACTATGAACATGAATTAATCTCAGACAACTAAAACTTAGTTATTTTCAAACAGAAAACTGTAAATTTTTATTTTTATAGTATTAAAGCAACTGTGAAATATTGCTTTAATACTATAAATGACAGAACACTTTTCAATAAGGTCTCCTTTTCATAATTTTGTTACCTAAATAAAATTTAAATTCCTTAAACATAGCTGTACTAGCTGTAAGTCATCCTTCTTAAAAAATGTAACGCTGTCAGTTGACTAAAAGGATTAAATAATATGTTAATTTGAAACATGTTTTAAAGAATAGTTTGCATTAGATACATAGTGTGAATCTTTTCCTTTATAATAATGGGGAAGTAAAATGATTTTCAGCATCAGAAGAAAAGTAGTTTATGAAGATAGGAGGGCTGGAAAGTATGGGGTTAGAATTTGAAAAAAACTGAAGAAACACAGATGAAATTTAAGATACAACAATATTTGTTCCTATATTGTTTCTGCAGCTGTGTCCGACCAGGAAATTTTTCCGCATGCTTGTTATAGATAGGAATAAAAGCATTCAGACAATGGCAGTTCACAGTAGACTTTTATACACCTACTACATGAGCTAACAGGGACAGCATGGATCTCTGAAGCCAGTCTCAGATCCTCAGGCAACTTGCCAGGACTCTTATCTGGTTCCCTGTATTTGTCTAGAGACAGTTCTATTACTAAAAGAAAACAATTCTGTAATAAGCAGTAGTTAGAAATTTCTTTAGTTTTCTTTAGTGACAGAAGAGTGACATCTGGCAATGCTTACCATAATTAACACAATGCCATGCAATTTAGTACCTCTCTCAATCATATGGTCTCCATACCTGTTTTTTTTCAGAAGGGGATTGGGTTTTTTTTCCGTTCAATATCTTCTGAATACAGGTCAGGTAATTCAGAAGTTGCTTGTGTACCACTGCTATTAATCTTCCTTCATAGCAGACACATACATCAGTCTCCTTCAACTATCAAATGGCAGAGACTGTTTTATAATTTTTCTAGCTGTGTGATTAAGCATAAACTGATGTGTTTCATTAATAAAGTCATACAACACCAAAGGCAAAAGCTTGCTCTTTCAGTTCTTATTTCACATCCTAATAAACTAAAGCAACATGAATATTGCTGTTATGCTTTACTCAGGTGTAGTTTAACTGGAAAAAGAATGGGTTTGCACTTCGTTGTCTTAAAGCATAAGTATTTTTTCTTTAAATCAAAGGTTTTAAAGTCTAATATTCCTGAGAAAATGATAGTTAAAATTTGATACATTGCATTTTACATTATACAATATTACATTAATTATTATACTACAATAAGATTGCCCATTCCTCAGAGTATGAAATTATGTGTTACTAGACATATAATTTTTAAAATATCTTATCAATACTATTAAAAACAATTTTGGATGTATGATGAAATCCTCAAAAAAGAAGGAATGACAAAGCAATGGCTGATAAAAAATTCAAAATGTGTAGGTAAGCTACACTGACATGGACAATATTCAATAGCCAACTGTCACCTTTGTCTCTAGGCAATCCCTTGAAAAAAATCTGATAAAACAGTTTCCTAAACCATACCCTTTCTTTTAAATGAGTAGTGAAAGTCCATATTTGGAAATAATTTCAAAATCCACACTTGATGAGTTATTACATTGATATACTTCACTCCCCTACTGTACTTAATACAAACAGTTATCCTTTACTCCACACAAATAGGGAAATAAATTTACCTTCTTCCAATGAATTTCACCTGGTTTTAGTGGAATTACTAGTTAAATATGAAAATGTAAAGTCCATCAAAGGAGAAAACACACCACTTATTCAGTTGAATATTTCTTGTTATTAAAATATAAGCTTGTGATTTTTAATAATGTTCTTTGCAAATGAATGTGGTGTGAACCTCTTAGTCCATAAGCCAGGATGAGGATGATGCTCACTAAAGCATAGATGTATAGTTAAAGTCAGAGATGCATTAAAATGCATTAAAGATCTAGGATTTTTTGTTTTGACTCAGTGAGCATCCAATTCCTATTTTGTACTAAAATTGATGATGGGAAGTGAAAAGGAGAAAAAAAACCATCATCGGCTCAAAATTAAGGCAAAAGCCTGAAGTTTGTTACCAAATGTGCAGAGCATATCATTAGTTCTGTCTGCCCATTTTCCTAAGAACATTTAATGACAGGTAATTTTGATGACACATAAGTAGGCAACAGGACATTGCTTGTGCTACCCTAATCAGTGGAGATGGGAAGATCAAAGACAGAAGATCATTGATGAATTTCACAAAATTTTCTGATGACAGCTTTTTTATGGAAAAAAAAAAAAATGATGGTACCAGCACTGATTTTCAGGTAGTCTAAAAAGTTTGAAATGTGCGGTGATCTGTTAAAAAGCTTTCATCTTGAAACGTCTGAGAAAACCCACCTTATCTGGTAAGAGTTTTTATTTGCAAGGAGTTTTTATCAGCAAATGGGATGGTGTGTGGTACTTAGAACAAGAAATTTGACTAAAGAAGAAAGGCAAACACATAATGAAAATAATGGACAGGCAGATTCAGATATGGATACACTGGTTATTTCGATATCAGTGCAATTGATTTTAAAAACCCCAAATATAGACAAAAGCCAGAAAGACTAAAAAATAGCAATGGAATTGATGAAAAGTAAATGAATGGATTAGGAATTAGGCCATGAAATACTTCCCTGGTTTAGATTTTAGAAAAAAGGGTTGGTAAAAATGTATGTACGAATGACGGATTTCTAACAAGGCATTGTATAGAGACACATTTTACATATAATAGACATTACGTATTTCAAACTAAGTATTTTTAAAGTATGAACCATATAATTCTCTGAATCTTCATGAGACTTTGATATCTCAGGGATTTAATGTAGGCAGTTTACATCCATCAAGAATAAATATGTTGGCAAAATTTGTGAAAAGAATGACAGAAGAACAAATTGCTATGGGAGAGAAATCTCAGGGAGAAATCTTCTTGTCTGTTGAGTAAAGTGGACTGTCTGGAATGAATATCTTAATACAGCCAAATGCCACATTATAAGCATTGGTATAGCTTGTGTACAAAATGTAACTTTGCAGACTAAGGGTTAAATTTTGCAATGCTGCGACAAAGCCATAAAAACCTGTTTTACAGTAGATTTCAAAATAATTCTCTAACTAAAGATGACCAAGAGAATAGAGTTCAAAAATAATGAAAAAAAATAATCTTTCAGAAATATCAACACTAGACAAGCAAACAACATTCTGCCTCTGTGATTTCAAAAACTGATGTTGAAAATTTTGAAAGATTTCAGAAATGTTCAAAATGCTGTTCCATTACCCAGAAGCGTGGCATAAAAGGACAATATGTAAAATTCAGTGGTCATTCACTGACAGTTTATAAACATACACATTACAGGCATGAACATGCTTTTCATGATAATAATTTAAAATGAAATGCATTGATGAAAAATAAGTAGGCTCAACAGAGGTACATCCAGATTATTCTACTCATCCAGATTTATAATAATTTAAAATATTCTAATCTTTTTCTATTCTACTCTGAACTTTGTTTCTTTTTTATGGGAAGAATCACTGTTTGACTTCATAAAACTTTTGTTAATAATTCCCTATTTATTCAGGGAAGAGAAATTTTTAAATTCTTTAAATGATTTGCATTCAAGTGGAACTTTGATTATGGAAACACCTTAGTGTTGCAACTAAAAATAACTTCCAAATCTAAAAGAAGAGCTAGAATATAAATGGAAAAGAAAAAAAAGCCAATATCCAAACTAGAGATGAATAAAAATTCAGTGAAACTACAGAGCATCAGAATTAATTCAACCAAGTATTCAGATTTCCACTGGAATTAAAAAAAAAAAAAAAATAGACAAAGAAGTAACATCTGTGTAGACAGGAATTCAATAGTGTAATTACTCCAACCTAGGAAAGGAAAGAATAAAAAGAAAAAGAACAGAAGAAACCGATACAAAAGAGAGGAAAAGAGAAAGCAGAATTATAGAGTTGCTGAAGACAATTTAAATGGTAATAAGAAGTAATTTGGCCTTTAATATGAATATATATACGTACTGTAGTTATCTTTCTGGTCCATTAAGTTGATGATACCATTCCCTTGATGCTTCCTTTTAGATTTGAGATTTGTCCTTTTAGTCTGATTCTGATTTCCCTCCACTAGTCCTTTTCTTGTGGAACATTTCATTGATAGCAATCTTTTATCTTCCCCTAATGAGGACTGATAGTTCCCCACTGGAAAATTTGCCAGATGGTCACAATCTGTAAATTCCATCTGAGGTTTTTGTTCATGGTTCAGACGTACTAATCTCACAAGGTCCCATCCAAATTGATGCTTCCTTGTTTCTCTCTGGTTGCAAGAGGAATGTTCAGAGCTGAACTACAGCACTGTGCTTCTGGGGTTGCAGTTTACCTCTCATAGATTCTCTCCTCAGAACAAAAGTACATTGCTAAAAGTAGAGCTCCTTTTTGACATAACTCAATTGCAGAATCACAGAACAGTTGTGTTGAGAAAAAACCTCTGGAGATTGTCAGGTTCTGCCCCTCTTACCACAGTTCAAGGGACGGTCAGGTGGGGCTGCGTACAGCTGGGCTTCAGTATCTTCAAGAATGGAAATTGGAATATCTGTCTACTCAACCTGTTTCAGTTTGCCCATTCTTAATTCTTTTTTCTTTTTGTTTTGTTTTGTTCTATTTATTATTTAACTTGAATGCCCTGTCTTTCATTTTGTGCCCATTTTTTGTTGCCTTGTCACTGGATATCACTGAGAAAAGACAGGGTCTATGTTCTTCACTCAGTTCCAAAAGGCATTTATACAGTCTGGTAAGATTTGCCTGAGCTTTCTCTTCTCCAGGCTAAACAAGTTTAGGTCTCAGACACATGCATGTGTAAGACGGTCTAGTCCCTTGAACATCTTTATGGCCTTGTGCTGGTTTTGCTTCAGTAGTTCCATGTCATTGACTCTATGACACTTTGTCTCTCCTGAGGTTCTGAAGAGCCCAAAGATGGACAAAGCACTCCAGCGTGCTGTATAGAGGGGAAGGATCTCCTCTCTTTGTCTAACTTGTGATTGTCTTTCTAACAAGGTCCAGGATGCTGTTGGCCTTCTTTGCCACAGGATCACATCACGGTCTCATGGTCAGCATCCTGACTACCAGTACTCTAAGGTCCTTCTTGAAAAAACCCCACTTTCCAGAAGCCTTCCAGTCAGTCAGCCTGCAATATGTATTGTAGTGTGGGGTTTTTGGTCCCCACCACAGGACTTGGCATTTCCCTTCACTGAACTTCATGAGATTCCTGTTAGTCAATTTCTTCAATGTGCTGGGGTCACTCTGAATGTCTTTGAGTTTAAAAATGAGACTATATTCTTCAATACTGAAATAAATTTATTTTGCCTTAACTGCTTAAATATTTTTTGAAAAATGCAATCAATCCATGAATAAATTGGCATTCTCTGTAGCTCCTTCCGTTTTTAAACAATGAACTCTAGCAAGCTGCCTTTGAGGTGCATCATAAGCTGAACACTGATTGATTTGATTCTAGAATAATTAGTGAACAAAGTTTGAAAGAAAAAATACCACCTTCTAGGCCATGAAAATCTCAAAAGTTGTTTTATTGTATGGTAGGATGAACAATCTTCTTTTAGTATGGTCTGGTCAGAAACCTGCAAAGCTATTTTTATCTCTTCAATACTCCCTCCAGAGGAAACACTTACACAATAGATGAAATTGAATCATTCTTGTAAATGGCATTGAGAAAAGTCAGGATCTGTCAGGACCTCATCAACTTAACTTAGAGATGATAATAATGTTAAAATAATGTTATGTTTGATTCATCTAGTCACCACAGTAGTCATTTTATTGTGATGAGAGGAGCTGCTGCTCACAGAAAATAGCCACATAGGGATGGGAGAATATGAAATGAGAAACAATTTTAATTGTGTTCTTCTATACAATGTGTGGAGCAAAATGGGAGAGAAGAAGAGACAGCAGTGGTCAGAAAGGGAGAAATACTAATCAGAAAATAGAGTGGGTTGCCATTAAACATCATTTGCCAACCATTTTCACACAGAAGAATGAAAAATATCCAGCATTTCACTTACAGTAGGTGACTGGTACCTTTGATAATGTTTATCACATAATCATTGCCTTTTTAATGCTTTTTACTTTATTATGGACCAGCAGTTACTTCTGCAATGATACAAGAAACCTGTGAAAGTATTTACTTTTTCTAATAATTTGGTTGGTAGAGCCTTCAGAAAATGTGATGAATATTTCAGTAAACACAAGCCTTCTTTTTATTGAAGGCTTGTGAAGGCTATTCATTACAGAAAATGAATGATAGAGTGAAAAACTTTTTCTACAAAATGGGAAAATTTTTCCTTTAATTTTTTCTTGCTTGAAGGAAACAGCCTGATAGAGAAAGTACAATTCTGTTCCTTATTTCACATTAGAGATTCAACTGAAACAATAAAACAAAATGTGCTCTAATATCATCAGGGTTATTTCTGTTTAAAAGTGCTCTTCTTCTCTACAAAAGTAAAAAATTAATTAATCTCTTTTACAACCATAAGTTACTTTTTTATAAATACTTAAATGCCAATATTTTGTGGTCAATAGAAAAATCAGATATACTGGTGTAATAATCTATTTAAAGAACTGTTGAAAACATAATCTAGTATAACAAACAAAAGCAAGAAGACAAATCACTCTTTAAAATTGTGTGCAACTCCTAAAAAAAAAAAATCCAACAATATCTAAATACTCAGATCTATACTTCAACCAAATCAGCTAATTTTGGACTATGCATAAAGAATTTATAGGTTCTTAAAAGAATAAATTTTTTTTTTTTGGAAAAATACAGGATAGCTTCTCTGCAAACACTACTTTACAAACCCCACTACTTCTAAAACTTGGAAGTAATTTTTTAGTGAATACTCTTGATTTGATTTTCATACTTACACTGAAAAACTTTAGCCATTTCTGCTGTTATAAGGACTCCAATACCCACAATTGACAACAGCCCACAGTGGAACAAGTCTATAATACATGGATTTCATTGAGTGACCTATTGGCTGCCAGGCTGGGCCCTAAGGGTTCAGTGGGGTTGCAGTTGTCAGATGGGGTCATCTTTGTTTTACATCCAAAATGTGCCCCAAGAGGCTGGAGAGCTGCTCTGTGGAAAGAGATCTGAGCATCTGGAATGATGGTCGTAAGTGTTAAAATAAGAGGTTAAATATTGAAAATTTGTAAGACACAGTCCAAGTTTAGTATCATATTTGGATAAGATTCTTAAACTTTGAAAGCTTCTGCTGGTTACCTATGCCTCTACTCCTAAGCAGACAATTTATGTTAGAGGAGTAAAATATAAAATACTTTTGTCAAAATTAGTGGTGCATAGTGCAATGGAATACCGGTACCTGAGCTCATAAGCCAAAAACTGTGAAATTAAAACTTTTGCCTCATTTGTGCCATGTTTTTGACCACGTTAGCAGAAATTGGAAAAAAAATATTCTCATGTCACAAGCAAATTATTTTTCACCTGTAATATGGAAGGAATAATTAGTAAAGTATCTTGACCCTTTTGTCATAACATCTTTTCTGTCTCTCAAAGATATTAGCCAAAAAACATTTACTTCTTTCTTAAAATTAGCCTTTTCCATTTTTACGAGCTTTATGAAAAAAAATCAAATAAATTGTGGTCAAATACAAATTTGATGTGTCATTCCTCCTAAACATCATATATGTTGTGTTACCTCCTATTTTTCTAAGCCTTTATTTCTAAGCAAATAGATAGATTACTCAACATTCCTGTACTTGACTTCTTTACACTTTGGAAGAAATATTTTAAAAATGGGGTTTTTTTGTTTGGTATGGTGCATGTTTTTAATTTTAATTTCCTCGATATGCAGCTGGTTTAAGATATTTTTCTTCTGCATTTAATGAGAATTAAAGGACTTCAAATTTGCAAGTGGGAAAAATGAGAATCTTCTCCCTCTTTCTCCTGGCTATACATCTTACATGGTGATTAAGGGATGTGTGAAGGAAGAAATATCTTAGGCATCCTACAGCAAGGAACATATGCAAATCACTGGGTCATTTGTCTGCATAGAAGTGGACACAGAAATTGCTGCACTTCAAATTAATTGAAGCAGGAACTTCAGCCTTCTTCCCATAGTTTATATAAACCGCTCAAAGTCATTAATTAATCTATTCCTTCATTTTCCAGGTTGAAGACTAACATAAACTGTCATCTTATTTAGAACAATCAATGTCCATTTCCTTTGGTTATGGTTTTATTGCCTGAATTATTGGAATCCAAATGATCCTTCATTAAATTGAGTGTTGTGTAATTTTTTATATTCACGACATAGGTCACGTAAATAACTAGAAAGAGGAATTTTTTCCTAGTGACAGTAACTAATATTTTTAACCTATAATTATCAAACTTAATTTATTGAGATAAAATTAAAAAGAACAAAAAAGTTAATAAAATAAGGGAATTACATACTAAGTAGTTTCAGAAGGTTAAAATAAATTCATCTCTTTCAAAGCTATATTTGGAAATACATTAAGTCACAATAATGAATTTGATTCATGTCTCTTTGACCTCAATTTTAGATTTTGACTTCAAATGGTATTAAAAGACAAGTATAACAACTACTAGATTCACACTGTCATCTCCTGATGCTGCCATAAGTAATTATCAAATTAAATGCATTGACTAGGCACTCAAAAGCTCCTTAGTTATGTAAATAGATACGTTCCTATTAACTGAATAAAACTTTGGAAATAAAATAGGAGAGAAGAGAAAAGTCATATTTTGATATTTTTCTTACCTACTGGGAGTTCAAAACTGATGAAACTCCCCATTTGGAAAAGCTTCAGAGCCTGTCACAAAGGATGATTCTTTCTGGAGCTGTTTTCACACAGAAGACAATTAAACTAAAACCCTTCAGCACACGATGAGGTGATTAGAAGGTGTAACAAAGATCTACAAAATCATGAATGGCAAAGTGATTACAAAGGATTGCTTATTCGCTGTTTCTTCCAGGACAAGAAATCAAATGCCCACAGGCTTCCCCTTAAGTAGCAGGGTGAATTAAGCCAAAAAAAACCCCTTTCTTTTAAGTGTAGGTAGACACAGATCCCCATCACATAGAGTTAAAAACTGCCAATATTCCAGGAAAATTTTTATTATCCTGTTACATCTAGTTCATCTATGGACTACCACTCTCTGAGGTGTCACAAGCTAAATGAAGTTTTGTCTGACCCTCTATTACCAACTCTACACTCTTAGACCATATACATGCATCTGTTTTTACCACAGATCTTTTCCTTTGGACACCATGTACATACATGCAAATAATTATACACACATACATCTTTTAGATATGACTATAAGCTGATAACAATTCTGTATCTTAAGAGGTAGAACATAATGCCTGACTTCAAACTTGTTCCAGAAGGAGAAACAGTGAAACTGTAAGAAAAACTACCAGAAATCATCCTTAATATAAATTTGGAGATGATAGACCTCCAAATCTCAGACAGTCAAGGCAGAATTTTAAATGTGTTTTAATAATTTTTAAAATGTGTTCTAATAATCAGCAGAGTTTAGGACATAATTCATTTTGTGTCTTCTTTGAGTGGAAATAATTCAGATATTTAGTAAAATTCTTCCTTCTTTCCCTCCCCATCCCACTTTGTTAACAGCATTAATTTGTCACACTCAACTGTATTTAAGAACCAAGGAAATTGCTACTTTGGGCAACCTGCAATTCCTTAAGCAATAGATAGCAGGAAAGGCAATGATTGAAAAACAAGCCCTGTTGTACTGGGGAGGGGCAACTTTAGTTAGGTTTCTCTGGGTTGGACAAAAGCAGAAAAAAGTTACAAAGTTTTCTACAAAAGAAGTAAAAAGTTACAGCAAACAAAGAAGGTGAACAGATCCCTTCTGTGTTTCAGTGTACTCTCTATATTTTGACAGTGGGTAATTGTCCCAGTTTTAATCTTAGTCTTGAGAAAAATTGATATTGCAATAAGCAAGAGACCTTTCTTATCCGACAACAGCTTTTTGGGCAGAGAACTTTAGGCATCTTTCTTTACATAAAAATGTTTATTATAGTATCAAGATTTCTATTTTCG
This sequence comes from Melospiza georgiana, assembly GCF_028018845.1. NCBI lineage: Eukaryota > Metazoa > Chordata > Aves > Passeriformes > Passerellidae > Melospiza > Melospiza georgiana. Next base: position 76,603,956 of record NC_080430.1, read on the forward strand.
TGCAATAAAAGCCCCTCATTTACAGACTAATGTTATGCAAGGGTTAAGGTAAAATACAATGAAAGTGTCAATAAGGCAATTTATTTTTCAAGGCAGGTTAGTGTTAATTAGCAATAGTTAATGTTCTTAACTTTTATTCAAATGATAACCCAGATGTATATATAGGTAGATAGTATATGCGATTAAGTAAAAATTTCTGACTTGTTACCATTTGTACTGTGGTGTCAGAAAAAAATTTGACAATTTTTTAAAGTATCAAAAGTAATGTTAAATATTTTTCTCCCCTCTCTTGAGCCTTCAACATAATTTCAATAGAATGGATTTATATCCTAAATTTACTGAATTAAGAATTTTGAAAGTTACTAGAATATTTGAATGTAATACTCAGAAGAGACTCCTTTTGCACTGCTAACTATCATTCTTCTTACAGATTTTGCTCAAATACAGTGAAGACCTTTCCTTGTACTCATACATGTTTCTTAGTTACACTTTCAGTCATTATTTCACTTATCAAAACATTATTCTCTGACATTTTCCTTAATAAAAGATTGAATACAGAGAGAAATAAAGAATTTGTTTCTCCAGTAAAACCCTCTCTTGCTACGTATGCATTGATGTATCACAACTAAAAAACCCACTTGCTTGCATTGCTGTCTTTTAAAGGTTCTCTTTCCACTCTCACTGCACATTCTGACACAGAAATCAATGATGTAAACTCGGGTAACTACAATCATAACATATTGCATCTTCTGTAACTTCCAGTTTATTGAGAAAATTTCTTAAAAAGAGCAAGTAAAATTTATTAGAATATTAGTTATTGGATGTTTTCTGATTATTTGTCATATCCTTTCATTGTGCAGAGGACAAGTTTAATTCTGGAGAGAATTCTTTAGGTGGACTGATGTAAGCAGTATTTTTAGTCACGCATGGTCTAAAATAATGAAGGACCTTCCAACACACATAAATAACATAGGACAACATACATCATGGAAATTATGCCTGACATTAAAAAGCACAGCTTTTTTTCAGCTTCCATAGCAGCTAGTTTTGACGAAATATATAAATAGCTTTTATCATTTCTTAGGAGGCCTGCATTTGCCACCCTCCAGTTAGCATTTTCTTAGTTTCAAAATGTTGATTTAGCAAAAACTAATTAAGGAAAGTCATACTAAATGTAATATGCAAAGAAAGACATACTTATTGCTGCTGCTATGGTTTGGTCCATTGCTTTCTCCACTGAACCAAATCAGCCAAAAGAAAAATTGTACTCTGTGCTTTTGTGTTTTGTTCCCCCATCATTCCCAGTAGGCAGGGACTTGAAGCACCTTGAGCTGTTTTGCATCCTGCAGTACATTACATCCTAGATGGAAATAGGATTCCCAGTCCCAAAAAATGTTCTCTCCAAAATCAGCTGATAGAGTTGCAGTGTGTTGACAATTCATACCAAATGCATCCCACAGCTCAGGAAATGTCACGTTTTCTTACAAGAGGAGTTGAATTTCTCAAGCTCAGCATTGAATTTCATCCTTTCCGGTTACAGCTACAATAATGTGCAGCTTGACAAAGAACCTTATTGGATGAGCATGGCTCGATAGCTGTCACTTGCTATTTTCATTCCTTAAAACTTTCGATGTAGGCAGTGATGCTCAGCATTCTTCACTGTTTTTCCTTCCTTTTTGCTCCATTTTTCCAAAAGAGATGGAATCTAAAATAGCAGCCAACTTTCTAAAGCAATAAAGAAACTGAACTTATTCATCATTATTTTTAAATTTCAGACTTGTTTTTTTTTTTACCTTATTATCACAGTATATCCAAAATTAATAATTAGGTCTGACCACTGTTAATCATTAACTGCTTAAAGCTAATACTGCTTAGGTTTTAAATAGATGGAGACAATATAAATAACTCAAAAGAATATAGATTTAAGATAAAAATATATATCTTACAACACTCTTCACTTGAAAAGAGCTACTCCTTGCAGGAAGCAATGGATGACTCATGTCAAAATGTGTGTATGTGCATCACATATGACAAATGTGGTCACCCAAAAAAAACCTAAGATATCTAAAGGCAGCCAACACTGGGGAAAACTGTCCCTGAGTAGAGGCAGAATACATTCATCATGAAGGGAATTTTAAAAAAGGCTTTAAAGAAAACTGCCACCTTCAGTGGGGGTGCAGTGCCAACGTAGAATCAGTGCCTGATTGGAAGCAGCATTTTTTAATTTTTACCTAAGTGGAACTATTTTTCTCTAAGAATGTAATTCCAGAAGCTTTGTGATAAGGAACAGGCAGCACAAGTAGCAGCACTATTCCCAAGCACCACATGATGATACAAACAGACTTCAGCAAAAACTGAAGCAAAGGCAATGGGCCAGATCTTCTGCCTGTATTAGAGCTGCAGATTGTTCTGCATACAGGCAAGAAGTAAATCTCCTTTAGCATTAACAAAGATCATTTGGGGGAAAAAAATTTTCATCTTTTTACTAGGTATTAAAAGCTTTTTCCTTTTTCATTGTTGCTGTTTTGGGTTTTGGGGTTTGCCTGTTTGTTTGAAATGAGTATTCCTCACCCATTTCAAAAATGGTTGGTACCTCATTTCTGGAAGTCTGTGGGCTCTAACACAAACAGACTCAGGTTGAAAAGTTACAATTGACATATATATAGATTCCTGGCATATAGTAATGACACATACATCGTTTTAAGCTTCACAATATCAATGTGTAATACAACTATTTCATTGTATGCCTTATTAGTCTTACTTTAACTGGATTTAACATATTATGGTAGCCACTTCACAAATAACATTGGAGCTTAGTATCAAAGTACTAATGGGAATCTACACTATAATTTAGGCTTTTAAGCATGTTCTGACATATAGTCTTTGTCCTCCCCTTCCCAGAAAATATACTGAAGCATTATCAAGAACATAGCAATGTTCAAAATACTAACAAACTATAGTAAGACAACCCAGTAAGTGATTCATTTTTATGTATCTGCAGAATTAAATATATACAGACAATGTCAAGTGACTTAAATTTTCTGTGAAGTTATTCAAGCCCTACACATCTGCCTTTAAAGACTACTGTGACAGAAGAAACTACTCCATCTGAACATTATAGTTTTGTTGCCTTCGTGCACAAGACCAAAGTGTAATTTTGGTTGTAGAACATATTTTTGAATTAAAGAAAAAGAATAAGAAAGCATAAAATAGCTGTACATAAAACAAGATAGGCATACATCTGTGAACAGGACAAACCAGTCCTGACAACAAAGAACGTGTTTTGTAAGCAACAAAGTGAACAAAAGCTGTAACAGACTGTCAGACTACAGCTATGATGAAATGTACAATCTTATTTTATCCTGTGATCAGAGACTGTCTCCCCTTGGGACTAGTGACTGTTGGATGCACTAGATACTTGCCACTGGAAGGTATTTGAAAGATGCTTCCAGTTTCTTAGGCAGATGATTAGTCCCTATGAACTAAAAAATCTAAAATTAATGTAAATACTTTTGAAATTCAAGTACCTACTGTTTAGGTGTGAAAAATAAGTGTTGATTTATAATCATATGCAAGCATTTTTGAAACCTTTCAGCCAGTAATAGATAACTTTAGATTTCTTTTTTATTTTGTGCTCTATATGTTTTTCTATTATTTCATTTTTACCCACACTGGGCAGGTAAGGTGTTACCTTTGGTTCTCATGTTCCAATGCAGGATGTGATTATACTGAAGACCAGTCTTTCTGTCAGTAACTTCATTTAACATTTTTCTAATCTGGATGCTGCTATGCAAACTCAGTTTACTTTCACTTCCAAAAAAAAAAAACCAAAAAAAAAACCCAGAGAAATTTAAGCCATCCAATTGCTTATGTGTGCACATAAAATAGAAGGTAATTTTATGAATTAATTGATGAATTATCATTCTCTGAATGGTTGTTAAGAAAAAGTACTCTTCATGTTTGGGGCTTTTTTCAAATTGATTTTCATGCCTTTCTCTTTTTACTTATATAGTGATTAGGAAAGGAATAACCAAGAACCTAAAATTATTAAGCAACTTTGAGGTTTTTTACATACTTCATGTTGCCAATCTGTTATTCCTGTAAATGCCCAAAAACTTTTCAGAATTCTGTCACATGCTTCTGTGACATCCCTTCCTGAAGGGAAAGTAAGCCCCTAGGATTCATAAATGCTCTTAATTCAGGAACAATAAAAGTCAGAGGGCCTGCAAACAAGCAGAAAGCTTTGTAAGAAAATTACACAGTTGAAACGGAAATTGGTGTGTTAGTCCCTGACTAACAATATAAGCACAGGGCAGTGGGTTTGGGATTAAGGGAAAGGGTTAAAGGGAAGAGAGAAAGGAAAAGATTAATTAAAGAGGAGAAGAGAAAAAGAAAGAGAGAAAAAGATCTCAGAAAAAGACATCTTCAATCCTGGTTCCAGTGTTGATTCAGTTGATAGGATGTTAATCCTGACTTCAAGTTTAATCCAATTGCCTCAGTCCAGCCGATGGGATGTCCAGGTCCTGAAGAAAAGCGCCCAATCTTGGTTGGGGTACCTTTGTGTAGATAGGTTTTCCCCACCCTAAAGATAGGTTTCTCACTTTCTGTGCAAATTAGTTACCATGCACAGTCCGTTCTTTCAGACCTTTCTGGAAATGGGTCAGAGGGCTTTGGGAGTCTTTAGTTGTCATGATCCCTCCCTCCAGTCCCTGCTCACTTCTTGGCCTCATTCCTGTGCTTGCTCTCTGTTGTGTTTGGCTTAGCTCCAGGAACTGCAACAAGGATGTTTGTCCCAGAAAAGTGCTGCACTACCTCTGCCTGGCCCTTTTCTCAAGTCTCAAGTTGTTCTTTCTCACAGTGTGTTAATACCGACCGTCCTTGTTTGTTACCAGCAACTCTTGCCTGTTATTACCAACAGTCCTTGCCTGGCTCCCCAGCCATCCAGCCATTGTTGGTTGGCACATTTGCCCCATATCTTCTGAGTTTCTACAAGCTTACTGATTGTGCTGACACCAAAAAGTAACAAATGCAATTTAATACTAATGCATAAAACTGTTTGCAGGGCCTGTGATGAAAATCTAGAGACACTTAAAAGCAAAATCTGAAATTTCTCTTTTGGCATGGCAGGATTTAGACATTTTAGGCACAAAGGTGACAGAAAGAAAATAGCATGGGGGCTGCAAAATTGAACTAAATACATTCTGTCTGCAACAAAGTTCACTTCACTGAAACACAAATATGAATTGGAGTCTACTAACACTCAGTGATGAGTCCATTACTCTTCCTAGAAAACCTGTAATGAAGTCTCAATTAACCTGAAATTGAAGAATATTTTTTCACATAACGGATAGATTTCAAATTTGGTAGATTCACCCTTTACAGCTTCAGCATTATGGAAATTTCTACTTCTCAGTTATTTGCAAACAAATCATGTGAGCAGTTAAATGGCTGCCACTGCAATCCCTGAATCAAACCTGTTTTCTCACAACTTTGCCAAAGTGGTGCTTCAGGTCAGGGATGGTGTGTAGCAACCACTTTCACTGGCTTTCTTAGGCTGTAGTCATGACAGACAGAATTACTGCTTGCAAGTGTTACTCTAAAGCAGAGAAACAGCAGTAAGAGTTTTACTTGAAGCACCATTCCAGTCCTCCTGTTTAGTGCTCCCATTTCCCATGTCCCCAGGGCAGTGCAGCAGGTACTGTCAGTTTTCCTAAGCCCCCTTGCCAAGTGCAGGGAGATGAATCAAAATGGTGACACTGTGAGCTTCATTCAACTGCGAATTTAGAGGATACATATTTTCTCTTACCAGCTCCAATACTTAACCCTTTAGAATTAGCAGTGTGAAATGAGAAATTAGAGCAGACAGGGCAGGAAAATCAGAAATGTTCACAAATTTACAAACATTGTCACAAGGGGGATTAAAATTATTTCTCAAGCTAGCACTCATGTTTCACTGTTATTCAGATCTTCTTTGCCATCTGCGAAGGGTTTGATCTTGTTCTTGAATAATTCACTTCTTTGACATTTCCTGGAGTTTTTGGATTAGTTTGCAAAGTATCTATTGTAATAGGGTTTTGTCAGTCAATAGACTTGTTGTAACAATCCACAGATTTGTGGAAAGTACCCATCTCAGTTCTCATGCATAAAATGTTAATGCAAGCCAGCAGTAGTCTTTATAAATCAGACAAGACACATACAAACATATGTTTAATTATTTACTGAGAAAGTGATTGGAGAAAACTGGGTGTCATGTGCTAAACCAGGCAGCCAATAAAAATGGCTTATATACCTCTTCCTTTTGTTCATCAAGAAATCAATTGGTTTGCAAAACACTGAGTTAGAAACAATACTTCCCTTGACAATGATGAACTTCTGCATGTACTACTCAATGTCCATACTTATCTGTCTGTCCTTCACATCTGTTGCATCATACTGGGATTACGAGTTTGCTCTAGCCTATGGTGCTCTTACTCAGGAAAGAATTTTAAACATGCTGCTCTGCTAAAGAGAAACAGGGATATTTTCTGACTTCAAGATGGAAATGTCAAGGTTCATGGACCATGTCCTTGAGGGATTTAACAATTTCTTTAGGCAACTTGTATTTTAACAGTTTAAGTAGTCAGCCCACGAACAATAAAGATACCATGGAACAAGTACTTTTACAGTTATTCGACGAAATGTACTAAAACTGTTTTGCTTTTATTTAAATTTCTTCATTGTTCTTAGATGTGCTCATTATGAAAAGCACTGAATCAAGTGATTGTAATATATAAACATGTTCACAATGAGTAGTTTGACCTGTGCTTCTTACAGGTCAAGCTATTTTTCAGAATTACATTTTAAAATTCAGTTAGCTTTAACTTAAACCAAACAAGCCTAGAAATGCTTTAGAAATTTATTTCACAATTACAAGGCAGAAAATATAAACATTTGAATACAGTACTTTAAGTCAGTGATTTAAGTCAAGCTGCAACAAAATACTTTAAAATTCTCAAAGGCTAAGACTCTTGGTCTGATTTTATTTTGCCCTTGTGTTCTCTCTGATATTCCTAAATTTTAGTGAAAAAATCAAGATACATACATTCAAACAATAAACTTCTCTGGATGCCTATTAGCACTCAAAAGCTGTAGAAAGTTATTTTGTTATTTTCTCCTTTGAAGATGTGATATTACAATTTCACGGGAGGTGGAAGTTCTAGAACAGAGCATCTGCTCCTTACAGTTTCATTTCACCCTGGTAAACAATTGATACCATGTTGTAATATTAAATTAGGACACAATTCCCCTGAGGTACACAGAATCATCCCCACACTGCTAAATGTCAGTAGCACTGTCTTTTGAAGATAGCACAGAACAGAAAAGCCTGATGGAGCATTCTAAATGTCAAGAACCATTGACACAATTTCATTTTTTGCTCAATATTTTGGCAGAAATATGTGTTTTTCTCTAACAGAATATCAGTGAAGAGAGGTAATGAATCCCCTGGTTATTCTAGATAATATTGTGTTGTCGAAACTCTCTAGGTAATTCAGGGTTTTATATTTCAGTCTGTTTTCCCTGTACAAAAACAGGACTTGTTTAAGTCCATTCTTCCTTGAGAATTTGGTTTTGGTCTCACATCATCATTTGTGTGAAAGGTCTAAGATGCTAAAGAATTAACTTCCAGAATTCCAGTCTCCATATGACTCCTGGTGAACTTAAGTCCAAGTATTATCAACATGTGTTATAACGAAAGCTGTTGAAAACTTCATGGCCCAATATGAGATAAGCACACAAATGAAATTCTTGGGGTTTTTTTGTTTTAATAATTACTGAAATACTGACTGGAGTGGGGCTGAGTTACTTCTTCCTCAGCTGGATAAGTAACTCTGTGTGTACACAGTCAGGGTCCCTCAGCAGTGACTGCATAATTTTTGTAAGAAATGTTTTAGTCTCCAGTTTCAGCAGCTTTTCTTATATTCTCAGGTACATCAACAGTACCTGTAACTGGACGTTCCCCACTGACAATGTAAAAAGGGAACAATAATACTGTGATATCTGCTGCTAGTCAGTTTTGTGTAGCACAGACTCTTGTTTAATGCAGAACATGCTTAACAGACACCTTTTATTTGTTTCCACAGAGCAAATCCTTTCCAATTTATTTAAGTTCCAGTTACAGTATAGGATACAGATATCATTGTTGTTACAAAGCTATCTGAGTGAGATTTTAAAGAATCCTCTTATTTGAGGCCATGGCACTGTGTCAACAATAGGCACTTTGGATGACAACACCTGTTAATGTGTGTAAGAAGATCCTACAACCAGTCCTCAGTAGACCACAAGCCACACAGTGTTACAGAGTGAGTGAAACTGGAACAACCCACTAAGACATATCCTATATCTTTCAGGATTCCTTGATTTAGGATTTAGAAAATGCCTGTAGTCCTCTTGTGTTGAAACACCAGACTGAAGAAGTCAGCCAACAGCCAAAGAAAAGAAAAATCCGAATCTCCATCACATCAGCCTTTAGCGGGGAAAATGTATGATTCACTTTACTGTGAAAAATAATTTCTAGTGCCTTATTTTCATATGCTTTTCCTTTTTAAACCTTTAGTATTTTGGTTTTCTGACTCTAGCTTTCCTTTAGTTCAATAATGAATTATAATACATAATAAAACAAAGCATAGACAAACCAAAAATAAGCTCCTGACAAAAGAGTAAAGAAAGAAATTATAAATTTTTTAAATAAAAGCCTAGGTAAACCTACTTAGCACACATTACAGAGAAACATCTGTTACTTCATTACAAATTAAAAAAACAGAAAATCTGAGCTATGGGTTGTCCAGAGGCTGGCAAACATCAAATAATTTAATAGATATTTATTAGATACCTATTTTATGTAGCTTTATATAATGTAATGTTATAATATAATTTAGTGATAGCACCAGGAGGTTTGTATGTTTTCAAAAAAAACCCTCCATTTTCGTTTCACTTAATATAATATTTACTTAAAGACATACAACCTCCCTGGTGCTATAACCCAATTTGCCAAAATTTAATTTGTGAGTTTAAATTTCTTAGTGTAAAAAAAAAAGATATTCTTATTAAGGAACAGTAGGTTTTGTGAGCCTGGTGATTTTGGTCTATTTTCCAACAACTATTTCTTCTTTAACACAAATACAGCACATATTTTGAGAGGTACCATCCCTATATTCCAAGTCCTGGATCAACATTCTGCTTGAAAACAATCTTCTTGATTGTCTGGTTTTTTCCCCTCTTTCTCATGACCAGTCTGTTGCCACCTCTCCATTGGAAGTTCTCACACTTCCAACCTTCCTCAGTCGTATAAGTAAGACACCTAACGCAAGTACTCTGAGGAAAAAAAACAAAAAACACACAAAAAAACTCCAAACAAACCCAAACCACATAAATATAAAATCAACAGCACAAAAACAGCAACAACAGAAAGCCCCCCATAAAACAACCAACCTACCAACCAACCAACCAACCAACCAACCAACCAACCAACCAACCAACCAACTAACCAACCCTAAGTTTTTTAAAAACCACCCTAAGTTATAGTTTATGCAGGGGGCATGGTTAAATTTGATTGAATTTTTATGGAACAGAACAGGGGAAGGTTTCACACAGGACAAAAATGCAGGAACAGTAATCTTCAGTTGACAAGATACAATGAGCAACTGGAGACAGAAATGAAAAGACAGTAAAAGTCTGTCTGTGGCCTGAACCTCAGCAGAAAATAAAAGTCTCTGTGCTTAGTGACAGAAGATCAATACTGGTTTCCACAGTTTAGCTTCACTGTAGTGTGGCTCAGCTATACACCAGCTAAGTTATAGACATGATTGCGATTTTATCTCTGCATGTAAAACAGTAATTTGACAATGGTAACTGTTTTTCCATATCTATTTTTGATATGGTGGCTTCCTTGCCAGCAAGTCCTGCAGATGAAGCGTGATGAAGCACATTTATGTTTGAAAAACCATACAGTGCTGCTGTTCTTATGATCTCTCATTCAATCAAGTTGATTACTTTACTCTTCATGAGCATAATATTAACACTCTAATGAGGCTAAAAATCCATACAGAGAAAAAAACCCCAAACATTCAGGCTTGTTATCATCCTGTGCAATGTGCTTGTAAGAAAAGATGCCGCTTCAGTAAGCTGGTAACTCCCACCTTTAGTGCAGGGAGGTAACAGAGATACATCAAGGCTTAAAGGGATGACTAAGTTCCCTGGATTTTCTTTTTTTTTAAATTTTAATGTAAAATTATTTCATATTCAAACAGGGGACTCATACCTATGCATTTTCACACATAGTATGAACTAGAATCAATTCAGAGTGCATATTTATCCCTTCAAAAAAAATTATCCCTAATCAGATATTTTCTTAATGACTTCATTCTGATACTATATTCCAATAATGTATTTCCGTTAAAAACATAAAATAAAATGCAGCATCAGGTTATGTGGTCAACAATTAATGGGATACTGAGAAAATTTTTACCCCCTTAAAACTGCCCAGGGTAATTTTTAAAAATTAGGTCAACACTGAAAAAGATAAAATTACATGCTGAATCTTGACTAAAATTGCTAAAGCAAACTATTTTTGCAGACTAAAATAGAAAAAAGGAAAAAAAAATTCTGATTAAGACCAAAAAATGAGTTACAAGCTATTAAGATCCTCTTTGAAAGTGCCTTTTCAGAGAGAGCCTTCACATAGAGCTCATCACCACCACAGCAAAAAGCTAGAGAGAGGTCATGGCTATAGGAGAATAACTGGGTCCATCAGTTTTCATATAAGCAATATATCCTCACAATAATGGAAATTATATTTATTTTAAAACATCACTTAACTTTTACTATACTGAGAACATCAGCAATCTTATTACTAAGCTGACTGAAATCCAGAAACTATGTTGCCAGATTTTCTACAATAAGATTAATCATACAAACTCTTCAAAAATAAAAACTATCTCTCAAAATTCCTGTGGTTACCTGCTGACAAAAAGTCATGATTGCTTTGATGGTGATGCTGTGGTGGTACAGAGAGAAAAAAATTATAGCCCATCACCTCTCACTATTCAAACTCACTCTTCAAAAATGAGAAATAAATATCAGAAGAATCAAAACAGACTTGGTGTTTTAGGAGACAGATACCTGCCTCGTTACAGGAGGTCCATGAACTACTTTTACACAGTCTAATCTCTCAGTTTAAAATTTAATCAGTTCATAGTACTCTGAGCATATTCTCTCACATAGAGGGTGAGTCATAAGTTGATAAGACAGAACATGTTTTCAAATATATGAGAAAAAACTATTTTATGTGCTAAATACCATGATTAGTTTCTGAATATTCCCGTATTTTTTAACAAAACACCATTATAAGTAAGCACATTACACAGTTGGGAAAAAGTTACTGTATACATATCTTATTGAGAGACAAAAACATCTTCTTAGGCTGTGATTTGGAAAGTAATTCTAAAGGTGGAAATTTCCATCTCAGCTACTGCCAGAGCTGGTGGAGGTGCTTGAGGGCTAAAGGAACTTGTCTTAAACACACCTGTAAGCTCTGAGCCACCAGCTGACAGAAGCTTGTGTAGACTGGGGTCTGAGGCATTCTGGCAGGGTGAAGAGGCACATCCAGAGGATAACACAGGGTAGGCCAAGCAAATTCTTGCTTGGACAGAAATAATTTGAAGGAAGGAAGGAAGAAAATTGCACTGTGCCCTTCCCTCATCCAGTGCTCACAATGCCTCCACATGTGTTGCCACAATTAAAATAATGCTTCTCCACCCTAAATTTTTCATAGATGCACTCTGGGTATGCATATTTTCATTACATGTCTGGTTTGTACAAAAGACAGGTGGAGTTCAGCTGATACACCATGAAGCTAATACTCTGTCGTGGCTGCTTAGTTTTCAGAAAGGGAAAAACCAAGCAAGCCCAAAAGAACACCTTACCACATGTTTTGTGAGTTTATTCCTATGGCCACTAGCCCATTTAACCATGACAGAGGGAGCTAGATGTCATTTCAGCACCAGGAAGATTGCTCACTGATTTCAGATCATATTCATGCCTCCTCCACAAAACAAATGCGTCTCAGCATTTATACAGCAGGTTGTTTGAAAAGGCAGCAACTGGAGGATGGGAGAGGAAGACAAGGTATAAGAAAAGAATAAAAACAATCTTTTGACTTTAACAATGAAAACCACTACAGGAAAATATGTACAGAATACAATATTATTAAAAACATTTCTGTTTAAATGACTGCACGTTGATTCAGACTTCTAAGACACATTTATATATAAATTATAATATGCCATATCTTTATTTTTAAACAGAACCAATGTGACAATTTTCAAGTGTCAAAGTCTTTATTTAGCTATCAAGACATGAATTATATTTCACTTTAATTTTTCACTCCACACTATGTGACAGTAACTTAAGAGAACAAAGTAGCTCACTTTCTTCTTACTCAACTCTAGCCTTACACAATGTAGTAGAAAAACTAGCCAATAAAAACAACAAATAAAAGAAATCATTTCAGTAATGATTCATAACCCTTACTGACTACCAATGCAAGAAAAATAGCCGTAATGGTTTGTATATAAAAATATATACATTTTCAAATTTCAGTTTTATCTGCCAGAGAAAAAGTCTTCCAAGGTGAGTCTGTGTTGTGTGAAGCATCTATAGATTTGAGTTCTGCGGCCTCCAGCAAGATAACTAGAATGATAGTGAGGAAGTCATGCAGAATAAGGTCCAGCAACAAAACACCTGTGGATTTTCAAAATACTATTTCAAGTGTAATAATCAATAATTTCTGTATCAGCACGCAATTATTCTGCAAAGTTCTTTTATAGATAACATGGACAGTAGGGATGTTAATGAGAAATATTTCAGCCTGAATAAGTACAGAAAGCAAACGTCTTTGATTCTCTATTTCATCAAAAGTCTGAAAAGGCAGGTTTTTAAATGTCTGTGGGCAAGTTCTTGTTTGACACTTTTGTCTTCAGTTCTGTGACCAAGAACATAAATTATGGAAAGAAGTACAATCAAATGACATACTGAGCTTAGATATGTTTGGATGATGTCCATGCCTTACCAGCATACAATGACTTGCCAACATACAATTAGAACTTTAAAAATAAAATTGCACAAAAGCACATATGCTGTATGCATTTTAATTTTCTATTTTTATGCCACAGAGGCTGTTTTTTGTGGTCTCAGCTGAAGACTTAATTACAGCTTTTTCCTTACTCAAACACTGCCACCAAAGAGAGCTGTAAAAGCATGAAGCAGTATTTGAAAAGAGGAGAAGGTAAGAAGGTCTTCAGAGACAAAAAGTGTCTGCAAGTAGGAGACAGGAATAACAGCATTTAAGAAATGAGTTTAACTGCTCCCTCTATATGAGGGCACAGAGCCCTGTGTTTTGCTGAGTTTTGACAGGAGCCTTAGAGCGAGGTGGCCTGTGCTGTAGCAAGTGTCTTCTGAAATGACTGATATTGTCAACTTTATATGATATTCACTATTCAGCCATTTCCTTAAAATAAATTCTTCATTGTTTGGTTTACTTTGACACATGCTGTGACATAATGCAGCTGCTGCTTGCTATGAAAAAAAGAGCTGGAGACAGAATAGCACAACTCCTCTGCTTAAAGGATTTGCTCCTCTATATAAGTAGTTCTTAGACCTTGTGAAAAAGTAGCAATGACAAGTTATAGTATTTGAAACCTACTACCTCAGGAAAGTGAAAGGTCACAAGTAAGCTTAAACTATTCTTTATGTATAGACACAAATCAAACAAGGAAAATTTGATTAATTTACAATGTTTCATTTTATAACTAAAAAATCAACCATATCCACCAAATTCTCTCCAGTATTGGCACTGTGTCCAATTATAATGAATCTGAATTTCAAACTATGTTTTATTATTGTCAGATGTGTACCTGCACTTCTTCCATGATGACAAATGAGACTTAACTAAGCATCTACAAGATAACATGGACATAGTCCAGTGGATAAGTAAATTAAAAAAATATTTCCTGAGGAAAAATCAGCCTTTATACAAGCAGTGGGGATGTATCTGGTAATTTTTGGTTTTCCCTCCCTCATTCTCTTGGTTATACTGATGAAATCATTGACCGCTGACCACTTGTTGCCATGTCCCTGGCTAATCCAACATAGAGGGTGAAGTGAAATATGCAACCAGCCAAAAGACATTTTCACACAAGCAGAGCTATACTTGGACTGCATTTTCACAAAACAAACTTCTAAAATGTGCAATTTACATCACTCAAGAAAACAAAATTACATCATTCAGGTCTACAAATTTTATAATTATTTTTTAGGTCATACTAAGGATGTTTCTTTAACAGGATTGACTTTGGTTTATTGCTTTTCTTTTGTCAAATGCATAGTAGCCATTTCATAATTGTGTTTTAGGATTAGCTGTGATTATATTATATTATATTATATTATATTATATCATATTATATTATATTATATTATATTATATTTTCATCTCTCTATTTCAGTTGTCTTGCAGACATGGAATATCAGTTTTTTTCAGTAGAATCAGATCCTTATCACATTCTAAAAAGCCTTTCCATTTTTTTCAGTAGAATCAGATTCATCACATGCTAAAATCTCTTCTGGATAACTAAATACCAGAGGCCATTACAAAATTGATCAACACATGAAAAAGCCCAACACATGAAAGAGTCCCTTGAGAGGACTACAGTTAATGAAGTATAAAACTCCCAACACTTTCCAAGCATCTTATTTATTCAGTGTACTGCATATCACAAGTTACATTTGCTCTAAATGGGTTAAATATTAGCTGAGTTACTTACAGGTCTGGACCCGCCCCATACAAAATCACTCTAAGGAATATCTGAAAACATCACTGCTCAACATCATCAGCCCCTGGTATTTTGTTTGCTAAATAGAAGTATTCTGAACTTTTTACAAAGTCATCTCTACCTCTCAGTTATTTGTTAATGAGCTATTCTAACAGCTGTTACATACTTCTTTCATCAATCTGATTTTTTTAAGGTCTTTTGGTTATTCTGTAGCTGTAAAAATGCACATTATTTATATAAAATAAACAAGCAGGCATCTCCCCCTCCATAAAACCCTCCAAACCAAAGTCCAAAACAAAAAAAATTACAGGTAAACACAAAGCAGCAAAACTAGGCAAGAGGGAGTACACAGATGATAAGTTGTACCTGTTTTGTATTCTATCTCATGGTTTTTTGAAGTAATGTTCTGTGTGCAAGAGTATTTTCTGCCTTTCCCCAGTGGGAAAAAAAATAAAATCATACTCTTAGCAACACCTGTGCTGCTGCAAAAGGATGCCTCCTAACAGGAACATTTCTTTAGACATGAATGCATTACTTTTAAGCAAGTCACTGTATTACTATGCTTACTCTGTTCTCTCTGGCAAGGACAACATATATTGAATCTCAGTGCCTTTTGACATAATTTTTTAGCTGGTGATATCTGGTACCTGTACATAAAACATGAATTAATGCATCACAGAGCTCTGATATCTCTGAGAATCATATTGAAATATACAATTAACTCCTCAGTGTGAAACTCATATTGCAAGCACAAAGGTGGCAACATCTGTGAGTGCTGAGGGTATGTTTTCTATTTTGTGGAGGAAACAGGGTATGCAATATTCTCTGTATTGTCATCCATGCTAAAAGGTTTAGGATTTTAAGACCCTAATTTGTCATCATTAATATTTGACTCCAAAATCATGTTTAAAAAAAAAAAAAATGCAAAATATCTATACAGGAAGTAGAACTTTGTAAACTGAAATTTGCTTAATTGTAAAAATATACACAAAACCCTCTAAATTATGTATCTACAGAGCTACAGAAAAACTATTTATGCAATAAATCCTCAAAGGGATAAAAAAGTAAAGTTAACACAATACAGTATTATGAATGAATTCTCCTTGTAGTGACTTATCCAAACCACAGGGTGCAATGTACACATATTGCACTACCACTATACCCTTCTGTAGCTGTGTCTATTTCTACACTTTATTAAAAAAGCACATTTTCCTTTTTTTTTCCTTTTGTATACACCAACTATGCCCAGCTACCATTAGGCTGGATCATGAAAGTGAAACAGATGGGAAAATTCTGCTCCTGAACCCAGGATCATGTGTTTTTTAAGCTGGCTTTTAAAAGAGCGGAATTAGAGAAGTCTCCCATTGTGCTCTAGTCAGACAGGAGGTTCCAGAAGTCTGAAGAAGTTACCAAGACTAAGGCCTCAGAAACGTCTGATCAGCCCAACAGTGTGTCACCAGCAAGATTTTAACTTTATAAGGACTTCTATGGTTTAAGCATTTGTTTCACTCAGAATCAAAATGAAATATCACACATACTTGATATTTTTTAACAGCTTATATAAACCACAATCATAGGAAATGATGCAGAAGAAGGCATCTGGAGATTTTTCTATCACCATGCTGATAGGCAAACATCAGTTATATCAGCATTTGTGGCACGTTTCTCACTTGTTCTTAGATGTCTCCATTAGCAGGACACTGCAACATCTCTGAGCAATCTATTCCAGCTCATTACTTGTTTTGGTAATAGTAAAATAATTTTTATTTCCACATTGAACTGTAGATATAATTTGGAAGAAGGAAAAGGATGCTCTGCCTTGAGAAAGGTTGAAACATTAGACATTTTCTCCTAAAGTAACCATGAAAAGTTATGGAATGAGGCTTTCTAAATAGAAATGTAAATCTAGATTTTTTAAGTTAATTTTGAATTCTATTCTGTAAAGATCTCCTACTAAGAAGTGTACTATTTTAATTTCCAATTAATTACAAATATGGACTCAAGAATTTGTATTTTAAGCATTAGGAGACGAAAGAATTAATCACAATAACAGAAATCCTCTATAATTTTCATTTGATCTATTCTAGGATGGAGAGTTATTTTTCTTCCCTGAAAGTTTTATTTCTTTCCGCTGATTGTATCTGAGTAACTAGTTCTGACCCCTGTGCTATAAGTATTTATATTTTGCAGAGGCAAACTCTACTCAAGTCTCCACTATTATTGCCGGACATCAGTTCATGGAGTGCCAACTGTACTATTTTTCGGGAACAACATCAGTGTCTCAGGTGAACCCACTGACTGAACTAGTATCGCTGCACATCACACCTGGGTATTTTGCCACCAACCTCAATGTGCCTCTTGCTGTGTGAAGTCCTTTCGAGCAGTAACTCCCCTGCCAGCTTGAGAAGTATTGCAGAATAAAGAGTTCTCAGTGTCACAGCAGGTAAGGCAACTAACAGAGACTTCAGTCTTTAGTCTCTAGTTCTTACTGAATTTTAGAGGAGTTCTTTTGTCAAACCCTTCTTTATAAAGTTATGAAAAGTTTCCTATATATAAGTACATATCCACAAACCAAAATATATATGGTGTACAAAAAAGCAATTATTACATATTTGTTTCCTCTCTCTTTGAAGTCCATAAGGTCTCCAATTAAACCAACAATAAAAAAGTTGCATGGCGTTTGAATGCACTGTGTTCTTAAAAGTATATGCTTTTTTTTTTTTTTTTTTTTTTTTCATATGCAACCTTTCTGAGAGCTCTGGACTCCCATAATTCTCTTTCCATGTGTGATTAAACAGGATTTTGTAGGACTTTGGCTGTATTTTCCAAAAAAATTCTGCACTGCAAAATGACTTTTCCTCCCTGTTTATTCTTCATTAAGTGGTCTCAAGAGGGTTTTCTTGGCATTTCCCAGCTGTGTCAGGTATACTTTGCTTAAGGATTCTGTGCCTCTAGTTTAAACTGGCAGAACCAGACTGATAATTCTAAATTATTCAGTGCTTCTGCTTGTGCTGAGTGATGATAGGTGTCAGGTATCTACCAGCATTAAACCTTGTGGCCTGCTGCTGTATTTTTCATGCATCCAGGACACCAGTGGCAGACACCTGTAAAAAATGGCTCTAACACTCTACAGATCACCAGGACCCCACTGATTTCAATAGAACTTACAAGTGCTTTTTAGGCAGCTTCTTCTTTCTTGCCCACTGAAAGACGTTTATTTTTTTCCAGGTTTCTGCTGTGTGGAAATTTTTTTCTCAGTCCTGTTAACATAGTGTCTCTCATTCTGTCACACAAACCAGGTATAAGAACGTGGTTAAAGAATATGCCCAGAAGAATTTTAGTTGGAAAGATTGTAATCTGCTGAAAATAAAAATATTATTTCTCAGAAAACACCAGAACTTGGCATCATGCAGTCACTGTTGCAATTAAAAATAAAGGAGGCTTGGGAGGAGGATAGAATTTTGATTTCTGTAATCCTTGTTTGTTTTGAAAGACAGAGGAGAAAATTAAAACTGGGAAAAATTTATAGCAAAGAGAAAAAAATGAAATTACACTAAACAAAATCAGGGGTAAACATTTTTAATTATGTTGATTGCAAAAACTATAGAACAAACATAATTCTCTGCAATTTACAGAGTTTCCTTGGTTTGAAATATGATGTGATCTTCCAGCAGCTATAGTTAGAATGCAAATCAACAGATAAATCATCAAAAGACAAATGGTAAATAGTGTAAATGAATTCCTGAAATGCTATTTCAACTTAGCAGATATATCAATTATAGCCCAATTGTTGCAGTTTCTAAATAATACTGGAAATATTACACACAACTGAACCAAAGCTTAAAAGTTTTTTGAAGTGTTATTAAAATAGTTCATTCGCATATCTCTTTTGGGAAGGAATGCATAAAAAGTGTGCAAATAGTCTAAAATTTTGTATTGCTTTCTCTCACTGGTACACAATTCTATCCACAATTTTACTTGTTTCATTCAGACAATTTAATAACTAATGTAGTGAGCAAATTCATAGAAATTAATGGGAAAGAAAATGTAAAGGACTCACGCAGATCTTTCCTATGTCTGTACATGTTTGCCTCAATACAGTTCCCTGTAGTTTACCTATTCAAGTTTACATGATTCTCTGTTTTACCAGTTCAATAAAATTAATTATCCCTTTCCTTTCTCTTTCTGTATATTTTTTATACATTTTCCTGATTACAGTTTGTCAAATTTTCAAGTAGAGATACATAAAGAAAGAAAAAAAAACATGGATGGGGTACAAAGGCAGAAAAATCATATTTGAACAGGTGCACAACACAGAGGTTTTCCAGACAGCTGGTTGGACTCAATTGCACTCCAAGTCTATTAAGCCCTGATGCCTCCTGATTTAATGAGAGTACATTATAAATACCAACACATTTCTGTCTGCTTTGGCAGCAGTGTGTGTATTCTTCTGTCTTTGACCTGTCATATTCTGACTAGGATGAAAATTTCTTTTAATGCTCTTTAATTAAATCTGAGATTCTCTTGAAGTAATCTGCTTTCTTTTTAGCTCAAAAAAAATCTAGCCAAAGATTAATGCAATGGAAAGTTAATTTTCTTACAGTAGCTCTGGAGAGGAATTTTTGTAACTGAGAGCATACCTTAACTAAACAAGAGCACATAAACAAGTGCATAAAATATCTTAAGTGTGCGAAGAGGATGGGGTCAGACTCTCCTTCGTGGTGACTCAAAAGAGAGTAAGAGGAACAGGAAGAAACTGAAAAACTGAAAGTTCCATCTGAATAGGAGGAAAGCTATCTTTGTTTTCAAGATGACATAGCACAGCAACAGACAGACCAAAAAAGTTGTGGAATCTCCTACTCTGGAGATAGTCAAAACCCACCTGGATACAATCATGTACAATTTGCTTGAGGTGGACTGGCTTTACTACAGGGTTTGGACTGGAGTGTCTCCTCAGTTTCCTTTCAACTCCAAACATTCTGGCACTTTGTGTGATCTGATAATGGTACTGAAAATTTGCAAAAAGTGGAAATTTTTAAAAAGACATTTATTCTTTTGATGAGGGACAATATGGAGGAGATAATTTATTCGGCTATGTGTATAGCCCCACAGCTAATGACCATGTTATCTGGGGGCCTCAAATAAATGGTTCCCCATATGGAGATAGGAAACAAAGGATTAGGTAGACTAACAAATCCAAGCTCACATACACATTAAGCTGAATCACAAAACCACTAATTCCCCAGAGACTGCTTTTTAGTTTTGTTTATGTACTACTGAATTATCTAATTATCCACTAATCTCAATTACTTTGTCTCCTTTACAACTCTCAGAGAATGTAATTGAAAAATAATACCTGAATTATAGGGGGGGAAAGATCAAATCCATCCATTTATACAGAAAATGACACTTACAATTTCTATAGATCCTTTTACCTCAGATAATACTCCTGAGATGGATAGTTATGTACTACTATTTCTGTAGCTTGGTTGAGTGGTTCTTAACATTTTGACAACATATCAACACTATTATCCCTAGGCATCAGATGTCTACTCTAAGCTTCTCTTACACCACTTACAGAAACAAGGCTGGAGGTGTTCACTTATGTCTGTTACCCATAAGCCAGAACACTTTACTAAATAAAATTATTTTCAGTACACTGTTTTAAGGCTTTTGTATTTTATTTTTGGAATAAACAAAACATTTCCCCAAAACTCCTGTACACTATCTCCAAAATTTCTTCCATTTCACTACAATTCACATCATTGCATAGTCTACTGTTTTATAGCAATTCACTAACTTTTCAATTCAGTATTTAAAAATAAAGTAATTTTGCAATGGATATGACATTCCAGGTGTATTCTGGTTGAAGTTTTATGTTTTACAGAATTAGGTACTGGTATGATGAATTTGTATACATACATACTTCCTACTAGATCATTCTATCTTTGCTCACATTAACAGATGGTTTTCTATCTTTGCAGTTATCTGCTACCCCACATAGCATACAAAAGATGATAATAATTATTGTTGAAATTTTATCTAAGTTAGAAGGAAGTCTTAACAGAAAATCACAAAACTGGAAACTAACAGTTTCTAGCAACTTTTGGGAAAAAAAATAAAATATGCTGCAGTGTCTACAAAATCTTGTGATGCCTGAAGAATCAATGGACATCATGTGTCTTGGCTTGAGATTGGGAGTGCAGCAAATATGTAAAGATCTTTCAGGTAAGAACTGAACTGCTGAAGCTAAAGGGAATAGATTGTCACAAAAAAAAACAAAAAACAAAAAAACAAAAAAAAAAAAAACAAAAAAAAACAAAAAACCCAAAAAACAGGCTAAAGCATTGCCAGTATTTGGGGGATACAGGTAAGGAAGCATAGATTTTGGAGGCTTTAAATTAACCTCTTACCCATTAAGTCTTTGTAGAGTAATACTGCAGTAGATGTATATTTTTGCATTTATGGAATAAACCTGGTTTCCAACTAAAAGAGCACAGAGAAAACACACTTTAAAGGCGAATTCTTAAAGAACATAATTTGTAAAACATTATGTTCTTGTTATAAGTTAACTGCCCCTAAACTTAAAATAATTAAGCTTTTGCTTGAGAGCTATTTTATGTTGAACAGAATAATTCAACCTAACTTCAGAGACAAATCTACACATGATCTTGATATAAGAACTCTTTTGTGTTGTCCCCTTTTACTTCCCAAAAATCAACTAGCTTTCATTCAGTTATGACACTATTATTTTAATGATTCTCTATTCATATGATGAAAAACAAACTGAATGTCAAAATCTAAAACTTCAGGTAAAAAACCACACGTTTGAAAGAATACTCGTATGTGGTTAAAATCACCGGAGAAATTATCTTAGAAAACAAGAATTAACGGAAGTTGCAGAGAGAAATAAAGATTGCAGAAGAATCAAGTTCACGTACGTTTCATTTCAATAGGAAATCATCTCTGCTTTGCAATAGCATTTAAAAATCCAAGGTATGAAATTGTAAAGTTTGAATTTGTCATAACTGATCGCTTATCTTAGGCCTTACCACCAATATCAGCAGTAGAACTTTTTATTTGGATCTATTTGTATAGATTTATTTTAAATATATAATTTGCTTGCACTCATATATCTCATAACACAATTATGGAATTCTCAGTACAGCATAGAAATTTCCTATTTTAATGTAAACATGGTAATTTTATTTAATATAAAAAAATTAGCCTACAAAGAATTATGTGTAATTAACGCAGAATTGTTTAGCTTAATAGAACTGCAGAAGCATTCAATTAGCATATTCAGATTCTTAAAAAGCTTCACATACATACCCTTGGGTATTTTTTCTTTGATAGGTCTTTCTAAGATTATGGATATTCATATGAGAATGAGATGTTTGCATAAGAATCAAAGGTATTAGTTCCCCACACAGTATTAAAATGACTATTGATTTTACTTCATTACAGTTGCTAGCTTGAATATTATATTGCAGGGACATAATTTAGTTTTCTGGGGATTTTTTACTTATTTCTAAGAATCTGTCTAAAAATGAGTTTCAAATTATCTCTATTGTCCTCATGCCAGGAGTTCTTCACAATGAATATACATTTAATTACAAAAACCAAAATATCTTTCTCTCAGCAGGGTTCAAAAATATTGCAGTACAGAATTGCAGGTTAAGAACACTTCATAGATCATAGTCAGTTGCATTGTGTCTTTATTAATATCTAAACACTGTAAAATGTTTAGTGTAAAAGAAAAGATGGAAATAAAAGTGATTTCATTACTTCCGGAGAAAAAGTCAAGAGCAAGTTTTAAAAATAATATTTCTGTTTGGAGATAAAAGTATTTGTACCAAAAGGAATATGAGCAGCAAGTTTGAAAGCTTCCTCAGGAATGATTATCTTATTTCTGCAAACACTTCATTGCAGAATTTTGACACTCTAAGTGATTCATGACTACCCTGGCAAGAGGTGTGTGAAGTCATTTAAATATGCCTAAATATAATTCATGAAGCAATTGCATGGAGAAACAGATTTCAGGTCTTATTAGATACTGTACACAGATCTTGGTTTTTTGTTGTTTGATACCCACTGCCAATATTTCATCTGCAAATATTCCTCAAAGCCTCCAAAAACTAACATACAAAATAACAGATGTATCAGCATATCTCTGGATAAATTTGTT